>NC_133546.1:83649815-84861816 GCF_048773025.1 Camelus bactrianus | reverse complement strand
GCCGCTCTGGGCGGGACGGCCATCCCCGCCACCTTCCCCAGCTCCACGCAAGCTTGCCCGGCGCGGACCAGGAACACGGAGACGGGACAGAAGTGAAGAGCTCATTCTCCACACGAGCAAGCAGAGCCGCACCAGGGTAACCGCTCTGCCTGCAGGGCTCTGCCTGCAGGACCCTGCCAGGCCCTCTTTGCCCCCTCCTCACAAAGGGCCCTCCTCCGCACTGCAGGGGCTGCCCCTGGGCGCAAAGAGCACTGGGGAGCTGGGCATCACGGTGTCCTGCGGCGGAGCTGGCCAAGGGCTCCTGAGGGGACAAGGCTGTCCTCAGAAGGGACTCAGGCTCCGCTACAATCATCCCTATCCTGAGGGACGTATGGATTTTACGTTCGCTAAGGAACGCACCCTACATGCGTGCTCCGGGAGAGTGACGTGGGGAGTCTCAACCCCACACCTGACACCAAAGGCACTGTACCACCTCGTGCATAAAACCCCACGGTGTGCCATGAGTCCGACGAGCAGCTCTGACAGCTTCCAGGGCAGGCCCGACCCTGCGCAGGGTGGAGGACAAAAACAACGTACGCACTCTGGTGCGCATCGGAATTCCCCCGCAGTGAAGGAGGCATTTGCACGGTGGGCTCTTTCCCTTCCACCTCTATTCCCTATTACAAACGCACCATCTCGGAGAGCCAGGCTTTTCTGCCCAGAGTACAACATGAGGCAGCGGCCAAGACACACTTACCTCCCGAGAAAAGACAGTGACGGGCTGTGACGTTTACCACACCCAGGAAGACTGAAATTTGCACAAAGCACACCGTACAATGCTGGAGGGAGGGCTTTGCCCCTTTTCCAGTTACCAGGTTCTGAATGGACATTCTAAACAGGAGAATAACCTGGCCTGAGCCGAGAAACCAGTCAAATGAACGACGACACAGAAATCCGTCTCAGTGACCCAGCAGCAACCCCAGGTGCAGGAGGTCAGGAAGGAGTCAGCCGAGCCAGGGGAAGTCAGTGTGGAGCGAGGGCTCACCCTCCTCACGCTGTTTCGAGAAACCCACAGTCAAAGTCTGCGGGCCCCGGCTCCTAAGCAAGACCTCATGGCTCCTGCAGGCACCAGCCAAGGCGACGGGCTCCCGGGAGAAGCAGCCCACTGGCTCATGGGCAAGAGTTTTGAGTCTGAAAATGGGAGCGACACGCCATGCCAGACCCGTCACAGGACACACAGTCTGCAGACGAGGCCAGGAATGGCTGCCGGGAGAACGGGAAGATCACCTTTCCCAGGACGAGGACCAACAGAGCATGACCACCCCACTTACCTGGGCCTCCGGGGCCGCCGCAGTTGGGCGGGCGCTGCCGGGCCACACCGGAGACGCGCCAGCTCCCGCGTCGGCTAAAAACCACAGAAAATGATGGAGGATTAGGCTTTCCTGCGAAGACACTGCTGAAGCGAAACAAAACTTTTGCACCTTCCTTCCTTCCTTCCTTCCTTCCTTCCATGTATCACACTCGTTTCTTGAAGGAACTGGATACTGACCCCAGGATCTCCTGCATGCTAAGCCCGCATTCTCTCTACTACTGAGCTACATATACCCTTCCCTCCAGAGCACACAAGTTTATAGGCACAGGGGTCAAGAAATGCCAGCCACGTTCACTAACTTACCCAGTGTATAATAAGCTCCGTGTGCTCCACCAACAGAGCTCAGTGTTTTATGATCCGTCAGCTCCTGCGGAGCCACTTCTACAGTCCCAGTAGCATACTTCGGTTTTGTAATTTCGGGCTTAGTCGCCCCTCCCTAGGAACACAAAACAAGATAAATCAGGAACCGAACTTCAGAGAATGTGCATACGCTTAGTCAGTCAGGTAGACAACAGTTATTTACCGAAGCTATCAGAACATAAGCCCTATCCTGGTGGAAGCTAGCGGTACAAGTAAAAGGCAGATTCTCCTCTCTGTTCTGCCAGAGGCACAGGATCCATGAAAACAAATCAGCACAGAAAAGTTTTAACAGCTCTACAACTGAGGTGAATGGGTGCAGTAATGCCACAAAGACAGGAGAGTCCGTTGCACGTGGAAAGCTCAGGGAGTGCTGGGAAGACCGCACTGTTTCGTTAAAGAGAGATCCAGCATAGAGGGGGGATGTGGAGGGGCTTTGGGGAAGGGCAGCCTGAGTAAAAGGAGCAGGTGGGAAACAGCGTAAGGCATTAAGGGAACTAGACCACTGTTACTGGCGGTGGAATGGGAAGACAAAACATGCTGCCTTTAAAATTAAACATCACTTAATTAATTTCAAGTGAGGACGGCTAAAACAAGAACCAACACCAAGATACACCTAACTTTCCCAGGGATGGATTTCTTTTCAATATCCTCTAATAAACTGTAAGGGAAAGACCATGAAAAAAAGAATGCCCACACAGACACTGGTTTCACTAGGTGAGTCTGGAAAATGAACACAAGTGCATTATCCAGTCCTACGGCATTAAGCACAGAATCACATCCTAAACTGTAAGTTAAAAGCATAAGTCAAAAATTCTCATCAGCAGATGCAAACGTGAAAATGCACACTCACACCAACCCACGGTTTATGTCTCAGAATCCCCTGGTTCTTATATAGTCAAACAAGGACATTAACAACAAGAGACTGTACCTCATCCCAGGAAGATTCTCTTCCTCTCTCTTCTGTAAAGTGGCGCACTGACACACCATCTGTAAAATGTAGTTACAGGTACATTAATGAGAATATTCACCAATGTATATTAAAACCACCATGTGCGTCTATCTCCGTTCGTGGATGTGTCAAAACAAAAGTGGCAGAAAACACTTTCAAAGAGTTAGAGCATTTTCTGAAAAAAAATGCTTAAGTCACGGTTGTGATAGATTTAAAACCAAGTAGTAAGAGGAAAACACGTAAAAAGAATGGATATGGAAGTTCGGTTTGCGCACTATGAATTTCTAACATTTGAAGTTTGTTCTCGTTTTTGTTTTTTCTTTTCTTCTGTTTTTAAATGGAGGTACCAGGAATGAGCACACAGAATTCGGCATGCTAAGCAAGCATTGTATTTAGCACTAACATATGTCCTTCCCCGAATCAAATAGCTTCTCGTCATAGATAAAATAAAATACAAAACACTCTTTCACGGTTCACTGCCGTACAAAACCTGTTAGTTTGCTGAAGCGCAAAAGAACTTTGAGGCCTTCTTCCCCGTATCACACTAAGTCTCACATCAGACCGAGTGGGAGACAGGTCTCAGGACCATTGACTGAAGAGGCCACAGGCCCCGGGTTCGGGTGTTTCTTCCATAACCAATCATCAGCTGTGGAAAGTCAGGTCTCCACTCGCTGCAGACAGTGACAGGGGCGGGCTTGTCCTCCAGGGAGCCCGGAACGTGGTGTATGTTGAAGGCCCGTGTGCAGAACCGACACGTCTGCCCTCCATCAGAGGGCCCTCTTTCCCTCTACAACAGACACCTCCCTCCCCAGGGCAGGACGGGGAAGACTCGGTCCATCAAGTGCGTCTGCTAAGGGACCAGAGGGACACGGCGGTGAGCCCAGTCACGGCCGCCCGTGCACGGGGAAGCCCCGGAGAGCGATCTGCCCTTCTACTGCAGTGAATCAAGGAAGAAAGAGAGGAGTATGCTTTCCTCTTACAGAGCGGAGCAGCTGGCGGTGGTGGGCGAGGTTGCAAAGGGCACCAAGGGGGACCAGGTGCAGGTGCCCAGCTGAGCGACGACGGGCCGCACCCGGGGCAGGCCACGCAGGCTGGTCCTCGGAAAGGTTGGGGCCCTCCTGCCCACGGGGTGATCTGCAGGACAGAAGGGAGGGCTGGGTTGGATGACAGACAAAAGCGCCAACACCGACAAGAGCCGAAACCCAACGCAGCAGCCGTCGGCACAGGGCACCCTCCCCTCCACCGGGTGCCCAGAGAGCAGCACGGTGCCACACGATCCATCCAGCCCTCTGGGGCCGGCCTGCAGCCTGGGCCGCACAGGGGGACACGGACGCCGCACGTCGCCGCCGCCGCTGTCTCCAAGTGGAGGAAGCCAATGGTCCTCCTGCACGAGAGGCTGCACACAGAGCTTCCAGCACACGGGCAAACTAGCGCTTTCACAACAGCCAGCCGCTCTGGGCGGGACGGCCCTCCACGCCACCTTCCCCAGCTCCAAGCAAGCTTGCCCGGCGCGGACCAGGAACACGGAGACGGGACGGACGTGAAGATCTTATTGTCCACACGAGCAAGCAGAGCTGCAACAGGGTCAAAGCTCTGCCTGCAGGGCTCTCCCTGCAGGACCCTGCCAGGCCCTCTCTGCCCTCACCACACAAAGGGCCCTCCTACGCCCCGCAGGGGCTACCCCTGGGTGCAAAGAGCCCTAGGGAGCTGGGCATCCCGGAGTCCTGCGGCGGAGCTGGCCAAGGGATCCTGAGGGGACAAGGTTGTCTTCAGTAGGGACTCAGGCTCCGCTACAATCATCCCTATACTCAGGGACGTCTGGATTTTACGTTCGCTACGGAACGCACCCTACATGCGTGCTACGTGAGAGTGACGTGGGGAGTCTCAACCCCACACCTGACACCAAAGGGACTGTACCAGCTCGTGCGCAAAACCCCACGGTGTGCCATGAGACCGACGAGCAGCTCTGACATGTTCCAGGGCAGGACCGTCCCGGCGCAGGGTGGGGGACAAACAAAACGTACGCACTCTGGTGCGCTTCGGAATTCCCCCGCAGGGAAGGAGGCATTTTCATGGCGGGCTCTTTCCCTTCCAGCCTCTATTCCCTACTACAAACGCACCATCTCCGAGAGAAAGGCTTTTCTGCCCAGAGTACAACTGGAGGCAGTGGCCAAGACACACTTACCTACCGAGAAATGACAGTGACGGGCTGTGAAGTTTACCACACCTAGGAAGACTCAAATTTGCACAAAGCACACCGTACAAAGCTGGAGGGAGGGCTTTGCCCCTTTTCCAGTTACCAGGATCTGAATGGACATTCTAAACAGGAGAATCACCTGGCCTGAGCCGGGAAACCCGTCAAAAGAACGACGACACAGAAATCCGTCTCAGTGACCCAGGAGCAACCCCAGGTGCAGGAGGTCAGGTAGGAGTCAGCCGAGCCAGGAGAAGTCAGTGTGGAGCGAGGGCTCAACTTCCTCATGCTGTTTCAAGAAAATCACAGTCAAAGTCTACGGGCCCCGGCTCCTAAGCACTCCCTAATGGCTCCTGCAGGCACCAGCCAAGTCGAGGGTCTCCCGGGAGAAGCAGCCCACTGGCTCATGGGCAAGAGTTTTGAGTCTGAAAAAGGCAGCGACACGCCACGCCACACCCGTCACAGGACACTCAGTCTGCAGACGAGGCCAGGAACGGCTGCCGGGAGAACGGGAAGATCACCTTTCCCAGGACGAGGTGCAACAGAGCATGACCACCCCACTTACCTGGGCTTCCGGGGCCGCCGCAGCTGGGCGGGTGCTGCCGGGCCACACCGGAGACGCGCCAGCTCCCGCGTCGGCTAAAAACCACAGAAAAGGATGGAGGATTAGGCTTTCCTGCGAAGACACTGCTGAAGCGAAACAAAACCTTTGCGCCTTCCTTCCTTCCTTCCTTCCACGTATCACACTCGTTTCATGGAAGAACGGGATACTGACCCCAGGATCCCCTGCATGCTAAGCCCGCATTCTCTCTACTGCTGAGTTACATATACCCTTCCCTCCAGAGCACACTTGTTTCTAGGCACAGAGGACAAGAAATGCCAGCCACGTTCACTAAATTATCCTGTGTATAATAAGCTCCGTGTGCTCCACCAACAGAGCTCAGTGTTTTATGATCCGTCAGCTCCTGCGGAGCCACTTCTACAGTCCCAGTAGCATACTCCGGTTTTGTAATTTCGGGGTAAGTCGCCCCTTCCTAGGAACACAAAACAAGATAAATCAGGAACCGAACTTCAGATCATGTGCATACGCTTAGTCAGTCAGGTAGACAACAGTTATTTACCGAAGCAATCAGAACATAAGCCCTATCCTGGTGGAAGCTGGAGGTACAAGTAAAAGGCAGATTCTCCTCTCTGTTCTGCCAGAGGCACAGGATCCATGAAAACACATCAGCACAGAAAAGTTTCAACAGATCTACAACAGAGGTGAACGGGTGCAGTAATGCCACAAAGGACAGGAGAGTCCGCTGCACGTGGATAGCTCAGGGAATGCTGGGATGACCGCACTGTTTCGTTAAAGAGAGATCCAGCGCAGAGGGGGGATGTGGAGGGGCTTTGGGGAAGGGCAGCCTGAGTAAAAGGAGCAGGTGGGAAACAGTGTAAATCATTAAGGGACACTAGACCACTGTTACTGGCGGTGGAATGGGAAGACAAAACATGCTGCCTTTAAAATGAAACATCACTTAATTAATTTCAAGTGAGGGCGGCTAAAACAAGAACCAACGCCAAGATACACCTACCTTTCCCAGGGATGTATTTCTTTTCAATATCCTCTAATAAACTGTAAGGGAAAGACCCTGAAAAAAAGAATGCCCACACAGACAATGGTTTCATTGGTGAGTCTGGAAAATGAACACAAGTGCATTATCCAGTCCTACGGCATTAAGCACAGAATCACATCCTAAACTGGAAGTTAAAAGCATAAGTCAAAAATTCTCATCAGCAGATGCAAACTTGAAAATGCACACTCACACCAACCCCCGGTTTATTTCTCAAAATCCCCTGGTACTTTTATAGTCACACAAGGAACTTAACAACAAGAGACTGTACTTCATCCCAGGAAGATTCTCTTCCTCTCTTTTCTGTAAAGTGGCGCACTGACACACCATTTGTTAAATGTAGTTACAGGTACATTAATGAGAATATACACCAATGTATATTAAAAACACCATGTGCGTCTATCTCCGTTCATGGATGTGTCAAAATAAAAGTGGCAGAAAAGACTTTCAAAGAGTTAGAGCATTTTCTGAAAAAAAAAAGCTTAAGTCACGGTTGGGATAGATTTCAAATAAGTAGTAAGAGGAAAACACGTAAAAAATGGATATGGAATTTGGGTTTGCGCACTATGTATTTCTAACATTTGAAGTTTGCTCTTGTTTTTGTTTTTTCTTTTCTTCTGTTTTTAAATGGAGGTACCGGGAATGAGCACACGGAATTCGGCATGCTAAGCAAGCATTCTATTTACCACTAACCTATGTCCTTCCCCGAGTCAACTAGCTTCTCAGCATAGATAAAATAATATACAAAACACTCTTTCACGATTCACTGCCGTACAAAACATGTTAGTTTGCTGAAGCGCAAAAGAACTTTGAGGCCTTCTTCCCCGTATCACACTAAGTCTCACATCAGACCGAGTGGGAGACAGGTCTCAGGACCCTTGACTGAAGAGACCACAATCCCCGGGTTCGGGTGTTTCTTCCATAACCGATCATCGGCTGTGGAAGGTCAGGGCTCCACTCGCTGCAGACAGTGACAGGGGCGGGCTTGTCCTCCAGGGAGCCCGGAACGTGGTGTATGTTGAAGGCCCGTGTGCAGAACCGACACGTCTGCTCTCCTTCAGAGGGCACTCTTTCCCTCTACAACAGACACCTCCCTCCCCAGGGCAGGACGGGGAAGACGCGGTCCATCAAGTGCGTCTGCTAAGGGACAAGAGGGACACGGCCGTGAGTCCAGTCACGGCGGCCCGTGCACGGGGAAGCCCCGGAGAGCGATCTGCCCTTCTTCTGCAGTGAATCAAGGAAGAAACAGAGGACTATGCTTTCCTCTTACAGAGCGGACCAGCTGGCGGTGGGGGGCGAGGTTGCACAGGGCATCAAGGGGGACCAGTTGCAGGTGCCCAGATGGGCGACGACGGGCCGCACCCGGGGCAGGCCACGCAGGCTGGTCCTCGGAAAGGTTGGGGCCCTCCTGCCCACGGGGTGATCTGCAGGACTGAAGGGAGGGCTGGGTTGGATGACAGACAAAAGCGCCCACACCGACAAGAGCCGAAACCCAAAGCAGCAGCCGTTGGCACAGGGCACCCTCCCCTCCACCGGGTGCCCAGAGAGCAGCACGGTGCCACACGCTCCACCCAGCCCTCTTGGGCCTGCCTGCAGGCTGGGCCGCACAGGGGGACACGGGGATACGACCCTGAAGCCGCACGTCGCCGCCGCCGTTGTGTCCATGTGGAGGAAACCAAGTGTCCTACTGCCCGAGAGGCTGAACACAGAGCTACCAGCACTCGGGCAAACTAGCGCCTTCCCAACAGCCAGGCGCTCTGGGTGGGTCGGCCCTCCCCGCCACCTTCCCCACCTCCAAGCAAGCTTGCCCGGCGCGGATCAGGAACACGGAGACGGGACAGAAGTGTAGAGCTCATTCTCCAAACGAGAAAGCAGAGCCGCACCAGGGTCACCACTCTGCCTGCAGGGCTCTGCCTGCAGGACACTGCCAGGCCCTCTCTGTCCCCTCCTCACAAAGGGCCCTTCTCCACCCTGCAGGGGCTCCCCCTGGGCGCAAAAAGCTCTGGGGAGCTGGGCATCACGGAGTCCTGCGGCGGAGCTGGCCAAGGGCTACTTAGGGGACAAGGCTGTCCTCAGAAGGGACTCAGGCTCCGCTACAATCATCCCTATCCTCAGGGACGTCTCGATTTTACGTTTGCTACGGAACGCACCCTACCTGCGTGCTACAGGAGAGTGACGTGGGGAGTCTCAACCCCACACCTGACACCAAAGTGACTGCACCAGCTCGTGCGAAATACCCAACTGTGTGCCATGAGACCGACGAGCATCTCCGACAGCTTCTATGGCAGGCCCGACCCGGCGGAGGGTGGGGGACATACACAACGTACGCACTCTGGTGCGCATCGGAATTCCCCCGCAGGGAAGGAGGCATTTTCATGGCGGGCTCTTTCCCTTCCAGCCTCTATTCCCTACTAAAAACGCACCATCTCCGAGAGCCAGGCTTTTCTGCCCAGAGTACAACTGGAGGCAGTGGCCAAGACACACTTACCTACCGAGAAATGACAGTGACGGGCTGTGAAGTTTACCACACCCAGGAAGACTCAAATTTGCACAAAGCACACCGTACAAAGCTGGAGGGAGGGCTTTGCCCCTTTTCCAGTTACCAGGATCTGAATGGACATTCTAAACAGGAGAATCACCTGGCCTGAGCCGGGAAACCCGTCAAAAGAACGACGACACAGAAATCCGTCTCAGTGACCCAGGAGCAACCCCAGGTGCAGGAGGTCAGGTAGGAGTCAGCCGAGCCAGGAGAAGTCAGTGTGGAGTGAGGGCTCAACCTCCTCACGCTGTTTTTTTAAAAACCCACAGTCAAAGTCTGCGGGCCCCGGCTCCTAAGCACTCCCTAATGGCTCCTGCAGGCACCAGCCAAGTCGAGGGTCTCCCGGGAGAAGCAGCCCACTGGCTCATGGGCAAGAGTTTTGAGTCTGAAAATGGCAGCGACACGCCACACCACACCCGTCACAGGACACTCAGTCTGCAGACGAGGCCAGGAACGGCTGCCGGGAGAACGGGAAGATCACCTTTCCCAGGCCGAGGTCCAACAGAGCATGACCACCCCACTTACCTGGGCCTCCGGGGCCGCCGCAGGTGGGCGGGTGCTGCCGGGCCTCTCCGGAGACGCGCCAGCTCCCGCGTCGGCTAAAAACCACAGAAAAGGATGGAGGATTAGGCTTTCCTGCGAAGACACTGCTGAAGCGAAACAAAAGCTTTGCGCCTTCCTTCCTTCCTTCCTTCCATGTATCACACTCGTTTCTTGGAAGAACGGGATACTGACCCCAGGATCCCCTGCATGCTAAGCCCGCATTCTCTCTACTGCTGAGTTACATATACCCTTCCCTCCAGAGCACACTTGTTTCTAGGCACAGAGGACAAGAAATGCCAGCCACGTTCACTAACTTACCCAGTGTATAATAAGCTCCGTGTGCTCCACCAACAGAGCTCAGTGTTTTATGATCCATCAGCTCCTGCGGAGCCACTTCTACAGTCCCAGTAGCATACTCCGGTTTTGTAATTTCGGGGTAAGTCGCCCCTTCCTAGGAACACAAAACAAGATAAATCAGGAACCGAACTTCTGATCATGTGCATACGCTTAGTCAGTCAGGTAGACAACAGTTATTTACCGAAGCATTCAGAACATAAGCCCTATCCTGGTGGAAGCTGGAGGTACAAGTAAAAGGCAGATTCTCCTCTCTGTTCTGCCAGAGGCACAGGATCCATGAAAACACATCAGCACAGAAAAGTTTCAACCGATCTACAACTGAGGTGAACGGGTGCAGTAATGCCACAAAGGACAGGAGAGTCCGCTGCACGTGGATAGCTCAGGGAATGCTGGGAAGACCGCACTGTTTCGTTAAAGAGAGATCCAGCGCAGAGGGGGGATGTGGAGGGGCTTTGGGGAAGGGCAGCCTGAGTAAAAGGAGCAGGTGGGAAACAGCGTAAGGCATTAAGGGAACTAGACCTCTGTTACTGGTGGTGGAATGGGAAGACAAAACATGCTGCCTTGAAAATGAAACATCACTTAATTAATTTCAAGTGAGGACGGCTAAAACAAGAACCAACGCCAAGATACACCTAACTTTCCCAGGGATGGATTTCTTTTCAATATCCTCTAATAAACTGTAAGGGAAAGACCCTGAAAAAAAGAATGCCCACACAGACAATGGTTTCACTAGCTGAGTCTGGAAAATGAACACAAGTGCATTATCCAGTCCTACGGCATTAAGCACAGAATCACATCCTAAACTGTAAGTTAAAAGCATAAGTCAAAAATTCTCAGCAGCAGATGCAAACGTGAAAATGCACACTCACACCAACCCCCGGTTTATTTCTCAAAATCCCCTGGTACTTTTATAGTCACACAAGTACCTTAACAACAAGAGACTGTACTTCATCCCAGGAAGATTCTCTTCCTCTCTTTTCTGTAAAGTGGCGCACTGACACACCATTTGTTAAAAGTAGTTACAGGTACATAAATGAGAATATCCACCAATGTATATTAAAAACACCATGTGCTTCTATCTCCGTTCATGGATGTGTCAAAATAAAAGTGGCAGAAAAGACTTTCAAAGAGTTAGAGCATTTTCTGAAAAAAAATGCTTAAGTCACGGTTGGGATAGATTTCAAACCAAGTAGTAAGAGGAAAACACGTAAACAAATGGATATGGAAGTTGGGTTTGCGCACTATGTATTTCTAACATTTGAAGTTTGCTCTTGTTTTTGTTTTTTCTTTTCTTCTGTTTTTAAATGGAGGTACCGGGAATGAGCACACGGAATTCGGCATGCTAAGCAAGCATTCTATTTACCACTAACCTATGTCCTTCCCCGAGTCAACTAGCTTCTCGGCATAGATAAAATAATATACAAAACACTCTTTCACGCTTCACTGCCGTACAAAACATTTTAGTTTGCTGAAGCGCAAAAGAACTTTGAGGCCTTCTTCCCCGTAACACACTAAGTCTCACATCAGACAGAGTGGGAGACAGGTCTCAGGACCCTTGACTTAAGAGGCCACAGGCCCCGGGTTCGGGTGATTCTTCCATAACCAATCATCAGCTGTGGAAGGTCAGGGCTCCACTAGCTGCAGACAGTGACAGGGGCGGGCTTGTCCTCCAGGGAGCCCGGAACGTGGTGTATGTTGAAGGCCCGTGTGCAGAACCGACACGTCTGCTCTCCTTCAGAGGGCCCTCTTTCCCTCTACAACAGACACCTCCCTCCCCAGGGCAGGACGGGGAAGACGCGGTCCATCAAGTGCGTCTGCTAAGGGACAAGAGGAACACGGCCGTGAGTCCAGTCACGGCGGCCCGTGCACGGGGAAGCCCCGGAGAGCGATCTGCCCTTCTTCTGCAGTGAATCAAGGAAGAAACAGAGGACTATGCTTTCCTCTTACAGAGCGGAGCAGCTGGCGGTGGGGGGCGAGGTTGCACAGGGCATCAATGGGGACCAGGTGCAGGTGCCCAGCTGGGCGACGACGGGCCGCACCCGGGGCAGGCCACGCAGGCTGCTCCTCGGAAAGGTTGGGGCCCTCCGGCCCACGGGGTGATCTGCAGGACAGAAGGGAGGGCTGGGTTGGATGACAGACAAAAGCGCCAACACCGACAAGAGCCGAAACCCAAAGCAGCAGCCGTTGGCACAGGGCACCCTCCCCTCCACCGGGTGCCCAGAGAGCAGCACGGTGCCACACGCTCCACCCAGCCCTCTTGGGCCTGCCTGTAGCCTGGGCCGCACAGGGGGACACGGGGATACGACCCTGACGCCGCACGTCGCCGCCGCCGTGGTGTCCATGTGGAGGAAACCAAGTGTCCTCCTGCCCGAGAGGCTGAACACAGAGCTACCAGCACACGGGCAAACTAGCGCCTTCCCAACAGCCAGGCG
Organism: Camelus bactrianus; assembly: GCF_048773025.1. NCBI lineage: Eukaryota > Metazoa > Chordata > Mammalia > Artiodactyla > Camelidae > Camelus > Camelus bactrianus. The sequence goes on along the minus strand of NC_133546.1, from coordinate 84,849,475 downwards.
CTCTGGGTGGGTCGGCCCTCCCCGCCACCTTCCCCACCTCCAAGCAAGCTTGCCCGGCGCGGATCAGGAACACGGAGACGGGACGGAAGTGTAGAGCTCATTCTCCAAACGAGAAAGCAGAGCCGCACCAGGGTCACCGCTCTGCCTGCAGGGCTCTGCCTGCAGGACACTGCCAGGCCCTCTCTGTCCCCTCCTCACAAAGGGCCCTCCTCCACCCTGCAGGGGCTCCCCCTGGGCGCAAAAAGCACTGGGGAGCTGGGCATCCCGGAGTCCTGCGGCGGAGCTGGCCAAGGGCTACTTAGGGGACAAGGCTGTCCTCAGAAGGGACTCAGGCTCCGCTACAATCATCCCTATCCTCAGGGACGTCTCGATTTTACGTTTGCTACGGAACGCACCCTACCTGCGTGCTACAGGAGAGTGACGTGGGGAGTCTCAACCCCACACCTAACACCAAAGTGACTGTACCAGCTCGTGCGAAATACCCCACTGTGTGCCATGAGACCGACGAGCATCTCCGACAGCTTCTAGGGCAGGCCCGACCCGGCGCAGGGTGGGGGACATACACAACGTACGCACTCTGGTGCGCATCGGAATTCCCCCGCAGGGAAGGAGGCATTTTCATGGCGGGCTCTTTCCCTTCAAGCCTCTATTCCCTACTACAAACGCACCATCTCGGAGAGCCAGGCTTTTCTGCCCAGAGTACAACTGGAGGCAGTGGCCAAGACACACTTACCTACCGAGAAATGACAGTGACGGGCTGTGACGTTTACCACACCCAGGAAGACTCAAATTTGCACAAAGCACACCGTACAAAGCTGGAGGGAGTGCTTTGCCCCTTTTCCAGTTACCAGGATCTGAATGGACATTCTAAACAGGAGAATCACCTGGCCTGAGCCGGGAAACCTGTCAAAAGAACGACGACACAGAAATCCGTCTCAGTGACCCAGGAGCAACCCCAGGTGCAGGAGGTCAGGTAGAAGTCAGCCGAGCCAGGAGAAGTCAGTGTGGAGCGAGGGCTCAACTTCCTCATGCTGTTTCGAGAAAATCACAGTCAAAGTCTACGGGCCCCGGCTCCTAAGCACTCCCTAATGGCTCCTGCAGGCACCAGCCAAGTCGAGGGTCTCCCGGGAGAAGCAGCCCACTGGCTCATGGGCAAGAGTTTTGAGTCTGAAAAAGGCAGCGACACGCCACGCCACACCCGTCACAGGACACTCAGTCTGCAGACGAGGCCAGGAACGGCTGCCGGGAGAACGGGAAGATCACCTTTCCCAGGACGAGGTGCAACAGAGCATGACCACCCCACTTACCTGGGCCTCCGGGGCCGCCGCAGGTGGGCGGGCGCTGCCGGGCCACATCGGAGACGCGCCAGCTCCCGCGTCGGCTAAAAACCACAGAAAAGGATGGAGGATTAGGCTTTCCTGCGAAGACACTGCTGAAGCGAAACAAAACCTTTGCGCCTTCCTTCCTTCCTTCCTTCCACGTATCACACTCGTTTCTTGGAAGAACGGGATACTGACCCCAGGATCCCCTGCATGCTAAGCCCGCATTCTCTCTACTGCTGAGTTACATATACCCTTCCCTCCAGAGCACACTTGTTTCTAGGCACAGAGGACAAGGAATGCCAGCCACGTTCACTAAATTACCCAGTGTATAATAAGCTCCGTGTGCTCCAACAACAGAGCTCAGTGTTTTATGATCCGTCAGCTCCTGCGAAGCCACTTCTACAGTCCCAGTAGCATACTCCGGTTTTGTAATTTCGGGGTAAGTCGCCCCTTCCTAGGAACACAAAGCAAGATAAATCAGGAACCGAACTTCAGATCATGTGCATACGCTTAGTCAGTCAGGTAGACAACAGTTATTTACCGAAGCAATCAGAACATAAGCCCTATCCTGGTGGAAGCTGGCGGTAGAAGTAAAAGGCAGATTCTCCTCTCTGTTCTGCCAGAGGCACAGGATCCATGAAAACACATCAGCACAGAAAAGTTTCAACAGATCTACAACTGAGGTGAACGGGTGCAGTAATGCCACAAAGGACAGGAGAGTCCGCTGCACGTGGATAGCTCAGGGAATGCTGGGATGACCGCACTGTTTCGTTAAAGAGAGATCCAGCGCAGAGGGGGGATGTTGAGGGGCTTTAGGGAAGGGCAGCCTGAGTAAAAGGAGCAGGTGGGAAACAGCGTAAGGCATTAAGGGACACTAGACCACTGTTACTGGCGGTGGAATGGGAAGAAAAAACATGCTGCCTTGAAAATGAAACATCACTTAATTAATTTCAAGTGAGGGCGGCTAAAACAAGAACCAACTCCAAGATACACCTAACTTTCCCAGGGATGGATTTCTTTTCAATATCCTCTAATAAACTTTAAGGGAAAGACCCTGAAAAAAAGAATGCCCACACAGACAGTGGTTTCACTAGGTGAGTCTGGAAAATGAACACAAGTGCATTATCCAGTCCTACAGCATTAAGCACAGAATCACATCCTAAACTGTAAGTTAAAAGCATAAGTCAAAAATTCTCATCAGCAGATGCAAACTTGAAAATGCACACTCACACCAACCCACGGTTTATTTCTCAAAATCCCCTGGTACTTTTATAGGCACACAAGGACCTTAACAACAAGAGACTGTACTTCATCCCAGGAAGATTCTCTTCCTCTCTTTTCTGTAAAGTGGCGCACTGACACACCATTTGTTAAATGTAGTTACAGGTACATTAATGAGAATATCCACCAATGTATATTAAAAACACCATGTGCGTCTATCTCCGTTCATGGATGTGTCAAAATAAAAGTGGCAGAAAAGACTTTCAAAGAGTTAGAGCATTTTCTGAAAAAAAATGCTTAAGTCACGGTTGGGATAGATTTCAAACCAAGTAGTAAGAGGAAAACACGTAAACAAATGGATATGGAAGTTGGGTTTGCGCACTATGTATTTCTAACATTTGAAGTTTGCTCTTGTTTTTGTTTTTTCTTTTCTTCTGTTTTTAAATGGAGGTACCGGGAATGAGCACACGGAATTCGGCATGCTAAACAAGCATTCTATTTACCACTAACCTATGTCCTTCCCCGAGTCAACTAGCTTCTTGGCATAGATAAAATAATATACAAAACACTCTTTCACGGTTCACTGCCGTACAAAACATGTTAGTTTGCTGAAGCGCAAAAGAATATTGAGGCCTTCTTCCCCGTATCACACTAAGTCTCACATCAAACCGAGTGGGAAACAGGTCTCAGGACCCTTGACTTAAGATGCCACAGGCCCCGGGTTCGGTTGTTTCTTCCATAACCAATCATCAGCTGTGGAAGTTCAGGGCTCCACTCGCTGCAGACAGTGACAGGGGTGGGCTTGTCCTCCAGGGAGCCCGGAACGTGGTGTATGTTGAAGGCCCGTGTGCAGAACCGACACGTCTGCTCTCCTTCAGAGGTCCCTCTTTCCCTCTACAACAGACACCTCCCTCCCCAGGGCAGGACGGGGAAGACGCGGTCCATCAAGTGCGTCTGCTAAGGGACCAGAGGAACACGGCCGTGAGTCCAGTCACGGCGGCACGTGCACGGGGAAGCCCCGGAGAGCGATCTGCCCTTCTTCTGCAGTGACTCAAGGAAGAAAAAGAGGACTATGCTTTCCTCTTACAGAGCGGAGCAGCTGGCAGTGGGGGGCGAGGTTGCACAGGGCATCACGGGGGACCAGGTGCAGGTGCCCAGCTGGGCGACGACAGGCCGCACCCGGGGCAGGCCACGCAGGCTGGTCCTCGGAAAGGTTGGGGCCCTCCGGCCCACGGGGTGATCTGCAGGACAGAAGGGAGGGCTGGGTTGGATGACAGACAAATGCGCCAACACCGACAAGCGCCGAAACCCAAAGCAGCAGCCGTCGGCACAGGGCACCCTCCCATCCACCGGGTGCACAGAGAGCAGCATGGTGTCACACGCTCCACCCAGACCTCTGGGGCCTGCCTGCATCCTGGGCCGCACAGGGGGACACGGGGATACGACCCTGATGCCACACGCCGCCGCCGCCGCGGTCTCCATGTGGAGGAAACCAAGTGTCCTCCTGCCCGAGAGGCTGAACACAGAGCTACCAGCACACGGGCAAACTAGCGCCTTCCCAACAGCCAGGCGCTCTGGGTGGGTCGGCCCTCCCCGCCACCTTCCCCACCTCCAAGCAAGCTTGCCCGGCGCGGATCAGGAACACGGAGACGGGACGGAAGTGTAGAGCTCATTCTCCAAACGAGAAAGCAGAGCCGCACCAGGGTCACCGCTCTGCCTGCAGGGCTCTGCCTGCAGGATACTGCCAGGCCCTCTCTGTCCCTTCCTCACAAAGGGCCCTCCTCCACCCTGCAGGGGCTCCCCCTGGGCGCAAAAAGCCCTGGGGAGCTGGGCATCCCAGAGTCCTGCGGCGGAGCTGGCCAAGGGCTACTTAGGGGACAAGGCTGTCCTCAGAAGGGACTCAGGCTCCGCTACAATCATCCCTATCCTCAGGGACGTCTCGATTTTACGTTTGCTACGGAACGCACCCTACCTGCGTGCTACGGGAGAGTGACGTGTGGAGTCTCAACCCCACACCTGACACCAAAGTGACTGTAACAGCTCGTGCGAAAAACCCCACTGTGTGCCATGAGACCGACGAGCATCTCCGACAGCTTCTAGGGCAGGCCCGACCCGGCGCAGGGTGGGGGACATACACAACGTACGCACTCTGGTGCGCATCGAAATTCCCCCGCAGAGAAGGAGGCATTTTCACGGCGGGCTCTTTCCCTTCCAGCCTCTATTCCCTACTACAAACGCACCATCTCCGAGAGCCAGGCTTTTCTGCCCAGAGTACAACGGGAGGCAGTGGCCAAGACACACTTACCTACCGAGAAATGACAGTGACGGGCTGTGACGTTTACCACACCCAGGAAGACTCAAATTTGCACAAAGCACACCGTACAAAGCTGGAGGGAGGGCTTTGCCCCTTTTCCAGTTACCAGGATCTGAATGGACATTCTAAACAGGAGAATCACCTGGCCTGAGCCGGGAAACCCGTCAAAAGTACGACGACACAGAAATCCGTCTCAGTGACCCAGGTGCAACCCCTGGTGCAGGAGGTCATGAAGGAGTAAGCCGAGCCAGGAGAAGTCAGTGTGGAGTGAGGGCTCACCCTCCTCACGCTGTTTCGAGAAACCCACAGTCAAAGTCTGTGGTTCCCGGCTCCTAAGCCCTCCCTCATGGCTCCTGCAGGCACCAGCCAAGGCGACGGGCTCCCGGGAGAAGCAGCCCACTGGCTCCTGGGCAAGAGTTTTGAGTCTAAAAAAGGCAGCGACACGCCACAACAGAACCGTCACAGGACACACAGTCTGCAGACGAGGCCAGGAACGGCTGCCGGGAGCACGGGAAGATCACCTTTCCCAGGACGAGGTCCAACACAGAATGACCACCCCATTTATCTGGGCCTCCGGGGCCGCCGGGGTTTGGCGGGCGTTGCCGGGCCACACCGGATCTGCGCCAGGTCCCGAGTCGGCTGAAAACCACATAAAAGGATGGAGGATTAGGCTTTCCTGCGAAGACACTGCTGAAGCGAAACAAAATCTTTGCGCCTTCCTTCCTTCCTTCCTTCCCCTTATCACACTCGTTTTTGGAGGAACTGGATACTGACCCCAGGAACTCCTGCATGCTAAGCCCGCATTCTCTCTACTGCTGAGCTACATATACCCTTCCAGAAAGAGCACACTAATTTCTAGGCACAGAATTCAAGGAATGCCAGCCACGTTCACTAACTTACCCATTGTATAATAAGCTCCGTGTGCTCCACCAACAGAGCTCAGTGTTTTATGATCCGTCAGCTCCTGCGGAGCCACTTCTACAGTCCCAGTAGCATACTCCGGTTTTGTAATTTCGGAATTAGTCGCCCCTTCCTAGGAACAGAAAACAAGATAAATCAGGAACCGAACTCCAGATCATGTGCATACGCTTAGTCAGTCAGGGAGACAAAATTTATTTACTGAAGCTATCAGAACATAAGCCCTATCCTGGGAGAAGCTGGTGGTACAAGTAAAAGGCAGATTCTCCTCTCTGTTCTGCCAGAGGCACAGGATCCATGAAAACAAATCAGCACAGAAAAGTTTCAACAGCTCTACAACTGAGGTGAACGGGTACAGTAACGCCACAAAGGACAGGAGAGTCCGCTGCACGTGGATAGCTCAGGGAATGCTGGGAAGACCGCACTGTTTCGTAAAAGAGAGATCCAACGCAGAGGGGGGATGTGGAGGGGCTTTGGGGAAGGGCAGCCTGAGTAAAAGAGCAGGTGGGAAACAGCGTAAGGCATTAAGGGAACTAGACCACTGTTACTGGCAGTGGAATGGGAAGACAAAACATGCTGCCTTGAAAATGAAACATCACTTAATTAATTTCAAGTGAGGACGGCTAAAACAAAAACCAACTCCAAGATACACCTAACTTTCCCAGGGATGTATTTCTTTTCAATATCCTCTAATAAACTGTAAGGGAAAGACCCTGAAAGAAAGAATGCCCACACAGACACTGGTTTCACTAGGTGAGTCTGGAAAATGAACACAAGTGCATTATCCAGTCCTACGGCATTAAGCACAGAATCACATCCTAAACTGTAAGTTAAAAGCATAAGTCAAAAATTCTCATCAGCAGATGCAAACGTGAAAATGCACACTCACACCAACCCCCGGTTTATGTCTCAGAATCCCCTGGTAATTATATAGTCACACAAGGACATTAACAACAAGAGACTGTACCTCATCCCAGGAAGATTCTCATCCTCTCTCTTCTGTAAAGTGGCGCACTGACACACCATCTGTAAAATGTAGTTACAGGTACATTAATGAGAATATTCACGAATGCATATTAAAACCACCATGTGCGTCTATCTCCGTTCGTGGAAGTGTCAAAACAAAAATGGCAGAAAAGGCTTTCAAAGAGTTAGAGCATTTTCTGTAAAAAAATGCTTAAGTCATGTTTGGGATAGATTTCAAACCATGTAGTAAGAGGAAAACACGTAAAAAGAATGGATATGGTAGTTGGGTTTGCGCACTATGTATTTCTAACATTTGAAGTTTGCTCTTGTTTTTGTTTTTTATTTTCTTCTGTTTTTATTGGAGGTACCGGGAATGAGCACACGGAATTCGGCATGCTAAGCAAGCATTCTATTTACCACAAACATATGTCCTTCCCCGAGTCAACTAGCTTCTTGGCATAGATAAAATAGAATACAAAACACTCTTTCACGGTTCACTGCCTTACAAAACATTTTAGTTTGCTGAAGCGCAAAAGATCTTTGAGGCCTTCTTCCCCGTATCACACTAAGTCTCACGTCAGACAGAGTGGGAGACAGCCCTCAGGACATTTGATTGAAGGGACCACAGGCCCCGGGTTCGGGTGTTTCTTCCATAACCGATCATCGGCTGTGGAAGTTCAGGGCTCCACAATGCAGACAGTGACAGGGGCGGGCTTGTCACCCAGGGAGCCTGGAACGTGGTGTCTGTTGAAGTCCCGTGTGCAGAACCGACACGTCTGCCCTCCGTCAGAGGGCCCTCTTTACCTCTACAACAGACACCTCCCTCCCCAGGGCAGGACTGGGAAGACGCGGTCCATCAAGTGCGTCTGCTTAGGGAACAGAGGGACAAGGCCGTGAGCCCAGTCACGGCCGCCCGTGCACGGGGAAGTCACGGAGAGCGATCTGCCCTTCTTCTGCAGTGACTCAAGGAATAAAGAGAGGACTATGCTTTCCTCTTACAGAGCGGAGCAGCTGGCGGTGGGGGGCGAGGATGCAAAGGGCACCAAGTGGGACCAGGTGCAGGTGCCCAGCTGGGCAACGATGGGCTGCACCCGGGGCAGGCCACGCAGGCTGGTCCTCGGAAAGGTTGGGGCCCTCCGGCCCACGGGGTGACCTGCAGGACAGAAGGGATGGCTGGGTTGGATGACAGACAAAAGCGCCAACACTGACAAGAGCCCAAACCCAACGCAGCAGCCGTCGGCCCCGGGCACCCTCCCCTCCACCGGGTGCCCAGAGAGCAGCACGGTGCCACATGCTCCGCCCAGCCCTCTATGTCCTGCCTGCAGCCTGGGCAGCACATGGGGACACGGGGATATGAACCTGATGCCGCATGTCGCCACCGCCTCTGTCTCCATTTGGAGGAAGCCAAGCGTCCTCCTGCCCGAGAGGCTTCACACAGAGCTTCCAGCACACGGGCAAACTAGCGCCTTCCCAAAAGCCAGCCGCTCTGGGCGGGACGGCCCTCCCCGCCACCTTCCCCAGCTCCACGCAAGCTTGCCCGGCGCGGACCAGGAACACGGAGACGGGACGGAAGTGAAGAGCTAATTCTCCACACGAGCAAGCAGAGCCGCACCAGGGTCACCGCTCTGCCTGCAGGGCTCAGCCTGCAGGACCCTGCCAGGCCCTCTCTGCCCCCTCCTCACAAAGGGCCCTCCTCCGCACCGCAGGGGCTGCCCCTGGGCGCAAAGAGCCCTGGGGAGCTGGGCATCCCGGAGTCCTGCGGCGGAGCTGGTAAGGGATCCTGAGGGGTCAATGCTGTCCTCAGAAAGGACTCAGGCTCCGCTACAATCATTCCTATCCTCAGGGACGTCTGGATTTTACTTTCGCTACGGAACGCACCCTCCCTGCGTGCTATGGGAGAGTGACGTGGGGAGTCTCAACCACACACCTGACACCAAAGGGACTGTACAAGCTCGTGCGCAAAACCCCACGGTGTGCCATGAGACCGACGAGCAGCTCTGACAGCTTCCAGGGCAGGCCCGACCCGGCGCAGGGTGGGGGACAAACACAACGTACGCACTATGGTGTGCACCGGAATTCCCCCGCAGGGAAGGAGGCATTTTCCCGGCGGGCTCTTTCCCTTCCAGCCTCTATTCCCTACTACAAACGCACCATCACCGAGAGCCAGGCTTTTCTGCCCAGAGTACAACTGGAGGCAGCGGCAAAGACACACTTAACTCCCGAGAAAAGACAGTGATAGGCTGTGATTTTACCAAACCCAGGAAGAGTCAAAGTTGCACAAAGCACACCGTACAAAGCTGGAGGTAGGGCTTTGCCCCTTTTCCAGTTACCAGGATCTGAATGGACATTCTAAACAGGAGAATCACATGGCCTGAGCCGGGAAACCCATCAAAAGAACGACGACACAGAAATCCGTCTCAGTGACCCAGGAGCAACCCCAGGTGCAGGAGGTCAGGAAGGAGTCAGCCGAGCCAGGAGAAGTCAGTGTGGAGCGAGGGCTCACCCTCCTCACGCTGTTTCGAGAAACCCACAGTTAAAGTCTGCGGGCCCCGGGTCCTAAGAACTCCCTCAAGGCTCTTGCAGGCACCAGCCAAGGCGACTGGCTCCCGGGAGAAGCAGCCCACTGGCTCCTGGGCAAGAGTTTTGAGTCTGAAAAAGGCAGCGACACGTCATGCCAGACCCATCACAGGACACACAGTCTGCAGACGAGGCCAGGAACGGCTGCCGGGAGAACGGGAAGATCACCTTTCCCAGGACGAGGTATAACAGAGCATGACCACCCAAATTACCTGGGCATCCGGGGCCGCCGCGGGCGCTGCCGGGCCACACCGGAGCTGCGCCAGTTCTCGCGTCGGCTAAAAACCACAGAAAAGAATGTAGGATTAGGCTTTCCTGCGAAGACACTGCTGAAGCGAAACAAAATCTTTGCGCCTTCCTTCCTTCCTTCCTTCCCCGTATAACACTCGTTTCTTGGAGGATATGGATACTGACCCCAGGAACTTCTGCATGCTAAGCCCGCATTCTCTCTACTGCTGAGCTACATATACACTTCCACCCAGAGCACAATAGTTTCAAGGCACACAGGACAAGGAATGCCAGCCACGTTCACTAAATTACCCAGTGTATAATAAGCTCCGTGTGCTCCACCAACAGAGCTCAGTGTTTTATGATCCGTCAGCTCCTGCAGAGCCACTTCTACAGTCCCTGTAGCATACCCGGTTTTGTAATTTTGGGCTTAGTCGCCCCTTATTAGGAACACAAAACAAGATATATCAGGAACCGAACTTCAGATAATGTACATACGCTTAGTAAGTCAGGTAGACAACAGTTATTTACCGAAGCTATCAGAACATAAGCCCTATCCTGGGAGAAGCTGGCGGTAAAAGTAAAAGGCAGATTCTCCTCTCTTTTCTGCCAGAGGCACAGGATCCATGAAAACAATCAGCACAGAAAAGTTTCAACAGCTCTACAAATGAGGTGAACGGGTACAGTAACGCCACAAAGGACAGGAGAATCCGCTGCACGTGGATAGCTCAGGGAATGCTGGGAAGACCGCACTGTTTCGTAAAAGAGAGATCCAGCGCAGAGGGGGGATGTGGAGGGGCTTTTGGAAGGGCAGCCTGAATAAAAGAAGCAGGTGGGAAACAGCGTAAGGCATTAAGGGAACTAGACCACTGTTACTGGCGGTGGAATGGGAAGACAAAACATGCTGCCTTGAAAATGAAACATCACTTAATTAATTTCAAGTGAGGACGGCTAAACAAGATCCAACTCCAAGATACACCTAACTTTCCCAGAGATGAATTTCTATTCAATATCCTCTAATAAAATATAAGGGAAAGACCCTGAAAAAAAGAATGCCCACACAGACACTGGTTTCACTAGGTGAGTCTAGAAAATGAACACAAATGCATTATCCAGTCCTACGGCATTAAGCACAGAATCACATCCTAAACTGTAAGTTAAAAGCATAAGTCAAAAATTCTCATCAGCAGATGCAAACGTGAAAATGCACACTCACACCAACCCCCGGTTTATGTCTCAGAATCCCCTGGTACTTATATAGTCACACAAGGACATTAACAACAAGAGACTGTACCTCATCCCCGGAAGATTCTCATCCTCTCTCTTCTGTAAAGTGGCGCACTGACACACCATCTGTAAAATGTAGTTACAGGTACATTAAACAGAATATTCACGAATGCATATTAAAACGACCAGGTGCGTCTATCTCCGTTCGTGGATGTGTCAAAAAAAAGTGGCAGAAAATCTTTCAAAGATTTAGAGCATTTTCTGAAAAAAAATGCTTAAGTCAAGGTTGGGATATGTTTCAAACCAAGTAGTAAGAGGAAAACACGTAAAAAGTATGGATATGGAATTTGGGTTTGCGCACTATGTATTTCTAACATTTGAAGTTTGCTCTTGTTTTTGTTTTTTCTTTTCTTCTGTTTTTAAATGGAGGTACCGGGAATGAGCACACGGAGTTCGGCATGCTAAGCAAGCATTCTATTTACCACTAACTTATGTCCTTCCCCGAGTCAACTAGCTTCTCGGTATAGATAAAATAAAATACAAAACACTCTTTCACGGTTCACTGCCTTACAAAACGTGTTAGTTTTCTGAAGCGCAAATATCTTTGAGGCATTCTTCCCCGTATCACACTAAGTCTCACATCAGACCGAGTGGGACACAGGTCTCAGGACCCTTGACTGAAGAGACCACAGGACCCGGGTTCGGGTGTTTCTTCCATAACCGATCATCGGCTGTGGAAGGTCAGGGCTCCACTCGCTGCAGACAGTGACAGGGGCGGGCTTGTCCTCCAGGGAGCCCGGAACGTGGTGTAAGTTGAAGGCCCGTGTGCAGAACCGACACGTCTGCCCTCCGTCAGAGGGCCCTCTATCCCTCTACAACAGACACCTCCCTTCCTAGGGCAGGACATGGAAGACGCAGTCCATCAAGTGCGTCTGCTAAGGGACCAGAGGGACACGGCCGTGAGCCCAGTCACGGCCGCACGTGCACAGGGAAGCCCCGGAGAGCGATCTGCCCTTCTTCTGCAGTGACTCAAGGAAGAAACAGAGGACTATGCTTTCCTCTTACCGAGCGGAGCAGCTGGCGGTGGGGGGCGAGTTTGCACAGGGCACCAAGGGAGAACAGGTGCAGGTGCCCAGCTGGACGACGACGGGCCGCACCCAGGGCAGGCCATGCAGGCTGGTCCTCAGAAAGGTTGGGGCCCTCCGGCCCACGGGGTGACCTGCAGGACAGAAGGGAGGGCGGGGTTGGATGACAGACAAAATCGCCAACATCGACACGAGCCGAAACCCAACGCAGCAGCCGTCGGCACGGGGCACCCTCCCCTCCACTGGGTTCCAAGAAAGCAGCACGGTGCCACACGCTCCACCCAGGCGTCTGGGGCCTCCCTGCAGCCTGGGTCGCACAGGGGGACACGGGGATACGACCCTAACGCCGCACGTCGCCGCCGCCACTGTCTCCAAGTGGAGGAAGCCAAGGGTCCTCCAGCCCGAGAGGCTGCACACTGAGCTTCTAGCACACGGGCAAACTAGCGCCTTCCCAACAGCCAGCCGCTATGGGCGGGACGGCCCGCCCCGCCACCTTCCCCAGCTCCACGCAAGCTTGCCCGGCGCGGACCAGTAACACGGAGACGGGACGGAAGTGAAGAGCTCATTCTCCACACGAGCAAGCAGAGCCGCACCAGGGTCACCGCTCTGCCTGCAGGGCTCAGCCTGCAGGACCCTGCCAGGCCCTCTCTGCCCCCTCCTCACAAAGGGCCCTCCTCCGCACCGCAGGGGCTGCCCCTGGGCGCAAAGAGCCCTGGGGAGCTGGGCATCCCGGAGTCCTGTGGCGGAGCTGGCCAAGGGCTCCTGAGGGGACAAGGCGGTCCTCAGAAGGGACTCAGGCTCCGCTACAATCATCCCTATCCTCAGGGACGTCTGGATTTTACGTTCGCTACGGAACGCACCATACCTGCGTGCTACAGGACAGTGACGTGGGGAGCCTCAAACACACACCTGACACCAAAGGGACTGTACCAGCTCGTGCGCAAAACCCCACGGTGTGCCATGAGACCGACGAGCAGCTCTGACAGCTTCCAGGGCATGCCTGACCTGGCGCAGGGTGGGGGACAATCACAATGTACGCACTCTGGTGCGCATCGGAATTCCCCCGCAAGGAAGGAGGCATTTTCCCGGCGGGCTCTTTCCCTTCCAGCCTCTATTCACTACTACAAACGCACCATCTACGTGAGCCAGGCTTTTCTGCCAAGAGTACAACTGGAGGCAGCGGCCAAGACACACTTACCTCCCGAGAAAAGACAGTGACGGGCTGTGAAGTTTACCACACCCAGGAAGACTCAGAGTTGCACATAGCACACCTTACAAAGCTGGAGGGAGGGCTTTGCCCCTTTTCCAGTTACCAGGATCTGAATGGACATTCTAAACAGGAGAATCACCTGGCCTGAGCCGGGAAACCAGTCAAAAGAACGACGACACAGGAATCCGTCTCAGTGACCCAGGAGCAACCCCAGGTGCAGGAGGTCAGGAAGGAGTAAGCCGAGCCAGGAGAAGTCAGTGTGGAGTGAGGGCTCACACTCATCACGCTGTTTCGAGAAACACATAGTCAATATCTGCGGGCCCCCGCTCCTAAGCCCTCCCTCATGGCTCCTGCAGGCACCAGCCAAGGCGAAGGGCTCCCGGGAGAAGCAGCCCACTGGCTCCTGGGCAAGAGTTTTGAGTCTGAAAAACGCAGCGACATGCCACGCCAGACCCGTCACAGGACACACAGTCTGCAGACGAGGCCAGGAACGCCTGCCGGGAGAACGGGAATATCACCTTTCCCAGGACGAGGACCAAAAGAGATTGACCACCCCACTTAACTGTTCCTTCGTGGCCGCCGCAGGAGGGCGGGTGCTGCCGGGCCACACTGGTGCCCCACCAGGTCCCTCGTCGGCTAAAAACCACAGAAAAGGATGGAGGATTAGGCTTTCCTGTGAAGACACTGCTGAAGCGAAACAATACCTTTGCACCTTCCTTCCTTCCTTTTTTCCCCGTATCACACTCGTTTCTTGGAGGAACTGGATACTGACCCCAGGAACTCCTGCATGCTAAGCCCGCATTCTCTCTACTGCTGAGCTACATATAACATTCCCCCAGAGCACACTAGTTTCTAGGCACAGAGGACAAGATTTGTCAGCCACGTTAACTAACTTACCCAATGTATAATAAGCTCCGTGTGCTCCACCAAAGGAGCTCAGTGTTTTATGATCCGCCTTCTCCTGCGGAGCCATTTCTACAGTCCCAGTAGCATACTCTGGTTTTGTAATTTCGGGCTTAGTCGCCCCTTCCTAGGAACACAAAAGAAGATAAATCAGGAACCGAACTTCAGAACATGTGCATATGCTTCGTCAGTCAGGAAGACAACAGTTATTTACCGAAGCTATCAGAACATAAGCCCTATCCTGGGAGAAGCTGGCGGTACAAGTAAAAGGCAGATTCACCTCTCTGTTCTGCCAGAGGCACAGGATCCATGAAAACAAATCAGCACAGAAAAGTTTCAACAGCTCTACAACTGAGGTGAACGGGTACAGTAACGCCACAAAGGACAGGAGGTTCCGCTGCCCGTGGATAGATCAGTGAAGGCAGGGAAGACCGCAATGTTTCGTAAAAGAGAGATCCAGCATAGAGGGGGGATGTGGAGGGGCTTTGGGGAAGGGCAGCCTGAGTAAAAGGAGCAGGTTGGAAACAGCCTAAGGAATTAAGGAAACTAGACCACTGTAACTGGCGGTGGAATTGGAAGACAAAACATGCTGCCTTGAAAATGAAACATCACTTAATTAATTTCAAGTGAGGACGGCGAAAACAAGAACCAAAACCAAGATACACCTAACTTTCCCAGGGATGAATTTTTTTTCAATATCCTCTAATAAACTGTAAGGGAAAGACCCTGAAAAAAAGAATGCCCACACAGACACTGGTTTCAGTAGGTGAGTCTGGAAAATGAACACATGTGCATTATCCAGTCCTACGGCATTAAGCACAGAATCATATCCTAAACTGTAAGTTAAAAGCATAAGTCAAAAATTCTCATCAGCAGATGCAAACGTGAAAATGCACACTCACACCAACCCCCGTTTTATGTCTCAGAATCCCCTGGTACTTATATAGTCACACAAGGACAATAAAAACAAGAGACTGTACCTCATCCCAGGAAGATTCTCTTCCTCTCTCTTCTGTAAAGTTGCGAACTGACACACCATCTGTAAAAGGTAGTTACAGGTATATTAATGAGAATATTCACGTATGTATATTAAAACCAGCATGTGCGTCTATCTCCGTTCGTGGATGTGACAGAACAATATTGGCAGAAAAGACTTTCAAAGAGTTAGAGCATTTTCTGAAAAAAAATGCTTAAGTCACGTTTGGGATATATTTCAAACCAAGTAGTAAGGGGAAAACACGTAAAAAGAATTGATATTGAATTTGGGTTTGCGCACTATGAATTTCTAACATTTGAAGTTTGCTCTTGTTTTTGTTTTTACTTTTCTTCTGTTTTTAAATGGAGGTAGTTGGAATGAGCACTCGGAATTCGGCATGCTAAGCAAGCATTCTATTTACCACTAAACTATGTCCTTCCCCGAGTCAACTAGCTTCTCGGCATAGATAAAATAAAATACAAAACACTCTTTCACGGTTCACTGCCTTACAAAACATGTTAGTTTGCTGAAGCGCAAAAGATCTTTGAGGCCTTCTTCCCCATATCACACTAAGTCTCACATCAGACCGAGTGGGAGACAGGCCTCAGGACCCTTGCCTTAACAGACCACAGGCCCCGGGTTCGGGTGTTTCTTCCATAACCGATCATCGGCTGTGGAAGGTCAGGGCTCCACTCGCTGCAGACAGTGACAGGGGCGGGCTTGTCCTCCAGGGAGCAAGGAACGTGGTGTCTGTTGAAGGCCCGTGTGCAGAACCGACACGTCTGCCCTCCGTCAGAGGACCCTCTATCCCTCTACAACAGACACTTCCCTCCCCGGGGCAGAACGGGGAAGACGGTGTCCATCAAGTGCGTCTGCTATTGGAACAGAGGGACACGGCCGTGAGCCCAGTCACGGCTGCCCGTGCACGGGGAAGCCACGGAGAGCGATCTGCCCTTCTTATGCAGTGACTCAAGAAAGAAACAGGATTATGCTTTCCTCTTACCGAGCGGAGCAGCTGGCGGTGGGGGTCGAGGTTGCACAGGGCACCAAGGGGGAACAGGTGCAGGTGCCCAGCTGGGCGACGAAGGGCCGCACCTGGGGCAGGCCCCGCAGGCTGGTCCTTGGAAAGTTTGGGGCCCTCCGGCCCACGGGGTGAACTGCAGGACAGAAGGGAGTGCTTGGTTGGATGACAGACAAAAGCGCCAACACCGACAAGAGCCGAAACTCAACGCATCAGCCGTCAGCAACGGGCACCCTCCCCTCCACCTTGTGCCAAGATAGCAGCACGGTGCCACATGCACCGCCCAGCCCTCTGGGGCCTGCCTGCAGCCTGGGCCACACAGGGGGACACGGGGATACGACCCTGACGCCGCACGTCGCCGCCGCCTCTGTATCCAAGTGGAGGAAGCCAAGGGTCCTCCTGCCCGAGAGGCTGCACACTGAGCTTCCAGCACACGGGCAAACTAGCGCCTTCACAACACCCAGCCGCTCTGGCCTGGACGGCCCTCCCCGCCACCTTCCCCAGCTCCACGCAAGCTTGCCCGGCGCGGACCAGGAACACGGAGACCGGACGGACGTGAAGAGCTCATTCTCCACACGAGCAAGCAGAGACGCAACAGGGTCACCGCTCTGCCTGCAGGGCTCTACCTGCAGGACCCTGCCAGGCCCTATCTGCCCCCTCCTCAAAAAGGGCCCTCCTCCGCCCTCAAGGGCTGCCCCTTGGCGCAAAGAGAGCTGGGGTGCTGGGCATCCCAGAGTCCTGCGGCGGAGCTGGCCAAGGGCTCCTGAGGGGACAAGGCTGTCCTCAGAAGGGACTCAGGCTCCGCTACAATCATCCCTATCCTCAGGGACGTCTGGATTTTACGTTCGCTACGGAACGCACCCTAACTGCGTGCTACGGGAGAGTGACGTGGGGAGTCTCAACCCCACACCTGACACCAAAGGCACTGTACCAGCTCGTGCGCAAAACCCCACGGTGTGCCATGAGACCGACCAGCAGTTCTGACAGCTTCCAGGGCAGGCCCGACCCGGCGCAGGGTGGGGGACAAACACAACATACGCACTCTGGTGCGCATCGGAATTCCCCCGCAGGGAAGGAGGCATTTTAACGGCGGGCTCTTTCCCTTCCAGCCTCTATTCCCTACTACAAACGCACCATCTCTGAGAGCCAGGCTTTTCTGCCCAGAGTACAACTGGAGGCAGCGGCCAAGACACACTTACCTCCCGAGAAAAGACACTGACCGGCTGTGACGTTTACCACACCAAGGAAGACCCAAAGTTGCACAAAGCACACCGTACAAAGCTGGAGGGAGGGCTTTGCCCCTTTTCCAGTTACCAGGATCTGAATGGACATTCTAAACTGGAGAATCACCTGGCCTGAGCCGGGAAACCAGTCAAAAGAACGACGACACAGAAATCCGTCTCAGTGACCCAGGAGCAACCCCAGGTGCAGGAGGTCAGGAAGGAGTCAGCCGAGCCAGGAGAAGTCATTTTGGAGAGAGGGATCACCCTCCTCACGCTGTTTCGAGAAACCCACAGTCAAAGTCTGCAGGAACCGGCTCCTAAGCACTCCCTCATGGCTCCTGCAGGCTCCAGCCAAAGCGACGGGCTCCCGGCAGAAGCAGCCCACTGGCTCCTGGGCATAGTTTTGAGTCTGAAAAAGGCAGCGACACGCCACGCCAGAACCGTCACAGGACACACAGTCTGCAGACGAGGCCAGGAAAGGCTGCCGGGAGAAAGGGAAGATCACCTATCCCAGGACGAGGTCCAACAGAGCATGACCACCCCACTTACCTGGGCCTCCGGGGCCGCCGCAGGTGGGCGGGTGCTGCCGGGCCACACCGGAGACGCGCCAGCTCCCGCGTCGGCTAAAAACCACAGAAAAGGATGGAGGATTAGGCTTTCCTGCGAAGACACTGCTGAAGGGAAACAAAATCTTTGCGCCTTCCTTCTTTCCTTCCTTCCCCGTATCACACTCGTTTCTTGGATGAACTGGATACTGACCCCAGGAACTCCTGCATGCTAAGCCCGCATTCTCTCTACTGCTGAGCTACATATACCCTTCCCCTCAGAGCACACTTGTTTCTAGGCACGGAGGACAAGGAATGCCAACCACGTTCACTAACTTACCCAGTGTATAATAAGTTCCGTGTGCTCCACAAACAGAGCTCAGTGTTTTATGATCCGTCAGCTCCTGCGGAGCCACTTCTACAGTCCCAGTAGCATACTCCGGTTTTGTAATTTCGGGCTTAGTCGCCCCTTCCTAGGAACACAAAACAAGATAAATCAGGAACTAACTTCAGATCATGTGCATAAGCTTAGTCAGTCATGTAGACAACAGTTATTTACCGAAGCTATCAGAACATAAGCCCTATCCTGGGAGAATCTGGCGGTACAAGTAAAAGGCAGATTCTCCTCTCTGTTCTGCCAGAGGCACAGGATCCATGAAAACAAATCAGCACAGAAAAATTTCAACAGCTCTACAACTGATGTGAACGGGTACAGTAACGCCACAAAAGACTGGAGAGTCCGCTGCACGTGGATAGATCAGGGAATGCTGGGAAGACCACACTGTTTCATAAAAGAGAGTTCCAGCGCAGAGGGGGAATGTGGAGGTTCTTTGGGGAAGGGCAGCCTGAGTAAAAGGAGCAGGTGGGAAACAGCGTAAGGCATTAAGGGATCTAGACCACTGTTACTTGTGGTGGAATGGGAAGACAAAACATGCTGCCTTGAAAATGAAACATCACTTAATTAATTTCAAGTGAGGACAGCTAAAACAAGAACCAACCCCAAGATACACCTAAATTTCCCAGGGATGATTTTCTTTTCAATATCCTCTAATAAACTGTAAGGGAAAGACCCTGAAAAAAAGAATGCCCACACAGACACTGGTTTCACTAAGTGAGTCTGGAATATGAACACAATTGCATTAACCAGTCCTATGGCATTAAGCACAGAATCACATCCTAAACTGTAAGTTAAAAGCATAAGTCAAAAATTCTCATCAGCAGATGCAAACGTGAAAATGCACACTCACACCAACCCCCGGTTTATGTCTCAGAATCCCCTGGTACTTTTATAGTCACACAAGGACATTAACAACAAGAGACTGTACCTCATCCCAGGAAGATTCTCTTCCTCTCTCTTCTGTAAAGTGGCACACTGACACACAATCTGTAAAAGGTAGTTACAGGTATATTAATGAGAATATACACGAATGTATATTAAATTAACCATGTGCGTATATCTCCGTTCGTGGATGTGTCAAAACAAAAGTGGCAGAAAAGACTTTCAAAGAGTTAGAGCATTTTCTGAAAAAAAAGCTTAAGTCACGGTTGGGATATATTTAAAACGAAGTAGTAAGAGGAAAACACGTAAAAAAATTGATATGGAATTTGGGTTTGCGCACTATGTATTTCTAACATTTGAAGTTTGCTCTTGTTTTTGTTTTATCTTTTCTTCTCTTTTTAAATGGAGGTACAGGGAATGAGCACACGGAATTCGGCATGCTAAGTAAGCATTCTATTTACCACTAAACTATGTCCTTCCCTGAGTCAACTAGCTTCTCGGCATAGATAAAATAAATACAAAACACTCTTTCACGGTTCACTGCCTTACAAATCATGTTAGTTTGCTGAAGCGCAAAAGATCTTTGAAGCCTTCTTCCCCGTAACAAACGAAGTCTCTTATCAGACCGAGTGGGAGACAGGTCTCAGGACCCTTGACTGAACAGACCACAGGCCCCGAGTTCGGGTGTTTCTTCCATAACCGATCATCGGCTGTGGAAGTTCAGGGCTCCACTCGCTGCAGACAGTGACAGGGGCGGGCTTGTCCTCCATGGAGCCCGGAACGTGGTGTCTGTTGAACGCCCGTATGCAGAACCGACACGTCTGCCCTCCGTCAGAGGACCCTCTTTCCCTCTACAACAGACACCTCCCTCCCCAGGGCAGGACGGGGAAGACTCGGTCCATCAAGTGCGTCTGCTAAGGGACAAGATGTTCACGGCCGTGAGCCCAGTCACGGCCGCCCGTGCACGGGGAAGCCCCGGAGAGCGATCTGCCCTTCTTCTGCAGTGACTCAAGGAAGAAACAGAGGACTATGCTTTCCTCTTACTGAGTGGAGCAGCTGGCGGTGGGGGGCGAGTTTGCACAGGGCACCAAGGGGGACCAGGTGCAGGTGACCAGGGGGGCGACGACGGGCCGCACCCGGGGCAGGCCACGCAGGCTGGTCCTCGGAAAGGTTGGGGCCCTCCGGCCCACGGGGTGATCTGCAGGACAGAAGGGCGGGCTGGTTTGGATGACAGACAAAAGCGCCAACACCGACAAGAGCCGAAACCCAACGCAGCAGCCATCAGCAATGGGCACCCTCCACTCCACCATGTGCCAAGAAAGCAGCACGGTGCCACACGCACCGCCCAGCCCTCTGGGGCCTGCCTGCAGCCTGGGCCTCACAGGGGGACACGGGGATACGACCCTGACGCCGCACGTCGCCGCCGCCTCTGTATCCAAGTGGAGGAATCCAAGGGTCCTCCTGCCCGAGAGGCTGCACACTGAGCTTCCAGCACACGGGCAAACTAGCGCCTTCACAACACCCAGCCGCTCTGGGCTGGACGGCCCTCCCCGCCACCTTCCCCAGCTCCACGCAAGCTTGCCCGGCGCGGACCAGGAAAACGGAGACGGGACGGACGTGAAGAGCTCATTCTCCACACGAGCAAGCAGAGACGCAACAGGGTCACCGCACTGCCTGCAGGGCTCTGCCTGCAGGACCCTGCCAGGTCCTCTCTGCCCCCTCCTCAAAAAGGGCCCTCCTCCGCCCGCAAGGGCTGCCCCTGGGCGCAAAGAGCACTTGGGTGCTGGGCATCCCAGAGTCCTGCGGCAGAGCTGGCCAAGGGCTCCTGAGGGGACAAGGCTGTCCTCAGACGGGACTCAGGCTCCGCTACAATCATCCCTATCCTCAGGGATGTCTGGATTTTACGTTCGCTACGGAACGCACCCTACCTGCGTGCTACGGGAGAGTGACGTGGGGAGTCTCAACCCCACACCTGACACCAAAGGCACTGTACCAGCTCGTGCGCAAAACCCCACGGTGTGCCATGAGACCGACCAGCAGTTCTGACAGCTTCCAGGGCAGGCCCGACCCGGCGCAGGGTGGGGGACAAACACAACATACGCACTCTGGTGCGCATCGGAATTCCCCCGCAGGGAAGGAGGCATTTTAACGGCGGGCTCTTTCCCTTCCAGCCTCTATTCCCTACTACAAACGCACCATCTCTGAGAGCCAGGCTTTTCTGCCCAGAGTACAACTGGAGGCAGCGGCCAAGACACACTTACCTCCCGAGAAAAGACAGTGACCGGCTGTGACGTTTACCACACCCAGGAAGACCCAAAGTTGCACAAAGCACACCGTACAAAGCTGGAGGGAGGGCTTTGCCTCTTTTCCAGTTACCAGGATCTGAATGGACATTCTAAACAGGAGAATCACCTGGCCTGAGCCGGGAAACCAGTCAAAAGAACGACGACACAGAAATCCGTCTCAGTGACCCAGGAGCAACCCCAGGTGCAGGAGGTCAGGAAGGAGTCAGCCGAGCCAGGAGAAGTCATTTTGGAGAGAGGGATCACCCTCCTCACGCTGTTTCGAGAAACCCACAGTCAAAGTCTGCAGGAACCGGCTCCTAAGCACTCCCTCATGGCTCCTGCAGGCTCCAGCCAAAGCGACGGGCTCCCGGCAGAAGCAGCCCACTGGCTCCTGGGCAAGAGTTTTGAGTCTGAAAAAGGCAGCAACACGCCACGCCAGAACCGTCACAGGACACACAGTCTGCAGACGAGGCCAGGAAAGGCTGCCGGGAGAACTAGAAGACCACCTTTCCCAGGACGAGGTACAACAGAGCATGACCACCCCACTTACCTGGGCCTCCGAGGCCGCCGCAGGTGGGCGGGTGATGCCGGGCCACACCGGAGCTGCGCCAGGTCCCACGTCGGCTAAAAACCACAGAAAAGGATGGAGGATTAGGCTTTCCTGCGAAGACACTGCTGAAGGGAAACAAAACCTTTGCGCCTTCCTTCCTTCCTTCCTTCCCCGTATCACAATTGTTTCTTGGATGAACTGGATACTGACCCCAGGAACTCCTGCATGCTAAGCCCGCATTCTCTCTACTGCTGAGCTACATATACCCTTCCATCCAGGGCACAATTGTTTCTAGGCACGGAGGACAAGGAATGCCAGCCACGTTCACTAACTTACGTAGTGTATAATAAGCTCCGTGTGCTCCACCAACAGAGCTCAGTGTTTTATGATCCTTCAGCTCCTGCGGAGCCACTTCTACAGTCCCAGTAGCATACTCCGGTTTTGTAATTTCGGGCTTAGTCGCCCCTTCCTAGGAACACAAAACAAGATAAATCAGGAACAAACTTCAGATCATGTGCATAAGCTTAGTCAGTCATGTAGACAACAGTTATTTACCGAAGCTATCAGAACATAAGCCCTATCCTGGGAGAAGCTGGCGGTACAAGTAAAAGGCAGATTCTCCTCTCTGTTCTGCCAGAGGCACAGGATCCATGAAAACAAATCAGAACAGAAAAGTTTCAACAGCTCTACAAATGAGGTGAATGGGTACAGTAACGCCACAAAGGACAGGAGAGTCCGCTGCACGTGGATAGATCAGGGAATGCTGGGAAGACCGCTCTGTTTCGTAAAAGAGAGATCCAGCGCAGAGGGGGAATGTGGAGGGGCTTTGGGGAAGGGCAGCCTGAGTAAAAGGAGCAGGTGGGAAACAGCGTAAGGCATTAAGGGAACTAGACCACTGTTACTTGTGGTGGAATGGGAAGACAAAACATGCTGCCTTGAAAATGAAACATCACTTAATTAATTTCAATTGAGGACAGCTAAATCAAAAACCAACCCCAAGATACACCTAACTTTCCCAGGGATGATTTTCTTTTCAATATCCTCTAATAAACTGTAAGGGAAAGACCCTGAAAAAAAGAATGCCCACACAGACACTGGTTTCACTAAGTGAGTCTGGAAAATGAACACAAGTGCATTATCCAGTCCTACGGCATTAAGCACAGAATCACATCCTAAACTGTAAGTTAAAAGCATAAGTCAAAAATTCTCATCAGCAGATGCAAACGTGAAAATGCACACTCACACCAACCCCCGGTTTATGTCTCAGAATCCCCTGGTACTTATATAGTCATACAAGTACATTAACAACAAGAGACTGTACCTCATCCCAGGAAGATTCTCTTCCTCTCTCTTCTGTAAAGTGGCACACTGACACACCATCTGTAAATGGTATTTACAGGTATATTAATGAGAATATTCACGAATGTATATTAAATTAACCATGTGCGTATATCTCCGTTCGTGGATGTGTCAAAACCAAAGTGGCAGAAAAGACTTTCAAAGAGTTAGAGCATTTTCTGAAAAAAAAGCTTAAGTCACGGTTGGGATATATTTAAAACCAAGTAGTAAGAGGAAAACACGTAAAAAGAATGGATATGGAATTTGGGTTTGCGCACTATGTATTTCTAACATTTGAAGTTTGCTCTTGTTTTTGTTTTTTCTTTTCTTCTGTTTTTAAATGGAGGTACAGGGAATGAGCACACGGAATTCGGCATGCTAAGTAAGCATTCTATTTACCACTAAACTATGTCCTTCCCCGAGTCAACTAGCTTCTCGGCATAGATAAAATAAATACAAAACACTCTTTCACGTTTCACTGCCTTACAAATCATGTTAGTTTGCTGAAGCGCAAAAGATCTTTGAGGCCTTCTTCCCCGTAACAAACGAAGTCTCTTATCAGACCGAGTGGGAGGCAGGTCTCAGGACCCTTGACTGAACAGACCACAGGCCCCGATTTCGGGTGTTTCTTCCACAACCGATCATCGGCTGTGGAAGATCAGGGCTCCACATGCTGCAGACAGTGACAGGGGCGGGCTTGTCCTCCAGGGAGCCCGGAACGTGGTGTCTGTTGAAGGCCCGTATGCAGAACCGACAGGTCTGCCCTCCGTCAGAGGACCCTCTTTCCCTCTACAACAGACACCTTCCTCCCCAGGGCAGGACGGGGAAGACTCGGTCCATCAAGTGCGTCTGCTAAGGGACAAGATGTTCACGGCCGTGAGCCCAGTCACGGCCGCCCGTGCACGGGGAATCCCCGGAGAGCGATCTGCACTTCTTCTGCAGTGACTCAAGGAAGAAACAGAGGACTATGCTTTCCTCTTACTGAGTGGAGCAGCTGGCGGTGGGGGGCGAGTTTGCACAGGGCACCAAGGGGGACCAGGTGCAGGTGACCAGGGGGGCGACGACGGGCCGCACCCGGGGCAGGCCACGCAGGCTGGTCCTCGGAAAGGTTGGGGCCCTCCGGCCCACGGGGTGATCTGCAGGACAGAAGGGCGGGCTGGTTTGGATGACAGCCAAAAGCGCCAACACCGACAAGAGCCGAAACCCAACGCAGCAGCCATCAGCAATGGGCACCCTCCACTCCACCATGTGCCAAGAGAGCAGCACGGTGCCACACGCACCGCCCAGCCCTCTGGGGCCTGCCTGCAGCCTGGGCCTCACAGGGGGACACGGGGATACGACCCTGACGCCGCACGTCGCCGCCGCCTCTGTATCCAAGTGGAGGAAGCCAAGGGTCCTCCTGCCCGAGAGGCTGCACACTGAGCTTCCAGCACACGGGCAAACTAGCGCCTTCACAACACCCAGCCGCTCTGGGCTGGACGGCCCTCCCCGCCACCTTCCCCAGCTCCACGCAAGCTTGCCCGGCGCGGACCAGGAAAACGGAGACGGGACGGACGTGAAGAGCTCATTCTCCACACGAGCAAGCAGAGACGCAACAGGGTCACCGCACTGCCTGCAGGGCTCTGCCTGCAGGACCCTGCCAGGTCCTCTCTGCCCCCTCCTCAAAAAGGGCCCTCCTCCGCCCGCAAGGGCTGCCCCTGGGCGCAAAGAGCACTTGGGTGCTGGGCATCCCAGAGTCCTGCGGCAGAGCTGGCCAAGGGCTCCTGAGGGGACAAGGCTGTCCTCAGACGGGACTCAGGCTCCGCTACAATCATCCCTATCCTCAGGGACGTCTGGATTTTACGTTCGCTACGGAACGCACCCTACCTGCGTGCTGCGGGAGAGTGACGTGGGGAGTCTCAACCCCACACCTGACACCAAAGGCACTGTACCAGCTCGTGCGCAAAACCCCACGGTGTGCCATGAGACCGACCAGCAGTTCTGACAGCTTCCAGGGCAGGCCCGACCCGGCGCATGGTGGGGGACAAACACAACATACGCACTCTGGTGCGCATCGGAATTCCCCCGCAGGGAAGGAGGCATTTTAACGGCGGGCTCTTTCCCTTCCAGCCTCTATTCCCTACTACAAACGCACCATCTCTGAGAGCCAGGCTTTTCTGCCCAGAGTACAACTGGAGGCAGCGGCCAAGACACACTTACCTCCCGAGTAAAGACAGTGACCGGCTGTGACGTTTACCACACCCAGGAAGACCCAAAGTTGCACAAAGCACACCGTACAAAGCTGGAGGGAGGGCTTTGCCCCTTTTCCAGTTACCAGGATCTGAATGGACATTCTAAACAGGAGAATCACCTGGCCTGAGCCGGGAAACCAGTCAAAAGAACGACGACACAGAAATCCGTCTCAGTGACCCAGGAGCAACCCCAGGTGCAGGAGGTCAGAAAGGAGTCAGCCGAGCCAGGAGAAGTCATTTTGGAGAGAGGGATCACCCTCCTCACGCTGTTTCGAGAAACCCACAGTCAAAGTCTGCAGGAACCGGCTCCTAAGCAATCCCGCATGGCTCCTGCAGGATCCAGCCAAAGCGACGGGCTCCCGGCAGAAGCAGCCCACTGGCTCCTGGGCAAGAGTTTTGAGTCTGAAAAAGGCAGCGACACGCCACGCCAGAACCGTCACAGGACACACAGTCTGCAGACGAGGCCAGGAAAGGCTGCCGGGAGAAAGGGAAGATCACCTATCCCAGGACGAGGTCCAACAGAGCATGACCACCCCACTTACCTGGGCCTCCGGGGCCGCCGCAGGTGGGCGGGTGCTGCCGGGCCACACCGGAGACGCGCCAGCTCCCGCGTCGGCTAAAAACCACAGAAAAGGATGGAGGATTAGGCTTTCCTGCGAAGACACTGCTGAAGGGAAACAAAATCTTTGCGCCTTCCTTCTTTCCTTCCTTCCCCGTATCACACTCGTTTCTTGGATGAACTGGATACTGACCCCAGGAACTCCTGCATGCTAAGCCCGCATTCTCTCTACTGCTGAGCTACATATACCCTTCCCCTCAGAGCACACTTGTTTCTAGGCACGGAGGACAAGGAATGCCAACCACGTTCACTAACTTACCCAGTGTATAATAAGTTCCGTGTGCTCCACAAACAGAGCTCAGTGTTTTATGATCCGTCAGCTCCTGCGGAGCCACTTCTACAGTCCCAGTAGCATACTCCGGTTTTGTAATTTCGGGCTTAGTCGCCCCTTCCTAGGAACACAAAACAAGATAAATCAGGAACTAACTTCAGATCATGTGCATAAGCTTAGTCAGTCATGTAGACAACAGTTATTTACCGAAGCTATCAGAACATAAGCCCTATCCTGGGAGAATCTGGCGGTACAAGTAAAAGGCAGATTCTCCTCTCTGTTCTGCCAGAGGCACAGGATCCATGAAAACAAATCAGCACAGAAAAATTTCAACAGCTCTACAACTGATGTGAACGGGTACAGTAACGCCACAAAAGACTGGAGAGTCCGCTGCACGTGGATAGATCAGGGAATGCTGGGAAGACCACACTGTTTCATAAAAGAGAGTTCCAGCGCAGAGGGGGAATGTGGAGGTTCTTTGGGGAAGGGCAGCCTGAGTAAAAGGAGCAGGTGGGAAACAGCGTAAGGCATTAAGGGATCTAGACCACTGTTACTTGTGGTGGAATGGGAAGACAAAACATGCTGCCTTGAAAATGAAACATCACTTAATTAATTTCAATTGAGGACAGCTAAATCAAAAACCAACCCCAAGATACACCTAACTTTCCCAGGGATGATTTTCTTTTCAATATCCTCTAATAAACTGTAAGGGAAAGACCCTGAAAAAAAGAATGCCCACACAGACACTGGTTTCACTAAGTGAGTCTGGAAAATGAACACAAGTGCATTATCCAGTCCTACGGCATTAAGCACAGAATCACATCCTAAACTGTAAGTTAAAAGCATAAGTCAAAAATTCTCATCAGCAGATGCAAACGTGAAAATGCACACTCACACCAACCCCCGGTTTATGTCTCAGAATCCCCTGGTACTTATATAGTCATACAAGTACATTAACAACAAGAGACTGTACCTCATCCCAGGAAGATTCTCTTCCTCTCTCTTCTGTAAAGTGGCACACTGACACACCATCTGTAAATGGTATTTACAGGTATATTAATGAGAATATTCACGAATGTATATTAAATTAACCATGTGCGTATATCTCCGTTCGTGGATGTGTCAAAACCAAAGTGGCAGAAAAGACTTTCAAAGAGTTAGAGCATTTTCTGAAAAAAAAGCTTAAGTCACGGTTGGGATATATTTAAAACCAAGTAGTAAGAGGAAAACACGTAAAAAGAATGGATATGGAATTTGGGTTTGCGCACTATGTATTTCTAACATTTGAAGTTTGCTCTTGTTTTTGTTTTTTCTTTTCTTCTGTTTTTAAATGGAGGTACAGGGAATGAGCACACGGAATTCGGCATGCTAAGTAAGCATTCTATTTACCACTAAACTATGTCCTTCCCCGAGTCAACTAGCTTCTCGGCATAGATAAAATAAATACAAAACACTCTTTCACGTTTCACTGCCTTACAAATCATGTTAGTTTGCTGAAGCGCAAAAGATCTTTGAGGCCTTCTTCCCCGTAACAAACGAAGTCTCTTATCAGACCGAGTGGGAGGCAGGTCTCAGGACCCTTGACTGAACAGACCACAGGCCCCGATTTCGGGTGTTTCTTCCACAACCGATCATCGGCTGTGGAAGATCAGGGCTCCACACGCTGCAGACAGTGACAGGGGCGGGCTTGTCCTCCAGGGAGCCCGGAACGTGGTGTCTGTTGAAGGCCCGTATGCAGAACCGACAGGTCTGCCCTCCGTCAGAGGACCCTCTTTCCCTCTACAACAGACACCTTCCTCCCCAGGGCAGGACGGGGAAGACTCGGTCCATCAAGTGCGTCTGCTAAGGGACAAGATGTTCACGGCCGTGAGCCCAGTCACGGCCGCCCGTGCACGGGGAATCCCCGGAGAGCGATCTGCACTTCTTCTGCAGTGACTCAAGGAAGAAACAGAGGACTATGCTTTCCTCTTACTGAGTGGAGCAGCTGGCGGTGGGGGGCGAGTTTGCACAGGGCACCAAGGGGGACCAGGTGCAGGTGACCAGGGGGGCGACGACGGGCCGCACCCGGGGCAGGCCACGCAGGCTGGTCCTCGGAAAGGTTGGGGCCCTCCGGCCCACGGGGTGATCTGCAGGACAGAAGGGCGGGCTGGTTTGGATGACAGCCAAAAGCGCCAACACCGACAAGAGCCGAAACCCAACGCAGCAGCCATCAGCAATGGGCACCCTCCACTCCACCATGTGCCAAGAGAGCAGCACGGTGCCACACGCACCGCCCAGCCCTCTGGGGCCTGCCTGCAGCCTGGGCCTCACAGGGGGACACGGGGATACGACCCTGACGCCGCACGTCGCCGCCGCCTCTGTATCCAAGTGGAGGAAGCCAAGGGTCCTCCTGCCCGAGAGGCTGCACACTGAGCTTCCAGCACACGGGCAAACTAGCGCCTTCACAACACCCAGCCGCTCTGGGCTGGACGGCCCTCCCCGCCACCTTCCCCAGCTCCACGCAAGCTTGCCCGGCGCGGACCAGGAAAACGGAGACGGGACGGACGTGAAGAGCTCATTCTCCACACGAGCAAGCAGAGACGCAACAGGGTCACCGCACTGCCTGCAGGGCTCTGCCTGCAGGACCCTGCCAGGTCCTCTCTGCCCCCTCCTCAAAAAGGGCCCTCCTCCGCCCGCAAGGGCTGCCCCTGGGCGCAAAGAGCACTTGGGTGCTGGGCATCCCAGAGTCCTGCGGCAGAGCTGGCCAAGGGCTCCTGAGGGGACAAGGCTGTCCTCAGACGGGACTCAGGCTCCGCTACAATCATCCCTATCCTCAGGGACGTCTGGATTTTACGTTCGCTACGGAACGCACCCTACCTGCGTGCTGCGGGAGAGTGACGTGGGGAGTCTCAACCCCACACCTGACACCAAAGGCACTGTACCAGCTCGTGCGCAAAACCCCACGGTGTGCCATGAGACCGACCAGCAGTTCTGACAGCTTCCAGGGCAGGCCCGACCCGGCGCAGGGTGGGGGACAAACACAACATACGCACTCTGGTGCGCATCGGAATTCCCCCGCAGGGAAGGAGGCATTTTAACGGCGGGCTCTTTCCCTTCCAGCCTCTATTCCCTACTACAAACGCACCATCTCTGAGAGCCAGGCTTTTCTGCCCAGAGTACAACTGGAGGCAGCGGCCAAGACACACTTACCTCCCGAGTAAAGACAGTGACCGGCTGTGACGTTTACCACACCCAGGAAGACCCAAAGTTGCACAAAGCACACCGTACAAAGCTGGAGGGAGGGCTTTGCCCCTTTTCCAGTTACCAGGATCTGAATGGACATTCTAAACAGGAGAATCACCTGGCCTGAGCCGGGAAACCAGTCAAAAGAACGACGACACAGAAATCCGTCTCAGTGACCCAGGAGCAACCCCAGGTGCAGGAGGTCAGGAAGGAGTCAGCCGAGCCAGGAGAAGTCATTTTGGAGAGAGGGATCACCCTCCTCACGCTGTTTCGAGAAACCCACAGTCAAAGTCTGCAGGAACCGGCTCCTAAGCAATCCCGCATGGCTCCTGCAGGATCCAGCCAAAGCGACGGGCTCCCGGCAGAAGCAGCCCACTGGCTCCTGGGCAAGAGTTTTGAGTCTGAAAAAGGCAGCGACACGCCACGCCAGAACCGTCACAGGACACACAGTCTGCAGACGAGGCCAGGAAAGGCTGCCGGGAGAAAGGGAAGATCACCTATCCCAGGACGAGGTCCAACAGAGCATGACCACCCCACTTACCTGGGCCTCCGGGGCCGCCGCAGGTGGGCGGGTGCTGCCGGGCCACACCGGAGACGCGCCAGCTCCCGCGTCGGCTAAAAACCACAGAAAAGGATGGAGGATTAGGCTTTCCTGCGAAGACACTGCTGAAGGGAAACAAAATCTTTGCGCCTTCCTTCTTTCCTTCCTTCCCCGTATCACACTCGTTTCTTGGATGAACTGGATACTGACCCCAGGAACTCCTGCATGCTAAGCCCGCATTCTCTCTACTGCTGAGCTACATATACCCTTCCCCTCAGAGCACACTTGTTTCTAGGCACGGAGGACAAGGAATGCCAACCACGTTCACTAACTTACCCAGTGTATAATAAGTTCCGTGTGCTCCACAAACAGAGCTCAGTGTTTTATGATCCGTCAGCTCCTGCGGAGCCACTTCTACAGTCCCAGTAGCATACTCCGGTTTTGTAATTTCGGGCTTAGTCGCCCCTTCCTAGGAACACAAAACAAGATAAATCAGGAACTAACTTCAGATCATGTGCATAAGCTTAGTCAGTCATGTAGACAACAGTTATTTACCGAAGCTATCAGAACATAAGCCCTATCCTGGGAGAATCTGGCGGTACAAGTAAAAGGCAGATTCTCCTCTCTGTTCTGCCAGAGGCACAGGATCCATGAAAACAAATCAGCACAGAAAAATTTCAACAGCTCTACAACTGATGTGAACGGGTACAGTAACGCCACAAAAGACTGGAGAGTCCGCTGCACGTGGATAGATCAGGGAATGCTGGGAAGACCACACTGTTTCATAAAAGAGAGTTCCAGCGCAGAGGGGGAATGTGGAGGTTCTTTGGGGAAGGGCAGCCTGAGTAAAAGGAGCAGGTGGGAAACAGCGTAAGGCATTAAGGGATCTAGACCACTGTTACTTGTGGTGGAATGGGAAGACAAAACATGCTGCCTTGAAAATGAAACATCACTTAATTAATTTCAAGTGAGGACAGCTAAAACAAGAACCAACCCCAAGATACACCTAAATTTCCCAGGGATGATTTTCTTTTCAATATCCTCTAATAAACTGTAAGGGAAAGACCCTGAAAAAAAGAATGCCCACACAGACACTGGTTTCACTAAGTGAGTCTGGAATATGAACACAATTGCATTAACCAGTCCTATGGCATTAAGCACAGAATCACATCCTAAACTGTAAGTTAAAAGCATAAGTCAAAAATTCTCATCAGCAGATGCAAACGTGAAAATGCACACTCACACCAACCCCCGGTTTATGTCTCAGAATCCCCTGGTACTTTTATAGTCACACAAGGACATTAACAACAAGAGACTGTACCTCATCCCAGGAAGATTCTCTTCCTCTCTCTTCTGTAAAGTGGCACACTGACACACAATCTGTAAAAGGTAGTTACAGGTATATTAATGAGAATATACACGAATGTATATTAAATTAACCATGTGCGTATATCTCCGTTCGTGGATGTGTCAAAACAAAAGTGGCAGAAAAGACTTTCAAAGAGTTAGAGCATTTTCTGAAAAAAAAGCTTAAGTCACGGTTGGGATATATTTAAAACGAAGTAGTAAGAGGAAAACACGTAAAAAAATTGATATGGAATTTGGGTTTGCGCACTATGTATTTCTAACATTTGAAGTTTGCTCTTGTTTTTGTTTTATCTTTTCTTCTCTTTTTAAATGGAGGTACAGGGAATGAGCACACGGAATTCGGCATGCTAAGTAAGCATTCTATTTACCACTAAACTATGTCCTTCCCCGAGTCAACTAGCTTCTCGGCATAGATAAAATAAATACAAAACACTCTTTCACGGTTCACTGCCTTACAAATCATGTTAGTTTGCTGAAGCGCAAAAGATCTTTGAAGCCTTCTTCCCCGTAACAAACGAAGTCTCTTATCAGACCGAGTGGGAGACAGGTCTCAGGACCCTTGACTGAACAGACCACAGGCCCCGAGTTCGGGTGTTTCTTCCATAACCGATCATCGGCTGTGGAAGTTCAGGGCTCCACTCGCTGCAGACAGTGACAGGGGCGGGCTTGTCCTCCATGGAGCCCGGAACGTGGTGTCTGTTGAACGCCCGTATGCAGAACCGACACGTCTGCCCTCCGTCAGAGGACCCTCTTTCCCTCTACAACAGACACCTCCCTCCCCAGGGCAGGACGGGGAAGACTCGGTCCATCAAGTGCGTCTGCTAAGGGACAAGATGTTCACGGCCGTGAGCCCAGTCACGGCCGCCCGTGCACGGGGAAGCCCCGGAGAGCGATCTGCCCTTCTTCTGCAGTGACTCAAGGAAGAAACAGAGGACTATGCTTTCCTCTTACTGAGTGGAGCAGCTGGCGGTGGGGGGCGAGTTTGCACAGGGCACCAAGGGGGACCAGGTGCAGGTGACCAGGGGGGCGACGACGGGCCGCACCCGGGGCAGGCCACGCAGGCTGGTCCTCGGAAAGGTTGGGGCCCTCCTGCCCACGGGGTGATCTGCAGGACAGAAGGGCGGGCTGGTTTGGATGACAGCCAAAAGCGCCAACACCGACAAGAGCCGAAACCCAACGCAGCAGCCATCAGCAATGGGCACCCTCCACTCCACCATGTGCCAAGAAAGCAGCACGGTGCCACACGCACCGCCCAGCCCTCTGGGGCCTGCCTGCAGCCTGGGCCTCACAGGGGGACACGGGGATACGACCCTGACGCCGCACGTCGCCGCCGCCTCTGTATCCAAGTGGAGGAAGCCAAGGGTCCTCCTGCCCGAGAGGCTGCACACTGAGCTTCCAGCACACGGGCAAACTAGCGCCTTCACAACACCCAGCCGCTCTGGGCTGGACGGCCCTCCCCGCCACCTTCCCCAGCTCCACGCAAGCTTGCCCGGCGCGGACCAGGAAAACGGAGACGGGACGGACGTGAAGAGCTCATTCTCCACACGAGCAAGCAGAGACGCAACAGGGTCACCGCACTGCCTGCAGGGCTCTGCCTGCAGGACCCTGCCAGGTCCTCTCTGCCCCCTCCTCAAAAAGGGCCCTCCTCCGCCCGCAAGGGCTGCCCCTGGGCGCAAAGAGCACTTGGGTGCTGGGCATCCCAGAGTCTTGCGGCAGAGCTGGCCAAGGGCTCCTGAGGGGACAAGGCTGTCCTCAGACGGGACTCAGGCTCCGCTACAATCATCCCTATCCTCAGGGAAGTCTGGATTTTACGTTCGCTACGGAACGCACCCTACCTGCGTGCTACGGGAGAGTGACGTGGGGAGTCTCAACCCCACACCTGACACCAAAGGCACTGTACCAGCTCGTGCGCAAAACCCCACGGTGTGCCATGAGACCGACCAGCAGTTCTGACAGCTTCCAGGGCAGGCCCGACCCGGCGCAGGGTGGGGGACAAACACAACATACGCACTCTGGTGCGCATCGGAATTCCCCCGCAGGGAAGGAGGCATTTTAACGGCGGGCTCTTTCCCTTCCAGCCTCTATTCCCTACTACAAACGCACCATCTCTGAGAGCCAGGCTTTTCTGCCCAGAGTACAACTGGAGGCAGCGGCCAAGACACACTTACCTCCCGAGAAAAGACAGTGACCGGCTGTGACGTTTACCACACCCAGGAAGACCCAAAGTTGCACAAAGCACACCGTACAAAGCTGGAGGGAGGGCTTTGCCTCTTTTCCAGTTACCAGGATCTGAATGGACATTCTAAACAGGAGAATCACCTGGCCTGAGCCGGGAAACCAGTCAAAAGAACGACGACACAGAAATCCGTCTCAGTGACCCAGGAGCAACCCCAGGTGCAGGAGGTCAGGAAGGAGTCAGCCGAGCCAGGAGAAGTCATTTTGGAGAGAGGGATCACCCTCCTCACGCTGTTTCGAGAAACCCACAGTCAAAGTCTGCAGGAACCGGCTCCTAAGCACTCCCTCATGGCTCCTGCAGGCTCCAGCCAAAGCGACGGGCTCCCGGCAGAAGCAGCCCACTGGCTCCTGGGCAAGAGTTTTGAGTCTGAAAAAGGCAGCGACACGCCACGCCAGAACCGTCACAGGACACACAGTCTGCAGACGAGTCCAGGAAAGGCTGCCGGGAGAACTAGAAGACCACCTTTCCCAGGACGAGGTACAACAGAGCATGACCACCCCACTTACCTGGGCCTCCGAGGCCGCCGCAGGTGGGCGGGTGATGCCGGGCCACACCGGAGCTGCGCCAGGTCCCACGTCGGCTAAAAACCACAGAAAAGGATGGAGGATTAGGCTTTCCTGCGAAGACACTGCTGAAGGGAAACAAAACCTTTGCGCCTTCCTTCCTTCCTTCCTTCCCCGTATCACAATTGTTTCTTGGATGAACTGGATACTGACCCCAGGAACTCCTGCATGCTAAGCCCGCATTCTCTCTACTGCTGAGCTACATATACCCTTCCATCCAGGGCACAATTGTTTCTAGGCACGGAGGACAAGGAATGCCAGCCACGTTCACTAACTTACGTAGTGTATAATAAGCTCCGTGTGCTCCACCAACAGAGCTCAGTGTTTTATGATCCTTCAGCTCCTGCGGAGCCACTTCTACAGTCCCAGTAGCATACTCCGGTTTTGTAATTTCGGGCTTAGTCGCCCCTTCCTAGGAACACAAAACAAGATAAATCAGGAACAAACTTCAGATCATGTGCATAAGCTTAGTCAGTCATGTAGACAACAGTTATTTACCGAAGCTATCAGAACATAAGCCCTATCCTGGGAGAAGCTGGCGGTACAAGTAAAAGGCAGATTCTCCTCTCTGTTCTGCCAGAGGCACAGGATCCATGAAAACAAATCAGAACAGAAAAGTTTCAACAGCTCTACAAATGAGGTGAACGGGTACAGTAACGCCACAAAGGACAGGAGAGTCCGCTGCACGTGGATAGATCAGGGAATGCTGGGAAGACCGCACTGTTTCGTAAAAGAGAGATCCAGCGCAGAGGGGGAATGTGGAGGGGCTTTGGGGAAGGGCAGCCTGAGTAAAAGGAGCAGGTGGGAAACAGCGTAAGGCATTAAGGGAACTAGACCACTGTTACTTGTGGTGGAATGGGAAGACAAAACATGCTGCCTTGAAAATGAAACATCACTTAATTAATTTCAATTGAGGACAGCTAAATCAAAAACCAACCCCAAGATACACCTAACTTTCCCAGGGATGATTTTCTTTTCAATATCCTCTAATAAACTGTAAGGGAAAGACCCTGAAAAAAAGAATGCCCACACAGACACTGGTTTCACTAAGTGAGTCTGGAAAATGAACACAAGTGCATTATCCAGTCCTACGGCATTAAGCACAGAATCACATCCTAAACTGTAAGTTAAAAGCATAAGTCAAAAATTCTCATCAGCAGATGCAAACGTGAAAATGCACACTCACACCAACCCCCGGTTTATGTCTCAGAATCCCCTGGTACTTATATAGTCATACAAGTACATTAACAACAAGAGACTGTACCTCATCCCAGGAAGATTCTCTTCCTCTCTCTTCTGTAAAGTGGCACACTGACACACCATCTGTAAATGGTATTTACAGGTATATTAATGAGAATATTCACGAATGTATATTAAATTAACCATGTGCGTATATCTCCGTTCGTGGATGTGTCAAAACCAAAGTGGCAGAAAAGACTTTCAAAGAGTTAGAGCATTTTCTGAAAAAAAAGCTTAAGTCACGGTTGGGATATATTTAAAACCAAGTAGTAAGAGGAAAACACGTAAAAAGAATGGATATGGAATTTGGGTTTGCGCACTATGTATTTCTAACATTTGAAGTTTGCTCTTGTTTTTGTTTTTTCTTTTCTTCTGTTTTTAAATGGAGGTACAGGGAATGAGCACACGGAATTCGGCATGCTAAGTAAGCATTCTATTTACCACTAAACTATGTCCTTCCCCGAGTCAACTAGCTTCTCGGCATAGATAAAATAAATACAAAACACTCTTTCACGTTTCACTGCCTTACAAATCATGTTAGTTTGCTGAAGCGCAAAAGATCTTTGAGGTCTTCTTCCCCGTAACAAACGAAGTCTCTTATCAGACCGAGTGGGAGACAGGTCTCAGGACCCTTGACTGAACAGACCACAGGCCCCGATTTCGGGTGTTTCTTCCACAACCGATCATCGGCTGTGGAAGATCAGGGCTCCACACGCTGCAGACAGTGACAGGGGCGGGCTTGTCCTCCAGGGAGCCCGGAACGTGGTGTCTGTTGAAGGCCCGTATGCAGAACCGACAGGTCTGCCCTCCGTCAGAGGACCCTCTTTCCCTCTACAACAGACACCTTCCTCCCCAGGGCAGGACGGGGAAGACTCGGTCCATCAAGTGCGTCTGCTAAGGGACAAGATGTTCACGGCCGTGAGCCCAGTCACGGCCGCCCGTGCACGGGGAATCCCCGGAGAGCGATCTGCACTTCTTCTGCAGTGACTCAAGGAAGAAACAGAGGACTATGCTTTCCTCTTACTGAGTGGAGCAGCTGGCGGTGGGGGGCGAGTTTGCACAGGGCACCAAGGGGGACCAGGTGCAGGTGACCAGGGGGGCGACGACGGGCCGCACCCGGGGCAGGCCACGCAGGCTGGTCCTCGGAAAGGTTGGGGCCCTCCGGCCCACGGGGTGATCTGCAGGACAGAAGGGCGGGCTGGTTTGGATGACAGACAAAAGCGCCAACACCGACAAGAGCCGAAACCCAACGCAGCAGCCATCAGCAATGGGCACCCTCCACTCCACCATGTGCCAAGAGAGCAGCACGGTGCCACACGCACCGCCCAGCCCTCTGGGGCCTGCCTGCAGCCTGGGCCTCACAGGGGGACACGGGGATACGACCCTGACGCCGCACGTCGCCGCCGCCTCTGTATCCAAGTGGAGGAAGCCAAGGGTCCTCCTGCCCGAGAGGCTGCACACTGAGCTTCCAGCACACGGGCAAACTAGCGCCTTCACAACACCCAGCCGCTCTGGGCTGGACGGCCCTCCCCGCCACCTTCCCCAGCTCCACGCAAGCTTGCCCGGCACGGACCAGGAAAACGGAGACGGGACGGACGTGAAGAGCTCATTCTCCACACGAGCAAGCAGAGACGCAACAGGGTCACCGCACTGCCTGCAGGGCTCTGCCTGCAGGACCCTGCCAGGTCCTCTCTGCCCCCTCCTCAAAAAGGGCCCTCCTCCGCCCGCAAGGGCTGCCCCTGGGCGCAAAGAGCACTTGGGTGCTGGGCATCCCAGAGTCCTGCGGCGGAGCTGGCCAAGGGCTCCTGAGGGGACAAGGCTGTCCTCAGACGGGACTCAGGCTCCGCTACAATCATCCCTATCCTCAGGGACGTCTGGATTTTACGTTCGCTACGGAACGCACCCTACCTGCGTGCTACGGGAGAGTGACGTGGGGAGTCTCAACCCCACACCTGACACCAAAGGCACTGTACCAGCTCGTGCGCAAAACCCCACGGTGTGCCATGAGACCGACCAGCAGTTCTGACAGCTTCCAGGGCAGGCCCGACCCGGCGCAGGGTGGGGGACAAACACAACATACGCACTCTGGTGCGCATCGGAATTCCCCCGCAGGGAAGGAGGCATTTTAACGGCGGGCTCTTTCCCTTCCAGCCTCTATTCCCTACTACAAACGCACCATCTCTGAGAGCCAGGCTTTTCTGCCCAGAGTACAACTGGAGGCAGCGGCCAAGACACACTTACCTCCCGAGTAAAGACAGTGACCGGCTGTGACGTTTACCACACCCAGGAAGACCCAAAGTTGCACAAAGCACACCGTACAAAGCTGGAGGGAGGGCTTTGCCCCTTTTCCAGTTACCAGGATCTGAATGGACATTCTAAACAGGAGAATCACCTGGCCTGAGCCGGGAAACCAGTCAAAAGAACGACGACACAGAAATCCGTCTCAGTGACCCAGGAGCAACCCCAGGTGCAGGAGGTCAGGAAGGAGTCAGCCGAGCCAGGAGAAGTCATTTTGGAGAGAGGGATCACCCTCCTCACGCTGTTTCGAGAAACCCACAGTCAAAGTCTGCAGGAACCGGCTCCTAAGCACTCCTGCATGGCTCCTGCAGGATCCAGCCAAAGCGACGGGCTCCCGGCAGAAGCAGCCCACTGGCTCCTGGGCAAGAGTTTTGAGTCTGAAAAAGGCAGCGACACGCCACGCCAGAACCGTCACAGGACACACAGTCTGCAGACGAGGCCAGGAAAGGCTGCCGGGAGAACTAGAAGACCACCTTTCCCAGGACGAGGTACAACAGAGCATGACCACCCCACTTACCTGGGCCTCCGAGGCCGCCGCAGGTGGGCGGGTGCTGCCGGGCCACACCGGAGCTGCGCCAGGTCCCACGTCGGCTAAAAACCACAGAAAAGGATGGAGGATTAGGCTTTCCTGCGAAGACACTGCTGAAGGGAAACAAAACCTTTGCGCCTTCCTTCCTTCCTTCCTTCCCCGTATCACAATTGTTTCTTGGATGAACTGGATACTGACCCCAGGAACTCCTGCATGCTAAGCCCGCATTCTCTCTACTGCTGAGCTACATATACCCTTCCATCCAGGGCACAATTGTTTCTAGGCACGGAGGACAAGGAATGCCAGCCACGTTCACTAACTTACGTAGTGTATAATAAGCTCCGTGTGCTCCACCAACAGAGCTCAGTGTTTTATGATCCTTCAGCTCCTGCGGAGCCACTTCTACAGTCCCAGTAGCATACTCCGGTTTTGTAATTTCGGGCTTAGTCGCCCCTTCCTAGGAACACAAAACAAGATAAATCAGGAACAAACTTCAGATCATGTGCATAAGCTTAGTCAGTCATGTAGACAACAGTTATTTACCGAAGCTATCAGAACATAAGCCCTATCCTGGGAGAAGCTGGCGGTACAAGTAAAAGGCAGATTCTCCTCTCTGTTCTGCCAGAGGCACAGGATCCATGAAAACAAATCAGAACAGAAAAGTTTCAACAGCTCTACAAATGAGGTGAACGGGTACAGTAACGCCACAAAGGACAGGAGAGTCCGCTGCACGTGGATAGATCAGGGAATGCTGGGAAGACCGCACTGTTTCGTAAAAGAGAGATCCAGCGCAGAGGGGGAATGTGGAGGGGCTTTGGGGAAGGGCAGCCTGAGTAAAAGGAGCAGGTGGGAAACAGCGTAAGGCATTAAGGGAACTAGACCACTGTTACTTGTGGTGGAATGGGAAGACAAAACATGCTGCCTTGAAAATGAAACATCACTTAATTAATTTCAATTGAGGACAGCTAAATCAAAAACCAACCCCAAGATACACCTAACTTTCCCAGGGATGATTTTCTTTTCAATATCCTCTAATAAACTGTAAGGGAAAGACCCTGAAAAAAAGAATGCCCACACAGACACTGGTTTCACTAAGTGAGTCTGGAAAATGAACACAAGTGCATTATCCAGTCCTACGGCATTAAGCACAGAATCACATCCTAAACTGTAAGTTAAAAGCATAAGTCAAAAATTCTCATCAGCAGATGCAAACGTGAAAATGCACACTCACACCAACCCCCGGTTTATGTCTCAGAATCCCCTGGTACTTATATAGTCATACAAGTACATTAACAACAAGAGACTGTACCTCATCCCAGGAAGATTCTCTTCCTCTCTCTTCTGTAAAGTGGCACACTGACACACCATCTGTAAATGGTATTTACAGGTATATTAATGAGAATATTCACGAATGTATATTAAATTAAACATTTGCGTATATCTCCGTTCGTGGATGTGTCAAAACAAAAGTGGCAGAAAAGACTTTCAAAGAGTTAGAGCATTTTCTGAAAAAAAAGCTTAAGTCACGGTTGGAATATATTTAAAACCAAGTAGTAAGAGGAAAACACGTAAAAAGAATGGATATGGAATTTGGGTTTGCGCACTATGTATTTCTAACATTTGAAGTTTGCTCTTGTTTTTGTTTTTTCTTTTCTTCTGTTTTTAAATGGAGGTACAGGGAATGAGCACACGGAATTCGGCATGCTAAGTAAGCATTCTATTTACCACTAAACTATGTCCTTCCCCGAGTCAACTAGCTTCTCGGCATAGATAAAATAAATACAAAACACTCTTTCACGTTTCACTGCCTTACAAATCATGTTAGTTTGCTGAAGCGCAAAAGACCTTTGAAGCCTTCTTCCCCGTAACAAACGAAGTCTCTTATCAGACCGAGTGGGAGACAGGTCTCAGGACCCTTGACTGAACAGACCACAGGCCCCGATTTCGGGTGTTTCTTCCACAACCGATCATCGGCTGTGGAAGATCAGGGCTCCACACGCTGCAGACAGTGACAGGGGCGGGCTTGTCCTCCAGGGAGCCCGGAACGTGGTGTCTGTTGAAGGCCCGTATGCAGAACCGACAGGTCTGCCCTCCGTCAGAGGACCCTCTTTCCCTCTACAACAGACACCTCCCTCCCCAGGGCAGGACGGGGAAGACTCGGTCCATCAAGTGCGTCTGCTAAGGGACAAGATGTTCACGGCCGTGAGCCCAGTCACGGCCGCCCGTGCACGGGGAAGCCCCGGAGAGCGATCTGCCCTTCTTCTGCAGTGACTCAAGGAAGAAACAGAGGACTATGCTTTCCTCTTACTGAGTGGAGCAGCTGGCGGTGGGGGGCGAGTTTGCACAGGGCACCAAGGGGGACCAGGTGCAGGTGACCAGGGGGGCGACGACGGGCCGCACCCGGGGCAGGCCACGCAGGCTGGTCCTCGGAAAGGTTGGGGCCCTCCGGCCCACGGGGTGATCTGCAGGACAGAAGGGCGGGCTGGTTTGGATGACAGCCAAAAGCGCCAACACCGACAAGAGCCGAAACCCAACGCAGCAGCCATCAGCAATGGGCACCCTCCACTCCACCATGTGCCAAGAGAGCAGCACGGTGCCACACGCACCGCCCAGCCCTCTGGGGCCTGCCTGCAGCCTGGGCCTCACAGGGGGACACGGGGATACGACCCTGACGCCGCACGTCGCCGCCGCCTCTGTATCCAAGTGGAGGAAGCCAAGGGTCCTCCTGCCCGAGAGGCTGCACACTGAGCTTCCAGCACACGGGCAAACTAGCGCCTTCACAACACCCAGCCGCTCTGGGCTGGACGGCCCTCCCCGCCACCTTCCCCAGCTCCACGCAAGCTTGCCCGGCACGGACCAGGAAAACGGAGACGGGACGGACGTGAAGAGCTCATTCTCCACACGAGCAAGCAGAGACGCAACAGGGTCACCGCACTGCCTGCAGGGCTCTGCCTGCAGGACCCTGCCAGGTCCTCTCTGCCCCCTCCTCAAAAAGGGCCCTCCTCCGCCCGCAAGGTCTGCCCCTGGGCGCAAAGAGCACTTGGGTGCTGGGCATCCCAGAGTCCTGCGGCGGAGCTGGCCAAGGGCTCCTGAGGGGACAAGGCTGTCCTCAGACGGGACTCAGGCTCCGCTACAATCTTCCCTATCCTCAGGGACGTCTGGATTTTACGTTCGCTACGGAACGCACCCTACCTGCGTGCTACGGGAGAGTG
Source organism: Camelus bactrianus (assembly GCF_048773025.1). Lineage (NCBI taxonomy): Eukaryota > Metazoa > Chordata > Mammalia > Artiodactyla > Camelidae > Camelus > Camelus bactrianus. Next base: position 84,807,958 of record NC_133546.1, on the reverse strand, counting down.
ACGTGGGGAGTCTCAACCCCACACCTGACACCAAAGGCACTGTACCAGCTCGTGCGCAAAACCCCACGGTGTGCCATGAGACCGACCAGCAGTTCTGACAGCTTCCAGGGCAGGCCCGACCCGGCGCAGGGTGGGGGACAAACACAACATACGCACTCTGGTGCGCATCGGAATTCCCCCGCAGGGAAGGAGGCATTTTAACGGCGGGCTCTTTCCCTTCCAGCCTCTATTCCCTACTACAAACGCACCATCTCTGAGAGCCAGGCTTTTCTGCCCAGAGTACAACTGGAGGCAGCGGCCAAGACACACTTACCTCCCGAGAAAAGACAGTGACCGGCTGTGACGTTTACCACACCCAGGAAGACCCAAAGTTGCACAAAGCACACCGTACAAAGCTGGAGGGAGGGCTTTGCCCCTTTTCCAGTTACCAGGATCTGAATGGACATTCTAAACAGGAGAATCACCTGGCCTGAGCCGGGAAACCAGTCAAAAGAACGACGACACAGAAATCCGTCTCAGTGACCCAGGAGCAACCCCAGGTGCAGGAGGTCAGGAAGGAGTCAGCCGAGCCAGGAGAAGTCATTTTGGAGAGAGGGATCACCCTCCTCACGCTGTTTCGAGAAACCCACAGTCAAAGTCTGCAGGAACCGGCTCCTAAGCACTCCCTCATGGCTCCTGCAGGATCCAGCCAAAGCGACGGGCTCCCGGCAGAAGCAGCCCACTGGCTCCTGGGCAAGAGTTTTGAGTCTGAAAAAGGCAGCGACACGCCACGCCAGAACCGTCACAGGACACACAGTCTGCAGACGAGGCCAGGAAAGGCTGCCGGGAGAACTAGAAGACCACCTTTCCCAGGACGAGGTACAACAGAGCATGACCACCCCACTTACCTGGGCCTCCGAGGCCGCCGCAGGTGGGTAGGTACTGCCGGGCCACACCGGAGCTGCGCCAGGTCCCACGTCGGCTAAAAACCACAGAAAAGGATGGAGGATTAGGCTTTCCGGCGAAGACACTGCTGAAGGGAAACAAAATCTTTGCGCCTTCCTTCCTTCCTTCCTTCCCCGTATCACAATTGTTTCTTGGATGAACTGGATACTGACCCCAGGAACTCCTGCATGCTAAGCCCGCATTCTCTCTACTGCTGAGCTACATATACCCTTCCCCTCAGAGCACACTTGTTTCTAGGCACGGAGGACAAGGAATGCCAACCACGTTCACTAACTTACCCAGTGTATAATAAGTTCCGTGTGCTCCACAAACAGAGCTCAGTGTTTTATGATCCGTCAGCTCCTGCGGAGCCACTTCTACAGTCCCAGTAGCATACTCCGGTTTTGTAATTTCGGGCTTAGTCGCCCCTTCCTAGGAACACAAAACAAGATAAATCAGGAACAAACTTCAGATCATGTGCATAAGCTTAGTCAGTCATGTAGACAACAGTTATTTACCGAAGCTATCAGAACATAAGCCCTATCCTGGGAGAAGCTGGCGGTACAAGTAAAAGGCAGATTCTCCTCTCTGTTCTGCCAGAGGCACAGGATCCATGAAAACAAATCAGAACAGAAAAGTTTCAACAGCTCTACAAATGAGGTGAACGGGTACAGTAACGCCACAAAGGACAGGAGAGTCCGCTGCACGTGGATAGATCAGGGAATGCTGGGAAGACCGCACTGTTTCATAAAAGAGAGATCCAGCGCAGAGGGGGAATGTGGAGGGGCTTTGGGGAAGGGCAGCCTGAGTAAAAGGAGCAGGTGGGAAACAGCGTAAGGCATTAAGGGAACTAGACCACTGTTACTTGTGGTGGAATGGGAAGACAAAACATGCTGCCTTGAAAATGAAACATCACTTAATTAATTTCAATTGAGGACAGCTAAATCAAAAACCAACCCCAAGATACACCTAACTTTCCCAGGGATGATTTTCTTTTCAATATCCTCTAATAAACTGTAAGGGAAAGACCCTGAAAAAAAGAATGCCCACACAGACACTGGTTTCACTAAGTGAGTCTGGAAAATGAACACAAGTGCATTATCCAGTCCTACGGCATTAAGCACAGAATCACATCCTAAACTGTAAGTTAAAAGCATAAGTCAAAAATTCTCATCAGCAGATGCAAACGTGAAAATGCACACTCACACCAACCCCCGGTTTATGTCTCAGAATCCCCTGGTACTTATATAGTCATACAAGTACATTAACAACAAGAGACTGTACCTCATCCCAGGAAGATTCTCTTCCTCTCTCTTCTGTAAAGTGGCACACTGACACACCATCTGTAAATGGTATTTACAGGTATATTAATGAGAATATTCACGAATGTATATTAAATTAACCATGTGCGTATATCTCCGTTCGTGGATGTGTCAAAACAAAAGTGGCAGAAAAGACTTTCAAAGAGTTAGAGCATTTTCTGAAAAAAAAGCTTAAGTCACGGTTGGGATATATTTAAAACCAAGTAGTAAGAGGAAAACACGTAAAAAGAATGGATATGGAATTTGGGTTTGCGCACTATGTATTTCTAACATTTGAAGTTTGCTCTTGTTTTTGTTTTTTCTTTTCTTCTGTTTTTAAATGGAGGTACAGGGAATGAGCACACGGAATTCGGCATGCTAAGTAAGCATTCTATTTACCACTAAACTATGTCCTTCCCCGAGTCAACTAGCTTCTCGGCATAGATAAAATAAATACAAAACACTCTTTCACGTTTCACTGCCTTACAAATCATGTTAGTTTGCTGAAGCGCAAAAGACCTTTGAAGCCTTCTTCCCCGTAACAAACGAAGTCTCTTATCAGACCGAGTGGGAGACAGGTCTCAGGACCCTTGACTGAACAGACCACAGGCCCCGATTTCGGGTGTTTCTTCCACAACCGATCATCGGCTGTGGAAGATCAGGGCTCCACACGCTGCAGACAGTGACAGGGGCGGGCTTGTCCTCCAGGGAGCCCGGAACGTGGTGTCTGTTGAAGGCCCGTATGCAGAACCGACAGGTCTGCCCTCCGTCAGAGGACCCTCTTTCCCTCTACAACAGACACCTCCCTCCCCAGGGCAGGACGGGGAAGACTCGGTCCATCAAGTGCGTCTGCTAAGGGACAAGATGTTCACGGCCGTGAGCCCAGTCACGGCCGCCCGTGCACGGGGAAGCCCCGGAGAGCGATCTGCCCTTCTTCTGCAGTGACTCAAGGAAGAAACAGAGGACTATGCTTTCCTCTTACTGAGTGGAGCAGCTGGCGGTGGGGGGCGAGTTTGCACAGGGCACCAAGGGGGACCAGGTGCAGGTGACCAGGGGGGCGACGACGGGCCGCACCCGGGGCAGGCCACGCAGGCTGGTCCTCGGAAAGGTTGGGGCCCTCCGGCCCACGGGGTGATCTGCAGGACAGAAGGGCGGGCTGGTTTGGATGACAGCCAAAAGCGCCAACACCGACAAGAGCCGAAACCCAACGCAGCAGCCATCAGCAATGGGCACCCTCCACTCCACCATGTGCCAAGAGAGCAGCACGGTGCCACACGCACCGCCCAGCCCTCTGGGGCCTGCCTGCAGCCTGGGCCTCACAGGGGGACACGGGGATACGACCCTGACGCCGCACGTCGCCGCCGCCTCTGTATCCAAGTGGAGGAAGCCAAGGGTCCTCCTGCCCGAGAGGCTGCACACTGAGCTTCCAGCACACGGGCAAACTAGCGCCTTCACAACACCCAGCCGCTCTGGGCTGGACGGCCCTCCCCGCCACCTTCCCCAGCTCCACGCAAGCTTGCCCGGCACGGACCAGGAAAACGGAGACGGGACGGACGTGAAGAGCTCATTCTCCACACGAGCAAGCAGAGACGCAACAGGGTCACCGCACTGCCTGCAGGGCTCTGCCTGCAGGACCCTGCCAGGTCCTCTCTGCCCCCTCCTCAAAAAGGGCCCTCCTCCGCCCGCAAGGGCTGCCCCTGGGCGCAAAGAGCACTTGGGTGCTGGGCATCCCAGAGTCCTGCGGCGGAGCTGGCCAAGGGCTCCTGAGGGGACAAGGCTGTCCTCAGACGGGACTCAGGCTCCGCTACAATCTTCCCTATCCTCAGGGACGTCTGGATTTTACGTTCGCTACGGAACGCACCCTACCTGCGTGCTACGGGAGAGTGACGTGGGGAGTCTCAACCCCACACCTGACACCAAAGGCACTGTACCAGCTCGTGCGCAAAACCCCACGGTGTGCCATGAGACCGACCAGCAGTTCTGACAGCTTCCAGGGCAGGCCCGACCCGGCGCAGGGTGGGGGACAAACACAACATACGCACTCTGGTGCGCATCGGAATTCCCCCGCAGGGAAGGAGGCATTTTAACGGCGGGCTCTTTCCCTTCCAGCCTCTATTCCCTACTACAAACGCACCATCTCTGAGAGCCAGGCTTTTCTGCCCAGAGTACAACTGGAGGCAGCGGCCAAGACACACTTACCTCCCGAGAAAAGACAGTGACCGGCTGTGACGTTTACCACACCCAGGAAGACCCAAAGTTGCACAAAGCACACCGTACAAAGCTGGAGGGAGGGCTTTGCCCCTTTTCCAGTTACCAGGATCTGAATGGACATTCTAAACAGGAGAATCACCTGGCCTGAGCCGGGAAACCAGTCAAAAGAACGACGACACAGAAATCCGTCTCAGTGACCCAGGAGCAACCCCAGGTGCAGGAGGTCAGGAAGGAGTCAGCCGAGCCAGGAGAAGTCATTTTGGAGAGAGGGATCACCCTCCTCACGCTGTTTCGAGAAACCCACAGTCAAAGTCTGCAGGAACCGGCTCCTAAGCACTCCCTCATGGCTCCTGCAGGATCCAGCCAAAGCGACGGGCTCCCGGCAGAAGCAGCCCACTGGCTCCTGGGCAAGAGTTTTGAGTCTGAAAAAGGCAGCGACACGCCACGCCAGAACCGTCACAGGACACACAGTCTGCAGACGAGGCCAGGAAAGGCTGCCGGGAGAACTAGAAGACCACCTTTCCCAGGACGAGGTACAACAGAGCATGACCACCCCACTTACCTGGGCCTCCGAGGCCGCCGCAGGTGGGTAGGTACTGCCGGGCCACACCGGAGCTGCGCCAGGTCCCACGTCGGCTAAAAACCACAGAAAAGGATGGAGGATTAGGCTTTCCGGCGAAGACACTGCTGAAGGGAAACAAAATCTTTGCGCCTTCCTTCCTTCCTTCCTTCCCCGTATCACAATTGTTTCTTGGATGAACTGGATACTGACCCCAGGAACTCCTGCATGCTAAGCCCGCATTCTCTCTACTGCTGAGCTACATATACCCTTCCCCTCAGAGCACACTTGTTTCTAGGCACGGAGGACAAGGAATGCCAACCACGTTCACTAACTTACCCAGTGTATAATAAGTTCCGTGTGCTCCACAAACAGAGCTCAGTGTTTTATGATCCGTCAGCTCCTGCGGAGCCACTTCTACAGTCCCAGTAGCATACTCCGGTTTTGTAATTTCGGGCTTAGTCGCCCCTTCCTAGGAACACAAATCAAGATAAATCAGGAACTAACTTCAGATCATGTGCATAAGCTTAGTCAGTCATGTAGACAACAGTTATTTACCGAAGCTATCAGAACATAAGCCCTATCCTGGGAGAAGCTGGCGGTACAAGTAAAAGGCAGATTCTCCTCTCTGTTCTGCCAGAGGCACAGGATCCATGAAAACAAATCAGAACAGAAAAATTTCAACAGCTCTACAACTGATGTGAACGGGTACAGTAACGCCACAAAGGACAGGAGAGTCCGCTGCACGTGGATAGATCAGGGAATGCTGGGAAGACCGCACTGTTTCGTAAAAGAGAGATCCAGCGCAGAGGGGGAATGTGGAGGGGCTTTGGGGAAGGGCAGCCTGAGTAAAAGGAGCAGGTGGGAAACAGCGTAAGGCATTAAGGGAACTAGACCACTGTTACTTGTGGTGGAATGGGAAGACAAAACATGCTGCCTTGAAAATGAAACATCACTTAATTAATTTCAAGTGAGGACAGCTAAATCAGAAACCAACCCCAAGATACACCTAACTTTCCCAGGGATGATTTTCTTTTCAATATCCTCTAATAAACTGTAAGGGAAAGACCCTGAAAAAAAGAATGCCCACACAGACACTGGTTTCACTAAGTGAGTCTGGAAAATGAACACAAGTGCATTATCCAGTCCTACGGCATTAAGCACAGAATCACATCCTAAACTGTAAGTTAAAAGCATAAGTCAAAAATTCTCATCAGCAGATGCAAACGTGAAAATGCACACTCACACCAACCCCCGGTTTATGTCTCAGAATCCCCTGGTACTTATATAGTCATACAAGTACATTAACAACAAGAGACTGTACCTCATCCCAGGAAGATTCTCTTCCTCTCTCTTCTGTAAAGTGGCACACTGACACACCATCTGTAAATGGTATTTACAGGTATATTAATGAGAATATTCACGAATGTATATTAAATTAACCATGTGCGTCTATCTCCGTTTGTGGATGTGTCAAAACAAAAGTGGCAGAAAAGACTTTCAAAGAGTTAGAGCATTTTCTGAAAAAAAAGCTTAAGTCACGGTTGGGATATATTTAAAACCAAGTAGTAAGAGGAAAACACGTAAAAAGAATGGATATGGAATTTGGGTTTGCACACTATGTATTTCTAACATTTGAAGTTTGCTCTTGTTTTTGTTTTTTCTTTTCTTCTGTTTTTAAATGGAGGTACAGGGAATGAGCACACGGAATTCGGCATGCTAAGTAAGCATTCTATTTACCACTAAACTATGTCCTTCCCCGAGTCAACTAGTTTCTCGGCATAGATAAAATAAATACAAAACACTCTTTCACGGTTCACTGCCTTACAAATCATGTTAGTTTGCTGAAGCGCAAAAGACCTTTGAAGCCTTCTTCCCCGTAACAAACGAAGTCTCTTATCAGACCGAGTGGGAGACAGGTCTCAGGACCCTTGACTGAACAGACCACAGGCCCCGATTTCGGGTGTTTCTTCCACAACCGATCATCGGCTGTGGAAGATCAGGGCTCCACACGCTGCAGACAGTGACAGGGGCGGGCTTGTCCTCCAGGGAGCCCGGAACGTGGTGTCTGTTGAAGGCCCGTATGCAGAACCGACAGGTCTGCCCTCCGTCAGAGGACCCTCTTTCCCTCTACAACAGACACCTCCCTCCCCAGGGCAGGACGGGGAAGACTCGGTCCATCAAGTGCGTCTGCTAAGGGACAAGATGTTCACGGCCGTGAGCCCAGTCACGGCCGCCCGTGCACGGGGAAGCCCCGGAGAGCGATCTGCCCTTCTTCTGCAGTGACTCAAGGAAGAAACAGAGGACTATGCTTTCCTCTTACTGAGTGGAGCAGCTGGCGGTGGGGGGCGAGTTTGCACAGGGCACCAAGGGGGACCAGGTGCAGGTGACCAGGGGGGCGACGACGGGCCGCACCCGGGGCAGGCCACGCAGGCTGGTCCTCGGAAAGGTTGGGGCCCTCCGGCCCACGGGGTGATCTGCAGGACAGAAGGGCGGGCTGGTTTGGATGACAGCCAAAAGCGCCAACACCGACAAGAGCCGAAACCCAACGCAGCAGCCATCAGCAATGGGCACCCTCCACTCCACCATGTGCCAAGAGAGCAGCACGGTGCCACACGCACCGCCCAGCCCTCTGGGGCCTGCCTGCAGCCTGGGCCTCACAGGGGGACACGGGGATACGACCCTGACGCCGCACGTCGCCGCCGCCTCTGTATCCAAGTGGAGGAAGCCAAGGGTCCTCCTGCCCGAGAGGCTGCACACTGAGCTTCCAGCACACGGGCAAACTAGCGCCTTCACAACACCCAGCCGCTCTGGGCTGGACGGCCCTCCCCGCCACCTTCCCCAGCTCCACGCAAGCTTGCCCGGCACGGACCAGGAAAACGGAGACGGGACGGACGTGAAGAGCTCATTCTCCACACGAGCAAGCAGAGACGCAACAGGGTCACCGCACTGCCTGCAGGGCTCTGCCTGCAGGACCCTGCCAGGTCCTCTCTGCCCCCTCCTCAAAAAGGGCCCTCCTCCGCCCGCAAGGGCTGCCCCTGGGCGCAAAGAGCACTTGGGTGCTGGGCATCCCAGAGTCCTGCGGCGGAGCTGGCCAAGGGCTCCTGAGGGGACAAGGCTGTCCTCAGACGGGACTCAGGCTCCGCTACAATCTTCCCTATCCTCAGGGACGTCTGGATTTTACGTTCGCTACGGAACGCACCCTACCTGCGTGCTACGGGAGAGTGACGTGGGGAGTCTCAACCCCACACCTGACACCAAAGGCACTGTACCAGCTCGTGCGCAAAACCCCACGGTGTGCCATGAGACCGACCAGCAGTTCTGACAGCTTCCAGGGCAGGCCCGACCCGGCGCAGGGTGGGGGACAAACACAACATACGCACTCTGGTGCGCATCGGAATTCCCCCGCAGGGAAGGAGGCATTTTAACGGCGGGCTCTTTCCCTTCCAGCCTCTATTCCCTACTACAAACGCACCATCTCTGAGAGCCAGGCTTTTCTGCCCAGAGTACAACTGGAGGCAGCGGCCAAGACACACTTACCTCCCGAGAAAAGACAGTGACCGGCTGTGACGTTTACCACACCCAGGAAGACCCAAAGTTGCACAAAGCACACCGTACAAAGCTGGAGGGAGGGCTTTGCCCCTTTTCCAGTTACCAGGATCTGAATGGACATTCTAAACAGGAGAATCACCTGGCCTGAGCCGGGAAACCAGTCAAAAGAACGACGACACAGAAATCCGTCTCAGTGACCCAGGAGCAACCCCAGGTGCAGGAGGTCAGGAAGGAGTCAGCCGAGCCAGGAGAAGTCATTTTGGAGAGAGGGATCACCCTCCTCACGCTGTTTCGAGAAACCCACAGTCAAAGTCTGCAGGAACCGGCTCCTAAGCACTCCCTCATGGCTCCTGCAGGATCCAGCCAAAGCGACGGGCTCCCGGCAGAAGCAGCCCACTGGCTCCTGGGCAAGAGTTTTGAGTCTGAAAAAGGCAGCGACACGCCACGCCAGAACCGTCACAGGACACACAGTCTGCAGACGAGGCCAGGAAAGGCTGCCGGGAGAACTAGAAGACCACCTTTCCCAGGACGAGGTACAACAGAGCATGACCACCCCACTTACCTGGGCCTCCGAGGCCGCCGCAGGAGGGTAGGTACTGCCGGGCCACACCGGAGCTGCGCCAGGTCCCACGTCGGCTAAAAACCACAGAAAAGGATGGAGGATTAGGCTTTCCGGCGAAGACACTGCTGAAGGGAAACAAAATCTTTGCGCCTTCCTTCCTTCCTTCCTTCCCCGTATCACAATTGTTTCTTGGATGAACTGGATACTGACCCCAGGAACTCCTGCATGCTAAGCCCGCATTCTCTCTACTGCTGAGCTACATATACCCTTCCCCTCAGAGCACACTTGTTTCTAGGCACGGAGGACAAGGAATGCCAACCACGTTCACTAACTTACCCAGTGTATAATAAGTTCCGTGTGCTCCACAAACAGAGCTCAGTGTTTTATGATCCGTCAGCTCCTGCGGAGCCACTTCTACAGTCCCAGTAGCATACTCCGGTTTTGTAATTTCGGGCTTAGTCGCCCCTTCCTAGGAACACAAATCAAGATAAATCAGGAACTAACTTCAGATCATGTGCATAAGCTTAGTCAGTCATGTAGACAACAGTTATTTACCGAAGCTATCAGAACATAAGCCCTATCCTGGGAGAAGCTGGCGGTACAAGTAAAAGGCAGATTCTCCTCTCTGTTCTGCCAGAGGCACAGGATCCATGAAAACAAATCAGAACAGAAAAATTTCAACAGCTCTACAACTGATGTGAACGGGTACAGTAACGCCACAAAGGACAGGAGAGTCCGCTGCACGTGGATAGATCAGGGAATGCTGGGAAGACCGCACTGTTTCGTAAAAGAGAGATCCAGCGCAGAGGGGGAATGTGGAGGGGCTTTGGGGAAGGGCAGCCTGAGTAAAAGGAGCAGGTGGGAAACAGCGTAAGGCATTAAGGGAACTAGACCACTGTTACTTGTGGTGGAATGGGAAGACAAAACATGCTGCCTTGAAAATGAAACATCACTTAATTAATTTCAAGTGAGGACAGCTAAATCAGAAACCAACCCCAAGATACACCTAACTTTCCCAGGGATGATTTTCTTTTCAATATCCTCTAATAAACTGTAAGGGAAAGACCCTGAAAAAAAGAATGCCCACACAGACACTGGTTTCACTAAGTGAGTCTGGAAAATGAACACAAGTGCATTATCCAGTCCTACGGCATTAAGCACAGAATCACATCCTAAACTGTAAGTTAAAAGCATAAGTCAAAAATTCTCATCAGCAGATGCAAACGTGAAAATGCACACTCACACCAACCCCCGGTTTATGTCTCAGAATCCCCTGGTACTTATATAGTCATACAAGTACATTAACAACAAGAGACTGTACCTCATCCCAGGAAGATTCTCTTCCTCTCTCTTCTGTAAAGTGGCACACTGACACACCATCTGTAAATGGTATTTACAGGTATATTAATGAGAATATTCACGAATGTATATTAAATTAACCATGTGCGTATATCTCCGTTCGTGGATGTGTCAAAACCAAAGTGGCAGAAAAGACTTTCAAAGAGTTAGAGCATTTTCTGAAAAAAAAGCTTAAGTCACGGTTGGGATATATTTAAAACCAAGTAGTAAGAGGAAAACACGTAAAAAGAATGGATATGGAATTTGGGTTTGCACACTATGTATTTCTAACATTTGAAGTTTGCTCTTGTTTTTGTTTTTTCTTTTCTTCTGTTTTTAAATGGAGGTACAGGGAATGAGCACACGGAATTCGGCATGCTAAGTAAGCATTCTATTTACCACTAAACTATGTCCTTCCCCGAGTCAACTAGCTTCTCGGCATAGATAAAATAAATACAAAAGACTCTTTCACGGTTCACTGCCTTACAAATCATGTTAGTTTGCTGAAGCGCAAAAGATCTTTGAGGCCTTCTTCCCCGTAACAAACGAAGTCTCTTATCAGACCGAGTGGGAGACAGGTCTCAGGACCCTTGACTGAACAGACCACAGGCCCCGATTTCGGGTGTTTCTTCCATAACCGATCATCGGCTGTGGAAGGTCAGGGCTCCACTCGCTGCAGACAGTGACAGGGGCGGGCTTGTCCTCCATGGAGCCCGGATCGTGGTGTCTGTTGAAGGCCCGTATGCAGAACCGTCAGGTCTGCCCTCCGTCAGAGGACCCTCTTTCCCTCTACAACAGACACCTCCCTCCCCAGGGCAGGACGGGGAAGACTCGGTCCATCAAGTGCGTCTGCTAAGGGACAAGATGTTCACGGCCGTGAGCCCAGTCACGGCCGCCCGTGCACGGGGAAGCCCCGGAGAGCGATCTGCCCTTCTTCTGCAGTGACTCAAGGAAGAAACAGAGGACTATGCTTTCCTCTTACTGAGTGGAGCAGCTGGCGGTGGGGGGCGAGTTTGCACAGGGCACCAAGGGGGACCAGGAGCAGGTGCCCAGGGGGGCGACGACGGGCCGCACCCGGGGCAGGCCACGCAGGCTGGTCCTCGGAAAGGTTGGGGCCCTCCGGCCCACGGGGTGATCTGCAGGACAGAAGGGCGGGCTGGTTTGGATGACAGACAAAAGCGCCAACACCGACAAGAGCCGAAACCCAACGCAGCAGCCATCAGCAATGGGCACCCTCCACTCCACCATGTGCCAAGAGAGCAGCACGGTGCCACACGCACCGCCCAGCCCTCTGGGGCCTGCCTGCAGCCTGGGCCTCACAGGGGGACACGGGGATACGACCCTGACGCCGCACGTCGCCGCCGCCTCTGTATCCAAGTGGAGGAAGCCAAGGGTCCTCCTGCCCGTGAGGCTGCACACTGAGCTTCCAGCACACGGGCAAACTAGCGACTTCACAACACCCAGCCGCTCTGGGCTGGACGGCCCTCCCCGCCACCTTCCCCAGCTCCACGCAAGCTTGCCCGGCGCGGACCAGGAAAATGGAGACGGGACGGACGTGAAGAGCTCATTCTCCACACGAGCAAGCAGAGACGCAACAGGGTCACCGCACTGCCTGCAGGGCTCTGCCTGCAGGACCCTGCCAGGTCCTCTCTGCCCCCTCCTCAAAAAGGGCCCTCCTCCGCCCGCAAGGGCTGCCCCTGGGCGCAAAGAGCACTTGGGTGCTGGGCATCCCAGAGTCCTGCGGCGGAGCTGGCCAAGGGCTCCTGAGGGGACAAGGCTGTCCTCAGACGGGACTCAGGCTCCGCTACAATCATCCCTATCCTCAGGGACGTCTGGATTTTACGTTCGCTACGGAACGCACCCTACCTGCGTGCTACAGGAGAGTGACGTGGGGAGTCTCAACCCCACACCTGACACCAAAGGCACTGTACCAGCTCGTGCGCAAAACCCCACGGTGTGCCATGAGACCGACCAGCAGTTCTGACAGCTTCCAGGGCAGGCCCGACCCGGCGCAGGGTGGGGGACAAACACAACATACGCACTCTGGTGCGCATCGGAATTCCCCCGCAGGGAAGGAGGCATTTTCCCGGCGGGCTCTTTCCCTTCCAGCCTCTATTCCCTACTACAAACGCACCATCTCTGAGAGCCAGGCTTTTCTGCCCAGAGTACAACTGGAGGCAGCGGCCAAGACACACTTACCTCCCGAGAAAAGACAGTGACCGGCTGTGACGTTTACCACACCCAGGAAGACCCAAAGTTGCACAAAGCACACCGTACAAAGCTGGAGGGACGGCTTTGCCCCTTTTCCAGTTACCAGGATCTGAATAGACATTCTAAACAGGAGAATCACCTGGCCTGAGCCGGGAAACCCGTCAAAAGAACGACGACACAGAAATCCGTCTCAGTGAACCAGGAGCAACCCCAGGTGCAGGAGGTCAGGAAGGAGTCAGCCGAGCCAGGAGAAGTCATTTTGGAGAGAGGGATCACCCTCCTCACGCTGTTTCGAGAAACCCACAGTCAAAGTCTGCAGGAACCGGCTCCTAAGCACTCCCTCATGGCTCCTGCAGGATCCAGCCAAAGCGACGGGCTCCCGGCAGAAGCAGCCCACTGGCTCCTGGGCAAGAGTTTTGAGTCTGATAAAGGCAGCGACACGCCACGCCAGAACCGTCACAGGACACACAGTCTGCAGACGAGGCCAGGAAAGGCTGCCGGGAGAACTAGAAGACCACCTTTCCCAGGACGAGGTCCAACAGAGCATGACCACCCCACTTACCTGGGCCTCCGAGGCCGCCGCAGGTGGGCGGGTGCTGCCGGGCCACACCGGAGCTGCGCCAGGTCCCACGTCGGCTAAAAACCACAGAAAAGGATGGAGGATTAGGCTTTCCTGCGAAGACACTGCTGAAGGGAAACAAAACCTTTGCGCCTTCCTTCCTTCCTTCCTTCCACGTATCACAATTGTTTCTTGGATGAACTGGATACTGACCCCAGGAACTCCTGCATGCTAAGCCCGCATTCTCTCTACTGCTGAGCTACATATACCCTTCCATCCAGGGCACAATTGTTTCTAGGCACGGAGGACAAGGAATGCCAGCCACGTTCACTAACTTACGTAGTGTATAATAAGCTCCGTGTGCTCCACCAACAGAGCTCAGTGTTTTATGATCCTTCAGCTCCTGCGGAGCCACTTCTACAGTCCCAGTAGCATACTCCGGTTTTGTAATTTCGGGCTTAGTCGCCCCTTCCTAGGAACACAAAACAAGATAAATCAGGAACAAACTTCAGATCATGTGCATAAGCTTAGTCAGTCATGTAGACAACAGTTATTTACCGAAGCTATCAGAACATAAGCCCTATCCTGGGAGAAGCTGGCGGTACAAGTAAAAGGCAGATTCTCCTCTCTGTTCTGCCAGAGGCACAGGATCCATGAAAACAAATCAGAACAGAAAAGTTTCAACAGCTCTACAAATGAGGTGAACGGGTACAGTAACGCCACAAAGGACAGGAGAGTCCGCTGCACGTGGATAGATCAGGGAATGCTGGGAAGACCGCACTGTTTCATAAAAGAGAGATCCAGCGCAGAGGGGGAATGTGGAGGGGCTTTGGGGAAGGGCAGCCTGAGTAAAAGGAGCAGGTGGGAAACAGCGTAAGGCATTAAGGGAACTAGACCACTGTTACTTGTGGTGGAATGGGAAGACAAAACATGCTGCCTTGAAAATGAAACATCACTTAATTAATTTCAATTGAGGACAGCTAAATCAAAAACCAACCCCAAGATACACCTAACTTTCCCAGGGATGATTTTCTTTTCAATATCCTCTAATAAACTGTAAGGGAAAGACCCTGAAAAAAAGAATGCCCACACAGACACTGGTTTCACTAAGTGAGTCTGGAAAATGAACACAAGTGCATTATCCAGTCCTACGGCATTAAGCACAGAATCACATCCTAAACTGTAAGTTAAAAGCATAAGTCAAAAATTCTCATCAGCAGATGCAAACGTGAAAATGCACACTCACACCAATCCCCGGTTTATGTCTAAGAATCCCCTGGTACTTATATAGTCATACAAGTACATTAACAACAAGAGACTGTACCTCATCCCAGGAAGATTCTCTTCCTCTCTCTTCTGTAAAGTGGCACACTGACACACCATCTGTAAATGGTATTTACAGGTATATTAATGAGAATATTCACGAATGTATATTAAATTAACCATGTGCGTATATCTCCGTTCGTGGATGTGTCAAAACAAAAGTGGCAGAAAAGACTTTCAAAGAGTTAGAGCATTTTCTGAAAAAAAAGCTTAAGTCACGGTTGGGATATATTTAAAACCAAGTAGTAAGAGGAAAACACGTAAAAAGAATGGATATGGAATTTGGGTTTGCGCACTATGTATTTCTAACATTTGAAGTTTGCTCTTGTTTTTGTTTTTTCTTTTCTTCTGTTTTTAAATGGAGGTACAGGGAATGAGCACACGGAATTCGGCATGCTAAGTAAGCATTCTATTTACCACTAAACTATGTCCTTCCCCGAGTCAAGTAGCTTCTCGGCATAGATAAAATAAATACAAAACACTCTTTCACGTTTCACTGCCTTACAAATCATGTTAGTTTGCTGAAGCGCAAAAGATCTTTGAGGCCTTCTTCCCCGTAACAAACGAAGTCTCTTATCAGACCGAGTGGGAGACAGGTCTCAGGACCCTTGACTGAACAGACCACAGGCCCCGATTTCGGGTGTTTCTTCCACAACCGATCATCGGCTGTGGAAGATCAGGGCTCCACTCGCTGCAGACAGTGACAGGGGCGGGCTTGTCCTCCAGGGAGCCCGGAACGTGGTGTCTGTTGAAGGCCCGTATGCAGAACCGACAGGTCTTCCCTCCGTCAGTGGACCCTCTTTCCCTCTACAACAGACACCTCCCTCCCCAGGGCAGGACGGGGAAGACTCGGTCCATCAAGTGCGTCTGCTAAGGGACAAGATGTTCACGGCCGTGAGCCCAGTCACGGCCGCCCGTGCACGGGGAAGCCCCGGAGAGCGATCTGCCCTTCTTCTGCAGTGACTCAAGGAAGAAACAGAGGACTATGCTTTCCTCTTACTGAGTGGAGCAGCTGGCGGTGGGGGGCGAGTTTGCACAGGGCACCAAGGGGGACCAGGAGCAGGTGCCCAGGGGGGCGACGACGGGCCGCACCCGGGGCAGGCCACGCAGGCTGGTCCTCGGAAAGGTTGGGGCCCTCCGGCCCACGGGGTGATCTGCAGGACAGAAGGGCGGGCTGGTTTGGATGACAGACAAAAGCGCCAACACCGACAAGAGCCGAAACCCAACGCAGCAGCCATCAGCAATGGGCACCCTCCACTCCACCATGTGCCAAGAGAGCAGCACGGTGCCACACGCACCGCCCAGCCCTCTGGGGCCTGCCTGCAGCCTGGGCCTCACAGGGGGACACGGGGATACGACCCTGACGCCGCACGTCGCCGCCGCCTCTGTATCCAAGTGGAGGAAGCCAAGGGTCCTCCTGCTCGAGACGCTGCACACTGAGCTTCCAGCACACGGGCAAACTAGCGCCTTCACAACACCCAGCCGCTCTGGGCTGGACGGCCCTCCCCGCCACCTTCCCCAGCTCCACGCAAGCTTGCCCGGCGCGGACCAGGAAAACGGAGATGGGACGGACGTGAAGAGCTCATTCTCCACACGAGCAAGCAGAGACGCAACAGGGTCACCGCACTGCCTGCAGGGCTCTGCCTGCAGGACCCTGCCAGGTCCTCTCTGCCCCCTCCTCAAAAAGGGCCCTCCTCCGCCCGCAAGGGCTGCCCCTGGGCGCAAAGAGCACTTGGGTGCTGGGCATCCCAGAGTCCTGCGGCGGAGCTGGCCAAGGGCTCCTGAGGGGACAAGGCTGTCCTCAGACGGGACTCAGGCTCCGCTACAATCATCCCTATCCTCAGGGACGTGTGGAATTTACGTTCGCTACGGAACGCACCCTACCTGCGTGCTACGGGAGAGTGACGTGGGGAGTCTCAACCCCACACCTGACACCAAAGGCACTGTACCAGCTCGTGCGCAAAACCCCACGGTGTGCCATGAGACCGACCAGCAGTTCTGACAGCTTCCAGGGCAGGCCCGACCCGGCGCAGGGTGGGGGACAAACACAACATACGCACTCTGGTGCGCATCGAAATTCCCCCGCAGGGAAGGAGGCATTTTCACGGCGGGCTCTTTCCCTTCCAGCCTCTATTCCCTACTACAAACGCACCATCTCTGAGAGCCAGGCTTTTCTGCAAAGAGTACAACTGGAGGCAGCGGCCAAGACACACTTACCTCCCGAGAAAAGACAGTGACCGGCTGTGACGTTTACGACACCCAGGAAGACCCAAGTTGCACAAAGCACACCGTACAAAGCTGGAGGGAGGGCTTTGCCCCTTTTCCAGTTACCAGGATCTGAATAGACATTCTAAACAGGAGAATCACCTGGCCTGAGCCGGGAAACCAGTCAAAAGAACGACGACACAGAAATCCGTCTCAGTGAACCAGGAGCAACCCCAGGTGCAGGAGGTCAGGAAGGAGTCAGCCGAGCCAGGAGAAGTCATTTTGGAGAGAGGGATCACCCTCCTCACGCTGTTTCGAGAAACCCACAGTCAAAGTCTGCAGGAACCGGCTCCTAAGCACTCCCGCATGGCTCCTGCAGGATCCAGCCAAAGCGACGGGCTCCCGGCAGAAGCAGCCCACTGGCTCCTGGGCAAGAGTTTTGAGTCTGAAAAAGGCAGCGACACGCCACGCCAGAACCGTCACAGGACACACAGTCTGCAGACGAGGCCAGGAAAGGCTGCCGGGAGAACTAGAAGACCACCTTTCCCAGGACGAGGTCCAACAGAGCATGACCACCCCACTTACCTGGGCCTCCGAGGCCGCCGCAGGTGGGCGGGTGCTGCCGGGCCACACCGGAGCTGCGCCAGGTCCCACGTCGGCTAAAAACCACAGAAAAGGATGGAGGATTAGGCTTTCCTGCGAAGACACTGCTGAAGGGAAACAAAACCTTTGCGCCTTCCTTCCTTCCTTCCTTCCACGTATCACAATTGTTTCTTGGATGAACTGGATACTGACCCCAGGAACTCCTGCATGCTAAGCCCGCATTCTCTCTACTGCTGAGCTACATATACCCTTCCATCCAGGGCACAATTGTTTCTAGGCACAGAGGACAAGGAATGCCAGCCACGTTCACTAAATAACGTAGTGTATAATAAGCTCCGTGTGCTCCACCAACAGAGCTCAGTGTTTTATGATCCTTCAGCTCCTGCGGAGCCACTTCTACAGTCCCAGTAGCATACTCCGGTTTTGTAATTTCGGGCTTAGTCGCCCCTTCCTAGGAACACAAAACAAGATAAATCAGGAACAAACTTCAGATCATGTGCATAAGCTTAGTCAGTCATGTAGACAACAGTTATTTACCGAAGCTATCAGAACATAAGCCCTATCCTGGGAGAAGCTGGCGGTACAAGTAAAAGGCAGATTCTCCTCTCTGTTCTGCCAGAGGCACAGGATCCATGAAAACAAATCAGAACAGAAAAGTTTCAACAGCTCTACAAATGAGGTGAACGGGTACAGTAACGCCACAAAGGACAGGAGAGTCCGCTGCACGTGGATAGATCAGGGAATGCTGGGAAGACCGCACTGTTTCATAAAAGAGAGATCCAGCGCAGAGGGGGAATGTGGAGGGGCTTTGGGGAAGGGCAGCCTGAGTAAAAGGAGCAGGTGGGAAACAGCGTAAGGCATTAAGGGAACTAGACCACTGTTACTTGTGGTGGAATGGGAAGACAAAACATGCTGCCTTGAAAATGAAACATCACTTAATTAATTTCAATTGAGGACAGCTAAATCAAAAACCAACCCCAAGATACACCTAACTTTCCCAGGGATGATTTTCTTTTCAATATCCTCTAATAAACTGTAAGGGAAAGACCCTGAAAAAAAGAATGCCCACACAGACACTGGTTTCACTAAGTGAGTCTGGAAAATGAACACAAGTGCATTATCCAGTCCTACGGCATTAAGCACAGAATCACATCCTAAACTGTAAGTTAAAAGCATAAGTCAAAAATTCTCATCAGCAGATGCAAACGTGAAAATGCACACTCACACCAACCCCCGGTTTATGTCTCAGAATCCCCTGGTACTTATATAGTCATACAAGTACATTAACAACAAGAGACTGTACCTCATCCCAGGAAGATTCTCTTCCTCTCTCTTCTGTAAAGTGGCACACTGACACACCATCTGTAAATGGTATTTACAGGTATATTAATGAGAATATTCACGAATGTATATTAAATTAACCATGTGCGTATATCTCCGTTCGTGGATGTGTCAAAACCAAAGTGGCAGAAAAGACTTTCAAAGAGTTAGAGCATTTTCTGAAAAAAAAGCTTAAGTCACGGTTGGGATATATTTAAAACCAAGTAGTAAGAGGAAAACACGTAAAAAGAATGGATATGGAATTTGGGTTTGCGCACTATGTATTTCTAACATTTGAAGTTTGCTCTTGTTTTTGTTTTTTCTTTTCTTCTGTTTTTAAATGGAGGTACAGGGAATGAGCACACGGAATTCGGCATGCTAAGTAAGCATTCTATTTACCACTAAACTATGTCCTTCCCCGAGTCAAGTAGCTTCTCGGCATAGATAAAATAAATACAAAACACTCTTTCACGTTTCACTGCCTTACAAATCATGTTAGTTTGCTGAAGCGCAAAAGATCTTTGAGGCCTTCTTCCCCGTAACAAACGAAGTCTCTTATCAGACCGAGTGGGAGACAGGTCTCAGGACCCTTGACTGAACAGACCACAGGCCCCGATTTCGGGTGTTTCTTCCACAACCGATCATCGGCTGTGGAAGATCAGGGCTCCACTCGCTGCAGACAGTGACAGGGGCGGGCTTGTCCTCCAGGGAGCCCGGAACGTGGTGTCTGTTGAAGGCCCGTATGCAGAACCGACAGGTCTTCCCTCCGTCAGTGGACCCTCTTTCCCTCTACAACAGACACCTCCCTCCCCAGGGCAGGACGGGGAAGACTCGGTCCATCAAGTGCGTCTGCTAAGGGACAAGATGTTCACGGCCGTGAGCCCAGTCACGGCCGCCCGTGCACGGGGAAGCCCCGGAGAGCGATCTGCCCTTCTTCTGCAGTGACTCAAGGAAGAAACAGAGGACTATGCTTTCCTCTTACTGAGTGGAGCAGCTGGCGGTGGGGGGCGAGTTTGCACAGGGCACCAAGGGGGACCAGGAGCAGGTGCCCAGGGGGGCGACGACGGGCCGCACCCGGGGCAGGCCACGCAGGCTGGTCCTCGGAAAGGTTGGGGCCCTCCGGCCCACGGGGTGATCTGCAGGACAGAAGGGCGGGCTGGTTTGGATGACAGACAAAAGCGCCAACACCGACAAGAGCCGAAACCCAACGCAGCAGCCATCAGCAATGGGCACCCTCCACTCCACCATGTGCCAAGAGAGCAGCACGGTGCCACACGCACCGCCCAGCCCTCTGGGGCCTGCCTGCAGCCTGGGCCTCACAGGGGGACACGGGGATACGACCCTGACGCCGCACGTCGCCGCCGCCTCTGTATCCAAGTGGAGGAAGCCAAGGGTCCTCCTGCTCGAGACGCTGCACACTGAGCTTCCAGCACACGGGCAAACTAGCGCCTTCACAACACCCAGCCGCTCTGGGCTGGACGGCCCTCCCCGCCACCTTCCCCAGCTCCACGCAAGCTTGCCCGGCGCGGACCAGGAAAACGGAGATGGGACGGACGTGAAGAGCTCATTCTCCACACGAGCAAGCAGAGACGCAACAGGGTCACCGCACTGCCTGCAGGGCTCTGCCTGCAGGACCCTGCCAGGTCCTCTCTGCCCCCTCCTCAAAAAGGGCCCTCCTCCGCCCGCAAGGGCTGCCCCTGGGCGCAAAGAGCACTTGGGTGCTGGGCATCCCAGAGTCCTGCGGCGGAGCTGGCCAAGGGCTCCTGAGGGGACAAGGCTGTCCTCAGACGGGACTCAGGCTCCGCTACAATCATCCCTATCCTCAGGGACGTGTGGAATTTACGTTCGCTACGGAACGCACCCTACCTGCGTGCTACGGGAGAGTGACGTGGGGAGTCTCAACCCCACACCTGACACCAAAGGCACTGTACCAGCTCGTGCGCAAAACCCCACGGTGTGCCATGAGACCGACCAGCAGTTCTGACAGCTTCCAGGGCAGGCCCGACCCGGCGCAGGGTGGGGGACAAACACAACATACGCACTCTGGTGCGCATCGAAATTCCCCCGCAGGGAAGGAGGCATTTTCACGGCGGGCTCTTTCCCTTCCAGCCTCTATTCCCTACTACAAACGCACCATCTCTGAGAGCCAGGCTTTTCTGCAAAGAGTACAACTGGAGGCAGCGGCCAAGACACACTTACCTCCCGAGAAAAGACAGTGACCGGCTGTGACGTTTACGACACCCAGGAAGACCCAAGTTGCACAAAGCACACCGTACAAAGCTGGAGGGAGGGCTTTGCCCCTTTTCCAGTTACCAGGATCTGAATAGACATTCTAAACAGGAGAATCACCTGGCCTGAGCCGGGAAACCAGTCAAAAGAACGACGACACAGAAATCCGTCTCAGTGAACCAGGAGCAACCCCAGGTGCAGGAGGTCAGGAAGGAGTCAGCCGAGCCAGGAGAAGTCATTTTGGAGAGAGGGATCACCCTCCTCACGCTGTTTCGAGAAACCCACAGTCAAAGTCTGCAGGAACCGGCTCCTAAGCACTCCCGCATGGCTCCTGCAGGATCCAGCCAAAGCGACGGGCTCCCGGCAGAAGCAGCCCACTGGCTCCTGGGCAAGAGTTTTGAGTCTGAAAAAGGCAGCGACACGCCACGCCAGAACCGTCACAGGACACACAGTCTGCAGACGAGGCCAGGAAAGGCTGCCGGGAGAACTAGAAGACCACCTTTCCCAGGACGAGGTCCAACAGAGCATGACCACCCCACTTACCTGGGCCTCCGAGGCCGCCGCAGGTGGGCGGGTGCTGCCGGGCCACACCGGAGCTGCGCCAGGTCCCACGTCGGCTAAAAACCACAGAAAAGGATGGAGGATTAGGCTTTCCTGCGAAGACACTGCTGAAGGGAAACAAAACCTTTGCGCCTTCCTTCCTTCCTTCCTTCCACGTATCACAATTGTTTCTTGGATGAACTGGATACTGACCCCAGGAACTCCTGCATGCTAAGCCCGCATTCTCTCTACTGCTGAGCTACATATACCCTTCCATCCAGGGCACAATTGTTTCTAGGCACAGAGGACAAGGAATGCCAGCCACGTTCACTAAATAACGTAGTGTATAATAAGCTCCGTGTGCTCCACCAACAGAGCTCAGTGTTTTATGATCCTTCAGCTCCTGCGGAGCCACTTCTACAGTCCCAGTAGCATACTCCGGTTTTGTAATTTCGGGCTTAGTCGCCCCTTCCTAGGAACACAAAACAAGATAAATCAGGAACAAACTTCAGATCATGTGCATAAGCTTAGTCAGTCATGTAGACAACAGTTATTTACCGAAGCTATCAGAACATAAGCCCTATCCTGGGAGAAGCTGGCGGTACAAGTAAAAGGCAGATTCTCCTCTCTGTTCTGCCAGAGGCACAGGATCCATGAAAACAAATCAGAACAGAAAAGTTTCAACAGCTCTACAAATGAGGTGAACGGGTACAGTAACGCCACAAAGGACAGGAGAGTCCGCTGCACGTGGATAGATCAGGGAATGCTGGGAAGACCGCACTGTTTCATAAAAGAGAGATCCAGCGCAGAGGGGGAATGTGGAGGGGCTTTGGGGAAGGGCAGCCTGAGTAAAAGGAGCAGGTGGGAAACAGCGTAAGGCATTAAGGGAACTAGACCACTGTTACTTGTGGTGGAATGGGAAGACAAAACATGCTGCCTTGAAAATGAAACATCACTTAATTAATTTCAATTGAGGACAGCTAAATCAAAAACCAACCCCAAGATACACCTAACTTTCCCAGGGATGATTTTCTTTTCAATATCCTCTAATAAACTGTAAGGGAAAGACCCTGAAAAAAAGAATGCCCACACAGACACTGGTTTCACTAAGTGAGTCTGGAAAATGAACACAAGTGCATTATCCAGTCCTACGGCATTAAGCACAGAATCACATCCTAAACTGTAAGTTAAAAGCATAAGTCAAAAATTCTCATCAGCAGATGCAAACGTGAAAATGCACACTCACACCAACCCCCGGTTTATGTCTCAGAATCCCCTGGTACTTATATAGTCATACAAGTACATTAACAACAAGAGACTGTACCTCATCCCAGGAAGATTCTCTTCCTCTCTCTTCTGTAAAGTGGCACACTGACACACCATCTGTAAATGGTATTTACAGGTATATTAATGAGAATATTCACGAATGTATATTAAATTAACCATGTGCGTATATCTCCGTTCGTGGATGTGTCAAAACCAAAGTGGCAGAAAAGACTTTCAAACAGTTAGAGCATTTTCTGAAAAAAAAGCTTAAGTCACGGTTGGGATATATTTAAAACCAAGTAGTAAGAGGAAAACACGTAAAAAGAATGGATATGGAATTTGGGTTTGCGCACTATGTATTTCTAACATTTGAAGTTTGCTCTTGTTTTTGTTTTTTCTTTTCTTCTGTTTTTAAATGGAGGTACAGGGAATGAGCACACGGAATTCGGCATGCTAAGTAAGCATTCTATTTACCACTAAACTATGTCCTTCCCCGAGTCAACTAGCTTCTCGGCATAGATAAAATAAAATACAAAACACTCTTTCACGTTTCACTGCCTTACAAATCATGTTAGTTTGCTGAAGCGCAAAAGATCTTTGAAGCCTTCTTCCCCGTAAAAAACGAAGTCTCTTATCAGACCGAGTGGGAGACAGGTCTCAGGACCCTTGACTGAACAGACCACAGGCCCCGATTTCGGGTGTTTCTTCCACAACCGATCATCGGCTGTGGAAGATCAGGGCTCCACTCGCTGCAGACAGTGACAGGGGCGGGCTTGTCCTCCAGGGAGCCCGGAACGTGGTGTCTGTTGAAGGCCCGTATGCAGAACCGACAGGTCTGCCCTCCGTCAGAGGACCCTCTTTCCCTCTACAACAGACACCTCCCTCCCCAGGGCAGGACGGGGAAGACTCGGTCCATCAAGTGCGTCTGCTAAGGGACCAGAGGGACACGGCCGTGAGCCCAGTCACGGCCGCCCGTGCACGGGGAAGCCCCGGAGAGCGATCTGCCCTTCTTCTGCAGTGACTCAAGGAAGAAACAGAGGACTATGCTTTCCTCTTATTCAGTGGAGCAGCTGGCGGTGGGGGGCGAGATTGCACAGGGCACCAAGGGGGACCAGGAGCAGGTGCCCAGGGGGGCGATGAAGGGCCGCACCCGGGGCAGGCCACGCAGGCTGGTCCTCGGAAAGGTTGGGGCCCTCCGGCCCACGGGGTGACCTGCAGGACAGAAGGGCGGGCTGGGTTGGATGACAGACAAAAGCGCCAACACCGACAATAGCCGAAACCCAATGCAGCAGCCGTCGGCACCGGTCACCGTTACCTCCACCGGGTGCCCAGAGAGCAGCACGGTGCCACAAGCTCCGCCCAGCCCTCTGGGGCCTGCCTGCAGCCTGGGCCGCACAGAGGGACACGGGGATACGACCCTGACGCCGCACGTCGCCGCCGCCACTGTCTCCAAGTGGAGGAAGCCAAGGGTCCTCCTGCCCGAGAGGCTGCACACAGAGCTTCCAGCACACGGGCAAACTAGCGCCTTCCCAACAGCCAGCCGCTCTGGGCAGGACGGCTCCTCCCCGCCACCTTCCCCAGCTCCACGCAAGCTTGCCCGGCGCGGACCAGGAACACGGATATGGGACTGACGTGAAGAGATCATTGTCCACACGAGCAAGCAGAGCCGCACCAGGGTCACCACTCTGCCTGCAGGGCTCTGCCTGCAGGACCCTGCCAGGCCCTCTCTGGGCCCTCCTCACAAAGGGCCTTCCTCCGCCCCACAGTGGCTGCCCCTGGGCGCAAAGAGCCCTGGGTAGCTGGGCATCCCGGTGTCCTGCGGCAGAGCTGGCCAAGGGCTCCTGAGGGGACAAGGCTATCCTCAGAAGGGGCCCAGGCTCCGCTACAATCATCCCTATCCTCAGGGACGTCTGGATTTTACGTTCGCTGCGGAACGCACCCTACCTGCGTGCTGCGGGAGAGTGACGTGGGGAGTCTCAACCCCACACCTGACACCAAAGGCACTGTACCAGCTCGTGCGCAAAACCCCACGGTGTGCCATGAGACCGACCAGCAGTTCTGACAGCTTCCAGGGCAGGCCCGACCCGGCGCAGGGTTTGGGACAAACACAACATACGCACTCTGATGCGCATCGGAATTCCCCCGCAGGGAACGAGGCATTTTCACGGCGGGCTCTTTCCCTTCCAGCCTCTATTCCCTACTACAAACGCACCATCTCTGAGAGCCAGGCTTTTCTGCCCAGAGTACAACTGGAGGCAGCCGCCAAGACACACTTACCTCCCGAGAAATGACAGTGACCGGCTGTGAAGTTTACCACAACCAGGAAGACTCAAAGATGCAAAAAGCACATCGTACAAAGTTGGAGGGAGGGCTTTGCCCCTTTTCCAGTTACCAAGATCTGAATGGACATACTAAACAGGAGAATCACCTGGCCTGAGCCGGGAAACCAGTCAAAAGAACGCCGACACAGAAATCCGTCTCAGTGACCCAGGAGCAACCCCAGGTGCAGGAGGTAAGGAAGGAGTCAGCGGAGCCTGGAAAAGTCATTTTGGAGCGAGGGCTCACCCTCCTCACGCTGTTTCGAGAAACCCACAGTCAAAGTCTGCGGGCCCCTGCTCCTAATCACTCCCTCATGGCTCCTGCACGCACCAGCCAAGGAGACGGGCTCCCGGGAGTAGCAGCCCACTGGCTCCTGGGCAAGAATTTGAGTCTGAAAAAGGCAGCGACACGCCACGCCAGACCCGTCACAGGACACACAGTCTGCAGACGAGGCCAGGAACGGCTGCCGGGAGAACGGGAACATCTCCTTTCCCAGGACGAGGTCCAACAGAGCATGACCATCTAACTTACCTGGGCCTCCGGGGCCGCCGCAGCTGGGCGGGCGCTGCCGGGCCACACCGGAGCCGCGCCAGGTCCAGCATCGGCTAAAAACCACAGAAAAGGATTGAGCATTAGGCTTTCCTGCGAAGACACTGCTGAAGCGAAACAAAATCTATGCGCCTTCCTTCCTTCCTTCCTTCCCCGTATCACACTCGTTTCTTGGAGGAACTGGATACTGACCCCAGGAACTCCTGCATGCTAAGCCCGCATTCTCTCTACTACTGAGCTACATATACCCTTCCATCCAGGGCACAATTGTTTCTAGGCACGAAGGACAAGGAATGCCAGCCAAGTTCACTGACTTACGCAGTGTATAATAAGCTCCGTGTGCTCCACCATCAGAGCTCAGTGTTTTATGATCCTTCAGCTCCTGCGGAGCCACTTCTACAGTCCCAGTAGCATACTCCGGTTTTGTAATTTCGCGCTTATCCGCCCCTTCCTAGGAACACAAAACAAGATAAATCAGGAACCGAACTTCAGATCATTTGCATACGCTTAATCAGCCTGGTAGACAACAGTTATTTACCGAAGCTATCAGAACATAAGCCCTATCATGGGAGAAGCTTGCGGTACAAGTAAAAGGCTGATTCTCCTCTCTGTTCTGCCAGAGGCACAGGATTCATGAAAACAAATCAGCAAAGAAATGTTTCAACAACTCTACAACTGACGTGAACGGGTACAGTAACGCCACAAAGGACAGGAGGGTCCGCTGCATGTGGATAGCTCAGGGAATGCTGGGAAGACCGCACTGTTTCATAAAAGAGAGATCCAGTGCAGAGGGGGGATGTGGAGGGGCTTTGGGGAAGGGCAGCCTGAGTAAAAGTAGCAGTTGGGAAACAGCGTAATGCATTAAGGGAACTAGTCCACTTTTACTGGTGGTGGAATGGGAAGACAAAACATGCTGCCTTGAAAATGAAACAACAATTAATTAATTTCAAGTGAGGACAGCTAAAACAAGAACCAACACCAAGATACACCTAACTTTCCCAGGGATGATTTTCTTTTCAATATCCTCTAATAAACTGTAAGGGAAAGACCCTGAAAAAAGAATGCCCACACAGACACTGGTTTCACTAGGTGAGTCTGGAAAATGAACACTAGTGCATTATCCAGTCCTACGGCATTTAGCACAGAATCACATCCTAAACTGTAAGTTAAAAGCATAAGTCAAAAATTCTCATCAGCAGATGCAAACGTGAAAATGCACACTCACACCAACCCCTGGTTTATGTCTCAGAATCCCCTGGTATTTATATAGTCATACAAGGACAATAACAACAAGAGACTGTACCTCATCCCAGGAAGATTCTCTTCCTCTCTCTTCTGTAAAGTGGCACACTGACACACCATCTGTAAAAGGTAGTTACAGGTACATTAATGAGAATATTCACGAATGTATATTAAAATAACCATGTGCGTCTATCTCCGTTCATGGATGTGTCAAAACAAAAGTGGCAGAAAAGACTTTCAAAGAGTTAGAGCATTTTCTGAAAAAAAAGCTTAAGTCACGGTTGGGATATATTTAAAACCAAGTAGTAAGAAGAAAACACGTAAAAAGAATGGATATGGAATTTGGGTTTGCGCACTATGTATTTCTAACATTTGAAGTTTGCTCTTGTTTTTGTTTTTTCTTTTCTTCTGTTTTTAAATGGAGGTACCGGGAATGAGCACACGGAATTCGGCATGCTAAGTAAGCAATCTATTTACCAC
Organism: Camelus bactrianus; assembly: GCF_048773025.1. Classification (NCBI taxonomy): domain Eukaryota; kingdom Metazoa; phylum Chordata; class Mammalia; order Artiodactyla; family Camelidae; genus Camelus; species Camelus bactrianus. Next base: position 84,780,665 of record NC_133546.1, on the reverse strand, counting down.
TAAACTATGTCCTTCCCCGAGTCAACTAGCTTCTCGGCATAGATAAAATAGAATACAAAACACTCTTTCACGGTTCACTGCCTTACAAATCATGTTAGTTTGCTGAAGCGCAAAAGATCTTTGAGGCCTTCTTCCCCGTATCAAACGAAGTCTCTTATCAGAACGAGTGGGAGACAGGTCTCAGGACCCTTGACTGAACAGAACACAGGCCCCGAGTTCGGGTGTTTCTTCCATAACCGATCATCACCTGTGGAATTTCAGGGCTCCACTCACTGCAGACCGTGACAGGGGCGGGCTTGTCCTCCAGGGAGCCCGGAACGTGGTGTCTGTTGAAGGCCCGTGTGCAGAACCGACAGGTCTGCCCTCCGTCAGGGGACCCACTTTCCCTCTACAACAGACACCTCCCTCCCCAGGGCAGGACGGGGAAGACTCGGTCCATCAAGTGCGTCTGCTAAGGGACCAGAGGGACACGGCCGTGAGCCCAGTCACGGCCGCCCGTGCACGGGGAAGCCCCGGAGAGCGATCTGCCCTTCTTCTGCAGTGACTCAAGGAAGAAACAGAGGACTATGCTTTCCTCTTACTGAGTGGAGCAGCTGGCGGTGGGGGGCGAGTTTGCACAGGGCACCAAGGGGGACCAGGAGCAGGTGCCCAGGTGGGCGACGATGGGCCGCACCCGGGGCAGGCCACGCAGGCTGGTCCTCGGAAAGGTTGGGGCCCTCCGGCCCACGGGGTGACCTGCAGGACAGAAGGGCGGGCTGGGTTGGATGACAGACAAAAGCGCCAACACCGACAAGAGCCGAAACCCAACGCAGCAGCCGTCGGCACCGGTCACCGTCACCTCCACCGGGTGCCCAGAGAGCAGCACGGTGCCACAAGCTCCGCCCAGCCCTCTGGGGCCTGCCTGCAGCCTGGGCCGCACAGGGGGACACGGGGATACGACCCTGAAGCCGCACGTCGCCGCCGCCGCTGTCTCCAAGTGGAGGAAGCCAAGGGTCCTCCTGCCCGAGAGGCTGCACACAGAGCTTCCAGCACACGGGCAAACTAGCGCCTTCCCAACAGCCAGCCGCTCTGGGCGGGACGGCTCCTCCCCGCCACCTTCCCCAGCTCCACGCAAGCTTGCCCGGCGCGGACCAGGAACACGGATATGGGACTGACGTGAAGAGATCATTGTCCACACGAGCAAGCAGAGCCGCACCAGGGTCACCACTCTGCCTGCAGGGCTCTGGCTGCAGGACCCTGCCAGGCCCTCTCTGGGCCCTCCTCACAAAGGGCCCTCCTCCGCACCACAGGGGCTGCCCCTGGGCGCAAAGAGCCCTGGGTAGCTGGGCATCCCGGTGTCCTGCGGCGGAGCTGGCCAAGGGCTCCTGAGGGGACAAGGCTATCCTCAGAAGGGGCTCAGGCTCCGCTACAATCATCCCTATCCTCAGGGATGTCTGGATTTTACGTTCACTGCGGAACGCAACCTACCTGCGTGCTGCGGGAGAGTGACGTGGGGAGTCTCAACCCCACACCTGACACCAAAGGCACTGTACCAGCTCGTGCGCAAAACCCCACGGTGTGCCATGAGACCGACCAGCAGTTCTGACAGCTTCCAGGGCAGGCCCGACCCGGCGCAGGGTGGGGGACAAACACAACATACGCACTCTGGTGCGCATCGGAATTCCCCCGCAGGGAAGGAGGCATTTTAACGGCGGGCTCTTTCCCTTCCAGCCTCTATTCCCTACTACAAACGCACCATCTCTGAGAGCCAGGCTTTTCTGCCCAGAGTACAACTGGAGGCAGCGGCCAAGACACACTTACCTCCCGAGAAAAGACAGTGACCGGCTGTGACGTTTACCACACCCAGGAAGACCCAAAGTTGCACAAAGCACACCGTACAAAGCTGGAGGGAGGGCTTTGCCCCTTTTCCAGTTACCAGGTTCTGAATGGAAATTCTAAACAGGAGAATCACCCGGCCTGTGCCGGGAAACCAGTCAAAAGAACGACGACACAGAAATCCGTCTCAGTGACCCAGGAGCAACCACAGGTGCAGGAGGTCAGGAAGGAGTCTGCCGAGCCAGGAGAAGTCAGTTTGGAGCGAGGGCTCACCCTCCTCACGCTGTTTCGAGAAAACCACAGTCAATGTCTGCGGGCCCCTGCTCCTAAGCACTCCCTCATGGCTCCTGCACGCACCAGCCAAGGAGACGGGCTCCCGGGAGAAGCAGCCCACTGGCTCCTGGGCAAGAGTTTTGAGTCTGAATAAGGCAGCGACACGCCACGCCATACACGTCACAGGACACACAGTCTGCAGACGAGGCCAGGAACGGCTGCTGGGAGAACGGGAAGATCTCCTTTCCCAGGACGAGGTCCAACAGAGCATGACCACCTCACTTACCTGGGCCTCCGGGGCCGCCGCAGGTGGGCGGGCGCTGCCGGGCCACACCGGAGCCGCGCCAGGTCCCGCGTCGGCTAAAAACCACATAAAAGGATGGAGGATTAGGCTTTCCTGCGAAGACACTGCTGAAGCGAAACAAAATCTATGCGCCTTCCTTCCTTCCTTCCTTCCCCGTATCACACTCGTTTCTTGGAGGAACTGGATACTGACCCCAGGAACTCCTGCATGCTAAGCCCGCATTCTCTCTACTGCTGAGCTACATATACCCTTCCATCCAGGGCACAATTCTTTCTTGGCACGAAGGACAAGGAATGCCAGCCACGTTCACTAAATTAAGCAGTGTATAATAAGCTCCGTGTGCTCCACCATCAGAGCTCAGTGTTTTATGATCCGTCAGCTCCTGCGGAGCCACTTCTACAGTCCCAGTAGCATACTCCGGTTTTGTAATTTCGCGCTTATCCGCCCCTTCCTAGGAACACAAAACAAGATAAATCAGGAACCGAACTTCAGATCATTTGCATACGCTTAATCAGCCTGGTAGACAACAGTTATTTACCGAAGCTATCAGAACATAAGCCCTATCATGGGAGAAGCTTGCGGTACAAGTAAAAGGCTGATTCTCCTCTCTGTTCTGCCAGAGGCACAGGATTCATGAAAACAAATCAGCAAAGAAATGTTTCAACAACTCTACAACTGACGTGAACGGGTACAGTAACGCCACAAAGGACAGGAGGGTCCGCTGCATGTGGATAGCTCAGGGAATGCTGGGAAGACCGCACTGTTTCATAAAAGAGAGATCCAGCGCAGAGGGGGGATGTGGAGGGGCTTTGGGGAAAGGCAGCCTGAGTAAAAGTAGCAGGTGGGAAACAGCGTAAGGCATTAAGGGAACTAGACCACTTTTACTGGTGGTGGAATGGGAAGACAAAACATGCTGCCATGAAAATTGAACATCACTTAATTAATTTCAAGTCAGGATGGCTAAAACAAGAACCAAATCCAAGATACACCTAACTTTCCCAGGGATGAATTTCTTTTCAATATCCTCTTATAAACCTTAAGGGAAAGACCCTGAAAAGAAGAATGCCCACACAGACACTGGTTTCACTAGGTGAGTCTGGTAAATGAACACAAGTGCATTATCCAGTCCTACGGCATTAAGCACAGAATCACATCCTAAACTGTAAGTTAAAAACATAAGTCAAAAATTCTCATCAGCAGATGCAAACGTGAAAATGCACACTCACACCAACCCCCGGTTTATGTCTCAGAATCCCCTGGTACTTATATAGTCACACAAGGACATTAACAACAAGAGACTGTACCTCATCCCAGGAAGATTCTCTTCCTCTCTCTTCTGTAAAGTGGCACACTGACACACCATCTGTAAAATGTAGTTACAGGTACATTAATGAGAATATTCACGAATGTATATTAAAACCACCATGTGCGTCTATCTCCGTTCGTGGATGTGTCAAAACAAAAGTGGCAGAAAAGACTTTCAAAGAGTTAGAGCATTTTCTTAAAAAAAAATGCTTAAGTCACGGTTGGGATATATTTCAAACCAAGTAGTAAGAAGAAAACTCGTAAAAATCATGGATATGGAATTTGGGTTTGCGCAATATGTATTTCTAACATTTGAAGTTTGCTCTTGTTTTTGTTTTTTCTTTTCTTCTGTTTTTAAATGGAGGTACCGGGAATGAGCACACGGAATCCGGCATGCTAAGCAAGCATTCTATTTACCACTAACCTATGTCCTTCCCTGAGTCAACTAGCTTCTCGGCATAGATAAAATAAAATACAAAACACTCTTTCACGGTTCACTGCCTTAGAAAACATGTTAGTTTGCTGAAGCGCAAAAGATCTTTGAGGCCTTCTTCCCCGTATCACACAAAGTCTCACATCAGACCGAGTGGGAGACAGGTCTCCGGACCCTTGACTGAAGAGACCACAGGCCCCGGTTTCGGGTGTTTCTTCCATAACCGATCATCGGCTGTGGAAGTTCAGGGCTCCACTTGCTGCAGACAGTGACAGGGGCGGGCTTGTCCTCCAGGGAGCCCGGAACGTGGTGTCTGTTGTAGGCCCGTGTGCAGAACCGATACGTCTGCCCTCCTTCAGAGGGCCCTCTTTCCCTCTACAACAGACACCTCCCTCCCCAGGGCAGGACGGGGAAGACTCGGTCCATCTAGTGCGTCTGCTAAGGGACCAGAGGGACACGGCCGTGAGCCCAGTCACGGCCGCCCGTGCACGGGGAAGCCCCGGAGAGCGATCTGCCCTTCTTCTGCTGTGACTCAAGGAAGAAACAGAGGACTATGCTTTCCTCTTACCGAGCGGAGCATCTGGCGGTGGGGGCAAGGTTGCACAGGGCACCAAGGGGGACCAGGAGCAGGTGCCCAGGTGGGCGATGACGGGCCGCACCCGGGGCAGGCCACGCAGGCTGGTCCTTGGAAAGATTGTGGCCCTCTGGCCCACGGGGTGACCTGCAGGACAGAAAGGAGGGCTTGGTTGGATGACAGACAAAAGCGCCAAAACCGACAAGAGCCGAAACCCAACGCAGTATTCGTCGGCACCTTGCACCCTCCCCTGCTCTTTGTGCCCAATTGGCAGCTACACTGCATGCTCTCCTTCAGCCCTGGGCCTCCCTGCATCCTGGGCTGCTCAGTAAAGTTTGGCGATAAAATACTTTTACCAAACTTCACTGTGATGACTGGGCATACTTTTCCCCTAATTCCCAATCCACAGGCAAAGCCAGGAATTGTTTGTTCAAAAAGAAAATGCTAGTTCCAGAGATTATTCAATACAAAATGACCACCACAACACAACTGAGTAAAATTACTTACTTTGGTTTCATCTTACTCCTGAGCCGGAAAGGTGGTTCCATTCCTAACAGGGTTGCCATCCCTCTGTGAAGCTGTAAATGGAGAGCAGCGCTGAAGGCGTATTCTATCTGACAGATGCCGTGTGGGGTAAGCACGAGCCGAGCCCTCCGTGCCCTCCTCCAAGAGCTCTCACTTCCGCCCACGCCCTTGTCTCTTCACAGAGGCCGCAGGTCTCCTTCTCACCTCAGTTTTCCACGAGGACGAGGGGAGACTGTACCCCTGTCCCATGACGAGGACACCACAGGGCCTTGATTCAGGTGTTTTCATAGCTAATCACCCTGGATGTGGTCTCAGTGCCCAGATCCCTGTCAACCAACACTTACACACTGGACTCACATCACACTTCAGGGCAAATCAGTCTGTATACAGATTATACATTAAAGTAAGAAGGGTCTTTCATAGGAAGAGTATCAACAACCCCTGACTGTGAGCTCCACCTCTTCCTCCTCAGCCTGTTGGTAAACTGTTAAAAGACTTCTCTCTGACAGCGCATGTCTTGTATAAGTGACCAGATGTCACGTAAACATTTATGAAAGAAGCCTCAATGACTCATGTTGTAATAATTGGCAAAAGAATGGTGAGTTACATGGAGTAGCTGGTGGGAGACTTTAGAGTTACACGTTAACTCTGGGAGAGGGAGGCTATGTAGTCATGTCACTTACTAACTGGCTACTCTAGGTCACTGTGCAAGCTTTTTTATAAGAACGAAGGGACCTGCAAAATTAGTGAAGAAATGCCTGCTGCCTTAAAGCAGATCTTGAATAGAATATTTATCCACCAAGGCAAATGAAGAAAAATGTTTTTCTCGTTATGACATACTGCCTTCATTCTAAAACGTCATCCATGTTATTTTCCTGAAATGAGAAGAAAATTCAGCCTTCAAAACCGTGTCCAGGCGGGAAGAGAGGGCTGACACTCATGTCTTCTAGTGCACAGAATCCAGCCATGCCAGCCACGCCAGGCAACCAAGAGACTGGGGGGCGGCCCGCAGTCCCTGGAGGGGCATGAGCTCCACCACTCACAGGGGACAGAGCCCTGCTGGCTGATAGCATGTAAAGAAAACAGCATCTTGTCACCCAGCTGTGAAACTGTTCCCCACAGTGAGTGTGTGGTGTGGTGTCCAGGAAACCCGACAACTACCCATGGGGAAAAGCAGCCCACTGGGCAGCTCCTGCTGCAGAAATGGAGCTGCCGCACTTCACAGTGCGCTCCTTACCTCTCAGGGGAGGTTGCAGCCTGTACGGTCCTCCTGGGGTGGGCTCCTGCCTCATGTATTCCTCTGCCTGCCTCCATCTGCAGATTGCATTCAATCTTATAGATAAAGAATGGCTTCAATACAAATTACACCACCAATTCCTCTACTAGGCACAAAACAACCAGTCCTTAAAAATCTCAAAACACCCGTAAAAATGTGTCAAAATTCTGTACCTCTGTTTCAGGTGGGCAACTTCCCTTCTCAGCTCAGAGGATTTTTCCCTTCTCAGGTCAGAGTTTTCCCTTCTCAGGTCAGAGTTTTCCCTTCTCAATTCAGAGATTTCCCTCTCCAGCTCCTGAGCCCTGAGCTGTGTGAGAAAAACACATCCACGTTCAGTTGTGGCCGACTGTGCACAAAGGGAAGGAAGGAAACAAATTCTTACCGAGCTGTCTTGGGCCTTCTTCTCGGCAAGAGTGACCTGAAAAAGTCAACACATCAAGAAACACCCCATGGCTAGGGGTTCTCAGGGCCACAATAACTGTCTGCATCAGGTGCTGAGGACTCGGTGTGTCAGGAGGAAGGCAGGTTACCTGGTGTCTCCAAATGATCTCTGCTTCCCGCATTTGCCCGTGACATTCTTCAAGTCTTATCCTATGAGTTACAAATTGTTCCATCAGAGAAGACACAATGCTGGGTATGCTGTTAAATAATCTGCCCCAGTCCATGTTATCTGCATTGCACACTCACACACATCATCTCACCACTCAAGACACACTGCACACGGCTGCAGAAGCACAGCAGTTGCAAAGCTGTCGCTGCAGCCACTCCTTCCGTCACTGTTACTGAACGCCTGCCCGGTTCTGCGCTGACACATTTCCCCCTCCCGTTCTCAGCATTTCCCTCACGTGTCCTGTGCTGAGCATCTTTCATCACAAAGCTTGATTCTTCCTTTCCTTACATCCTGACCCTACTTCTTACACCTGGGTCTCCCCAGCAGCACGGGAATGTGTATTGGTCCGACTGACGCTACACTAAACTGCTATCCTCAGGGTGAGAACGGTTTATAGCACCTTCAGAAACATCTCTGTGAACCGTCTCTCCTCTCAGTCTGGCCAGCACTGGGACCAGGAAATTCTTAGTAACTTAATACTTTTTAAAGTTAAACGTTTAACTTAACATATGTAAAACTTAACACTTTTCCTCCTGTGTGAAGCCATGTATACAAATGTCTTTTGTTTGGGTCAGTTTATGATATTGTGTCTAAACATTTTAGAAAAGTTTTCAAAAAATCCAACAGGTGTTGTCAGAGCCGCAGGTGCAGAGGAGCTGAACTCACTTGTACCATCTTGTCTCCTCTTCAGCCAATTTTGCCTCCTCCTTTGCTGCCAACAGCTGCTGCTTTCCCACCAGCTCACATCCATTCATGTCCACCTTCCTGAGAGGGGAAAGAAACTCTGAAATTCTGCCAGTTTCCCTCCCAGAAACTGGAAGGGAAGAATTCCATGTTCCTTTCGCCCTGCCCCATAAATGCTCAGGCTGATAAATACACAGGAAAGAATTAAAGTACCCCCACTAATAAATATGAAAAAGCTACACTCAGGCCTCTGGCAAGTGTTTGGTATCTGGGCTTCCCTTCAGCGTCCCCACCCCTAATCATTTATGCATAAACACACAGGAAAAGCCCACGTGAGGTGTGCTCTGTGCCCCCCCCACCAGGCTTAGGCTCCTGTGCCTGGGACAGCGCGAGCTCACTGTGTTTCAACGTGGGAATCAGGGTCTGACCAAGTCATCACAACCAAACACATTAGGGTAAAGCAAGCGTTCATGACTTGTTTGATTTCTCCCACAGAGAGCCCAGATTTCAGTCAAAACCTGGAGCAAAACCTGATCCTTTAGGAAATATAAGGAAATGTTTTTGAAAGCGGGTTAATGGGTGTGATGTCCATGACCTCTCCCTGAGAATGACAGGAAACTCTGGACAAATTATGAAATCCATGATCAAATGTACCAAATTGCTAACAAGCCAGAAAGGGACATGAGGCCAAGATGGAGAAGAAGAAAGCCCAGGACTGGGCCCACCTTCCCCGGGGGTCATCCGGTAACTGCAGAGGAAACCACTGAGATGCAGAGCAGCCCGGCAGCCGGTGCCCCCTATGCACAGGCACCGCAGTCAGGCAGCTGGAGCTCACTGTCCGTCAGCGAAGGTGATCCCTAGAGAGACCCACAGGACTTAGCTGGGATCCACGAGAGCTACATGCCAGAAACAAAGGTGGACAGGAGACACACGGGCCTCACGAAAGCTGGCTGCACTGACTGATCTCAGCTGCTAACCGGGTTAACAGGATGTAGCGCTGCTGGCGCCCTGACCACCTGCCAGCTGTAATGCCCACCTTCTCTGCAGCAAGTTAACCTCACACGAGGCCTCAAATTTTCTCTATTTTCTACCCAATGTCTAGAGTTTATTAAAAATGATAGACACATGGCAGGTCATGACACTTTGATGTGGTTGAAACCTAAGGACAATAAAAATGGACCTAGGGGGATCCAGATAATGAAGTGACTAAATCTGGTCCAAGAACCCGCTAAAATCTCAAACTAAATACAAACAAGACTCTGGTAACCAGTTAGAATGAACAGAAGCAGCAGATTACAGAAATCAAGGTCGAAAAATAAATGCACATCTGTACTGATTGAATATGGTAAAGAAAATATGGTGGTAAGTATTCTGAAATGTATTACAATATCCACATAACTCCACACATTCATTCACACATTGTCATAATTAACACGGGAATGTCTTACCCTTCAGTGTCCATAGATCTCTGTCCACTGATTTCATCAAGGACGCGTACTTTCTTCACCTGCCTTTGGAAACCGTCTTCCTCACGTTCTTTCAGAGATCCCGATGCAGCATGGTGGTCTTGCATTTTCTTTTTACCCTCTATAAACATAAAACAACTGGCTTTGTGTGTGTACATGTGCACTCAAGAGCTTGGCTGTGCTGGGGAGTGGAGAAAGGAGAGAATTCTGAAGGCAGGAATCCCCTTTTTACCTTCCCAGTGCAAATTCATTGCTATTACAGGCATGTTTCATTTTATTGCCCTCCCTGGTAATGTATATTTTTAAACAATTGAAGATTTGTAACAACCCTGAGTACAGCAATTCCATTGGTGACATTTTTTTCTGGCAGCATTTGCTCATTTCTTATCTCTGTGTCACATTTTTGTAGTTTCTGAAATATTTGGTTCTTTATCATTTTAATTAAAACAGGCATGACATTCCTTTAAGGCAAAGCCTAATCCAGCGGAAGTCCCTAGTTCTCAGCAATTCTATAAACCCTGAGAGAGGTGAAGAGGCTTCAGAAGAAAAGTGTGAAGCCAGCAGGGGTTGGCCCATGAAGTTTAAGGCAAGATTCCATCTCCACTGCATACCTGTGCAAGGTAAGGCGGGAAGAGCTGACCCAGAGGCTGCTGCAAGTGCTCCAGGAGATGAAGCTAAGGCAGCTAATGAAGGTGGCTGCACTAAACAACAGGTTTTCAATGCAGAGAACTGCAAGGGGAGGCCACCCAGCACCATCACAGCTGGAGAGAAGTCAGCGCCTGGCATCAAGGCTTCAATGGACAGGCTGATTTTTCCATTAGCGGCTAACAAAGACAATATTCATTTAACATTATGAAAATCCTATGTCCCATGAGAATCAAGTGAAATCTACTCTGTGCTCTATAAATAGAACAAAGCCTGAATGACAGCACATCTATTTACAACATGAATATTTTAGCCCATTGTTGAGACCTACTGCTCAGAAAACAAAACAAAACACACAAAAAAAATTCTTTCAAAATATTACTGCTCATGGACAATGCACAAGTCATCCAGGAGCTCTGATGGAGATGCATGAGATGAATGCTGTTTCCATGCTTAACATGACATCTATTCTGCAGCCCATGAATCAGGAGTAATTATGACTTTCAAGTCTTATTATTTAAGAAATACATTTTGGAAGGCTTTAGCTGCCATAGACAGTGACACCAATGATGGGTCTGGGCAAATGAATGGAAAATTTTCTGGAAAGGATTCACCATTTTACATGCCATTAAGAACATTCGTGATTCATGGGAAGAAGTCAAAATATCAACATGAACTGGGGTTTGGAAGGAATTGATTCCAATCCTGATGTGTGACTTTGAGGGGCTCAAGAATTCAGTGCAGGAAGGAGCTGCAGATGTGCTGAAAATAGCAGGAGAACTAGAGTTACAAGTGGAGCCTGAAGATATGATTGATTGGCTGCAACCTCATGATAAAATGTGCATGAATGAGGAGCTGCTTCTTATGGACAAGCAAAGAAATTGGTTTCTTGAGATGGAATCTACTGGTGAAGATGCTGTGAAGAAGGTTGAAATAACAAAGGACTTAGAGGAGCGTATGAACTTAGCTGATAAATTACCACAGGGTTTGAGAGGAATGACTCCAATTTGGAAAGAATTTCTACTGTGTGTAAAATGTGTCAAATTGCCTGTGAAAGAGGACTTGTTCCTGAAAGGAAGAGAGAATCCTGTCACAAACTTCATTGTGGTCTTATGTTAAGAAATTGCAAAAGCCACACCGATCTTCAGCAACTGCCACAATGACCAGTCAGCAGCCACCAATGTTAATTCAAGACCATCCACCAAAATGACTGTAACTCAATAAAAAAAAAGTTAAAAAAAAGACCATCCACCAACAAAAAGATTAAACCTCACTAAAGGCTCCAATGATGGCTAGCAGTTTTTAGTAATAAAGAGTATTTTCATTAAGTTATGAACATTGGGGTTTTTAGACACAGTGGTATTGCTCACTTAATAGACTACAGTATAGTGCAAACTTAACTGTTCTTTGCACTGGAAAACCAAAAAAAAAACCCAAAAAAATAAGTTATTTGACTCTCTTTATTATATTTATTTTATTCTAGGGGTCTAGACCTGAAGCCACAACATCTCCCAGGAATCCTATATGTAAGGTTTTCTTCCCAACAAGCAACATACCTTGCAGGCTGCAGTCCCCTGTTGTCACAGCTCGCTGCATCGAATCCTCAGATCTGGTCTTCGAAACACCTGGCTGTAAGATAGATATGAGAAGACATTCAAGAAGTACTGATCCACAGCAATGTGCACATACTTAACATGAGAGGAATCATACGCTTGGAATCAGCTAAGATGGGCCATCTGCTTTCCGTGTGTTACAGCACAATTAAACACTGACACAGTGATGCTCGGTTCTCTGAGGTAAGCATCTCTGGGGGTGAGTAACAATCCTTACTCTCTTCTTGCTGCTGAGCTGAACGTCCTCCTACACATGCATTTCTTCAGATTTCACTGTGGCTTCACAGACATGAGATTTATTAAGAGCAATTTCAACTTAAAACATTCTCATTGGTGACTAAATTCCCAAGAAAAATAATTTGAGTAGATATCAACATTTAATCTTCTAAGACATGAGATTGTTGTTCCTTGTGAAAGCTAATGTGTACAGTGGAAATCCTGCTGCAACTGGTGGCATTTACCTCAAATTCCTGAAGTGTTCATTGAAACAGCACCTTTCAAGTTCTCTGGAGATGTTCCTTTTTCCAGTATCTTCACACAGGACAGAAATAAAGTATGTACTAAGATTTCAATGAAAACTCAGGGTGATATGTTTAAAAAGTGTAATTTTTTTTCCAGAAACAAAGTATTTTGTTAACTGCAAAACAAACCATAGAAAATAAATATATTAGCCCTGGTACATGTCCAAAGACTTTGGTGAGCATTCTCTCCAGAAGATATTAAGGCAGTGAAATGATTCTGAACATACAAATTTTATAAAGAAAGGAAAGCAAGTGTTATATGTTCCCTTACATATGCTTGAAAGCATCTGAGACTTTCCCTGAATTTCGGTTTGGGGCTAAAGACAGTGCTCCATTTGAGAGTTTACAGCAGACAGGGCCTCTTCCTTCAAGTTCTAGCACTGGGCATCCTAGCAGCTCATTCTGACCCTTTGCATCTTGCATTTCCTTCTTCAGCTGGTCCTCTTCCACTGCCAGCCGGCCAATCTCTTCCAGAAAGTCTTGGTTTGTTCTGATGGGCAGTTGCTTCTCTTCAACCCTTTTGGAATCCTGTCCCTTCTCAGCCAGTACCCACAACTACCCCTAAGTTTCCTGTGATGGCAGCTGATACAGGCTGGGCCCAGGACAAATGTCAAGCCCATAAAGAAATGTGGAAAAAAGACCTCCAGGCACAGATTTTTCCTCACCTCCACAGGCTTCCTCCTCCCTGGACAATGGAGGGCACGACTGGACGACAAGAGGAAGCAAGGGTGGGAAACTGCTCATGTCAAAGAGCTCACAAATGAGTGTTGCTGGTGAAATATAAAGAAAGTTTACCCAAATTCACATGGAAAATTCTCTGTTTAACATCAACAGGGCAAGGAACTGTGCACCTAGTCTAGTAACTTCCTTAACCTCTCAGGTATTTCCTGGCATCTTCTGTGTATCTTGGAGGGCAGTGTGAGTGGTGAGAAAACTCTCTAGGTTGTGAAAATAAGACATATTTCCTAGTCTCTGAAATAGAAAAAGTCACAGAGGTTTTAGTCCATGAAATTCTGGGTCATTGTTCACAGGGAGTTTCCGCTCCTGGGCTCTCACACTCTGCTGTGGTCAAAAGCAGGAGGAGCAGGTGCACGCAGCTCGCCCAGGGCACAAAAAGCCTCAGAAGCCCGGCTATGGTCAACATGGCAGCTCTTACCAGGTGTGGGCTCTTGGCGTTCTGGTCCCTCACTGCCTGCAGCTTAGCTCGAACAATCTGAATGATGTCATTCAAATTTTCATTCACCTTCTCAATGGCTTTCAAGCTCTCATTCAATGAAACATTGAATTAGTAACAATTACTCATTACTTTCATTTCTATTTTCAGAATGTAATCTAACAAGAGGTTTGTACCTTAAACTTCAGTGCTTTCTCAGAGGGCAGCTTCTTTTGCCTGATGGCCTCCTCTAAGCATTTCTTTGTGTTGTTGGTCTATGCAAAAATGTAATGAAGGAAACAGAATTACAAATACTAATTACACTGCTAGCTGAACCTCTCTTGTGTGTGACCCCTTCCACTAATACAGAAAGTGGTGCTTTACATCTACAACACTTGTTTTGTTTATTTTTTTACTGATATATAGTCAGTTACAATGTGTCAATTTTCTGGTGTACAGCATGTTTCAGTCACATATATATATACACCTATGTTTGTCTTCACATTCTTTTTCATTATAGGTTACAAGATATCAAGTAGTGTTCCCTGTGCTCTACAGAAGAAATTTGTTTTTTGGGTTTTTTTGTTTTTTTTTTAATCTAGGACACTTGCTTTGAACCTAGACCTCTTATGGAACACATGGAACAGGACAGTAGGATGAAGGAAAAGAGAGCCAAATAACTGAACTGCCAGAGTGGGGAGGAACTGAAGGTAAAATCACAAAAAAAAAAAAAGCAAAAGGACAAGGATACCTTCTGCACCCAAGCAGATATATTTTCTGCAAGTTCTCTGTTTTCATTCTCCAAATTCTTGCTCTGCTCAGTCATCTGCTTTAAAGTAACTAAAAGGAGATGAAGCAATTTCTCATATTGACAAGAAAACCCAGTAGAATAGAATTATCATGATTTATTAGCAGTAGAGACATATCTGGCTGGCACTACGAGTATAATTAGCCTTTTAGCTTTTCTACTGTGCCTAAAGGAAGAAAATCTTAGTGGTATTCTAAATGTGAGATCATTGAGATTCCTAGTTTAATTTTTTTCAAAGATGCAGAAACACAATAAAAAGTCTTCCCCTAAATTCTCTCCCAGCTATAAGCACCATTCTTAGAAAATTCAATCATTCAAATACTTCTGACATCACCAGAGATGAAAAAGAAAAACCAAGCATCCTGTCCCCTTAACATTCTCTCCTCCAAATACTAAGGTAAGTAAACATGCCCCTGCTTAAAAAAATAGAACCCTTATTCCATGCAGGTTCACCCCACAGCCAGGCCCTATCTGCAACACCACAGAAGGCAAGTTCAAAACGTTGCCTGACTGGGCCTGCACAGGCCTCCAGTGTCTTCCTGCTGCCTGGAAGATCGTCTTTCATGAAAACCATGTTGGGGGCCCTGAAGGACAAGGTCGCTGGAATTAAACCCTTTGGTACCATGTGGGCTTCCCCACCTAGTCACTGGAGGACCTGGATAACACACAGGCCCTAAATGACAAGCTTTTCTATCGCCAGGATGAGAATGTTACCATCACTGCTTCAGGATAGCAGCACATGTAAAACAGCCAGTCACAGGCAACTCCACGTGTGAAGCTCTAGAACGCAGCCCTCAGAACCAGACTCCTCTCTCAGGCATCTAATTCCCTCATCTGACCACACAGTGCACACGCGTCTTCTGTCTGCCCAGTGAGGATGCTCTGATGCTGAGATCCCTCTTCTCAGCACCAGCCCTTCTGCATCAACTGTCACCAACAGCATCACTTGAGGGCCTACTGAGCGCCGGGCAGCCACCCTGCCCATCACGCACAGCCCCACTCAGTCAGCAGAGTGTGAAGCCTGCATAGAAAGCATCATCCTCAGGCTGAATCACTTCCATTAAGTCCCCACTGCCATGAATGGCTCCTTTCACTTATGAGTCACAGCCCATGGATTCCCCTCTGCTGTGACACACACTGCCTGGCTACATCTGCATCCCTCCCTCAGCCTGGAGAGTCCTGACAGGCTCAAGTAGTGTTTCAGCATCTTTAATTTTCACCAAGAGCCAGCTCATATTAGGGACACACTCCGAACTTTAGACTCTTCTCATCACCTGCTTCCTCAAGGTTGCTATGCAAAATTAAACTCATCCTAGTCTCCCTACTCCTGTGACCCTCCTGGCCTCTTAGCTCAATAGATGTCAACTTCCTCTACGATGTCATTTAGACACCATTGCAGGAGTAAAATTTTCAAGAGTTGAGAAGTCAGTTAGACATCAGAAGTCATTGTGTTTACTCTTAGTTGAATTAAAATCCACATCAAATCCTGGTATTGAGAAAATATTACAAAGGAAACTAAACCCTAATACCTTACCTTGACACACTGGAGGCTTTACCTAGGAGAGGAAGAAACATTAAATTTGAAGTCAAAACATATAATTAGTAAATCTATAATTTCTAATAAACTATCAAAACAGTAATACATTGAAATCACAATTATCACTTTGGTTCAGCATAACAATTAATATGATTAAAAATCAGGAAAAATCAGAATTTCCTACTTAAGGCATGATCTTTCACTCACCATTTCTGATAGCACAATGGTAAATAACTTATTTTAGAACAAAAGATCTGCTTACATTCTATTAAATAAACATCACTCTATTCAATTTTCATAACGCATATTCATATTTAACAACACTGAACTATATTATTTTCATGATATGTTGTTGCAATGCATCATTTATCTAATTTTTTTTGTCAAACCAAACATCCACACTTAAGTCCAGAACCTGGATAGTTGTGTAACCTTCAAAAGAGAGAGAGAGACAGAGAGGAGAAAACTAAAAGAAAAATAAAGGCAAAATCTTTATACTAAGATTAAGATGCACCCCTTTCATTCAATGAAAGGTTTTCTGAAATCTTATACAGAGTTGACTGTTGAATTGATAAGCAATTGTAACATATGAGGTCGTAAGATTTGTCAAGACCACTAAAAACAAACGGACATCAAATGAGACATCAGACGAGAATGAAAGTGAGTAATGGCTGTAGTAAAAGCCCACACAGCAGCAGGACGGACAGCGACCATTTTCAAGAAGCGAACGTGCTTCTTGACTCAGATACAAGTCATCGTATGAAGAGTAATAGTTCAGTAAAACCCAGGCAGGGCTCCACTGTAATACCATGTAAAGACACATTTCCCTGACCCTTAACACATATTTCTCCATTCAAAACTTTAAGTGATGATCAGAGACTGAGGCCAGCCCCTAACCTTGCCAAGATATTGGAGAATCATCACAGTGTCGAAGATCCAGTGGCAATAATGTGGCAATAGAAGAATGCATCCACGGAGGGCAAACAGAAAACCACAGATGTTCCCTTAACTTCACACTTGCTCAGGAACACTGAGCTTCCCTGTCCCCTGTCACCCAACACACAGGCAGGGGCAGGTGGAGAGATAGATGGACTCGCCAAATACTTAACCTTCCTGTTTTGTTATTGAAGAGAAGAGTTTATAAATTGCCATTGTCTCATTGAGAATATACTGTTGTCTTGCTCAATGAGTTCTTACTATAAAGATTTTGCAACAAATTTCCATTTCAAAACTAATTTGTGTTCAAGTTAATAATCTAAAAGGAAACAAAGAAAAGACTCCTGGATTCTGGCCCAGGCAGGCAAATAAAATGTCCAGTGACTATAAAAATTCCTATTAGGTGTGATTAAAAGGACACTGTCAGGTACTTTAGTAATACTCACAGCAAGGACGGTCCTCCAGACGAACAAGAGAAAAATAGAAACTCCCCAGGAGGCAGCAAGAAGAATAAGCTTCCACAGAAGTTCATAAACATCAGACGCAAGATGGAAAAGGAGAATCAGAGTGTCGAGGATCTGAAAAGATATTAGATATAATGAGGAACCTCAAAGACATTCCCAGTGTATATGTCACAGAGAATCATCTTTAGAAACCGTCAACCACATCCTCAGATAGCTCCACAGAGAGGCGAGAAGGGACACTTGAGTTCAAAGGAGCTCTTGGGAGAGTGGGCATGTTTTCTGCCTTGATTTGGTAATAGTTTCACTGCTGCACACATACGTCAAATACCTGATACACAAAATGTTAGAGATTTGACTTTGCTGACAGGCACATTGCAAATATTTTTAAAATAGTTAACAGAACTTAACTTATGAATGTAGAAGCCAACTTGAAATTGAAAATAAGCAAACACAAACCTACAGGGCATGGGACGCCTCCATCTTCTATTGTATGTTCATGAAGTACCTGGACAAACCCCTATGAAATGTCTCCAAAAATACACCCAACATGTATGGGGAAAGAGCAATGAAGGTATGTGTTAAAATACAGAGAGATGTACAGAGATGTATTTCTACATTTATAGACTGGACATGAGTAAGAAAGCAGACCAGCTCTTAGAATAATGTCAAAATTACTATTCCAGCAAAAATTAATGATATATTTTAGCCCAACTATCTAAAAACCATGGAGGTTTTCTTCAATATTCACTTTGGTTCTGAACCAGAGCATGTAATGTCAGACTTCTGAAATAAATAAGGATTTGTATAATAGAGTTTTAATCATATTATACAAGATTACTCAAAGAATGAATTTACATAAAAAGAGAACTCAAAATAATCAGTACAAATAATTTACATGCATATTTCACAGTACTGCACCTACGTCCATTAACAGCCACCAAGAAAATTAATTTGTATTTCTGGAATGTACAGTCAACAAAACAAAAGCCAAACACATAGTTTTGTAAAAACTAGATTTATAAGTATTATAGGAGGGAATAAATGAACAATGTAATTTGTACTTTATCTAGACACCAAGTTTCAGTCTTGTGCAAATAAAACCCCTCTAGAAAGCAGCCTCTGAAATCAGTAACACTGTCATTGTCAGCTCTCACAGTTGGGGTCAGTAAAATGTGTGCTGGTGGAAAACATGCACTGTCTTTGCATAGCTGCCATCTGAGAGAGCAGTGGATCTCAGCACAAAGGAGAGACATGCAGATAAAAGGCACAAAAACAAACACCATCTAGTCGCTAACTGGTAAAACCCCCTCCACCATGGGCATGCTTGTTACACACGGCACTGTCTGAGTGCTGATGTCAGCAGCTGCCTCCTACCTAAAGTCTATCCATCAGGGCCGATGGACTCAGGTTCTGTCAGCAGCCATGAGCAACGGTGGAGAAGGACAAGTTAGTTTATCCAAATGCTCAAAGATGTGGTAGGGAAAGAGGGCTGACTAACCTGTGAGAACTCAGCCTCATTCCCTTTGAGGGAAAAAATCCCAACAAAGATGACCTAGAAACGCCCTCCTTAGTAGGCTCAAAAGAAACAGTACAGACTCTTCTTTGGGTGGAGTGTTCATGTGGCATTGATTCTGCTTCAGTGCAAAGATTGTTCCTGACACTCGGTTTTTCCAGGTCCGTAAGAATCTGGTGGAAGCCTATCAGAACAAACCACTTAAATCCATGAGGTGTTCTCAGTCTTTCTTTTTTAGGGTGTGGAGGTGATTTATCCTGACACAGTAAAAATTTCACAGCATGTATCTGAATTTTCTTTATATTTAGACAATTCTAAAGACATGAAGGACACTTTCTGCTTTGGGGAAATCAACATTCTTCACAAGGACACGTCACTAAAAAAAAAGACAACTCGTCCACCTCCTGGTCACATCCCTCCTGAGCATTTCCTCACTGTAAACATCACAGCAGTTTGCAGCCACTGATTTTCACATCAGCTCGGCTCTCAGGGCTCCCCCACCAACCTAGCTGGACACAGAGTCCCTGGGGGCAGCCTCCAAGATAAAAAGGAAAGGGATAACTAAGAATTTGCTAGAAGTCCAATAAAAATAAAAGCAAAAATAAACAAATGGGACCTAATTAAACTTGGAAGCTTTTGCATAGCAATGGAAACCATAAGCAAAACAAAAATACAACCTACAGAATGGGAGAAAATTTTTGCAAAACATGAAACTGACAAGGGCTTAATCGCCAGAATATAGAAACAAATCATACAACTAAATAAGAAAAAAAAAAAAAACTCAATCCAAAAATGGGCAGAAGACCTAAACAAGCAATTGTCCAGTGAAGACATACAAATGGCTAACAGGCACATGAAAAAGTGCTCATTATCACTGATTATCAGAGAATTGCAAATCAAAACTACAATGAGGTATCACCTCACACAAGTCAGAATGGCCATCATACAAAAGTCCACAAATGACAAATGTTGGAGAGGCTGTGGAGAAAAGGGAACTCTCCTACACTGCTGGTGGGAATGCAGGTTGGTGCAGCCACTGTGCAAAAGTTTGTAGATTCCTCAAAAGACTAAGAATAGACTTACCATATGACCTAATAATCCCACTCCTAGGCATATGTCCAGAAGGAACCCTACTTCAAAAAGACACCTGCACCCCAATGTTCATAGCAGCACTATTTACAATAGCCAAGACATGGAAACAGCCTAAATGTCCATCAACAGATGACTGGATAAAGAAGAGGTGGTATATTTATACAATGAAATACTATTTGGCCATAAAAAACCAATATGCCATTTGCAGCAACATGGATGTCCCTAGAGAATGTCATTCTAAGTGAAGTAAGCCAAAAAGAGAAAGAAAAATACCATATGAGTTTGCTCACATGTGGAATCCAAAAAAAATAAATAAAAAAGAGCATAAATACAAAACAGAAACAGACTCACAGACATAGAATACAAACTTGCGGTTGCCAAGGGGCTGAGGGGTGGGAAGGGACAGATTGGGAGTTTGAAATTTGTAGATACTGACAGGCATATGCAGAATAGATAATCAAGATTATACTGTATATCACAGGGAAATATATACAAGATCTTATGCTAGTTCACAGAGAAAAAAATTCTGACAATGAAAATATGTATGTTCATATATAACTGAAAAACTGTGCTCTACACTAGAATTTGACACACTATTGTAAAATGACTATAACTCAATAAAAATGTAAAAAAAAAAGAAGCTGTGGTATATTTTACACAATAGACTACTACTCAGCCATAAAAATGATAAAATGATGCCATTTGCAGCAACAGGGAATGGATGGACCTGGAGAATGTCATTCTAAGTGAAGTAGTCATAAAGGAAAAGAAAAATACCATATGATATCACTTATATTTGGAATCAAAAAAAAAAAGACAAACTTATTTACAAAACAGAAACAGACTTAGAGCATAGAAAACAAACTATGGTTACCAGAGGGAAAGGGAGTGGGAAGGGAAAAATTGGAAGTTTGAGATTCATGAATACTAATCTCTATAAAGTAGACAACAACTAGTTTACACTGTACAGCACAGGGAACTCTATTTAATATCTTGTAGTAATTTATGGTAAAAAAAAGAATATGAAAATGAATATATGTATTTTCCTATATGACTGAAGCATTCTGTTGTACATGAGAAATGGACAACATGGTAAACTGACTATACTTCAATAAAAATATTTTAAAATTTATAGGGCTATTTAATATTTTTGTTACATTAAAATTTCTGAAAAGAATACACTTCAAAGAAAAAACAAACTTGCTGTAAGTTAACAAACCAGAAAGCACAGAGCAGAGATGACATTTCCCTGTTTGACAGACCAGCACCAACCCAGTGCTGAGACCCCACTGCTCCCAGGACTGCCAGACGTCACCACCAGGAAGGGTGCACACACAGGAGAGCACACCACACAGGGACAGAACCGGAACACGCACAACTTGAAGCAGGATCCTGACAAGCTTTCCGGGAGCCAGTCTCACTATGACTTCTAGTAAATAGGAGTTTCTCACTTTTTAAAAAACTGCTTTACTGAGATATAATTCACCCACTCCCCCATTTTAGGCATACAACTCAATGGCTTTTAGGATGTTCACACTTCCTTCTTTGATGCAATAAAGTAACTAATTCAGGTTTCATCCTGTCAACCTGCTGTTTGGTCCAAGAGGTCCTGATAGGACTCAGATCTTGAGGACGCCGGTGGCCAGAGCCACTCTAGGCTGGTCAAGAAACCTGTCCTGAGAGCCTAGGGCTTCACCAACGATGCGTTCCCATCAAGGACCCTATGAGAAAGTATCTATTTAACCACAGTGTGAAAGAGCCCAGGAAAAAGGAGGACACCTGATGCCCGATATTTACTCACAGTTGTATATTCATATCCAGTACACCCCAGCACGTGGGACCAGAACATCCCCATCACCTACATGTCCTGGTCTTCTCAGGTAGGGAGGGGACAGGGGAGGGGACAGGGGAGGGGAGGGGAGGGGTGGGGGATGGGGTGGGGAGGGAGTGTGACAGGAAGAGGGGTTGGGCACTTGGGAGGAGAAGGGGGTCACAGAAAGGATGAGGGCCAATCAAGCTCTTGAGGGGAGGAAGGAGGGTTCAGTCAGGTCAGGAGGTCAGCAGGTCAGGAAAACAAACAGCAGGCAAGCGGACTCTCAGGAGCAGCTGGAGGGGACCAGACACCTCCCTCCAAGCCTTCTCCTGTCTGAACGCTGCCTTAGCAACGCCCCATGCTTTATGACCTCTCTCGACCAATCACCTGCCTTTGCCCCTGGCACCTCACAGTGGACATTCAGGGTGACGTCACTTTTACAATGTGCCCCGCCTAACTGATCCCCCACCACCAACTGCCATCTAACCCTGGGTCCTCTCTGCAAACTTTTCTGACCTTATGCTTTCTGGTCCTGCCCAACTGATGTCCCCTGCCCCCTACTTCTTGGGTGCTCCCTCCTCCTTTTCCAAATTCCCAGGATTTCCCTTGGGCAGTGGCTGAAAAACATATTAGGTAAACAATGACAGAACCAGGAGGAATCAAATATACCGGCAGGGTGGGAGGTCCTCTCTCCCCTTCACTCAGCACTGCACACAAAATGCAGAGAGAACGTCCACAAGACGGAGATCTTAACAGCACACCATCTTAATCACGTCGCCACACCCATGTGGCTGTGCTTATCTGTAGTACACCTGTAGGTGACACATTAATTTTAAGTACGTATGTCACATGCATAAAAATAAGCCCTATGGTTTTTGCCAAAAATATATAAAATTATAAAAAAT
Source organism: Camelus bactrianus (assembly GCF_048773025.1). NCBI lineage: Eukaryota > Metazoa > Chordata > Mammalia > Artiodactyla > Camelidae > Camelus > Camelus bactrianus. The sequence continues at coordinate 84,758,400 of NC_133546.1, read as the reverse complement.
AATTATATATTGTCACACCCCCTACACTGCCCTTGGGTGATTCACTTACACCCAGGTTCAAGGAGGCAGAAACTACCTGGGTGGGACAGAAGCAAAGTTGTGCTTTGGGGCAGTACTGGCTGTGAGGGGGCCTGAGAAACCCTTTTGGGGTGGTGGGAAGACTTGGTGTCTAGATATGGGGGGTGGTTGTGTTCACTCAATCAAGAAATACTGAGCACATGGGGCCTGCCAGTCTCAGGAGTCAGAGAGACACTCCTGCCCTGTGGGGAGTTGACCCCGATTGCTCACAGGCCCAGTGGGGCTGCGTTTCCAACCACACTGCTGGGCCTTCCTGGTCCCACAGCTGGGCTTCAGGCGCTGTGCTGGCTCCAGGATCCCCTGGCCTGGAGGGACTGAGTCCCATCCAGGGTGAGCAGGCTTCAGGGATCCTGGGTCTCCTCCTACTGTCAATCAAAATTCCTTCCAACCCTCAGGAATCGGGACACCCTGTAAATCACCAATTAGCATCAGGACAAAGGTATTGAGGTCTCACACTAAGCAATAAACTGTGCCAACTGACCAAATTCAAAGTGCAGTGTTCCAACTACACAACATTCTCAATAACCCATTTTATGGATGAGAAGACAGAGGGGGTGTGAATCACCTAAGGGTCTCGGGGCGGCGAGTGCTGTAACTTTACCCTGAACTAAGATCTACCTTGGAAAGCGATTCCACCTGGAGCCCATCCTGTGACCTGCTCCCCGAGGTTCTGAGGAAGACCGTTGGCTTTTCCTTGGGAAATTCCTCTTGCAATGACATTAAGTCATGCATCAGTCAGGACAAACGGTGAGGATGTGTTCATGAGGGATCCTGACTCTTAACGGCAAGTCAACTTTGTCTCAGGAAATGGGTCTTCTATTACCATTAATTCGGGCACCAAGGTAAATAAGAGTAACAACATAAAATCCATCATACATATAAGTACTTTTAATTTAAAATATAAATAACTTTATGAACTATAAATGGATGCATTGCATTGGTCCATGACAAACAGGACATTACCTACATTCATTACAAAGAAGTGCTGTCATGGGTGGGGATGTGGTGACAAGAGAAGGGTCATTTTTAGCAGGGAAGGATGTCCTACAGCTCTCAGTACAGGGTGGGTAAGTTCACAGTGCTTCTCCCCACGACCAAACTCTCACCACACACACACACACACACACAGGCAAATGTACATAGATCCTAAAATGACCATCTACCTTCTGATCAGAAAAAAGATAAAGATATGTGCTCACATCACCTAACAACACACTGACCACACACACAGTTCCCATAATAACTTCTTAATACTTCAGTTCTATGAGCCTCTGAAGTTCCCCTCACTTGCGCTCACCATCATCTAACAGAAAGAAGTCATAAACAATTCTTCAAGTTTGATTCATTACAGTTCCTCTAAGAACTTATATTATTGCAAGTGTCAGAAGAATATAAAATTCAATTTCAGATGGAGTTTTTGGCTCAGTAGTTTTCATGGTTAAAAGTTTCCACTGACTACACAAAATTATTGGCTCTACTTTTCTCATTCTGTGCTTCCTGTCCCAACTAAAATTTCCCTATACATCTCGTTATTTTGGATTTCAGTCAGTGGTCTGATAGTGCATTTTGTAGATAGTTTGATTGTTCCTACAGATCGCTATCTATTGATGAGCATTTTATTCTTTTAGTATTAAATAGAACAAATGACTTCCAGTCTACAGCTTTTCCTATAACTGGAGAAACAATAAAGCTTATACCGACATCACTCACCACTACACTACCAGACTCACAGCTTGTCCTGACCGTACTCTGACCTCCTCTAGTCAGTGTCCAGAAAAATCAAGCCCACACACGTGTGGATGTGACTCTATAGGGCCAGCATGCCCACCTTCTTCATTTACTTACTCTCAGTCGTCACTACTTTCCTATATTTGACCTAGAAGTTGCCCTCCTCCTACCCCTACCCTGAGCATTTCAGAAGAGTAACCTAAAAACTAAACTCTTCATGGCACAAACTGTAATCACATTACTAGTAGCCATAAAGTTAGCCTATGAATGAATTTAAAAGGATTAGAATGAATGTATGATAATTACTTTAAACAAAAACATTTTGACTAATAAAACTGTAGTTAACTTCATAATTATCAAATGGCATTAGTCTATTTTACTATCCTTTTTGCATTTACAGTACCCTATATGGATACTAATATATAAATCACACTTAACATCCCCAATTACTATGCTTAGATGGCACAATATCATCATTTTTCATTACAGCCACTGTCACCATGCTCAGCACCCATTCTACGTGAGCTGGCATAACACCTGCCATCAGTGCTCCCCGCCTGTGTGGCCGCACCGGGACCGTCAATAACAGCTGTGGGACCCAGCACCTGCGGTACTGATTGTGTACAAAATCTTAACCTTCTTCAAGGCTAAAACTCATTATTCCAAACATTATAGTAATACAATTAACACAATTACCAAAATTATATCCTCTGAATTAACACTAAACCTTATGGCCTAGTAACCAGCCTTATCAGCTTATTGCTCCTGAATCAACTGACACAGCCTCCAGTTTTCACTAGCCTCCTTTCTGTTAGTGCCTCCACTTGCATCAACAATGTCTCTTCTTCCACCAGCATACACAGCCAGCCGATTTCATCCATCCCAGCAATCATTAACCCCCAAAATTGTGTCATCACAAGTACCCTTACTACAAACATCCTTAGACTTTCACACTTCACAACTGACCACATTCTATAGTTTAATCAAAACAAAATTAGTCAAAACCCTAATTATTTACTACCCACTGAGAAAATCAGACAAGATGATTAACTTCAGGACTCTGTTTCTTACTGTATGTACTCCTTGGATCATTTTCACTTGTCACTGCATTAATTTTTACCCAGAATCTTGTAGGTTCCTTACATTTTATAATAATTCAACACTAAACTCAGGCAGCATCCATTTCTTAATCTGGTGTTTCCCTATGACTGGCATGAGTAAGAGCATTTAGAGTAAGCAGACTCCTTTAGGACCTGCTCCTTTGGTTCCCAAGGGCTTAACTGGAGTTTGCATTCCTGGACCCAGAGCACCTGCAGTCATGCTGGTCACACGAGGCAGCTGGGGCACATCACACATTATAATATTCAATCCCTTGGAAAACCAGATGGCATATCCTGTCCTTATACTATCTTTACGAAGAATGATCATAACGAGCCCCATCTGTCTGTGCCAGACAGATGTACAGCCACTCCCACAGGGCTCCCCACCAGCCACAGACAGTAGGAGCTGTGGGCATCCGTGCTCAGACAGCATGATGTCACAGAGGTGCTCCAGCCCTGACAACAACCCACGCCTTATGTCCTGGTCTGAAGCACGTGTCAGGCACCCAGGCACGGGGTTCAGCACCAGGACGAGCAGTCCCCTCAGCTGGAGTGAAAACCAGCGAGCTTGCTGGGGTGCTGTAAGATGCAGAGCTACTGCTCTTGAACAGCCTGTGCAGAGATCCGCTGACTCCCCGTCATGGCAGGGACAAAGCAGGCTGAACACTGCCTGGGGCTCCGACCGGCTGGCAGGGGTGGCTCAGGGGGACCCCCGGACTCCCCCAGGCTCCTGCTCCCTCCCTCCATGTTCTGGTGCTGCTCCCCACTCAGGTGGAGGCCTCCACTGCCAGTGAGAGTGCACACCGTGGGAGAAAGTGGTGCTGGAGTGGGTGTGGCCCTGTCTCTGAAAAGACGGCCGGCAGTCACGGCCAGCTAGTGTCCCCGCACACACTCTGCAGGGAACAGCACCAGCACCAGGGCAGGGCCTGCCATCACCAGAACTCACTTTCCTGTGCACGCCTGACGGGGTGGGGCCAACTCAGTGGTGCAGCCCCAATTTCTCTGGCCCCAATCCACCCTCTAGCCAAGGTGTGCACACTGGGGAAAAAGTAAAACCAGTACAGAAGTGCTGCTGCAAACCCTCAGGCCTCAGCCACATCCCAAACGAGAGACTGCCACCACACCCAGGAGAACCCCACTCCCACAGAGATCCTGCTCCAGCCCCACAGGACCCCGTGCCAACCCTGATAGGGCTGGAACAGTCACTGAGCAGAGGAGAAGCCTCTGCTTCAACCTGGAACTGGCTCCAGCCCCTCTGACTCCAGCCCTGCCGCCCCCATTGCAGTTGCTGCCAGCACGTCCCGGGGGAAGAGGGCAGCCCAGGATCACTTCAGGTCCAGCTGTTCCCAACAAACCCACTGGGCACAGAAGACTGCACAGGTATGCTCTCACACAAGGACACCTTTCATTCTGGGGCAGGCAACTGTTTCACCTAATTTCACAGAAATACAGAAAGTTAAAATGAGAAGACACAAGAACACATTTTAAATGAAAGAATAACAAAATAACCATAATGAAAAGAAATAAATACTTTACCTGAAAAAGAGTTCAAAGCAATAGCAACAAGAATGATAACTGAACTGGGAAAAAGAAGAGATGAGCACCGGGAGAACTGTCAAAAGAACTAGAAAATATAAAAAAGACCAATCAGAGCAGAACTGCAAGTTGTACAGAAGATTAGGCAATGCAGATGATCCATTAGCAATCCGGAAGACAGAATGAAAAACACCCAATCAAAAAAGCAAGAAGAAAAGGCCTGCTACATGAGTTTAAAGCACTTCCGAGACAGCAGCAAGCATAGTAACACTCACATTACAGGAGTCCCTGCAGGGAGAGAGAAAAAGGCTGAGAAAACATTGGATAAAATTAAGGCTGAAAACTTCCCTAATCTGAAGAAAGAAACGAGTATCAAGGCATAGGAATCAGAGAGTCTCAAACAGGATCAGCTGAGACAGACTCACATCAAGACATACCATCATTCAAAAAGCAAAATTTAAAGACAATGCTAGAATTCTAAAGGCAGCAATAAAAAAGGAAAGTGTCACAGAAAAGGAAATCCCTCATGAGTCTATCAGCTGTCTTTACTGCACATATTTTTTAAATTTACATGTATGTACTGTTCATTGTCTCTAAGACTGTTTAGAGCTTTAGCTTTTTAAACTTATGTAGTTATTAAAGGAATAAAACCAAACACAATAAAAATTCAAAAAGATACACGCATCCCACTATTAACAGCAACACTATTTACAATTGCCAAGACATGAAAGCATCCCAAGTACATATCAACAGATGAATGGATAAAGGAGATTCACCATATGTAGGTAATGGAATACAATTCACCCATAAGAGAGAAGTGTATTTTTCCTTTTTTGGCCTTCATTCATTTTTAACTTCAAAACCCAGAATTTTAGAACTGGCATAAACATTTCCATTGCATCAAAACCAACAAAATACCTAGAAATAAACTTAACCAAGGAGGTTATGTGTATTCTGAAAACTGTAAAACACTGATGAAGGAAATTGAGGATGATACAAAGAAATGGAAATATATCTTATGCTCTTGGGTTGGAAGCAACAACATTATCAAAATGGCCATCTACCCAAAGGAATCTACAGATACAATGTAACCCCTGTCAACACTCATGGCATTTTTCTTTTTCTTTTTTTTTTTTAGCTTTTTATATTGATTTATAATCATTTTACAATGTGTCAAATTCCAGTGTTCAGCACAATTTTTCGGTCATTCATCGACATATACACACTCATTGTCACATTTTTTTCTCTGTGAGTTATCATAACATTTTGTGTATATTTCCCTGTGCTATACAGTGTAATCTTGTTTATCTATTCTACAATTTTGAAATCCCAGGCTATTCCTTCCCACCTTCCACCCCCCGTTAACCACAAATCTGTATTCTCTGTCTCTGAGTCTATTTCTGTCCTTTATTTACTCTTTGTTTTTGTTTGTTTTTGTTTTTGTTTTTTAGATTCCACATATGAGCGATCTCATATGGTATTTTTCTTTCCCTTTCTGGCTTACTTCACTTAGAATGACATTCTCCAGGAGCATCCATGTTGCTGCAAATGGCATTATGTTGTCAGTTTTTATGGCTGAGTAGTATTCCATTGTATAAATATACCACCTCTTCTTTATCCAGTCACCTGTTGATGGACATTTAGGCTGTTTCCATGTTTTGGCTATTGTAAATAGTGCTGCTATGAACATTGGGGTGCAGGTGTCATCCTGAAGTAGATTTCCTTCTGGATACAAGCCCAGGAGTGGGATTCCTGGGTCATATGGTAAGTCTATTCCTAGTCTTTTGATGAATCTCCACACTGTTTTCCATAGTGGCTGCTCCAAACTGCATTCCCACCAGCAGTGTAGGAGGGTTCCCCTTTCTCCACAGCCTCTCCAGCATTTGTCATTTGTGGATTTTTGAATGACGGCCATTCTGACAGGTGTGAGGTGATACCTCATTGTAGTTTTGATTTGCATTTCTCTGATAATTAGTGATATTGAGCATTTTTTCATGTGCTTTTTGATCATTTGTATGTCTTCCTTGGAGAATTGCTTGTTTAGGTCTTCTGCCCATTTTTGGATTGGGTTGTTTATTTTTTTCTTATTGAGTCGTATGAGCTGCTTATATATTCTGGAGATCAAGCCTTTGTCGGTTTCACTTGCAAAAATTTTCTCCCATTCAGTAGGTTTTCTTCTTGTTTTACTTCTGGTTTCCTTTGCTGTGCAGAAGCTTGTAAGTTTCATTAGGTCCCATTTGTTTATTCTTGCTTTTATTACTTCTAGGAGAAAATTTTTGAAATGCATGTCAGATAATGTTTTGCCTATGTTTTCCTCTAGGAGGTTTATTGTATCTTGTCTTATGTTTAAGTCTTTAATCCATTTTGAGTTGATTTTTGTATATGGTGTAAGGGAGTGTTCTAGCTTCATTGTTTTACATGCTGCTGTCCAGTTTTCCCAACACCATTTGCTGAAGAGACTGTCTTTATTCCATTGTATATTCTTGCCTCCTTTCTCAAAGATGAGTTGACCAAAAGTTTGTGTGTTCATTTCTGGGCTATATGTCTGTATTGGTACCAATACCATGCTGTCTTGACTGTAGCTCTATAGTACTGTCTGAAGTCTGGGAGAGTTATTCCTCCAGCCTCTTTCTTTCTCTTCAGTATTGCTTTGGCAATTCTAGGTCTTTGATGGTTCCATATAAATTTTATTATGATTTGTTCTAGTTCTGTGAAATATGTCCTGGGTTATTGGATAGGGATTGCATTAAATCTGTAGATTACCTTGGGCAGTTTGACCATTTTAACAATATTGATTCTTCCAATCCAAGAGCATGGAATATCTTTCCATTTTTTAAAGTCTTCTTTAATTTCCTTCATCAATGCTTTATAGTTTTCTGTGTATAATTCTTTCACCTCCTTGGATAGATTTATTCCCAGATATTTTATTACTTTGGGTGATATTTGAAAGGGGATTGTTTCTTTACTTTCTTCTTCTGTTGATTTATTGTCAGTGTAAAGAAATGCAACTGATTTTTGAACTTTAATTTTGTAACCTGCTACCTTGCTGAATTCTTCAATCAGCTCTAGTAGCTTTTGTGTGGACCTTTTAGGGTTTTCTATATAGAGTAACATGTCATCAGCATATAATGACACTTTTACCTCTTCTTTTCCAATTTGGATCCCTTTTATTTCTTTCTCTTGCCTGACTGCTGTGGCTAGGACTTCCAGGACTATGTTGTATAGGAGTGGTGATAGAGGGCATCCTTGTCCCAGATTTTAGTGGGAAGCTTTTGAGCTTTTCACCATTGAGTACTATGCTGGCTGTCGGTTTGTCATATATAGCTTTTATTATGTTGAGATATGTTCCCTCTATACCCACTTTGGTGAGATTTTTTATCATAAATAGGTGTTGAATTTTACCAATGCTTTTTCTGCATCGATTGAGATGATCATGTGGTTTTTGTCCTTTCTCTTGTTGATGTGATGTATTACACTGATTGATTTGCATATGTTGAACCAGCCTTGTGTCCCTGGGATGAACCCCACTTGGTCATGATGTATAATCTTTTTTATGTGTTGTTGGATTCTATTTGCTAGAATTTTGGTGAGGATTTTGGCGTCTATGTTCATCATCATCAGTGATATTGGCCTATAATTCTCTTTTTTTTTTAGTGTCTTTGCCTGGTTTTGGTATCAGGGTGATGGTGGCTTCATAGAATGAGTTTGGGAGTATTCCCTCCTTTTCTATCGTCTGGAAGAGTTTGAGAAGGACTGGTATGCGTTCTTCTTTGTATGTTTGGTAGAATTCCCCGGTGAAGCCGTCCGGTCCTGGACTTTTATTTGTAGGGAGGTTTTTAATTGCTATTTCTATTTCCTTTCTAGTGATCGGATTGTTCAAGTGTTCAGATTCTTCTTGATTCAGCTTTGGTGGACAGTATGTTTCCAGAAACTTGTCCATCTCCTCTAGGTTATCCAGTTTGGTTCCATATAGTTTTTCATAATATTCTTGTTTGATATTCTGTATTTCTATTTTGTTTGTTGTAATTTCTCCATTTTCCTTTCTTATTTTGCTAAGTTGTGCTCTCTCTTTTTTCTTCTTTGTGAGTTTGGCCAGAGGTTTGTCGATTTTATTTACTTTTTCAAAATACCAGCTTTTGGTTTGGTTGATTTTTTCTATGGTCTTGTTAATCTCTATTGTATTTAATTCCCCTCTGATCTATATTATTTCCTTCCTTCTGCTGCTTTTTGGGGCTTTTTGTTCTTCTTTTTCTAATTCATTCAGGTGGTGGGTTAAATTGTTTATTTGAGACTGTTCTTCTTTTTTGAGGAAGGCCTATATCGCTATAAACTTCCCTCTTAGCACTGCCTTTGCTGTGTCCCATAGGTTTTGAGTGGTTGTGCTTTCATTATCATTTGTCTCAAGGTATTTTTTAATTTCAGCTTTGATTTCCTCATTGATCCATTGTTTTTTCAATAACATATTGTTTAATCTCCATGCTTTCCTTTTTTTCTCCTTTGTTTCTCTGTTGTTGATTTCCAGTTTCATGGCATTGTGGTCAGTAAAGATGCTTGAGATAATTTCTATCTTCTTAAAATTGTTGATGTTTCTTTTGTGCCCAAGTACATGATGAATCCTGGAAAATGTTCCATGTGCACTTGAAAAGAATGTATATCCTATTTTGGGGGGGTCTAATGCTCTGAAAATATTCACCAAATCTAGTTTTTCTATTGTAGTATTTAATTTCTCTGTTGCCTTGTTTATTTTCTGTCTGGAAGATCTGTCTAGTGATGTTAATGCAGTGTTAAAATCTCCAACTATGATTGTATTCCCATCAATATCCCCCTTTATCTCTGTTTGTAGTTCTTGTATGTACTTAGGTGCTCCTATATTGGGTGCATATATATTAACAAGTGTAATATCCTCATCTTGTATCATTCCTTTAATCATTATAAAATGTCCTTCTTTATCTTTATGGCCTTTGTTTTAAACTCTATTTTGTCTGAAATCAGTACTGCAACACCTGCTTTTTTGGCTTTTCCATTTGCATGGAATATCTTTTCCTTCCTTTCACTCTCAATCTATATGTGTCCTTCTCCCTAAAGTGGGTCTTTTGTATGCAGCATGTTGAAGGTTCTTGCTTTATTATCCAGTCTGCCACTCTGTGTCTTTTGACTGGAGCATTTAGTCCATTAACATTTATAGTAATTATTGATAGATGTGTGTTTATTGCCATTTTGAACTTATCTTTGCAGTTGAATTGGTATATCCTCTTTGTTACTTTCTTCTTCCTTTTGTGGTTTGGTAATTTTCCTTTGTATTATCATGGATTTTATTTAATTTTTGTGACTCCCCTTTAATTTTTTGGCTTGTGGTTACCCATTTTTGTAAATCTATTAACCCATTACTATAACTGTATTTATTTAACTGATAGTAACATGATCTCAAACCCATCCTACTGTTAAAAAAAAAGAAAAAAGAAAGAAAAAAATATTCTATATTTCCCTGCCTCCCTCTCCCACTCTCAGTGATTTGTATGTCTTCTTTTATAATTTCGTGTTTACTTTATTTGTAATTCATGCGTTATCACCTTTCCAGTTGTGAGTTTCTCTTTTCTGCAGCATCCTGCTGCTTTTCTATTTAGAATAGCCCTTTCAATATTTCTTTTAGCATGGGTTTAATGTTGCTAAACTCCTGCAGTTTTTTTGTCTGTGAAACTATTTATTTCTCCTTCTATCCTAAAGGATAGCCTTGCTGGATAAAATATCCTAGGCTGCAACATTTTTTTTTTTTTTCATTCAGGGCTTTGAATATATCTTGCCACTTCCTTCTGGCCTGTAGTGTTTGTGTAGAGAAATCAGCTGAGAGCCTTATGGGGGTTCCCATGTAACTTACTCTTTACTTTCCTCTTGCTGCCTTTAGAATCCTTTCTTTATCCTTGACTCTGGCCATCTTGATTATGATATGTCTTGGTGTGAGTCTATTTGGGTTCTTCCTGTTTGGGACCCTTTGAGCTTTCTGTACTTGGATATCTGATTCCTTCTTTAAGTTTGGGAAGTTTTCAGTCATGATTTCTTCAAAAACCTTTTCAATCCCCTTTGATCTTTCTTCCCCTTCTGGGACCCCTATTATGCGAAGATTGGGATGCTTTATATTATCCCATTGGTCCCTTATGCTATTTTCAGTATTTTTTATTTGCTTATCTTGTAGTTCTTCTGAATGGGTGCTTTCTATCACCCTGTCTTCTAGACCACTAATTCATTCCTCTGCATTATCTAGTTGACTTTGCACAGCTATTAGATCATTCCTCATCTCTGTCAATGAGTTTACCCATTCTACTTGGCTCTTCTTTATAGCTTCAATTTCATTTTTGACACATTTTATATCTCTAAACACTATCTCTTTTAATTCCTTCAGCAATTTGATCACTCCTTTTTTGAAATTTTGATCTAGTAGGCTATCGATGTCTATTTCATTGATATTTCTTTCAGGGGATTTCTCTTGTTCTTTTAATTGGGAAACGTTTCTCTGCTTCATCTTGCTCATACCTCTCTGGCACTGTGGTTTATGGAGTATCAGTTGTCTATTATGGTCCTTAAGGTTTAATCTATCTAATGCCTATTTAGGAATAGATCTTAGGAAAAAAAGAAAAAAAAATAAGAGAGAGAGAGAAAGAATTTTAAAAGAAGGGAGAAAGAGGGTTTGAAAACATTGTATAATGAATAATAGAAGAGCGAGTTGAAGCAGAGTATTAATCGGGTTGAGACGTCCTTTTAAAACCTTAAAAAAAAGGGGGGGAGATGAATAGATGTATTTGAAACCTCTGTCTAATTAATAACAGGACATCAAAACCCAAGAGAAATAGAAATGTATTAAGAGGTAAAAATTAAGAGAGTAATAGAAAATAGAACAGGTAAAAACAGATTTAAAAAAAGAAGAAAAAAAGGGGGGTTGTCGGTGTTCTCCTGGAGTCTGTGTGCTTTTAATATGAAGTCTTTCTGTCTTCGTCCTGTTTTGGAAGCTCAGCTTGCTGTTTTCAGAGGCCCTCCATTGGCGCCCTCTTCTGTGCTGCTCCCAGCACCTGTCGGCAAGCAGATCACTCCTCCTCCTAACACTGGGTCAGGTGCAGCTCTCTGCTGTGGGCGGGCGGGTCGCTGCCCCTCTGGATGCCGCAGTCAGATGTTGCAGACTGGCCGGGTAGGAGGGTGGGTCGTGCCCACTCCCAGGACCTCGGTCATGGGCTGTGTTCCTGCCCGAATGGCGGGGGGCCGCTCTCACACTACCTGCGCCTCCGCTGGTAGCTCTGCTGCTCTGTGCGGCTGCGCGCTCCGCCCTGGTCGGCGCTCCGCAGGTGGGCTCGGGGAGGACCGAGGGACAGCCCTGTCCCTGCTCCGAGCCAGAACCCAGCTCCTTGTTTGTCTTTGTGGAGCAAGTTCTCTGAGGGACCAGGATGAAAGGATCCTATCTGCCCCGGGCTGTATGTAGGCCAGTCTCAGTCTGGCCTTTGAGGCTGCTAAGCCCTTCGGTGCGGATGCAGGTTTCCCCCACGCCCCCACCTGGGTGCTAAGTGCTGGAGGATATGGCGATATGGCGGCTGTGCCTGAGCCTCGCCTCTCTTCCCCCAAAAACTTTCCGCAGGTTTTCAGAGATGGGGGTATGCACCCTTCCCCCGAGAGCACATCAACCTTGCTGTTTTATGGAGGGCCCAGGTTGTTCTGCCCTGTGCACCCACAGCCACGGCGCGCAGCCCCTTGCGTTCCACCGGGGCTGCCTCCGTGCAGCCGCCCCCGCCCTCCACTCGGCTTGTGCAGCCTGGCCCTGCCTGCCGCTGCCAGCCCATCTCTGGCTGGGTGTTGGGGGGACGCTCTGTGCCCGTTTAACTTAGTTCTGTCAGTCAAGGGCTGCTCTGTACAGATCAGAGCCTCGGAGGCTCCCCCTCCATCCAGCTGGCCTTTCAGTTGGAGAGGGGAGACCCAGCGAGCGAGCGCCAGTCCTCCTTTGCCGCTCCCTCCCCACAGGACCCGTCCCAAGCTGCTTTGCCTTTTGTTCTTTCTTTTTTCCTTTTCTCCTACCAGATTTTTGGCGTCTTTATCTTTTGAAGAGGGCAATGTTCTGTCGGAGTTCCGCAGGTTCTCTGGTTGGCTGAGTGGGTCCATAGATGTAGGTCTTGTTGTATCTGTGGGAGAGGGTGAGCCACGAGCGTCCCTGTACTCCGCCATCTTCTCCGTCCTCCGTCTCTTATTTTATAATTTAAGTGAAATCTAACATTTACTCCTGTTTAATGAAGAATTTGGTAGGTCTTTGGTTCCAGTTCCTGGATGGCAACCCCTAAAGCCTTGAAATTTCCCAAGATAGGAGTGACTTTTCTATTCATGGTGGACCCTTGGATGGCTTGTGTTCATGAGATGACTCAGGATTGGGACTGGCCAGCCAGAGAGACCAACCATGTAATTAGAGGAGTGGCGCTTTGAGCTTTGTGACAAATGAGTGACCACCAGGAGAGGAATGGGCTCAATGGTTAGGGCTAAGGAAAGGTTTGAGTTACAGTTAGGGTTTGGGTTAGCCATGTCGGTAGTGACCCAATAAATCATGTCTTTGTAATAAAGCCTCCAGAAAAGACTTGGGGCAATAAAGCTCAGAGCTCCTGTGAGCTTCCTGGTTGGTAACACTCTTGGAGGACTGTCACACTCAGATGCCATGAGGGCAACCCTGAGCCCTTCCCACTGGAGTGCTCTCTACAACAGCTCACCTGATGAGATCTAAGGGCTGCTTCTTGTCTATGCTTTGAGGAGGAGCCCATTCCCTGTAGAGAAGGCCCGGTTTGCTGGGGCAGCTGAGGTCCTCTGATGGAGGCTGAAGTTGCACTGGGAAGCAGAAGCAAACAGGTGAGCATCACTGTCACCACGTTTTCACATGTTCTGTTGTTAAAATGTGGTGCTAACACTTCGTGGTCATTTGTAAATAAGGGGCCCTCACTTGCCAAGAGGGATGGAGGCACCATATACTTTTTCATAATTCTCACCCAGTATTAATACTAACCCCTTGAGGGTCATTTGCAATGGTGGGTGGAAAGGAACGCTTGGATGTTACAGTCCTGGGACCACCGTGGATACCTGGTGAGAGCCTTGCAGATGCTTAATGTCCTACAAGCGGGCCAGTCTTCAAAAGCCAAAAAACTAGGCCACCCAAGTGCCCAAACTGCTGCAGTGGAGGGACACCTGATGGTTCAGCCCCCTCCTTGGACCCCCAGAGGAACCTGGACTCTGGCTGGTTAGGGGCAGGGTCAATTCTAAAACCCAGGCTTTTTTGTCCCCACAATTCAGTAGATATTCGGTGACAGCACATGGAATATAAACAACAAAGAAACTTGACATGATGTTATATATTTAGCTTACTCAAGAAACAAAATTTAAATCCAGTCATTCTCCTTCCCACCTGACCTACGTTCCTTTCTCCTGTACTAGAACCAGATTATTACCCACCCAGCCTTAGCATGAGTCCTGACTCCACTTACCTCCCTCCCAAACACCACATGAGATGATTCCTCAGCCTGGATGTGGGACCAGCAAGTACAAGAGGCTTTAGTGGAAAAGAACTGGCTGTGCGCAGACGCCAACTAAACACTGTAGGATCCTGGTGTCCCACATTAGTAATCATGACAGCTGTTTGCAAGTGTCCCCAAAGTTCATTTAAGACTCTCACTGCTAATTTTGCTGGGACATAAATATAAAACATGTGGACGGCTGGGCTGGACTGCTATGCTGGGTCTCTGATCCAGGAAGCTCAGTGTCTGCTCCCTGTACCCAACTCCCTGTTCTGTTCATGCATATGCATCAGCAGCTGTTTAGTGTCCATTTTAATATCTTAAACAGTGCATTTCAGTATTGTCTTCATCCACAAATACGTGTACCACACAGTAGTAACGATCAATCTCAGTCTTTGCTTTCTTTGGTCTTAGAGAGTCAGATAAATGGATAGCAAAGATAACAAAGTCATAGAGCACTATAATACAGTATTTCCATTATTTCAATGACAGGATTTATTTAAAGAGCTTAGATATAACATCCTTGCATTTATGGCATCATTAAGCGTCTGAAGCTGTTACATTTTAAAAACTTCATTTCATGCGAGATGTTATCCATTAGAGAAGTGCTCCTGAATTTGAGGGGTTGCTGTCATCTCAGACGGAGTCCCTAAAAAATGTCAACACTCTGCCGTATTGCCATCATGACAAGAACCCAGACAGATGAAATTTGGAAAGCCCTGTGGCTTCCTAGTGCACAGACAGAAAATGGTATTTCAGAGGGAAAAGCCTGAATTACAGAAAATGATAAATGAAATGGTCTAAAATGCATTTCCCTTACAAAGAACTAATACTTATTTGGTTGATAATAACATCTGTCAATAATTATGAAAAGAGCTGACAGATGCATATTATTTACTATTAGCCAGGGCTGTTCTAACATTGACACAGATTCATTAATCACCATAGCAACTCTACGAGGTGGGCACTATTATTAGCCCCATTTTATTGATGAGGAACTTGATAAACACAGTGGCTAAATGACTTTTACAAGGTCGACAGCGAGAAACCAGCACAGGTGTTCCAGCCTGACTCTGCGCTCTTGGCCACTTCTCTTTTTTTTTTTTTTTTGTGGCGGGGAGATAATAAGGTAATTATGGTGGGGGGTGGGGAGGTAATTAGGGTTATTGGTTTATTTTAGAGGAGGTGTTGGGGGCTGAACCCAGGACCTTATGCGTGCTAAGCATGCACACCATCACTTGAGCTGTACCCTCCCCTCTCGAGTCTATGCTCTTAGCTGCTAATCCGCACTGCCCCACATGGTAACTCTGGGGGAACTACACTTCATCCATTCACTTATTAAACTCAGCCTTCCCGGTGCCTGGGATTTAGCAATGAACAAAACAACATGGTTCTTGCCCTAAGTGAGCGTCTCGCCTCCTGACATATTGTCTTCATTTTACCCAGGAAGAAACAAGGTCAAGAATATTAGCCTTTTCCTGTTAACACCGGAGGATACATGACGTGCTTTATTTCATTTCTGCCATTTGACTTACACCATGGGGAGGGAAAGCTGCCTTGCAGATCCCAGAGCTCACAAGCCTGTTAATCCCGAATTTTTTTTAACACTATCCCTTAGTTGGTACTTGATCTGAGAAAGGATGAAGTAAACCTAAAAAGATTCTAAGAGAGTGTGTGGTTTATACAGGGTAACTAACCAGCCACTGTTTATTATCCTAACAGGAATCTCTAGGCATATTTCTTTTCTTTCTCTTTTTTTCTTTTTATGGGCAGCTTTTAAAAACCAAACCAAACCAACCAAACCAAATCACTGATAATTCAACAGCAGGCTCTAAATCACCCCCAAGACAGCTGCTAAACTCGGTTTAGACTTACAATGCAGCTTCTGGTGGCTGGATTGAACAATGTATCTCTATCCTGGATATAAAAGTCATTCACGCAGCTCTTCTCAAATAGGGCAATGAAAAACTCTTGCTCCAGCTTGATGATACTTTCATCCACTTGGGGGACTTTCAGATAACAGCTGAAATTATCAAAGGCTGAGGACCGGGTTTTCAGATCATTGGGCTTCAGAGGCAATTTTATGTGCAGTATCTCAACGTATGTGCAGAGCACCTCCCACAGGGTGTGTACTTTTGCAAATACAAGCTTGTCATCCAAAACCTATATTGGGAGAATGAAAACACAAAGCAGGAAACTATTTTCACATTTTTAGTACACAGGTTTTTCTTACGTTGCTGGTAGTTAAAGCACTTGTGCAAGCACACACACATATGACACTGGTAAAAGTGAAGATATAATAAAAGTAGATTTGCAAACAATCATACATATTTGCCTTAAAGATAATTTCTTTGTTGAAATTACTGAAAAGTTATTTAAAATCCTTGCAGTTCATTCATAAAATAACCAATGTTTTAGATGAAGAAAAGCAAACTTCTTAATTTTTAGTCCAAATTAGTAACTAAAAATAGAAACACCAAAATATTCTTTGCAGTGGTATTGTAATGACAATTTTTTAAATTTCTGAGACCTAGGACTAAATACATATCTGTTCAATATAGTGTTAAACGGCCATTAAAAGGGATTTAAAAGAATTATATTTATTGATATGGAATATATAATAAAAGGAAAAAGCAAAAAAAAATATGAAATAATAATTTTCCTTCTTGGAAGGGAAAAATACCTACATTTGAATAAAAAAGTTTAGAAGGATTTTAAGATTCTTAATGTATAATTAAGGTACAGATGATTTTTAATTCCACTGTTCTTTCATTTTCAATTTCTGGGGGTAAATTTTTATAATAAAAAAATCTTTAAAAAGGTTCTTGCATAATTAATAGATATATTTATGACTACATTCTCTGGCTATTAGAAAAGATCTCCTAGCTTTGGATCTGAAACATACATTCCATAATGCAGATTCTGACTTACTCGCCTCCCAGCCCACAGCAAAGGCACGGCTAGTGTGACATGTTTCAAATACCATTCCAGGTAATATGCATGCTCCCAACCAATGGCTGCAAAGGGACTGACACTGATCTGGTTGTTCCCAGCTGCAGACCATCATAGATGATGTTGGATTCATAGGCTCATGTTTTCTCTGTCAAAAGAAACCAGAAAATGTTAGGCTTTTACTTTCACCAAGGGAACAAGAAGTTGTTTGATTTTTTTATGCAAAAATAACAACAAACCAATTTGAACCTGATGAAAAGACATTTGCTCAAAACAGCACAGTAGCAATGAAGGTGCTCTGGCAGGCAGAGATTTGTTGGATTCCTGTGAGTGCTGGACTCCCACATGGAATTCCCTTGGCACTCCAGACGGCCTGTGGTTGTCCCCATGTGTTTGTGGCCATATGTGGAGCACAAAACTCTCTGGCTTTGCCACAATTTCAAAGCCTTTTTTGGCTTTTGAAAAGTTTTGGACTCAAATGGAGTTTTCTTGAGTCCACTCACTGATGTCATTCACCAGAGTTATAGACCAGATCTGACATTCTAGACTCTTAAAATCTTGCAGACATTCAAATGGTTCAGGTTTGGATGTATTTACCTCTGCAGGCCTGGACCAAATTCGATAAAGCCACCCGGACAAGTTCAGCAAAATGTAAAGAAATTTTTCTCTCTGCAAGTCTGAAATGTCTGTGAAGCTATAAAAACTTCTGCATCTACAAAAATAGAGAACCAACTCATCAGTAACATATCTATCCATAATGCATGGCCATTTAAAAAAAAATACTGTATTAACTGCTATTAAATTCTATCTGGCTTTTGCCAAATTGTGTCCTAAACTGTAAGGAAAGTATATAAATGTAGAGAATTTTTGACCTTTTAAGAGAAAAAGGAACCCTCCTACTCAGTTGGTGGGAATGTAAATTGGTGCAGCCACTATGGAGGACAGTATAGAGGTTCCTTAAGAAACTAAAAATAGATTTCCATGTCATCCAGCAATCCCATTCATGGGTATATGTCTGGAGAAGAATATAATTCAAAAAGACACATGCACCCCAATGTTCACAGCAGCACTATTTACAATAGCCAAGACACTGAAACAACCCAAATGTTCACTGACAGATGACTGGATAATGAAGGTGTGGTATATTATATAAATATGTATATATACATATATATAAACACACATATATACACACGCACACACACACACACAATGGAATACTGCTCACCCATAAAAGATAAAATAATGCCATTTGCAATAACATGGATGGACCTACAGGGTATTAT
Source organism: Camelus bactrianus (assembly GCF_048773025.1). Classification (NCBI taxonomy): domain Eukaryota; kingdom Metazoa; phylum Chordata; class Mammalia; order Artiodactyla; family Camelidae; genus Camelus; species Camelus bactrianus. The sequence continues at coordinate 84,740,196 of NC_133546.1, read as the reverse complement.
GCTAAGTGAAATAAGTCAGAGAAAGAAAAACAATTATTCTATGTATTAACTTATATGTATATCTAAAAAATAAAACAAATTAATGACTATAATAAAACAGAAATAGACTCACAGGTACACAGAACAGACTGGTGGTTACCAATGGGGAGAAGGAGGAGAGGGGAGGCAGGAAGGGAGTAGGGGATTGAGAGGTAAAAATTACTACGTATATAATGGATAGGTTACAGGGCTGCATCATACAGCACAGGGAAATATAGCCATTATTTTATGGTGACTTTAAATGGAATATAATCTATAAAAATGTTGAGCCTCTGTGTTGTAAACCTGAACATACTAGGATGTAAATCAACTACTCAATTACAAAATTTTTAATCAAAGTTTTCTTTTCATATTATTTGCAATAATTTACAAGCCAGCACTGTCAATAGAAACATAGTGCAAATCACAATTTCCAATAATCCCATTTGGAAAATAAAAAGGAACAAGTGAAATTAATTCCAGTAATAATTATATTTATCTCAAAATATCCAATATACTATCATTTAAAAAGTGTGATAAACACTTTTAAAACTTATTAAAAAATATTTTACATTATTTTTGTTGTATGAAGTCTTGAAAATCTATTACATATTTTGCACTTATAAAACATCTCAATTCACAATAGCCACATGTGGTCGGTGGCTACCGTACTAGACAGAGCAGATTACACCATTTCCACTTCTGATAAATTACCTGCTCTTACTTATTTAAAAAACTTGCAGAAAAGGCTTTAGGTATTCCCTGTATCAAACAAAGCAACCTTGATGGGTGTGGAGTATCTTCATTATAAGGTGAAAAATAAAGGTAAGAGAGCCATGGTTACATGTATGTTAATTTAACAATAACTTCTTAATTCATTCAGGACTTTACAATCTTTCTTCATATGCCAAGGATTCACTGTCACTGTGCAATATTTTTCACTATTATCATCTTTGGAATTGAGAGGATTCTGATGACCCTGCTTTGTGCATCTGTACATAAAAGAAAATAACAAAACAGAGAAAAAGACCTTATTAAAGATAATTTAGGGGGGAGGGTATAGCTCAAGTGAAAGATCATATTCTTAGCGTGCACAAGGGCCTGTGTTCAATCCCCAGTACTTCTTCTAAAAATAAAATGAATAAATAAAATTCTAATTACAACCCCCCTGCAAAAAATTAATTAACTAATTTTAATTAAAAGTTTAAAAATGATAATTTAGTGCAGGCTTATCAGACTACAAGAGCTACAATGAATGCCCGTCCCCCCATTAATTTTGAAGAAGTCTCACAGTATTTCCCAACATAAAGGCTAAAATATAATTCAGAACACTTTCTGATGGTCAGCATGATTTTAACAGAAAAGTAGATAATTACCTCCCTGCTGTCAAAGCTCTGTCAGAGATGGGCACAGAAAATTTAGTAAAAATGATTTTGCAACTACCTTTGAAAGAAATGCTGAGAAATGATCTTTTCTGTTGGATATTAGCCTGCTTTTACATTCTGCAGTAAGCATACGTGTTTACAAACCAGGTAGGAACTAGATCATATTTTACACATACTTTAGAAACTGATTTGAATTTTGCTGTCTACCTGCAAGGCTATTTTTTAAGTACTAACATAAGCTGGCCACTATACTAAATTTTGTTTCCCTGTTTTCTTAATCCTCACAACTCTGTAAGCTGCTATTAATACCCCCATATAACAGATAAAAAGCTTGGGGCAGAAAATAATTTGGGTAACTTGGTAAATGGTGGAGCTGGGTAAGACTGCAGCCAGTGTGACACTCAAGTCCATTCTTCTCACCAATGTCTGATACTGCTACCTACATTCAGAAATGACTGCTGATTTCATATTTAAGTGTGTCATTTATAAAAGTGCAAAGCTATATTAGTACTCCTGTGTAAATTATTCTTTTGAGATGTGATTGCCAAAAAAAAAAAAGATATAATATCAGGGTACCACTGAGGGGAGGGCGAACTGCATATGGATGGACACAAGGGGACATTTTGGGGACACATTTGCACAACTCTAGAAATAGCTAAAATGGCTGACTTGAACAATTATAATGTGTGAATTTTATGGCCTATAAATTGCACCTTAATACAGCTATTAAATTAAGAAACTGGGATACCAAATTAAGACTAAAACACATATATATCACACAAAGAACAAGAGGCAAATATCATTATTTACTGTGCCATTTTCCTTCATGCAGCTTCCTTTCCTCACCCTTTCCTGAAAGGATGATTCAGTTTTAAAATAGTCTTTTAATTTATTCAGCAAATAATTTTTGACTGCCTACTATGTACCCAGGACTAGTCTAGGCACTTGGAATAGATCAATAAACAAAACAAAAGTCCTGTCCTCATGGAGCTTGGTTGGGGTTTAGCTGGGGTGGGGGTTGGAGATGACAATTCACACAACAGAGCAGCAGAGGAGGTGGCATGTTAGGAATGAGGAACCATGGAAAAAAGAAAAAAGGGCAAGGTAAATAGGGTTGAGAGTATGGGATAAGGGTGATGCTGTATTAAATACCAGAGCAGGCCACACAGAGGACTGAGGTTAGGACTAGGACTAGGAGGTGAGAAGTCCCAGGTGGACTTAATAACCATCACCAAGGCCAGCACGCACCTTGCATGTTCCAGAATGGGGGCACAGCTGGAGCTGCGGAGAAGGGTCAGTGCAGATCCTGTATGGCCTTGGAGGATGTTGTAAGGACTGTGGCTTTTACCTGGAGTGAAATGGGGAGGCACTGCAGAAGGACGACACAATCTAACTTAGGTATTCAAGGCTCACTTGAGTGCCAGGTGAGAATAGTCGAAATGGTTCAGAGATTAAAAGAGGGAAGCCATTGAGAAGGGCTGTGCAGGAGAAGAGGATAGTGGCTCAGGGCAGGGAAGCAGCAGTGGAGGCAGGAGCCATGGTGAGAAGTGGCTGGGCTCTGGGTATGTTTTAAAGGCAGTGTTAAACCAGATCTATAGACAGAATTCTAGTGGTATGTCAGTGAAAGTCAGAATAACTCCAAGATTTTTGACCCAAGCATCTGGAAGGATTAAGTTCCCACTAACTGAATAGGGGAGGCTGCAGAAAGAACCAGTTTGGGGGGTAGGAGGACCAAGAGCTGTTTTAACACATGTTGGTCTTAAGATATTAGAGTTCCAAGTGAAGATGTCAAATCAACAGAAGATTGCAAGAGTCCAGAGTTGGAGAGAAAAAGTCTAGCGGGAGACAGAAATGTGGGAATCATGGGTCAACAGGTGGTACAGGAAGACATGAAACCCAGGTACTCAAACATTAAGATAACCTGGCATTAACCATAGAAGTTATCCTTGAGGGCCTGCCTAGTAGGTGTGGATATCAGTCCTATTTCCCGACCACTCGAGTTTTAAAATGGAACTTACAAATGAATTCGTGCAAGACACTGCCTCCAGTGGGTGGGATCAGAGCTGGAGTGGGAGAATGGGATGGTGCACGCTACTCCCTATGGCAGAATATGTGTGTGTGTGTGTGTGTGTGTACACGCATGTGTGTGTGTGCAGGGGGATGAGTTACACCTCACTTAAGAAAAAGAGCTAGTACGTCTAGAAACCGAAAGATGAAAGAACATCCAGATCTGATAAAGGGAACAGGGGAAACACTGTGTAGTGTAAGACATATCCCCATAATGCCATTTCCCACCATCCTTTCATAAGGAACACAGTTGGAAAGGGGGGAATTATGTAGATACGTGTGATGTACACAAACTTTCTGACTATGTAACACTGAATATCTACATATGTAGCAAGTTAATGGTATTTATATCTGCTTCAAGTTTAATAACAAGTTCACAACAGAGGGAAAATAAAATATTGAGGACTGGTAGAAGTATCATAGAAGGCCTTTCAATGTTCAGAATGGAAGCAAAAGCAGCTTCACCGCACAAAGAATGTCATTAAGAGTCAAGAATGTTTATATTTGCTTAAGAAATTCAGAGTTACAACTTCCTGCTTTAAAGAATTAACTTTAAGACAGATGCCATACTATAAGCAACGTCTATACTGGTACATTCTTAAAGCTATTTTTAGTTCCTGCTTGTTCTGATGTACTCCAGAAATTCTGCAAAGAAAACCTTCTATTCAAAGGCTTAAAGGAATAAAAAAAGAAATAACACTGCATTATTTTAAGTGTTCTCTGTACCGAAAGTCACCTGCAAATGCAGCACCCTGCCACAGGTCCACATTTTTAACAATAAAGCCCTTAGCGCAATTTTTCAGTTGCTATGTGACTTTGTGTCAGTCTCTCACTCAGAATCAGAATGCAGTACCAGAAAATGTCACATCATGTCTAAAACTACAGATGTGGAAGATGAACGGACACCAGGACACAGCTAAGTGGGAGGGTGAAGTTTACCTTCTAAGTTACCGTAAGTGCAGTTACACCTGCTCCCTGCTTCCCCTGTGAAGTGAAGAACTAGTCTTTTCCAGAAAAGCTCTCATTCTGAGAACTGTCTTCTTTAAAATATTTGGAGATTCTCTTTTAAGGTTATTTCACTTTTAAGTCTTTCCCCAACTCTACATCCCATAACAAGTGTTAAAATTATCCAATAGCCTTTTGTTACAGAACATACTCTACAAAAGCTGAGGTTTCCCAGGGTTTGGATCCCAGAACTCTGCTACCAGATAATCCTAAAGCCTTCCTTCCATAACTGACTCTTCTGCCAATTCCCAGCTGTGGGCAAATTCGGCTTCTCAGACCAGGTAACTTTCTAACTCTGCCTACGAACACTCTACTGTCAGTAAAGGAAATCTCAGACAGGAAGCAAAGCCCCTAGTGAGGGTTGCACCTTCAAACAATCAAGACGCCATCACCAAGCAAATATTTAAACCTACTGCAAAACTTCTGAAGACATCTTACAAAAAATGTAGTTTCTATAGATGCATACTATTTGCTCTGGAAGAGTGATTTCCAATGGAGAGAACAAAGGACCCCATGACCCAAGCAATTTTTTAAAACTGCACATAACCGTCCCTCTTCACGTGAGGATTCAAGCAAGCCCGTCTCACAGGTCTAGGTGTAATAGAATGACAGCAACACTAGGAGTGGGGTGAAAAACAGTGAGGTAGACTTTTAGTGAAAGGGGGTGATGTAACAGGCCCCACCGCCCACTTACCTCCCACCACAGGACAATCATCTCAGATCGAGGACAAACACTTTGGGAAACAGAGGTTCTTTATGTTTTTATGGTTTTCTGGTGGAAATTATGCCCTGAGTCATGTGAAGTTGTGGCTGCAAAATTGAACAAGGGATCAGATATTTTCACATTCAAGACACAAATAACCCCAGGGTGGCCACCATATCTGCTCTCCCCTTTGCCTGTTCACCCCAAAAGCTGCAGGACATGCAGGACAATCCTGCTTGCAAAGACACTCACCACTTCTCACAAATTCCTGCCAAGTCCACGTCAGCAGCTGGTGGTGTCAAAGTCACCATTTGTACTGCTATGAAGTCCCTCCATTACTTTATATCCCTTGTATTTTCTCTGTTGTCTTCCTAGCTACACCTGCATTCAGGAGCTGGTTACTGCACTAACATTGCCTCTGTAATCAGTCCAGGATATAGGAAGTAGAGGTTCAACTGTAACCAGTCCGAGAATACTTGTCATGCCACTCTAGTTTTCCAACAAAATACTCTGGTATCCCTCAGCTCACCCAAAGAACCACTGCATTACTTACAGATTGTAAAAGTAGAGGGCTTTCTCTACTGGAAAACACTGTGGCCTGTGGTAGAGATGTGATTTCAGTTTTTGCAACTACTTACAGGCAAAAAGACATGTTCCGCAAATTTTCTTCAAGCGTTTGGAATTTAAACTTTTATTAGATACAGAGCCGGCGGACTAACCGTAATCAATGAACATATGGTCATATTACCAAATAATGTTCATGTCTGCCTTACAGACATGTAAGAACTTGAATTACACCTGCAGCCTGTTGGTCTTTAGAATTGGATGTGAAGCATCCTGTGAGATAAAAAACCTCCTATCCAGTCACAGAACACCTTACAGACAACATCACATTAATGCCACTGAATACATTAGTAGAGTCCATGTATGGTTAAGTTACATCTCCAATTTCTCAGAGCTAGATAGGAGATGTCTAGAAAAGCTGGAAAAGCCCAATTACCAAAACAGCTCAAAAGTTAAAGCAGACTCCTTCACCTCCCAAAGCGGAGGGCAGAGAGGGCATTGCCCACCACCCTGTCCTCCCCCAGGATGTGGCATGTGAGGAAGCAGGCAGGAGTGGGTGGCTGGGACTCGGAGGTGGAAAGGTGATGAAAGGAAGAGTGGAACTGCTCTGGTCCTAGAACAACAGAGCTGTAAAAAGCTCGGCTTCAGTTCAAACTGCTCCCTCTCCCACTTTCCCTCCCACCTATGTGACAAACAGCACAGTCAGGCACTTTCTACCCATGACAGTGACTACTAGCAGGAAAGGGACCAGGATAAAAGCATGTCCTATAAAAAATCAGTCTGATTTTAAAGACTATGTCATAAACAATGAACAGCACTGTCAGAGTAGGACACTTGTGAGGCACTCAAATAGGGAGGAGGAGGCTGAGGATCCATTTCCAGCACTTCCATGTCTTTTATCACTCTTATTTCTGACCTTTCCTTTACCACTTTTTGTAGCACTGCCATCACTGGCAGGTAAAGGGGCAGCAATGTGACTTGAACGTTTGGCTGATGGGGCTACATTTCCCAGCACTGGAATGAAAAGGCACTGGAAGAGGAGAAGCTGGAAGATGTGAACCGTGGTCCTGGTCTGTGCCAAACACTAACCAGGTGACCCTGGTTAGGCTGTTAGTCTCTCTGGGCTTCCGGCTGTTTACTTATAAAAGAAGGTTTTGTCATTGCACAAATATATCCAATATGAAATGTAATGTGAAAGTCAAACATAATGATATCTCACCTGCTTGTCTCAGGGAACCATACAAGCACTGAACACTATGTGAATGTAAACACAGAGTTAAGGAAACTGTTGAGGTAAAGCACTAAACTGAACATGGAGATAAAGTTTTATGGATTTTCTTGGCTTTCTTTTTTAATTGCAACACTGAATTAATAGTTATTAGCTATAATCCACACCACCACCCCTGCAAATAAGTAAAGTTGGTAAGCACTGCCTGGATGCCTGCTATTGCCCGATGCTAAGCAGGGTGAGGGGTATAAAGGAGGCTGAACAAGGGAGTCTTCTCCAGTTACCAGCTAAGTGAGGAGATACATTGGAAACCACCCGGGAATGGTACCAAGTCAGTACTCAAAGCCAAGATTACAGGCTACCGATCATAAACACTGCAGGAATACAGAGAGGAGCTAGAAGTATTTGGAGTAAATAGGGAAGACTCTATGAAGTGGGTGGGGCTCCAACTAGTTCTCAGGGCAATTCTAAGCTGTTTTAACTGAGGACTGGATAGGAAAATGCTGGTGACTCCTGGTTTTTAATAAGGCACAGGTTACCCTAGGAGGCTAAGTCACATAATTATTGGAACACATAAGGTAAGTCTAAAATGATGGAGGGTCGAGACTACCTGGCTGAGATCTGGTTGTGGTAAGTCTTTGACTTGACTCTAGATGTTGGAGTTTCAAAACTGTAGGTTGACTGAAAGGGGGGGAGAGAATATCCAAGAATTCAGCAGAAGGAAAAATTCATGTATCAGGGATGAAAGCTCTTCATCAGAGTATCAGCAATCAGAATAGACACTTGAAACCAAAATCATACAGTTCCAGAAGCCGAAAATATGTGGAGGGTGGTGGGAGAAATATAAATCAAAGATCATTCCAAGCCTTTGGGTATTCAAGACCGGAAAAATGATTATCCCACTGAATAAGTGGAGACGCTGCAAGAAAAAAGATTATGAAATCAGCTTTAGACATGTTGAATCTGACATATAAGCTAGGAGTAGGTGTTCTCTAAGAAGCTCAAATTCAAAATTGAAGCACAGATCTAGAGTACAGGCTTAAGATGCAGATGGACAAGACATGATAAATCTCCTAAAAGAAAACATAGGCAAAACATTATCTGACATAAAACTTAGCAATGTTCTCCTAGGGCAATCTACCCAGGCAATGGAAATAAGAGAAAAAAATAAACAAATGGGACGTAATTAAACTCATAAATTTCATCACAGCAAAGGCAACCATAAGTAAAACAAAAGGAAACAACAACCTACGAATGGGAGAAAATATTTGCAAATGATACGACTAAAAAAGCCTTAATTTTCAGAATATATAAACAGCTCATACAACTTAATAACAAAAAAACAAACAACTCAATCCAAAAATAGGTAGAAGACCTAAACAAACATTTCTCCAATGAAGACACAAATGGCCAATAGGCACATGAAAAAATGCTCGATATCACTAATAAACAGAGAAATTCAAATCAAAACTACAATGAGGTATCAGCTCACACCAGTCAGAATGGCCATCGCTCAGAAGTTCATGAATGATAAATGCTAGAGAGGCTGTAGAGGGAAGGGAACCATCTTACACTGCTGGTGGGAATTCAATTTGGTGTAGTCATTATGGAAAGCATGGAAATCCCTCAAAAAACTAAAAGTAGACTTACCCTATGACCCAGCAATATCACATCTGGGTATATAATTGGAAAGAACTCCAATGTGAAAAGATACCTGCACCCCAGTATTCATAGCACCACTGTATACAATAGCCGAGACATGGAGGCAAGCTAAATGTAGCAACAGATGACTGGATAAAGAAGTTGTGGCATATTTATACAGTGGAATACTACTGTACCATGAATAAGACAAAATAAAACCATTTGCAGCAACATGGATGGAGCTAGAGATCGTCATTCTAAGTGAAAGCAGCCAGAAACAGAAAAATACCAAGTGCTACCACTCATATGTGCAATCTAAAATAAGAAAGAGAAAGACAGTGAACTCATCTACAAAACAGAAACAGACTTGCAGACTTAGTAAACAATCTTAAGGTTACCAGGGAAAGGCGATGGGAAGGGATAAATTTGGGAGTTTGAGATTTACAAATGTTAGCCACTATATAGAAAAGTAGATTTTAAATAAAGTTTCTTCTGTATAGCCCAGAAACCTATGTTCATTATCCAGCAATAACCTATAATGGAAAAGCCGATACAGCCACCAACTGAGGAAGCAAGAGAAGAAAGGATTTAGTTATGCTGGGCTAGAGCCCACTTCTAAACTCCTTGTCAGCCACTGAGGCTGCCTCGAGGACACTGAGCCCTCCTCCCAGGGACAGGCTGACATGACATGTGTCCTGCAAACCTGGGGCAGCAGAGGCCGTCCCCAGGTCTGGCCCTGAGTTAGATGGGAGCAAGTCCACCTGCTCCCCTTGGGGCAGCACCCCTACCCACAGCCCCCACCACCTGACTGCACCGCGCCTGCCTCTCAGGAACCGACTGACTTGAAAACAAGTGATCCACGAACCTGGGGCAGCGGCAGGGAGATGGGCAGAGAGCTGGCAAGCTGGTCGACTTGTCCCCATCTCCCCCACGGCCTGTCCAGGGCTCGTCCTCAGCTACTCCAGGCACGGTCTGCAGGTCAGCCTGCTTCTGGTAGGAGGGCACGGTGTGGTCGAAGGTATTGGCGAGGTTTGGGGTCTGCCATTGGGAGCCCGTGGATTTGCTACAAACTCCCCAGCGCATGGCCTGAGCTTGGCCTCTGCTGCCCCAGTTTTGTGGAACTCAGGTTACAGGTCAGCCTGCTCCTGGAAGGCAGGTGCTGTGCTGTCAGGGAAAGGCGGCGGCTGCGATGGCAGGATTGGGGCTGCCCTGATGGAGCGCGGGGGTTGCGACCATTTCCCACTGCTTCTGCAGCCATCCCAGCACACTGATCGCACCGAGCCCACCTCCCAGGAGCAGACTGACTTGTAACATGAGTCCCACAAACCTGGGGCTTTACAGGCCACCCCCAAGGTCAGGCCGTGGGAAAGATGGGAGCAAATCCAGGGGCTCTCATGGGGCAGCCTCCATTCCATCCGAGGCCCCGCGACCGCACCGCACCCGCCTCCCAGGAGCAGGCCATGGTCTGAGGACCAGTCAGAGATGCTCCGGAGCCGTCCAGCGCCCTCCCACCTCCCAGGGCTGTACCTGCTCTCCTAAACCCGGGTATAAGCGGCGGCAAAAACGCGGGGTTCAGGAACTACTAATAGCAGGGTTACCACAAACCACAGCGGCGGCTGGGTCCCGCTTAAGAGTCCTAACGGGACGCACGGCCGGGACCTCACCTCCGCACCCCTCCCTGGGCGCCTCCTCAGCTGCACAGCGCACGCCTCACCCACCGGCTCCCCGAGCAGCGCGCCCCCACCAGCGCCCCCTTAACTGCCCGGCAGCGGCAGCCGAGCCGTGGGCAAGCAGCGGCCCAGACCCCAGGCTGTGTTCCTCTTCCAGGAGCTGGTCCAGGAGCACCCGGCTCCCGCCAGCTTCCACGTGTTCTGGGCGGCTTCTGGCGTCTGCGAGTCTGTCCGTCAGCGCGTGCGCCCCCCTCCTCCTCCCGCCTGCAGCGCAAACCGCCCGGGTGGGTCTCCTGCTTTACCGGACCTGGCCACTGGGGCCGGGAGGGGCCAGGTGGGGCCCCTCCTGCTCTTCCCGCCGGGTCTCCATCCCCAGAGCCTTCACCCCGCCACTGACTGGGTCCTGGCACTGAACTAGAACCACGACTGTCCTGGGCCAGGCCACACCCCGCCAGCCCCACTTCCCCTGCTCACCTTCCCCTCCCTATTACTACCCTCCCACCCCTGGCCAGGCCTAGTCTCCCACAAGACCTTGAAGACAGGGCTTCTTCTCCTCACACTGAGGTCCGTGCCCTGACACTCCGTCCTGCTAGGTCCTAACCTAAGGCCCCTACACCCTCATGCCTAACCACAGGACCCCCAACATCCTGAAACAATCCCCCTCACCTCTCAGCCAGGTCAGTTCCACTCTGAGCTGGCCCCACGCTCCTCAACCTATACTCCCTCACCATGGGATCCCTTTCACTCTGACTGCAACCCTACCCTGAGCTGAATCCCTCACCCCTCACCATGTGGTTGGGGTGGGGAAATCCGGGCTCCAGTAATGATGACTACTGCCACCAGTGGGGGATCCAGCCTAGTGTGCACGTTCATAGTTAATGTCTGATGCTACAGGGCGAGGCAGGCTGGGCTGAAAGCGATTCCAATTCCCGCCCTGGCACCCTGATCCCCGCACCCTGTGTCTCATCTGACCCGATGGATCAGGGTGATCCCAGGCTGCCAGCCACTGGCCTGTGGGCCTTGGGTGGTTGATGGTCCTGATGGTGATCTGGACCCATAGGGCAGAGGCATTGGGCACGCAGACCTTTGGGGTGGGGGAGTTCAGAGGGTGCACTTGAGCCCAGGGGTAGACAGCAGATGGTGGGCTGTGTGCATGGGGCTGTGTGTGTGGCCTGGCCTCAGCCCAGGTGGGTGCAGGGATCTTGTTCATTCACACCAGGCCAGAGGGAAGAGGGACGGGAGCTTTTAAAGCATCAAAGTTAGGAAGCCAAGGCTGGAGAGCAATGTAGGCAGGTGCATTGGCCAGGCCACCTTGGGGCCCCCCTCGACGCTGGTCCCTTACATCAGGGGAGACTGGCAGTTGACTGACCAATGAGACATCCTCTGCTGTGGTATAGTTTACAGGCAATTGAAGGGATTTTGACAGGTAATTTTAATCCAATAATTGTCACTTTCTCTGCGGGAGATCGGGTCCAAAGTCATGGGGAATCTGGCAGTGATCCTGCCTGACCTCCAGCCTGGGACAGTGGAGGACCCACCCAGGAATCATCATGTTAGCTCTCACCAAAAGTCACTGTAATAGAGAAGAACAAATCTGACTCCATATTGGATCTGTTCATTTTCCTTTAACCCTCTGCCGTGTTCTCTAGGCTTAGTCTAGCTAGCTCTGCTTCTTTTGTAAAACAATGTTGCCTTTAGCCTAAAATAAAGAGGAGAGCCTATTCTCAGGGCTCTGAACTTTAAGGATATTAACACTTTTGCACTCCTATAAAGATAACAATTTGCAGAATAGAAAAAGTTTGTTTTGTTGCAGGTTTTACAGGAACACCATGATCTGACCCACGTGGACAGCTGCAAAGGATTCCAAGAACAAAGAAATCCTACACCAACAAGTTTGCAACAACCAACCACAGCCCCTCCCCTTTTTAGTAGAAAAGGAGCCTGAAGTCTGACTTGGGGAAGATGGTTCTCCAAGTCTGCCATTATCTTGGTCTGCAGCTGTCTACGTAGACCAGGTCATAGTGCCTCTGTAAATCCTCTAACAAAACAAAAGTTATTTTATTTTCTGCAACTTGTTGTCTTTATATAAGTGCAAAAGTGTTAATATCATTAAAGATCAGAGCCTTGAAAATAAGCTCTCCTGTATATTTCCGGCTAAAGGCAACATTGTTTTACAAAATGTGCAGAGCTAGTAAGATTAAGCCTAGAAAAGAGGGCACAGGGTTAAAGCCAAAAGAACAGATCGTCTATGTAGTCAGATTTTTTTCTTTTCTATTATACTATATTCTATTTTTGTTTTAAGTTTATAAGAATAAAGTTTAGCCTTTTCCCATTTTCAATTGTGCAGTTTTCAGGAGCATGAAGTGCATTCACAATGCTGTGAGAACAACACCACTGGTTTCAGACTATTTCCTTCCTCAAAGTGAAAGCTTGTATACAAAGCGAACCCCACATCCTACCTCCCCCAGCCCTTGACAAGCCCTAATCCCCTTTCTCTCTCTATGTCTTTACCTATCTGGAGGTTCCCTATCAATGAAATCATATAAAAGGTGGCTTTTTAAATATTTTTTTGTCTGCCCACATATCTTAAGTAGGGAAGGGTGAATTTTTGTTTGTTTGTTTTCACGTGAATTAGCATTTTTGTATTTGGAGAGGAAAACCAGCTGGATTAAAGATGAGACGTACCAAATGAATCTCTTTTAGTAACTGGCATAATCTCGGGGTAGGCACTGCTGTTCTAACTGTGAAACCAGAGCCAGAAGGGAGATGCTTAGCTCTTCTTGTGGCAAAATAAAAGCATACAAAAAGAGAAAACAAAGGCCAAGAAAGACAGATTGAAAGGCAAACCACAACCTGGAAAAACCTTTCCTCATGACCCAAGGTCGGAGAAAAGCTTCACATCCCTGTGGTCCAAAAACCTCTTGAAGCCCAGTGTTCTGAAAAGAAACAAATCACACACAGGCATTTCCAACGAGAGGCAGTGCAGGTGGCCAGTGTCTGCTAGAGATGTTCGACCTCTCAGGTGAGGACACAGGCAGACGGACAGACTGCAGAGACAGCTTTGGCCACCATCATACTGGTAGGACTTTAGCCCGGTGACAACCAACCCTGGTGACAACGTGAGCAGGCAGAGGCCCCAGGAGGTCCCCTGGAGGGAAAAGCAAATGGACGTCCTCTCCGGCAGAACAAGGTGCAGGATACATCAAGGCGCCAAAGGTGCATCCCTTCCCCAGCAGTGCTGGTCCTTAGAGGAGAACCCACCAAAGTTCTTGCACAATTTTCAAAGATAATTTTTCTTCAGTAACATGAATTCAAAATAATCAATATGTCATCAAAGGATTTTCAGAAGTGACCTGCCGTGGGCCAGAAAAATACATACATAAATACACACATATGCACATAAATATATATACACATACATACAGGAAAAGAGACAGACTGAAACACAGAAATGCAGGGGGAGACAGAGAAACAGAGAGAGAGACAAGACAGAGAGAGAGGCACTGAGAGGCAGAGACAGAGAGAAGGAACACTGGAGCTGGTAATGAGTGGAACTCACGCACACTTTCACAAGTAAGTCTACATGTCAGAACCTGGTCCCAAAGTCCATCCACCTTCCAGGGGAGGGTGTGGGGATCACACAATGGCGTGGGAACAGAAGGCAAAAAATAGGAAACCATTGTGGGGCAGCCCACCACAGAGGCCGAGATGAGACACTGGATCTGTATGTCAACATGACAGAATGACCTAGGTGGCTGTATGCCAGAGCGGATGATGTCAGAGTTGTATTTAATTTCAGTCTCACGACTGGGAGCTGGGAAGCATGTAGCAAGGAAAGTGACTTTCTCCAGACCCCAGGGCAGACCCCGGCCGGTGTGGCATGTTCTCTGTGCTCCGCCAGCCCTCTGTGGGGTCCTTCCTTTGCTGAGTCTGTGCACGAGCTCCCTGTGATGCCAGCCCGTGGGGGTGACAGATGCAGTAGGTGTTTCTAGGTCTAGAGACAGGATGGCTTCTCTAGGAAGCAGGGGCCAGAATGATCCCCACTGTGCCGATGGGGGTTTGGGGAGACCCTGAGAGGCACGTGGCTTGTCCAGGGTGACAGCACTGCTGAGTGCGGGGAGCCAGGTCTGACCCAAGGTGTCCTCAGAGCTGCGGCACTGGCTGCATCCAGGACTCCCCAGGGCTATGGGGGAGGCTGAGTTGGTATCACTGTGTGTGAACAAGGCAAGAAGTGAGAAATGAGAGATCGGCAGCCCAGAAAGGCCCTTGGGGAGCTTTGTGTCAGGAGGAAGCTTGGATAAGTGGACCCCAGTAAGTGACCTCACTTCCCTGGCAATAGAGCCCAATAGAACTTGGAACCGAAGTCACCAGGCACCCACTCTGTAGAGAAGTCCCTACTCAGCTCACCTGGTTGGAGACAGAGGCATGTTCTGCTGCATCCCATTATCCCGAGGCCGCAGCTCCCAGAAAGCCCGCAGCGAGGGGCTGTACCAACACTACCGGCGCTGGGTCAGGTCTCACTCAAGGCTCCTCTGGCCTTTTGGCGAGAGACACCCAAAGGTAAAACAGGGAGGCCCAGGGCAGGCCCGCCCAGGCCGGGCCACCACTCAGATCCCACCCAGGTAGAACGATGGCCCTTTTCTGGCTGGTGGAGATGGAGCAGTCATGTTGGGGATGAGTTTCTGCCTCAAGCAAGAGCAGGTCAGAGGCCTAGGGGGCCGGTCACATCCCCAGCCCAGGTCAAAGCTGGCTGGCTGGGATGTGGAGAGCCGGGGAACGGTCCTGCTGCCCGAGGTGGAGCCCATGCTCTCTGGGTATGTCTTTTCCCTCCTGGGTGTCTGAGCTGAACAAGGTCCCAGTCTGACCTGGCAGCAGAGGGTCGAGTGGACAGAATCAGGAGTGTTCCTGGCCGGGCAGGGCTCTGAGACTTCCAGGCCGAGTCAGCCGCTGGTCACTGTCATTGCAGAGCCAGATACCACATACTGAACAGAAGCTGATGAATAAGAACACCAACGCCCCCTCCCCAATTGAAGGGCTGGTGTGCCACTATTCTGAGGGCCAGCGCAGGCTCCAGGTGGTTCTGGATATGGAGGGGTACCCACCACCATGGCCCAGAAATCAGTGGGGCAGGCCTCCGACCCATACATCACCCAGGGCTCTCCCCAGGGACCAGTCCGGGGCTGACGGGTAGCTCAGCACACCCGGCTCTGACATGGAGCACCGTGCCCACCTCGCTGCAAGTCAGGTGGAGGACCAGGGGTCGCCGAAGCAGAGCCCGAAGGTCAGAAAGGCAGGTGTGTTGCATGTGTGTAGGTGAGGGAGGGGCAAGGGCTGGGCCACACAGGGAGGTGTCCCCAGAGGCTACTGTTTTGACCAGAGCAAAGAATGGCCTCAGACCACCTGTCTGGAAAAATTCTGTCACAGAACACATCCTGTGGGCACTTTCTGGGTGGGAGCTGTCTGGAAAGCTCTGGTAAGGTTTCTGTCCTTGAAGAGGCACATGGAAAGGGAGGCAGGTGGGTCAATTTTTCCTCTCTCACAGCATGAGCACTTCCACAAGACTTAAAACTCTCTCCACATCCAATAGTTACACAGGAGGCAGGGGCAGAGGAAGATGTCAGAGACCAAAAGATGATGATCTGGATCCAGCAGTAGACACAGAGCTCCCCCCTGCATCTCCTGCAGCTCCTCCTGAACCTGCATCTGCAGCTGGACTGCTGGACAATGGAGAAACAGTTCAGGCATCACCACCCCCTGGGGCAGAGCCCCCTCTGCACCCACCCACACCTTCTTCTCCAAAATGTTCTCCAAAATCCCACCGCCAGTCCCCTTCCCCTCCCAAACAACTTCCCTTCCGCTGGAGATGTTTTTGTTTGGTTTTCTTTAGTTTTCTTTGTTTGTTTCTCATCATTTATGGCATCCTTTATTTTTCTTTTTAGAGTTTCATGTAATAAAATATAGACATTTCCTCTTTTAAATTGTGCAATTCAGGAGCATTAGGGGCATTCACAATGTTGTGCGACCATCACTACCATCTAGTTTCACACTATTTCTTTCCTCAAAGTGAAACCATGGATCCAGAGCGTGCACTCCCCTCCCTCCTCACCCAGCCCCTGACAACCCCAAGTCCTCTTTCTCTCTGCGTGTCTTTACCTCTCCTGGGTGTTCCCTGTCAATGAAACTTTAAAAAAGGTTTTTTTTTTTGTCCCTGCCCACATGTTTTAAGCTGGGGCTGGTGATTTTTTTTTGTTTTCACTTGAAACAGCATTTTTATTATTTAAAGGGGATATCCAGGGGGATTAAAGATGTGATGTACAAATTGAAGCCCTTTTAGTAACTCTGTGCATAATCTCAGGGTAGACACTGCTGTTCCCCCTGAGACACCACAGCCAGAAGACATAAGGGAGATGCTTGCTCTTCCTGTGGCAAAAACAAAACCAAACAAATAAAAAAAATTTGCAAAAGCCCAGAAAAACAGCTGGAAAGACAAACCACAACCTGGAAAAAGCATTCTTCATAACCCAAGGTTGGCGAAGGGTTTCCCACCCCTGTAGTCCAAAAACCTTTCAAAACCCAGTGTTCTAAACAGAAATAGAACAGAAATGGGCAGTTCCAATGAGAGGCAATGCAGGTGGCCAGTGTGTGTTAGAGAGGCTTGACCTCTCAGGTGAGAACTCAGGCAGACGGAAACACTGCAGTGACAGCACCGGTCACCATCACACTGGCGGGTCTTTAGTCAGGTGACAACCAGCCCTGGCGACAATGTAAGCAGGCAGAGTCTCCAGCAGATCCCCTGGAGGGAAGAGTGAAGGGATGCTCCTCTTCAGGAGAACAGGGTGCAGGACGCATCAAAGGGCCACAGATGCATCTCTTCCCCAGAAATTCTGATCCTTACAGTTCATCCCACTAAAATCCTTACACACCTATTCAAAGATGCCTTTTCAAGGGTGTTCATCACAGCACTGGTTGAAACAGTCGGAATTAAGGCAACACTAATGTTGATGGAGAGGGGATGGGGTCCATTCGTTCTGGTTGATGTGAATGAATGAATGCTGTGCAGTTGGAAAAGTGGGTGCCTGGTCTCAATCCAATGTCAAGGGAGGCCTCAGGATGGAAGTATGCAGACCCACTGTCTGCATCCAGGGTCCCATCTGCACTACCACATATGTGTGAAATCAATATAGATGTAAATTGATCTGATTGTGAGTGTGTGAGAGGCAGAGATCGAAAGAGACATACTGAGAGACACAGAGACTGAGACATAAGCAACAAATCATTCATGACGGTCACCTCTGTGGGTGGGAATTACAAATCTCTTCTCTTTTAGGCAATATTTCAGTTTTTTGTAATGTGTCTTTATTACTCTACTAATTCTAAAAGGATTAAAATCCTATGTTAATGTGACCCATTCATTACTCATCTATGGAGTAATTAAAGTACACTAATCCTGTTTTTAAAAGTATTTAAAGCCTCCTCAGGACTCAGTTCCATGTCAGCTCCGTGGCAGCAGAGGTTCTCCAGGAGGTCGTGTCTTTTCTGAATCAGCGTCCAATAGAGGTGAGGAAGAAGTATCAAACTTGGGCACTGAAGACTACAATAGATGAGAGATTCTGTTGAGAGAAATTAAGACCTACATTCACAGAAAATAATCCCATTTTCATGGAGCAGAAAGCTTCATTCTACTAAGATGACAATAGTCCACAAATAGATCTAAGGATTCAAAGAATGCCTACCCAAATCCCAGTTTCTGTTTTGCAGGAACTGACAATCAATTTAAAATTCACGTGGAAAATCCAGGGGCTCAGAATACATGAGTGAATTTTGAAAAAGAACAAAGTTCAAGGAAAGGAAAGTCAGATGGAACCCACGGTTAATACAAAAGCACTTTAAGCTGAAGATACCTGAGATTCAACAGATGTAGAATAAAACCTGTCATGGAAGCCAATTCTGTCCTCTCCCTTTGCCCTATTAAGTTAGGTTGATAAAAAGCCTTTAACTTTCACCATTTAACATGGTAGTTACTTTTCTGGTTGGCTCCTGCATGTGTATAAATAAACCTTTTCTCTCATTCGTCTCCTCTTTACTTCTGTGGGCCCTTTGGGAGGGATTCTGAATGATGGGGACCTGCTCTTTTCTCACCTTCTTTAGTGACATCTTTTGTCCATGGTGAAGTTCTTAAAAAAAGAAAAGACTCGTTGGTTTTGGGTCAGATTTGGAACCGCATAATGCTACCAGAGCAAGCATTGAAAATGGAGGAGAGGAAATCACTGAAGAAAAAGAGAGTCTCAGATTCACAAAAGGCAGAATACCAGAAAAGGGGAAGAGAATATCTAAAGATGAGCCAAATAATATCAGAAAACTCAAATGAGGAGATAATAACAGGGCTAAAGTCAGTCCTAAGCAGACTAGATAATGCAGAGGGACTTGTGAATGACTGTGAAGACAGGGGAACAGAAATCCCACGATCAGAAGAAGACATAGAAAAGCAAGTGTAAACCAATGCAAACATTGCTGTTGAATCACGGGGTAAGACAAAGCATGAAAGAATATGATACATAAGAGCCCCAGATAGGAATGCAAGAGATTAAAAACAAAAAAGAAGCCTGAAAAATTAATTGGAGAAAAATCAGACTGAAAATTTCTGAAAGCCAAGAAAGAATCATCTATAAGATTTCAGGAAGTGCACAGCGTCCAAAGGAGGTGGAATCCCAATAGACATACAAGCAGCTGTATAATTCATATCTACAAAGTTCACGATTATCCCATTGATTTAAAATGCCCCTAGACGAAAGCAACTTAGTCACAACAGAACCTCCAGAGGGGTTTCAGCTGATATCTCGACAGAAATATTGCAGGACAGGGAGGAGTGCCAGGACATAGACCATAAACTGAATGAGATAAAGCTGCAATCTAGGTTAGTCTATGCCACATGTCCGCCATTAATAATAATGGCAGAGCAAGAGAATTTCACAGACCGGCAAAACTTAAAAGAAATCAGCAGTTTGAAACTAACCCTAAAAGAAAAATTGAGAATTCTACCCTGAATAGACAGTAGCAAGTTGTAATTGGTATAAGAAAACCATTACTGGAATTGCAGGAAGAGCTTGAGATTCAAAGAATAAAAAAGAAGAAGGCAAGTAGGACAGCAAAACCCTAGAGATGGGAGAGGGAAGCATTAAATCATAGGTGATTTTAAGCAGTGTCTTAACTGAATCAGCTCCTATGACTCTCTGTTGAAGCAACCGGAGAGATGCATGGCCTAATGTATTTGCAAAACAAACAACAAGCAAACAAACAATCAATCAATCAAACACAAAAAGGGTACGGTTGGCTGACATATACCAAAGAAACCATGAATATTCAAAAGAAAATACTCAAAGTGATGTCAAGGATCATTCAGCACGCATCGACCCAGTATCGGTGCTTGCATGTACTCAACACACTTGTATTCAGAAAAATGATGCATGCATAAATATTCATAAGTATTGATTCATAAGAGTACATCGTAACACAAATCTAATGACGAGTTTGAATAAAATGTTTTCATAGACCATGATATAGACTTACATTGTTTGCAACAGGATGAATGAATGCCCTATACTACCCTAGGTAGAGACGAAATGGCATAAGCCTATAACAAAGACAAGTAGCTCTGCAAAACTATACAAAGAGCTAAAGAGAAAGACAGTAAAGTGCACATAGGGGTTGGTTTCATTTCTTGGAATTTCAGCCCCCAATAAACAATTAGATATATACTCTGAGAGTGTGGGTGTTTCAGCAGAAAGCAACAAACGGATATGTGTTCTGGGTGAATGGATATTACACAAACATAATTTCTTTAGTGTGTCTCTGTGAACTGTGTACTTTTAGAAAGTTTAAAGTCGTGTGAAACCATAAACTAAAACTGGACACATTTCCCTCCATTTGTACTGTGTATACGGATCTGAACCAAAGGAAAGTGGGAAGAAAAAAGGACCATGGGACGCTAGTGGATAGAATCACATTAAACTTAGGAATCTGTCGTCTGATGCAGCCCCTCCCACAACAATAACAAGATGTATCAACCATTGTAGATGGCAGTTACCTGTTGGATTCCAGGTGGAAAGCTGATGGGTACCTCGAGGCTTGTTGTGGCTGGTGGATCCAAGGAAACTGGGCAGAATTCTGTGGATGGATCAGTGTGAGGGAGGGGCTGCTGCCCTCTGTGGAGTTTGTCTTAGGTCTTTTTTTCGGGAAGCTGTGTAAGTTCGAGATACTGCTGCTGCCCAAAAACATGAGATTTCGGGTAAGTTTCCAGAACGTGAAAGGGCAGACAGTGGAAGATCTGTCTGTCATCAACTTACTGGTGAGGCTCCAATGTCCTTAAAAAATGGCCAATTCCTCTTGAAGTCGACTTTATGGGAGACACAAAGAGAAGCTGGCAGAAAAGCTGGCTGTACTGATTGAGGAGAGATGCGAACACATTCATGAGAGTTGTTCTGCTACAATGGAAAATACTGGCATGGAGACATCTCTAGAGAATACCAGGCCCAAAGACCTTCATGAGACATATTGAACCTCGCTGATACTGGCAGAAATATATGGAGTGTCAACGTGCCCTTGAAGAAGTTACTCAATTCCCTGCTCCAAGAACGGGTCCAAGATTCCTGATGTCTACTAGAGAAGAGATGGCAGAGATGATAAAAGTGCTCATGTTCTTGGAAGAGGTCATTAGAATCCACACGTCCCAATGGGCATTTACAAACAATTCAGACCAAAATGCACCAAGACCAGGTAAGACTTTTCCCACTATCGCCCTTGCTATGAAGCCCTTGCACTAAACTACCCTCGACTCAGGCATCCATTTTAAAGATCAGCACCTGAGGTGAAATGAAGCCTGTAGGAGAAGTGCAAGCCCCTCCTAGAATCAGGGTTCCAACAGATTCACACTCTGAGAACAACAGTGAAATCCTCAAAGATCAAATACTCTAGACTAAAATAGATATGAATTGAATACTTAGCTAACAGAAAGAAATGATGACATTCCCCTAGATTCAGCAAATGCTGGGGTTATGTCTTCTTTGGGGTGAAGGGAGTGTGGTAAGTGAGGGGAATCTTTGACTGAACTTGAATAGGTATTAGGCCTCATTTTCACAAGACAGTATAGTCAAATATTAGAAGTCAAATAGTGAACTGAACTGTAAAAGTCGCCAAAGACATTAAGGACACAGGTTATGTGGACCGTCTTTCCCTTCAGTCAAGCCTCGGGTGCACTATATCATGGGGGTGCAGACTTGGATTTGTTAAATTGCTTTACCCATCATGATCGGTAGATTAAGCATTCTCATCACTGATAGAAAAACACCTGGTTCTCAACAGCCTAGCATAGCTGCAGCAGGATTCTCATACCTATTATGCCTCTAGGTGCTATTGGAATCAAGCCTAAATGTATATATTTTGTTTGGATTTTCTTGTATTTTAGTAGAGAGTAATGTTACATCTTTAAATGCCAACATTGGCCAGTATGAGACATTGGAAATAAAGGGTAACACTTTCAAAATGAAAACCCATGTTGCGGGTAATTTCACGGTTCCAATAGGTATTTCCTGGTTCCTGTTGCTGTTGAAGGCTTCAAGAGTAAAGAGTTGACATGTCCCGTTTAAAATTTGGACAGCTATTTTATATTCTATTTCTCTATTATTTCCTTAGAGCTGACAAAATGTTACAAAAATAGACAAATCGGGTTCTAGGTAGATTTAGTATGTTTCAAAAACTAACTTCATTTTCATAAAGATCCCAAAACATGTAAATCTATTCTATTAACCTATTTAAAACCTGCATGTGAGTTATTAACACAATGTCAAAACTGGAGCCATCGGACAACACTCCCACCATGGCTGTATAAAAAATAGAGCAAAGTAAACATCATATTTCTGTGAATTATATCTGTAAAGTGATGATTTATCAATGCCCAGTTGACAGAGAAACAGTGCAACATGCGCCCACTTGCTCCCATTTACACAGTAATGTAAACATCCACTCACCCAGCCCTTGGCAAAGGACACTTGCCGAAGAGTGGTCTGTTACTTCCAAAGACAGGATGAGGCCTCAGAAAACAGGAAAGGGGAGAAGGCAGTGTAGAGAATGGAAACCACTACAGGATCTGACATCTGGTAATGGAGCAGCAAAGGTGAAACTCTGCTTTACTTGGACGCACACTCTCAAGCTGACTGCACACATGGGATTGAAGGTGATGTGCTGAGTGTTAGAAGAGGGCACAGCAGATGCTTGGCTGACAGAACTCAAAGAAATCAGCACAATATACCCCCACAATTGAATCGGTGAACAAGATCCGAGCTGCTAAATTTGAGCTAGCAGAGGCAGAGGAAAAATAGGGATAGGACTACTGATGACGGCACACGCAGAACTCAGGGATCTAGAGTGCATTCTGGGTTGTGGTGAGTCATATCAAGAGAGAAAACAGAACTGTGACCTCAGTGAGAAAGCAACCACAGTGGCGTGTGATGTTGAGTTTATCGATATGTCCTATGGCCACATCCACTGCATCTGCACGCCAGGGACCAATTTGGTATTTTGCAAATAGAACACATGTGGGGATCAATCTGAGATATCATGCATCTGGTCCGAGGGTTCAAGGGGCGTTGGGGATGAAATCAGCATTAAAAGTTTTAGGTTGTGCTACATTCGTAACCTGGACTGGGATTACTGTCTTTTTTGTGGCCGAGGATGCGGAACACCTCTGTGGTTGCCTTCGTGAAAACATGACACAAGGATGAGAGAACAAGGAAGTGTGTTCAAATTCCACAGTGTAAGAAGATGAAGCATTTCCTTCAGCATTATCTCCCAAATGTAGAAGCTACATTTTGGATGGCAATGACGTGGTACTGCACAGAGGAAACATAGGTCGGTCTGTGGGATCATTCCAGCAGGCCCTGAAGTATGACATCCATACATAAGTTTCCACTGGTGTTTCTGTAGACAGGGAAGCCCTGGGAAGAACTGGTAACATTGGGACATTCCCATGGAAATAAAACTTACAAGCTCACTGTTGGCTGTGTTGTAAACACACCAATATGACATACAGAAGAATGCAGAGCTGAAAAACTTTAGAAGCAACATTTCCACTAGATGAGATGCCCTGTGCACTTTCAGAATTGTGAGATTAGAATAATAAAAATGAGGTTATACTAATTGAAATATTATGGTGTGTTCATCACAACAAAGGCAACACCAGCAAGTAGAGATATACCAGACAACACACACAGGAACAGGACATGGCATCAATGTCTAGGGAAAATTGTCCTCAGAGAAATGTCATGGAATTGTGTACACCAAAGAGTCTAAAATTTTCAATAAACCAAGCCTTATAAGTCTAGATTAGTTGCCTGATAGTACTTAACAAGTAGAGAAAAAGCAGTATAGTAAAAGAAACAGGAAGTACCAATTCAGTTCCAGAGAGATTGAAGGTCCAAACAATAAGCTTTCAAGCAACTAGATGGCAAAATGCTTCCAGAGCAGGCATTGAAAACGGAGGTGAGGAAAACTCTGAAGAACAACAGTGTCTCAGATACACAAAACGCAGAATACCAGAAAAGAGGAATGGAAAATCTAAAGAAGAATCAAATAATATCAGAAAACTCAATGGATGAGATAATAACTGGACTAAAGTCAGTCCTAAGCAGACTAAATAATGCAGAGGGACTCGTGAATGAATGTGAAGAAAGGGGAACAGAAATCCTTCGATCAGAAGAAGACATAGAAAAGCAAGTGCAAACCAACGCAATCATTGTTACTGAATCCTGGGGTAAGACAAAGCATGAAAGAATAGGAATCATAATTGTCCCAAATGGAAAAGCAAGAGATAAAATAAAAAATTCTGAAAAGGTATTTGTACAAAAATCACAATGTAAAATGTTGAAAGCCAAGAAAGAATCATCTATACGAATTCAGTAAGTACACAGCATCCAAAGTAGATGAAAATCCAATAGAACAACAAGCAGCTGTAGAATTCAAATAAACAAAGTTCATGAACATCCCAGGGTTCTAAAATGCACCTCGAGGATAGCAACTTAGTCACAACAGAACCTCCAGAGGGGTTTAAGCTCATATATCGGCAGAAATTTTGCAAAACGGGAAGAGTGCCAGGACATTGGCCATATCCTGAATGAGAAAAAGCTGCAATGTAGGGTAGCCAATGCCAAATGTCTGCCATTTCTAAGAATGGCAGAGCTAGGGAATTTCACTGACCGGCAAATCTTAAAAGAATTCAGCAGTTTGAAACTGATCCTAAAACACAAGTTGAGAATCCTTCCCTGAATAGAAAAGTAGCTAGATGAAATGGAAATAAGAAAACCATTATTGGAAATGCAAGAATAGCATGAGTTGCAAAGAAGAAAAAGGAAGAGGGAAAGGAGGACATCAAAATCTTAAGATGGGAGAGGGTAGCAGGAAATCATAGGAGATTTTAAGCACTATCTTAAGTGAATCAGCTTATATGACTGTCTGTCTGAAGCAAAGGGAGAGAAGTATGGCCTAATGTGTTTGCAAAACAAACAATCAAACAAACAAACACGAAAAAGTTACAGTTGGCTGACATATACCAAAGAAACATGTTTATTCAATACAACATACTCAAAGTGATGTCAAGGATCATTCAGCACGCATCTACCCAGTATGGCGGCTAACATGTACCCAACACACTTGTATTCAGAAAACAGATGCATGCATTAATATTCATAAATATTGATTAATAAGTGCATATTGTGACCCAAACCAAATGACGGTTTTAAATAAGATTGGGTCATAGAACGTGATATAGACTTACAAGCCTTCCAACAGGATGAACGAATGCCATACTCTGCCCTACATAGAGAAGAAATGGCATAAGAATATAGCAAAGACAAGTAGCTCTGCAAAACTATACTAAGAGAAAAAGAGACAGACAGGAAACTGCACAATGGGATTGGTTTCACTTCTTGGATTTTCACCCCCATGAAACAAATGGATGCATGTTTTGAGAGTGTGGGTGTTTCAGCAGAAAGCAACAGAAGGATATGTATTCTGGGTGAGTGGATATTACACAAACATGAGTTTCATTTAGTGGGTCTCTGTGTACTGTGAAATGTTAGAAAGTTTCAAGACGTGTGAAACCGTAAACTAAAAATGGACACAGTTCCCTCCGTTTGTTCTATGTATAAAGAACTGGACCAAAGGAGAGAGGGAAGAAAAAAGGACCATGGGACACTAGTGGATTGAATCATATTTCCCTTAGGAACCTCTGTTTTAATGCAGACCCCCCCATCAATGAAATAATGCAGCAAACATTGGGGACGGCTGGTACCGGAAGGAATTCCAGATGGAAGGTTTGTGTGTACCATAAGGCTTCTTGTGGCTGGTGGATCCAAGGTAACTGGGCAGAATTCTCTGGGTGGATCCATATGATGGAGGGGCTGCCACACTCTGTGGAGACTGGCTTTTGTCTTTTGCTCGGGAAGCTTTATAAGTTCGAGTTACTGCTGCTGCCCTAAGACCTGAGTTCAAGTGTAAGTTTCCAGAATCTGAAAGGGCAGACAGTGGAAGATCTGTCTGTCATCAGATTACTGGTGAGGCTCCGAGGTACATTCAGACTTCCCAGTCTTGTTGAAGTCGACTTTATGGGAGACACGAAGAGAACCTGGCCGAAAAGCTGGCTGCACGGATTTAGCAGAGATGCGAATATATTGATGAGAGTTGTTCTTCTACAATGGAGAATACCGGCATGGAGACATCTATAGAGGATACCAGGCTCGAAATTCTTTCATGAGACCTACTAAACCTCGGTGATACTGGTAGAAATATACAGAGTGTCAACGTGCACTGGAGAAATTTACTCAATTCCCTGCTCCAAGAACGGGTCCAAGATTCCTGAAGTCTAAAAGAGAAGAGACGGCAGAGATGATAAAAGCACTCATGTTCTTGGAAGTGGTCATGAGAATCCACAGGTCCCAAGGGGCATTTACAAACCATTCAGACCAAAATGCACCAAGCCCAGGTAAGCCTTTTCCCAGGTTTGGGCCTTGCTATCAAGCGCTTGCTCTTCCCTCCCCTCCACTCAGTCATCTATTTTAAAGGATCAGAACCTGAGATGCAATGAAGCCAGTAGGAGAAGAGCAAGCCCCTCCTAGAATCAGAGTTCCTCCAAATTCACACTGTGTGAACAACGGAGAACTCCTTAAAGTCAAATACTCTCGACTAAAATAGATAGGAATTGAATACTTAGCTCACACAAATAAATGATGACCTTCCCCTAGATTCAGCAAATGCTGGGGTTATTTCTAGTTTGGGGTGAAGGGAGTGTGATAAGTGAGGGGAATCTTTGACTGAACTTGAATATGTATTCGGCCTTCAGTTTTTCACGACAGTATAGTCAAATATTATAAGTCAGATAGTGAACTGAACTGTAAAATTCATGAAATACTTTAAAGACACAGGTTATATAGAGAGTCTTATGCTTCTGTCAATCCCCGGGTGCACGATATCATGGGGGTGCACACTTGGTTGTGTGAAATTGCTTTACCCAATATGATCGGATGATTAAGCATTCTCATCAATGATAGAAGAACACCTGGTTCTCAATTGCCTAGCATAGCTGCATCAGGGTTCTCATAGCTAAAATGCCTGTATGTGCTTTTGGAATCAAGCCTAAATTTGTATATTTTGTTGGTTTTACTTGTATTTTCCTAAAGAGGTATGTTACCCCATGAAATGCCAACGTTGGCCAGTATGTGTCATTGGGAATAAAGGGAACCACATGCACAAGGGAAACACAGGTTCTCGGCTATTTCATGGTTCCTATAGGAACTTCATGGTTCCTGTTGGTGTTGGAGGTTTCAACAGTAAAGAGTTGACATTTCCCCTTCAACATTTTGGACTGCGATTTTACTTTCTAACTGTCTATATTTTTCTTAGAGTTGACAAAATGTTACAAATTGACAAGTCTGGAATCTAGGTGGATTTAGTATGTTACAAAAACTAACTTCATTTTCTTATAAATCCCAAAACATGTAAATCAATTCTATTAACCTTCTTAAAAACTGCAACTGAGTTATCAACACAATATCAAAACTGGGGTCTACGGACAAACCCTCCCATGATGGGTGTATAGAAAACAGAGCTAAACAAACATCAAATTTCTGTGAATTATATCAGGAAAGTGTTGATTTATCAATGCTCAATTGGCAGAGTACCAGTGTAACCTGTGCACTCTCACTCCCATGTACACAGCAATGTAAACATCCACTCACCAAGCCCTTGGCACAGGAAACTTGCCGAAGATTGGTCTGTTACATCCAAAGACAGGATGAGGCCTGAGAAAACATTGAAGCAGGAGACGGCAAAGTAGAGAATGCAAACCAGTGCAGGATCTGACCTCTGGTAATGGAGCATAAAAGGTGATACTCAGTATTACTCGGACGCACACTCTCAAGCCGGCAGCAAACTTGGGATTGAAGGTGATGCCCTGAGTGTTAGAAGCGTGCACAGCAGATGCTTGGCTGACAGAACTCAAAGAAATCAACACAAAATATCCCCACAATTGAATCTGAGACCAAGATTCGAGCTGCCAAATTTGAGCTAGCAGAGGCAGCAGAAAAAGAGGGATAGGGCTACGGATGACGGCACACGCAGAACTCAGGGATCTAGAGTGCACTGTGGTTTATGGTGGGTCCTATAAAAAGAGCAAACAGAACTATGACCTCAGTGACAAATCAACCACACTGGCGTATGAGGTTGAGTTTATCAATATGTCCTATTGCCTCATCCACTGCATCTGCATGACCAGGGAATAATTTTGCATTTTGCAAATAGAGCACATGTGGGGATCAATCAGAGATATCATGCATCTGATCTGAGTGTTCCAGGGGGCGTTGGGGCTGAAATCAGTATTAAATAATTTAGGATAAGCTACATTCGTAACGTGGACTGGGATTACGTTCTGGTTTCAGGCAGACGATGCTGAACAGCTCTGTGGTTGCCTTCGAGAACCCAAGACACAAGGATGAGAGAACAAGGAAGTGTGTTCAAATTCCACAGAGTGAGAAGATGAAGCATTTCCTTCAGCATTATCTCCCAAATGCAGAAGCTACATTTTGGATGGCACTGACATGGTACTGCACAGAGGAAACATAGGTCAGTCTGTGGGATCATTCCAGCAGGCCCTGAAGTATGACATCCATACATATGTTTCCACTGGTGTTTCTGAAGACAGGGAAGCTCTGTGAAGAACTGGTAACATTGGGACATTCCCATGGAAATAAAACTTACAAGCGCAATGTCTGTTGGCTGTGTTGTAAACACACCAATATGACATACAGAAGAATGCAGAGCTGAAACTCTTTAGAAGTTTCATTTCCACTAGAGGAAGTGCCATGTGCACTTTCTGAACTGTGAGATTAGCATAATAAAACAGAGGTTATACTAATTGAAATAGTATGGTGTGTTCATCACAACAAATGCAACACCAGGAATTAGAGATATACCAGACAACACACAGAGGAATAGGACATGGCATCAATGTCTAGGGAAAATTGTCCTCACAGAAATATCATGGAATTGTGTACACCAAAGAGTCTAAAGTTTTCACTTATCCAAGCCTTTTAAGTCTATATTATATACCTGATAGTACTTGACCAGTAGAGAAATAGAAGTATAGTAAAAGAAACAGGAAGTACAATTTCAGTTCCAAAGAGACTGAAGGCCCAAACAATAAGCTTTCAAGCATCTGGATGGCAAAATGCTACCAGATCAAGCATTGAAAATGGAGGTGAGGAAAACACAGTAGAAAAAACTGTGTCTCAGAATCACAAAAGGCAGAATACACGAAAAGGGGAAGGGAAACTCTAAAGAAGAATCAAATAATATCAGAAAACTCAATGGATGAGATAATAACTGGGCTAAAGTCAGTCCTAAGCAGACTAGATAATGCAGAGGGACTCGTGAATGACTGTGAAGACAGGGGAAAAGAAATCCTTCGATCAGAAGAAGACATAGAAAACCAAGTGCAAACCAACGCTAACATCGCTGTTGAATCCTGGGGTAAGAAAATGAATGGAAGAATAGGATTCATAAGAGTCCCAAGTGGAAAAGAAATAGATGAAATAAAAAATTCTGAAAAGGTATTTGTACAAAAATCACAATGAAGCATGCTGAAAGCCAAGAAAGGATCATCTATACGAATTCAGGAATTACAAATTATCCAAAGTAAGTGAAATAGCAATAGACAAACAATCAGCTGTAGAATTCAAATAAACAAAGTTCATGATCATCCCAGTGATCTAAAATGCACCTTGAGGAAAGCAACTTAGTCACAACAGAACCTCCAGAGGCATTTCAGCTCATATCTCGGCAGAAATTTTGCAAAACAGGGAGGAGTGCCAGGACATAGGCCATATCCTGAATGAGAAAAAGCTGCAATCTAGGGTAGCCAATGCCAAATGATCGCCATTAATAAGAACGGCAGAGCTAGGGAATTTCACTGACTGGCAAACCTTAAAAGAATTCAGCAGTTTGAAACTGATCCTAAAAAACAAGTTGAGAATCCTTCCCTGAAAAAAAAAGTAGCAAGATGAAATGGAAATAAGAAAACCATTATTGGAAACGCAAGAAGAGCATGAGTTGCAAAGAAGATACAGGAAGAAGGCAAAGAGGACATCACAATCCTAAACATGGGAGATTTTAGCAGGAAATCATAGGTGATTTTAAGGACTATCTTAAGTGAATCATCTTATATGACTGTCTGAAGCAAAAGGAGAGATGCATGGCCTAATGTGTTTGCAAAACAAACAATCAAACAAACAAACAAACACCAAAAGGTTAAAGTTTGCTGACATATACCAAATAACCATAGATATTCAATACAAAATACTCAAAGTGATGTCAAGGATCATTCAGCATGCATCAACACAGTATGGCGGCTAGCATGTACTCAACACACTTGTATTCAAAAACAGATGCGTGCATTAATATTCATAAATATTGATTCATAAGTGCACATCATGACCCAAATCAAATGACGGTTTTGAATAATATTGGGTCATAGAACATGATAAAGTCTTACAAGTCTTCCAACAGAATGAACGAAGGCCATATTCTACCCTACTTAAAGAATAAATGGCATAAGAGTATAGCAAAGACAAGTAGCTCTGCAAAACTGTACTAAGAGCAAACGAGACAGACAGTAAAGTGCACATTGGGATTGGTTTCACTTCTTGGAATTTCACACCCATGAAAAAAATGGATCCATGTTCTGAGAGTGTGGGTGTTTCAGCAGAAAGCAACAGAAGGATATGTATTCTGGGTGAATGGATTTTACACAAACATGAGTTTTCTTTAGTGGGTCTCTTTGTACTGTGAACTGTTAGAATGTTTCAAGATGTGTGAAACCGTAAACTGTAAATGAAAATAATTCCTTCAGTTTGTACAGAGTAAAAAGATTGGGACAAAGGAAAGAGGGAAGAAAAAAGGACCATGGGACGCTAGTGGATTGAATCACATATCACTTAGGAACCTCTATTTAAATGCAGCCCCTCCCCCATCACTGTAAATGTGCAACAAACATTGGGGAAGGCATTTGTCGGATGGAATTCCAGATGGAATGTTGGTATGTACAGCGAGGCTTTTTGTGGCTGGTGGATCCAAGGTAACTGGGCAGAATTCGGTCGGTGGATCAGTGTGATGGATGGGTTGCTGCCCTCTGTGGAGATTGGCTTTTGTCTTTTTCTCAGGAATCTGTGTTAGTTCGAGTTACTGCTGCTGCCCTAAGACCGGAGTTCAAGGGTAAGTTTCCAGAAACTGAAAGGGCAGACAGTGAAAGATCTGCCTATCATCAGATTACTGGTGAGGCTCCGAGTTACTTTCAGACTTCCCAGTCCTGTTGAAGTCAACTTTATGGAAGACACGAAGAGAACCTGGCAGAAAAGCTGGCTGGACGGATTGAGCTGAGATGCGAACATATTGATGAGAGTTGTTCTGCTACAATGGAGAATACCGGCATGGAGACATCTCTAGAGAATACAGGCTCGAAAGCCTTTCATGAGACCTACTGAACCTCAGTGATACTGGTAGAAATATACGGAGTGTCAACGTGCACTAGAGAAATTTACTCAATTCCCTGCTCCAAGAACGGGTCCAAGATTCCTGAAGTCTAAAAGAGAAGAGATAGTAGAGATGATAAAAGCACTCATGTTCTTGGAAGAGGTCATGAGAATCCACAGGTCCCAAGGGGCATTTACAAACCATTCAGACCAAAATGCACCAAGCCCAGGTAAGCCTTTTCCCAGGTTTGGGCCTTGCTATCAAGCACTTGCTCTTCCCTCCCCTCCACTCAGGCATCCATTTTAAAGGATCAGAACCTGAGCTGCAATGAAGCCATTAGGAGAAGAACAAGCCCCTCCTAGAATCAGAGTTCCTCCAAATTCACTCTCTTTGAACAACGGTGAACTCCTTAAAGGTCAAATACTCTCGATTAAATAGATAGGAATTGAATACTTAGCTCACACAAAGAAATGATGGCCTACCCCTAGATTCAGCAAATGCTGGGGTTATGTATTCTTTGGGGTGAAGGGAGTGTGGTAAGTGAGGGGAAACTTTGACTGAACTTGAATATGTATTCGGCCTCATGTTTTTATAAAGTATAGAGGAATATTATAAGACAGATAGTGAACTGAATTGTAAAAGTTTTGAAAGACATTAAAGACACAGCTTTTGTAGAGCGTCTTAGACTTCTGTCAAGACCCGGGTGCACGATATCATGGGGGTCCACACTTGGTTTAGTTAAATTGCTGTACGCAATATGATGGGATGATTAAACGTTCTCATCAATGATACAAGAACACCTGGTTCTCAGTTGCCTAGCATAGGTGCATCAGGATTCTCATAGCTAAAATGCCTGTAGGTGCTTTTGGAATCAAGCCTAAATGTATATATATTGTTTGGTTTTTGTTGTATTTCCCTAAAGAATAATGTTACCCTTGATATTCCAACATTGGCCAGTATGTGTCATTGGGAGTAAAGGGAACCACATGCACAAGGGAAACCCAGGTTCTCGGTTATTTCATGGTTCCAATAGATACTTCATGGTTCCGGTTGGTGTTGGAGGCTTCAACAGTAAAGAGTTGACATATCCCCTTCAACATATTGGACAGCATTTTTACTTTATATCTTTCTATATTTTTCTTAGAGTTGACATAATCTTACAAAATTGACATGTCTGGCATCTAGGTGGATTTAGTATGTTTCAAATTCTAACTGCATTTTCTTATAAATCCCAAAACATGTAAATCAATTCTATTAACATTCTTAAAAACAGCAACTGAGTTATCAACACTTGTCAAAATTGAAGTCTACGAACAAACCCACCCACCATGGCTGTAAAGAAAACAGAGATAATCAAACATCACATTTCTTTGAATTATATCAGGAATGTGTTGATTTATCAATGCTCAGTTAGCAGAGAACAAGTGTAACCTGTGCTCACTCCCTCCCATGTACACAGAAATGTAAACATCTACTCACCCAGCCCTTGGCACAGGAAACTTGCCGAAGGATGGTCTGTTATATCGAAAGACAGGATGAAGCCTCAGAAAACCTGGAAGCAGGAAAAGGCAATGTAGAGAATGGAAACCAGTGCAGGATCTGACCTCTGGTAATGGAGCATCAGTGGTGAAACTTTGTTTTACTTGGACGCACACTCTCAAGCGGGCAGCACACATGGGATTGAAGGTGATGCGCTGAGTGTTAGAAGAGTGCACAGCAGATGCTTGGCTGACAGAACTCAAAGCAATCAGCACAATATATCCCCACAATTGAATCTGAGACCAAGATCCAAACTGCCAAATTTGAGCTAGCAGACGCAGCGGAAAAAGGGGGATAGGGCTATGGATGACTTCACACAGAGAACTCAGGGATCTAGAGTGCGTTGTGGGTTATGGTGGGTCCTATCAAGACAGCAAACAGAACTGTGACCTCAGTGAGAAATCAACCACACTGGCGTGTGCGGTTGAGTTTATCAATATGTCCTATAGCCTCATCCACTGCATCCACAGTATAAGGGACCAATTTGGCATTTTTCAAATAGAGAACGTGTGCAGCTCAATCAGCGTTATCATGCATCTAGTCTGAGGTTTACAGAGGCGTTGGGGTTGAAATCAATGTTAAAAGATTTAGGATAAGCTACATTCGTAACCTGGACTGGGATTATGGTCTGGTTTGAGGCAGAGTATGTGGAAAAGCTCTGTGGTTGCCTTCGTGAACCCATGACACAAGGATGAGAGAACAAGGAAGAGTGGTCTAATTCCACAGAGTGAGAAGATGAAGCATATCCTTCAGCATTATCTACCAAATGAAGAAGCTACATTTTGGATGGCACTGATATGGTACTGCACAGAGGGCACATAGGTCAGTCTGCGGGATCATTCCAGCAGGCCCTGAAGTATGACATCCATACATATGTTTCCACTTGTTTTTCTGAAGACAGGGAAGCTCTGGGAAGAACTGGTAACATTGGGACAATCCCATGAAAATAAAAATTAGAAGCACACTGTCTGTTGGCTGGGTTTGAAACACACCAATATGACATACAGAAGAATGCAGAGCTGAAAACCTCCAGAAGCTTCATTTCCACTAGAGGAAGTGCCCTGTGCACTTTCAGATGTGAGATTAGCATAATACAAATGAGGATATACTAATTGAAATATTATGCTGTGTTCATCACAACAAAGGCATCACCAGCTATTAGAGATATACCAGACAACACACACAGGAACAGGACATGGCATCAATGTCTAGGGAAAATTGTCTTCACATAAATATCATGGAATTGCATACACCAAAGTCTAAAGTTTTCACTTAACCAAGCCTTGTAAGTGTATATTAGTTAACAGATAGTACTTGACATGAAGAGAAAAAGAAGTATAGGAAAAGAAACCAGAAGTACCATTTCAGTACCAGAGAGTTTGAAGGCCCAAACAATAAGTTTCAAGCAACTAGACGGAAAAATGCTACCAGAGCAAGCATTGAAAACGGAGGTGAGGAAAACGCTGAAGAACAACAGTGTCTCAGAATCACAAAAGGCAGAATACACGAAAAGGGGAAGGGAAACTCTAAAGAAGAACCAAATAATATAAGAAAACTCAATGGATGAGATAATAACTGGGCTAAAGTCAGTCCTAAGCAGACTAGATAATGCAGAGGGACTCGTGAATGACTGTGAAGACAGGGGAACAGAAGTCCCTCGATCAGAAGAAGACATAGAAAAGCAAGTGCAAACCAATGCAAACATCGAGGTTGAATCCTGGGGTAAGACAAAGAATGAAAGAATAGTATTCACAAGTGTCATAAATGGAAAAGCAAGAGATAAAAAAAAAATTCTGAAAAGCTATTTGAAGAAAAATCACAATGAAACATGCTGAAAGCCAAGAAAGGTTCATCTATACGATTTCAGGAAATACACAGCGTCCAAAGCAGTTGGAATCCAAATACACCTATTTGCAGCTGTATAATTCAAATCAACAAAGTTCATGATCATCCCAGTGATTTAAAATGCATCTAGAGGAAAGCAATTTAGCCACAACAGAACCTCCAGAGGGGTATCAGCTCATATCACGGCCGAAATATTGCAGAACAGGGAGGAGTGCAAGGACATAGGCCATATCATGAATGGGAAAAAGCTGTAATCATGGGTAGCCTATGCCAAATGACTGCCATTTCTAATAACGGCAGAGCTAGGGAAATTCACAGACCAGAAAAGCTTAAAAGAATTCAGCAGTTCAAAACTTATCCTAAAAGAAAGATTGAGAATTCTACCCTGAATAGAAAAGTAGCAAGATGAAATGGAAATAAGAAAAACCATTATTGGAAATGCAAGAAGAGCGTGAGTTACAAACAAGAAACAAGAAGAAGGCTAGGAGGACATCAAAGCCATAAGATGGGAGAGGGTAGCAGGAAATCATAGGTGATTTTAAGAACTATCTTAAGTGATTCACATATATGACTCTCTGATTGAAGAAAACGGAGTGATGCATGGGCTAATGTGTTTGCAAAACCAACAACAAGCAAACAAACAAACAATCAATCAAACAGAGTGACACCAAAAGGGTACGGTTGGCTGACATATACCAAAGAAACCATGAGTATTCAAAACAAAATACTAAAAAGGGTGTCAAGGATCTTTCAGCACGCATCGAACCAGTACCGCAGCTTAAATGTACTCAACACACTTGTATTCAGAACACAGACGTGTGCATTAATATTCATAAATATTGCTTCAAAAGAGCATATAGTGACCTAACCCAAATGCCGATTTTGAATAAGATTTGGTCATAGTCCGTGATATAGACTTACAATTCTTCCAACAGCAAGAATGAATGCCATATTCTACCCTACGTAGAGAAGAAACGGCATAAGCCTACAGCAAAGCAAGTAGCTCTTCAAAACTGTACTAAGAGCAAACGAGATAGACAGTAAAGTGCACAATGGGACTGGTTTCATTTCTCGGAATTTCAGCCCCCATGAAATACTGGATCCATTTTCTGAGAGCGTGGGTGTTTCAGCAGAAAGCAACAGACGGAAATGTATTCTGGGTGAATGGATATTATACAAACATGAGTTACCTTTAGTGGAGTGTCTGTGAACTGTGAACTGTTAGAAAGTTTCAAAACGTGTGAAACCATAAACTAAAAATGGGCACACTTCCCTCCGTTTGTACTGTATATACAGATCTGTACCAAAGGAAAGAGGGAAGATAAAAGGAGAGTGGCACACTAGTGGATAGAATCACATTTAAATTAGGAACCTCTCGTTTAATGCAGCCCCTCCACCAACACTGACAATATTCAGCAACCATTGGGGATGGCAGTTACCGGTTGGATTCCAGGTGGAATATTGATGTGTACCGTGAGGCTTGTTGTGGCTGGTGGATCCAAGGTAACTGGGCAGAATTCTGTGGGTGGATCAGTGTGATGGGGGAGCTGCCGCCCTTTGTGGAGATTGGCTTAGGTCTTTTGATCAGGAAGCTGTGTAAGTTCGAGATAATGCTGCTGCCCAAAGACCTAAGTTCACGGGTAAGTTTCCAGAAGCTGAAAGGGCAGAGAGTGGAAGAACTGTCTTTCATCAGCTTACTGGTGAGGCTCCGAGGTACTTTCAGTCTTGCCCAGTCCTGTTGAAGTCGACTTTATGGGAGACACGAAGAGAAGCTGGCAGAAAAGCTGGCTGCACGGATTGAGGAGAGATGCGAACATATTGATGAGAGTTGTTCCGCTGCAATGGAGAATACCGGCAGGGAGACATCTCTAGAGAATACCAGGCTCGAAAGACATTCATGAGACCTTCTGAACTTCTGTGATACCGGCAGAAACATTCGGAGTGTCAACGTGCACTTGAGAATGTCACCCTATTCTCTGCTCCAAGAACGGCTCCAAGATTCCTGACGTCTAAAAGAGAAGAGAAGGCAGAGATGATAAAAGCGCTCGTGTTCTTGGAAGAGGTCATGAGAATCCACAGGTCCCAAGGGGCATTTACAAACCATTCAGACCAAAATGCACCAAGCCCAGGTAAGCCTTTTCCCAGGTTGGGGCATTGCTATCAAGCACTTATTCTTCCCTCCCCTCCACTCAGGCATCCATTTTAAAGGATCAGATACTGAGCTGCAATGAAGACAGTAGGAGAAGAGCAAGCCCCTCCTAGAATCAGAGTTCCTCCATCTTCACACTCTGTGAACTACAGTGAACTCCTGAAAGGTCAAATATTTTTGACTAAGATAGATAGGAATTGAGTAATCAGCTCAAACAAAGAAATGATGACCTTTCCCTAGATTGAGCAAATGCTTTTTTTATGTCTTCTTTGGGGTGAAGGGAGTGTTGTAAGTGAGGGGACTCTTTGACTGTACTTGAATATGTATTATGCCTCAGTATTTCAAGACAGTATACTCAAATATTATAAGTCAGATAGTGAACTCAACTGTAAAATAGTGAATGACATTAAAGACTCATGTTATTTGGAACATCTTTCTTATCAATCAAGCCCCGAGTTTACGAAATCTTGGGAGTGCACACGGGTGTGTTAAATTGCTTTACCCAACATGATCGGATGATTAAGCGTTCTCATCACTGATAGAAGAACACCTGTTTTCAATAGCCTAGCATAGCTGCAGCAGGGTTCTCATAGCTAAAATGCCTGTATGTGCTTTTGGAATCAAGCCTAAATGTATATATTTTGTTTGGTTTTTCTTGTACTTTCCTAGAGAGGAATGTTAACCCTTGAAATGCCAACATTGTCCAGTATGTGTCATTGGGAGTATAGGGCACCACATGCACAATGGAAAACCAGGTTCTCGGTTATTTCATGGTTTCAATAGGTACTTCATGGTTCCTGTTGGTTTTGGAGGCTTCAAAAGAAAAGAGTTGACATTTCCCCTTCAACATTTTGGAAAGAGATTTTCATTTCTATCTGTCTACATTTTTCTTAGAGCTGAAATAATGTTACATAAATTGACAAGTCGGACTTCTAGGTAAATTTAGTATGTTTTAAACACTAACTTCATTTTCATATAAATCCCAAAACATGTAAATCAATTCTATTAACCTTCTTAAAAACTGCAACTCTGTTATCAACACAATGTCAAAATTGGAGTCTTCGGACAATACCTCCAACCATGGCTTTATAGAAAACAGAGCTAAACAAACATCACATTTCTGTGAATTACATCTGGAAAGTGTTGATTTATCGATGCACAGTTGGCAGAGAACCAGTGCAACCTGCGCTCACTCCCTCCCATGTACACAGCAATATAAACTTCCACTCACCCAGCCCTTGTCACAGGACACTATATGAATGGTGGCCTGTTACTTCCAAGGACAGGATGAGGCTTCAGGAAACCTGGAATCAGGAGAAGGCAAAGTAGAGAATGGAAATCTGTGCAGGATCTGACCTCTGCTGATGGAGCAGCAAAGGTGAAACTCTGTTTTACTTGGACGCACACTCTCAAGCGGACAGAACACATTGGACTCTAGGTAATGCGCTGAGTGTTAGAAGAGTGCACAGCAGATGCTTGGCTGACATAACTCATAGAAATCAGCACAAAATATCCCCACAATTGATTCTGAGACCAAGATCCGATCTGCAAAGTTTAGCTAGCAGAGGCAGCGGAAAATGAGGTATAGAGCTACAGATAATGGCACACGATGAGTCTCAGGGCTCTGGAGTGTGTTGAGGGTTTTGTTGGGTTCTATGAGGAGAGCAAACCGAACTGTTACCCCAGTAAGAAAGCAACCATATTGGCATGTGAGTTTGAGTTTTTCGATATGTGCCAGGGCCACATCCACTGCATCTTTCAGGCCCTGGATCAATTTGGCATTTTGCAAATAGAGCACATGTGGAGCTCAAATAGAGAAGTCGTGCATCCGGTCTGAGAGATTCAGTGGCCCTTGGGTTTGAAATCAGTATTAAAAGCTTCAGGATCTGCTACAGTCATAATCTGAACAGGGATTACAGATTGGTTTGAGGAAGAGAATTCGGTACAGCACTGTGGTTGCATTTGTGCACCCATGACTCAAAGATGAGTGATCAAGGACGAGTGGTCAAAGTCCACAACGTGAGAAGTTCAAGCATTTCCTTCAGCATTATCTCCCAAATGCAGATGCTACATTTTGGATGGCACTGACATGGTACTGCCCAGAGGACACAAAGATCGGTCTGCGGGATCATTCCAGCAGGCCCTGATGTATGACATCCATACATAAGTTTCCACTTGTGTTTCTGTAGACAGAGAAGCTCTGGGAAGAACTGGTAACATTGGGACATTCCCATGGCAATAGAAAGCACAAGCGCACTCTCAGTTTGCTGTTTTGGAAAGACTCCAATATGACGTACAGCACAATGCCGAGCTGAAAATGTTTAAGCTTCATTTCCAGAAGAGGAAGTGTACACTGCATTTTCAGAATTGTGAGGTAAGTGCAATAAAAATAAGTTTTACTAATTGAAATAATATGGTGTGCTCATCACAACAAAGGCAACACCTGAATTAGAGGTATACCAGACAACACACACAGGAACAGGACATATTATCAATGCCTATGGAAAATTGTCCTCACAGAAATATCATGGAACTCTGTACACAAAAATGTCTAAAATTTTCACTTAAAAAGCCCTATAAATCTATATTAGATACCTGATATTACTTGACCAGTAGAGATAAAGAAGTATAGTAAAAGAAACAGGAAGTACCATTTTCAGTTCCAAAGAGTTTGAAGGCCCAAAAAAATAAGCTTTCAAACATCTAGAATGCAAAACGCTACCAGAGAAGTATTGAAAACTGAGGTGAGGAAAACATGAAGTACAACAGTGTCTCAGAATCACAAAAGGCTGTATACCAGGAAAGGGGTAGAGAAACCCTAAAAACGAGCCAAATAATAGCAGAAAACCCAATGATGAGACAATACAAGGGCAAAAGTTAGACCAAAGCAGACTTGATAATGCAGACGGAATCGTGAAAAATTGTGAAGACAGGGGAACAGAAATCCCTCGATCACAAGAAGACATAGAAAAAGAAGTGAAAAACAATGCAGACATTGCTGTTGAAGCCTGGGGTAAGACAAAGCATGAAAGAGTATGGTTCTTAACAGTCTCAGATGGAAAAGCAAGATTAACAAAAAAAAGCCTGAAAAGATAATGGTAGAAACATCAGACTGAAACTCGCTGAAAGAAAAGAAAGAATCATTTATACGAATTCAGGATCTACACAGCGTCCAAAGGAGGTGGAATCCCAATAGACCTACTTGCAGCTGTATAATTCAAATCAACAAAGTTCATGATCAAACCAGTGATTAAAAATGCATCTAGAGGAAAGTAATTTAGTCACAACAGAAACTCCAGAGGGGTTTCAGCTCATATCTCGGCCGAAATATTGCAAAAAAGGGAGGAGTGCAAGGACATAGGCCATATCCTGAAGGAGAAAAAGCTGTAATCATGGGTAGCCTATGCCAGAAGACTGCCATATCTAATAACGGCAGAGCTAGGGAAATTCACAGACCAGCAAAGCTTAAAAGAATTACGCAGTTCAAAATTTATCCTAAAAAAAGATTGAGAATTCTACCCTGAATAGAAAAGTAGCAAGATGAAATGGAAATAAGAAAAACCATCACTGGAAATGCAAGAAGAGCGTGAGTTACAAAAAAGAAACAAGAAGAAGGCAAGGAGGTCATCAAAGTCATAAGATGGGAGAGGGTAGCAGGAAATCATAGGAGATTTTAAGCACTATCTTAAGTGATTCACATATATGACTCTCTGATTGAAGCAAACGGAGTGATGCATGAACTAATGTGTTTGACAACCAACAATAAGCAAACAAACAAACAATCAAACAAACAGAGAGACACCAAAAGGGTACGGTTGGCTGACATATACCAAAGAAACCATGATTATTCAAAACAAAATACTCAAAGTGATGTCAAGGAAAATACAGCACGCACTGACACAATATCGCAGCTTAAATGTACTCAACAAAATTGTATTCAGAACACAGACGCGTGCATTAATATTCATAAATATTGATTCAAAAGAGCATATCGTGACCTAACCCAAATGACTATTTTGAATAAGATTTGGTCAAAGTACGTGATATAGACTTACAATTCTTCCAACAGCAAGAATGAATGCCATATTCTACCCTAAGTAGAGTACAAACGGCATAAGACTATAACAAAGAAATGTAGCTCTGCAAAAGTGTACTAAGAGCAAACGAGACAGACAGTAAAGTGCACATTGGGATTGGTTTCATTTCTCGTAATTTCAGCCCCCATGAAATAAATGGATCCATTTTCTGAGAGAGTGGGTGTTTCAGCAGAAATCAACAGACAGATATGTATTATGGTTGAATGGATATTACACAAACATGACTTTCATTTAGTGGGATCTCTGTGTACTGTGAGCTGTTAGAAAGTTTCAAGACGTGTGAAACCATAAACTAAAAATGGACACACTTCCCACCGTTTGTACTGTATACACAGAACTGTACCAAAGGAATGTGGGAAGAAAAAAGTACAATGGAACTCTAGTGGATAGAATCACATTTAACTTAGGAACCTCTCGTTTGATGCAGCCACTCCCCCAACACTGACAATATTCAGCAACCATTGGGGATGGCAGTTACCGGTTGGATTCTAGGTGGAATCTTGTTGTGTACCGCGAGGCTTCTTGTGGCTTATGGATCCAAGGTAACTGGGCAGAATTCTGTGGGTGGATCAGTGTGATGGAGGGGCTGCCACCCTTTGTGGAGATTGGCTTAGGTCTTTTGATCAGGACGCTGTGTAAGTTCGAAATTATGCTGCTGCCCAAAGACCTAAGTTCACGGGTAAGTTTCCAGAACATGAGAGGGCAGAGAGTGGAAGATCTGACTGTCATCAGCTTACTGGTGAGGCTCCGAGGTACTTTCAGACTTGCCCAGTCCTGTTGAAGTCGACTTTATGGGAGACACGAAGAGAAGCTGGCAGAAAAGCTGGCTGCACGGATTGAGGAGAGATGCGAACATATTGATGAGAGTTGTTTAGCTACAATGGAGAATACCGGCATGGAGACATCTCTAGAGAATACCAGGTTCGAAAGACATTCATGAGACCTACTGAACCTCTGTGATACTGGCAGAACCATTCGGAGTGTCAACGTGCACTTGAGAAAGTCACTCCATTCTCTGCTCCAAGAATGGCTCCAAGATTCCTGACGTCTAAAAGAGAAGAGATGGCAGAGATGATAAAAGCGCTCATGTTCTTGGAAGAGGTCATGAGAATCCACAGGTCCCAAGGGGCATTTACAAACCATTCAGACCAAAATGCACCAAGCCCAGGTAAGCCTTTTCCCAGGTTTGGGCCTTGCTATCAAGCACTTGCTCTTCCCTCCCCTCCACTCAGGCATCCGTTTAAAGGCTCAGAACCTTAGCTGCAATGAAGACAGTAGGAGAAGAACAAGCCCCTCCTAGAATCAGAGTTCCTCCAACTTCACACTCTGTGAAAAACTGTGAAATCCTGAAAGGTCAAATACTCTCGCCTAAAATAGTTGGGTATTGATTACTTAGCTCACACCAAGAAATTATGACCTTCCCCTAGATTCAGCAAATGCTGTGTTTATGTCTTGTCTGGGGTGAAGGGAGTGTGGTAAGTGAGAGGAATCTTTGACTGAACTTGAATATGTACTAGG
Source organism: Camelus bactrianus (assembly GCF_048773025.1). Lineage (NCBI taxonomy): Eukaryota > Metazoa > Chordata > Mammalia > Artiodactyla > Camelidae > Camelus > Camelus bactrianus. Next base: position 84,697,698 of record NC_133546.1, on the reverse strand, counting down.
CCTCAGTTTTTCAACACAGTATATATAGGTAAATATTAGGTCAGATAGTGACCTGAACTGTAAAATAGTTGAAAGACTTTAAAGACACAGGTTTTGTGGACAATCTTCCTCTTCAGTAAAGCACCGGGTGCACGATATACTGGGGGTCCAGACTTGGTTGTGTTAAATTGCTTTAACCAACATGATCGGATGATTAAGCGTTCTCATCCCTGATAGAAGAACACCTGTTTTTCAATAGCCTAGCTTAGCTGCAGCAGGGTTCTCATTGCTAAAATGCCCGTATGTGCTTTTGGATTCAAGCCTAAATGTATATATTTTGTTTGGTATTTCTTGTACTTTCCTAGAGAGAAATGTTACCCCTTGAAATTCTAACATTTGCCAGTATGTGTCATTGGGAGTATAGGGCACCACTTGCACAACGGAAACCCAGGCTCTCGGTTATTTCGTGGTTTCAATAGGTACTTCATGGTTCCTGTCGGTGTTGAAGGCTTCAACTGTAAAGAGTTGACATGTCCCCTTCAAAATTTGGGCTGCGATTTTACTTTCTATCTGTCTACATTTTTCTTAGAGCTGACAAAGTGTTACAAAAATTGACAAGTCAGAATTCTAGGTAAATTTAGTACGTTTCAAACACTAACTTCATTTTCATATAAATCCCAAAACATGTAAATCAATTCTATTGACCTTCTTAAAAACTGCAACTGTGTTATCAACACAATGTCAAAATTGGAGTGTTCGGACAATCATTCCAACCATGGCTTTATAGAAAACAGAACGAAAGAAACATCACATTTCTGTGAATTACATCTGGAAAGTGTTGTTTTGTCGATGCCCAGTTGGCAGAGAACCAGTGCAACCTGCGCACACTCCCTCGCATGTACACAGCAATGTAAACTCACACTCACCCAGGCCTTGGCACAGGACACTTTCTGAAGAGTGGTCTGTTACTTCCAAAGTCAGGATGAGGCCTCAGGTAACCTGGAAGCAGGAGAAGGCAAAGTAGAGAATGGAAATCTGTACAGGATCTGACCTCTGCTGATGGAGCAGCAAAGGTGAAACTCTGTTTTACTTGGACACACACTCTCAAGCGGACAGCACACATGGGACTGTAGGTAATGAGCTGAGTGTTAGAAGAGTGCACAGCAGATGCTTGGCTGACATAACTCTTGGAAATCTGCACAAAATATCCCCACAATTGATTCTGAGACCAAGATCCGATCTACCAAATTAGAGCTAGCAGAGGCAGTGGAAAATGAGGTATAGAGCTACAGATAATGACACACGCAGAGTCTCAGGGATCTGGAGTGCGTTTGGGTTGTAGTGTGTTCTATCAAGAGAGCAAACAGACTTGTTACCCCAGTAAGAACGCAAACACATTGGCGTGTGAGTTTGAGTTTTTCGATATGTGCCATGGCCACATTCACTGCATCTTGCAGGCCCAGGATCAATATGGCATTTTGCCAATAGAGCACGTGTGGGGCTCAACTACAGAAGCCGTGCATCTGGTCTGAGGGATTCAGGGGTCCTTGGGTTTGAAATCAGTACTAAAAGCTTCAGGATCTGCTACAGTCTTAACCTGGACAGGGATTACGGATTGGTTTGAGGAAGAGAATTCAGTACAGCTCTGTGGTTGCATTCGTGCACCCATGACCCAAGGATGAGGGATCAAGGACGAGTGGTCAAAGTCCACAACGTGAGAAGTTCAAGCATTTCCTTCAGCATTATCTCCCAAATGCAGATGCTACATTTTGGACGGCACTGACATGATACTGACCAGAGGACACAAAGATCGGTCTGCGGCATCATTCCAACAGGCCCTGATATATGACATCAATACATATGTTTCCACTGGTGTTTCTGTAGACCGAGAAACTCTGGGAAGAACTGGTAACATTGGGACATTCCCATGGCAATAGAAAGCACAAGCGCACTCTCAGTTTGCTGTTTTGGAAAGACTCCAATATGACGTACATCCGAAAGCCAAGCTGAAAATGTTTAAGCTTCATTTCCAGAAGAGGAAGTGTACTCTGCACTTTCAGAATTGTGATGTAAGTGCAATAAAACGAAGTTTTACTAATTGAAATAATATGGTGTCCTCATCACAACAAAGGCAACACCAGCAATTAGAGATATACCAGACAACACACACAGGAACAGTACATGGCATCAATGCCTAGGGAAAATTGTCCTCACAGAAATATCATGGAACTTTGTACACCCAATTGTCTAAAATTTTCACTTATTAAAGCCCTATAATTCTATATTAGATACCTGATATTACTTGACCAGTAGAGATAAAGAAGTATAGTAAAAGAAACAGGAAGTACCATTTTCAGTTCCAAAGAGTTTGAAGGCCTAAAAAATAAGCTTTCAAATATCTAGGCTGCAAAACGCTACCAGAGCAAGTATTGAAAACTCAGGTGGGGAAAACATGAACTACAAGAGTGTCTCAGAATCACAAAAGGCAGTATACCGGGAAAGGGAAGAGAAACTCTAAAAACGAGCCAAACAATATCAGAAAACACAAGGATGAGACAATACCAGGGCTAAAGACAGTCCAAAGCAGACTTGATAATGCAGATGGACTCGTGAAAGTCTGTGAAGACAGGGGAACAGAAATTCCTCGATCAGAAGAAGATATAGGGAAATGAAGTGCAAACCTATGCTAATAATGCTGTTGAAGCCTGGGGTAAGAGAAAGCATGAAAGAGTATGTTTCGTAAGAGACCCAGATGGAAAAGCAAGGTTTACCAAAATCCTGAAAAGATAATTGTAGAACATTCATACTGATACATTCTGAAAGACAAGAAAGTATCATCTATATGAATTCAGTATCTACACAGCGTCCAAAGGAGTTGGAATCCCAATAGACCTAATTGCAGCTGTATAATTCAAATCAACAAAGTTCATGATCACCCCAGTGATTTAAAATGCATCTAGAGGAAAGCAATTTATTCACAACAGAACCTCCAGAGGGGTTTCAGCTCATATCTCGGCAGAAAAATTGCAGAACTGGGAGGAGTGCAAGGACATAGGCCATATCTTGAATGAGAGAAAGCTGTAATCATGGGTAGCCTATGCCACATGACTGACATATCTAATAACGGCAGAGCTAGGGATATTCACAGACCAGCAAAGCTTAAAAGAATTCAGCAGTTCAAAACTTATCCTAAAAGAAAGATTGAGAATTCTACCCTGAATAGAAAAGTAGCAAGATGAAATGGGAATAAGAAAATCCATTATTGGAAATGCAATAAGAGCGTGAGTTACAAACAAGAAACAAGAAGAAGGCAAGGAGGACATCAAAGCCATAAGATGGGAGAGGGTAGCAGGAAATCATAGGTGATTTTAAGCACTATCTTAAGTGATACACATATATGACTCTCTGATTGAAGCAAACGGAGTGATGCATAGACTAAAGTGTTTGCAAACCCAACAACAAGCAAACAAACAAACAATCAAACAAACAGAGAGACACCAAAAGGGTACGGTTGGCTGACATATACCAAAGAAACCATGAGTATTCAAAACAAAATACTCAAATTGATGTCAAGGATCATTCAGCACCCACCGACCCAGTATCGCAGCTTAAATGTACTCAACACACTTGTATTCAGAACACAGACGCGTGCATTAATATTCATAAATATTGATTCAAAAGAGCATATCGTGACCTGAACCAAATGACGATTTTGAATAAGATTTGGTCATAGTCCGTGATATAGACTTACAATTATTCCAACAGCAAGAATGAATGCCATATACTACCCTAAGTAGAGAAGAAACGTCATAAGCCTATAACAAAGACAAGTAGCTCTGCAAAACAGTACTAAGAGCAAACGAGACAGACAGTAAAGTGCACATTGGGATTGGTTTCATTTCTCGTAATTTCAGCCCCCATGAAATAAATGGATCCATTTTCTGAGAGAGTGGGTGTTTCAGCAGAAAGCAACAGACGGATATGTATTATGGTTGAATGGATATTACACAAACATGACTTTCATTTAGTGGGATCTCTGTGTACTGTGAGCTGTTAGAAAGTTTCAAGACGTGTGAAACCATAAACTAAAAATGGACACACTTCCCACCGTTTGTACTGTATACACAGAACTGTACCAAAGGAATGTGGGAAGAAAAAAGTACAATGGAACTCTAGTGGATAGAATCACATTTAACTTAGGAACCTCTCGTTTGATGCAGCCACTCCCCCAACACTGACAATATTCAGCAACCATTGGGGATGGCAGTTACCGGTTGGATTCTAGGTGGAATCTTGTTGTGTACCGCGAGGCTTCTTGTGGCTTATGGATCCAAGGTAACTGGGCAGAATTCTGTGGGTGGATCAGTGTGATGGAGGGGCTGCCACCCTTTGTGGAGATTGGCTTAGGTCTTTTGATCAGGACGCTGTGTAAGTTCGAAATTATGCTGCTGCCCAAAGACCTAAGTTCACGGGTAAGTTTCCAGAACATGAGAGGGCAGAGAGTGGAAGATCTGACTGTCATCAGCTTACTGGTGAGGCTCCGAGGTACTTTCAGACTTGCCCAGTCCTGTTGAAGTCGACTTTATGGGAGACACGAAGAGAAGCTGGCAGAAAAGCTGGCTGCACGGATTGAGGAGAGATGCGAACATATTGATGAGAGTTGTTTAGCTACAATGGAGAATACCGGCATGGAGACATCTCTAGAGAATACCAGGTTCGAAAGACATTCATGAGACCTACTGAACCTCTGTGATACTGGCAGAACCATTCGGAGTGTCAACGTGCACTTGAGAAAGTCACTCCATTCTCTGCTCCAAGAACGGCTCCAAGATTCCTGACGTCTAAAAGAGAAGAGATGGCAGAGATGATAAAAGCGCTCATGTTCTTGGAAGAGGTCATGAGAATCCACAGGTCCCAAGGGGCATTTACAAACCATTCAGACCAAAATGCACCAAGCCCAGGTAAGCCTTTTCCCAGGTTTGGGCCTTGCTATCAAGCACTTGCTCTTCCCTCCCCTCCACTCAGGCATCCGTTTAAAGGCTCAGAACCTTAGCTGCAATGAAGACAGTAGGAGAAGAGCAAGCCCCTCCTAGAATCAGAGTTCCTCCAACTTCACACTCTGTGAAAAACTGTGAAATCCTGAAAGGTCAAATACTCTCGCCTAAAATAGTTGGGTATTGATTACTTAGCTCACACCAAGAAATTATGACCTTCCCCTAGATTCAGCAAATGCTGTGTTTATGTCTTGTCTGGGGTGAAGGGAGTGTGGTAAGTGAGAGGAATCTTTGACTGAACTTGAATATGTACTAGGCCTCAGTTTTTCAACACAGTATATATAGGTAAATATTAGGTCAGATAGTGACCTGAACTGTAAAATAGTTGAAAGACTTTAAAGACACAGGTTTTGTGGACAATCTTCCTCTTCAGTAAAGCACCGGGTGCACGATATACTGGGGGTCCAGACTTGGTTGTGTTAAATTGCTTTAACCAACATGATCGGATGATTAAGCGTTCTCATCCCTGATAGAAGAACACCTGTTTTTCAATAGCCTAGCATAGCTGCAGCAGGGTTCTCATTGCTAAAATGCTCGTATGTGCTTTTGGAATCAAGCCTAAATGTATATATTTTGTTTGGTATTTCTTGTACTTTCCTAGAGAGAAATGTTACCCCTTGAAATTCTAACATTTGCCAGTATGTGTCATTGGGAGTATAGGGCACCACTTGCACAACGGAAACCCAGGCTCTCGGTTATTTCGTGGTTTCAATAGGTACTTCATGGTTCCTGTCGGTGTTGAAGGCTTCAACTGTAAAAAGTTGACATGTCCCCTTCAAAATTTGGGCTGCGATTTTACTTTCTATCTGTCTACATTTTTCTTAGAGCTGACAAAGTGTTACAAAAATTGACAAGTCAGAATTCTAGGTAAATTTAGTACGTTTCAAACACTAACTTCATTTTCATATAAATCCCAAAACATGTAAATCAATTCTATTGACCTTCTTAAAAACTGCAACTGTGTTATCAACACAATGTCAAAATTGGAGTGTTCGGACAATCATTCCAACCATGGCTTTATAGAAAACAGAACTAAAGAAACATCACATTTCTGTGAATTACATCTGGAAAGTGTTGTTTTGTCGATGCCCAGTTGGCAGAGAACCAGTGCAACCTGCGCACACTCCCTCGCATGTACACAGCAATGTAAACTCACACTCACCCAGGCCTTGGCACAGGACACTTTCTGAAGAGTGGTCTGTTACTTCCAAAGTCAGGATGAGGCCTCAGGTGACCTGGAAGCAGGAGAAGGCAAAGTAGAGAATGGAAATCTGTACAGGATCTGACCTCTGCTGATGGAGCAGCAAAGGTGAAACTCTGTTTTACTTGGACACACACTCTCAAGCGGACAGCACACATGGGACTGTAGGTAATGAGCTGAGTGTTAGAAGAGTGCACAGCAGATGCTTGGCTGACATAACTCTTGGAAATCTGCACAAAATATCCCCACAATTGATTCTGAGACCAAGATCCGATCTACCAAATTAGAGCTAGCAGAGGCAGTGGAAAATGAGGTATAGAGCTACAGATAATGACACACGCAGAGTCTCAGGGATCTGGAGTGCGTTTGGGTTGTAGTGTGTTCTATCAAGAGAGCAAACAGACTTGTTACCCCAGTAAGAACGCAAACACATTGGCGTGTGAGTTTGAGTTTTTCGATATGTGCCATGGCCACATTCACTGCATCTTGCAGGCCCAGGATCAATATGGCATTTTGCCAATAGAGCACGTGTGGGGCTCAACTACAGAAGCCGTGCATCTGGTCTGAGGGATTCAGGGGTCCTTGGGTTTGAAATCAGTACTAAAAGCTTCAGGATCTGCTACAGTCTTAACCTGGACAGGGATTACGGATTGGTTTGAGGAAGAGAATTCAGTACAGCTCTGTGGTTGCATTCGTGCACCCATGACCCAAGGATGAGGGATCAAGGACGAGTGGTCAAAGTCCACAACGTGAGAAGTTCAAGCATTTCCTTCAGCATTATCTCCCAAATGCAGATGCTACATTTTGGACGGCACTGACATGATACTGACCAGAGGACACAAAGATCGGTCTGCGGCATCATTCCAGCAGGCCCTGATATATGACATCAATACATATGATTCCACTGGTGTTTCTGTAGACCGAGAAACTCTGGGAAGAACTGGTAACATTGGGACATTCCCATGGCAATAGAAAGCACAAGCGCACTCTCAGTTTGCTGTTTTGGAAAGACTCCAATATGACGTACATCCGAATGCCAAGCTGAAAATGTTTAAGCTTCATTTCCAGAAGAGGAAGTGTACTCTGCACTTTCAGAATTGTGATGTAAGTGCAATAAAACGAAGTTTTACTAATTGAAATAATATGGTGTCCTCATCACAACAAAGGCAACACCAGCAATTAGAGATATACCAGACAACACACACAGGAACAGTACATGGCATCAATGCCTAGGGAAAATTGTCCTCACAGAAATATCATGGAACTTTGTACACCCAATTGTCTAAAATTTTCACTTATCAAAGCCCTATAATTCTATATTAGATACCTGATATTACTTGACCAGTAGAGATAAAGAAGTATAGTAAAAGAAACAGGAAGTACCATTTTCAGTTCCAAAGAGTTTGAAGGCCTAAAAAATAAGCTTTCAAATATCTAGGCTGCAAAACGCTACCAGAGCGAGTATTGAAAACTCAGGTGGGGAAAACATGAACTACAAGAGTGTCTCAGAATCACAAAAGGCAGTATACCGGGAAAGGGAAGAGAAACTCTAAAAACGAGCCAAACAATATCAGAAAACACAAGGATGAGACAATACCAGGGCTAAAGTCAGTCCAAAGCAGACTTGATAATGCAGATGGACTCGTGAAAGTCTGTGAAGACAGGGGAACAGAAATTCCTCGATCAGAAGAAGATATAGGGAAATGAAGTGCAAACCTATGCTAATAATGCTGTTGAAGCCTGGGGTAAGAGAAAGCATGAAGGAGTATGTTTCGTAAGAGACCCAGATGGAAAAGCAAGGTTTACCAAAATCCTGAAAAGATAATTGTAGAACATTCATACTGATACATTCTGAAAGACAAGAAAGTATCATCTATATGAATTCAGTATCTACACAGCGTCCAAAGGAGTTGGAATCCCAATAGACCTAATTGCAGCTGTGTAATTCAAATCAACAAAGTTCATGATCACCCCAGTGATTTAAAATGCATCTAGAGGAAAGCAATTTATTCACAACAGAACCTCCAGAGGGGTTTCAGCTCATATCTCGGCAGAAAAATTGCAGAACTGGGAGGAGTGCAAGGACATAGGCCATATCCTGAATGAGAGAAAGCTGTAATCATGGGTAGCCTATGCCACATGACTGACATATCTAATAACGGCAGAGCTAGGGATATTCACAGACCAGCAAAGCTTAAAAGAATTCAGCAGTTCAAAACTTATCCTAAAAGAAAGATTGAGAATTCTACCCTGAATAGAAAAGTAGCAAGATGAAATGGGAATAAGAAAATCCATTATTGGAAATGCAATAAGAGCGTGAGTTACAAACAAGAAACAAGAAGAAGGCAAGGAGGACATCAAAGCCATAAGATGGGAGAGGGTAGCAGGAAATCATAGGTGATTTTAAGCACTATCTTAAGTGATACACATATATGACTCTCTGATTGAAGCAAACGGAGTGATGCATAGCCTAAAGTGTTTGCAAACCCAACAACAAGCAAACAAACAAACAATCAAACAAACAGAGAGACACCAAAAGGGTACGGTTGGCTGACATATACCAAAGAAACCATGAGTATTCAAAACAAAATACTCAAATTGATGTCAAGGATCATTCAGCACCCACCGACCCAGTATCGCAGCTTAAATGTACTCAACACACTTGTATTCAGAACACAGACGCGTGCATTAATATTCATAAATATTGATTCAAAAGAGCATATCGTGACCTGAACCAAATGACGATTTTGAATAAGATTTGGTCATAGTCCGTGATATAGACTTACAATTATTCCAACAGCAAGAATGAATGCCATATACTACCCTAAGTAGAGAAGAAACGTCATAAGCCTATAACAAAGACAAGTAGCTCTGCAAAACAGTACTAAGGGCAAACGAGACAGACAGTAAAGTGCACATTGGGATTGGTTTCATTTCTCGTAATTTCAGCCCCCATGAAATAAATGGATCCATTTTCTGAGAGAGTGGGTGTTTCAGCAGAAAGCAACAGACGGATATGTATTATGGTTGAATGGATATTACACAAACATGACTTTCATTTAGTGGGATCTCTGTGTACTGTGAGCTGTTAGAAAGTTTCAAGACGTGTGAAACCATAAACTAAAAATGGACACACTTCCCACCGTTTGTACTGTATACACAGAACTGTACCAAAGGAATGTGGGAAGAAAAAAGTACAATGGAACTCTAGTGGATAGAATCACATTTAACTTAGGAACCTCTCGTTTGATGCAGCCACTCCCCCAACACTGACAATATTCAGCAACCATTGGGGATGGCAGTTACCGGTTGGATTCTAGGTGGAATCTTGTTGTGTACCGCGAGGCTTCTTGTGGCTTATGGATCCAAGGTAACTGGGCAGAATTCTGTGGGTGGATCAGTGTGATGGAGGGGCTGCCACCCTTTGTGGAGATTGGCTTAGGTCTTTTGATCAGGACGCTGTGTAAGTTCGAAATTATGCTGCTGCCCAAAGACCTAAGTTCACGGGTAAGTTTCCAGAACATGAGAGGGCAGAGAGTGGAAGATCTGACTGTCATCAGCTTACTGGTGAGGCTCCGAGGTACTTTCAGACTTGCCCAGTCCTGTTGAAGTCGACTTTATGGGAGACACGAAGAGAAGCTGGCAGAAAAGCTGGCTGCACGGATTGAGGAGAGATGCGAACATATTGATGAGAGTTGTTTAGCTACAATGGAGAATACCGGCATGGAGACATCTCTAGAGAATACCAGGTTCGAAAGACATTCATGAGACCTACTGAACCTCTGTGATACTGGCAGAACCATTCGGAGTGTCAACGTGCACTTGAGAAAGTCACTCCATTCTCTGCTCCAAGAACGGCTCCAAGATTCCTGACGTCTAAAAGAGAAGAGATGGCAGAGATGATAAAAGCGCTCATGTTCTTGGAAGAGGTCATGAGAATCCACAGGTCCCAAGGTGCATTTACAAACCATTCAGACCAAAATGCACCAAGCCCAGGTAAGCCTTTTCCCAGGTTTGGGCCTTGCTATCAAGCACTTGCTCTTCCCTCCCCTCCACTCAGGCATCCGTTTAAAGGCTCAGAACCTTAGCTGCAATGAAGACAGTAGGAGAAGAACAAGCCCCTCCTAGAATCAGAGTTCCTCCAACTTCACACTCTGTGAAAAACTGTGAAATCCTGAAAGGTCAAATACTCTCGCCTAAAATAGTTGGGTATTGATTACTTAGCTCACACCAAGAAATTATGACCTTCCCCTAGATTCAGCAAATGCTGTGTTTATGTCTTGTCTGGGGTGAAGGGAGTGTGGTAAGTGAGAGGAATCTTTGACTGAACTTGAATATGTACTAGGCCTCAGTTTTTCAACACAGTATATATAGGTAAATATTAGGTCAGATAGTGACCTGAACTGTAAAATAGTTGAAAGACTTTAAAGACACAGGTTTTGTGGACAATCTTCCTCTTCAGTAAAGCACCGGGTGCACGATATACTGGGGGTCCAGACTTGGTTGTGTTAAATTGCTTTAACCAACATGATCGGATGATTAAGCGTTCTCATCCCTGATAGAAGAACACCTGTTTTTCAATAGCCTAGCTTAGCTGCAGCAGGGTTCTCATTGCTAAAATGCCCGTATGTGCTTTTGGAATCAAGCCTAAATGTATATATTTTGTTTGGTATTTCTTGTACTTTCCTAGAGAGAAATGTTACCCCTTGAAATTCTAACATTTGCCAGTATGTGTCATTGGGAGTATAGGGCACCACTTGCACAACGGAAACCCAGGCTCTCGGTTATTTCATGGTTTCAATAGGTACTTCATGGTTCCTGTCGGTGTTGAAGGCTTCAACTGTAAAAAGTTGACATGTCCCCTTCAAAATTTGGGCTGCGATTTTACTTTCTATCTGTCTACATTTTTCTTAGAGCTGACAAAGTGTTACAAAAATTGACAAGTCAGAATTCTAGGTAAATTTAGTACGTTTCAAACACTAACTTCATTTTCATATAAATCCCAAAACATGTAAATCAATTCTATTGACCTTCTTAAAAACTGCAACTGTGTTATCAACACAATGTCAAAATTGGAGTGTTCGGACAATCATTCCAACCATGGCTTTATAGAAAACAGAACTAAAGAAACATCACATTTCTGTGAATTACATCTGGAAAGTGTTGTTTTGTCGATGCCCAGTTGGCAGAGAACCAGTGCAACCTGCGCACACTCCCTCTCATGTACACAGCAATGTAAACTCACACTCACCCAGGCCTTGGCACAGGACACTTTCTGAAGAGTGGTCTGTTACTTCCAAAGTCAGGATGAGGCCTCAGGTAACCTGGAAGCAGGAGAAGGCAAAGTAGAGAATGGAAATCTGTACAGGATCTGACCTCTGCTGATGGAGCAGCAAAGGTGAAACTCTGTTTTACTTGGACACACACTCTCAAGCGGACAGCACACATGGGACTGTAGGTAATGCGCTGAGTGTTAGAAGAGTGCACAGCAGATGCTTGGCTGACATAACTCTTGGAAATCTGCACAAAATATCCCCACAATTGATTCTGAGACCAAGATCCGATCTACCAAATTAGAGCTAGCAGAGGCAGTGGAAAATGAGGTATAGAGCTACAGATAATGACACACGCAGAGTCTCAGGGATCTGGAGTGCGTTTGGGTTGTAGTGTGTTCTATCAAGAGAGCAAACAGACTTGTTACCCCAGTAAGAACGCAAACACATTGGCGTGTGTGTTTGAGTTTTTCGATATGTGCCATGGCCACATTCACTGCATCTTGCAGGCCCAGGATCAATATGGCATTTTGCCAATAGAGCACGTGTGGGGCTCAACTACAGAAGCCGTGCATCTGGTCTGAGGGATTCAGTGGCCCTTGGGTTTGAAATCAGTACTAAAAGCTTAAGGATCTGCTACAGTCTTAACCTGGACAGGGATTACGGATTGGTTTGAGGAAGAGAATTCAGTACAGCTCTGTGGTTGCATTCGTGCACCCATGACCCAAGGATGAGGGATCAAGGACGAGTGGTCAAAGTCCACAACGTGAGAAGTTCAAGCATTTCCTTCAGCATTATCTCCCAAATGCAGATGCTACATTTTGGACGGCACTGACATGATACTGACCAGAGGACACAAAGATCGGTCTGCGGCATCATTCCAGCAGGCCCTGATATATGACATCAATACATATGTTTCCACTGGTGTTTCTGTAGACCGAGAAACTCTGGGAAGAACTGGTAACATTGGGACATTCCCATGGCAATAGAAAGCACAAGCGCACTCTCAGTTTGCTGTTTTGGAAAGATTCCAATATGACGTACATCCGAATGCCAAGCTGAAAATGTTTAAGCTTCATTTCCAGAAGAGGAAGTGTACTCTGCACTTTCAGAATTGTGATGTAAGTGCAATAAAACGAAGTTTTACTAATTGAAATAATATGGTGTCCTCATCACAACAAAGGCAACACCAGCAATTAGAGATATACCAGACAACACACACAGGAACAGTACATGGCATCAATGCCTAGGGAAAATTGTCCTCACAGAAATATCATGGAACTTTGTACACCCAATTGTCTAAAATTTTCACTTATCAAAGCCCTATAATTCTATATTAGATACCTGATATTACTTGACCAGTAGAGATAAAGAAGTATAGTAAAAGAAACAGGAAGTACCATTTTCAGTTCCAAAGAGTTTGAAGGCCTAAAAAATAAGCTTTCAAATATCTAGGCTGCAAAACGCTACCAGAGCAAGTATTGAAAACTCAGGTGGGGAAAACATGAACTACAAGAGTGTCTCAGAATCACAAAAGGCAGTATACCGGGAAAGGGAAGAGAAACTCTAAAAACGAGCCAAACAATATCAGAAAACACAAGGATGAGACAATACCAGGGCTAAAGTCAGTCCAAAGCAGACTTGATAATGCAGATGGACTCGTGAAAGTCTGTGAAGACAGGGGAACAGAAATTCCTCGATCAGAAGAAGATATAGGGAAATGAAGTGCAAACCTATGCTAATAATGCTGTTGAAGCCTGGGGTAAGAGAAAGCATGAAAGAGTATGTTTCGTAAGAGACCCAGATGGAAAAGCAAGGTTTACCAAAATCCTGAAAAGATAATTGTAGAACATTCATACTGATACATTCTGAAAGACAAGAAAGTATCATCTATATGAATTCAGTATCTACACAGCGTCCAAAGGAGTTGGAATCCCAATAGACCTAATTGCAGCTGTGTAATTCAAATCAACAAAGTTCATGATCACCCCAGTGATTTAAAATGCATCTAGAGGAAAGCAATTTATTCACAACAGAACCTCCAGAGGGGTTTCAGCTCATATCTCGGCAGAAAAATTGCAGAACTGGGAGGAGTGCAAGGACATAGGCCATATCCTGAATGAGAGAAAGCTGTAATCATGGGTAGCCTATGCCACATGACTGACATATCTAATAACGGCAGAGCTAGGGATATTCACAGACCAGCAAAGCTTAAAAGAATTCAGCAGTTCAAAACTTATCCTAAAAGAAAGATTGAGAATTCTACCCTGAATAGAAAAGTAGCAAGATGAAATGGGAATAAGAAAATCCATTATTGGAAATGCAATAAGAGCGTGAGTTACAAACAAGAAACAAGAAGAAGGCAAGGAGGACATCAAAGCCATAAGATGGGAGAGGGTAGCAGGAAATCATAGGTGATTTTAAGCACTATCTTAAGTGATACACATATATGACTCTCTGATTGAAGCAAACGGAGTGATGCATAGCCTAAAGTGTTTGCAAACCCAACAACAAGCAAACAAACAAACAATCAAACAAACAGAGAGACACCAAAAGGGTACGGTTGGCTGACATATACCAAAGAAACCATGAGTATTCAAAACAAAATACTCAAATTGATGTCAAGGATCATTCAGCACCCACCGACCCAGTATCGCAGCTTAAATGTACTCAACACACTTGTATTCAGAACACAGACGCGTGCATTAATATTCATAAATATTGATTCAAAAGAGCATATCGTGACCTGAACCAAATGACGATTTTGAATAAGATTTGGTCATAGTCCGTGATATAGACTTACAATTATTCCAACAGCAAGAATGAATGCCATATACTACCCTAAGTAGAGAAGAAACGTCATAAGCCTATAACAAAGACAAGTAGCTCTGCAAAACAGTACTAAGAGCAAACGAGACAGACAGTAAAGTGCACATTGGGATTGGTTTCATTTCTCGTAATTTCAGCCCCCATGAAATAAATGGATCCATTTTCTGAGAGAGTGGGTGTTTCAGCAGAAAGCAACAGACGGATATGTATTATGGTTGAATGGATATTACACAAACATGACTTTCATTTAGTGGGATCTCTGTGTACTGTGAGCTGTTAGAAAGTTTCAAGACGTGTGAAACCATAAACTAAAAATGGACACACTTCCCACCGTTTGTACTGTATACACAGAACTGTACCAAAGGAATGTGGGAAGAAAAAAGTACAATGGAACTCTAGTGGATAGAATCACATTTAACTTAGGAACCTCTCGTTTGATGCAGCCACTCCCCCAACACTGACAATATTCAGCAACCATTGGGGATGGCAGTTACCGGTTGGATTCTAGGTGGAATCTTGTTGTGTACCGCGAGGCTTCTTGTGGCTTATGGATCCAAGGTAACTGGGCAGAATTCTGTGGGTGGATCAGTGTGATGGAGGGGCTGCCACCCTTTGTGGAGATTGGCTTAGGTCTTTTGATCAGGACGCTGTGTAAGTTCGAAATTATGCTGCTGCCCAAAGACCTAAGTTCACGGGTAAGTTTCCAGAACATGAGAGGGCAGAGAGTGGAAGATCTGACTGTCATCAGCTTACTGGTGAGGCTCCGAGGTACTTTCAGACTTGCCCAGTCCTGTTGAAGTCGACTTTATGGGAGACACGAAGAGAAGCTGGCAGAAAAGCTGGCTGCACGGATTGAGGAGAGATGCGAACATATTGATGAGAGTTGTTTAGCTACAATGGAGAATACCGGCATGGAGACATCTCTAGAGAATACCAGGTTCGAAAGACATTCATGAGACCTACTGAACCTCTGTGATACTGGCAGAACCATTCGGAGTGTCAACGTGCACTTGAGAAAGTCACTCCATTCTCTGCTCCAAGAACGGCTCCAAGATTCCTGACGTCTAAAAGAGAAGAGATGGCAGAGATGATAAAAGCGCTCATGTTCTTGGAAGAGGTCATGAGAATCCACAGGTCCCAAGGGGCATTTACAAACCATTCAGACCAAAATGCACCAAGCCCAGGTAAGCCTTTTCCCAGGTTTGGGCCTTGCTATCAAGCACTTGCTCTTCCCTCCCCTCCACTCAGGCATCCGTTTAAAGGCTCAGAACCTTAGCTGCAATGAAGACAGTAGGAGAAGAACAAGCCCCTCCTAGAATCAGAGTTCCTCCAACTTCACACTCTGTGAAAAACTGTGAAATCCTGAAAGGTCAAATACTCTCGCCTAAAATAGTTGGGTATTGATTACTTAGCTCACACCAAGAAATTATGACCTTCCCCTAGATTCAGCAAATGCTGTGTTTATGTCTTGTCTGGGGTGAAGGGAGTGTGGTAAGTGAGAGGAATCTTTGACTGAACTTGAATATGTACTAGGCCTCAGTTTTTCAACACAGTATATATAGGTAAATATTAGGTCAGATAGTGACCTGAACTGTAAAATAGTTGAAAGACTTTAAAGACACAGGTTTTGTGGACAATCTTCCTCTTCAGTAAAGCACCGGGTGCACGATATACTGGGGGTCCAGACTTGGTTGTGTTAAATTGCTTTAACCAACATGATCGGATGATTAAGCGTTCTCATCCCTGATAGAAGAACACCTGTTTTTCAATAGCCTAGCTTAGCTGCAGCAGGGTTCTCATTGCTAAAATGCCCGTATGTGCTTTTGGAATCAAGCCTAAATGTATATATTTTGTTTGGTATTTCTTGTACTTTCCTAGAGAGAAATGTTACCCCTTGAAATTCTAACATTTGCCAGTATGTGTCATTGGGAGTATAGGGCACCACTTGCACAACGGAAACCCAGGCTCTCGGTTATTTCATGGTTTCAATAGGTACTTCATGGTTCCTGTCGGTGTTGAAGGCTTCAACTGTAAAGAGTTGACATGTCCCCTTCAAAATTTGGGCTGCGATTTTACTTTCTATCTGTCTACATTTTTCTTAGAGCTGACAAAGTGTTACAAAAATTGACAAGTCAGAATTCTAGGTAAATTTAGTACGTTTCAAACACTAACTTCATTTTCATATAAATCCCAAAACATGTAAATCAATTCTATTGACCTTCTTAAAAACTGCAACTGTGTTATCAACACAATGTCAAAATTGGAGTGTTCGGACAATCATTCCAACCATGGCTTTATAGAAAACAGAACTAAAGAAACATCACATTTCTGTGAATTACATCTGGAAAGTGTTGTTTTGTCGATGCCCAGTTGGCAGAGAACCAGTGCAACCTGCGCACACTCCCTCGCATGTACACAGCAATGTAAACTCACACTCACCCAGGCCTTGGCACAGGACACTTTCTGAAGAGTGGTCTGTTACTTCCAAAGTCAGGATGAGGCCTCAGGTAACCTGGAAGCAGGAGAAGGCAAAGTAGAGAATGGAAATCTGTACAGGATCTGACCTCTGCTGATGGAGCAGCAAAGGTGAAACTCTGTTTTACTTGGACACACACTCTCAAGCGGACAGCACACATGGGACTGTAGGTAATGCGCTGAGTGTTAGAAGAGTGCACAGCAGATGCTTGGCTGACATAACTCTTGGAAATCTGCACAAAATATCCCCACAATTGATTCTGAGACCAAGATCCGATCTACCAAATTAGAGCTAGCAGAGGCAGTGGAAAATGAGGTATAGAGCTACAGATAATGACACACGCAGAGTCTCAGGGATCTGGAGTGCGTTTGGGTTGTAGTGTGTTCTATCAAGAGAGCAAACAGACTTGTTACCCCAGTAAGAAAGCAAACACATTGGCGTGTGTGTTTGAGTTTTTCGATATGTGCCATGGCCACATTCACTGCATCTTGCAGGCCCAGGATCAATATGGCATTTTGCCAATAGAGCACGTGTGGGGCTCAACTACAGAAGCCGTGCATCTGGTCTGAGGGATTCAGTGGCCCTTGGGTTTGAAATCAGTACTAAAAGCTTCAGGATCTGCTACAGTCTTAACCTGGACAGGGATTACGGATTGGTTTGAGGAAGAGAATTCAGTACAGCTCTGTGGTTGCATTCGTGCACCCATGACCCAAGGATGAGGGATCAAGGACGAGTGGTCAAAGTCCACAACGTGAGAAGTTCAAGCATTTCCTTCAGCATTATCTCCCAAATGCAGATGCTACATTTTGGACGGCACTGACATGATACTGACCAGAGGACACAAAGATCGGTCTGCGGCATCATTCCAGCAGGCCCTGATATATGACATCAATACATATGTTTCCACTGGTGTTTCTGTAGACCGAGAAACTCTGGGAAGAACTGGTAACATTGGGACATTCCCATGGCAATAGAAAGCACAAGCGCACTCTCAGTTTGCTGTTTTGGAAAGACTCCAATATGACGTACATCCGAATGCCAAGCTGAAAATGTTTAAGCTTCATTTCCAGAAGAGGAAGTGTACTCTGCACTTTCAGAATTGTGATGTAAGTGCAATAAAACGAAGTTTTACTAATTGAAATAATATGGTGTCCTCATCACAACAAAGGCAACACCAGCAATTAGAGATATACCAGACAACACACACAGGAACAGTACATGGCATCAATGCCTAGGGAAAATTGTCCTCACAGAAATATCATGGAACTTTGTACACCCAATTGTCTAAAATTTTCACTTATCAAAGCCCTATAATTCTATATTAGATACCTGATATTACTTGACCAGTAGAGATAAAGAAGTATAGTAAAAGAAACAGGAAGTACCATTTTCAGTTCCAAAGAGTTTGAAGGCCTAAAAAATAAGCTTTCAAATATCTAGGCTGCAAAACGCTACCAGAGCAAGTATTGAAAACTCAGGTGGGGAAAACATGAACTACAAGAGTGTCTCAGAATCACAAAAGGCAGTATACCGGGAAAGGGAAGAGAAACTCTAAAAACGAGCCAAACAATATCAGAAAACACAAGGATGAGACAATACCAGGGCTAAAGTCAGTCCAAAGCAGACTTGATAATGCAGATGGACTCGTGAAAGTCTGTGAAGACAGGGGAACAGAAATTCCTCGATCAGAAGAAGATATAGGGAAATGAAGTGCAAACCTATGCTAATAATGCTGTTGAAGCCTGGGGTAAGAGAAAGCATGAAGGAGTATGTTTCGTAAGAGACCCAGATGGAAAAGCAAGGTTTACCAAAATCCTGAAAAGATAATTGTAGAACATTCATACTGATACATTCTGAAAGACAAGAAAGTATCATCTATATGAATTCAGTATCTACACAGCGTCCAAAGGAGTTGGAATCCCAATAGAACTAATTGCAGCTGTGTAATTCAAATCAACAAAGTTCATGATCACCCCAGTGATTTAAAATGCATCTAGAGGAAAGCAATTTATTCACAACAGAACCTCCAGAGGGGTTTCAGCTCATATCTCGGCAGAAAAATTGCAGAACTGGGAGGAGTGCAAGGACATAGGCCATATCCTGAATGAGAGAAAGCTGTAATCATGGGTAGCCTATGCCACATGACTGACATATCTAATAACGGCAGAGCTAGGGATATTCACAGACCAGCAAAGCTTAAAAGAATTCAGCAGTTCAAAACTTATCCTAAAAGAAAGATTGAGAATTCTACCCTGAATAGAAAAGTAGCAAGATGAAATGGGAATAAGAAAATCCATTATTGGAAATGCAATAAGAGCGTGAGTTACAAACAAGAAACAAGAAGAAGGCAAGGAGGACATCAAAGCCATAAGATGGGAGAGGGTAGCAGGAAATCATAGGTGATTTTAAGCACTATCTTAAGTGATACACATATATGACTCTCTGATTGAAGCAAACGGAGTGATGCATAGCCTAAAGTGTTTGCAAACCCAACAACAAGCAAACAAACAAACAATCAAACAAACAGAGAGACACCAAAAGGGTACGGTTGGCTGACATATACCAAAGAAACCATGAGTATTCAAAACAAAATACTCAAATTGATGTCAAGGATCATTCAGCACCCACCGACCCAGTATCGCAGCTTAAATGTACTCAACACACTTGTATTCAGAACACAGACGCGTGCATTAATATTCATAAATATTGATTCAAAAGAGCATATCGTGACCTGAACCAAATGACGATTTTGAATAAGATTTGGTCATAGTCCGTGATATAGACTTACAATTATTCCAACAGCAAGAATGAATGCCATATACTACCCTAAGTAGAGAAGAAACGTCATAAGCCTATAACAAAGACAAGTAGCTCTGCAAAACAGTACTAAGAGCAAACGAGACAGACAGTAAAGTGCACATTGGGATTGGTTTCATTTCTCGTAATTTCAGCCCCCATGAAATAAATGGATCCATTTTCTGAGAGAGTGGGTGTTTCAGCAGAAAGCAACAGACGGATATGTATTATGGTTGAATGGATATTACACAAACATGACTTTCATTTAGTGGGATCTCTGTGTACTGTGAGCTGTTAGAAAGTTTCAAGACGTGTGAAACCATAAACTAAAAATGGACACACTTCCCACCGTTTGTACTGTATACACAGAACTGTACCAAAGGAATGTGGGAAGAAAAAAGTACAATGGAACTCTAGTGGATAGAATCACATTTAACTTAGGAACCTCTCGTTTGATGCAGCCACTCCCCCAACACTGACAATATTCAGCAACCATTGGGGATGGCAGTTACCGGTTGGATTCTAGGTGGAATCTTGTTGTGTACCGCGAGGCTTCTTGTGGCTTATGGATCCAAGGTAACTGGGCAGAATTCTGTGGGTGGATCAGTGTGATGGAGGGGCTGCCACCCTTTGTGGAGATTGGCTTAGGTCTTTTGATCAGGACGCTGTGTAAGTTCGAAATTATGCTGCTGCCCAAAGACCTAAGTTCACGGGTAAGTTTCCAGAACATGAGAGGGCAGAGAGTGGAAGATCTGACTGTCATCAGCTTACTGGTGAGGCTCCGAGGTACTTTCAGACTTGCCCAGTCCTGTTGAAGTCGACTTTATGGGAGACACGAAGAGAAGCTGGCAGAAAAGCTGGCTGCACGGATTGAGGAGAGATGCGAACATATTGATGAGAGTTGTTTAGCTACAATGGAGAATACCGGCATGGAGACATCTCTAGAGAATACCAGGTTCGAAAGACATTCATGAGACCTACTGAACCTCTGTGATACTGGCAGAACCATTCGGAGTGTCAACGTGCACTTGAGAAAGTCACTCCATTCTCTGCTCCAAGAACGGCTCCAAGATTCCTGACGTCTAAAAGAGAAGAGATGGCAGAGATGATAAAAGCGCTCATGTTCTTGGAAGAGGTCATGAGAATCCACAGGTCCCAAGGGGCATTTACAAACCATTCAGACCAAAATGCACCAAGCCCAGGTAAGCCTTTTCCCAGGTTTGGGCCTTGCTATCAAGCACTTGCTCTTCCCTCCCCTCCACTCAGGCATCCGTTTAAAGGCTCAGAACCTTAGCTGCAATGAAGACAGTAGGAGAAGAACAAGCCCCTCCTAGAATCAGAGTTCCTCCAACTTCACACTCTGTGAAAAACTGTGAAATCCTGAAAGGTCAAATACTCTCGCCTAAAATAGTTGGGTATTGATTACTTAGCTCACACCAAGAAATTATGACCTTCCCCTAGATTCAGCAAATGCTGTGTTTATGTCTTGTCTGGGGTGAAGGGAGTGTGGTAAGTGAGAGGAATCTTTGACTGAACTTGAATATGTACTAGGCCTCAGTTTTTCAACACAGTATATATAGGTAAATATTAGGTCAGATAGTGACCTGAACTGTAAAATAGTTGAAAGACTTTAAAGACACAGGTTTTGTGGACAATCTTCCTCTTCAGTAAAGCACCGGGTGCACGATATACTGGGGGTCCAGACTTGGTTGTGTTAAATTGCTTTAACCAACATGATCGGATGATTAAGCGTTCTCATCCCTGATAGAAGAACACCTGTTTTTCAATAGCCTAGCTTAGCTGCAGCAGGGTTCTCATTGCTAAAATGCCCGTATGTGCTTTTGGAATCAAGCCTAAATGTATATATTTTGTTTGGTATTTCTTGTACTTTCCTAGAGAGAAATGTTACCCCTTGAAATTCTAACATTTGCCAGTATGTGTCATTGGGAGTATAGGGCACCACTTGCACAACGGAAACCCAGGCTCTCGGTTATTTCATGGTTTCAATAGGTACTTCATGGTTCCTGTCGGTGTTGAAGGCTTCAACTGTAAAGAGTTGACATGTCCCCTTCAAAATTTGGGCTGCGATTTTACTTTCTATCTGTCTACATTTTTCTTAGAGCTGACAAAGTGTTACAAAAATTGACAAGTCAGAATTCTAGGTAAATTTAGTACGTTTCAAACACTAACTTCATTTTCATATAAATCCCAAAACATGTAAATCAATTCTATTGACCTTCTTAAAAACTGCAACTGTGTTATCAACACAATGTCAAAATTGGAGTGTTCGGACAATCATTCCAACCATGGCTTTATAGAAAACAGAACGAAAGAAACATCACATTTCTGTGAATTACATCTGGAAAGTGTTGTTTTGTCGATGCCCAGTTGGCAGAGAACCAGTGCAACCTGCGCACACTCCCTCGCATGTACACAGCAATGTAAACTCACACTCACCCAGGCCTTGGCACAGGACACTTTCTGAAGAGTGGTCTGTTACTTCCAAAGTCAGGATGAGGCCTCAGGTAACCTGGAAGCAGGAGAAGGCAAAGTAGAGAATGGAAATCTGTACAGGATCTGACCTCTGCTGATGGAGCAGCAAAGGTGAAACTCTGTTTTACTTGGACACACACTCTCAAGCGGACAGCACACATGGGACTGTAGGTAATGCGCTGAGTGTTAGAAGAGTGCACAGCAGATGCTTGGCTGACATAACTCTTGGAAATCTGCACAAAATATCCCCACAATTGATTCTGAGACCAAGATCTGATCTACCAAATTAGAGCTAGCAGAGGCAGTGGAAAATGAGGTATAGAGCTACAGATAATGACACACGCAGAGTCTCAGGGATCTGGAGTGCGTTTGGGTTGTAGTGTGTTCTATCAAGAGAGCAAACAGACTTGTTACCCCAGTAAGAAAGCAAACACATTGGCGTGTGAGTTTGAGTTTTTCGATATGTGCCATGGCCACATTCACTGCATCTTGCAGGCCCAGGATCAATATGGCATTTTGCCAATAGAGCACGTGTGGGGCTCAACTACAGAAGCCGTGCATCTGGTCTGAGGGATTCAGTGGCCCTTGGGTTTGAAATCAGTACTAAAAGCTTCAGGATCTGCTACAGTCTTAACCTGGACAGGGATTACGGATTGGTTTGAGGAAGAGAATTCAGTACAGCTCTGTGGTTGCATTCATGCACCCATGACCCAAGGATGAGGGATCAAGGACGAGTGGTCAAAGTCCACAACGTGAGAAGTTCAAGCATTTCCTTCAGCATTATCTCCCAAATGCAGATGCTACATTTTGGACGGCACTAACATGATACTGACAAGAGGACACGAAGATCGGTCTGCGGCATCATTCCAGCAGGCCCTGATATATGACATCAATACATATGTTTCCACTGGTGTTTCTGTAGACCGAGAAACTCTGGGAAGAACTGGTAACATTGGGACATTCCCATGGCAATAGAAAGCACAAGCGCACTCTCAGTTTGCTGTTTTGGAAAGACTCCAATATGACGTACATCCGAATGCCAAGCTGAAAATGTTTAAGCTTCATTTCCAGAAGAGGAAGTGTACTCTGCACTTTCAGAATTGTGATGTAAGTGCAATAAAACGAAGTTTTACTAATTGAAATAATATGGTGTCCTCATCACAACAAAGGCAACACCAGCAATTAGAGATATACCAGACAACACACACAGGAACAGTACATGGCATCAATGCCTAGGGAAAATTGTCCTCACAGAAATATCATGGAACTTTGTACACCCAATTGTCTAAAATTTTCACTTATCAAAGCCCTATAATTCTATATTAGATACCTGATATTACTTGACCAGTAGAGATAAAGAAGTATAGTAAAAGAAACAGGAAGTACCATTTTCAGTTCCAAAGAGTTTGAAGGCCTAAAAAATAAGCTTTCAAATATCTAGGCTGCAAAACGCTACCAGAGCAAGTATTGAAAACTCAGGTGGGGAAAACATGAACTACAAGAGTGTCTCAGAATCACAAAAGGCAGTATACCGGGAAAGGGAAGAGAAACTCTAAAAACGAGCCAAACAATATCAGAAAACACAAGGATGAGACAATACCAGGGCTAAAGTCAGTCCAAAGCAGACTTGATAATGCAGATGGACTCGTGAAAGTCTGTGAAGACAGGGGAACAGAAATTCCTCGATCAGAAGAAGATATAGGGAAATGAAGTGCAAACCTATGCTAATAATGCTGTTGAAGCCTGGGGTAAGAGAAAGCATGAAAGAGTATGTTTTGTAAGAGACCCAGATGGAAAAGCAAGGTTTACCAAAATCCTGAAAAGATAATTGTAGAACATTCATACTGATACATTCTGAAAGACAAGAAAATATCATCTATATGAATTCAGTATCTACACAGCGTCCAAAAGAGTTGGAATCCCAATAGACCTAATTGCAGCTGTATAATTCAAATCAACAAAGTTCATGATCACCCCAGTGATTTAAAATGCATCTAGAGGAAAGCAATTTATTCACAACAGAACCTCCAGAGGGGTTTCAGCTCATATCTCGGCAGAAAAATTGCAGAACTGGGAGGAGTGCAAGGACATAGGCCATATCCTGAATGAGAGAAAGCTGTAATCATGGGTAGCCTATGCCACATGACTGACATATCTAATAACGGCAGAGCTAGGGATATTCACAGACCAGCAAAGCTTAAAAGAATTCAGCAGTTCAAAACTTATCCTAAAAGAAAGATTGAGAATTCTACCCTGAATAGAAAAGTAGCAAGATGAAATGGGAATAAGAAAATCCATTATTGGAAATGCAAAAAGAGCGTGAGTTACAAACAAGAAACAAGAAGAAGGCAAGGAGGACATCAAAGCCATAAGATGGGAGAGGGTAGCAGGAAATCATAGGTGATTTTAAGCACTATCTTAAGTGATACACATATATGACTCTCTGATTGAAGCAAACGGAGTGATGCATAGCCTAAAGTGTTTGCAAACCCAACAACAAGCAAACAAACAAACAATCAAACAAACAGAGAGACACCAAAAGGGTACGGTTGGCTGACATATACCAAAGAAACCATGAGTATTCAAAACAAAATACTCAAATTGATGTCAAGGATCATTCAGCACCCACCGACCCAGTATCGCAGCTTAAATGTACTCAACACACTTGTATTCAGAACACAGACGCGTGCATTAATATTCATAAATATTGATTCAAAAGAGCATATCGTGACCTGAACCAAATGACGATTTTGAATAAGATTTGGTCATAGTCCGTGATATAGACTTACAATTATTCCAACAGCAAGAATGAATGCCATATACTACCCTAAGTAGAGAAGAAACGTCATAAGCCTATAACAAAGACAAGTAGCTCTGCAAAACAGTACTAAGAGCAAACGAGACAGACAGTAATGTGCACATTGGGATTGGTTTCATTTCTCGTAATTTCAGCCCCCATGAAATAAATGGATCCATTTTCTGAGAGAGTGGGTGTTTCAGCAGAAAGCAACAGACGGATATGTATTATGGTTGAATGGATATTACACAAACATGACTTTCATTTAGTGGGATCTCTGTGTACTGTGAGCTGTTAGAAAGTTTCAAGACGTGTGAAACCATAAACTAAAAATGGACACACTTCCCACCGTTTGTACTGTATACACAGAACTGTACCAAAGGAATGTGGGAAGAAAAAAGTACAATGGAACTCTAGTGGATAGAATCACATTTAACTTAGGAACCTCTCGTTTGATGCAGCCACTCCCCCAACACTGACAATATTCAGCAACCATTGGGGATGGCAGTTACCGGTTGGATTCTAGGTGGAATCTTGTTGTGTACCACGAGGCTTCTTGTGGCTTATGGATCCAAGGTAACTGGGCAGAATTCTGTGGGTGGATCAGTGTGATGGAGGGGCTGCCACCCTTTGTGGAGATTGGCTTAGGTCTTTTGATCAGGACGCTGTGTAAGTTCGAAATTATGCTGCTGCCCAAAGACCTAAGTTCACGGGTAAGTTTCCAGAACATGAGAGGGCAGAGAGTGGAAGATCTGACTGTCATCAGCTTACTGGTGAGGCTCCGAGGTACTTTCAGACTTGCCCAGTCCTGTTGAAGTCGACTTTATGGGAGACACGAAGAGAAGCTGGCAGAAAAGCTGGCTGCACGGATTGAGGAGAGATGCGAACATATTGATGAGAGTTGTTTAGCTACAATGGAGAATACCGGCATGGAGACATCTCTAGAGAATACCAGGTTCGAAAGACATTCATGAGACCTACTGAACCTCTGTGATACTGGCAGAACCATTCGGAGTGTCAACGTGCACTTGAGAAAGTCACTCCATTCTCTGCTCCAAGAACGGCTCCAAGATTCCTGACGTCTAAAAGAGAAGAGATGGCAGAGATGATAAAAGCGCTCATGTTCTTGGAAGAGGTCATGAGAATCCACAGGTCCCAAGGGGCATTTACAAACCATTCAGACCAAAATGCACCAAGCCCAGGTAAGCCTTTTCCCAGGTTTGGGCCTTGCTATCAAGCACTTGCTCTTCCCTCCCCTCCACTCAGGCATCCGTTTAAAGGCTCAGAACCTTAGCTGCAATGAAGACAGTAGGAGAAGAACAAGCCCCTCCTAGAATCAGAGTTCCTCCAACTTCACACTCTGTGAAAAACTGTGAAATCCTGAAAGGTCAAATACTCTCGCCTAAAATAGTTGGGTATTGATTACTTAGCTCACACCAAGAAATTATGACCTTCCCCTAGATTCAGCAAATGCTGTGTTTATGTCTTGTCTGGGGTGAAGGGAGTGTGGTAAGTGAGAGGAATCTTTGACTGAACTTGAATATGTACTAGGCCTCAGTTTTTCAACACAGTATATATAGGTAAATATTAGGTCAGATAGTGACCTGAACTGTAAAATAGTTGAAAGACTTTAAAGACACAGGTTTTGTGGACAATCTTCCTCTTCAGTAAAGCACCGGGTGCACGATATACTGGGGGTCCAGACTTGGTTGTGTTAAATTGCTTTAACCAACATGATCGGATGATTAAGCGTTCTCATCCCTGATAGAAGAACACCTGTTTTTCAATAGCCTAGCTTAGCTGCAGCAGGGTTCTCATTGCTAAAATGCCCGTATGTGCTTTTGGAATCAAGCCTAAATGTATATATTTTGTTTGGTATTTCTTGTACTTTCCTAGAGAGAAATGTTACCCCTTGAAATTCTAACATTTGCCAGTATGTGTCATTGGGAGTATAGGGCACCACTTGCACAACGGAAACCCAGGCTCTCGGTTATTTCATGGTTTCAATAGGTACTTCATGGTTCCTGTCGGTGTTGAAGGCTTCAACTGTAAAGAGTTGACATGTCCCCTTCAAAATTTGGGCTGCGATTTTACTTTCTATCTGTCTACATTTTTCTTAGAGCTGACAAAGTGTTACAAAAATTGACAAGTCAGAATTCTAGGTAAATTTAGTACGTTTCAAACACTAACTTCATTTTCATATAAATCCCAAAACATGTAAATCAATTCTATTGACCTTCTTAAAAACTGCAACTGTGTTATCAACACAATGTCAAAATTGGAGTGTTCGGACAATCATTCCAACCATGGCTTTATAGAAAACAGAACGAAAGAAACATCACATTTCTGTGAATTACATCTGGAAAGTGTTGTTTTGTCGATGCCCAGTTGGCAGAGAACCAGTGCAACCTGCGCACACTCCCTCGCATGTACACAGCAATGTAAACTCACACTCACCCAGGCCTTGGCACAGGACACTTTCTGAAGAGTGGTCTGTTACTTCCAAAGTCAGGATGAGGCCTCAGGTAACCTGGAAGCAGGAGAAGGCAAAGTAGAGAATGGAAATCTGTACAGGATCTGACCTCTGCTGATGGAGCAGCAAAGGTGAAACTCTGTTTTACTTGGACACACACTCTCAAGCGGACAGCACACATGGGACTGTAGGTAATGCGCTGAGTGTTAGAAGAGTGCACAGCAGATGCTTGGCTGACATAACTCTTGGAAATCTGCACAAAATATCCCCACAATTGATTCTGAGACCAAGATCCGATCTACCAAATTAGAGCTAGCAGAGGCAGTGGAAAATGAGGTATAGAGCTACAGATAATGACACACGCAGAGTCTCAGGGATCTGGAGTGCGTTTGGGTTGTAGTGTGTTCTATCAAGAGAGCAAACAGACTTGTTACCCCAGTAAGAACGCAAACACATTGGCGTGTGAGTTTGAGTTTTTCGATATGTGCCATGGCCACATTCACTGCATCTTGCAGGCCCAGGATCAATATGGCATTTTGCCAATAGAGCACGTGTGGGGCTCAACTACAGAAGCCGTGCATCTGGTCTGAGGGATTCAGTGGCCCTTGGGTTTGAAATCAGTACTAAAAGCTTCAGGATCTGCTACAGTCTTAACCTGGACAGGGATTACGGATTGGTTTGAGGAAGAGAATTCAGTACAGCTCTGTGGTTGCATTCGTGCACCCATGACCCAAGGATGAGGGATCAAGGACGAGTGGTCAAAGTCCACAACGTGAGAAGTTCAAGCATTTCCTTCAGCATTATCTCCCAAATGCAGATGCTACATTTTGGACGGCACTGACATGATACTGACCAGAGGACACAAAGATCGGTCTGCGGCATCATTCCAGCAGGCCCTGATATATGACATCAATACATATGTTTCCACTGGTGTTTCTGTAGACCGAGAAACTCTGGGAAGAACTGGTAACATTGGGACATTCCCATGGCAATAGAAAGCACAAGCGCACTCTCAGTTTGCTGTTTTGGAAAGACTCCAATATGACGTACATCCGAATGCCAAGCTGAAAATGTTTAAGCTTCATTTCCAGAAGAGGAAGTGTACTCTGCACTTTCAGAATTGTGATGTAAGTGCAATAAAACGAAGTTTTACTAATTGAAATAATATGGTGTCCTCATCACAACAAAGGCAACACCAGCAATTAGAGATATACCAGACAACACACACAGGAACAGTACATGGCATCAATGCCTAGGGAAAATTGTCCTCACAGAAATATCATGGAACTTTGTACACCCAATTGTCTAAAATTTTCACTTATCAAAGCCCTATATTTCTATATTAGATACCTGATATTACTTGACCAGTAGAGATAAAGAAGTATAGTAAAAGAAACAGGAAGTACCATTTTCAGTTCCAAAGAGTTTGAAGGCCTAAAAAATAAGCTTTCAAATATCTAGGCTGCAAAACGCTACCAGAGCAAGTATTGAAAACTCAGGTGGGGAAAACATGAACTACAAGAGTGTCTCAGAATCACAAAAGGCAGTATACCGGGAAAGGGAAGAGAAACTCTAAAAACGAGCCAAACAATATCAGAAAACACAAGGATGAGACAATACCAGGGCTAAAGTCAGTCCAAAGCAGACTTGATAATGCAGATGGACTTGTGAAAGTCTGTGAAGACAGGGGAACAGAAATTCCTCGATCAGAAGAAGATATAGGGAAATGAAGTGCAAACCTATGCTAATAATGCTGTTGAAGCCTGGGGTAAGAGAAAGCATGAAGGAGTATGTTTCGTAAGAGACCCAGATGGAAAAGCAAGGTTTACCAAAATCCTGAAAAGATAATTGTAGAACATTCATACTGATACATTCTGAAAGACAAGAAAGTATCATCTATATGAATTCAGTATCTACACAGCGTCCAAAGGAGTTGGAATCCCAATAGACCTAATTGCAGCTGTGTAATTCAAATCAACAAAGTTCATGATCACCCCAGTGATTTAAAATGCATCTAGAGGAAAGCAATTTATTCACAACAGAACCTCCAGAGGGGTTTCAGCTCATATCTCGGCAGAAAAATTGCAGAACTGGGAGGAGTGCAAGGACATAGGCCATATCCTGAATGAGAGAAAGCTGTAATCATGGGTAGCCTATGCCACATGACTGACATATCTAATAACGGCAGAGCTAGGGATATTCACAGACCAGCAAAGCTTAAAAGAATTCAGCAGTTCAAAACTTATCCTAAAAGAAAGATTGAGAATTCTACCCTGAATAGAAAAGTAGCAAGATGAAATGGGAATAAGAAAATCCATTATTGGAAATGCAAAAAGAGCGTGAGTTACAAACAAGAAACAAGAAGAAGGCAAGGAGGACATCAAAGCCATAAGATGGGAGAGGGTAGCAGGAAATCATAGGTGATTTTAAGCACTATCTTAAGTGATACACATATATGACTCTCTGATTGAAGCAAACGGAGTGATGCATAGCCTAAAGTGTTTGCAAACCCAACAACAAGCAAACAAACAAACAATCAAACAAACAGAGAGACACCAAAAGGGTACGGTTGGCTGACATATACCAAAGAAACCATGAGTATTCAAAACAAAATACTCAAATTGATGTCAAGGATCATTCAGCACCCACCGACCCAGTATCGCAGCTTAAATGTACTCAACACACTTGTATTCAGAACACAGACGCGTGCATTAATATTCATAAATATTGATTCAAAAGAGCATATCGTGACCTGAACCAAATGACGATTTTGAATAAGATTTGGTCATAGTCCGTGATATAGACTTACAATTATTCCAACAGCAAGAATGAATGCCATATACTACCCTAAGTAGAGAAGAAACGTCATAAGCCTATAACAAAGACAAATAGCTCTGCAAAACAGTACTAAGGGCAAACGAGACAGACAGTAAAGTGCACATTGGGATTGGTTTCATTTCTCGTAATTTCAGCCCCCATGAAATAAATGGATCCATTTTCTGAGAGAGTGGGTGTTTCAGCAGAAAGCAACAGACGGATATGTATTATGGTTGAATGGATATTACACAAACATGACTTTCATTTAGTGGGATCTCTGTGTACTGTGAGCTGTTAGAAAGTTTCAAGACGTGTGAAACCATAAACTAAAAATGGACACACTTCCCACCGTTTGTACTGTATACACAGAACTGTACCAAAGGAATGTGGGAAGAAAAAAGTACAATGGAACTCTAGTGGATAGAATCACATTTAACTTAGGAACCTCTCGTTTGATGCAGCCACTCCCCCAACACTGACAATATTCAGCAACCATTGGGGATGGCAGTTACCGGTTGGATTCTAGGTGGAATCTTGTTGTGTACCGCGAGGCTTCTTGTGGCTTATGGATCCAAGGTAACTGGGCAGAATTCTGTGGGTGGATCAGTGTGATGGAGGGGCTGCCACCCTTTGTGGAGATTGGCTTAGGTCTTTTGATCAGGACGCTGTGTAAGTTCGAAATTATGCTGCTGCCCAAAGACCTAAGTTCACGGGTAAGTTTCCAGAACATGAGAGGGCAGAGAGTGGAAGATCTGACTGTCATCAGCTTACTGGTGAGGCTCCGAGGTACTTTCAGACTTGCCCAGTCCTGTTGAAGTCGACTTTATGGGAGACACGAAGAGAAGCTGGCAGAAAAGCTGGCTGCACGGATTGAGGAGAGATGCGAACATATTGATGAGAGTTGTTTAGCTACAATGGAGAATACCGGCATGGAGACATCTCTAGAGAATACCAGGTTCGAAAGACATTCATGAGACCTACTGAACCTCTGTGATACTGGCAGAACCATTCGGAGTGTCAACGTGCACTTGAGAAAGTCACTCCATTCTCTGCTCCAAGAACGGCTCCAAGATTCCTGACGTCTAAAAGAGAAGAGATGGCAGAGATGATAAAAGCGCTCATGTTCTTGGAAGAGGTCATGAGAATCCACAGGTCCCAAGGGGCATTTACAAACCATTCAGACCAAAATGCACCAAGCCCAGGTAAGCCTTTTCCCAGGTTTGGGCCTTGCTATCAAGCACTTGCTCTTCCCTCCCCTCCACTCAGGCATCCGTTTAAAGGCTCAGAACCTTAGCTGCAATGAAGACAGTAGGAGAAGAACAAGCCCCTCCTAGAATCAGAGTTCCTCCAAATTCACACTCTGTGAAAAACTGTGAAATCCT
Organism: Camelus bactrianus; assembly: GCF_048773025.1. Lineage (NCBI taxonomy): Eukaryota > Metazoa > Chordata > Mammalia > Artiodactyla > Camelidae > Camelus > Camelus bactrianus. The sequence continues at coordinate 84,666,128 of NC_133546.1, read as the reverse complement.
GAAAGGTCAAATACTCTCGCCTAAAATAGTTGGGTATTGATTACTTAGCTCACACCAAGAAATTATGACCTTCCCCTAGATTCAGCAAATGCTGTGTTTATGTCTTGTCTGGGGTGAAGGGAGTGTGGTAAGTGAGAGGAATCTTTGACTGAACTTGAATATGTACTAGGCCTCAGTTTTTCAACACAGTATATATAGGTAAATATTAGGTCAGATAGTGACCTGAACTGTAAAATAGTTGAAAGACTTTAAAGACACAGGTTTTGTGGACAATCTTCCTCTTCAGTAAAGCACCGGGTGCACGATATACTGGGGGTCCAGACTTGGTTGTGTTAAATTGCTTTAACCAACATGATCGGATGATTAAGCGTTCTCATCCCTGATAGAAGAACACCTGTTTTTCAATAGCCTAGCTTAGCTGCAGCAGGGTTCTCATTGCTAAAATGCCCGTATGTGCTTTTGGAATCAAGCCTAAATGTATATATTTTGTTTGGTATTTCTTGTACTTTCCTAGAGAGAAATGTTACCCCTTGAAATTCTAACATTTGCCAGTATGTGTCATTGGGAGTATAGGGCACCACTTGCACAACGGAAACCCAGGCTCTCGGTTATTTCATGGTTTCAATAGGTACTTCATGGTTCCTGTCGGTGTTGAAGGCTTCAACTGTAAAGAGTTGACATGTCCCCTTCAAAATTTGGGCTGCGATTTTACTTTCTATCTGTCTACATTTTTCTTAGAGCTGACAAAGTGTTACAAAAATTGACAAGTCAGAATTCTAGGTAAATTTAGTACGTTTCAAACACTAACTTCATTTTCATATAAATCCCAAAACATGTAAATCAATTCTATTGACCTTCTTAAAAACTGCAACTGTGTTATCAACACAATGTCAAAATTGGAGTGTTCGGACAATCATTCCAACCATGGCTTTATAGAAAACAGAACTAAAGAAACATCACATTTCTGTGAATTACATCTGGAAAGTGTTGTTTTGTCGATGCCCAGTTGGCAGAGAACCAGTGCAACCTGCGCACACTCCCTCGCATGTACACAGCAATGTAAACTCACACTCACCCAGGCCTTGGCACAGGACACTTTCTGAAGAGTGGTCTGTTACTTCCAAAGTCAGGATGAGGCCTCAGGTAACCTGGAAGCAGGAGAAGGCAAAGTAGAGAATGGAAATCTGTACAGGATCTGACCTCTGCTGATGGAGCAGCAAAGGTGAAACTCTGTTTTACTTGGACACACACTCTCAAGCGGACAGCACACATGGGACTGTAGGTAATGCGCTGAGTGTTAGAAGAGTGCACAGCAGATGCTTGGCTGACATAACTCTTGGAAATCTGCACAAAATATCCCCACAATTGATTCTGAGACCAAGATCCGATCTACCAAATTAGAGCTAGCAGAGGCAGTGGAAAATGAGGTATAGAGCTACAGATAATGACACACGCAGAGTCTCAGGGATCTGGAGTGCGTTTGGGTTGTAGTGTGTTCTATCAAGAGAGCAAACAGACTTGTTACCCCAGTAAGAACGCAAACACATTGGCGTGTGTGTTTGAGTTTTTCGATATGTGCCATGGCCACATTCACTGCATCTTGCAGGCCCAGGATCAATATGGCATTTTGCCAATAGAGCACGTGTGGGGCTCAACTACAGAAGCCGTGCATCTGGTCTGAGGGATTCAGTGGCCCTTGGGTTTGAAATCAGTACTAAAAGCTTCAGGATCTGCTACAGTCTTAACCTGGACAGGGATTACGGATTGGTTTGAGGAAGAGAATTCAGTACAGCTCTGTGGTTGCATTCGTGCACCCATGACCCAAGGATGAGGGATCAAGGACGAGTGGTCAAAGTCCACAACGTGAGAAGTTCAAGCATTTCCTTCAGCATTATCTCCCAAATGCAGATGCTACATTTTGGACGGCACTGACATGATACTGACCAGAGGACACAAAGATCGGTCTGCGGCATCATTCCAGCAGGCCCTGATATATGACATCAATACATATGTTTCCACTGGTGTTTCTGTAGACCGAGAAACTCTGGGAAGAACTGGTAACATTGGGACATTCCCATGGCAATAGAAAGCACAAGCGCACTCTCAGTTTGCTGTTTTGGAAAGACTCCAATATGACGTACATCCGAATGCCAAGCTGAAAATGTTTAAGCTTCATTTCCAGAAGAGGAAGTGTACTCTGCACTTTCAGAATTGTGATGTAAGTGCAATAAAACGAAGTTTTACTAATTGAAATAATATGGTGTCCTCATCACAACAAAGGCAACACCAGCAATTAGAGATATACCAGACAACACACACAGGAACAGTACATGGCATCAATGCCTAGGGAAAATTGTCCTCACAGAAATATCATGGAACTTTGTACACCCAATTGTCTAAAATTTTCACTTATCAAAGCCCTATAATTCTATATTAGATACCTGATATTACTTGACCAGTAGAGATAAAGAAGTATAGTAAAAGAAACAGGAAGTACCATTTTCAGTTCCAAAGAGTTTGAAGGCCTAAAAAATAAGCTTTCAAATATCTAGGCTGCAAAACGCTACCAGAGCAAGTATTGAAAACTCAGGTGGGGAAAACATGAACTACAAGAGTGTCTCAGAATCACAAAAGGCAGTATACCGGGAAAGGGAAGAGAAACTCTAAAAACGAGCCAAACAATATCAGAAAACACAAGGATGAGACAATACCAGGGCTAAAGTCAGTCCAAAGCAGACTTGATAATGCAGATGGACTCGTGAAAGTCTGTGAAGACAGGGGAACAGAAATTCCTCGATCAGAAGAAGATATAGGGAAATGAAGTGCAAACCTATGCTAATAATGCTGTTGAAGCCTGGGGTAAGAGAAAGCATGAAAGAGTATGTTTCGTAAGAGACCCAGATGGAAAAGCAAGGTTTACCAAAATCCTGAAAAGATAATTGTAGAACATTCATACTGATACATTCTGAAAGACAAGAAAGTATCATCTATATGAATTCAGTATCTACACAGCGTCCAAAGGAGTTGGAATCCCAATAGACCTAATTGCAGCTGTGTAATTCAAATCAACAAAGTTCATGATCACCCCAGTGATTTAAAATGCATCTAGAGGAAAGCAATTTATTCACAACAGAACCTCCAGAGGGGTTTCAGCTCATATCTCGGCAGAAAAATTGCAGAACTGGGAGGAGTGCAAGGACATAGGCCATATCCTGAATGAGAGAAAGCTGTAATCATGGGTAGCCTATGCCACATGACTGACATATCTAATAACGGCAGAGCTAGGGATATTCACAGACCAGCAAAGCTTAAAAGAATTCAGCAGTTCAAAACTTATCCTAAAAGAAAGATTGAGAATTCTACCCTGAATAGAAAAGTAGCAAGATGAAATGGGAATAAGAAAATCCATTATTGGAAATGCAATAAGAGCGTGAGTTACAAACAAGAAACAAGAAGAAGGCAAGGAGGACATCAAAGCCATAAGATGGGAGAGGGTAGCAGGAAATCATAGGTGATTTTAAGCACTATCTTAAGTGATACACATATATGACTCTCTGATTGAAGCAAACGGAGTGATGCATAGCCTAAAGTGTTTGCAAACCCAACAACAAGCAAACAAACAAACAATCAAACAAACAGAGAGACACCAAAAGGGTACGGTTGGCTGACATATACCAAAGAAACCATGAGTATTCAAAACAAAATACTCAAATTGATGTCAAGGATCATTCAGCACCCACCGACCCAGTATCGCAGCTTAAATGTACTCAACACACTTGTATTCAGAACACAGACGCGTGCATTAATATTCATAAATATTGATTCAAAAGAGCATATCGTGACCTGAACCAAATGACGATTTTGAATAAGATTTGGTCATAGTCCGTGATATAGACTTACAATTATTCCAACAGCAAGAATGAATGCCATATACTACCCTAAGTAGAGAAGAAACGTCATAAGCCTATAACAAAGACAAGTAGCTCTGCAAAACAGTACTAAGGGCAAACGAGACAGACAGTAAAGTGCACATTGGGATTGGTTTCATTTCTCGTAATTTCAGCCCCCATGAAATAAATGGATCCATTTTCTGAGAGAGTGGGTGTTTCAGCAGAAAGCAACAGACGGATATGTATTATGGTTGAATGGATATTACACAAACATGACTTTCATTTAGTGGGATCTCTGTGTACTGTGAGCTGTTAGAAAGTTTCAAGACGTGTGAAACCATAAACTAAAAATGGACACACTTCCCACCGTTTGTACTGTATACACAGAACTGTACCAAAGGAATGTGGGAAGAAAAAAGTACAATGGAACTCTAGTGGATAGAATCACATTTAACTTAGGAACCTCTCGTTTGATGCAGCCACTCCCCCAACACTGACAATATTCAGCAACCATTGGGGATGGCAGTTACCGGTTGGATTCTAGGTGGAATCTTGTTGTGTACCGCGAGGCTTCTTGTGGCTTATGGATCCAAGGTAACTGGGCAGAATTCTGTGGGTGGATCAGTGTGATGGAGGGGCTGCCACCCTTTGTGGAGATTGGCTTAGGTCTTTTGATCAGGACGCTGTGTAAGTTCGAAATTATGCTGCTGCCCAAAGACCTAAGTTCACGGGTAAGTTTCCAGAACATGAGAGGGCAGAGAGTGGAAGATCTGACTGTCATCAGCTTACTGGTGAGGCTCCGAGGTACTTTCAGACTTGCCCAGTCCTGTTGAAGTCGACTTTATGGGAGACACGAAGAGAAGCTGGCAGAAAAGTTGGCTGCACGGATTGAGGAGAGATGCGAACATATTGATGAGAGTTGTTTAGCTACAATGGAGAATACCGGCATGGAGACATCTCTAGAGAATAACAGGTTCGAAAGACATTCATGAGACCTACTGAACCTCTGTGATACTGGCAGAACCATTCGGAGTGTCAACGTGCATTTGAGAAAGTCACTCCATTCTCTGCTCCAAGAACGGCTCCAAGATTCCTGACGTCTAAAAGAGAAGAGATGGCAGAGATGATAAAAGCGCTCATGTTCTTGGAAGAGGTCATGAGAATCCACAGGTCCCAAGGGGCATTTACAAACCATTCAGACCAAAATGCACCAAGCCCAGGTAAGCCTTTTCCCAGGTTTGGGCCTTGCTATCAAGCACTTGCTCTTCCCTCCCCTCCACTCAGGCATCCGTTTAAAGGCTCAGAACCTTAGCTGCAATGAAGACAGTAGGAGAAGAACAAGCCCCTCCTAGAATCAGAGTTCCTCCAACTTCACACTCTGTGAAAAACTGTGAAATCCTGAAAGGTCAAATACTCTCGCCTAAAATAGTTGGGTATTGATTACTTAGCTCACACCAAGAAATTATGACCTTCCCCTAGATTCAGCAAATGCTGTGTTTATGTCTTGTCTGGGGTGAAGGGAGTGTGGTAAGTGAGAGGAATCTTTGACTGAACTTGAATATGTACTAGGCCTCAGTTTTTCAACACAGTATATATAGGTAAATATTAGGTCAGATAGTGACCTGAACTGTAAAATAGTTGAAAGACTTTAAAGACACAGGTTTTGTGGACAATCTTCCTCTTCAGTAAAGCACCGGGTGCACGATATACTGGGGGTCCAGACTTGGTTGTGTTAAATTGCTTTAACCAACATGATCGGATGATTAAGCGTTCTCATCCCTGATAGAAGAACACCTGTTTTTCAATAGCCTAGCTTAGCTGCAGCAGGGTTCTCATTGCTAAAATGCCCGTATGTGCTTTTGGAATCAAGCCTAAATGTATATATTTTGTTTGGTATTTCTTGTACTTTCCTAGAGAGAAATGTTACCCCTTGAAATTCTAACATTTGCCAGTATGTGTCATTGGGAGTATAGGGCACCACTTGCACAACGGAAACCCAGGCTCTCGGTTATTTCATGGTTTCAATAGGTACTTCATGGTTCCTGTCGGTGTTGAAGGCTTCAACTGTAAAGAGTTGACATGTCCCCTTCAAAATTTGGGCTGCGATTTTACTTTCTATCTGTCTACATTTTTCTTAGAGCTGACAAAGTGTTACAAAAATTGACAAGTCAGAATTCTAGGTAAATTTAGTACGTTTCAAACACTAACTTCATTTTCATATAAATCCCAAAACATGTAAATCAATTCTATTGACCTTCTTAAAAACTGCAACTGTGTTATCAACACAATGTCAAAATTGGAGTGTTCGGACAATCATTCCAACCATGGCTTTATAGAAAACAGAACGAAAGAAACATCACATTTCTGTGAATTACATCTGGAAAGTGTTGTTTTGTCGATGCCCAGTTGGCAGAGAACCAGTGCAACCTGCGCACACTCCCTCGCATGTACACAGCAATGTAAACTCACACTCACCCAGGCCTTGGCACAGGACACTTTCTGAAGAGTGGTCTGTTACTTCCAAAGTCAGGATGAGGCCTCAGGTAACCTGGAAGCAGGAGAAGGCAAAGTAGAGAATGGAAATCTGTACAGGATCTGACCTCTGCTGATGGAGCAGCAAAGGTGAAACTCTGTTTTACTTGGACACACACTCTCAAGCGGACAGCACACATGGGACTGTAGGTAATGCGCTGAGTGTTAGAAGAGTGCACAGCAGATGCTTGGCTGACATAACTCTTGGAAATCTGCACAAAATATCCCCACAATTGATTCTGAGACCAAGATCCGATCTACCAAATTAGAGCTAGCAGAGGCAGTGGAAAATGAGGTATAGAGCTACAGATAATGACACACGCAGAGTCTCAGGGATCTGGAGTGCGTTTGGGTTGTAGTGTGTTCTATCAAGAGAGCAAACAGACTTGTTACCCCAGTAAGAACGCAAACACATTGGCGTGTGAGTTTGAGTTTTTCGATATGTGCCATGGCCACATTCACTGCATCTTGCAGGCCCAGGATCAATATGGCATTTTGCCAATAGAGCACGTGTGGGGCTCAACTACAGAAGCCGTGCATCTGGTCTGAGGGATTCAGTGGCCCTTGGGTTTGAAATCAGTACTAAAAGCTTCAGGATCTGCTACAGTCTTAACCTGGACAGGGATTACGGATTGGTTTGAGGAAGAGAATTCAGTACAGCTCTGTGGTTGCATTCGTGCACCCATGACCCAAGGATGAGGGATCAAGGACGAGTGGTCAAAGTCCACAACGTGAGAAGTTCAAGCATTTCCTTCAGCATTATCTCCCAAATGCAGATGCTACATTTTGGACGGCACTGACATGATACTGACCAGAGGACACAAAGATCGGTCTGCGGCATCATTCCAGCAGGCCCTGATATATGACATCAATACATATGTTTCCACTGGTGTTTCTGTAGACCGAGAAACTCTGGGAAGAACTGGTAACATTGGGACATTCCCATGGCAATAGAAAGCACAAGCGCACTCTCAGTTTGCTGTTTTGGAAAGACTCCAATATGACGTACATCCGAATGCCAAGCTGAAAATGTTTAAGCTTCATTTCCAGAAGAGGAAGTGTACTCTGCACTTTCAGAATTGTGATGTAAGTGCAATAAAACGAAGTTTTACTAATTGAAATAATATGGTGTCCTCATCACAACAAAGGCAACACCAGCAATTAGAGATATACCAGACAACACACACAGGAACAGTACATGGCATCAATGCCTAGGGAAAATTGTCCTCACAGAAATATCATGGAACTTTGTACACCCAATTGTCTAAAATTTTCACTTATCAAAGCCCTATAATTCTATATTAGATACCTGATATTACTTGACCAGTAGAGATAAAGAAGTATAGTAAAAGAAACAGGAAGTACCATTTTCAGTTCCAAAGAGTTTGAAGGCCTAAAAAATAAGCTTTCAAATATCTAGGCTGCAAAACGCTACCAGAGCAAGTATTGAAAACTCAGGTGGGGAAAACATGAACTACAAGAGTGTCTCAGAATCACAAAAGGCAGTATACCGGGAAAGGGAAGAGAAACTCTAAAAACGAGCCAAACAATATCAGAAAACACAAGGATGAGACAATACCAGGGCTAAAGTCAGTCCAAAGCAGACTTGATAATGCAGATGGACTCGTGAAAGTCTGTGAAGACAGGGGAACAGAAATTCCTCGATCAGAAGAAGATATAGGGAAATGAAGTGCAAACCTATGCTAATAATGCTGTTGAAGCCTGGGGTAAGAGAAAGCATGAAGGAGTATGTTTCGTAAGAGACCCAGATGGAAAAGCAAGGTTTACCAAAATCCTGAAAAGATAATTGTAGAACATTCATACTGATACATTCTGAAAGACAAGAAAGTATCATCTATATGAATTCAGTATCTACACAGCGTCCAAAGGAGTTGGAATCCCAATAGACATAATTGCAGCTGTGTAATTCAAATCAACAAAGTTCATGATCACCCAGTGATTTAAAATGCATCTAGAGGAAAGCAATTTATTCACAACAGAACCTCCAGAGGGGTTTCAGCTCATATCTCGGCAGAAAAATTGCAGAACTGGGAGGAGTGCAAGGACATAGGCCATATCCTGAATGAGAGAAAGCTGTAATCATGGGTAGCCTATGCCACATGACTGACATATCTAATAACGGCAGAGCTAGGGATATTCACAGACCAGCAAAGCTTAAAAGAATTCAGCAGTTCAAAACTTATCCTAAAAGAAAGATTGAGAATTCTACCCTGAATAGAAAAGTAGCAAGATGAAATGGGAATAAGAAAATCCATTATTGGAAATGCAATAAGAGCGTGAGTTACAAACAAGAAACAAGAAGAAGGCAAGGAGGACATCAAAGCCATAAGATGGGAGAGGGTAGCAGGAAATCATAGGTGATTTTAAGCACTATCTTAAGTGATACACATATATGACTCTCTGATTGAAGCAAACGGAGTGATGCATAGCCTAAAGTGTTTGCAAACCCAACAACAAGCAAACAAACAAACAATCAAACAAACAGAGAGACACCAAAAGGGTACGGTTGGCTGACATATACCAAAGAAACCATGAGTATTCAAAACAAAATACTCAAATTGATGTCAAGGATCATTCAGCACCCACCGACCCAGTATCGCAGCTTAAATGTACTCAACACACTTGTATTCAGAACACAGACGCGTGCATTAATATTCATAAATATTGATTCAAAAGAGCATATCGTGACCTGAACCAAATGACGATTTTGAATAAGATTTGGTCATAGTCCGTGATATAGACTTACAATTATTCCAACAGCAAGAATGAATGCCATATACTACCCTAAGTAGAGAAGAAACGTCATAAGCCTATAACAAAGACAAGTAGCTCTGCAAAACAGTACTAAGAGCAAACGAGACAGACAGTAAAGTGCACATTGGGATTGGTTTCATTTCTCGTAATTTCAGCCCCCATGAAATAAATGGATCCATTTTCTGAGAGAGTGGGTGTTTCAGCAGAAAGCAACAGACGGATATGTATTATGGTTGAATGGATATTACACAAACATGACTTTCATTTAGTGGGATCTCTGTGTACTGTGAGCTGTTAGAAAGTTTCAAGACGTGTGAAACCATAAACTAAAAATGGACACACTTCCCACCGTTTGTACTGTATACACAGAACTGTACCAAAGGAATGTGGGAAGAAAAAAGTACAATGGAACTCTAGTGGATAGAATCACATTTAACTTAGGAACCTCTCGTTTGATGCAGCCACTCCCCCAACACTGACAATATTCAGCAACCATTGGGGATGGCAGTTACCGGTTGGATTCTAGGTGGAATCTTGTTGTGTACCGCGAGGCTTCTTGTGGCTTATGGATCCAAGGTAACTGGGCAGAATTCTGTGGGTGGATCAGTGTGATGGAGGGGCTGCCACCCTTTGTGGAGATTGGCTTAGGTCTTTTGATCAGGACGCTGTGTAAGTTCGAAATTATGCTGCTGCCCAAAGACCTAAGTTCACGGGTAAGTTTCCAGAACATGAGAGGGCAGAGAGTGGAAGATCTGACTGTCATCAGCTTACTGGTGAGGCTCCGAGGTACTTTCAGACTTGCCCAGTCCTGTTGAAGTCGACTTTATGGGAGACACGAAGAGAAGCTGGCAGAAAAGCTGGCTGCACGGATTGAGGAGAGATGCGAACATATTGATGAGAGTTGTTTAGCTACAATGGAGAATACCGGCATGGAGACATCTCTAGAGAATACCAGGTTCGAAAGACATTCATGAGACCTACTGAACCTCTGTGATACTGGCAGAACCATTCGGAGTGTCAACGTGCACTTGAGAAAGTCACTCCATTCTCTGCTCCAAGAACGGCTCCAAGATTCCTGACGTCTAAAAGAGAAGAGATGGCAGAGATGATAAAAGCGCTCATGTTCTTGGAAGAGGTCATGAGAATCCACAGGTCCCAAGGGGCATTTACAAACCATTCAGACCAAAATGCACCAAGCCCAGGTAAGCCTTTTCCCAGGTTTGGGCCTTGCTATCAAGCACTTGCTCTTCCCTCCCCTCCACTCAGGCATCCGTTTAAAGGCTCAGAACCTTAGCTGCAATGAAGACAGTAGGAGAAGAACAAGCCCCTCCTAGAATCAGAGTTCCTCCAACTTCACACTCTGTGAAAAACTGTGAAATCCTGAAAGGTCAAATACTCTCGCCTAAAATAGTTGGGTATTGATTACTTAGCTCACACCAAGAAATTATGACCTTCCCCTAGATTCAGCAAATGCTGTGTTTATGTCTTGTCTGGGGTGAAGGGAGTGTGGTAAGTGAGAGGAATCTTTGACTGAACTTGAATATGTACTAGGCCTCAGTTTTTCAACACAGTATATATAGGTAAATATTAGGTCAGATAGTGACCTGAACTGTAAAATAGTTGAAAGACTTTAAAGACACAGGTTTTGTGGACAATCTTCCTCTTCAGTAAAGCACCGGGTGCACGATATACTGGGGGTCCAGACTTGGTTGTGTTAAATTGCTTTAACCAACATGATCGGATGATTAAGCGTTCTCATCCCTGATAGAAGAACACCTGTTTTTCAATAGCCTAGCTTAGCTGCAGCAGGGTTCTCATTGCTAAAATGCCCGTATGTGCTTTTGGAATCAAGCCTAAATGTATATATTTTGTTTGGTATTTCTTGTACTTTCCTAGAGAGAAATGTTACCCCTTGAAATTCTAACATTTGCCAGTATGTGTCATTGGGAGTATAGGGCACCACTTGCACAACGGAAACCCAGGCTCTCGGTTATTTCATGGTTTCAATAGGTACTTCATGGTTCCTGTCGGTGTTGAAGGCTTCAACTGTAAAGAGTTGACATGTCCCCTTCAAAATTTGGGCTGCGATTTTACTTTCTATCTGTCTACATTTTTCTTAGAGCTGACAAAGTGTTACAAAAATTGACAAGTCAGAATTCTAGGTAAATTTAGTACGTTTCAAACACTAACTTCATTTTCATATAAATCCCAAAACATGTAAATCAATTCTATTGACCTTCTTAAAAACTGCAACTGTGTTATCAACACAATGTCAAAATTGGAGTGTTCGGACAATCATTCCAACCATGGCTTTATAGAAAACAGAACGAAAGAAACATCACATTTCTGTGAATTACATCTGGAAAGTGTTGTTTTGTCGATGCCCAGTTGGCAGAGAACCAGTGCAACCTGCGCACACTCCCTCGCATGTACACAGCAATGTAAACTCACACTCACCCAGGCCTTGGCACAGGACACTTTCTGAAGAGTGGTCTGTTACTTCCAAAGTCAGGATGAGGCCTCAGGTAACCTGGAAGCAGGAGAAGGCAAAGTAGAGAATGGAAATCTGTACAGGATCTGACCTCTGCTGATGGAGCAGCAAAGGTGAAACTCTGTTTTACTTGGACACACACTCTCAAGCGGACAGCACACATGGGACTGTAGGTAATGCGCTGAGTGTTAGAAGAGTGCACAGCAGATGCTTGGCTGACATAACTCTTGGAAATCTGCACAAAATATCCCCACAATTGATTCTGAGACCAAGATCCGATCTACCAAATTAGAGCTAGCAGAGGCAGTGGAAAATGAGGTATAGAGCTACAGATAATGACACACGCAGAGTCTCAGGGATCTGGAGTGCGTTTGGGTTGTAGTGTGTTCTATCAAGAGAGCAAACAGACTTGTTACCCCAGTAAGAACGCAAACACATTGGCGTGTGAGTTTGAGTTTTTCGATATGTGCCATGGCCACATTCACTGCATCTTGCAGGCCCAGGATCAATATGGCATTTTGCCAATAGAGCACGTGTGGGGCTCAACTACAGAAGCCGTGCATCTGGTCTGAGGGATTCAGTGGCCCTTGGGTTTGAAATCAGTACTAAAAGCTTCAGGATCTGCTACAGTCTTAACCTGGACAGGGATTACGGATTGGTTTGAGGAAGAGAATTCAGTACAGCTCTGTGGTTGCATTCGTGCACCCATGACCCAAGGATGAGGGATCAAGGACGAGTGGTCAAAGTCCACAACGTGAGAAGTTCAAGCATTTCCTTCAGCATTATCTCCCAAATGCAGATGCTACATTTTGGACGGCACTGACATGATACTGACCAGAGGACACAAAGATCGGTCTGCGGCATCATTCCAGCAGGCCCTGATATATGACATCAATACATATGTTTCCACTGGTGTTTCTGTAGACCGAGAAACTCTGGGAAGAACTGGTAACATTGGGACATTCCCATGGCAATAGAAAGCACAAGCGCACTCTCAGTTTGCTGTTTTGGAAAGACTCCAATATGACGTACATCCGAATGCCAAGCTGAAAATGTTTAAGCTTCATTTCCAGAAGAGGAAGTGTACTCTGCACTTTCAGAATTGTGATGTAAGTGCAATAAAACGAAGTTTTACTAATTGAAATAATATGGTGTCCTCATCACAACAAAGGCAACACCAGCAATTAGAGATATACCAGACAACACACACAGGAACAGTACATGGCATCAATGCCTAGGGAAAATTGTCCTCACAGAAATATCATGGAACTTTGTACACCCAATTGTCTAAAATTTTCACTTATCAAAGCCCTATAATTCTATATTAGATACCTGATATTACTTGACCAGTAGAGATAAAGAAGTATAGTAAAAGAAACAGGAAGTACCATTTTCAGTTCCAAAGAGTTTGAAGGCCTAAAAAATAAGCTTTCAAATATCTAGGCTGCAAAACGCTACCAGAGCAAGTATTGAAAACTCAGGTGGGGAAAACATGAACTACAAGAGTGTCTCAGAATCACAAAAGGCAGTATACCGGGAAAGGGAAGAGAAACTCTAAAAACGAGCCAAACAATATCAGAAAACACAAGGATGAGACAATACCAGGGCTAAAGTCAGTCCAAAGCAGACTTGATAATGCAGATGGACTCGTGAAAGTCTGTGAAGACAGGGGAACAGAAATTCCTCGATCAGAAGAAGATATAGGGAAATGAAGTGCAAACCTATGCTAATAATGCTGTTGAAGCCTGGGGTAAGAGAAAGCATGAAGGAGTATGTTTCGTAAGAGACCCAGATGGAAAAGCAAGGTTTACCAAAATCCTGAAAAGATAATTGTAGAACATTCATACTGATACATTCTGAAAGACAAGAAAGTATCATCTATATGAATTCAGTATCTACACAGCGTCCAAAGGAGTTGGAATCCCAATAGACATAATTGCAGCTGTGTAATTCAAATCAACAAAGTTCATGATCACCCAGTGATTTAAAATGCATCTAGAGGAAAGCAATTTATTCACAACAGAACCTCCAGAGGGGTTTCAGCTCATATCTCGGCAGAAAAATTGCAGAACTGGGAGGAGTGCAAGGACATAGGCCATATCCTGAATGAGAGAAAGCTGTAATCATGGGTAGCCTATGCCACATGACTGACATATCTAATAACGGCAGAGCTAGGGATATTCACAGACCAGCAAAGCTTAAAAGAATTCAGCAGTTCAAAACTTATCCTAAAAGAAAGATTGAGAATTCTACCCTGAATAGAAAAGTAGCAAGATGAAATGGGAATAAGAAAATCCATTATTGGAAATGCAATAAGAGCGTGAGTTACAAACAAGAAACAAGAAGAAGGCAAGGAGGACATCAAAGCCATAAGATGGGAGAGGGTAGCAGGAAATCATAGGTGATTTTAAGCACTATCTTAAGTGATACACATATATGACTCTCTGATTGAAGCAAACGGAGTGATGCATAGCCTAAAGTGTTTGCAAACCCAACAACAAGCAAACAAACAAACAATCAAACAAACAGAGAGACACCAAAAGGGTACGGTTGGCTGACATATACCAAAGAAACCATGAGTATTCAAAACAAAATACTCAAATTGATGTCAAGGATCATTCAGCACCCACCGACCCAGTATCGCAGCTTAAATGTACTCAACACACTTGTATTCAGAACACAGACGCGTGCATTAATATTCATAAATATTGATTCAAAAGAGCATATCGTGACCTGAACCAAATGACGATTTTGAATAAGATTTGGTCATAGTCCGTGATATAGACTTACAATTATTCCAACAGCAAGAATGAATGCCATATACTACCCTAAGTAGAGAAGAAACGTCATAAGCCTATAACAAAGACAAGTAGCTCTGCAAAACAGTACTAAGAGCAAACGAGACAGACAGTAAAGTGCACATTGGGATTGGTTTCATTTCTCGTAATTTCAGCCCCCATGAAATAAATGGATCCATTTTCTGAGAGAGTGGGTGTTTCAGCAGAAAGCAACAGACGGATATGTATTATGGTTGAATGGATATTACACAAACATGACTTTCATTTAGTGGGATCTCTGTGTACTGTGAGCTGTTAGAAAGTTTCAAGACGTGTGAAACCATAAACTAAAAATGGACACACTTCCCACCGTTTGTACTGTATACACAGAACTGTACCAAAGGAATGTGGGAAGAAAAAAGTACAATGGAACTCTAGTGGATAGAATCACATTTAACTTAGGAACCTCTCGTTTGATGCAGCCACTCCCCCAACACTGACAATATTCAGCAACCATTGGGGATGGCAGTTACCGGTTGGATTCTAGGTGGAATCTTGTTGTGTACCGCGAGGCTTCTTGTGGCTTATGGATCCAAGGTAACTGGGCAGAATTCTGTGGGTGGATCAGTGTGATGGAGGGGCTGCCACCCTTTGTGGAGATTGGCTTAGGTCTTTTGATCAGGACGCTGTGTAAGTTCGAAATTATGCTGCTGCCCAAAGACCTAAGTTCACGGGTAAGTTTCCAGAACATGAGAGGGCAGAGAGTGGAAGATCTGACTGTCATCAGCTTACTGGTGAGGCTCCGAGGTACTTTCAGACTTGCCCAGTCCTGTTGAAGTCGACTTTATGGGAGACACGAAGAGAAGCTGGCAGAAAAGCTGGCTGCACGGATTGAGGAGAGATGCGAACATATTGATGAGAGTTGTTTAGCTACAATGGAGAATACCGGCATGGAGACATCTCTAGAGAATACCAGGTTCGAAAGACATTCATGAGACCTACTGAACCTCTGTGATACTGGCAGAACCATTCGGAGTGTCAACGTGCACTTGAGAAAGTCACTCCATTCTCTGCTCCAAGAACGGCTCCAAGATTCCTGACGTCTAAAAGAGAAGAGATGGCAGAGATGATAAAAGCGCTCATGTTCTTGGAAGAGGTCATGAGAATCCACAGGTCCCAAGGGGCATTTACAAACCATTCAGACCAAAATGCACCAAGCCCAGGTAAGCCTTTTCCCAGGTTTGGGCCTTGCTATCAAGCACTTGCTCTTCCCTCCCCTCCACTCAGGCATCCGTTTAAAGGCTCAGAACCTTAGCTGCAATGAAGACAGTAGGAGAAGAACAAGCCCCTCCTAGAATCAGAGTTCCTCCAAATTCACACTCTGTGAAAAACTGTGAAATCCTGAAAGGTCAAATACTCTCGCCTAAAATAGTTGGGTATTGATTACTTAGCTCACACCAAGAAATTATGACCTTCCCCTAGATTCAGCAAATGCTGTGTTTATGTCTTGTCTGGGGTGAAGGGAGTGTGGTAAGTGAGAGGAATCTTTGACTGAACTTGAATATGTACTAGGCCTCAGTTTTTCAACACAGTATATATAGGTAAATATTAGGTCAGATAGTGACCTGAACTGTAAAATAGTTGAAAGACTTTAAAGACACAGGTTTTGTGGACAATCTTCCTCTTCAGTAAAGCACCGGGTGCACGATATACTGGGGGTCCAGACTTGGTTGTGTTAAATTGCTTTAACCAACATGATCGGATGATTAAGCGTTCTCATCCCTGATAGAAGAACACCTGTTTTTCAATAGCCTAGCTTAGCTGCAGCAGGGTTCTCATTGCTAAAATGCCCGTATGTGCTTTTGGAATCAAGCCTAAATGTATATATTTTGTTTGGTATTTCTTGTACTTTCCTAGAGAGAAATGTTACCCCTTGAAATTCTAACATTTGCCAGTATGTGTCATTGGGAGTATAGGGCACCACTTGCACAACGGAAACCCAGGCTCTCGGTTATTTCGTGGTTTCAATAGGTACTTCATGGTTCCTGTCGGTGTTGAAGGCTTCAACTGTAAAGAGTTGACATGTCCCCTTCAAAATTTGGGCTGCGATTTTACTTTCTATCTGTCTACATTTTTCTTAGAGCTGACAAAGTGTTACAAAAATTGACAAGTCAGAATTCTAGGTAAATTTAGTACGTTTCAAACACTAACTTCATTTTCATATAAATCCCAAAACATGTAAATCAATTCTATTGACCTTCTTAAAAACTGCAACTGTGTTATCAACACAATGTCAAAATTGGAGTGTTCGGACAATCATTCCAACCATGGCTTTATAGAAAACAGAACGAAAGAAACATCACATTTCTGTGAATTACATCTGGAAAGTGTTGTTTTGTCGATGCCCAGTTGGCAGAGAACCAGTGCAACCTGCGCACACTCCCTCGCATGTACACAGCAATGTAAACTCACACTCACCCAGGCCTTGGCACAGGACACTTTCTGAAGAGTGGTCTGTTACTTCCAAAGTCAGGATGAGGCCTCAGGTAACCTGGAAGCAGGAGAAGGCAAAGTAGAGAATGGAAATCTGTACAGGATCTGACCTCTGCTGATGGAGCAGCAAAGGTGAAACTCTGTTTTACTTGGACACACACTCTCAAGCGGACAGCACACATGGGACTGTAGGTAATGCGCTGAGTGTTAGAAGAGTGCACAGCAGATGCTTGGCTGACATAACTCTTGGAAATCTGCACAAAATATCCCCACAATTGATTCTGAGACCAAGATCTGATCTACCAAATTAGAGCTAGCAGAGGCAGTGGAAAATGAGGTATAGAGCTACAGATAATGACACACGCAGAGTCTCAGGGATCTGGAGTGCGTTTGGGTTGTAGTGTGTTCTATCAAGAGAGCAAACAGACTTGTTACCCCAGTAAGAACGCAAACACATTGGCGTGTGAGTTTGAGTTTTTCGATATGTGCCATGGCCACATTCACTGCATCTTGCAGGCCCAGGATCAATATGGCATTTTGCCAATAGAGCACGTGTGGGGCTCAACTACAGAAGCCGTGCATCTGGTCTGAGGGATTCAGTGGCCCTTGGGTTTGAAATCAGTACTAAAAGCTTCAGGATCTGCTACAGTCTTAACCTGGACAGGGATTACGGATTGGTTTGAGGAAGAGAATTCAGTACAGCTCTGTGGTTGCATTCGTGCACCCATGACCCAAGGATGAGGGATCAAGGACGAGTGGTCAAAGTCCACAACGTGAGAAGTTCAAGCATTTCCTTCAGCATTATCTCCCAAATGCAGATGCTACATTTTGGACGGCACTGACATGATACTGACCAGAGGACACGAAGATCGGTCTGCGGCATCATTCCAGCAGGCCCTGATATATGACATCAATACATATGTTTCCACTGGTGTTTCTGTAGACCGAGAAACTCTGGGAAGAACTGGTAACATTGGGACATTCCCATGGCAATAGAAAGCACAAGCGCACTCTCAGTTTGCTGTTTTGGAAAGACTCCAATATGACGTACATCCGAATGCCAAGCTGAAAATGTTTAAGCTTCATTTCCAGAAGAGGAAGTGTACTCTGCACTTTCAGAATTGTGATGTAAGTGCAATAAAACGAAGTTTTACTAATTGAAATAATATGGTGTCCTCATCACAACAAAGGCAACACCAGCAATTAGAGATATACCAGACAACACACACAGGAACAGTACATGGCATCAATGCCTAGGGAAAATTGTCCTCACAGAAATATCATGGAACTTTGTACACCCAATTGTCTAAAATTTTCACTTATCAAAGCCCTATAATTCTATATTAGATACCTGATATTACTTGACCAGTAGAGATAAAGAAGTATAGTAAAAGAAACAGGAAGTACCATTTTCAGTTCCAAAGAGTTTGAAGGCCTAAAAAATAAGCTTTCAAATATCTAGGCTGCAAAACGCTACCAGAGCAAGTATTGAAAACTCAGGTGGGGAAAACATGAACTACAAGAGTGTCTCAGAATCACAAAAGGCAGTATACCGGGAAAGGGAAGAGAAACTCTAAAAACGAGCCAAACAATATCAGAAAACACAAGGATGAGACAATACCAGGGCTAAAGTCAGTCCAAAGCAGACTTGATAATGCAGATGGACTCGTGAAAGTCTGTGAAGACAGGGGAACAGAAATTCCTCGATCAGAAGAAGATATAGGGAAATGAAGTGCAAACCTATGCTAATAATGCTGTTGAAGCCTGGGGTAAGAGAAAGCATGAAAGAGTATGTTTCGTAAGAGACCCAGAAGGAAAAGCAAGGTTTACCAAAATCCTGAAAAGATAATTGTAGAACATTCATACTGATACATTCTGAAAGACAAGAAAGTATCATCTATATGAATTCAGTATCTACACAGCGTCCAAAGGAGTTGGAATCCCAATAGACCTAATTGCAGCTGTATAATTCAAATCAACAAAGTTCATGATCACCCCAGTGATTTAAAATGCATCTAGAGGAAAGCAATTTATTCACAACAGAACCTCCAGAGGGGTTTCAGCTCATATCTCGGCAGAAAAATTGCAGAACTGGGAGGAGTGCAAGGACATAGGCCATATCCTGAATGAGAGAAAGCTGTAATCATGGGTAGCCTATGCCACATGACTGACATATCTAATAACGGCAGAGCTAGGGATATTCACAGACCAGCAAAGCTTAAAAGAATTCAGCAGTTCAAAACTTATCCTAAAAGAAAGATTGAGAATTCTACCCTGAATAGAAAAGTAGCAAGATGAAATGGGAATAAGAAAATCCATTATTGGAAATGCAATAAGAGCGTGAGTTACAAACAAGAAACAAGAAGAAGGCAAGGAGGACATCAAAGCCATAAGATGGGAGAGGGTAGCAGGAAATCATAGGTGATTTTAAGCACTATCTTAAGTGATACACATATATGACTCTCTGATTGAAGCAAACGGAGTGATGCATAGCCTAAAGTGTTTGCAAACCCAACAACAAGCAAACAAACAAACAATCAAACAAACAGAGAGACACCAAAAGGGTACGGTTGGCTGACATATAAGAAAGAAACAATGAGTATTCAAAACAAAATACTCAAATTGATGTCAAGGATCATTCAGCACCCACCGACCCAGTATCGCAGCTTAAATGTACTCAACACACTTGTATTCAGAACACAGACGCGTGCATTAATATTCATAAATATTGATTCAAAAGAGCATATCGTGACCTGAACCAAATGACGATTTTGAATAAGATTTGGTCATAGTCCGTGATATAGACTTACAATTATTCCAACAGCAAGAATGAATGCCATATACTACCCTAAGTAGAGAAGAAACGTCATAAGCCTATAACAAAGACAAGTAGCTCTGCAAAACAGTACTAAGGGCAAACGAGACAGACAGTAAAGTGCACATTGGGATTGGTTTCATTTCTCGTAATTTCAGCCCCCATGAAATAAATGGATCCATTTTCTGAGAGAGTGGGTGTTTCAGCAGAAAGCAACAGACGGATATGTATTATGGTTGAATGGATATTACACAAACATGACTTTCATTTAGTGGGATCTCTGTGTACTGTGAGCTGTTAGAAAGTTTCAAGACGTGTGAAACCATAAACTAAAAATGGACACACTTCCCACCGTTTGTACTGTATACACAGAACTGTACCAAAGGAATGTGGGAAGAAAAAAGTACAATGGAACTCTAGTGGATAGAATCACATTTAACTTAGGAACCTCTCGTTTGATGCAGCCACTCCCCCAACACTGACAATATTCAGCAACCATTGGGGATGGCAGTTACCGGTTGGATTCTAGGTGGAATCTTGTTGTGTACCGCGAGGCTTCTTGTGGCTTATGGATCCAAGGTAACTGGGCAGAATTCTGTGGGTGGATCAGTGTGATGGAGGGGCTGCCACCCTTTGTGGAGATTGGCTTAGGTCTTTTGATCAGGACGCTGTGTAAGTTCGAAATTATGCTGCTGCCCAAAGACCTAAGTTCACGGGTAAGTTTCCAGAACATGAGAGGGCAGAGAGTGGAAGATCTGACTGTCATCAGCTTACTGGTGAGGCTCCGAGGTACTTTCAGACTTGCCCAGTCCTGTTGAAGTCGACTTTATGGGAGACACGAAGAGAAGCTGGCAGAAAAGCTGGCTGCACGGATTGAGGAGAGATGCGAACATATTGATGAGAGTTGTTTAGCTACAATGGAGAATACCGGCATGGAGACATCTCTAGAGAATACCAGGTTCGAAAGACATTCATGAGACCTACTGAACCTCTGTGATACTGGCAGAACCATTCGGAGTGTCAACGTGCACTTGAGAAAGTCACTCCATTCTCTGCTCCAAGAACGGCTCCAAGATTCCTGACGTCTAAAAGAGAAGAGATGGCAGAGATGATAAAAGCGCTCATGTTCTTGGAAGAGGTCATGAGAATCCACAGGTCCCAAGGGGCATTTACAAACCATTCAGACCAAAATGCACCAAGCCCAGGTAAGCCTTTTCCCAGGTTTGGGCCTTGCTATCAAGCACTTGCTCTTCCCTCCCCTCCACTCAGGCATCCGTTTAAAGGCTCAGAACCTTAGCTGCAATGAAGACAGTAGGAGAAGAACAAGCCCCTCCTAGAATCAGAGTTCCTCCAACTTCACACTCTGTGAAAAACTGTGAAATCCTGAAAGGTCAAATACTCTCGCCTAAAATAGTTGGGTATTGATTACTTAGCTCACACCAAGAAATTATGACCTTCCCCTAGATTCAGCAAATGCTGTGTTTATGTCTTGTCTGGGGTGAAGGGAGTGTGGTAAGTGAGAGGAATCTTTGACTGAACTTGAATATGTACTAGGCCTCAGTTTTTCAACACAGTATATATAGGTAAATATTAGGTCAGATAGTGACCTGAACTGTAAAATAGTTGAAAGACTTTAAAGACACAGGTTTTGTGGACAATCTTCCTCTTCAGTAAAGCACCGGGTGCACGATATACTGGGGGTCCAGACTTGGTTGTGTTAAATTGCTTTAACCAACATGATCGGATGATTAAGCGTTCTCATCCCTGATAGAAGAACACCTGTTTTTCAATAGCCTAGCTTAGCTGCAGCAGGGTTCTCATTGCTAAAATGCCCGTATGTGCTTTTGGAATCAAGCCTAAATGTATATATTTTGTTTGGTATTTCTTGTACTTTCCTAGAGAGAAATGTTACCCCTTGAAATTCTAACATTTGCCAGTATGTGTCATTGGGAGTATAGGGCACCACTTGCACAACGGAAACCCAGGCTCTCGGTTATTTCATGGTTTCAATAGGTACTTCATGGTTCCTGTCGGTGTTGAAGGCTTCAACTGTAAAGAGTTGACATGTCCCCTTCAAAATTTGGGCTGCGATTTTACTTTCTATCTGTCTACATTTTTCTTAGAGCTGACAAAGTGTTACAAAAATTGACAAGTCAGAATTCTAGGTAAATTTAGTACGTTTCAAACACTAACTTCATTTTCATATAAATCCCAAAACATGTAAATCAATTCTATTGACCTTCTTAAAAACTGCAACTGTGTTATCAACACAATGTCAAAATTGGAGTGTTCGGACAATCATTCCAACCATGGCTTTATAGAAAACAGAACGAAAGAAACATCACATTTCTGTGAATTACATCTGGAAAGTGTTGTTTTGTCGATGCCCAGTTGGCAGAGAACCAGTGCAACCTGCGCACACTCCCTCGCATGTACACAGCAATGTAAACTCACACTCACCCAGGCCTTGGCACAGGACACTTTCTGAAGAGTGGTCTGTTACTTCCAAAGTCAGGATGAGGCCTCAGGTAACCTGGAAGCAGGAGAAGGCAAAGTAGAGAATGGAAATCTGTACAGGATCTGACCTCTGCTGATGGAGCAGCAAAGGTGAAACTCTGTTCTACTTGGACACACACTCTCAAGCGGACAGCACACATGGGACTGTAGGTAATGCGCTGAGTGTTAGAAGAGTGCACAGCAGATGCTTGGCTGACATAACTCTTGGAAATCTGCACAAAATATCCCCACAATTGATTCTGAGACCAAGATCCGATCTACCAAATTAGAGCTAGCAGAGGCAGTGGAAAATGAGGTATAGAGCTACAGATAATGACACACGCAGAGTCTCAGGGATCTGGAGTGCGTTTGGGTTGTAGTGTGTTCTATCAAGAGAGCAAACAGACTTGTTACCCCAGTAAGAACGCAAACACATTGGCGTGTGAGTTTGAGTTTTTCGATATGTGCCATGGCCACATTCACTGCATCTTGCAGGCCCAGGATCAATATGGCATTTTGCCAATAGAGCACGTGTGGGGCTCAACTACAGAAGCCGTGCATCTGGTCTGAGGGATTCAGTGGCCCTTGGGTTTGAAATCAGTACTAAAAGCTTCAGGATCTGCTACAGTCTTAACCTGGACAGGGATTACGGATTGGTTTGAGGAAGAGAATTCAGTACAGCTCTGTGGTTGCATTCGTGCACCCATGACCCAAGGATGAGGGATCAAGGACGAGTGGTCAAAGTCCACAACGTGAGAAGTTCAAGCATTTCCTTCAGCATTATCTCCCAAATGCAGATGCTACATTTTGGACGGCACTGACATGATACTGACCAGAGGACACAAAGATCGGTCTGCGGCATCATTCCAGCAGGCCCTGATATATGACATCAATACATATGTTTCCACTGGTGTTTCTGTAGACCGAGAAACTCTGGGAAGAACTGGTAACATTGGGACATTCCCATGGCAATAGAAAGCACAAGCGCACTCTCAGTTTGCTGTTTTGGAAAGACTCCAATATGACGTACATCCGAATGCCAAGCTGAAAATGTTTAAGCTTCATTTCCAGAAGAGGAAGTGTACTCTGCACTTTCAGAATTGTGATGTAAGTGCAATAAAACGAAGTTTTACTAATTGAAATAATATGGTGTCCTCATCACAACAAAGGCAACACCAGCAATTAGAGATATACCAGACAACACACACAGGAACAGTACATGGCATCAATGCCTAGGGAAAATTGTCCTCACAGAAATATCATGGAACTTTGTACACCCAATTGTCTAAAATTTTCACTTATCAAAGCCCTATAATTCTATATTAGATACCTGATATTACTTGACCAGTAGAGATAAAGAAGTATAGTAAAAGAAACAGGAAGTACCATTTTCAGTTCCAAAGAGTTTGAAGGCCTAAAAAATAAGCTTTCAAATATCTAGGCTGCAAAACGCTACCAGAGCAAGTATTGAAAACTCAGGTGGGGAAAACATGAACTACAAGAGTGTCTCAGAATCACAAAAGGCAGTATACCGGGAAAGGGAAGAGAAACTCTAAAAACGAGCCAAACAATATCAGAAAACACAAGGATGAGACAATACCAGGGCTAAAGTCAGTCCAAAGCAGACTTGATAATGCAGATGGACTCGTGAAAGTCTGTGAAGACAGGGGAACAGAAATTCCTCGATCAGAAGAAGATATAGGGAAATGAAGTGCAAACCTATGCTAATAATGCTGTTGAAGCCTGGGGTAAGAGAAAGCATGAAAGAGTATGTTTCGTAAGAGACCCAGATGGAAAAGCAAGGTTTACCAAAATCCTGAAAAGATAATTGTAGAACATTCATACTGATACATTCTGAAAGACAAGAAAGTATCATCTATATGAATTCAGTATCTACACAGCGTCCAAAGGAGTTGGAATCCCAATAGACCTAATTGCAGCTGTATAATTCAAATCAACAAAGTTCATGATCACCCCAGTGATTTAAAATGCATCTAGAGGAAAGCAATTTATTCACAACAGAACCTCCAGAGGGGTTTCAGCTCATATCTCGGCAGAAAATTTGCAGAACTGGGAGGAGTGCAAGGACATAGGCCATATCCTGAATGAGAGAAAGCTGTAATCATGGGTAGCCTATGCCACATGACTGACATATCTAATAACGGCAGAGCTAGGGATATTCACAGACCAGCAAAGCTTAAAAGAATTCAGCAGTTCAAAACTTATCCTAAAAGAAAGATTGAGAATTCTACCCTGAATAGAAAAGTAGCAAGATGAAATGGGAATAAGAAAATCCATTATAGGAAATGCAATAAGAGCGTGAGTTACAAACAAGAAACAAGAAGAAGGCAAGGAGGACATCAAAGCCATAAGATGGGAGAGGGTAGCAGGAAATCATAGGTGATTTTAAGCACTATCTTAAGTGATACACATATATGACTCTCTGATTGAAGCAAACGGAGTGATGCATAGCCTAAAGTGTTTGCAAACCCAACAACAAGCAAACAAACAAACAATCAAACAAACAGAGAGACACCAAAAGGGTACGGTTGGCTGACATATACCAAAGAAACCATGAGTATTCAAACAAAATACTCAAATTGATGTCAAGGATCATTCAGCACCCACCGACCCAGTATCGCAGCTTAAATGTACTCAACACACTTGTATTCAGAACACAGACGCGTGCATTAATATTCATAAATATTGATTCAAAAGAGCATATCGTGACCTGAACCAAATGACGATTTTGAATAAGATTTGGTCATAGTCCGTGATATAGACTTACAATTATTCCAACAGCAAGAATGAATGCCATATACTACCCTAAGTAGAGAAGAAACGTCATAAGCCTATAACAAAGACAAGTAGCTCTGCAAAACAGTACTAAGGGCAAACGAGACAGACAGTAAAGTGCACATTGGGATTGGTTTCATTTCTCGTAATTTCAGCCCCCATGAAATAAATGGATCCATTTTCTGAGAGAGTGGGTGTTTCAGCAGAAAGCAACAGACGGATATGTATTATGGTTGAATGGATATTACACAAACATGACTTTCATTTAGTGGGATCTCTGTGTACTGTGAGCTGTTAGAAAGTTTCAAGACGTGTGAAACCGTAAACTAAAAATGGACACACTTCCCACCGTTTGTACTGTATACACAGAACTGTACCAAAGGAATGTGGGAAGAAAAAAGTACAATGGAACTCTAGTGGATAGAATCACATTTAACTTAGGAACCTCTCGTTTGATGCAGCCACTCCCCCAACACTGACAATATTCAGCAACCATTGGGGATGGCAGTTACCGGTTGGATTCTAGGTGGAATCTTGTTGTGTACCGCGAGGCTTCTTGTGGCTTATGGATCCAAGGTAACTGGGCAGAATTCTGTGGGTGGATCAGTGTGATGGAGGGGCTGCCACCCTTTGTGGAGATTGGCTTAGGTCTTTTGATCAGGACGCTGTGTAAGTTCGAAATTATGCTGCTGCCCAAAGACCTAAGTTCACGGGTAAGTTTCCAGAACATGAGAGGGCAGAGAGTGGAAGATCTGACTGTCATCAGCTTACTGGTGAGGCTCCGAGGTACTTTCAGACTTGCCCAGTCCTGTTGAAGTCGACTTTATGGGAGACACGAAGAGAAGCTGGCAGAAAAGCTGGCTGCACGGATTGAGGAGAGATGCGAACATATTGATGAGAGTTGTTTAGCTACAATGGAGAATACCGGCATGGAGACATCTCTAGAGAATACCAGGTTCGAAAGACATTCATGAGACCTACTGAACCTCTGTGATACTGGCAGAACCATTCGGAGTGTCAACGTGCACTTGAGAAAGTCACTCCATTCTCTGCTCCAAGAACGGCTCCAAGATTCCTGACGTCTAAAAGAGAAGAGATGGCAGAGATGATAAAAGCGCTCATGTTCTTGGAAGAGGTCATGAGAATCCACAGGTCCCAAGGGGCATTTACAAACCATTCAGACCAAAATGCACCAAGCCCAGGTAAGCCTTTTCCCAGGTTTGGGCCTTGCTATCAAGCACTTGCTCTTCCCTCCCCTCCACTCAGGCATCCGTTTAAAGGCTCAGAACCTTAGCTGCAATGAAGACAGTAGGAGAAGAGCAAGCCCCTCCTAGAATCAGAGTTCCTCCAACTTCACACTCTGTGAAAAACTGTGAAATCCTGAAAGGTCAAATACTCTCGCCTAAAATAGTTGGGTATTGATTACTTAGCTCACACCAAGAAATTATGACCTTCCCCTAGATTCAGCAAATGCTGTGTTTATGTCTTGTCTGGGGTGAAGGGAGTGTGGTAAGTGAGAGGAATCTTTGACTGAACTTGAATATGTACTAGGCCTCAGTTTTTCAACACAGTATATATAGGTAAATATTAGGTCAGATAGTGACCTGAACTGTAAAATAGTTGAAAGACTTTAAAGACACAGGTTTTGTGGACAATCTTCCTCTTCAGTAAAGCACCGGGTGCACGATATACAGGGGGTCCAGACTTGGTTGTGTTAAATTGCTTTAACCAACATGATCGGATGATTAAGCGTTCTCATCCCTGATAGAAGAACACCTGTTTTTCAATAGCCTAGCTTAGCTGCAGCAGGGTTCTCATTGCTAAAATGCTCGTATGTGCTTTTGGAATCAAGCCTAAATGTATATATTTTGTTTGGTATTTCTTGTACTTTCCTAGAGAGAAATATTACCCCTTGAAATTCTAACATTTGCCAGTATGTGTCATTGGGAGTATAGGGCACCACTTGCACAACGGAAACCCAGGCTCTCGGTTATTTCATGGTTTCAATAGGTACTTCATGGTTCCTGTCGGTGTTGAAGGCTTCAACTGTAAAGAGTTGACATGTCCCCTTCAAAATTTGGGCTGCGATTTTACTTTCTATCTGTCTACATTTTTCTTAGAGCTGACAAAGTGTTACAAAAATTGACAAGTCAGAATTCTAGGTAAATTTAGTACGTTTCAAACACTAACTTCATTTTCATATAAATCCCAAAACATGTAAATCAATTCTATTGACCTTCTTAAAAACTGCAACTGTGTTATCAACACAATGTCAAAATTGGAGTGTTCGGACAATCATTCCAACCATGGCTTTATAGAAAACAGAACTAAAGAAACATCACATTTCTGTGAATTACATCTGGAAAGTGTTGTTTTGTCGATGCCCAGTTGGCAGAGAACCAGTGCAACCTGCGCACACTCCCTCGCATGTACACAGCAATGTAAACTCACACTCACCCAGGCCTTGGCACAGGACACTTTCTGAAGAGTGGTCTGTTACTTCCAAAGTCAGGATGAGGCCTCAGGTAACCTGGAAGCAGGAGAAGGCAAAGTAGAGAATGGAAATCTGTACAGGATCTGACCTCTGCTGATGGAGCAGCAAAGGTGAAACTCTGTTCTACTTGGACACACACTCTCAAGCGGACAGCACACATGGGACTGTAGGTAATGCGCTGAGTGTTAGAAGAGTGCACAGCAGATGCTTGGCTGACATAACTCTTGGAAATCTGCACAAAATATCCCCACAATTGATTCTGAGACCAAGATCCGATCTACCAAATTAGAGCTAGCAGAGGCAGTGGAAAATGAGGTATAGAGCTACAGATAATGACACACGCAGAGTCTCAGGGATCTGGAGTGCGTTTGGGTTGTAGTGTGTTCTATCAAGAGAGCAAACAGACTTGTTACCCCAGTAAGAACGCAAACACATTGGCGTGTGAGTTTGAGTTTTTCGATATGTGCCATGGCCACATTCACTGCATCTTGCAGGCCCAGGATCAATATGGCATTTTGCCAATAGAGCACGTGTGGGGCTCAACTACAGAAGCCGTGCATCTGGTCTGAGGGATTCAGTGGCCCTTGGGTTTGAAATCAGTACTAAAAGCTTCAGGATCTGCTACAGTCTTAACCTGGACAGGGATTACGGATTGGTTTGAGGAAGAGAATTCAGTACAGCTCTGTGGTTGCATTCGTGCACCCATGACCCAAGGATGAGGGATCAAGGACGAGTGGTCAAAGTCCACAACGTGAGAAGTTCAAGCATTTCCTTCAGCATTATCTCCCAAATGCAGATGCTACATTTTGGACGGCACTGACATGATACTGACCAGAGGACACGAAGATCGGTCTGCGGCATCATTCCAGCAGGCCCTGATATATGACATCAATACATATGTTTCCACTGGTGTTTCTGTAGACCGAGAAACTCTGGGAAGAACTGGTAACATTGGGACATTCCCATGGCAATAGAAAGCACAAGCGCACTCTCAGTTTGCTGTTTTGGAAAGACTCCAACATGACGTACATCCGAATGCCAAGCTGAAAATGTTTAAGCTTCATTTCCAGAAGAGGAAGTGTACTCTGCACTTTCAGAATTGTGATGTAAGTGCAATAAAACGAAGTTTTACTAATTGAAATAATATGGTGTCCTCATCACAACAAAGGCAACACCAGCAATTAGAGATATACCAGACAACACACACAGGAACAGTACATGGCATCAATGCCTAGGGAAAATTGTCCTCACAGAAATATCATGGAACTTTGTATACCCAATTGTCTAAAATTTTCACTTATCAAAGCCCTATAATTCTATATTAGATACCTGATATTACTTGACCAGTAGAGATAAAGAAGTATAGTAAAAGAAACAGGAAGTACCATTTTCAGTTCCAAAGAGTTTGAAGGCCTAAAAAATAAGCTTTCAAATATCTAGGCTGCAAAACGCTACCAGAGCAAGTATTGAAAACTCAGGTGGGGAAAACATGAACTACAAGAGTGTCTCAGAATCACAAAAGGCAGTATACCGGGAAAGGGAAGAGAAACTCTAAAAACGAGCCAAACAATATCAGAAAACACAAGGATGAGACAATACCAGGGCTAAAGTCAGTCCAAAGCAGACTTGATAATGCAGATGGACTCGTGAAAGTCTGTGAAGACAGGGGAACAGAAATTCCTCGATCAGAAGAAGATATAGGGAAATGAAGTGCAAACCTATGCTAATAATGCTGTTGAAGCCTGGGGTAAGAGAAAGCATGAAAGAGTATGTTTTGTAAGAGACCCAGATGGAAAAGCAAGGTTTACCAAAATCCTGAAAAGATAATTGTAGAACATTCATACTGATACATTCTGAAAGACAAGAAAGTATCATCTATATGAATTCAGTATCTACACAGCGTCCAAAGGAGTTGGAATCCCAATAGACCTAATTGCAGCTGTATAATTCAAATCAACAAAGTTCATGATCACCCCAGTGATTTAAAATGCATCTAGAGGAAAGCAATTTATTCACAACAGAACCTCCAGAGGGGTTTCAGCTCATATCTCGGCAGAAAAATTGCAGAACTGGGAGGAGTGCAAGGACATAGGCCATATCCTGAATGAGAGAAAGCTGTAATCATGGGTAGCCTATGCCACATGACTGACATATCTAATAACGGCAGAGCTAGGGATATTCACAGACCAGCAAAGCTTAAAAGAATTCAGCAGTTCAAAACTTATCCTAAAAGAAAGATTGAGAATTCTACCCTGAATAGAAAAGTAGCAAGATGAAATGGGAATAAGAAAATCCATTATTGTAAATGCAATAAGAGCATGAGTTACAAACAAGAAACAAGAAGAAGGCAAGGAGGACATCAAAGCCATAAGATGGGAGAGGGTAGCAGGAAATCATAGCTGATTTTAAGCACTATCTTAAGTGATACACATATATGACTCTCTGATTGAAGCAAACGGAGTGATGCATAGCCTAAAGTGTTTGCAAACCCAACAACAAGCAAACAAACAAACAATCAAACAAACAGAGAGACACCAAAAGGGTACGGTTGGCTGACATATACCAAAGAAACCATGAGTATTCAAAACAAAATACTCAAATTGATATCAAGGATCATTCAGCACCCACCGACCCAGTATCGCAGCTTAAATGTACTCAACACACTTGTATTCAGAACACAGACGCGTGCATTAATATTCATAAATATTGATTCAAAAGAGCATATCGTGACCTGAACCAAATGACGATTTTGAATAAGATTTGGTCATAGTCCGTGATATAGACTTACAATTATTCCAACAGCAAGAATGAATGCCATATACTACCCTAAGTAGAGAAGAAACGTCATAAGCCTATAACAAAGACAAGTAGCTCTGCAAAACAGTACTAAGAGCAAACGAGACAGACAGTAAAGTGCACATTGGGATTGGTTTCATTTCTCGTAATTTCAGCCCCCATGAAATAAATGGATCCATTTTCTGAGAGAGTGGGTGTTTCAGCAGAAAGCAACAGACGGATATGTATTATGGTTGAATGGATATTACACAAACATGACTTTCATTTAGTGGGATCTCTGTGTACTGTGAGCTGTTAGAAAGTTTCAAGACGTGTGAAACCATAAACTAAAAATGGACACACTTCCCACCGTTTGTACTGTATACACAGAACTGTACCAAAGGAATGTGGGAAGAAAAAAGTACAATGGAACTCTAGTGGATAGAATCACATTTAACTTAGGAACCTCTCGTTTGATGCAGCCACTCCCCCAACACTGACAATATTCAGCAACCATTGGGGATGGCAGTTACCGGTTGGATTCTAGGTGGAATCTTGTTGTGTACCGCGAGGCTTCTTGTGGCTTATGGATCCAAGGTAACTGGGCAGAATTCTGTGGGTGGATCAGTGTGATGGAGGGGCTGCCACCCTTTGTGGAGATTGGCTTAGGTCTTTTGATCAGGACGCTGTGTAAGTTCGAAATTATGCTGCTGCCCAAAGACCTAAGTTCACGGGTAAGTTTCCAGAACATGAGAGGGCAGAGAGTGGAAGATCTGACTGTCATCAGCTTACTGGTGAGGCTCCGAGGTACTTTCAGACTTGCCCAGTCCTGTTGAAGTCGACTTTATGGGAGACACGAAGAGAAGCTGGCAGAAAAGCTGGCTGCACGGATTGAGGAGAGATGCGAACATATTGATGAGAGTTGTTTAGCTACAATGGAGAATACCGGCATGGAGACATCTCTAGAGAATACCAGGTTCGAAAGACATTCATGAGACCTACTGAACCTCTGTGATACTGGCAGAACCATTCGGAGTGTCAATGTGCACTTGAGAAAGTCACTCCATTCTCTGCTCCAAGAACGGCTCCAAGATTCCTGACGTCTAAAAGAGAAGAGATGGCAGAGATGATAAAAGCGCTCATGTTCTTGGAAGAGGTCATGAGAATCCACAGGTCCCAAGGGGCATTTACAAACCATTCAGACCAAAATGCACCAAGCCCAGGTAAGCCTTTACCCAGGTTTGGGCCTTGCTATCAAGCACTTGCTCTTCCCTCCCCTCCACTCAGGCATCCGTTTTAAAGGCTCAGAACCTTAGCTGCAATGAAGACAGTAGGAGAAAACAAGCCCCTCCTAGAATCAGAGTTCCTCCAACTTCACACTCTGTGAAAAACTGTGAACTCCTGAAAGGTCAAATACTCTCGCCTATAATAGTTGGGTATTGATTAATTAGCTCACACCAAGTAATGATGACCTTCCCATAGATTCAGCAAATGCTGGGTTTATGTCTTGTCTGATGTGAAGGGAGTGTGGTAAGTGAGAGGAATCTTTGACTGAAATTGAATATGTACTAGGCCTCAGTTTTTCAAAACAGTATATATAGATAAATATTATGTCAGATAGTGACCTGAACTGTAAAAGTCATGAAAGCCTTTAAAGACACAGGTATTTTGCACCGTCTTTCTCTTCAGTCAAGCACCGGGTGCACGATATTTTGGGGGTGCAGACTTGGTTGTGTTAAATTGCTTTACCCAACATGATCGGATGATTAAGCGTTCTCATCACTGATAGAAGAACACCTGCTTTTCAATAGCCTAGCATAGCTGCAGCAGGGTTCTCATAGCTAAAATGCCTGTATGTGCTTTTGGAATCAAGCCTAAATGTATATATTTTGTTTGGTTTTTCTTGTACTTTCCTAGAGAGGAATGTTACCCCTTGAAATGCCAACATTGGCCAGTATGTGTCACTGGGAGTATAGGGCACCACATGCACAACGGAAACCCAGGTTCTCGGTTATTTCATGGTTTCAATAAGTTCTTCATGGTTCCTGTTGGTGTTGAAGGCTTCAATAGTAAAAGTTGACATGTCCCCTTCTACATTTTGGACTGCGATTTTACTTTCTATCTGTCTACATTTTTCTTAGAGCTGAAATAATGTTGCAAAAATTGACAAGTCGGACTTCTAGGTAAATTTAGTACGTTTCAAACACTAACTTCATTTTCATATAAATCCCAAAACATGTAAATCAATTCAAATAAATTCTTAAAAACTGCAACTCTATTATCAAAACAATGTCAAAATTGGAGTCTTCGGACAATCCCTCCAACCATGGCTTTACAGAAAACAGAGCTAAACAAACATCACATTTCTGTGAATTACTTCTGGAAAGTGTTGATGTATCGATGCCCAGTTGGCAGAGTACCAGTGCAACCTGCACTCACTCCTTCACATGTACACAGAAATGTAAATTTCCACTCACCCAGCCCTTGGCACAGGACACTTTCTGAAGAGTGGTCTGTTACTTCCAAAGACAGGCTGAGGCCTCAGGAAACCTGGAAGCAGGAGAAGGCAAAGTAGAGAATGGAAATCTGTGCAGGATCTGACCTCTGCTGATGGAGATGCTAAGGTGAAACTCTGTTTTACTTGGACGCACACTCTGAAGCGGACAGCACACATGGGAATGTAGGTAATGCGCTGAGCGTTAGAAGAGTGCACAGCAGATGCTTGGCTGACATAACTCATATAAATCAGCACAAAATATCCCCACAATTGATTCTGAGACCAAGATACGTTCTGCCAAATTTGAGCTAGCAGAGGCAGCGGAAAATGAGGTATAGAGCTACAGATAATGGCACACGCAGAGTCTCAGGGATCTGGAGTGCGTTGTGGGTTGTGGTGGGTTCTATCAGGAGAGCAAACAGACTTGTTACCCCAGTAAGAAAGCAACCAAATTGGCGGTTGAGTTTGAGTTTTTCGATATGTGCCATGGCCACATTCACTGCATCTTGCAGGCCCAGGATCAATTTGGCATTTTGCCAATAGAGCACGTGTGTGGCTCAACTACAGAAGTCGTGCATCTGGTTTGAGGGATTCAGTGGCCCTTGGTTTTGAAATCAGTACTAAAAGCTTCAGGATCTTCTACAGTCGTAACCTGGAGAGGGATTACGGATTGGTTTGAGGAAGAGAATTCGGTGCATCTCTGCTGTTGCATTCGTGCACACATGACCCAAGGATGAGGGATCAAGGAAGAGTGGTCAAAGTCCACAACGTGAGAAGTTGAAGCATTTCCTTCAGCATTATCTCCCAAATGCAGATGCTACATTTTGGATGGCACTAACATGGTACTGCCCAGAGGACACAAAGATCGGTCTGCGGCATCATTCCAGCAGGCCCTGATATATGACATCCATACATAAGTTTCCACTGGTGTTTCTGTAGACCGAGAATCTCTACGAAGAACTGGTAACATTGGGACATTCCCATGGCAATAGAAAGCACAAGTGCACTCTCAGTTTGCTGTTTTGGAAAGACTCCAATATTATGTAAAGCAGAACGCCTAGCTGAAAACCTTTAAGCTTCTTTTCCAGAAGAGGAAGTGTACACTGCACTTTCAGAATTGTGATGTAAGTGCAATAAAACGAAGTTTTACTAATTGAAATAATATGGTGTGCTCATCACAACAAAGGCAACACCAGCAATTAGAGATATACCAGACAACACACACAGGAACAGTACATGGCATCAATGCCTAGGGAAAATTGTCCTCACAGAAATATCATGGAACTTTGTACACCCAATTGTCTAAAATTTTCACTTATCAAAGCCCTATAATTCTATATTAGATACCTGATATTACTTGACCAGTAGAGGTAAAGAAGTATAGTAAAAGAAAAAGGAAGTACCATTTTCAGTTCCAAAGAGTTTGAAGGCCTAAAAAATAAGCTTTCAAATATCTAGGCTAGAAAACGCTACCAGAGCAAGTATTGAAACCAGAGGTGAGGAAAACATGAAGTACAACAGTGTCTCAGAATCACAAAAGGCAGTATACCGGGAAAGGGAAGAGAAACTCTAAAAACGAGCCAAACAATATCAGAAAACTCAAGGATGAGACAATACCAGGGCTAAAGTCAGTCCAAAGCAGACTTGATAATGCAGATGGACTCGTGAAATTGTGTGAAGACAGGGGAACAGAAATTCCTCGATCAGAAGAAGATATAGGAAAATGAATTGCAAACCTATGCAAACAATGCTGTTAAAGCCTGGTGTAAGACAAAGCATGAAAGAGTATGTTTCGTAAGAGAACCAAATGGAAAAGCATGATTAACAAAAAAAGCCTGATAAGAAAATTGTAGAACATTCTGACTGATACTTTCTGAAAGACAAGAAAGTATCATCCAAACGAATTCAGTATATACACAGCGTCCAAAGGAGTTGGAATCCCAATAGACCTATTTGCAGCTGTATAATTCAAATCAACAAAGTTCATGATCACCCCAGTGATTTAAAATGCATCTAGAGGAAAGGAATTTAGTCACAACAGAACCTCCAGAGGGGTTTCAGCTCATATCTCGGCAGAAATATTGCAGAACAGGGAGGAGTTTAAGGACATAGGCCATATCCTGAATGAGAAAAAGCTGTAATCATGGGTAGCCTATGCCACATGACTGCCATTTCTAACAACGGCAGAGCTAGGGAAATTCACAACCAGCAAAGCTTAAAAGAATTAAGAAGTTCAAAACTTATCCTAAAAGAAAGATTGAGAATTCTACCCTGAATAGAAAAGTAGCAAGATGAAATGGGAATAAGAAAAACCATTATTGGAAATGCAAGAAGAGCGTGAGTTACAAACAAGAAACAAGAAGAAGGCAAGGAGGACAACAAAGCCATAAGATGGGAGAGGGTAGCAGGAAATCATAGCTGATTTTAAGAACTATCTTAAGTGATTCACATATATGAATCTCTGATTGAAGCAAACGGAGAGATGCATGGCCTAAAGTGTTTGCAAACCAAAGAACAAGCAAACAAACAAACAATCAAACAAACAGAGAGACACCAAAAGGGTACGGTTGGCTGACATATACCAAAGAAACCATGAGTATTCAAAACAAAATACTCAAATTGATGTCAAAGATCATTCAGCACGCACTGACCAGTATCGCAGCCTAAATGTACCCAACACACTTGTATTCAGAACACAGACGCGTGCATTAATATTCATAAATATTGATTCAAAGGAGCATATCGTGACCTACCGCAAATGCCGTTTTTTAATAAGATTTGGTCATAGTCCGTGATATAGATTTACAATTCTTCCAACAGCAAGAATGAATGCCATATTCTACCCTAAGTAGAGAAGAAACCTCATAAGCCTATAACAAAGACAAGTAGCTCTGCAAAACTGTACTAAGAGCAAACGAGACAGACAGTAAAGTGCACATTGGGATTGGTTTCATTTCTCGGAATTTCAGCCCCCATGAAAAAATTGGATCCATTTTCTGAGAGCGTGGGTGTTTCAGCGGAAAGCAACAGACGGATATGTATTCTGGGTGAATGGATATTACACAAACATGACTTTCCTTTAGTTGGGTCTCTGTGTACACTGAACTGTTAGAAAGTTTCAATACGCGAGAAACCATAAAATAAAAATGGACACACTTCCCACCGTTTGTACAGTATACACAGATCGGAACCAAAGGAAAGAGGGAAGATAAAAGGACAGTGGCACGCTAGTGGATAGAATCACATTTAACTTAAGAACCTCTCCTTTAATGCAGCCCCTCCCCCAACACTGACAATATTCAGCAACCATTGGGGTTGGCAGTTACCGGTTGGATTCTAGGTGGAATCTTGTTGTGTACCGCGAGGCTTGTTGTGGCTGTTGGATCCAAGGTAACTGGGCAGAATTCTGTGGGTGGATCAGTGTGATGGAGGGGCTGCCACCCTTTGTGGAGATTGGCTTAGGTCTTTTGATCAGGACGCTGTGTAAGTTCGAAATTATGCTGCTGCCCAAAGACCTAAGTTCACGGGTAAGTTTCCAGAACATGAGAGGGCAGAGAGTGGAAGATCTGACTGTCATCAGCTTACTGGTGAGGCTCCGAGGTACTTTCAGACTTGCCCAGTCCTGTTGAAGTCGACTTTATGGGAGACACGAAGAGAAGCTGGCAGAAAAGCTGGCTGCACGGATTGAGGAGAGATGCGAACATATTGATGAGAGTTGTTTAGCTACAATGGAGAATACCGGCATGGAGACATCTCTAGAGAATACCAGGTTCGAAAGACATTCATGAGACCTACTGAACCTCTGTGATACTGGCAGAACCATTCGGAGTGTCAACGTGCACTTGAGAAAGTCACTCCATTCTCTGCTCCAAGAACGGCTCCAAGATTCCTGACGTCTAAAAGAGAAGAGATGGCAGAGATGATAAAAGCGCTCATGTTCTTGGAAGAGGTCATGAGAATCCACAGGTCCCAAGGGGCATTTACAAACCATTCAGACCAAAATGCACCAAGCCCAGGTAAGCCTTTTCCCAGGTTTGGGCCTTGCTATCAAGCACTTGCTCTTCCCTCCCCTCCACTCAGGCATCCGTTTAAAGGCTCAGAACCTTAGCTGCAATGAAGACAGTAGGAGAAGAACAAGCCCCTCCTAGAATCAGAGTTCCTCCAACTTCACACTCTGTGAAAAACTGTGAAATCCTGAAAGGTCAAATACTCTTGCCTAAAATAGTTGGGTATTGATTAATTAGCTCACACCAAGAAATGATGACCTTCCCATAGATTCAGCAAATGCTGGGTTTATGTCTTGTCTGATGTGAAGGGAGTGTGGTAAGTGAGAGGAATCTTTGACTGAATTTGAATATGTACTAGGCCTCAGTTTTTCAAAACAGTATATATAGATAAATATTATGTCAGATACTGACCTGAACTGTAAAAGTCATGAAAGCCTTTAAAGACACAGGTATTTTGCACCGTCTTTCTCTTCAGTCAAGCACCGGGTGCACGATATTTCGGGGGTGCAGACTTGGTTGTGTTAAATTGCTTTACCCAACATGATCGGATGATTAAGCGTTCTCATCACTGATAGAAGAACACCTGCTTTTCAATAGCCTAGCATAGCTGCAGCAGGGTTCTCATAGCTAAAATGCCTGTATGTGCTTTTGGAATCAAGCCTAAATGTATATATTTTGTTTGGTTTTTCTTGTACTTTCCTAGAGAGGAATGTTACCCCTTGAAATGCCAACATTGGCCAGTATGTGTCACTGGGAGTATAGGGCACCACATGCACAACGGAAACCCAGGTTCTCGGTTATTTCATGGTTTCAATAAGTTCTTCATGGTTCCTGTTGGTGTTGAAGGCTTCAATAGTAAAAGTTGACATGTCCCCTTCTACATTTTGGACTGCGATTTTACTTTCTATCTGTCTACATTTTTCTTAGAGCTGAAATAATGTTGCAAAAATTGACAAGTCGGACTTCTAGGTAAATTTAGTACGTTTCAAACACTAACTTCATTTTCATATAAATCCCAAAACATGTAAATCAATTCAAATAAATTCTTAAAAACTGCAACTCTATTATCAAAACAATGTCAAAATTGGAGTCTTCGGACAATCCCTCCAACCATGGCTTTACAGAAAACAGAGCTAAACAAACATCACATTTCTGTGAATTACTTCTGGAAAGTGTTGATGTATCGATGCCCAGTTGGCAGAGTACCAGTGCAACCTGCACTCACTCCTTCACATGTACACAGAAATGTAAATTTCCACTCACCCAGCCCTTGGCACAGGACACCTTCTGAAGAGTGGACTGTTACTTCCAAAGACAGGCTGAGGCCTCAGGAAACCTGGAAGCAGGAGAAGGCAAAGTAGAGAATGGAAATCTGTGCAGGATCTGACCTCTGATGATGGAGATGCTAAGGTGAAACTCTGTTTTACTTGGACGCACACTCTGAAGCGGACAGCACACATGGGAATGTAGGTAATGCGCTGAGCGTTAGAAGAGTGCACAGCAGATGCTTGGCTGACATAACTCATATAAATCAGCACAAAATATCCCCACAATTGATTCTGAGACCAAGATACGTTCTGCCAAATTTGAGCTAGCAGAGGCAGCGGAAAATGAGGTATAGAGCTACAGATAATGGCACACGCAGAGTCTCAGGGATCTGGAGTGCGTTGTGGGTTGTGGTGGGTTCTATCAGGAGAGCAAACAGACTTGTTACCCCAGTAAGAAAGCAACCAAATTGGCGGTTGAGTTTGAGTTTTTCGATATGTGCCATGGCCACATTCACTGCATCTTGCAGGCCCAGGATCAATTTGGCATTTTGCCAATAGAGCACGTGTGTGGCTCAACTACAGAAGTCGTGCATCTGGTTTGAGGGATTCAGTGGCCCTTGGTTTTGAAATCAGTACTAAAAGCTTCAGGATCTTCTACAGTCGTAACCTGGAGAGGGATTACGGATTGGTTTGAGGAAGAGAATTCGGTGCATCTCTGCTGTTGCATTCGTGCACACATGACCCAAGGATGAGGGATCAAGGAAGAGTGGTCAAAGTCCACAACGTGAGAAGTTGAAGCATTTCCTTCAGCATTATCTCCCAAATGCAGATGCTACATTTTGGATGGCACTAACATGGTACTGCCCAGAGGACACAAAGATCGGTCTGCGGCATCATTCCAGCAGGCCCTGATATATGACATCCATACATAAGTTTCCACTGGTGTTTCTGTAGACCGAGAATCTCTACGAAGAACTGGTAACATTGGGACATTCCCATGGCAATAGAAAGCACAAGTGCACTCTCAGTTTGCTGTTTTGGAAAGACTCCAATATTATGTAAAGCAGAACGCCTAGCTGAAAACCTTTAAGCTTCTTTTCCAGAAGAGGAAGTGTACACTGCACTTTCAGAATTGTGATGTAAGTGCAATAAAACGAAGTTTTACTAATTGAAATAATATGGTGTGCTCATCACAACAAAGGCAACACCAGCAATTAGAGATATACCAGACAACACACACAGGAACAGTACATGGCATCAATGCCTAGGGAAAATTGTCCTCACAGAAATATCATGGAACTTTGTACACCCAATTGTCTAAAATTTTCACTTATCAAAGCCCTATAATTCTATATTAGATACCTGATATTACTTGACCAGTAGAGGTAAAGAAGTATAGTAAAAGAAAAAGGAAGTACCATTTTCAGTTCCAAAGAGTTTGAAGGCCTAAAAAATAAGCTTTCAAATATCTAGGCTAGAAAACGCTACCAGAGCAAGTATTGAAACCAGAGGTGAGGAAAACATGAAGTACAACAGTGTCTCAGAATCACAAAAGGCAGTATACCGGGAAAGGGAAGAGAAACTCTAAAAACGAGCCAAACAATATCAGAAAACTCAAGGATGAGACAATACCAGGGCTAAAGTCAGTCCAAAGCAGACTTGATAATGCAGATGGACTCGTGAAATTGTGTGAAGACAGGGGAACAGAAATTCCTCGATCAGAAGAAGATATAGGAAAATGAATTGCAAACCTATGCAAACAATGCTGTTAAAGCCTGGTGTAAGACAAAGCATGAAAGAGTATGTTTCGTAAGAGAACCAAATGGAAAAGCATGATTAACAAAAAAAGCCTGATAAGAAAATTGTAGAACATTCTGACTGATACTTTCTGAAAGACAAGAAAGTATCATCCAAACGAATTCAGTATATACACAGCGTCCAAAGGAGTTGGAATCCCAATAGACCTATTTGCAGCTGTATAATTCAAATCAACAAAGTTCATGATCACCCCAGTGATTTAAAATGCATCTAGAGGAAAGGAATTTAGTCACAACAGAACCTCCAGAGGGGTTTCAGCTCATATCTCGGCAGAAATATTGCAGAACAGGGAGGAGTTTAAGGACATAGGCCATATCCTGAATGAGAAAAAGCTGTAATCATGGGTAGCCTATGCCACATGACTGCCATTTCTAACAACGGCAGAGCTAGGGAAATTCACAACCAGCAAAGCTTAAAAGAATTAAGAAGTTCAAAACTTATCCTAAAAGAAAGATTGAGAATTCTACCCTGAATAGAAAAGTAGCAAGATGAAATGGGAATAAGAAAAACCATTATTGGAAATGCAAGAAGAGCGTGAGTTACAAACAAGAAACAAGAAGAAGGCAAGGAGGACAACAAAGCCATAAGATGGGAGAGGGTAGCAGGAAATCATAGCTGATTTTAAGAACTATCTTAAGTGATTCACATATATGAATCTCTGATTGAAGCAAACGGAGAGATGCATGGCCTAAAGTGTTTGCAAACCCAAGAACAAGCAAACAAACAAACAATCAAACAAACAGAGAGACACCAAAAGGGTACGGTTGGCTGACATATACCAAAGAAACCATGAGTATTCAAAACAAAATACTCAAATTGATGTCAAAGATAATTCAGCACGCACTGACCCAGTATCGCAGCCTAAATGTACCCAACACACTTGTATTCAGAACACAGACGCGTGCATTAATATTCATAAATATTGATTCAAAGGAGCATATCGTGACCTAACGCAAATGCCGTTT
Source organism: Camelus bactrianus (assembly GCF_048773025.1). Lineage (NCBI taxonomy): Eukaryota > Metazoa > Chordata > Mammalia > Artiodactyla > Camelidae > Camelus > Camelus bactrianus. Next base: position 84,625,239 of record NC_133546.1, on the reverse strand, counting down.
TTTAATAAGATTTGGTCATAGTCCGTGATATAGATTTACAATTCTTCCAACAGCAAGAATGAATGCCATATTCTACCCTAAGTAGAGAAGAAACCTCATAAGCCTATAACAAAGACAAGTAGCTCTGCAAAACTGTACTAAGAGCAAACGAGACAGACAGTAAAGTGCACATTGGGATTGGTTTCATTTCTCGGAATTTCAGCCCCCATGAAAAAATTGAATCCATTTTCTGAGAGCGTGGGTGTTTCAGCAGAAAGCAACAGACGGATATGTATTCTGGGTGAATGGATATTACACAAACATGACTTTCCTTTAGTTGGGTCTTTGTGTACTCTGAACTGTTAGAAAGTTTCAATACGTGAGAAACCATAAAATAAAAATGGACACACTTCCCACCGTTTGTACAGTATACACAGATCTGAACCAAAGGAAAGAGGGAAGATAAAAGGACAGTGGCACGCTAGTGGATAGAATCACATTTAACTTAGGAACCTCTCGTTTAATGCAGCCCCTCCCCCAACACTGACAATATTCAGGAACCATTGGGGATGGCAGTTACCGGTTGGATTCTAGGGGGAATCTTGTTGTGTACCGCGAGGCTTGTTGTGGCTGTTGGATCCAAGGTAACTGGGCAGAATTCTGTGGGTGGATCAGTGTGATGGAGGGGCTGCCACCCTTTGTGGAGATTGGCTTAGGTCTTTTGATCAGGACACTGTGTAAGTTCGAAATTATGCTGCTGCCCAAAGACCTAAGTTCACGGGTAAGTTTCCAGAAATTGAGAGGGCAGACAGTGCACGATCTGCCTGTCATCAGCTTACTGGTGAGGCTCCGAGGTACTTTCAGACTTGCCCAGTCCTGTTGAAGTCGACCTTATGGGAGACACGAAGAGAAGCTGGCAGAAAAGCTGGCTGCACGGATTGAGGTGAGATGCGAACGTATTGATGAGAGTTGTTCTGCTACAATGGGGAATACCGGCATGGAGACATCTCTAGAGAATACCAGGCTCGAAAGACATTCATGGGACCTACTGAACCTCTGTGATAATGGCAGAAACTTTCGGAGTGTCAACGTGCACTTGAGAAAGTCACTCCATTCTCTGCTCCAAGAACGGCTCCAAGATTCCTGACGTCTAAAAGAGAAGAGATGGCAGAGATGATAAAATCGCTCATGTTCTTGGAAGAGGTCATGAGAATCCACATTTCCCAAGGGGCATTTACAAACCATTCAGACCAAAATGAACCAAGCCCAGGTAAGCCTTTTCCCAGGTTTGGGCCTTGCTATCAAGCACTTGCTCTTCCCTCCCCTCCACTCAGGCATTCGTTTAAAGGCTCAGAACCTTAGCTGCAATGAAGACAGTAGGAGAAGAACAAGCCCCTCCTAGAATCAGAGTTCCTCCAACTTCACACTCTGTGAAAAACTGTGAAATCCTGAAAGGTCAAATACTCTCGCCTAAAATAGATGGGAATTGAATACTTATCTCACTCCAAGAAATTATGACCTTCCCCTAGATTCAGCAAATGCTGTGTTTATGTCTTGTCTGGGGTGAAGGGAGTGTGGTAAGTGAGAGGAATCTTTGATTGAATTTGAATATGTACTAGGCCTCAGTTATTCAAGACAGTATATATAGGTAAATATTATGTCAGATAGTGACCTGAAGTATAAAAGTCATGAAAGCCTTTAAAGACACAGGTATTGTGCACCGTCTTTCTCTTCAGTCAAGCACCGGGTGCACGATATTTTAGGGGTGCAGACTTGGTTGTGTTAAATTGCTTTACCCAACATGATCGGATGATTAAGCGTTCTCATCACTGATAGAAGAACACCTGCTATTCAATAGCCTAGCATAGCTGCAGCAGGGTTCTCATAGATAAAATGCCTTTATGTGCTTTTGGAATCAAGCCTAAATATATATGTTTTGTTTGGTTTTTCTTGTACTTTCCTAGAGAGGAATGTTACCCCTTGAAATGCCAACATTGGCCAGTATGTGTCACTGGGAGTATAGGGCACCACATGCACAACGGAAACCCAGGTTCTCGGTTATTTCATGGTTTCAATAGGTACTTCATGGTTCCTATTGGTGTTGGAGGCTTCAACAGTAAGGAGTTTACATGTCCCCTTCCACATTTTGGACTGCGATCTTACTTTCTATCTGTCTACATTTTTCTTAGAGCTGACATAATGTTACAAAAATTGACAAGTCGGACTTCTAGGTAAATTTAGTACGTTTCAAACACTAACTTCATTTTCATATAAATCCCAAAACATGTAAATCCATTCTATTAACCTTCTTAAAAACTGCAACTGTATTATCAACACAAGGTCAAAATTGGAGTCTTCGGACAATCCCTCCAACCATGGCTTTATAGAAAACAGAGCTAAAGAAACATCACATTTCTGTGAATTACAACTGAAATGTGTTGATTTATCGATGCCCAGTTGGCAGAGAACCAGTGCAAACTGTGCTCACTCCCTCCCATGTACAAAGCAAAGTAAACTAACACTCACCCAGCCCTTGGCACAGGACCGTTTCTTAATAGTGGTCTGTTACTTCCAAAGACAGGTTGAGGCCTCAGGAAACCTGAAAGCAGGAGAAGGCAAAGTAGAGAATGGAAATCTGTGCAGGATCTGACCTCTGCTGATGGAGCAGCAAAGGTGAAATTCTGTTTTACTTGGACCCACTCTCTCAAGCGGACAGCACACATGGGACTGTAGGTTATGCGCTGAGTGTTAGAAGAGTGCACAGCAGATGCTTGGTTGACATAACTCCTAGAAAACAGCACAAAATATCCCCACAATTGATTCTGAGACCAATATCCGATCCGCCAAATTTGAGCTAGCAGAGGCAGCGGAAAATGAGGTATAGAACTACAGATAATGGCACACGCTGAGTCTCAGGGATCTGGAGTTTGTTGTGGTTTGTGGTGGGTTCTACCAAGAGAGCAAACCGACCCTTTACCCCAGTAAGAAAGCAACCACATTGGCGGTTGAGGTTGAGTTTTTCGATATGTACCATGGCCACATTCAATGCATCTTGCAGGCCAAGGATCAATTTGGCTTTTTGCCAATAGAGCACGTGTGGGGCTCAACTAGAGAAGTCGTGCATCTGGTCTGAGGATTCAGTGGCCCTTGGGTTTGAAATTAGTATTAAAAGCTTCAGGATTTCCTACAGTCGTAACCTGGACAGGGATTACGGATTGGTTTGAGGAGGAGAATTCGGTACAGCTCTGTGGTTGCATTGGTGCAACAATGACCCAAGGATGAGGGATCAAGGGAGAGTGGTCAAAGTCCACAACGTGAGAAGTTGAATCATTTCCTTCAGCATTATCTCCCAAATGCAGATGCTACATTTTGGATGGCACTGAAATTGTACTGACCAGAGGACACAAAGATCGGTCTGCGGGATCATTCCAGCATTCCCTGATGTATGACATCCATACATATGTTTCCACTGTTGTTTCTGTAGACAGAGAAGCTCTGGCAATAACTGTTAACTTGGGACATTCCCATGGCAATTGAAAGCACAAGCATACTCTCAGCTTGCTGTTTTGGAAAGACTCCAAGATGACGTACAGCAGAATGCCGAGCTGAAAAGCTTTAAGCTTCATTTCCAGAAGAGGAAGTGTACTCTGCACATTCAGAATTGTGAGGTAAGTGCAATAAAACGAAGTATTAATAATTGAAATAATATGGTGGGCTCATCACAACAAAGGCAACACCAGCATTTAGATATATACCAGACAAAACACACAGGAACAGGAGATGGCATCAATGCCTAGGGAAAATTATCCTCAAAAAAATATCATGGAACTTTGTATACCCAATGGTCTAAAATTTTCACTTAACAAAGCCCTATACATCTATATTAGATACCTGTTATTACTTGACCAGTAGAGGTAAAGAAGTATAGTAAAAGAAACAGGAAGTACCATTTTCAGTTCCAAAGAATTTGAAGGCCCAAAAATTAAGCTTTCAAACATCTAGACTGCAAAACGCTAACAGAGCTAGTATTGAAAACTGAGGTGAGGAAAACATGAAGTACAACAGTGTCTCAGAATCACAAAAGGCAGTATACCGGGAAAGGGGAAGAGAAACTCTAAAAACGAGCAAAATAATACCAGAAAACCCAAGGATGAGACAATACCAGGGCTAAAGTCAGTCCAAAGCAGACTTGATAATGCAGACGGACTCGTGAAAGACTGTGAAGCCAGGGGAACAGAAATCCCTCGATCAGAAGAAGACATACAAAAAGAAGTGCAAATCAATGCAAACATTGCTGTTGAAGCCTGGGGTAAGACAAAGCATGAAAGAGTATGATTCGTAAGAGTCCCAGATTGAAAATCAAGCTTAACAAAAAAAAGCCTGAAAAGATAATTGTAGAAAAGTCAGACTGAAACATGCTGAAAGACAAGAAAGAATCATCTATACGATTTCAGGAACTACACAGCGTCCAAAGGAGTTGGAATCCCAATAGACCTATTTGCAGCTGTATAATTCAAATCAACAAAGTTCATGAGCACCCCAGTGATTTAAAATGCATCTAGAGGAAAGCAACTTATTCACAACAGAACCTCCAGAGGGGTTTCAGCTCATATCTCGGCAGAAATATTGTAGAACAGGGAGGAGTGCAAGGAAATAGGCAATATCCTGAATGAGAAAAAGCTGTAATCATTGGTAGCCTATGCCACATGACTGCCATTTCTAATAACGGCAGAGCTAGGGAAATTCACAGACCAGCAAAGCTTAAAAGAATTCAGCAGTTCAAAACTTATCCTAAAAGAATGATTGAGAATTATACACTGAAGAGAAAAGTAGCAAGATAAAATGGAAATTAGAAAAACCATCATTGGGACATGCAAGAAGAGCGTGAGTTACAAAGAAGAAACAAGAAACAAGAAGAAGTCAAGGAGGACATCAAAGCCATAAGATGGGAGATGGTAGCAGGAAATCATAGGTGATTTTAAGCACTATCTTAAGTGATTCACATATTTGACTCTCTGATTGAAGCAAACGGAGTGATGCATGGCCTAATGTGTTTGCAAAACCAACAACAAGCAAACAAACAAACAATCAAACAAACAAACAGACACCAAAAGGATACGGTTGGCTGACATATACCACAGAAACCATGCGTATTCAAAACAAAATACTCAAAGTGATGTCAAGGATCATTCAGCACGCACCGACCCACTATCGCAGCTTAAATGTACTCAACACACTTGTATTCAGAACACAGACACGTGCATTAATATTCATAAATATTGATTCAAAAGAGCATATCGTGACTTAACCCAAATGCCGATTTTGAATAAGATTTGTTCATAGTCCGTGATATAGACTTACAATTCTTCCAACAGCAAGAATGAATGCCATATTCTACCCTAAGTAGAGAAGAAACGTCATAAGCCTATAACAAAGACAAGTAGCTCTGCAAAACTGTACTAAGACCAAAGGAGTCAGACAGTAAAGTGCACATTGGGATTGGTTTAATTTCTCGGAATTTCAGCCCCCATGAAACAAGTGGATCCATTTACTGAGAGCATGGGTGTTTCAGCAGAAAGCAACAGACGGATATGTATTCTAGGTGAATGGATATTACACAAACATGAGTTTCTTTCAGTGGGGTCTCAGTGTAATGTGAGCTGTTAGAAAGTTTCAAGACGTGTGAAACCGTAAAATAAAATGGACACACTTCCCTCCGTTTGTACTGTATATACAGATCTGAACCAAAGGGAAGAGGGCAGATAAAAGGACAGTGGCACTCTAGTGGATAGAATCACATTTAACTTAGGAACCTCTCGTTTGATGCAGCCCCTCCCCCAACACTGACAATATTCATCAACCATTGGGGATGGCAGTTACCGGTTGGATTCTAGGTGGAATCTTGGTGTGTACCACGTAGCTGGTTGTGGCTGGTGGATCCAAGGTAACTGGGCAGAATTCTGTGGGTGGATCAGTGTGATGGAGGGGCTGCCTCTCTTTGTGGAGACTGGCTTAGTTCTTTTGTTCGGGACGCTGTGTAAGTTCGAGATAATGCTGCTGCCCAAAAACCTAAGTTTACGGGTAAGTTTCCAGAAATTGAGAGGGCAGACAGTGCACGATCTGCCTGTCATCAACTTACTGGTGAGGCTCCGAGGTACCTTCAGACTTGCCCAGTCCTGTTGAAGTCGACTTTATGGGAGACACGAAGAGAAGCTGGCAGAAAAGCTGGCTGCACGGATTGAGGAGAGATGCGAACATATTGATGAGAGTTGTTCCACTACAAAGTAGAATACCGGCATGGAGACATCTCTAGAGAATACCAGGCTCGAAAGACATTCATGAGACCTACTGAACATCTGTGAAACTGGCAGAAACATTCGGAGTGTCAACGTGCACTTGAGAAAGTCACTCAATTCTCTGCTCCAAGAACGGCTCCAAGATTCCTGACGTCTAAAAGAGAAGAGATGGCAGAGATAATAAAAGCGCTCATGTTCTTGGAAGAGGTCATGAGAATCCACAGGTCCCAAGGGGCATTTACAAACCATTCAGACCAAAATGCACCAAGCCCAGTTAAGCATTTTCCCAGGTTTGAGCCTTGCTATCAAGCACTTATTCTTCCCTCCCCTCCACTCAGGTATCCATTTTAAAGGATCAGAACCTGAGCTGCAATGAAGCCAATAGGAGAACTGCAAGCCCCTCCTAGAATCAGAGTTCCTCCAACTTAACACACTGTGAACAGTGAACCCCTGAAATGTCAAATACTCTCGCCTAAAATAGTTGGGAATTGAATACTTAGCTCACAGAAAGAAATGATGACCTTCCCCTAGATTCAGCAAATGCTGGGTTTATGTCTTGTCTGGGGTGAAGGGAGTGTGGTAAGTGAGAGGAATCTTTGACTGAACTTGAATATATACTAGGCCTCAGTGTTTCAAGACAGTATAGGTAAATATTATGTCAGATAGTGATCTGAAGTGTAAAAGACGTGAAAGCCTTTAAAGACACAGTTTTGGTGGACCGTCTTTCTCTTCAGCCAAGCACCGGGTGCACGATATATTGGGGGTGCAGACTTGGTTGTGTTAAATTGCTTTACCCAACATGAACGGATGATTAAGCGTTCTCAATACTGATAGAAGAACACCTGATTTTCAATAGCCTAACAGAGCTGCTGCAGGGTTCTCATAGCTAAAATGCCTGTATGTGATTTTGGAATCAAGCCTAAATGTATATATTTTGTTTGGTTTTTCTTGTACTTACCTAGAGAGGATTGTTACCCCTTGAAATGCCAACATTGGCCAGTATGTGTCATTGGGAGTATAGGGCACCACATGCACAACGGAAACCCAGGCTCTCGGTTATTTCATGGTTTCAATAGGTACTTCATGGTTCCTGTTGGTGTTGGAGGCTTCAACAGTAAAGAGTTGACATGTCCCCTTCAAAATTTTGGACTGTGATTTTACTTTCTATCTGTCTACATATTTCTTAGTGCTGACATAATTTTACAAAACTTGACAAGTCTGACTTCTAGGTAAATTTAGTACGTTTGAAACTCTAACTTCATTTTCATATAAATTCCAAAACACGTAAATCAATTCTATTGACCTTCTTAAAAACTGCAACTGTCTTATCAACACAATGTCAAAATTGGAGTCTTCGGACAATCCCTCCAACCATGGCTTTATAGAAAACAGAGCTAAACAAACATCACATTTCTGTGAATTACATCTGGAAAGTGTTGATTTATCGATGCCCAGTTGGCAGAGAACCAGTGCAACCTGCGCTCACTCCCTCCCATGTACACAGCAATGTAAACTTCCACTCACCCAGCCCTTGGCACAGGACATTTACGAATTGTGGTGTGTTACTTCCAAAGACAGGCTGAGGCCTCAGAAACCCTGAAAGCAGAAGAAGGCAAAGTAGAGAATGGAAATCTGTGCAGGATCTGACCTCTGATGATGGAGCAGCAAAGGTTAAACTCTATTTTACTTGGACGCACACTCTCAAGCGGACAGCACACATGAGACTGTAGGTAATGCGCTGAGTGTTAGAAGAGTGCACAGCAGATGCTTGGCTGACATAACTCATAGAAATCAGCACAAAATATCCCCACAATTGATTCTGAGACCAAGATCCGATCTGCCAAATTTGAGCTAGCAGAGGCAGCGGAATACGAGGTATAGAGCTACAGATAATGGCACACGCTGAGTCTCAGGGATCTGGAGTACATTGTGGGTTGTGGTGGGTTCTATCAAGAGAGCAAACCGACCTGATTCCCCAGTAAGAATGCAACCACTTTGGCGTGTGTGGTTGAGATTTTCGATATGTGCCATGGCCACATCCACTGCATTTTGCAGGCCCAGGATCAATTTGGCAATTTCCCAATAGAGCATGTGTGGGGCTCAAATAGGGAAGCCGTGCATCTGGTCTGAGGGATTCAGTGGCCCATGGGTTTGAAATCAGTATTAAAAGTTTTAGGATTTGCTACAGAATTAACATGGACAGGGATTACGGATTGGTTTGAGGATGAGAATTCGGTACAGCTCTGTGGTTGCATTGGTGCACCCATGATCCAAGGATGAGGGATCAAGGGAGAGTGGTCAAAGTCCAGAACGTGAGAAGCTGAAGCATTTCCTTCAGCATTATCTCCCAAATGCAGATGCCACATTTTGGATGGCACTGACATGTTACTGCCCAGAGGACACAAAGATCGGTCTGCGGGATCATTCTAGCATGCCCTGATGTATGACATCCATACATATGTTTCCACTGCTGTTTCTGTATACAGAGAATCTCTGGGAAGAACTGGTAACATTGGGACATTCCCATGGCAATTGAAAGCACAAGCACACTCTCAGCTTGCTGTTTTGGAAAGACTCCAAGATGACGTACAGAAGAATGCCGAGCTGAAAAGCTTTAAGCTTCAGTTCCAGAAGAGGAAGTGTACTCTGCACTTTCAGAATTGTGAGGTAAGTGCAATAAAACGAAGTATTAATAATTGAAATAATATGGTGGGCTCATCACAACAAAGGCAACACCAGCATTTAGAGATGTACCAGACAACACACACAGGAAAAGGACATGGCATCAATGCCTAGGGAAAATTATCCTCAAAAAAATATCATGGAACTTTGTACACCCAATGGTCTAAAATTTTCACTTAACAAAGCCCTATATATCTATATTAGATACCTGATATTACTTGACCAGTAGAGATAAAGAAGTATAGTAAAAGAAACAGGAAGAACAATTTTCATTTCCAAAGAGTTTGAAGGCCCAAAAAATAAGCTTTCAAACATCTAGGCTGCAAAACGCTACCAGAGCAAGTATTGAAAACTGAGGTGAGGAAATCATGAAGTACAAAAGTGTCTCAGAATCACAAAAGGCAGTATACCGGGAAAGGGGAAGAGAAACTCTAAAAACGAGTCAAATAATATCAGAAAACCCAAGGATGAGACAATACCAGTGCTAAAGTCAGTCCAAAGCAGACTTGATAATGCAGACGGACTCGTGAAAGACTGTGAAGTCAGGGGAACAGAAATCCCTCGATCAGAAGAAGACATAGAAAAACAAGTGCAAACCAATGCAAACAATGCTGTTGAAGCCTGGGGTAAGACAAAGCATGAAAGAGTAAGATTCATAAGAGTCCCAGATGGAAAAGCAAGATTAACAAAAAAAAGCCCGAAAAGATAATTTTAGGATACTCAGATTTAAATTTGCTGAAAGACAAGATAGAAACATCTATACGATTTCAGGAACTACACAGCGTCCAAAGGAGGTGGAATACCAATTGACCTACTTGCAGCTGTATAATTCAAATCAACAAAGTTCATGATCACCCCAGTGATTTAAAATGCATCTAGAGGAAAGCAATTTAGTCATAACAGAACCTCCAGAGGGGTTTCAGCTCATATCACGGCAGAAATGCTGCAGAACAGGGAGGAGTTTAAGGACATAGTCCATATCCAGAATGAGAAAAAGCTGTAATCATGGGCAGCCTATGCCACATGACTGCCATTTCTAATAACGGCAGAGCTAGGGAAATTCACAGACCAGCAAAGCTTAAAAGAATTCAGCAGTTCAAAACTTATCCTAAAGGAAAGATTAAGAATTCTACCCTGAATAGAAAAGTAGCAAGATGAAATGGAAATAAGAAAAACCATTATTGGAAATGCAAGAAGAGCGTGAGTTACAAACAAGAAAGAAGAAGAAGGCAAGTAGGACATCAAAGCCATAATATTGGAGATGGTAGCAGGAAATCATAGGTGACTTTAAGCAATATCTTAACTGATTCACATATATGACTTTCTAATTGAAGCAAACGGAGTGATGCATTGCCTAATGTGTTTGCAAAACCAACAACAAGCAAACAAACAAACAATCAAACAAACAGACAGACAGCAAAATGTTACGGTTGGCTGACAGATACCAAAGAATCCATGATTATTCAAAACAAAATACACAAAGTGATGTCAAGGATAATTCAGCATGCACCGACCCAGTATCACAGCTTAAATATATTCAACAAACTTGTATTCAGAACACAGACACGTGTATAAATATTCATAAATATTGATTCAAAAAAGCATATCGTGACCTAACACAAATGCCGATTTTGAATAAGATTTGGTCATAGTTCGTGATATAGACTTACAATTCTTCCAACAGCAAGAATGAATGCCATATTCTACCCTAAGTAGAGAAGAAACGGCATAATCCTATAACAAAGACAAGAAGCTCTGCAAAACTGTACTAAGTGCATATGAGACAGATAGTAAAGTGCACATTGTTATTGGTTTCATTTCTAGGAATTTCAGCCCCCATGAAAAAAGTGGATCCATTTACTGAGAGCGTGGGTTTTTCAGCAGAAATCAACAGACGGATATGTATTCTGGGTGAATGGATATTACACAAACATGAGTTTCCTTTAGTGGGTTCTCTGTGTACTGTGAGCTGTTAGAAAGTATCAAGACGTGTGAAACCATAAACTAAAAATGGACAAACTTCCCTCCGTTTGTACTGTATATACAGATCTGAACCAAAGGGAAGAGGGCAGATAAAAGGACAGTGGCACCCTAGTGGATAGAATCACATTTAACTTAGGAACCTCTCGTTTGATGCAGCCCCTCCCCCAACACTGACAATATTCAGCAACCATTGGGGATGGCAGATACCTGTTGAATTCTAGGTGGAAACTTGGTGTGTACCGCGAGGCTTGTTGTTGCTGGTGGATCCAAGGTAACTGGGCAGAATTCTGAGGGTGGATCAGTGTGATGGAGGGGCTGCCGCCCTTTGTGGAGATTGGCTTAGCTCTTTTGTTCGGGACGCTGTGTTAGTTCGAGATAATGCAGCTGCCAAAGACCTAAGTTCACGGGTAATTTTCCAGAAACTGAGAGGGCAGACAGTGCACGATCTGCCTGTCATCAGCTTACTGGTGAGGCTCCTAGGTACCTTCAGACATGCCCAGTCATGTTGAAGTCGACTTTATGGAGACCCGAAGAGAAGCTGGCAGAAAAGCTGGCTGCACGGATTGAGGAGAGATGCGAACATATTGATGAGAGTTGTTCCATTACAATGGAGAATACCAGCATGGAGACATCTCTAGAGAATACCAGGCTCGAAAGACATTCATGAGACCTACTGAACCTCTGTGAGACTGGCAGGAACATTCGGAGTGTCAACGTGCACTTGAGAAAGTCACTCCATTCTCTGCTCCAAGAACGGCTCCAAGATTCCTGACGTCTAAAAGGGAAGAGATGGCAGAGATGATAAAAGCGCTCATGTTCTTGGAAGAGGTCATGAGAATCCACAGGTCCCAAGGGGCATTTACAAACCATTCAGACCAAAATGCACCAAGCCCAGGTAAGCCTTTTTCCAGGTTTGGTCCTTGTTATCAAGCACTTGATCTTCCCTACCCTCCACTCAGTCATCCATTTTAAGGATCAGAACCTGAGATGCAATGAAGCCAATAGGAGAAGAGCAAGCCACTGCTAGAATCAGAGTTCCTCCAACTTCACACTCTGTGAACAACAGTGAAATCCTGAAAGGTCAAATACTCTCGCCTAAAATAGATGGGAATTGAATACTTAGCTCACACCAAGAAATGATAACCTCCCCCTAGATTCAGCAAATGCTGGGTTTATGTCTTGTCTGGGGTGAAGGGAGTGTGGTAAGTGAGAGGAATCTTTGACTGAACTTGAATATGTACTAGGCCTCAGTGTTTCAAGACAGTATAGATAAATATTATGTCAGATAGTGACCTGAACTGTAAAAGTCGTGAAAGCTTTTAAAGACACAGTTTTGGTGGACAGTCTTTCTCTTCAGCCAAGCACTGGGTGCATGATATATAGGGGGTGCAGACTTGGTTGTGTTAAATTGCTTTAACCAACATGATCTGATGATTAAGCGTTCTCATCACTGATAGAAAAACACCTGCTTTTCAATAGCCTAGCTTAGCTGCAGCAGGGTTCTCATAGCTAAAATGCCTGTATGTGCTTTTGGAATCAAGCCTAAATGTATATATTTTGTTTGGTTTTTCTTGTACTTTCCTAGAGAAGAATGTTATCCATTGAAATGCCAACATTGGACAGTATGTGTCATTGGGAGTATAGGGCACCACATGCAGAACGGAAACCCAGGTTCTCGGTTATATCATGGTTTCAATAGGTACTTCATGGTTCCTGATGTTGTTGGAGGCTTCAACAGTAAATAGTTGACATGTCCCCTTCAACATTTTGGACTGCGATTTTACTTTCTATCTGTCTACATATTTCTTAGAGCTGACATAATGTTACAAAAATTAACAAGTCTGACTTCTAGGTAAATTTAGTATGTTTCAAACACTAACTTAAATTTCATATAAATCCCAAAACATGTAAATCTATTCTATTTACCTTCTTAAAAACTGCAACTGTGTTATCAACACAATGTCAAAATTGGAGTCTTTGGACAATCCCTCCAACCATGGCTTTATAGAAATCAGAGCTAAACAAACATCACATTTCTGTAAATTACATCTGGAAATTGTTGACTTATCGATGCCCAGTTGGTAGAGAACCAGTGCAACATGCGCTCACTCCCTCGCATGTACACAGAAATGTAAACTTCCACTCCCCCAGCCCTTAGAACAGGACACTTTCTGAAGAGTGGTCTGTTACTTCCAAAGACAGGTTGAGGCCTCAGGAAACCTGGAAGCAGGAGAAGGCAAAGTAGAGAATGGAAATCTGTGCAGGATCTGACCTCTGCTGATGGAGCAGCAATGATGAAACTCTGTTTTACTTGGACGCATACTCTCAAGCGGACAGCACACATGGGACTGTAGGTTTTGCCCTAGGTGTTAGAAGAGTGCACAGCAGATGCTTGGCTGACATAACTCCTAGAAATCAGCACAAAGTATCCCCACAATTGATTCTGAGTCCAAGATCCGATCTGCCAAATTTGAGCTAGCAGAGGCAGCGGAAAATTAGGTATAGAGCTACAGAAAATGGCACAAGCTGAGTCTCAGGGATCTGGAGTGCATTGAGGGTTGTGGTGGGTTCTATCAATAGAGCAAACCGAACTGTTACCCAATAAGAAAGCAACGACATTGGCGTGTGAGGTTGAGTTTTTCGATATGTGCCATGGCCACATCCAATGCATCTTGCAGGCTCAGGATCAATTTGGCATGTTGCCATTTGAGCACGTGTGGGGCTCAACTAGAAGAAGCCGTGCATCTGGTCTGAGGGATTTAGTGGCCCTTGGGTTTGAAATCTGAATTAAACGATATAGGATCTGCTAAATTCATAACCTGGACAGGGATTACGAATTGGTTTGAGGAGAAGAATTCGGTACAGCTCTGTTGTTGCATTGGTGCACCCATGACCCAAGGATGAGGGATCAAGGGAGAGTGTTCAAAGTCAACAACGTGAGAAGTTGAAGCATTTCCTTCATCATTATCTCCCAAATGCAGGTGCTACATTTTGGATGGCACTGACATGGTACTGCCCAGAGGACACAAAGATTGGTCTGCGGGATCATTCCAGCAGGCCCTGATGTATGACATCCATACATATGTTTCCACTGGTGTTTCTGTAGACAGAGAAACTCTGGGAAGAACTGGTAACATTGGGACATTCCCATGGCAAAAGAAAGCACAAGCGCACTCTCAGTTTGCTGTTTTGGAAAGACTCCAAGATGACGTACAACAGAATGCCGAGCTGAAAAGCTTTAAGCTTCATTTCCAGAAGACGAAGTGTACTCTGCACTTTAGAATGGTGAAGTAAGTGCAATAAAACGAAGTTTTACTGATTGAAATAATATGGTGTACTCATCACATCAAAGGCAACACCAGCAATTTGAGATGTACCAGAAAACACACACAGGAACAGGACATGGCATCAATGCCTAGGGAAAATTGTCCTTACAGAAATATCATGGAACTTTGTACACCCAATGGTCTAAAACTTTCACTTATCAAAGCCCTATAAATCTATATTAGATACCTGATATTACTTGACAAGTAGAGATAAAGAAGTATAATAAAAGAAACAGGAGGTAGCATTTTCAGTTCCAAAGATATTGAAGGCCCAAAAAATAAGCTTTCAAACATCTAGATGGCAAAAAACTACCAGAGCAAGTATTGAAAACTGAGGTGAGGAAAACATGAAGTACAACAGTGTCTCAGAATCACAAAATGCAGTATACTGGGAAAGGGGAAGAGAAACCCTAAAAATGAGCCAAATAATATCAGAAAACCCAATGATGAGAGAACACCAGGAATAAAGACAGTCCAAAGCAGACTTGATAATGCAGACGGACTCGTGAAAGAATGTGAAGACAGGGGAACAGAAATCCCTCGATCAGATAAAGACATAGAAAAACAAGTGCAAAACAATGCAAACATTGCTGATGAAGCCTGGTTTAAGACAAAGCATGAAAGAGTATGATTCGTAAGAGTCCCAGATGGAAAAGCAAGATTAACAAAATTAAGCCCAAAAAGATAATTGTAGGAAACTCAGACTTAAAATTGCTGAAAGACAAGAAAGAAACATCTATACGAATTCAGGATCTACAAAGTGTCCAAAGGAGTTGGAATCCCAATAGACCTACTTGCAGCTGTATAATTCAAATCAACAAAGTTCATGAGCACCCCAGTGATTTAAAATGCATCTAGAGGAAAGCAACTTATTCACAACAGAACCTCCAGAGGGGTTTCAGCTCATATCTCGGCAGAAATATTGCAGAACAGGGAGGAGTGCAAGGACATAGGCAATATCCTGAATGAGAAAAAGCTGTAATCATTGGTAGCCTATGCCACATGACTGCCATTTCTAATAACGGCAGAGCTAGGGAAATTCACAGACCAGCAAAGCTTAAAAGAATTCAGCAGTTCAAAACTTATCCTAAAAGAAAGATTGAGAATTCTACCCTGAATAGAAAAGTAGCAAGATGAAATGGGAATAAGAAAATCCATTATTGGAAATGCAAGAATAGCGTGAGTTACAAACAAGAAACAAGAAGAAGGCAAGGAGGACATCAAAGCCATAAGATGGGAGATGGTAGCAGGAAATCATAGGTGATTTTAAGCACTATCTTAAGTGATTCATATATATGAATCTCTGATTGAAGCAAACGGAGTGATGCATGGCCTAATGTGTTTGCAAAACCAACAACAAGCAAACAAACAAGCAATCAAACAAACAAACAGACACCAAAAGGGTACGGTTGGCTGACATATACCACAGAAACCATGAGTATTCAAAACAAAATACTCAAAGTGATGTCAAGGATCATTCAGCACGCACCGACCCACTATCGCAGCTTAAATGTACTCAACACACTTGTATTCAGAACACAGACACGTGCATTAATATTCATAAATATTGATTCAAAAGAGCATATCGTGACTTAACCCAAATGCCGATTTTGAATAAGATTTGTTCATAGTCCGTGATATAGACTTACAATTCTTCCAACAGCAAGAATGAATGCCATATTCTACCCTAAGTAGAGAAGAAACGGCATAAGCCTATAACAAAGACAAGTAGCTCTGCAAAACTGTACTAAGAGCAAACGAGTCAGACAGTAAAGTGCACATTTGGATTGGTTTAATTTCTCGGAATTTCACCCCCCATGAAACAAGTGGATCCATTAACTGAGAGCATGGGTGTTTCAGCAGAAAGCAACAGACGGATATGTATTCTAGGTGAATGGATATTACACAAACATGAGTTTCTTTCAGTGGGGTCTCAGTGTAATGTGAGCTGTTAGAAAGTTTCAAGACGTGTGAAACCGTAAACTAAAAATGGACACACTTCCCTCCGTTTGTACTGTATATACAGATCTGAACCAAAGGGAAGAGGGCAGATAAAAGGACAGTGGCACGCTAGTGGATAGAATCACATTTAACTTAGGAACCTCTCGTTTGATGCAGCCCCTCCCCCAACACTGACAATATTCATCAACCATTGGGGATGGCAGTTACCGGTTGGATTCTAGGTGGAATCTTGGTGTGTACCACGTAGCTGGTTGTGGCTGGTGGATCCAAGGTAACTGGGCAGAATTCTGTGGGTGGATCAGTGTGATGGAGGGGCTGCCTCTCTTTGTGGAGACTGGCTTAGTTCTTTTGTTCGGGACGCTGTGTAAGTTCGAGATAATGCTGCTGCCCAAAAACCTAAGTTTACGGGTAAGTTTCCAGAAATTGAGAGGGCAGACAGTGCACGATCTGCCTGTCATCAACTTACTGGTGAGGCTCCGAGGTACCTTCTGACTTGCCCAGTCCTGTTGAAGTCGACTTTATGGGAGACACGAAGAGAAGCTGGCAGAAAAGCTGGCTGCACGGATTGAGGAGAGATGCGAACATATTGATGAGAGTTGTTCCACTACAAAGTAGAATACCGGCATGGAGACATCTCTAGAGAATACCAGGCTCGAAAGACATTCATGAGACCTACTGAACATCTGTGAAACTGGCAGAAACATTCGGAGTGTCAACGTGCACTTGAGAAAGTCACTCAATTCTCTGCTCCAAGAACGGCTCCAAGATTCCTGACGTCTAAAAGAGAAGAGATGGCAGAGATAATAAAAGCGCTCATGTTCTTGGAAGAGGTCATGAGAATCCACAGGTCCCAAGGGGCATTTACAAACCATTCAGACCAAAATGCACCAAGCCCAGTTAAGCATTTTCCCAGGTTTGAGCCTTGCTATCAAGCACTTATTCTTCCCTCCCCTCCACTCAGGTATCCATTTTAAAGGATCAGAACCTGAGCTGCAATGAAGCCAATAGGAGAACTGCAAGCCCCTCCTAGAATCAGAGTTCCTCCAACTTAACACACTGTGAACAGTGAACCCCTGAAATGTCAAATACTCTCGCCTAAAATAGTTGGGAATTGAATACTTAGCTCACAGAAAGAAATGATGACCTTCCCCTAGATTCAGCAAATGCTGGGTTTATGTCTTGTCTGGGGTGAAGGGAGTGTGGTAAGTGAGAGGAATCTTTGACTGAACTTGAATATATACTAGGCCTCAGTGTTTCAAGACAGTATAGGTAAATATTATGTCAGATAGTGATCTGAAGTGTAAAAGACGTGAAAGCCTTTAAAGACACAGTTTTGGTGGACCGTCTTTCTCTTCAGCCAAGCACCGGGTGCACGATATATTGGGGGTGCAGACTTGGTTGTGTTAAATTGCTTTACCCAACATGAACGGATGATTAAGCGTTCTCAATACTGATAGAAGAACACCTGATTTTCAATAGCCTAACAGAGCTGCTGCAGGGTTCTCATAGCTAAAATGCCTGTATGTGATTTTGGAATCAAGCCTAAATGTATATATTTTGTTTGGTTTTTCTTGTACTTACCTAGAGAGGATTGTTACCCCTTGAAATGCCAACATTGGCCAGTATGTGTCATTGGGAGTATAGGGCACCACATGCACAACGGAAACCCAGGCTCTCGGTTATTTCATGGTTTCAATAGGTACTTCATGGTTCCTGTTGGTGTTGGAGGCTTCAACAGTAAAGAGTTGACATGTCCCCTTCAAAATTTTGGACTGTGATTTTACTTTCTATCTGTCTACATATTTCTTAGTGCTGACATAATTTTACAAAACTTGACAAGTCTGACTTCTAGGTAAATTTAGTACGTTTGAAACTCTAACTTCATTTTCATATAAATTCCAAAACACGTAAATCAATTCTATTGACCTTCTTAAAAACTGCAACTGTCTTATCAACACAATGTCAAAATTGGAGTCTTCGGACAATCCCTCCAACCATGGCTTTATAGAAAACAGAGCTAAACAAACATCACATTTCTGTGAATTACATCTGGAAAGTGTTGATTTATCGATGCCCAGTTGGCAGAGAACCAGTGCAACCTGCGCTCACTCCCTCCCATGTACACAGCAATGTAAACTTCCACTCACCCAGCCCTTGGCACAGGACATTTACGAATTGTGGTGTGTTACTTCCAAAGACAGGCTGAGGCCTCAGAAACCCTGAAAGCAGAAGAAGGCAAAGTAGAGAATGGAAATCTGTGCAGGATCTGACCTCTGATGATGGAGCAGCAAAGGTTAAACTCTATTTTACTTGGACGCACACTCTCAAGCGGACAGCACACATGAGACTGTAGGTAATGCGCTGAGTGTTAGAAGAGTGCACAGCAGATGCTTGGCTGACATAACTCATAGAAATCAGCACAAAATATCCCCACAATTGATTCTGAGACCAAGATCCGATCTGCCAAATTTGAGCTAGCAGAGGCAGCGGAATACGAGGTATAGAGCTACAGATAATGGCACACGCTGAGTCTCAGGGATCTGGAGTACATTGTGGGTTGTGGTGGGTTCTATCAAGAGAGCAAACCGACCTGATTCCCCAGTAAGAATGCAACCACTTTGGCGTGTGTGGTTGAGATTTTCGATATGTGCCATGGCCACATCCACTGCATTTTGCAGGCCCAGGATCAATTTGGCAATTTCCCAATAGAGCATGTGTGGGGCTCAAATAGGGAAGCCGTGCATCTGGTCTGAGGGATTCAGTGGCCCATGGGTTTGAAATCAGTATTAAAAGTTTTAGGATTTGCTACAGAATTAACATGGACAGGGATTACGGATTGGTTTGAGGATGAGAATTCGGTACAGCTCTGTGGTTGCATTGGTGCACCCATGATCCAAGGATGAGGGATCAAGGGAGAGTGGTCAAAGTCCAGAACGTGAGAAGCTGAAGCATTTCCTTCAGCATTATCTCCCAAATGCAGATGCCACATTTTGGATGGCACTGACATGTTACTGCCCAGAGGACACAAAGATCGGTCTGCGGGATCATTCTAGCATGCCCTGATGTATGACATCCATACATATGTTTCCACTGCTGTTTCTGTATACAGAGAATCTCTGGGAAGAACTGGTAACATTGGGACATTCCCATGGCAATTGAAAGCACAAGCACACTCTCAGCTTGCTGTTTTGGAAAGACTCCAAGATGACGTACAGAAGAATGCCGAGCTGAAAAGCTTTAAGCTTCAGTTCCAGAAGAGGAAGTGTACTCTGCACTTTCAGAATTGTGAGGTAAGTGCAATAAAACGAAGTATTAATAATTGAAATAATATGGTGGGCTCATCACAACAAAGGCAACACCAGCATTTAGAGATGTACCAGACAACACACACAGGAAAAGGACATGGCATCAATGCCTAGGGAAAATTATCCTCAAAAAAATATCATGGAACTTTGTACACCCAATGGTCTAAAATTTTCACTTAACAAAGCCCTATATATCTATATTAGATACCTGATATTACTTGACCAGTAGAGATAAAGAAGTATAGTAAAAGAAACAGGAAGAACAATTTTCATTTCCAAAGAGTTTGAAGGCCCAAAAAATAAGCTTTCAAACATCTAGGCTGCAAAACGCTACCAGAGCAAGTATTGAAAACTGAGGTGAGGAAATCATGAAGTACAAAAGTGTCTCAGAATCACAAAAGGCAGTATACCGGGAAAGGGGAAGAGAAACTCTAAAAACGAGTCAAATAATATCAGAAAACCCAAGGATGAGACAATACCAGTGCTAAAGTCAGTCCAAAGCAGACTTGATAATGCAGACGGACTCGTGAAAGACTGTGAAGTCAGGGGAACAGAAATCCCTCGATCAGAAGAAGACATAGAAAAACAAGTGCAAACCAATGCAAACAATGCTGTTGAAGCCTGGGGTAAGACAAAGCATGAAAGAGTAAGATTCATAAGAGTCCCAGATGGAAAAGCAAGATTAACAAAAAAAAGCCCGAAAAGATAATTTTAGGATACTCAGATTTAAATTTGCTGAAAGACAAGATAGAAACATCTATACGATTTCAGGAACTACACAGCGTCCAAAGGAGGTGGAATACCAATTGACCTACTTGCAGCTGTATAATTCAAATCAACAAAGTTCATGATCACCCCAGTGATTTAAAATGCATCTAGAGGAAAGCAATTTAGTCATAACAGAACCTCCAGAGGGGTTTCAGCTCATATCACGGCAGAAATGTTGCAGAACAGGGAGGAGTTTAAGGACATAGTCCATATCCAGAATGAGAAAAAGCTGTAATCATGGGCAGCCTATGCCACATGACTGCCATTTCTAATAACGGCAGAGCTAGGGAAATTCACAGACCAGCAAAGCTTAAAAGAATTCAGCAGTTCAAAACTTATCCTAAAGGAAAGATTAAGAATTCTACCCTGAATAGAAAAGTAGCAAGATGAAATGGAAATAAGAAAAACCATTATTGGAAATGCAAGAAGAGCGTGAGTTACAAACAAGAAAGAAGAAGAAGGCAAGTAGGACATCAAAGCCATAATATTGGAGATGGTAGCAGGAAATCATAGGTGACTTTAAGCAATATCTTAACTGATTCACATATATGACTTTCTAATTGAAGCAAACGGAGTGATGCATTGCCTAATGTGTTTGCAAAACCAACAACAAGCAAACAAACAAACAATCAAACAAACAGACAGACAGCAAAATGTTACGGTTGGCTGACAGATACCAAAGAATCCATGATTATTCAAAACAAAATACACAAAGTGATGTCAAGGATAATTCAGCATGCACCGACCCAGTATCACAGCTTAAATATATTCAACAAACTTGTATTCAGAACACAGACACGTGTATAAATATTCATAAATATTGATTCAAAAAAGCATATCGTGACCTAACACAAATGCCGATTTTGAATAAGATTTGGTCATAGTTCGTGATATAGACTTACAATTCTTCCAACAGCAAGAATGAATGCCATATTCTACCCTAAGTAGAGAAGAAACGGCATAATCCTATAACAAAGACAAGAAGCTCTGCAAAACTGTACTAAGTGCATATGAGACAGATAGTAAAGTGCACATTGTTATTGGTTTCATTTCTAGGAATTTCAGCCCCCATGAAAAAAGTGGATCCATTTACTGAGAGCGTGGGTTTTTCAGCAGAAATCAACAGACGGATATGTATTCTGGGTGAATGGATATTACACAAACATGAGTTTCCTTTAGTGGGTTCTCTGTGTACTGTGAGCTGTTAGAAAGTATCAAGACGTGTGAAACCATAAACTAAAAATGGACAAACTTCCCTCCGTTTGTACTGTATATACAGATCTGAACCAAAGGGAAGAGGGCAGATAAAAGGACAGTGGCACCCTAGTGGATAGAATCACATTTAACTTAGGAACCTCTCGTTTGATGCAGCCCCTCCCCCAACACTGACAATATTCAGCAACCATTGGGGATGGCAGATACCTGTTGAATTCTAGGTGGAAACTTGGTGTGTACCGCGAGGCTTGTTGTTGCTGGTGGATCCAAGGTAACTGGGCAGAATTCTGAGGGTGGATCAGTGTGATGGAGGGGCTGCCGCCCTTTGTGGAGATTGGCTTAGCTCTTTTGTTCGGGACGCTGTGTTAGTTCGAGATAATGCAGCTGCCAAAGACCTAAGTTCACGGGTAATTTTCCAGAAACTGAGAGGGCAGACAGTGCACGATCTGCCTGTCATCAGCTTACTGGTGAGGCTCCTAGGTACCTTCAGACATGCCCAGTCATGTTGAAGTCGACTTTATGGAGACCCGAAGAGAAGCTGGCAGAAAAGCTGGCTGCACGGATTGAGGAGAGATGCGAACATATTGATGAGAGTTGTTCCATTACAATGGAGAATACCAGCATGGAGACATCTCTAGAGAATACCAGGCTCGAAAGACATTCATGAGACCTACTGAACCTCTGTGAGACTGGCAGGAACATTCGGAGTGTCAACGTGCACTTGAGAAAGTCACTCCATTCTCTGCTCCAAGAACGGCTCCAAGATTCCTGACGTCTAAAAGGGAAGAGATGGCAGAGATGATAAAAGCGCTCATGTTCTTGGAAGAGGTCATGAGAATCCACAGGTCCCAAGGGGCATTTACAAACCATTCAGACCAAAATGCACCAAGCCCAGGTAAGCCTTTTTCCAGGTTTGGTCCTTGTTATCAAGCACTTGATCTTCCCTACCCTCCACTCAGTCATCCATTTTAAGGATCAGAACCTGAGATGCAATGAAGCCAATAGGAGAAGAGCAAGCCACTGCTAGAATCAGAGTTCCTCCAACTTCACACTCTGTGAACAACAGTGAAATCCTGAAAGGTCAAATACTCTCGCCTAAAATAGATGGGAATTGAATACTTAGCTCACACCAAGAAATGATAACCTCCCCCTAGATTCAGCAAATGCTGGGTTTATGTCTTGTCTGGGGTGAAGGGAGTGTGGTAAGTGAGAGGAATCTTTGACTGAACTTGAATATGTACTAGGCCTCAGTGTTTCAAGACAGTATAGGTAAATATTATGTCAGATAGTGACCTGAACTGTAAAAGTCGTGAAAGCTTTTAAAGACACAGTTTTGGTGGACAGTCTTTCTCTTCAGCCAAGCACTGGGTGCATGATATATAGGGGGTGCAGACTTGGTTGTGTTAAATTGCTTTAACCAACATGATCTGATGATTAAGCGTTCTCATCACTGATAGAAAAACACCTGCTTTTCAATAGCCTAGCTTAGCTGCAGCAGGGTTCTCATAGCTAAAATGCCTGTATGTGCTTTTGGAATCAAGCCTAAATGTATATATTTTGTTTGGTTTTTCTTGTACTTTCCTAGAGAAGAATGTTATCCATTGAAATGCCAACATTGGACAGTATGTGTCATTGGGAGTATAGGGCACCACATGCAGAACGGAAACCCAGGTTCTCGGTTATATCATGGTTTCAATAGGTACTTCATGGTTCCTGATGTTGTTGGAGGCTTCAACAGTAAATAGTTGACATGTCCCCTTCAACATTTTGGACTGCGATTTTACTTTCTATCTGTCTACATATTTCTTAGAGCTGACATAATGTTACAAAAATTAACAAGTCTGACTTCTAGGTAAATTTAGTATGTTTCAAACACTAACTTAAATTTCATATAAATCCCAAAACATGTAAATCTATTCTATTTACCTTCTTAAAAACTGCAACTGTGTTATCAACACAATGTCAAAATTGGAGTCTTTGGACAATCCCTCCAACCATGGCTTTATAGAAATCAGAGCTAAACAAACATCACATTTCTGTAAATTACATCTGGAAATTGTTGACTTATCGATGCCCAGTTGGTAGAGAACCAGTGCAACATGCGCTCACTCCCTCGCATGTACACAGAAATGTAAACTTCCACTCCCCCAGCCCTTAGAACAGGACACTTTCTGAAGAGTGGTCTGTTACTTCCAAAGACAGGTTGAGGCCTCAGGAAACCTGGAAGCAGGAGAAGGCAAAGTAGAGAATGGAAATCTGTGCAGGATCTGACCTCTGCTGATGGAGCAGCAATGATGAAACTCTGTTTTACTTGGACGCATACTCTCAAGCGGACAGCACACATGGGACTGTAGGTTTTGCCCTAGGTGTTAGAAGAGTGCACAGCAGATGCTTGGCTGACATAACTCCTAGAAATCAGCACAAAGTATCCCCACAATTGATTCTGAGTCCAAGATCCGATCTGCCAAATTTGAGCTAGCAGAGGCAGCGGAAAATTAGGTATAGAGCTACAGAAAATGGCACAAGCTGAGTCTCAGGGATCTGGAGTGCATTGAGGGTTGTGGTGGGTTCTATCAATAGAGCAAACCGAACTGTTACCCAATAAGAAAGCAACGACATTGGCGTGTGAGGTTGAGTTTTTCGATATGTGCCATGGCCACATCCAATGCATCTTGCAGGCTCAGGATCAATTTGGCATGTTGCCATTTGAGCACGTGTGGGGCTCAACTAGAAGAAGCCGTGCATCTGGTCTGAGGGATTTAGTGGCCCTTGGGTTTGAAATCTGAATTAAACGATATAGGATCTGCTAAATTCATAACCTGGACAGGGATTACGAATTGGTTTGAGGAGAAGAATTCGGTACAGCTCTGTTGTTGCATTGGTGCACCCATGACCCAAGGATGAGGGATCAAGGGAGAGTGTTCAAAGTCAACAACGTGAGAAGTTGAAGCATTTCCTTCATCATTATCTCCCAAATGCAGGTGCTACATTTTGGATGGCACTGACATGGTACTGCCCAGAGGACACAAAGATTGGTCTGCGGGATCATTCCAGCAGGCCCTGATGTATGACATCCATACATATGTTTCCACTGGTGTTTCTGTAGACAGAGAAACTCTGGGAAGAACTGGTAACATTGGGACATTCCCATGGCAAAAGAAAGCACAAGCGCACTCTCAGTTTGCTGTTTTGGAAAGACTCCAAGATGACGTACAACAGAATGCCGAGCTGAAAAGCTTTAAGCTTCATTTCCAGAAGACGAAGTGTACTCTGCACTTTAGAATGGTGAAGTAAGTGCAATAAAACGAAGTTTTACTGATTGAAATAATATGGTGTACTCATCACATCAAAGGCAACACCAGCAATTTGAGATGTACCAGAAAACACACACAGGAACAGGACATGGCATCAATGCCTAGGGAAAATTGTCCTTACAGAAATATCATGGAACTTTGTACACCCAATGGTCTAAAACTTTCACTTATCAAAGCCCTATAAATCTATATTAGATACCTGATATTACTTGACAAGTAGAGATAAAGAAGTATAATAAAAGAAACAGGAGGTACCATTTTCAGTTCCAAAGATATTGAAGGCCCAAAAAATAAGCTTTCAAACATCTAGATGGCAAAAAGCTACCAGAGCAAGTATTGAAAACTGAGGTGAGGAAAACATGAAGTACAACAGTGTCTCAGAATCACAAAATGCAGTATACTGGGAAAGGGGAAGAGAAACCCTAAAAATGAGCCAAATAATATCAGAAAACCCAATGATGAGAGAACACCAGGAATAAAGACAGTCCAAAGCAGACTTGATAATGCAGACGGACTCGTGAAAGAATGTGAAGACAGGGGAACAGAAATCCCTCGATCAGATAAAGACAAAGAAAAACAAGTGCAAAACAATGCAAACATTGCTGATGAAGCCTGGTTTAAGACAAAGCATGAAAGAGTATGATTCGTAAGAGTCCCAGATGGAAAAGCAAGATTAACAAAATTAAGCCCAAAAAGATAATTGTAGGAAACTCAGACTTAAAATTGCTGAAAGACAAGAAAGAAACATCTATACGAATTCAGGATCTACAAAGTGTCCAAAGGAGTTGGAATCCCAATAGACCTACTTGCAGCTGTATAATTCAAATCAACAAAGTTCATGAGCACCCCAGTGATTTAAAATGCATCTAGAGGAAAGCAACTTATTCACAACAGAACCTCCAGAGGGGTTTCAGCTCATATCTCGGCAGAAATATTGCAGAACAGGGAGGAGTGCAAGGACATAGGCAATATCCTGAATGAGAAAAAGCTGTAATCATTGGTAGCCTATGCCACATGACTGCCATTTCTAATAACGGCAGAGCTAGGGAAATTCACAGACCAGCAAAGCTTAAAAGAATTCAGCAGTTCAAAACTTATCCTAAAAGAAAGATTGAGAATTCTACCCTGAATAGAAAAGTAGCAAGATGAAATGGGAATAAGAAAATCCATTATTGGAAATGCAAGAATAGCGTGAGTTACAAACAAGAAACAAGAAGAAGGCAAGGAGGACATCAAAGCCATAAGATGGGAGATGGTAGCAGGAAATCATAGGTGATTTTAAGCACTATCTTAAGTGATTCATATATATGAATCTCTGATTGAAGCAAACGGAGTGATGCATGGCCTAATGTGTTTGCAAAACCAACAACAAGCAAACAAACAAGCAATCAAACAAACAAACAGACACCAAAAGGGTACGGTTGGCTGACATATACCACAGAAACCATGAGTATTCAAAACAAAATACTCAAAGTGATGTCAAGGATCATTCAGCACGCACCGACCCACTATCGCAGCTTAAATGTACTCAACACACTTGTATTCAGAACACAGACACGTGCATTAATATTCATAAATATTGATTCAAAAGAGCATATCGTGACTTAACCCAAATGCCGATTTTGAATAAGATTTGTTCATAGTCCGTGATATAGACTTACAATTCTTCCAACAGCAAGAATGAATGCCATATTCTACCCTAAGTAGAGAAGAAACGGCATAAGCCTATAACAAAGACAAGTAGCTCTGCAAAACTGTACTAAGAGCAAACGAGTCAGACAGTAAAGTGCACATTTGGATTGGTTTAATTTCTCGGAATTTCACCCCCCATGAAACAAGTGGATCCATTAACTGAGAGCATGGGTGTTTCAGCAGAAAGCAACAGACGGATATGTATTCTAGGTGAATGGATATTACACAAACATGAGTTTCTTTCAGTGGGGTCTCAGTGTAATGTGAGCTGTTAGAAAGTTTCAAGACGTGTGAAACCGTAAACTAAAAATGGACACACTTCCCTCCGTTTGTACTGTATATACAGATCTGAACCAAAGGGAAGAGGGCAGATAAAAGGACAGTGGCACGCTAGTGGATAGAATCACATTTAACTTAGGAACCTCTCGTTTGATGCAGCCCCTCCCCCAACACTGACAATTTTCATCAACCATTGGGGATGGCAGATACAGGTTGGATTCTAGGTGGAATCTTGGTGTGTACCACGAAGCTGGTTGTGGCTGGTGGATCCAAGGTAACTGGGCAGAATTCTGTGGGTGGATCAGTGTGATGGCGGGGCTGCCGACCTTTGTGGAGATTGGCTTAGTTCTTTTGTTCGGGACGCTGTGTAAGTTCGAGATAATGCTGCTGCCCAAAAACCTAAGTTCACGGGTAAGTTTCCAGAAATTGAGAGGGCAGACAGTGCACGATCTGCCTGTCATCAACATACTGGTGAGGCTCCGAGGTACCTTCAGACTTGCCCAGTCCTGTTGAAGTCGACTTTATGGGAGACACGAAGAGAAGCTGGCAGAAAAGCTGGCTGCATGGATTGAGGAGAGATGCGAACATATTGATGAGAGTTTTTCCGCTACAAAGAAGAATACCGGCATGGAGACATCTCTAGAGAATACCAGGTTCGAAAGACATTCATGAGACCTACTGAACATCTGTGAAACTGGCAGAAACATTCGGAGTGTCAACGTGCACTTGAGAAAGTCACTCAATTCTCTGCTCCAAGAACAGCTCCAAGATTCCTGACGTCTAAATGAGAAGAGATGGCAGAGATAATAAAAGCGCTCATGTTCTTGGAAGAGGTCATGAGAATCCACAGGTCCCAAGGGGCATTTACAAACCATTCAGACCAAAATGCCCCAAGACCAGATAAGCATTTTCCCAGGTTTGGGCCTTGCTATCAAGCACTTATTCTTCCCTCCCCTCCACTCAGGCATCCATTTTAAAGGATCAGAACCTGAGCTGCAATGAAGCCAATAGGAGAACTGCAAGCCCCTCCTAGAATCAGAGTTCCTCCAACTTCACACTCTGTGAACAACAGTGAAATCCTGAAAGGTCAAATACTCTTGCCTAAAATAGTTGGGAATTGAATAATTAGCTCACACAAAGAAATGATGACCTTTCCCTAGATTCAGCAAATGCTGTGTTTATGTCTTGTCTGGGGTGAAGGGAGTGTGGTAAGTGAGAGGAATCTTTGACTGAACTTGAATATATACTAGGCCTCAGTGTTTCAAGAAAGTATAGGTAAATTTTATGTCAGATATTGACATGAAGTATAAAAGACGTGAAAGCCTTTAAAGACACAGGTTTGGTGGACCGTCTTTCTCTTCAGCCAAGCACCGGGTGCACGATATATTGGGGGTGCAGACTTGGTTGTGTTAAATTGCTTTACCCAGCATGATCGGATGATAAAGCGTTCTCAATACTGATAGAAGAACACCTGATTTTCAATAGCCTAACAGAGCTGCTGCAGGGTTCTCATAGCTAAAATGCCTGTATGTGTTTTTGGAATCAAGGCTAAATGTATATATTTTCTTTGGTTTTTCTTGTACTTTCCTAGAGAGGAATGTTACCCCTTGAAATGCCAACATTGGCCAGTATGTGTCATTGGGAGTATAGGGCACCACATGCACAACGGAAACCCAGGCTCTCGGTTATTTCATGGTTTCAATAGGTACTTCATTGTTCCTGTTGGTGTTGGAGGCTTCAACAGTAAAGAGTTGACATGTCCCCTTCAAAATTTTGGAATCTGATTTTACTTTCTATCTGTCTACTAATTTCTTAAAGCTGACATAATGTTACAAAACTTGACAAGTCTGACTTCTAGGTAAATTTAGTACGTTTGGAACACTAACTTCATTTTCATATAAATTCCAAAACATGTAAATCAACTCTATTGACCTTCTAAAAAACTGCAACTCTCTTATCAACAAAATGTCAAAATTGGAGTCTTCGGACAATCCCTCCAACCATGGCTTTATAGAAAACAGAGCTAAACAAACATCACATTTCTGTGAATTACATCTGGAAAGTGTTGATTTATCGATGCCCAGTTGGCAGAGATCCAGTGCAACCTGCGCTCACTCCCTCCCATGTACACAGCATTGTAAACTTCCACTCACCCAGCCCTTGGCACAGGACATTTCCGAAGTGTGGTCTGTTACTTCCAAAGACAGGCTGAGGCCTCAGAAACCCTGGAAGCAGGAGAAGGCAAAGTAGAGAATGGAAATCTGTGCAGGATCTGACCCCTGATAATGGAGCAGCAAAGGTTAAACTCTATTTTACTTGGACGCACACTCTCAAGCGGACAGCACACATGAGACTGTAGGTAATGCGCTGAGTGTTAGAAGAGTGCACAGCAGATGCTTGCTGACATAACTCATAGAAATCAGCACAAAATATCCCCACAACTGATTCTGAGACAAAGATCCGATCTGCCAAATTTGAGCTAGCAGAGGCAGCGGAATACGAGGTATAGAGCTACAGATAATGGCACACGCTGAGTCTCAGGGATCTGGAGTACATTGTGGGTTGTGGTGGGTTCTATCAAGAGAGCAAACCGACCTGTTTCCCCAGTAAGAATGCAACAACTTTGGCGTGTGTGGTTGAGATTTTCGATATGTGCCATGGCCACATCAACTGCATATTGCAGGCCCAGGATCAATTTGGCAATTTTCCAATAGAGCATGTGTGGGGCTCAAATAGAGAAGCCGTGCATCTGGTCTGAGGGATTCAGTGGCCCTTGGGTTTGAAATCAGTATTAAAAGTTTTAGTATTTGCTACAGAATTAACATGGACAGGGATTACGGATTGGTTTGAGGATGAGAATTCGGTACAGCTCTGTGGTTGCATTGGTGCACCCATGATCCAAGGATGAGGGATCAAGGGAGAGTGGTCAAAGTCCAGAACGTGAGAAGCTGAAGCATTTCCTTCAGCATTATCTCCCAAATGCAGATGCCACATTTTGGATGGCACTGACATGTTACTGCCCAGAGGACACAAAGATCGGTCTGCAGGATCATTCTAGCATGCCCTGATGTATGACATCCATACATATGTTTCACTGCTGTTTCTGTATACAGAGAATCTCTGGGAAGAACTGGTAACATTGGGACATTCCCATGGCAATTGAAAGCACAAGCACACTCTCAGCTTGCTGTTTTGGAAAGACTCCAAGATGACGTACAGAAGAATGCGGAGCTGAAAAGCTTTAAGCTTCAGTTCCAGAAGAGGAAGTGTACTCTTCACTTTCAGAATTGTGAGGTAAGTGCAATAAAACGTAGTTTTTCTAGTTGAAATGATATGGTGTACTCATCACATCAAAGGCAACACCAGAAATTAGTGATGTACAAGACAACACACACAGGAACAGCACATGGCATCAATGCCTAGGGAAAATTATCCTCACAGAAATATCATGGAACTTTGTACACCCAATGGTCTAAAATTTTCACTTAACAAAGCCCTATAAATCTATATTAGATACCTGATATTACTTGACCAGTAGAGGTAAAGAAGTATAGTAAAAGAAACAGGAAGCACAATTTTCAGTTCCAAAGAGTTTGAAGGCCCAAAAAATAAGCTTTCAAACATTTAGACTGCAAAACGTTACCAGAGCAAATATTGAAAAATGAGGTGAAGAAAACAAGAAGTACAACAGTGTCTCAGAATCACAAAAGGCAGTATACCGGGAAAGGGGAAGAGAAACTCTAAAAACGAGCCAAATAATATCAGAAAACCCAAGGATGAGACAATACCAGTGCTAAAGTCAGTCCAAAGCAGACTTGATAATGCAGACGGACTCGTGAAAGACTGTGAAGTCAGGGGAATAGAAATCCCTTGATCAGAAGAAGAGAAAGAAAAACAAGTGCAAACCAATGCAAACAATGCTGTTGAAGCCTGGGGTAAGACAAAGCATGAAAGAGTAAGATTCATAAGAGTCCCAGATGGAAAAGCAAGATTAACAAAAAAAAAGCCCGAAAAGATAATTTTAGGAAACTCAGACTTAAATTTGCTGAAAGACAAGTAAGAAACATCTATATGATTTCAGGAACTACACAGCGTCCAAAGGAGGTGGAATTCCAATAGACCTACTTGCAGCTGTATAATTCAAATCAACAAAGTTCATGATCACCCCAGTGATTTAAAATGCATCTAGAGGAAAGCAATTTAGTCATAACAGAACCACCAGAGGGGTTTCAGGTCATATCACGGCAGAAATGTTGCAGAACAGGGAGGAGTTCAAGGACATAGTCCATATCCTGAATGAGAAAAAGCTGTAATCATGGGTAGCCTATGCCACATGACTGCCATTTCTAATAACGGCAGAGCTAGGGAAATTCACAGACCAGCAAAGCTTAAAAGAATTCAGCAGTTCAAAACTTATCCTAAAAGAAAGATTGAGAATTCTACCCTGAATAGAAAAGTAGCAAGATGAAATGGAAATAAGAAAAACCATTATTGGAAATGCAAGAATAGCGTGAGTTACAAACAAGAAACAAGAAGAAGGCAAGTAGGACATCAAAGCCATAAAATTGGAGAGGGTAGCAGGAAATCATAGGTGACTTTAAGCAATATCTTAACTGATTTTTATATATGACTTTCTAATTGAAGCAAACGGAGTGATGCATGGCCTAATGTGTTTGCAAAACCAACAACAAGCAAACAAACAAACAATCAAACAAACAAACAGACACCAAAATGATACGGTTGGCTGACAGATACCAAAGAATCCATGAGTATTCAAAACAAAATACACAAAGTGATGTCAAGGATCATTCAGCATGCACCGACCCAGTATCACAGCTTAAATATACTCAACAAACTTGTATTCAGAACACAGACACGTGTATAAATATTCATAAATATTGATTCAAAAAAGCATATCATGACCTAACCCAAATGCCGATTTTGAATCAGATTTAGTCATAGTGCGTGATACAGACTTACAATTCTTCCAACAGCAAGAATGAATGCCATATTCTACCCTAAGTAGAGAAGAAATGGCATAATCCTATAACAAAGACAAGTAGCTCTGCAAAACTGTACTAAGAGCATACGAGGCAGATAGTAAAGTGCACATTGTTATTGGTTTCTTTTCTAGGAATTTCAGCCCCCATGAAAAAAGTGGATCCATTTACTGAGAGCGTGGGTTTTTCAGCAGAAATCAACAGACGGATATGTATTCTGGGTGAATGGATATTACACAAACATGAGTTTCCTTTAGTGGGTTCTCTGTGTACTGTGAGCTGTTAGAAAGTATCAAGACGTATGAAACCATAAAATAAAATTGGACACACTTCCCTCCGTTTGTACTGTATATACAGATCTGAACCAAAGGGAAGAGGGCAGATAAAAGGACAGTGGCACCCTAGTGGATAGAATCACATTTAACTTAGGAACCTCTCGTTTGATGCAGCCCCTCCCCCAACACTGACAATATTCAGCAACCATTGGGGATGGCAGATACCTGTTGAATTCTAGGTGGAATCTTGGTGTGTACCGCGAGGCTTGTTGTGGCTGGTGGATCCAAGGTAACTGGGCAGAATTCTGAGGGTGGATCAGTGTGATGGAGGGGCTGCCGCCCTTTGTGGAGATTGGCTTAGGTCTTTTGTTCGGGACGCTGTGTAAGTTCGAGATAATGCAGCTGCCCAAAGACCTAAGTTCACGGGTAAGTTTCCAGAAACTGAGAGGGCAGACAGTGCACGATCTGCCTGTCAACAGCTTACTGGTGAGGCTCCTAGGTACCTTCAGACATGCCCAGTCATGTTGAAGTCGACTTTATGGAGACCCGAAGAGAAGCTGGCAGAAAAGCTGGCTGCACGGATTGAGGAGAGATGCGAACATATTGATGAGAGTTGTTCAACTACAATGGAGAATACCGGCATGGAGACATCTCTAGAGAATACCAGGCTCGAAAGACATTCATGAGACCTACTGAACCTCTGTGATACTGGCAGGAACATTCGGAGTGTCAACGTGCACTTGAGAAAGTCACTCCATTCTCTGCTCCAAGAACGGCTCCAAGATTCCTGACGTCTAAAAGAGAAGAGATGGCAGAGATGATAAAAGCGCTCATGTTCTTGGAAGAGGTCATGAGAATCCACATGTGCCAAGGGGCATTTACAAACCATTCAGACCAAAATGCACCAAGCCCAGGTAAGCCTTTTCCCAGGTTTGGTCCTTGTTATCAAGCACTTGATCTTCCCTACCCTCCACTCAGTCATCCATTTTAAAGGATCAGAACCTGAGAAGCAATGAGCCAATAGGAGAAGAGCAAGCCACTGCTAGAATCAGAGTTCCTCCAACTTCACACTCTGTGAACAACAGTGAAATCCTGAAAGGTCAAATACTCTCGCCTAAAATAGATGGGAATTGAATACTTATCTCACTCCAAGAAATGATGACCTTCCCCTAGATTCAGCAAATGCTGGTTTTATGTCTTGTCTGGGGTGAAGGGAGTGTGGTAAGTGAGAGGAATCTTTGACTGAACTTGAATATATACTAGGCCTCAGTGTTTCAAGACAGTATAGGTAAATATTATGTCAGATAGTGACCTGAAGTGTAAAAGACGTGAAAGCCTTTAAAGACACAGGTTTGGTGGACCGTCTTTCTCTTCAGCCAAGCACCGGGTGCACGATATATTGGGGGTGCAGACTTGGTTGTGTTAAATTGCTTTACCCAACATGATCGGATGATAAAGCATTCTCAACACTGATAGAAGAACACCTGATTTTCAATAGCCTAACAGGGCTGCTGCAGGGTTCTCATAGCTAAAATGCCTGTATGTGCTTTTGGAATCAAGCCTAAATATATATATTTTGTTTGTTTTTTCTTGTACTTTCCTAGAGAGGAATGTTACCCCTTGAAATGCCAACATTGGCCAGTATGTGTCATTGGGAGTATAGGGCACCACATGCACAACGGAAACCCAGGCTCTCGGTTATTTCATGGTTTCAATAGGTACTTCATGGTTCCTGTTGGTGTTGGAGGCTTCAACATAAAGAGTTGACATGTCCCCTTCAAAATTTTGGACTGTGATTTTACTTTCTATCTGTCTACTTATTTCTTAAAGCTGACATAATGTTACAAAACTTGACAAGTCTGACTTCTAGGTAAATTTAGTACGTTTGGAACACTAACTTCATTTTCATATAAATTCCAAAACATGTAAATCAATTCTATTGACCTTCTAAAAAACTGCAACTCTCTTATCAACAAAATGTCAAAATTGGAGTCTTCGGACAATCCCTCCAACCATGACTTCATAGAAAACAGAGCTAAACAAACATCACATTTCTGTGAATTACATCTGGAAAGTGTTGATTTATCGATGCCCAGTTGGCAGAGAACCAGTGCAACCTGCGCTCACTCCCTCCCATGTACACAGCAATGTAAACTTCCACTCACCCAGCCCTTGGCACAGGACATTTCCGAATTGTGGTCTGTTATTTCCAAAGACAGGCTGAGGCCTCAGAAACCCTGGAAGCAGGAGAAGGCAAAGTAGAGAATGGAAATCTGTGCAGGATCTGACCTCTGATGATGGAGCAGCAAAGGTTAAACTCTATTTTACTTGGACGCACACTCTCAAGCGGACAGCACACATGAGACTGTAGGTAATGCGCTGAGTGTTAGAAGAGTGCACAGCAGAGGCTTGGCTGACATAACTCATAGAAATCAGCACAAAATATCCCCACAACTGATTCTGAGACCAAGATCCGGTCTGCCAAATTTGAGCTAGCAGAGGCAGCGGAATACGAGGTATAGAGCTACAGATAATGGCACACGCTGAGTCTCAGGGATCTGGAGTACATTGTGGGTTGTGGTGGGTTCTATCAAGAGAGCAAATCGACCTGTTTCCCCAGTAAGAATGCAACCACTTTGGCGTGTGTGGTTGAGATTTTCGATATGTGCCATGGCCACATCCACTGCATTTTGCAGGCCCAGGATCAATTTGGCAATTTCCCAATAGAGCATGTGTGGGGCTCAAATAGAGAAGCCGTGCATCTGGTCTGAGGGATTCAGTGGCCCTTGGGTTTGAAATCAGTATTAAAAGATTCAGGATTTGCTACAGAATTAACATGGACAGGGATAACGGATTGGTTTGAGGAAGAAAATTCGGTACAGCTCTATGGTTGCATTCGTGCACCCATGACCCAAGGATGAGGGATCAAGGAAGTGTGGTCAAAGTCCACAACGTGAGAAGTTGTCGCATTTCCTTCAGCATTATCTCCCAAATGCAGATGCTACCTTTTTGTTGGCACTGACATGGTACTGCCCAGAGGACACAAAGTTCGGTCTGCGGGATCATTCCAGCAGGCCCTGATGTATGACATCCGTACATAAGTTTCCACTGGTGTTTCTGTAGACAGAGAAACTCTGGGAAGAACTGGTAACATTGGGACATTCCCATGGCAATAGAAAGCACAAGCGCACTCTCAGTTTGCTGTTTTGGAAAGACTCCAATATGAAGTACAGCCGAATGTTGAGCTGAAAATCATTAAGTTTCATTTCCAGTAGAGGAAGTGTACTCTTCACTTTCAGAATTGTGAGGTAAGTGCAATAAAACGTAGTTTTACTAGTTGAAATGATATGGTGTGCTCATCACATCAAAGGCAACACCAAAAATTAGAGATGCACCAGACAACACACACAGGAACAGGACATGGCATCAATGCCTAGGGAAAATTGTCCTCACAGAAATATCATGGAACTTTGTACACCCAATGGTCTAATATTTTCACTTAAAAAAGCCCTATAAATCTATATTAGATACCTGATATTACTTGACCAGTAGAGGTAAAGTATAGTAAAAGTAACAGGAAGCACAATTTTCAGTTCCAAAGAGTTTGAAGTCCCAAAAAATAAGCTTTCAAACATTTAGACTGCAAAACGTTACCAGAGCAAGTATTGAAAAATGAGGTGAGGAAAACAAGAAGTACAACAGTGTCTCAGAATCACAAAAGGCAGTATACCGTGAAAGGGGAAGAGAAACTCTAAAAACGAGACAAATAATATCAGAAAACCCAAGGATGAGACAATACCAGGGCTAAAGTCAGTCCAAGGTAGACTTGATAATGCAGATGGACTCGTGAAAGACTGTGAAGTCAGGGGAACAGAAATCCCTCGATCAGAAGATGACATAGAAAAAGAAGTGCAAACCAATGCAAACATTGCTGTTGAAGCCTGGGGTAAGACAATGCATGAAAGAGTATGATTCGTAACAGTCCCAGATGGAAAAGCAAGATTAACAAAAAAAAAAGCCCGAAAAGATAATTGTAGGAAAGACAGACTGAAACATGCTGAAAGACAAGAAAGAATCATCTATACGAATTCAGGATCTACACAGCGTCCAAAGGAGGTGGAATCCCAATAGACATACTTGCAGCTCTATAATTCAAATCAACAAAGTTCATGATCACCCCAGTGATTTAAAATGCATCTAGAGGAAAGCAATTTAGTTACAACAGAACCTCCAGAGGTGTTTCAGCTCATATCTCGGCCGAAATATTGCAGAACAGGGAAGAGTGCAAGGACTTAGGCCATATCCTGAATGAGAAATAGCTGTAATCATGGGTAGGCTATGCCACATGACTGCCATTTCTAATAATGGCAGAGCTAGGGAAATTCACAGACCAGCAAAGCTTAAAAGAATTCAGCTGTTCAAAACTTATCCTAAAAGAAACATTGAGAATTCTACCCTGAAGAGAAAAGTAGCAAGATGAAATGGAAATAAGAAAAACCATTATAGGAAATGCAAGAAGAGCGTGAGTTACATACAAGAAACAAGAAGAAGGCAAGGAGGACATCAAACCCATAAGATGGGAGAGGGTAGCAGGAAATCATAGGTGATTTTAAGCACTATCTTAAGTGATTCACCTATATGACTGTCTGATTGAAGCAAACGGAGTGATGCATGGCCTATTGTGTTTGCAAAACCGACAACAAGCAAACAAACAAACAATCAAACAAACAGACAGTCACCAAAAGGGTACGGTTGGATGAAATATACCAAAGAAACCATGAGAATTCAAAACAAAATACTCAAAGTGATGTCAAGGATCATTCAGAACGCACCGACCCAGTATCGCAGCTTAAATGGACTCAACACACTTGTATTCAGAACACAGACGTGTGCATTAATATTCATAAATCTTAATTCAAAAGAGCATATGGTGACCTAACCCAAATGACGATTTTGAATAAGATTTGGTCATAGTCCGTCATATAGACTTACAATTGTTCCAACAGCAAGAATGAATTCCATATTCTACCCTAAGTAGAGAAGAAATGGCATAAGCCTATAACAAAGACAAGTAGCTCTGCAAAAGTGTACTAAGAGCAAACAAGACAGACAGTAAAGTGCACATTGGGATTGGTTTCATTTCTCGGAATTTCAGCCCCCATGAAAAATTGGATCCATTTTCTTAGAGCGTGGGTGTTTCATCAGAAAGCAACAGACGGATAAGTATTCTGGGTGAATGGATATTAGACAAACATGAGTTTCCTTTAGTGGGGTCTCTGTGTACTGTGAGGTGTTAGAAAGTTTCAAGACGTGTGAAACCATAAAATAAAAATGGACACACTTCACACTGTTTGTACTGTATATACAGATCTGAACCAAAGGAAAGAGGGAAACTAAAAGGACACTGGCACTCTAGTGGATAGAATCACATTTAACTTAGGAACCTCTCGTTTGATACAGCCCCTCCCCCAACACTGACAATAATCAGAAACGATTGGGGATGGCAGTTACCGGTTGGATTCTAGGAGTAACTTGGTGTGAAACGCGAGGCATGTTGTGGCTGGTGGATCCAAGGTAACTGGGCAGAAATCTGTGGGTGGATCAGTGTGATGGAGGGGCTGCCGCCCTTTGTGGAGATTGGCTTAGATCTTTTGTTCGGGACGCTGTGTAAGTTCGAGATAATGCTGCTGTCCAAAGACCTAAGTTCACGGGTAAGTTTCCAGAACCTGAGAGGGCAGACAGTGGAAGTTCTGCCTGTCATCAGCTTACTGGTGAGGCTCCGAGGTACTTTCAGACTTGCCCAGTCCTGTTGAAGTCGACTTTATGGGAGACATGAAGAGAAGCTGGCAGAAAAGCTGGCTGCACGGATTGAGGAGAGATGCGAACATATTGATGAGAGTTGTTCCACTACAATGGAGAATACCGGCATGGAGACATCTCTAGAGAATACCAGGCTCGAAAGACATTCATGAGACCTACTGAACCTCTGTGAGACTGGCAGGAACATTCGGAGTGTCAACGTGCACTTGAGAAAGTCACTCCATTCTCTGTTCCAAGAACGGCTCCAAGAATCCTGACGTCTAAAAGAGAAGAGATGGCAGAGTTCACAAAAGCGCTCATGTTCTTGGAAGAGGTCATGAGAATCCACAGGTCCCAAGGGGCATTTACAAACAATTCAGACCAAAATGCACCAAGCCCAGGTAAGACTTTTCCTAGGTTTGGGCCTTGCTATCAAGCACTAGCTCTTCCCTCCCCTCCACTCAGGCATCCATTTTAAAGAATCAGAACCTGAGCTGCAATGAAGCCAGTAGGAGAAGAGCAAGCCCCTCCTAGAATCAGAGTTCCTCCATCGTCACACTCTGTGAACAACAGTGAACTCCTGAAAGGTCAAATACTCTCGCCTTTAATAGTTGGGAATTGAATAATTAGCTCACACCAAGAAATGATGACCTTCCCCTAGATTCAGCAAATGCTGGGTTTCTGTCTTGTCTGGGGTGAAGGGAGTGTGGTAAGTGAGAGGAATCTTTGACTGAACTTAAATATGTAATAGGCCTCAGTGTTTCAAGACAGTATATGTAAATATTATGTCAGATAGTGACCTGAACTGTAAAAGTCGTGAAAGCCTTTAAAGACACAGGTTTGGTGGACCGTCTTTTTCTTCAGCCAAGCACCGGTGCACGATATATTGGGGGTGCAGACTTGGTTGTGTTAAATTGCTTTACCCAACATGATCGGATGGTTAAGCGTTCTCATCACTGATAGAAGAACACCTGCTTTACAATAGCCTAGCCTAACTGCAGCAGGGTTCTCATAGCTAAAATGCATGTATGGGCTTTTGGAATCAAGCCTAAATGTATACATTTTGTTTGGTTTTTCTTGTACTTTCCTAGAGAAGAATGTTATACCTTGAAATGCCAACATTGGCCAGTATGTGTCATTGGGAGTATACGGCACCACATGCACAACGGAAACCCAGGTTCTCGGTTATTTCATGGTTCCAATAGGTACTTCATGGTTCCTGTTGGTGTTGGAGGCTTCAACAGTAAAGAGTTGACATGTCCCCTTCAACAATTTGGACTGCGATTTTACTTTCTATCTGTCTACATTTTTCTTAGAGCTGACAAAATGTTACAAAAATTGCCAAGTCGGACTTCTAGGTAAATTTAGTACGTTTGAAACACTAACTTCATTTTCATATAAATCACAAAACATGTAAATCAATTCTATTAACCTTCTTAAAAACTGCAACTGTGTAATCAACACAATGTCAAAATTGGAGTCTTCGGACAATCCCTCCAACCATGGCTTTATAGAAATCAGAGCTAAACAAACATCACATTTCTGTGAATTACAACTGGAAAGTATTGATTTATCGATGCCCAGTTGGCAGAGAACCAGTGCAACCTGCGCTCACTCCCTCCCATGTACACAGCAATGTAAACTCCCACTCACCCAGCCCTTGGCACAGGACACTTTCTGAAGTGTGGTCTGTTACTTCCAAGGACAGGCTGAGGCCCCAGAAACCCTGGAAGCAGAAGAAGGCAAAGTAGAGAATGGAAATCTGTGCAGGATCTGACCTCAGCTGATGGAGCAGCAAAGGTGAAATTCTGTTTTACTTGGACACACACTCTCAAGCAGACAGCACACATGGGACTGTAGGTTATGCGCTGAGTGTTAGAAGAGTGCACAGCAGATGCTTGGCTGACATAACTCTTAGAAATCAGCACAAAATATCCCCACAATTGATTCTGAGACCAATATCCGATCCGCCAAATTTGAGCTAGCAGAGGCAGCGGAAAATGAGGTATAGAGCTACAGATAATGGCACACGCTGAGTCTCAGGGATCTGGGGTTTGTTGTGGTATGTGGTGGGTTCTATCAAGAGAGCAAACCGAACTGTTACCCCAGTAAGAAAGCAGCAACATTGGCGTGTGAATTTGAGTTTTTGATATGTGCCATGGCCACATCCACTGCATCTTGCAGGCCCAGGATCAATTTGGCATTTTGCCAATAGAGCACGTGTGGGGCTCAACTAGAGAAGCCGTGCTTCTGGTCTGAGGGATTCAGTGGCCCTTGGGTTTGAAATCAGTATTAAAAGATTCAGGATTTGCTACAGAATTAACATGGACAGGGATAACGGATTGGTTTGAGGAAGAAAATTCGGTACAGCTCTGTGGTTGCATTCGTGCACCCATGACCCAAGGATGAGGGATCAAGGAAGAGTGGTCAAAGTCCACAACGTGAGAAGTTGTCGCATTTCCTTCAACATTATCTCCCAAATGCAGATGCTACATTTTGGATGGCACTGACAAGGTACTGCCCAGAGGACACAAAGTTCGGTCTGCGGGATCATTCCAGCAGGCCCTGATGTATGACATCCATACATAAGTTTCCACTGGTGTTTCTGTAGACAGAGAAACTCTGGGAAGAACTGGTAACATTGGGACATTCCCATGGCAATAGAAAGCACAAGCGCACTCTCAGTTTGCTGTTTTGGAAAGACTTCAATATGAAGTACAGCCGAATGCCGAGCTGAAAACCATTAAGGTTCATTTCCAGTAGAGGAAGTGTACTCTTCACTTTCAGAATTGTGAGGTAAGTGCAATAAAACGTAGTTTTACTAGTTGAAATGATATGGTGTACTCATCACATCAAAGGCAACACCAGAAATTAGTGATGTACCAGACAACACACACAGGAACAGCACATGGCATCAATGCCTAGGGAAAATTGTCCTCACAGAAATATCATGGAACTTTGTACACCCAATGGTCTAAAATTTTCACTTAACAAAGCCCTATAAATCTATATTAGATACCTGATATTACTTGACCAGTAGAGGTAAAGAAGTATAGTAAAAGAAACAGGAAGCACAATTTTCAGTTCCAAAGAGTTTGAAGGCCCAAAAAATAAGCTTTCAAACACTTAGACTGCAAAACGTTACCAGAGCAAATATTGAAAAATGAGGTGAGGAAAACAAGAAGTACAACAGTGTCTCTGAATCACAAAAGGCAGTATACCGGGAAAGGGTAAGAGAAACTCTAAAAACGAGCCAAATAATATCAGAAAAACCAAGGATGAGACAATACCAGGGCTAAAGTCAGCCCAAAGCAGACTTGATATTGCAGACCGATTCGTGAAAGTCTGTGAAGACAGGGGAACAGAAATACCTCGATCAGAAGAAGGCATAGAAAAAGAAGTGCAAACCAATGCAAACATTGCTGTTGATTCCTGG
Organism: Camelus bactrianus; assembly: GCF_048773025.1. NCBI lineage: Eukaryota > Metazoa > Chordata > Mammalia > Artiodactyla > Camelidae > Camelus > Camelus bactrianus. The sequence goes on along the minus strand of NC_133546.1, from coordinate 84,583,928 downwards.
GATAAGACAAAACATGAAAGAGTATGATTAGTAAGAGTCCCAGATGGAAAAGCAAGATTAACAAAAAAAGCCTGAAAAGATAATTGTAGAAAAGACATACTGAAATTTTCTGAAAGACAAGAAAGAATCATCTATACGAATTCAGGAACTACACAGCCTCCAAAAGAGATGGAATCCCAATAGACCTACTTGCAGCTATATAATTCAAATCAACAAAGTTCATGATCACCCAAGTGATTTAAAATGCATCTAGAGGAAAGCAATTTAGTTACAACAGAACCTCCAGAGGGGTTTCAGCTCATATATCGGCCGAAATATTGCAGAACAGGGAGGAGTGCAAGGACATAGGTCATATACAGAACGAGAAAAAGCTGTAATCATGGGTAGGCTATGCCACATGACTGCCAATTCTAATAATGGCAGAGCTGGGAAATTCACAGACCTGCAAAGCTTAAAAGAATTCAGATGTTCAAAACTTATCCTAAAAGAAACATTGAGAATTCTACCCTGAAGAGAAAAGTAGCAAGATGAAATGGAAATAAGAAAAGCCATTATAGGAAATGCAAGAAGAGCGTGAGTTACATACAAGAAACTAGAAGAAGGCAAGGAGGACATCAAACCCATAAGATGGGAGAGGGTAGCAGGAAATCATAGGTGATTTTAAGCACTATCTTAATTGATTCACATATATGACTCTCTGATTGAAGCAAACGGAGTGATGCAAGGCCTAATGTGTTTGCAAAACCAACAACAAGCAAACAAACAATCAAACAAACAGACAGACACCAAAAGGGTACGGTTAGCTGAAATATACCAAAGAAACCATGAGAATTCAAAACAAAATACTCAAAGTGATGTCAAGGATCATTCAGAACGCACCGACCCAGTATCGCAGCTAAAATGGACTCAACACACTTGTATTCAGAACACAGACGTGTGCATTAATATTCATAAATCTTGATTCAAAAGAGCATATGGTGACCTAACACAAATGACGATTTTGAATAAGATTTGGTCATAGTCTGTGATATAGACTTACAATTGTTCCAACAGCAAGAATGAATTCCATATTCTACCCTAAGTAGAGAAGAAATGGCATAAGCCTATAACAAAGACAAGTAGCTCTGCAAAAGTGTACTAAGAGCAAACGAGACAGACAGTAAACTGCACATTGGGATTGGTTTCATTTCTCGGAATTTCAGCCCCCATGAAACAAGTGTATCCATTTTCTGAGAGCGTGGGTGTTTCAGCAGAAAGCAACAGACGGATATGTATTCTGGGTGAATGGATATTAGACAAACATGAGTTTCCTTTAGTGGGGTCTCTGTGTACTGTGAGCTGTTAGAAAGTTTCAAGACGTGTGAAACCATGAACTAAAAATGGAAACACTTCCCACCGTATGTACTGTATAAACAGATCTGGACCAAAGGAAAGAAGGAAGACAAAAGGACAATGGAACTCTTGTGGATAGAATCACATTTAACTTAGGAACCACTCGTTTGATGCAGCCCCTCCCCCAACACTGACAATATTCAGCAACGATTGGGGATGGCAGTTACCGGTTGGATTCTAGTTGGAATCTTGATGTGTACCACGAGGCATGTTGTGGCTGGTGGATCCAAGGAAACTGGGCAGAATTCTATGGGTGGATCAGTGTGATGGAGGGGCTGCCGCCCTTTGTGGAGATTGGCTTAGGTCTTTTGATCAGGACGCTGTGTAAGTTCGAGATAATGCTGCTGCCCAAAGACCTAAGTTCACGGGTAAGTTTCCAGAACCTGAGAGGGCAGACAGTGGAAGATCTGCCTGTCATCAGCTTACTGGTGAGGCTCCGATGTACTTTCAGACTTGCCCAGTCCTGTTGAAGTCGACTTTATGGGAGACACGAAGAGAAGCTGGCAGAAAAGCTGACTGCACGGATTGAGGAGAGATGCGAACATATTGATGAGAGTTGTTCCGCTACAATGGAGAATACCGCCATGGAGACATCTCCAGAGAATACAAGCCTCGAAAGACATTCATGAGACCTACTGAAAATCTGAGATACTGGCAGAAACATTCGGAGTGTGAACGTGCACTTGAGAAAGTCACTCAATTCACTGCTCCAAGAACCGCTCCAAGATTCCTGATGTCTAAAAGAGAAGAGATGGCAGAGATGATAAAAGCGCTCATGATCTTCGAAGAGGTCATGAGAATCCACAGGTCCCAAGGGGCATTTACAAACCATTCAGACCAAATTGCACCAAGCCCTGGTAAGCCTTTTCCCAGGTTTGGGTCTTGCTATCAAGCACAAGCTCTTCCCTCCCCTCCACTCAGGCATCCATTTTAAAGGATCAGAACCTGAGCTGCAATGAAGCCAGTAGGAGAAGAGCAAGCCACTCCTAGAATCAGAGTTCCTCCATCTTCACACTCTGTGAACAACAGTGAACTCCTGAAAGGTCAAATACTCTCGCCTAAAATAGTTGGGAATTGAATACTTAGCTCAAACCAAGAAATGATGACTTTCACCTAGATTAAGCAAATGCTGGGTTTATGTCTTGTCTGGGGTGAAGGGAGTGTGGTAAGTGAGAGGAATCTTTGACTGAACTTGAATATGTTCTAGGCCTCAGGGTTTCAAGACATTATAGATAAATATTACGTCACATAGTGACCTGAACTGTAAAAGTCGTGAAAGCCTTTAAAGACACAGTTTTGGTGTACCGTCTTTATCTTCAGCCAAGCACCGGGTGCACGATATATTGGGGGTGCAGACTTGGTTGTGTTAAATTGCTTTACCGAACATGATCGGATGATTAAGCGTTCTCATCACTGATAGAAAAACACCTGTTTTTCAATAGCCTAGCATAGCTGCAGCAGGGTTCTCATAGCTAAAATGCCTGTATGTGCTTTTGGAATCAAGCCTAAATGTATATATTTTGTTTGGTTTTTCTTGTAATTTCCTAGAGAGGAATGTTACCCCTTGAAATGCCAGCATTGGCTAGTATGTGCCATTGGGAGCATAGGGAACCGCATGCACAACGGAAACCCAGTTTCTCGGTTATTTCATGGTTTCAATAGGTACTTCATGGTTCCTGTTGTTGTTGGAGGCTTCAAAAGTATAGAGTTGATATGTCCCCTTCAACATTTTGGACTGCGATTTTATTTCTATCTGTCTATATAATACTTAGAGCTGACATAATGTTACAAAAATTGACAAGTCTGACGTCTAGGTAAATTTAGTACGTTTCAAACACTAACTTCATTTTCATATAAATCCCAAAACATGTAAATCAATTCTATTGACCTTAATAATTGCAACTGTGTTATCAACACAATGTCTAAATTGGAGTCTTCGGACAATCCCTCCAACCATGGCTTTATAGAAAACAGAGCTAAACAAACATCACATTTCTGTGAATTACATCTGGAAAGTGTTGATTTATCGATGCCCAGTTGGCAGAGAATCAGTGCAACCTGCGCTCAGTCCCTCCCATGTACACAGAAATGTAAACATCCACTCACCGAGCCCTTGGCACAGGACACTTTCCGAAGAGTGGTCTGTTACTTCCAAAGAAAGGCTGAGGCTTCAGAAAACCTGGAAGCAGGAGAAGGCAAAGTAGAGAATGGAAATCTGTGCAGGATCTGACCTCTGATGATGGAGCAGCAAAGGTGAAACTCTGTTTTACTTGGACGCACACTCTCAAGCGGACAGCACACATGGGACTGTAGGTAATGCGCTGAGTGTTATAATAGTGCACAGCAGATGCTTGGCTGCCATATCTCATAGAACTCAGCACAAATATCCCCACAATTGATTCTGAGACCAAGATCCGATCTGCCAAATTTGAGCTAGAAGAGGCAGCGGAAAATGAGGTATAGAGCTACAGATAATGGCAAACGCTGAGTCTCAGGGATCTGGAGTGCGTTTTGGGTTGTGGTGGGTTCTATCAAGAGAGCAAACCGACCTGTTACCCCAATAAGAAAGCAACCACATTGGCGTGTGAGGTTGAGTTTTTCGATATGTGCCATGGCCACATCCACTGCATCTTGCAGGCCCAGGATCAATTTGGCATTTTGCCAATAGAGCACATGTGGGGCTAAACTAGAGAAGCCGTGCTTCTGGTCTGAGGGATTCAGTGGCCCTTGGGTTTGAAATCAGTATTAAAAGCTTTAGGATCTGCTACAGTCATAACCTGGACAGGGATTACAGATTGTTTTGAGGAGGAGAATTCAGGACAGCTCTGTGGTTGCATTCATGCACTCATGACCCAAGGATGAGGGATCAAGGAGAGTGGTCAAAGTCCACAAATTGAGAAGTTGAAGCATTTCTTTCAGCATTATCTACCATATGCAGATGCTACATTTTGGATGGCACTGACATGGTACTGCCCAGAGGACACAAAGTTCGGTCTGCGGGATCATTCCAGCAGGCCCTGATATATGACATCCATACATATATTTCCACTGAAGTTTCTGTAGACAGAGAAGCTCTGGGAAGACCTGGTAACATTGGGACATTCCCATGGCAATAGAAAGCACAAGCGCACTCTCAGTTTGCTGTTTTGGAAAGACTCCAAGATGACGTACAGCAGAATGCCGAGCTGAAAAGTTTTAAGCTTCATTTCCATAAGAGGAAGTGTACTCTGCACTTTCAGAATTGTGTGGTAAGTGCAATAAAACGAAGTTTTACGAATTGAAATAATATGGTGGGCTCATCACATCAAAGGCACCACCAGAAATTAGAGATGTACCAGACAACACACACAGGAACAGCACATGGCATCAATGCCTAGGGAAAATTGTCCTCACAGAAATATCATGGAACTTTGTACACCCAATGGTCTAAAATTTTCACTTAACAAAGCCCTATACATCTATATTAGATACCTGATATTACTTGACCAGTAGAGATAAAGAAGTATAGTAAAAGAAACAGGAAGTACCATTTTCAGTTCCAAAGATTTTGAAGGCCCAAAAAATAAGCTTTCAAACATCTAGACTGCAAAAAGTTACAAGAGCAAGTATTGAAAACTGAGGTGAGGAAAACATGAAGTACAACAGTGTCTCAGAATCACAAAAGGCAGTATACTGGGAAAGGGGAAGAGAAACTCTAAAAACGAGCCAAATAATATCAGAAAACCCAAGGATGAGATAATACCAGAGCTAAAGTCACTCAAAAGTAGACTTGATAATGCAGACAGACTCGTGAAAGACTGTGAAGACAGGGGAACAGAAATCCCTCGATCAGAAGAAGATATAGAAAAAGAAGTGCAAACCAATGCAAACATTGCTGTTGAAGCCTGGGGTAAGACAAAGCATGAAAGAGTATGATTCGTAAGAGTCCCAGATGGAAAATCAAGGTTAACAAAAAAAACCCTGAAAAGATAATTGTAGAAAAGTCAGACTGAAACATGCTGAAAGACAAGAAAGAATCATCTATACGATTTCAGGAACTACACAGCTTCCAAAGGAGGTGGAATCCCTATAGACTTAATTGCAGCTGTATAATTCAAATCAACAAAGTTCATGATCACCCCACTGATTTAAAATGCATCTAGAGGAAAGCAATTTAGTCACAACAGAATCTCCAGAGGGGCTTCAGCTCATATCTCGGCAGAAATATTGCAGAACTTGGAGGACTGCAAGGAAATAGGCCATATCCTGAATGAGAAAATGCTGTAATCATGGGTAGCCTATGCCACATGACTGTCATTTCTAATAACGGCAGAGCTAGGGAAATTCACAGACCAGCAAACTTAAAAGAATTCAGCAGTTCAAAACTTATCCTAAAAGAAAAGTTGAGAATTCTACCCTGAATAGGAAAGTAGCAAGATAAAATGCAAATAAGAAAAACCATTATTGGAAATGAAACAAGAGCGTGAGTTACAAACAAGAAACAAGAAGAAGGCAAGGAAGACATCAAAGCCATAAGATGGGAGAGGGTAGCAGGAAATCATAGGTGATTTTAACCACTATCTTAATTGATTCACATATATGACTCTCTGATTGAAGCAAACGGGGTGATGCATGGACTAATGTGTTTGCAAAACCAACAACAATCAAACAAACAAACAATCAAACAAACAAACAGACACCAAAAGGGTACGGTTGGCTGACATATACCAAAGAAACCATGAGTATTCAAAACAAAATACTCAAAGTGATGTCAAGGATCATTCAGCACGCACCGACCCAGTATCGCAGCTTAAATGTACTCAACACACTTGTTTTCAGAACACAGACACGTGCATCAATATTCATAAATATTGTTTCAAAAGAGCATATAGTGACCTAACCCAAATGCCGATTTTGAATAACATTTGGTCATAGCCCGTGATATAGTCTTACAATTCTTCCAACAGCAAGAATGAATGCCATATACTACCCTAAGTAGAGAAGAAACGGCATAAGCCTATAACAAAGACAAGTAGATCTGCAAAACTCTACTAAGAGCAAACGAGACAGACAGTAAAGTGCACATTGGGATTGGTTTCATTTCTCGGAATTTCAGCCCCCATGAAAGAAGTGGATCCATTTTCTGAGAGCGTGGGTGTTTCAGCAGAACGCAACAGACGGATATGTATTCTGGGTGAATGGATATTACACAAACATGAGTTTCCTTTAGTGGGGTCTCTGTGTACTGTGAGCTGTTAGAAAGGTTCAAGACGTGTGAAAACATAAATTAAAAATGGACACACTTCCCCCCGTTTGTACTGTATATACAGATCTGAAACAAAGGAAAGAGGGCAGATAAAAGGACAGTGGAACGCTAGTGGATAGAATCACATTTAACTTAGGAACCTCTCGTTTGATGCAGCCCCTCCCCCAACACTGACAATATTCAGCAACCATTGGGGATGGCAGTTACCTGTTGGATTCTAGGAGAATCTTGGTGTGAACCGCGAGGCTTGTTGTGGCTCTTTGATCCAAGGTAACTGGGCAGAATTCTGTGGGTGGATCAGTGTGATGGAGGGGCTGCCGCCCTTTGTGGAGATTGCCTAATGTCTTTTGTTCTGGACGCTGTGTAGGTTCGAGATAATGCTGCTGCCCAAAGACCTAAGTTCACGGGTAAGTTTCCAGAACCTGAGAGGGCAGACAGTGGAAGATCTGCCTGTCATCAGCTTACTGGTGAGGCTCCGAGGTACTTTCAGACTTGCCCAGTCCTGTTGAAGTCGACTTTATGGGAGACACGAAGAGAAGCTGGCAGAAAAGCTGGCTGCACGGATTGAGGAGAGATGCGAACATATTGATGAGAGTTGTTCCGCTACAATGGAGAATACCGGCATGGAGACATCTCTAGAGAATACCAGGATCAAAAGAAATTCATGAGACCTACTGAACCTCTGTGATACTGGCAGAAACATTCGGAGTGTCAACGTGCACTTGAGAATGTCACTCCATTCTCTGCTCCAAGAACGGCTCAAGGATTCCTGACGTCTAAAAGAGAAGAAATGGCAGAGATGATTAAAGCGCTCATGATCTTCGAAGAGGTCATGAGAATCCACAGGTCCCAAGGGGCATTTACAAACCATTCAGACCAAAATGCACCAAGCCCAGGTAAGCCTTTTCCCAGGTTTGTTCCTTGCTATCAAGCACTTGCCCTTCCCTCCCCTCCACTCAGGCATCCATTTTAAAGGATCAGAACCTGAGCTGCAATGAAGCCAGTAGGAGAAGAGCAAGCCCCTCCTAGAATCAGAGTTCCTCCATCGTCACACTCTGTGAACAAAAGTGAACTCCTGAAAGGTCAAATACTCTCGCCTATAATAGTTGGGAATTGAATACTTAGCTCACACCAAGAAATGATGACCTTCCCTTAGATTCAGCAAATGTTGGGTTTCTGTCTTGTCAGGGGTGAAGGGAGTGAGGTAAGTGAGAGGAATCTTTGACTGAACTTGAATATGTACTAGGCCTCAGTGTTTCAAGACAGTATAGGTAAATATTATGTCAGAAAGTGACCTGAACTGTAAAAGTCGTGAAAGCCTTTAAAGACACAGGTTTGGTGGACCGTCTTTCTCTTCAGCCAAGCACCGGGTGCACGATATATTGGGGGTGCAGACTTGGTTGTGTTAAATTGCTTTACCCAACATGATCGGATGATTAAGCGTTCTCATCACTGATAGAAGAACCCCTGCTTTTCAATAGCCTAGCATAGCTGCAGCAGGGTTCTCATAGATACAATGCCTGTATGTGCTTTTGGAATCAAGCCTAAATGTATATATTTTATTTGGTTTTTCTTGTACTTTCCTAGGGAGGAATGTTAACCCCTTGAAATGCCAACATTGGCCAGTATGTGTCATTGGGATTATAGGGCACCACATGCACAACTGAAACCCAGGCTCTCGGTTATTTCATGGTTTCAATAGGTACTTCATGGTTCCTGTTGGTGTTGGAGGCTTCAACAGTAAAGAGTTGACATTTCCCCTTGAACATTTTGGACTGCAATTTTACTTTCTATCTGTCTATATTTTACTTAAAGCTGTCACAATGTTACAAAAATTGACAAGTCTGACGTCTAGGTAAATTTAGTACGTTTCAAACACTAACTTCATTTTCATATAAATCCCAAAACATGTAAATCAATTCTATTGACCTTCTTAAAATCTGCAACTGTCTTATCAACACAATGTCAAATTTGGAGTCTTCGGACAATCCCTCCAACCATGGCTTTATAGAAAACAGAGCTAAACAAACATCACATTTCTGTGAATTACATCTGGAAAGTGTTGATTTATCGATGCCCAGTTGGCAGAGAATCAGTGCAACCTGCGCTCACTCCCTCCCATGTACACAGCAATGTAAACTTCCACTCACCCAGCCCTGGGCACAGGACACTTTCCGAAGAGTGGTCTGTTACTTCCAAAGACAGGCTGAGGCCTCAGAAAACCTGGAAGGAAGAGAAGGCAAAGTAGAGAATGGAAATCTGTGCAGGATATGACCTCTGCTGATGGAGCACAAAGGTGAAACTCTGTTTTACTTGGACGCACACTCTCAAGCGGACAGCACACATGGGACTGTAGGTAATGCGCTGAGTGTTAGAAGAGTGCACAGCAGATGCTTGGCTGACATAACTCATAGAAAGCAGCACAAAATATCCCCACAATTGATTCTGAGACCAAGATCCGATCTGCCAAATTTGAGCTAGAAGAGGCAGCGGAATATGAGGTATAGAGCTACAGATAATGGCACACGCTGAGTCTCAGGGATCTGGAGTGTGTTGTGGGTTGTGGTGGGTTCCATCAAGAGAGCAAACCGACCTGTTACCCCAGTAAAAAGCAACCACATTGGCGTGTGAGGTTGAGTTTTTCGATATGTGCCATGGCCACATCCAATGCATCTTTCAGGCCCAGGGTCAATTTGGCATTTTGCCAATAGAGCACGTGTGGGGCTCAACTAGAGAAGCCGTGCATCTGGTCTGAGGGATTCAGTGGCCCTTGGGTTTGAAATCAGTATTAAAAGCTTTAGGATCCGCCTAAGTAAAGGGGAAACTGTGTTTTACTGGAATGCACACTCTAAAGTGGACAGGCCATTTGAGATGGAAAACAATGTGCTGAGGGTTAAAAGAGTGCATAGTGGACGTTTGGTTGACATATCTGAAAGCAATAATCACAAAATTTCTCTGCAATTCATTCTCAGACCAATACTCCACCTGTTAATTTTGAGCTAGGACTGCCTGTGGAATCTGTGTGTTAGGGCTGTGGCTGATGTCACAAATTTATTCCCAGGGGTTTGGAGATTGTTTTGGGCTGTGGTTGGTACTATCTAGAGAACAGATCTGCCTGGGTCCTCTCTTAATATTAAATCTGCTGGCATATGTATTGTGGATTAGCTTAGTAACCCAGGGCCTTAGTCACAGTCTTTCCACATCCACGGTATAATTGCTCATTTTCTCCATAAAGGAGAAATGGGTCTCATTCAGAGCCATCTTCATCTAGTTTCTAGAATCCAGGGCAATTTATTGTTGAAATCAGATTCTATAGCCCAAGGATCTGCAACTTTCATAGGGAGGATTGAAATTTCTTATTGTCCAAAGCAGAGGTTTTTGAAATGCCTCATGCTTGCCTTTGAGTTCCAATGCCTTATTGCAAGAGTTCTTGGAGCAGAGATCTGCTGAACAATAGGTGAATTTGAAGCCTTTCCATCAGCCTTGACTACCACATGCTAATGCAACAATAGTTGTGGTGCTGACCCAGTACTACACTAAGGATCCAACTGTGGCACTGCATGCTTCAACAGGTTCTAATGTGTGACATCATTAGATTTGTTTCCACTTTTGTTTTTGTTTGCAGAGAACCTGAGGGAACCCATTATAAAATTTTGACTTTTCCGTGGCAATAGTAAGTATGAATGCACTTCCATGAGAGTGTATTGGAACCATTCCCTATCCACATATCCAGCCGGCAGCTCAGAAACCATTTGGAAGCCTCTATTCCAGCAAAAATTACTAGTCCCTGCACTGTCAGAGCTATGATAAGCATTTAACCAAAATGACACTCTGCTAACTTTACTAGAATAGGTTGTATTCACCACAACAAAAACCACACTAGCAATCATAGATATAACAGGCAACAGACACAGAAGGAATGCATGGCATCATTACATACCAAAAACAATCCTCACAGCATTAATACTAAATGTGCACAGAAATGATTTCACTTACAAAAGCTGTTCAAGTCTATAATAGATAACTGATAATCCTTAACCCATAGCAATAGAGAGATATAATAAAGTTAAAAGAACCATTGCAAATTTTCAAAAGACAGGAGTCTCCTGAAAGAACATCCAATGTATTAGACCACCAAAATTTACTAGAACATGACTTGAAAAGGGAGGACATAAAAACACTGAAGGAAATCTTGAGTCTATGAATACAAATGCAGGCTAGTATAAATGGAAAGAGAAACACTTTAGATGAGCCAAATAGAATCAGAAAACTCAACGGTGAGAATAGCTAAGCTAAAGACAGTCCAAATCCGACTAGATAATGCAGAGGAACAAATAAGTGACTTCGAAAGCAGGATAACCGCAATCACTCAGTCAGAACACGACATAGAAAAGCAAGTGAAAACCAATGTAAGCAATGCAACTGAAACCTGGGATAAGAGAAAACATACCAGTCTATGACTCATAGGGATTCCACATGGAAAAGAAGAAAGACAAATGGTTTGAAAAGATATTTGAAGAAATCAGACTGAAATTTTCTTAAACCAAAGATAGAACCAGCTATCTCAACACAGGAAGCACAGAGGGTCCAAGCATAATGAACCCCAGTAGGCCTACAACAATATATATTCTAATTTAAATGGCCAAAGTTGATAATAAAGAAATGATTCTAAATGCACCAAAATAGAAACAAGTGCATTGCAAGAGAACTTTCTAATGTCTTCAGCTGATTTCTCAATAGATAGATTGGTAATTTTTTCTTCCCTCTTTCATTTTGTGTTGATCTCTATTCCAAGAACTGATGAAAGGCAGATTCCTTCAGTCTAAACAAGATGAGTTGGCAGAGATTCTAAAAGTTTTCAAGTTCTTGGAAGAGGTCATCAGAATCAACACATCTCAAGGGGCTTTTTCAGACAATACAAGAGACCATGCACCAAGCCCTGTTTATACTTTTCCCAGTAGTGGTCCAATGTATTAAGACTTGCTGTTCCTTCACACTAAACCAGCCATGCAGGTATACCCTCAGTCTGCTACTGCAGTTGAATTAGAGCCAGGTCCAATTTTACCAACACTGTAGGGAGAACCTGAGCCTGCTACTGCAAGAGACACACCACTGTGTCCCATTTCACCAATCTTTCAAGGAGACCCTGAGCCTATTCCTGCAGGAGACTCAGAGCCAAATCACATTCCACCAGCTGTGTAGGAAGACCCCCAAGCCTTCACTTGCAATGGATCCAGGAATGTGTCCAATTCCACTAGCCTTGTAGGGAGACCTTGAGCCTATTCCTGCAGGAGAACCAGATCTCTGTCATAGTCCACCATCCCTCCAGGAAGATGCAGGGACTCCTCCTGCAGGAGACTCAGGAATGGGTCCAATTTCACCAGTCCTGCAGGGAGACTCTGAGCCAATTCCTGCAGGAGACCCCGGACTGGGTCCCATTCCATCAACCATGCACTAAGACCTTGAAGTGGGTCCAATTCCACTAGCCTTGCTGGGTGACCCACAAGCCTGATCCTGCAGGAAAATTAGAGATATGTCATATTCCAGAAGCCCTGCAGGAAGACTGAAAACCTGCTCCTGCAGGAGACCCAGGAATAGGTCCAAATCCACCAGCCTTGCTGGGAGAGCACAAACCTGATCCTGCAGGTGATACAGAGCGAGGTACAATTCCAACAGCCCTGCAGGGATATCCTGAGGCCACTTCAGCAGGAAACACATGACTGGGTCACATTCCAATACCCCAGAAGGGAGACTGTGAGCCTGCTACTCCAGGAAACTCAGGACTTCGTCCCATTCCACCAAACCTGCAGTCAAACACTGAGACTGCATCTGCAGAAAACACAGAGCTGGTCACATAACACCAGCCCTGTAGTGAGACTACAAACCTGCTCCTGGGGGAGACCAAGCCCTTCACAGAGAACATGAGCCAGCTCCTGCAGAAGAACAAGAGTTGTGTGACATTCTACCAGCTCTGCAGGTAATCCCTAGGCTTGCTCCTGCAGGAGACAGACATCCCAGTCCAATTCCATCAGCCTTTCCAGGGAGAACCCCAGCTTCCTCCTGTAGAAGAGCCAGAACTAGATCTCATTCCACCAACCCTGCACGGAAACACTGAGCTTGCTCCTGCAGGATACCCACAGCCAAGTCATATTCCACAAACCCTGCAGGGAGACACTGAGCCTGCAATTGCAAGAGACCGAAGACTGGGACGAATTCCACCAGCTCTGCAGGGAATCCCTCACCTGCTCCCATAGGAGACTAAGAGCCATCAGTTCTGGTGGGGTCCCTAAGCCTGCATCTGCAAAAAATACTACAGAGTGGAGTCACATTCCACCAGCCCTGCAAAGAGAACAGAACCTGCTGCTGCAGGAGACACAGGACTAGGTCCCATTCCACCAACCTTGCAGGGATACACTGAGCCTTGGACCAAGGAATGGGACAAATTCTGCTAACCTTCTAGGCAGACCATGAGCCTCTCCTGCAAGAGAACCAGAGATGGGTCATATTACAGTATTCTTCCAGGAAGACCCAAGGCCTGTTCCTGCAGGAAATGCAAGAACAGGCCCAATTCCTCCAGCCTGAAGGTAGAGTCCAAATCTGTTCTGGCAGGTGACCCAGAGATGGGTCCCATTCCATCAGCCCTGCAGGGAGACTCTGAGCCTACTTCTACAGGAGACCCAGGAATGGGTCCCATTAAATCAACCCTGAAGGGAGACACAGAACCTACACTTGCAGGAACCACAGAGCCAGGTCACATTCCATCAGCCCTGTAGTGACCCCTGAGCTGGGTCCAATTACACTATCCTTGCAAGGAGACCCTGTGCCTATTCCTGAAGCAGAACAAGTGATGGGGTCATGTTCCAACAGCCCTGCAGGAAGACCTGGAGCCTGCTTCTGCAGAAGACCCAGGACAGGGTCTGATTCCACCATCCCAGCAGGGAGAAAACTAGCCTGCTCCTGCAAGTGACCAAGGTCTGAGTCATATTCCACTAGCCCTGTAGGAAGAACATAAGACTGCTGTTACAGGAAACTCAGAGCCATGTGCCATTCCAGCAACACTGCAAGGAGACTCTGAACCTGCCCCTGCAGGAAACAGAAACCCAGTCACATTCCACAAGCCCTGCAGGGATACCTGAGCCTTCACATGCAGGAGACCCAGGCCTGGGACCAATTCTACCAGCCCTGTGGAAAGACCCTGAATAAGCTCTGGCAGGAGACTAAGAGCCATGTCACATTCCACCAGCCCTACAGGTAATTTATCAGCCTGCTCCTGAAGAAGACCCAGAGCCAGGTCACATTCCATGAGCAATGCAGGGAAACTTAGAACCTACACCTTCAAAAGATCCAAGATTTGGACCAATTCCAATGGCACTGCACGGAGACCATGAGCCGTGTCCAATTCCACTAGCCCTGCAGGAAGGCCCCGAGCCTACTCCTACAGGAGAACCTGAGATTGGTCATATTGCAACAGCTCTAGAATGACCCAGAGCCTGCTCCTCCAGGAGACACAGGACTATGTCCCATCCACCAGCCCTGCAGGGAAACCCTGAGACTGTTCCTTCAGGAGAACAACAACTGGCTCACATTTCACCAGCAATGCAGGGAGACTTAGAGCCTGCACCTTCAAGACACCCAAGAATTGGACCAATTCCAACAGCACTGCAGGGAGACCATTAGCCAGGTCCAATTCCACTAGACCTGCATAGAGACCCCGAGCATGCTCCTGTAGGAGACCCAGCACTGGGTCTCATTCCACAAGGCTTGCAGGGAGAAACTCTGCCTGTTTCTGCAGGAGACCAACAGCTGAGTCACATTTCACCAGCCCTGAAAGAAGACCCCAATCCTGCACCTGCAAGGGACCTAGGACTGGAACAAAATTGACTAGCCCTGTAGAGGGACCCTGAGCCTGGTTCTGCAAGAGAATCAGAGATGGGTCATATTCCAATAACCCAGCAGGGACAGTCTGAGCCTGCTCCTGCAGGTGATACAGAGTAGGGTGAAATTGCAAAACCTTGCAGGGACACCATGAATCTGCTGCTGCAGGAGAAAAAGGATGGGGTCTCATTCCACAAGCCTTACAAGGAGACCCTGAGCCTGGTCTTGCATGAGATCCTGAGCTGGATCCTGCAGGAGACACAGGACTGGGTCCCATTCTACCAACCCTGCAGGGGAACCCGAACCTGCACCTGCAAAAAACACAGAACCGTGTCACATCCCACCAGCTCTGCAGTGAGACTGTAAGACTAGCCCTACAGGAGACCTAGAGCCAGGTTACATTACCAGTCCTGCAGGGAGACCCTGAGCCTGATCTTGTAGCTCCTCCTGCACCTACACACACACTTCTATGAGACCCAGAGCCAATTCAGGCATCACCACCCCTACGGGCTGAGATGCCTCTGCAAACACCAACACTGTCATCTAATTCTCAGAATCAACCCACTCCCAGACTCGAACTTTACTTCCCTTCTCCTGGAATCATTTTTGTTTGTTTTTTTCTGTAATTTCCTTGTTTTCTTTCATGTCATTTAGAGTATCATCTATTTTTAAGTTTTAAGTTTACAATAATAAAATTTAGATGTTTTTCCATTTTAAATTGTGCAATTCAGGAGTATTAAGTGCATTCACAATGCTGTGTAACCATCATCACTGTCTAGTTTCAGACTGTTTCTTTCCTCATAATAAAACCCTGTATCCAAACCACACATTCTCTTTTCTCCCTCCCCTAGCCCCTGACAAGCCCTAATCCTCTTTCTCTCTGTGTGTCTTTCCCTACCCTGGATGTTCCCTATCAATGAAATCATACAAAAGGTGGCTGTTTGTGTCTGCTCTCATATTTTAACAAGGGACTGGTGTTTTGTTTTTTTTTTTACTTGAAGTAGCATTTTGGTTATTTGAAAGGGAAACCCAGGTGGATTAAACATGAGATGTACAAAATGAAAATTTTTAGTAACTATGTGCATAATCTCGAGATAGGCACTGCTATTCTATGTGTGAAACCAGAGCCAGAAGGGAGATGCTTAGCTCTTCCTGTGGCAAAACATAACCTACAAAATAAAAAATAATAATATTCAAAAGCCATGAAAGTCAAACCACAACCTGGAAAAATCATTTTTCATAACCTAAAGTCAGAGAAAGTTTTCACATCCCTGTGGTCCAAAAACTTCTTGAAACACTGTGTTCTAAACAGAAACAGAACAAACACATACAATTCCAACAAGAGGAAATGCAGGTAGCCAGTGTATATTAGAGGTGCTTGACCTCTCAAGTGAGGATGCAGACAGATGTACACACTTTGGAGACAGCATTGGTCACCATCACACTGGCAGGACTTTAGCCTGGTGACAACCAGCTCTAGTGACAACATAAGGAGGCAGAGGCCACAGTAGATCCCCTGGAGGGAAGAGTGAGCAGACACTCCTCTCTGGGAGAACAGTATGCAGGGTGAATTACAGTTCCACAAGTTCACCCCTTTCCGAGTAGTGCTGATGCTTAGTGTTGATCATACTAAAATTCTTGCACAATTTTTCAAAGATGTCTTTTCAAGGATGTTCATCACAGTTCTGGTTTAACTAGTAGGAGATTGGAAGCAACACTAATGTTCATGGAGAGGGGGTGGGATTCATCAGTTCTGGTTCACATGGAGGAATGATTGTTGTGCAGCTGGAAAAATGACTGCTAGGTCTTTACCTGATGTCAAGGAAGCCCTCAGTTTGGATGCTTGTTAATCCATCATCTACATCCCAGATGCCATCTATGACCACATATGTGTCAAATCATCATAGATTTAAATGAATCTTGTGGTGTGTGAGAGACAGAGGCAGAGAGAATAAGAGAGATAGAGACTGAGAGATGTTCACCAAGCCATTCATGACGGTCACTTCTAGGGGTGGGATTTGCAAATCTCTGCACTTTTCCTTTAGGCAACATTTCAAGTGTTCATAATGTATCTATATTGATGTACTAATTCTAAGGTATTTAAAGCATATGTTACTTGAGATTCATTCATATTGAATCCACAGCATAAAGTTTATTATTTTTATTTTAAAGTATTTGTTACAAGTACAATCAGCATTTATGAGAGTAAAATGATAAATTCTAAAGAATGAAGAATCAGATAAAGAACAAAACCTTTTGGTGACTCAGACACAGGCCAGCTAGTTGGCAGCAAATGGCAGGGTGGGACAGGTTTCTCTAGAAGGTTGTGTATGTTCTGAATCAGCATCCAATAGAGGCAAGGAAAAATTACAAGACATGTACGCTGGAAACTACAACAGCTTGTTGAGAGTAATTAAGAAAGACCTAGCCCTATTTTAAAATTTGAAGGAGCCAAAGTGACAGAGTAGACAGACTCACAGCTTGACCTCTCCCACAAATACACGAAGAATTACATCTACAAAAACATTGAATTGCACAGAAACCTCCTGAACTCTGGCACAGTGTCTCTCATTTTGAAATACAGGAAGATTCTCACAAAATATGGTAAGGAATAAAAAGAAAAAAGACAAATTCAGTGCAGGACTGATCCTGCAGGGAAAAAGTAGCATAGGAAGAAAGGCACCCTCACACTGGGACACAACCTCTCTAGCTGGGAGATCAGCTAGGAAAGAAGCAGAGCTTCCAAGGTTTGGAGGAGACAGTGGCAACTGCATGGCAGGCAGAACTGGGGAATACTGACACAGAGGGTCCCTGTGATGACCAGCCCTAGACATGAACTAGCAGGGATGAGCCAGGACTGGCTACTGGAGTCAGTGAAGAGCCCAGGCAGAGGGCTGGGTCACACTGCAGAGAGGCAGCATCAGGAAACTAGAGGGCAGTGGGAGCTCTGGCTGTGTGTGTGTTTGTGTGTGGAAAAGAACAGACTGAAACTCTCATAAAAAGCACCAATGTTGGTATAATGGGGGAGGAATGATGCATGGCTGTGCCAAAGTCACTTTCTCCACTTGGCTCCATTGTTGGTGTGTTCTCACGAGAAGAGAAATGGGGCTTGGTCATAGCCAACACTGCTGCACAAAGGCAGAGCTGAATGTTGAATCCATATCCTGTGCCATTGCAACTTCACAGGCGGGACTGAGATTTGTTTACAGCCACAGGCAGAGAGGGTGGATTTCCTCTCTCTGGTCACTTTGTGGATCCACACCTCTGGGACTTACAGGCAGTGAGTGGAGTTCTGACTCAAGAAGGGTGGCCAGTGAGGGTATTTACAACAGGGTGGTGTATGGTTCCATATGTGGATGCGGGATTGGGGTTTGAGCTGAACCTGTAGTGGACCACAAATTCATGTGTGTGACTACACACTTGCTAAGGCAGGTCAAAGGGACTGACACTGCTGGATCTGCACTGATGTTTCCTGGGGCTCAGAACCTGAGGGGCACCAGAGTAGGTAGCTGACATTCCCATAGCTAAAGCAGGGATAAAGCCAACATCAACAAATAGTACTTTGTAAGTCTGCATAACAAGTGACAGACAACACCACAGAGGGAACTCTCCAGTGGAAATCTCCTGCTTATTTTTCTTCACAACTGAAGTGCTCCCACCCTGCCTACTACACACCACAGCTCAGAAACGGGTCTAGAAGAAATACGTAGAGCCAGAGAAATATAAGTAAATAAAGAAGCCGAGGAACCACTTTCAATTAAAAGAACAAGAGAAATCCCCTGAAAGAACAAACAGTAAAATAGACTGATGGTCTACTAGACTTCAAAAAGGGAATGATCAACACACTGAAAGAACTAAAAGAGACTATCAATAGAGACAGAAAACTTTGAAAAGCAAATTTAAACTATAAAGAAGAGCTAGTTAAAAATAGAAAATTCAACTACAGGCAATCAAAAACAGAGTAGATAATGCAGAGGAATGAATAAATGACTTAGGAGACAAGATAAAAGAAATAACCCAATACAGCAGACATAAAAGCCAATAAAAACCAATTAAAGCAAGATAATATAAAGTGCGCCAGCCTATGCATAATAGTGGGTCCCAGAAAGAGAAGAAAGAGAAAAGGGGATTGAAAATATAGTTAAAGAAATCATGACTGAAAACTTTCCAAACCTTAAGAAGGAAAGAATTATCCAAGTACAGGAGGCACAGAGGGTCCCAAACAAGAAGAAACCAAACAGACCTACACCAAGACATATTATAATTGAAATGGTTAAAGTTAAAGATAAAGAAAATATTCTAAAGGCAGTGAGAGAAAAACAAAATGTTAGTTACAAGGGAGCCCCATAAGCATTCAGCAGATTTCTCTACATAAAAACTTCTGGCCAGAAGGGAGTGGCAAGATATTTTCAAAGTCCTGAATGAGAAAAGGCTGCAAACTAGGATATTCTATCTAGAAAGACTCTCCTTTAGAACAGAAAGAGAGAGAAAGAATTTCACAGACAAGCAAAACTAAAAGAAGTCAGCAGTACTAAATCTATGCTAAAAAAAAAATTGAAAGTTCTAATCTAAATAAAACATAAACAGGAAGCTATAGAAATTAGGAAACCATAATTGGAAATGCAATAAATACAGTGAATTGCAAGGGAAAACATGAAGATATAAATAAGTCAGTAAGTCAATAAAGAAAACAAGAAAGAAAGAGAGAATAGCAAAATCATAAAAGGTGAAAGAGTAGAGCAAGAGAATATAGATTTTGTTCCCTTTCTTTTTTTTTTTTCTTCTTTCTTTTTGTCTTCTTTCTTTTTAGGATGCACTTGAGCCTACATGACTATCAACTAAAACCAAACAAATGAAGTAAGGGGTTACCAGACTTGAAAGACAAGATAACCACAAATCAGAAGTATATAAAGAGTCATAAAACCCAAAAAGAAACCAGGCTTATAGAAAAGAAATTTATCATATGACAAAAATGAAAAAAAAATTAAAAGAAAGAAACAAATAAGAAATACCAAATCAACTGGAAAACAAATTTCAAAATGGCAATAAAACCACATCTATAAAATAACTACTATAAATGTCAATGGACTAAGTGTTCCAATCAAAAGAAAAAGTGAAGGAGGAGGAAAGATGGTGGAGTAAAAAAGATGCTCAGAGCTCACCCTCTCCCACAAATTCACCAAGAGTGACATCCACAGACACACCCACCACCCAGAACACCTGCTGAACTTTGACAGAATATTGCCTTCTTCAAAAGATAAAATTTTCCACAAATCTGGTAGGAGAAAAGAAGAAAAAGGAAAATAGTTCAGGACCATTCCAATGAAGAGGGAGCTGCAAAGGAGTAATAGCATTAATACACTGGGTCTACCCAACTCCAATGGCGAGTTCAGCAAGATGGAGAGGGAACATCTGCGTCTCGGATCTGTACAGAATAGCCTTTGACTGACAGAACTAAGTTAATTGGGCACAAAGAGTCCCAATGATCCCCAGCCATAGACGTGAACCAGCAGAGGTGGGATGGGACAGGCTGTCTGAGTCGAGCAGAGGATTTGGGCTGACTGTACAGAGGAAACCTTGGGGGACTACAATGTTCTGTGTGCCATGGCTGGGAGAGTATACAGATTAGAACAGCCTGGGTCCCCCATAAAATCCAAAAAAAAAAAAAAAAGGCAAAGCAACACTGCTGGTGTGCCCTGGGGGGAAGGGGATCCGTAGCCATTGTGTCCACAGACCCACAGTGCCATTATTGGAGACTTCTTGGGAGAAGAGAGTCAAGGCTCAGCCATAGCCACCATATTTTCTGGTTCATGGTTCCCAGGTGAAGGAGGGGTCAAAAGCCGAATCCCTACCTAGGGGCTCCACAACCTCATAGGTGGGACTGAGATTTGTTTACAGTCCCAAGCAGAGGGGACCATTACACACCGATGCCTCTCTGAATTGGCTTTTCTAAGACAAATGGACAAGAAGCAGTGTTCTGGAACAGAGCAGGGGTGATGGCTAGTGCAGCTGTTTTCTCTGAGTCCACCTATGAAGCACGGACCTAATGCGGCAGGGGAGCTACCTGCCAACTACCTTGCACAAGTGTGGTGCTGGGACCAGGCATCTGGTGGGGGTGCAGACCACCCACAAACTGATGCTGGGACACAGACCAGGAGCACGACTGGAGGGCCTCTGGAACCAGCAAGTGGAGTTTTCACAGCAGGATATGGGCAGGAGTGTGACAACCACAGGAAAAAAAGGAGCTCCTGCTCAATAGCCAGGGCAGACTCAGGCCACCAGAACACCAGCCACACCACAAACAAAGGGGATAACAGGCAAAAGGCATGGAAGGAAGACTTGGCAATCACCCATAATTAAAAACAACCTTATGACAAAATAATTAAGAGTGCATATTCTTGGAGAAAGGCCAAGATAGTGGAGTAGAAGGATACTTGTATCTTATCCTCTCCAATAAATACACCAAGACTGACATTCACAGACACACCCATCCACTCAGAACATCTGCTGAAATTTGATAAAACATTGCCATCTTCAAAAGACAAAATGTGCCACCAATCTGGTAGGAGAAACGGAAAAAAGAAGGAAGAAAATGCAAAATGGCTTGGGGTTGGTCCTTTGAAGAGGGAGCAGCAAAGGAGGGATAGTGCTGGTTGACTGGGTCTCCCCCTTTCCAATGGAGAGGTCAGCAGGATGGACAGGGAACCTCTGAGGCTCAGATGTGTACAGAACCGCCCTTGACTGACAGAATTAAGTTATATGGGCACAAAGTGTGTCAACAACTCCCAAAACTAGAAGTGAATCAGGGATGGGAAGGGACAGGCTGCTGGATCCAGGCAGACTCTGGTTGACTGTACAGAGGTAACCCTGGGGGACTACAGTGTGCTGTGGACAACTGCTTGGATTGTATACAGATCAGAACAGCCTGGGCCCCCCATAAAATAAGAAAAAAAAAAATAAAGCAAAGCAACATTGCTGGCTTGCCTGAGGGAAGGGGAGATTTGTCCTTTGTCTCTGCTGACCCACAGCAACATAACTGGTGATTTCTCAGAAGAAGAGAGATGAGGCTCAGCCACAGCCATCATACCCACCCAGGCAGAGGCAGGGTTGAAACCTGAATATGTACCTGGCAGTTCTGCAGCCTCATAGGTGGGACTGAGACTTGTTTACATCCCCAGACATATAGGAAGGTTCTGTCCTGGTGCGTCTATGAACTCGCACCTCTAAGACAAATGAACAAGGAGCAGAGTTCTGGCAAAGAGCAGGGACTAGGGCTGGTGTGGCCATTTGCCTCAAGCCCACCTACAGAGTGTGGAACAGATGTGGAGTGGGGAGTAGCACTGAACAGGGGAGCAACCAACCCAACTACTGTGCAGGACTGCTGCACCTGGACACGGCATTGGGAAGGGGCACACCCTGCCCACCTACCATGCAGGAGAGCAGCACCAAGATGCAGCATTGGGAGGAGATGTGACATGTCTACCTCCAGGCACTGGGAGCAGCACAGACCAAGGGTGTGACCAGAGGGTCTCTGGAACCAATGAGCTGAGTTCATGAAACAAGGCAGGGGCAGGAGCTGTGACAACCACAAAACAAATAGGAGTCCCCATTCAATAGCCAGGGTAGGCTCTGGTTAACAGGTTAATGGCCACATCCGTAACCAAAGGGATAACAGACAAAAGGCACAGAAGTAAGACTTGGCAACCACACTTATTTAAGAAAGACCTCTTGATAAAATTATTAAGGGCACACAATCTCCACGGGAACATCCTCTCTTCTTTTTCTGTTCCATTTTCTTTTACTTTTTAAATGTTACTTCTTAAATAATTTTTATATTTCTATTTTTAATCCCTTTTAAAATTTTCTTTTAAAATACTAATATTATTATCTTTCAATTTGTCCAATTTCATTTTTATCTTTGTTTTGTTCTTCTGTTATGATTATACTCTGTTCTCAAATATTTTTCTTCCTTTAATGTTTTAAAAATTCATCCCAACTCAATTGTTATCTTGTTTCAATATGTTCTTCTGTTATTGATTATACTGCTTTTAAAACTAATTTCTTTGTGCTTAGTTTTATTTCTGCATCCACTTTATATAAATAAATAAACTCCTAAAGGACGACAGTAGATAACTGATACTCCATAAGCCATAGTGCCAGAGAGATATAAGCAAGATGAAGAAGCAGAGCCACCTCTCTCAATTAAAAGAACAAGATAAATCCCCTGAAAGAACAATCAATGAAATAGACATTGATAGTCTACTAGATGATTTCAAGAAAGGAGTGATCAAAGTACTGAAGAAACTAAAAGAGATTGTCTATAGAGACAGAGAATATGTCAAAAAACGAAATTGAAACTCTAAAGAGGAGCCAGTGAAAATTGGAAAACTCATTTGCTGAGATGAGAGTTGAGCTAAAGGCTGTAAAATGTAGGCTAGATAATTGAGAGGAATGAATATGTGACTTAGAAGACAGGACAACAGAACAGCTGAGAGAAAACAAATAAAAACCAATGAAAGCAATATAAGGGACCTATGGAATAACATAAAGCATGCCAACCTACTCATAATGGGGGTCCCAGAAGGAGAAGAAAGAACAAAGGGGATTGAAAAGGTATTTGAAGAAATCATGACTGAAAACTTCCCAAACCTAAAGAAGGAATCAGATATCCAAGTACAGGAAGCACAGAGCATCCCAAACAAGGAGGTCCCAAACAGACCCACACCAAGACATATTACAATTAGGATGACCAGGGTTGAGAATAGGAAATGATTCTAAAGGCAGCAAGAGAAAAACAAAGAATGAGATACAAGGGAACCCCCATAAGATTTTCAGCTGATTTCTCTACACAAACAGTACAGGCCAGAAGGGAGGGGCAAGGAATATTCAAAGTCCTGAATGAAAAAATGATGCAGCCTACGATACTTTATCCAGCAAGGCTATCCTTTAGAATAG
The DNA here is from genome assembly GCF_048773025.1 of Camelus bactrianus. Taxonomy (NCBI): domain Eukaryota; kingdom Metazoa; phylum Chordata; class Mammalia; order Artiodactyla; family Camelidae; genus Camelus; species Camelus bactrianus. The sequence goes on along the minus strand of NC_133546.1, from coordinate 84,560,461 downwards.
AAGGAGAGATAAAGAACTTCACAGACAAGCAAAAACTAAAAGAATTTAGCAACACTAAACCTATGCTAAAGGAAATATTGAAAGACCTACTCTAAACAGAAAAGAAGCAGGATGCTACAAAAAGGAGAAAACCATGATTGGAAAGGTGATTGCTACAATGAATTACAACAGAATAAACATGAAATCATAAAAGAGGACATCTAAATCATTAAGGGTGGGGGAGGCGAACAAGAAAATGTACAGGTTTCTCTCTCTCTCTCTCTCTCTCTTTTGTTCTTGGTAGGATGAGTTTGAGCTTATATTACTCTCTGTTTAAAACAAACAGATATAGTAATGGGTTAATATATGTACAAAGTAGGGTAACCACAAGCCAAAAAGTTACAATAGAGTCACAAAACTAAGAAGACACCAAGATAATAAAAAGGAAAATTATCAAACCACAAAAAGAAAATGAAAGGAACAAAGAGGAAATACCAAATCAACTGCAAAACAAAGTTCAAAATATAATAAACACATATCTATCAATAATTATTATAAATGTCAATGGACTAAATGCTTTAATCAAAGGATATAGAGTGCAGAGTGGATAATAAAGCAAGTATCTACAATACACTGTATACAAGAGACCCACGTTAGGGAGAAGGACACACATAGATTGAAAGTGAGAGGATTGAAAAAGATATTCCACAAAAATGGAAATGACAAGAAAGCAGGAATATCAACAGTGATTTCAAATAAAACAGACTTTAAAACAAAGATTATAAAGAAAGATTAAGAAGGACATTTTATAATGATTAAAGGAGTCATAGATGAAGATATTACACTCATTAACATATATGAACCCAACATAGGAGCACCTAAATACATAACAGATAAAAAGGGAAAATTTGATCGGAATACAGTCATGGTAGAAGACTTTAACTATCCATTAACATCACTGGACAGATCTTCCTTACATAAAATTAATAAGACAACATAGAAATTAAATGATAAAATAGAACAATTTGTCTTGGTTAATATTTTCAGAACATTATATTTCCCTAAAATAGAATATACATTCTTCCCAAGTGCACGTACCACATTTTCTAGGATAGATCATATACTTTGGCACAAAAGAAGCATTAACAATTTGAAGAAGATAGAAAATATTTGAAGCAACTTTTTCTGAACACAATACCATAAAAGTAGAAATTAACTACAGAAAAATAAAGGAGAAATAAATGACAGCATGGAGATTAAACAACATACTACTTTAAAAAAAAATAGGTGGATGATGAAATCAAAGAAGAAATAAAAAAACACAGTGAGACAAAAGATGATGAAAACACAACCACACAGAACCTATGGGATCCAGAAAAGTCAGTGCTTAGAGGGAAGTTTATAGCGAGAGAATCAGGTCTACCTCAAAAAAGAGGAAAAACTGCAATAAACAATCAAACTTACCACCTAAAAGAATTAGAAAAAGAAGAGCAAAAAATAACAAAAGTAAGCAGAAGGAAGGAAATAATAAAGATCAGGGAGGAAATAAATAAAATAGAGATATTAGAAACATTTGAAAAAATCAAGCCAAGAGATGGTTTCTTGAAAGAGTAAACACAATTGACAAAATTATGCTCTATGCTGGAAATTGACACAACAATGCAAACTGACTATAACTCAATAAAATAAAAATTAAAAAATAAATATATTAACAAAAGAAAAAAGAAAAGGTAGTTTCTACTCACCAGACTGGAGGAGGGGAATGCACCCCATGCGGGGTCACACTCCATGGGAAAGCCTGGGGTCAGGATCGGAGGAGCAGGGTGCTGTGGACAGGATCTGTCACAGGGTTTCTGCAGGAGGGGAGGGTGAGGCATGTGAGCAGCCTGAGGACTGGCCATTTGAGTAAGTTCATGGGCTCTGGGGTGGAGGGGCTCCCCCAAGTGTCTGGACTTGACTCTGGGTGAGTTGGGCAGGTGGACAGTGGCTCAGTGTGAGTCCAAGTCCAGTGGAGGAGGTAGTGCGTTAGATCTAGAAGGACTCCTTCTGGGGTGGGAAGGCCCATAATGGAGGCAGGAGGCCAAGCCCAGGTGACTGAGAACAGGGTGTGTCCTGCATAGGCCTGCAGGGCAGACGAAAGCATCCAGTCTACAGAAGGTGGAAACATGGTCCATACAAGGGCTCAGCTCAGATGTCACCCCCTCAGAGGAGCCTTCCTTGCCTGCACAGTCTACAGGGACAGCCTCCTCCACGCACATCTCCAAAGCAGACACCTGCTCCATCTCCTGCTTAGCATTCAGGACCCGGGCCCCTGCTCCACGCCCAGCCATGGTTCCGCTGCCCTGAGGAAAAGCCCTCACAGGAGCCATCAAGCCCTGCACGACCTGGGCCCCACCTCTCTGTCTCTTCTGCCACCACTGTCTCCACCTGGCCCTCTTCTCCTCCACTCCTGCACTCCTGACTTCCCCCAGCCCTGTGTGCTCTCCAGAGCACGTGTCTCTCCTAACATGCTGTGTGTGCTCACTGTGTCTCATCCACTGCATGCCTCCCACCCAGGTCAGTACCCAGTGCACAGTAGGGCTCAGTAAGTAGAGAATGAATGACTCTTACCATCACTGCTGGGAAGACCTTTGTCTGTGGCCTACAGTGATCACACAACCGTCACACATTCGCTGAGGTCCTACTGTGTGTTGGGCGGGTTCCATATACCGGGCACAGCAGGGAGTGAAGCAGGCAGGTCTCCATTCTCATGCAGCAGACAGCCTGGTGGGGGACACAGAGAAAATTAAGTATAATATACACAATGTCCGGAGGTGATATGTTCCATGGAGAAAAATAAGGTCAGGGAGGACATTTGAGCAGATTCCTGGAGGTGTTCAAGAAGCAGGCGGAGAGAGATCCTGGCTGAAAGAGCAGCCAGTGCAAAGGCCCTGAGGCCACAGTGGGATGCGCATGGAGGGTCTTAGTTATCCGTGTGAGTTCTTAGTCCTGCCTTGAGTACGTATGTTGCTTTTATTTGTAAACCTTGATTTCACCTTTAAAGCAAATTAAACTGCATCATCAATCTGCATAATTTAGCCAATTCTGTTTCAGGTGTTGTGGGCACAATGGCGGGCTAGTTACTTGGGTTGGTAAAGAATTACCAGCGTCTGAGAAGGGTGTAGGAAAGTTTAATAGGGACACTGCTATAGGCAACATCAGGCCACACAGGCAAGAGGTGCCTACACGAGTGCCAAGGTTGAGTGTGTGGGGTCTGTTATTGGGGGGGTGCTGTTCACACAAGGAGGAGGGGGCTGCATGATCAATTCATGCACAGGTACCTGGTTGGTTGTGAGATCTGTCAGGGGCTTCTCTGAACAACAGGCTTTACCACTTTAATAAGGGCAGGTTGTGAGGCCTCTCTTCCTGGGGCAATGAGTTTTCATAGGGTAAACACACAGCAAGAGAAGATGTTTTATAGCTTGTGGAAATGCAGGTGTCCTGCTGTGGGGAGTGGGAGGTAAGGTGCCACTGGGCTCTAGGCACACAGAGAGCCCAGGGGTGAGGGTGTATGACTCTAAAGAGTGACAGCTGGTTTCACACCAGGGACTTTATGTGGAAACAGGAGACTCTAGGTTGCCAGCACGTGTCTACTCAGTGAGCTCCCTAAGCCTAGCTCTGTCAGGCACCATGTGAAATGAACATGAAGGTCCCCACCCTGAGGACCCCAATGAATTAACATCTTGACATCCTCAAGCCCCTTACCCTGCACCACCGCCCCACCTCATCTGGGTCTCAGGCTCTGACCCTGACATCAGTGGCACCTTTGTTCCCTATATCCAGCTCCTCTGGACGTCTCTGTGATGAGCTGTTCCATGTCAGCGAGCCCCAAACTGAGCTCTGCCTTTACCCCATGAATGCTTCCTCCCTGTGAAGCCCCTTGAGAAGGAGCCACCACTAGCAGGATCCTTCAGCCCTGAGTCTCTGCCTTCCCCACCCCTCCGATTTCCCCCAGCCCATGATCCCCTCTGGAGGTCCCTATTATCCTCTCCCTCCCACTTCAGTCTTGGGCTGCACACCAAATCCCTCTTCACAATCTCCCACAAGACAGGTCCAGGTCCACTTGGGGACACTGAGGTGACACAGGTGGGTGTTGCTGGGAATGAAAAGCAGGATCCTGAAGCAGAGGAGAGGCAAGGGCTCCCAATCCACCAGAACACAGGCTAAAGTGGGGGCAAGACACCCATAAAGGGTGAGGCAGGCATCACACTGCAGCCCCGCCCTCTGTTCCCCCAGGGTGCCCTGTGTTTCCTGCTTTGGCCTGGGGGACTTCCCCCCTCACTCTCTGTTAGAGGGGTGCCCATTCATTCATTCACACCCTCATTCACCATGTACATGGGTCCTGCTCAGTGCCAGGCCTCAGCTGGATGACAGCTCATCCTTGGGGACACAGCTCAGATCTCACTTCCTCCATGAAGCACTTCTGGATTCCCACCCCTCCTGAAGTTCCTCTGGCCTCAGTTGGGACCACTAGGGCTGAGACCACACTCTGATTACCTCCCAAGTCTGTGATCTCTGTGAAAGCCCTGGGCTCAATGTGGAAAGAGACTCAGAAAAATGGGGCCAAAAGGGGCTAAGAAAAATGTTACTAGTTCTCTATTACAGAGAAGGGCACTGAGCAGAGAGAGGGTAGTGTCCAACCAAAGCCACAGAGGAGGGTCTCAGTGAGCCCTCCCATTGCCCTGTTACTAGTTCTCTGTTACATATGAGGACACTGAGCCACAGAGAGGGAGCAGAGCCCTGCTATAGCCTTGGCCCCACAGCCTGTGTACTTTATGACTAGCTCCATGCTGCCAGCAGGGGTATGGGCCTGGAATGGAGGTTGAAAGCAGCCTGACCCCCAGGACCCCTTCATACACAAAGTCAGTCTCAGGAAACACCCCTCAAGACCTACTCTACACCCCTGGGATTGGGACCTGATTGCTGTTCCTGGAAGCTGGCTGGGCTTCCCTGTGAATTGGCCCAGGAGATGCTTGGGACAGACACAGGGCCCCTGAGGCTCCCTGTCCCCAGATGAGCAGCTCTGGTCCCCTTGACTGTCCCTGGCAGAGGCCTGATGACACGAGGTGTTGGTCGGGTAGCCAGCTGTGGAGATGAGGAAATGGGAGCCACATGCAGGTACATGCAGAGGTTCAGGTATTCACTCAACAATCATTGATTCAGGCCTTGCTGTGTGGCTGGCCTGGGCCCAGGCCTGGGTGTCCAATAGTGAATACAGTCAAACCCTTGAGCCTTCTGGGAAAGCAGTGCTCAGAGAAACGGGCCCTCAGTGCCCCCATCCTGCTCCCCTTGAACAATCACACTGAGATGAGGCTGCAGCCATGGGTCCCAGTGGAGGGTGAAGGGAGGAAGGAAACCCAGATTGGGCACTGACCATGAGCCTGGACACTGGAACCAGATGGCCTGGGCTCTGTAATCTGGGGTGGTCACCTCCCCTGTTCTCTCTGTGCCTCAGTTACTTCTTCTGCAGAAATGGGTGATAACGCCTGTCCCTGCCCCACAGATTTTCATGAGGAGTCAGTGATCTTCTCTTATGCGTGTAGGACAGTGCCTGGCTATGGGTAAGGATCCTGCTCACCTCACAATAGTCTGTCCCACTTTAAAGATGAGAAAGCCAAGGCTAAGGGGGTTATGAGACCAGCCTGGGCTAGCCCCCTTCTCATGCTCTGCTGTCCAGGTCTCCTGCTTTTACATCATCCCTCTGCCCCCATATCCACACAGCAAGGTAGGTGCTGAGAATCTGAGCAAATCAGAGTATGAATGGAGGCACACCCTCTCCCCAACTTGGGCTCTTGGGCGGTGGGCAGGATGGGGATATCGGGCTCCCCCAGACTGTCCAGGAGGCCCAGCATGTCCGTCACCTCATTTCCACTCAACACGGAGTAGGTGTGTGTCCAAGGGCCAGAGGGCGATGGAGTAACCCAGGGTGGGTGGATGCTAGGTAGGTGTGGGAGGCACAGTGTGGCCCCTGGAAGACAGTGTCCAGGCAGCCAAGGTGTAGGGAATGAGGGTGCCCAGAAGGGGCAGAGGACAGAGTCCAGCCTGGACACCACCCCCTGCTGGACCCTGATCTGGGGTGAGAATTGGGACAAGCCAGGGCCCCGCTAGGACTCCTCATCCAGCAAAGAGGTGAGGAAAAGTTAAGGAGACAATGGAGGCTGACCCCACCGTGTTCCCTGTGTGAGGGCGCTGCTTCCAGGATCCTGGAGTTTCCTTAGACCTTTGTGAAGTGGCTGCTGTTTCCAGCCCCATGTGGGCAGAAGGACTGAGGCAGGGAGGACAGAGTGACTCAGGACAGAGCTAGGATTCATCCAAGAGTGTGTGCTGGGCCTCTCGCTGAGAGCAGCCTCTGGGCATCATGGACTCAGGAAGTGTCTTGTCCTCCCTCTTAAGGCTCCTGGCATGTTAGGCAGGAAAGGTCCCAGTGCCCATACCTGGGCCTCTCTGGGTGATGCTGACATGTGGGATCATGATGGTCCTGGGAAAGGAGAGAGAATGTAGGCTGGGCGTCAGGTCTGCATCAGACCCTAATGATGCCCCTAATGTTGTGTGACCTGGAAACTCCCTGACCTCTCTGTGCCTGGCTTTCCAGCTCTGACTCAGAGGACTGCTGTGCTTGGCACACAGTAGGACCTCAATCAGAGGAAAAAGCCAGCCCTTCCCCAGGAACCTCTCCTCTTACATGCCCAAAGCTAAGCCCATGTGCCACACATCACCAGAGCTGATACTTGACAAACAGGGCAAGTGAAATCCAGCAACCCCTCCCTCCTGCCTGAGGCCCTTCCCTCCTCAGTGACAGTGGCTCAGAGCAGGTCTCTGGATCCCAGAAGTCTGAACTGAGCCTTGTGACCTGGAGGAGTCCCTGTTCCACACAACTTTGTTTCCAGGTCCTTCCAACAAGACACAAGAGCACCTGGTAAGTCTCTTAGCTGCAAGGTCGTCCCTTTGCAAATTCCCCCATCACATCCGGGCTAGAAGATGTGAGTTCCAGGGCACATGACCATCCAAATGATGACTTCAGGGAAACATCCCTGCCCACACTGCACTCTTCAGAGCCCACCTTCTAAAAGAAGGGGTAGTGACCCACGGTTGTGCACAGTTTTATCACAACACAGCCCTCACCCACCCACCATTGGAAACATGTGAGAAGCAGAGATTCCCAAGTGCCTGGACCCCTGTCATCCAGAAAGCAGAGGTTAGGGTAACAGACAGAAGGGGAGAAAGTACTTTCATACTATATATCTGGTAAGGGGTTAACACCCAAAACATATAAATAACTCTTACAATTCAACAGCAAAAAAAACAAGCAATCTGATTTAAAAAGTGGGCAGAGGAACTGAATAGACATTTTTCCAAAGAAGACACACAGATGTCTAACAGGTACATGAAAAGGTGCTCAACATCACTCACCATCAGGGAAATGCAAATCAAAACCACAATGAGATATCCCCTCCCAACTGTCAGGGTGGGTGTCATCAAAATACAAGAGATAACAAGTGATGGTGGTGGTGTGAAGAAAAGGGAAACTTCTGCAATGTTGGTGGGAATGTAAATTGGTGCCATCACTCTGGAAAAGAGTAAGAAGACTCCCCCAAAATTTAAAATTAGAACTTCCGTATGATCAAGCAAGTCCTCTGCTGGGAATATATCCAAAGGAAATGAAATCACTATGTCAATGAGACAACTGCACCCTCACGTTCACTGTATCATAATTTACAATAACCAAGATATGTAAACAACCTAAGTGTCCATCAACAGATGAATGGATACAGAAAACGTGACGCATATATATGTATATATAATGGAATCTTATTCAGACATTAAAAAAATGAAATCCTGCGATTTGTGACAACTTGGATGGACCTTCAGGGTATTATGCTAAGTGAAATAAATAAGACAGAGAAAGACAAATACCTATGATCTCATTTATATGTGGAATCTACAAAATAAACCGAAACCCATAGAAACAGAGATCAGGTTGGTGGTTGCCAGAGGTGAGTCAGGGGGTGATTGAAATTCGGGAAGATAATCAAAATGTACAAACTTCCAGTTAGAAGATAAACAAGTCCTGGGGACATAATGTACTGCAAGGTGACTGTAGTTAACAATACTGCGCTGTGCATTTGATAGTTGTTAAGAGAGTACCTCTTAAAATTTCTGATCACAAGGAAAATAGTGTGTGACTATGGGTGATGACAGACGTCAAGTAAACTTAATGCAGTGATCATTTCACAATATGCACATGTAACAAGTCATTATGCTGCACACCTAAAGCCAACAAAGTTATGTGACAATTGTATCTCAGGAATACTTATCCCAGGAAGTGGGGGTGCGAGCCTGGATTACCTACTGCAGGAGCTGCCTTTGCCCTCCAACAGCAGAGGGTGGTAGTTGTGACAGGGACTGTAGGTCCCTCAAAGCCTAGAATGTTTACTGTCTGGACCTTCACAGGGAGAGTGTGCAGACCCTGCCCTGGAAGACGGTGGTCATGGCAGCAACAACGGCCTGCCTGTGTGCAGGCTCAGCCCAGACAGCTCCTGTGCTCTGCTGTCACCGCATTTACTTCCCTCCACACACTCAGAGGGAGAGGCTTCAATGTTCCGATTTTACACATGAGAAAACTGAGGCTCATTTGCTTTGAATTATTGACCAAGTGGTGGGGGAAGCTTTGAACCCCAGTGTTCTGATTTCAAAGCCACATCTCAGTCCTGATTTTTAGAAGGTGGAGGTCCAGGCACTGGGGACCCTCCACCTTCCTCACTTGTAGTCTTACTCTAGGGCTGCCATCCCCGAGGTGTCTGGGTGAACACATTTAATCCGCTTACTCTGCACCAGCTGAGCCCTTGGCTGCCAGTCTGTTGTCGCTGCCTGACACCAGCTGAGTTTTACAAGTGAACCATCACCCCCTGCCAGCCCACCTGCCCTGCCATGTGGGGCAGACCACTCCTAGCCTGGTCATTCTAAACCCTTAGCTCACACATTTGCACAACTGCATCGAAAGGGCCCTACTCCCTGTGTGGAGGTATCGACAAAGGGAAGGGAGGGGAGTTTTGGGTGGCCCCTTACTCTGAACGTGACACATGACAGGGACATATTCATGTCCATAATGGCACTCAATTTGAAGCTAAGAACATGGTCACAGCGAGGGGTAAAAGCTGAGAGGCTACAAGGCTGCTGAGAAAGGGGCTTGACTATTGAATTGTAAATGTGTAATTTAATTTAAAAATTAGCCCCCTGGGTGATAAGAATTTGCCCCTAAGGCCAGAATTGGCCACCTGACACCTGGGAACCCCTCAATTCCAGGATGTGATCATCTGAGCATGGAGGGGGCTTAAATTGGGGTGCTGTCCTCTCAGTCATGGTGCACCTGCCCACGTATGCACCCATGAACTGCAGTTCTCACACATCAAGGCACCTCTCATGCCCTGCCAAGGAGGTCCAGGTCATAAGGAAGGGATGACAGACTGTGAGGTCACACGTGTGTCCCTGCAGTGGTGAATGTTGTATAGGGAAGAGCCACCCCCCACTCTCACCTCCAGGAGGGGTGCTGGAGGGAGCAGGACTCCTGAGCCCCTAGGCTTAGCAAGCATCCTGGCTGAGGGTGGGGAGGCTGTCCACTCTGAAGTCATAGGTCAGATGGTAGATTGGGGTCCCACCCCCACAGCTCACCAGTGAGACCGTCTAGTCTGTTTTCTCTGTAAACTGGAACCCAGTCACCCTCACCCTCAGAAGTGGGGGCAGCCTGTGTAAATTAAAACACAAAGCCCTGGGCTGTTTCAGGTGCCCGGGGGTGTCCAGCCCCCCTAGGCCGGGCAGGTGGGAGAGGAGATGTATGAGTTAGCAGGTGTGAGAGCAGAGCTGAGACTTGGCTGAGTGCATGCACTCTAATATCCAGGAACTGCGAGCTACCACTAGCAAATCTGTTCACTGAGGCCATGTGTACTCTCCCTTGTCATTTACAATCCCCTGTTTGAACAGAGGCCTCTGGAGTCTACTAGCCACATTGTTGCCTGTCACCACACTGTTGCAGTTCCAGGGTCTCCATTTAGCCAGCTTGAAGGAATAGTCAATCTTTTTCTTAAAACCAGTGACAGAAAACCAAAGTGGCTTAAAGAATCAAATAGGGCAGGAGAGAATGACTTACCTAACTGAGACATCCACAGGGAGATAGCTTCAGGCAGGGCTGTACCTGGTGCTCAGTGACATCAGCAGAAGTCATACTTCCCCACCTCTGGGCTCTGCCACTGGTGTCATCTTCACATGGCTCTGCCTTTATGAGAGCAAGATAGTCACCAACTGCCACAGGCTGACATCATCACCCCTCAACTCCCAACTGAAATAGAACTTCTCTGCTCCCAGGATTCCAGTAACTAGGCCTGACCTCCGTGGAGCCTGATTGGGCTGGTGCCCAGCCCTGAGCCAATCACAGTGGCCAGGGAGGATGGAAAATGCTGATTGGCCAGATCAAGGCCATGTGACCATCCTCTCCAGGAAACCTGTGAGCTGTTTACCTGTTTTCAGGTTGGGAGAGTGTGATGTCTCCCAGAGGATCCTGCTACTAGTACAACCTGCAGGTGGCACAATGAGCTGAAATGAGCCTGTCTGCTTGGTGACAAGTGACAGGTCACTTAGTGGTTCCCTGCTCCAGGGAGGGAGGCATGTCCAAACAGTATTGGGGCTTCAGAGCCAGAATGTAGTAGAAAAGCCTCCCAGTCTCCCAAAAGGTGGGAAAGTGAGCAGTGACACTGGAAAGGCACTCCTCTCTGTGGCCCTTGGCTTTCTCCTTGTTACAGTGGAGAGTGCAGTGTTGCCCCTGACAGCCCACTTCCCTGCTGGGAGGCCTTTGCAAAAGGTGGAGAGTGCTTGGAAAAGCCCACTTATTCTGAGGAACTGTTATTGCTCCTGGTGCCATTATTATTTTCATGTCACTTGTGAGGTGGGCCCTGAGGGGTCCCTGATCTGGGGGCACAGACACACACAGAAACTTGGCCCAGTATTGCTGTTCATTCAACAATGACTTACCGAGCACCTACTGTGTGTCAGATTCCCAGGGTAGAGCAGTGGTGTTGACAGCAAAAGCCCCTGCCTCACCTCATCTCTGCATCCCAGGTGGGGTCACCAGAATGGGAGTTCAGGAAGCAGAGGACATGGCCGAAGCCTTGTGGGAACCCCTGGGTTTTTCTCTGTGCTGAGGGCACTAGCAGCACACCGATTGTGGGACTCAGTACCCACAGGACCTAGCATTGATAGTTAAAGGAGAGAGGCATTTCTACAAGCCCATCCTCACTAACCCCAGGCTCTGGAGGGCAGCTCCAGTCTGCTCAAACTCAGGGGGCATCTTCCACCATCCTGATCACCCTCTGGTATTACTCCCCGCTCAGATACACTTTTCCCTGTGGCAGCTACACTCAGAATATGTGTTTGTTTCTCTCCCATGTGGTTAAGTGGACTTCAGACACATGATAGTGATGGAGTGGCTAAGCCTCTGGGCAGATTGCTGGGTGACCCGCGGAAATTGCTGCACATGGTGAGCTCCCTTCTGCCAACCAATGGGCCACGCCCCACCACTGTTCTGTCTGTTCTACCTCACTTAATCTGCACAGACACTCTGTGCAGGACATCCTGTTATCCCCCATCTCTGATGACCTTGGGTGGACAAAGCTTGGGTTTGAGAAAGTTGCCCAGGTCACATTGTTGACAAGTGGGGAGCTGGGGATTTGCACCCTGGTCCCAGGAATCTGGATCATGGAAAGGCCTGGGTGGGGCAGCTTATTGCCAAGGGAAGTCCTGCCCAAGCCTCTCCCATGAGAGCCCACCCAACAGCACATCTAGCAGAGTCAGCATTTCCTGGACCAGATGGACAGAACCTCAAAACTTCTTTGCAAACAGATTGTTTCCATGTTCTTTTGCAAACACAGAAAGGCCACAGGCCAGGGAAGGATAAGGCCAAGAGTGTTTTCACTGGGGAGAGTGAAGGACAAGTGTGAAGACACACAGCACTCCCAGCAGCCTTCTCGGCAGAGCCTGCCACTGGGTGAGCAGCTACCATGACTACCTATCATAACACTGTGAGGTTCATGCCTGTACAACCCTGCCTGTGAGAAGAGCAAAGTGAAGCTCAGAGAGGTGTGGGGACACTCCAAAGACAAACAGATAAGGTGGGATCATCACCACCATGCTGTGCTGGGACAGGCAGTCACCTGTCACACTGCTCATGCATGGCCTGCTGGGAGTAGTGAAGGCCTGATAGGAGCACAGGAACACTGTGGTGAAGGTGATGTTTCTACCTGGGACAGCTGGTACTGGGGGCTCTAGCTGATTCTTCATTGTGCCTGCTTTGAGTGTCAGAATGTTGCAGCCTCATGTAGGGGAAGGGCTGTCTCCTTTCCACACCGGTGCACAAGGAAGAGCATGCACACACTGGCATCACCATAGACCACCGGCAGGATCAGGATCTGGAGCTCAGAGCAGAAACTGCCAACACCAAGAACTGGTGCAAGAGGAGGACCTGAGTGCCCCCTGAAACATTTCTAATTTTAAAAACATAATTAGGGGGAAGTGATAAACAGTTGATCCCTTCAAAATATTCTGTTTTCCAAGGAACAATAGCACCTCAGCATTGTAAGAGGATTAACTCAGTCGTCAATAACCATCACTATAGGTATGAGAAAACAGTGTTAGGAGTTACAAAAGGGTCTCAAGATCATGCAGGTCAGAACTGAGAACCGTCCAAAGCATGTGCTGCATGATAGCCTCTCTAAGCTACCTGAGGCTTGGTCTGCTCCTGACACAGGGCAGATGGTTCTGAGAAAACCACACTCCTCAGGGGACCCCAGGGAATTGACAGAGTTGAGTTTGGGTTCCTGATCATCTTCTAAGTCTGGAATTTTGAGATTCTTCTGCACCTGTCCTTCCTCCAGAACAGAATCTGACTCAGGCGGGATTCCAAAGACTGAGGCATGTGCCAGGCAAGAGAGCAGGCATGGCTGGATGAGCGCATCGCCAGTGCCATCAACAAAGAGGCCAGGGCACTGAGATTTCCAGTGATTTAGCATCCTGGCTGGGAGGGGTCATGTGTTCTACAGTGAGTTCTGAGTATCCTGCACCGCCCTCGAGGACCTGCAGGGGGCGCGCGAAGCCAGCGTGTCTTAGGTGGCGGTGCGCATACGCAGTCCGCGTCAGCAGCCAGCATCTTCCCTGGGGGCGGAGCTTGTTTTCCTCAGGACTGAGCGGGCGGCGCCATGGAGGCTCCAGGACAGCGCTGCCTGCGTGTCCGCGGGAGGAGGACGCTCCCCGCCCGCTGTCTGAAGTTACGCCGGTTTCCCACTGCCTGCGCCCGCTTCCTGCCGGGGTGTGTGTGGACCTGACCGAGCTGGGGCCCCGGCCGGCTGGGCAGGAGGGGACCGGTGCGCTGGCGGGCCCGCTTCGACTATTCTCCTCGCCCGCAGGGAGCCGGTGAGTGTCCGCGCCCCTGGTCCTCACCGCCCGGGTCCCCCTCCCCCGTGTGAACAGGGGTGTGTACACCGCGCGGGTCAGGAGCAGGGACGCAGGTGTAATGGGAAAGGGGCTGAGAAAGTTCTGAAAGAGTTAAAGAGAAGTGTGTAAATCACATTATGTTAATTTTTATATTTTAAGTGTGTCAAAGTCAGAGTTTATCGTGCTTTTACTTTCTTGTCTTTAAAGGCATGCAATCATTTATTTTATACTTAAAATATGCTTCTCAGCTTATCTGGTTTTCAAGTCAAAATACTGCCATGGTTGACATTTTCTCATAATATAGTGACAATCTTCAACATGTGTGAATATAAACTCATCGAAAAAATCTTGCACCATTCCATGGTGAGTAGTCTTGTTAAAAATAATATCCAGGCCATTACTAAATTATTACAAAAATATAAATTTTTTGAATCACTTTTAGAAGTTCCACACACAGTGGTATTTTTAAAACACCAACCACTGCATAGTGCTTAAGACCATTTAAGATGAAATATATTCAAACCTAAAACTTTAGAATACTCAAAAGGCAGGATAATGGCTGTTTTTTCATTGCAATTACATTTTTTCTTCGTAAGTGCAAAATACGAAGGTATTCAGCTAAATTTTGTATATCTTTATTCAAAAGGTGAAATTAGAATATAATCTCATTTTTTATTTTAAGGCTATATTTCCCAGAAAAATTGGTATTTTTATCTGTAGGATCTTAATTGTCCATTCATTTGTTTTTTCTTTTGGTTTATTTTCTTTAACAGAGAGTGCATTTTTGTGTCTTGTTAAGAGTTTTTAATTCTCCTAACTTATTCCAAGAGACTTTCTCACACTGATAGTAAATTAGGGGAGAGGCCTTATAGTAACTGTGCATCTTTTCATGTAGTCAGGATTTTTTTTTTTTTTTGGATGACTTTTTTTTTTACAACTTCCACTTGGTTCACAATATTCCCATTATGACAACTCAATAAAAAATTGTAATCTATTTACACCAAGATACTTATGTCAGCACAGTGCTTTTGCTGATATGATTTTACATTAGATTATATTTTATTTGATTTACATATATACTAATACATATTTTACATATGTACACACATATATGAATATCTCCTAAATGCCATTAATTTGCATGGGGTGGTAGCTAGTAACATGTGATCTTTCTGACCATTGGTTACTCTTATGTGTGTCTAACGTACTTCTTAGAACAGATACTAGAACATCACACCTCTCATTATACAGTATTTTAAAGGTTATATTTTATTTTACTTATTTTTAAACATTTTTTATTGAGTAATAGTCATTTTACAATGTTATGACAAATTCCAGTGTAGAGCACAATTTTTCATTTATACATGAACGTACATACATTCATTGTCACTTTTTTTTTTGCTGTGAGTTACCACAAGACATTGCATATATTTAAGATTCCACACATGAGTAATCTCATATGGTATTCCTCTTTCTCTTTCTGTTCTGCTCCACCTAGAATAACATTCTCCAGGAGCATCCATGTCTCTGCAAATGGCGTTATGTTGTCAGTTTTCGTGGCTGAACAGTATCCCATCATATAAATATCCCACATCTTTATCCAGTCATCTGTTGATGGACATTTTAGGTCGTTTCCATGTCTTAGCTGTTGTAAATAGTGTAGAGAAATCAGCTGAAAACCTTATGGGGGTTCCCTTGTAACTCACTCTGTTTTTCTCTTGCTTCCTTTAGGATCATTTCTTTATCCTTGACTCTGGCTATCTTGATTAGGATGTGCCTTGGTGTGGGTCTGTTTGGGTTCTTCCTGTTTGGGACCCTCTGAGCCTCCTGTGCTTGGATATGATTCCTTCTTTAGGTTTGGGAAGTTTTCAGTCATGAGTCCTTCCCAAACCTTTTCAATCCCCTTTGTTCTTTTTCCCCTTCTGGAACTCCTATTATGCATAGATTGGCACACTTTATATTACCCCATAGGTCCCGTATATTGTTTTCATTGTTTTTTATTTGTTTTTCTCTCAGCTGTTCTGATTGGGTGCTTCCTGTTGTCCTGTCTTCTAGATCACATACTTGTTCTTCTGTATTTTCTAGTCTGCTTTGCACAGCCTTTAGGTCAGCTCTCATCTCAGACAATGAGTTTACTAATTCTACTTGGTTCTTCTCTATAGTTTCTATTTCATTTCTGACATATTTTATATCCCTAAACACTATCTTTTTTAGTTCCTTCAGTACTTTGATCACTCTTTTTTTGAAACCTTGATCTAGTAGGCCATCAATGTCTATTTCCCGATCATGCTTTCAGGGGATTTCTCATGATCTTTTAATTGGGAGTGGTTTCTCTGCTTCTTCACATTGCTCATATCTCTCTGGCACCGTGGCTTAAGGAGTATCAGTTACCTACTTAACCTGGAGATGGTGTGCCCTTAATGATTTGATCGACAGGTCTTTGTATCTTCACCCTGCTTCGCGAACTCAGCTTGCTGTTTCATAGGCCTTCTGTTGGCGCCCTCATCTGTGCTGCTCTCAGTGGCTGTTGGCTAGCAGATTGTGTCCCCTCCTAACACTAGGTCAGGAGCTGAGCTCTTACCCGGTGGGCGGGCAGGTCACTCCCCCTCCTGATGCCACAGTCAGATGCTGTGATCAGGGGGAGGCAGGTGGGCAGATCACACCCCGTCCCAGCACCGTGGTCAGGTGCTGTGTTCCTGCCAGGAAGGTGGGTGGCTGCCCACCTGCTCTCTCCTCGTGCTGGTCACTCTGCTGCTCTGTGCAGCTGCCTGCTCTGCCTCGGGTAGGCGGTCTGTAGGTGGGCTCGGGGAAGACTGCGGAACAGCCCCACCTATGCTCTGTGCCAAATCTGAGCTCCTTGTTTCTCTTGGCAGCACAAGTTCTCTGAGGTGTCAGGGTAGAAAGATCCTCTCTGCCTCGGGCTATAAACAAGTCTCAGTCCTGCCTAGGAGGTTGTGGAGCCCCCACGTGAAGATTCAGGCCTCAGCCCCGCCCCCGCCCAGGCACTATGCACAGGAGGAGATGGTAGCTGTGGCTGAGCCCTGCCTCTCTTCTTGCGAGATGTGCCAGTAATGGCACAGGTCTGAGGAGACACAGGCTACAGCACCCCTCCCCCCAGGGCACATGCCTGTTTACAGTTTTGTTTACCTTCTGAGTTAAAATTTACCTAACAATGAAATGTATAAATTAGGCTTTTGAGGTTCATCCTTCTATCAGTAGTTGGTTCTTTTTTATTGTTGAGTAGTATTCCATTGTTTGAATATACTATCATTTGTTTTATCCATTCTCCTACTGATAAATACTTGGGCTTTGGATATCTTTTTTTGCAAGCAAACTTTTTTTTAAAAAATGCAAATATAGTATACAAGCTTAAATGTGAACACATCTTAAGTATACAGCTCAGTGATTTTTCACAAAGTAAACTCATCTATGTAACCTTCATCCAGTCAAGAAACAGGACATTGCTGTTCCACTTTGGGTTTCTTCCCAGTTACTACGGCACCCCTTTGATGGACTCACCATCCTAAATTCAGCCACCATGGATTGGTTTTTTTGCTTTTGAAATTTTTGGTCCCGTACTTTCCACTCAACATTATGTAAGATTCATCCACTAGTGTTTTCTGTAAACTAGTATATTTTTTATTGCTTTAAAGTATACAACTTGTATGCATGTGCCACCACTTATGGTTATGTATTTATTGTTGACAAGTGTTTGGGTCATTTTCTATTTGGGGGTATAACAAATAGTGATTATGAGAATTTTCTGGATGTCCTTTGGTGCTCAGATGTAGAAGTTTCTGAAGGGTACACACATGGCTTACCCTTGGTAATAGGGTGTGGGTGTGTGTGTATGTGTATGTGTGTGTGTGTACATATACACACACACACACACACATATATAACTTTCATTCAAAAAGCCTATTTCCAAAGTATTTGTAAGAATTTATATTCCCACTGGCCATGTGTAAGTCCCCATTGCTTGTTGCCCTCACCAATGCTTCATATCACTTAACAACTAACTATTCTAGTGGATGTCTAATGGTGTTCCAAGTGTGGTTTTAGTACGTATTTCCATTATTACTAAAGAGGTCAGCCCCTTTTCATAGCTTATGTGGATTTTTTTGTGTGTGTGTGAAGCACCTGTTCAATTATTTTGCATATTTTAATATTGAGGTTCTGCCTTTTTCTCCACTGGTTTTTGTTCTTTATATGCCCTAGATACAAGTCTTTTGTTGGATATAGGTATAGCAAATATATTTTCCCACCGTGTGGCTTAGCTTTTCACCTTCTTAATGGTATCTCTTGATAAAAATAATTCTTAATTTTACTGAAGTCCAACTTAAAACTCTTCTTTTATGTTTCATGCTTTGTCCGGTTTAAGAACTCTTTGCCACTTCAAAGTCATTAAAATATCTCCTACACTATTTTGTAGATGCTTTATTTTGGTGGGGGTTTAGGTTATTTATTTTAATGGAGGTACTGGGAGTTGAACCCAAGACCTTATGCATGCTAAGCACACATTCCACCTGAGCTTTACCCTCCCCCAGATGCTTTGCTTTATGTTTCAAATATATTAGATTTATAATCTATCTAAAGTTACTGTTCATGTATGGTACAGGGTTTAATTCAATGCTGTTCCATTGGTCTATATGTCTAACTTTAGGTAGTTATCACATAGACTTAATATTGTTTTATAAGTCCTTTAACATTGTTCTTTAATATCATCTTGGCTATTGTTGGCCCTTCACGCTTCTCTATGTATTTAGAATCAGCTTGTCAAGTTCTACAAAAAAACAGTAACAACAATTAACTGTTGGGGATTTTGATGTGCACATATAAATCTTTGAATCAGTTGAAGGGGAACTGACATCTTTAAAATGCTGAGCCCTCCAATCCATAAAGTTGTATTACCTCACCTATATTTATTTTTATCACTGCTGTAACAAATTATCACAAATTTTGCAGCTTAAAGCAACACAAACTTATTATTTTATGGTTCTGTAGGTCAAGTCAGGAACAGGTATCATTTGGCTAAAAATCAAGATGTCAGCAGGGCTGTATGCCCTTCTGTAGGTCAAAGGAAGAATATATTTCCTTGTCTTTTCCAGCTTCTAGAGTTCACCCACATTTCTTTTCCCATGGCCCTTCCTCTATCTTCAAAGCTAACAGCTTTACAGCTTTCTAATCCTTCTTCCAAAGTCATATCTTTCTGACCACAGCTGGGAAAGATTTTCAATTTTTAAGGACTCCTATTGTTAGACTAGGCCCATGTAGATAATCCAGGCTAATCTCCCTGTCTCAGAGTCCTTAACCTGATACATCTGCAAAATCCCCTTTGCCATGTAAAATAACATATTCACAGATTTCAGGATTAGAGCATGGATATAGGTAGGGGTCAGTGTGGTGCACTATTCTGTTTATCAAACTGTTTAACATTTGACGCTTTCTGACAAACATACAAGATAGAAGATCCTGATCATGTTTAGAATGCTTCCTCTGCAAAATATTGGGCACTGAGTTTATTTGAAAGGACTGAAAATAATATTACCACAGGAATGGTTTCCTAATTCTACTGACATTTACTTACTTTATACTTAAATACCCAAAATGGTCAGCCAGGAGTGGGATCTTGGCAAATAAAATAAAAGTATAATTCAAGCTTTTATCACTGAATTTACTAGCTAATTCTATTTTAGAAACAGACAGAAAATAAAACAATTTAGAGTAAGTCTGATTACTTATATATTAAGTGAAAATTAAGTTTTAAAAGCATGTCTGAATATGGGATAAAGTAAGCATCATAAAATGTAATGTTAATATTTAGTACCTGCAAATCTCAAACTCCCAATTTATAAACAAGTTCATACTGTATAGCACAAGGAACTATATCCAATACTGTTTTGTAGTAACTTATGGTGAAAAAGAGTATGAAAATTAATATATGTATGTTCATGTATGACTGAAGCATTGTGCTGTACACCAGAAATTGACACATTGTAAACTGACTACATATATATTTGAAAGGGCTGAAAGGACTATATATACCAAGAAAAAAAATTAGATTGATAACCAACAAAAAAATCTGTCAGTAATATAATGCTAGAAACACAGACACAAAAGAAAATCTCAGGCATACATCTGTTTATAGAGTCCTAGAAAAAATAGTGCCTATGCAAGTCCCTGATAAACATGAGAAAATAGGAAAGGCAATATAAAAGTTCAAAATGCTTTGCTATGTAAGAGCTGCAAGGTGACTCAGACACAAACTTAAGTGGTCAAAATGTTTATATAATTAATGATAACAAAGTAATTGAGGACATCATTTTAAATGAGATAAAAATAGCTGCTCAATTTTCGTATTACTAAGCAAGTCATTTCTGTTTATAGTAGGTTTATATTATTTTTATATGTATTTATATTTTATAAAGATATCAACTTAGATCCTGGCTGATAACTGACAGTGGAGCAACTGATTGATTTAAATGGGTATCATAGACTTATCAGATTTCATATGCTTTAAATATACATTAATTATTAGCTGTCAGGAAGAGTCCAATTTTCATTTATTCTAACATAGCTGTGTCACAGGCAGGTTACTCTATTTACAATGGAGAATCATGATAGATATAAAGATATCAAGTCTTATTGATCTTCATAGGGGTGCTTTTATAAGAAAAGGAGAATAAAATAAGAAGAATCTAAAATACTATTTTTTTATAGTGTTCTAACAGTTTTATCTTATTTTTATTTTTTTACTGAGTTATAGTCCGTTTACAATGTTGTGTCAATTTCTGGTGTACAGCACAATTTTTCAGTACTTTACGAATATACGTATATTTGTTTTCATATTTTTTCCCCATGAGCTACTACAAAATTTTGAATATATTTCCCTGTGCTATACAGTATAAACTTGTTTATCTATTCTATATATACCTGTCAGTATTTACAAATCTTGAACTTCCAATCTGTCCCTACTCACACCCTGTAAAATATTATTAAATCAACATATATTTATAAAGAACTATGAAAAATGGGAAACTATAAGTTGTTTCTTTAAATTGGAGCAAAGAGAACTACTTTAACTGGAAAATAGTTAAAATCTGGCAAGTTTTATGATTTCATGTTCACCCCTGACAGCTTTTTTTCCTCCTTTCTCCTTCAATCTTTTTTGGACCTTCTAAAGAATTAAATTAAAAAAAAGAAAAAAAAAGAAAGAAAGAAAGAATAAAAGAAAATTAAGAAACAGATTTGCATGTAAAATAACCTCCTAACTGGAAAGATTGTATACTTTGTGAAAAATTTACAGCTGCCGACTTATGATCTATGTCTCTGTCCACACTGCCTTACTTGTTAGGAAGGGTCTTAAAAAAAAAAAAAAAAAGGTAAAGAAAAATAGCAAATTATAATGGCTTTTACATTTTAAATTCTTTTCTATGTGTCTACAATCTGCTCTATCATGAGTTATTAAGATAAACATTATCAGCTATACTCTACTTTCCTATCATGCACATTGTGACTCTGAGAAGCATGCACGCTCTAACTTACCATCTGCAGGTGGTGTACAGGTTAATGCAGTTCTTTTGACAATATATGGTTTTGTAGTCTAGTTGTCTAACTACTACATAATGGAAAAGATGTAGAACTACTGGTACCACTGCCCTCGGTCTCTGTCATTTACCTTAAACATACCTGGAAAAGTAGATTCAAAAACTCATTGGCAAGAACATTTTTCACACTCCAGATATGATATTCCTCTAGAGTTAAGATGGCCATTCTGAAAGAGAAACAATATTTAAGAATATCTTAAATCTTCATCTTCTTATATTATTTGAATAAAATCTGTTTTATTAAACTTGCAATGGTCATTTGTCTGAAAGAAAACTAATGATTTAACGTAGATGCTATGTGTTCATCTGAAAGTAGGCCAGCAAGAATAAGTTCAAAAGTAACCAAACTCTGAAGTAGTCAGTCACAACGTGGGCAATTTATCACCAAAAATCTTCATCCTCCAGTAAGACCTGGGAAATAACTCACAGTATCTTCTGGTTCAAGGTGAAGTTTACTAACAGAACCCACAAAAGGTTCTGGTTAGAGAAAAAGGACTATTTACTAACTTTGAAAGCATCTTTCCAAACTCTCTGGATTATGCCCTTTGACCCTAACAATTTTCTAAGATCTTCTTTAAAACATCTGGCAATATTATTAGACTTCTTAAGAGATTTAAAAAAACTAAATATATATAATAAATGAGTATCTATATTAACATTTCCTCAAAATAAAATTTAACATTACTTTCACAAGTTGAATAAAGCAGTATTTTTTTTTTTTTGGTGTCAAAGTGTACCAAAAATTACATTTATATACAGTAGACAATATTTCTTGGCAGGCAAAAATATAACCGAATGCTTCTTACTTCATGTTTTGAACAATCACCTTAACAATCCTAGATGAATAATAATGTTCTTAGCTTTTATTACTTAATTATATTTTTATTAACTAATGATTTATTATTTAATGATATTTAATATTTATTGTTAATGATATTCATGTATTCATTCAATATATAATACCATGTATTATAAGAAAAGATTTTAAAGCACTATGATGGTAATTATTGGCTTTCATGATGCAACTTCCATAAAAGTATATTAATACCAATGTAATGGTACAAAATAATGGGTAATATTGTCACAGTCTAGTCACCAGTGAATATGGGTAATAGGTTTGGTTGAAAGGTCCAAATTCTATTCTAAATTTTTACCATTTCATTATTATGGTTACACGGAGATGGAGCAGCTAAATGATCTTTTTTTTTTAATGTTCAAAAGTACAGCCATAAGAAGAAACACGGTCTTACATAAAAATAGACAGCGATGATAACCTCCATACTTATCAAACACCCAGAAAAAAGGCAATGGAAATTGTATCTCTACATAAGGTATTTCCTAACAGAAACTTTCCTATGTTTCTGTTTTCATATATACCAAATAGAAATGGCTACCTTAGTTTTGGGCAGAAAAGTAAATGAAGACGGTTATCTGAGTTGCCAAACAAAGATCAAGCCCTGAAAAATTCATTTCTATTATTTATTTCTGTTGAGTGTCAGTTAATAAGACTATGATGATTTCTTCTGGATTTGTGATTGAAAAAAAAAAGTTACTTATTTTTCTAAGCCTGTATAAGACCACTATGGTCTACATCCTACCATCTGCTACTTGGTACATGTCAACATTTGAATAGAAAGGGTCAAATTAACTCATATGTGTCTCACATATATGGATTATCTTCAGTTTCACAGGGATACATAGACATTAAGGCAAACCTATTATAATATCTTTAATAAATGTTGTGAAACTAAAAAAAATTCAAGGCTTTATTCTTTGTAAAGTACATGCTTGTTTCTGCTATTATACACTTATTCTGGCTGCTATTAAAAAACTTAGAACAGACCCTCACCAATATTATTGAAAAAAAAAATTTTAAAACTATATACACCACCCAGATTGAGATAAAAAATAATTTCCATCAGCCCAGATATCCTATGGTCCTTCCCAGTTAAATGACCCATCTCCAAAATCACTATTGTAACAATTATTAACATGAGTTGTCTCTGTTCTAGAACTTCATATAAATTGAATTGTACAATGTGTTCTTTTATTCTGTGGCTTCTTTTGCTCAACATAAGCTTTGTCTTACCATAATGTATTAAAATGGGAGAAGTAAAGATTATAAACTACAGATGTCAAGGGCTGTCTCTACTTAATTTTTATAAAATGCCTAGCTTTTAAAATATGTTTTTATATAAATAACACTTAATGGAGTTGTTTAAAGGTGGAATGGGTTTTCCTTAGGGACAACTTGGAGGTATTGTAACCACAGGTCCAAATAAGCATTTAGCAGGGATGATGTAGAAGAGATTCAAGTATGTATACGTAAGGTATGTATACCAATTCAGAATATAATGTATTTTTAGAAAAGAATAAATTAGTCTCTGCTAGACTCACCTTTGTGGTGTCATGTGCATTCTATGTGTCTTCTACAATGTTGGATACATCCACATGTAATTCCTTTAAAACCAGAAACCCAAATCAGTAGTTAGGATAGAGAAGGTATCATTTTTATTAGCCAGTAGCTGAAGTATAAAGTATTTTCAGTCAACTTTTTTTTTCTTTTTAATTACAGAAATAGATTGCTTGTTTGCCTTAAAAATTTATGACAATTTTCCAGTGGTTTCATTTTTTTAATATAATACATTCAGCTTATTAAATTTTCTAAGGCAAATTCTCTTCCCAATTTTGCATCTTTGGCTATGAATATTTTGAGTAGCATAATATAGAACCTAGAAGTAGTAAGAAATCTTTTTCTCAACCTGTTTTAAAAAATTCTTCACTCTATGTTCCTGTTGGAAGTTTACATTCAAGAAGATGTATACAATCAGACTTTACCAGGGTATCATCGGTGCAGTTGTCCTTCCAGACCTCTAAATGTGCAACCACGTGTCTCTCATGTCAACCCTAGAGAGAACTCCATCACCGTCAACATCAAATACCTTGAAGCAAACTAAAGAAAAGAAACTCTTATGGAGGGAAATTACTTTCATATTCTGAAGTATAATACATTTTATTACAAGCTGCCCTAGTAAAATTACTTAGTTCCTCAAACAATTACATTCTGGATTAAGTTCTTATTTGGAGGAGATTGTGTCATTAAAGTCCTTTGAACTTGTAGGAATTCCTGTACACTTCACAAGTCTCTCTCCTTATATCATTAGCCAGCTTAGAGAACTCTATCCTTCACCTAAATCTAAAGTTAAATTTCTTGCAAACTGAAAAAGAAGGGCCAAGTTACTATACAATATCTCAAAGATTTTGAGAAGGTAATTCAAGCTTTTAAATTAATTTCTAATATTTAAAACTGATCACTTCAGAGTTGATTCTTACAATGTTGAAAATATTCCATCTACATTAAGAATTAACAAAAAGCTGCTACAGTCAGCCCCCTGTATCCATTGGTTCTGCATTCACAGGTATAAACAATAGGTCAAAAATTATATTAATATATATATATAAATTTTCCCAGAAAGTTCTCAAAATCAAAACTTGAATTTGCTATTCACTGACAACTATTTACATATCATTTACATTGTATTTACAAATAATTACATTGTATTAGGTATTACAAGTAACCTAGAGATGATTGAAAGTATACAGGAGGATGTGCATAGGTTATATGCAAATACTATGCCATTTTACATAAGGACTTGAGCATCCATGGATTTGGTATCTGAGGGAGTCTCAGAACCAATCCTCAGCAGATAATGAGAGATGACTGTATAAAGATTTTGCCTCTCCAGTGTAATTAATGTGCACCCAATATTTTTGCCTAAGAACAATCTCAAATCTTCAATGAAGTTTATATACAACAAGCTAAAAATCCGAAATATCAGCACTTTGCTAATTAACATCAATATCAGCAAAATTGCTAGTTAGTCTAGTTGGTTAACTTCCACTAGTCCACTGGCAAAAAATAAATTAAAAAAAAATTTAAGACAATAATTAACCTCAATTGAGAAACAAAGACTTCAGCCTCTTTAATACCAGAACTTTAATGTGAACAAATAATCTATCACAAAGCCAGGTTAGAGTAATGGTATACTATCAGGGAAGATAAAAGAAATCTAAATTTTTAAGATTAAATAATTATCTACTTCACACACCCGTGTGTGTAATAATTATGTATTAATTATGCTATTAAATTAACTGAGTACATCACAGTACAACATTACTAAAGAATATTGAACTATTAAGTATCATACCCAAAATACGCAGTATTTGTGAAGCTGTATTTTAGAAATATGCAGAGATAATGACCCTAGTGAATATATAAGAATTAGGTTCCAATTAAATGTAAACTGCTGCATTTTCCTAACCAAATATGGTTAAGATTTATTAATGTAATATGCTTATAAATTACGCTATAATATTTTAGCTAGGTTTAAAAGATAAATTTAGTATTTAATAAAATTGTTTTATCATAAATTTAATTTTGCTAATATCAATATACACAGTGCTAGAAAATAAGTTGGAATTCAAGTTAAGCAAGACAAATTTTCTATATAGACTACCAGAAAATATTTTCTATATGCTTAACATTTTCAAACACATCATGAATGATGTAGTTCATTTATCATGAATTGTACATTCATCTGGAAAATCAACCATTATTAATAACAAAGATCTTAAATTACTCCACAGTAAAAAAGAATAGATGATTGAACCTTTACACTGACCTCAGTAAAACCTCAGCAAGAGATTGTTATTTGCCAAAGGGATGAAAATTCAAGCCTTAATCAGATGATTTTTTACATGAATGGATGCTAATTTTTTTCTCTGTATAGCTTCCAAATTTTGTGATGTTTAACACACTTACATTTCTGTCTTTCAGCCAGAGGTCCTCTGCAACAAGCTGATAACCCACAGGATATCTCCTTAAAATCTATGTGGCTGTCATGATTTTCACCAAAAGCATTAAATAAACCTGTAAAATAGGAACACAGAATAAATCACAGCCAACAAACTTCCTGTTAATAATGACATGCTTATGAAAGGAGGCATGACTCGCATAAACTGACTTAGTTTTTGAAAGTTATCAGTAGTTTCCACTGTCTTAGGAAGTTTTTTTTTTCCCCCTGGAATAATTATAACCAAAATTTAACTTCCTAGAAGAAAATACTATCATTCAGTGTTTGGTTTTGTCTGCCTACCTGTCTCTATCTTATATTAATTCCAAAAGTCAAAAGTGATTGTAGAATGTAAAAAATTAAAATATATTTTAAAAATTTAACTGGAAAAAAGTCAGAGACCACAATTATCCTAATTTGGAAAGACTAAGAAGAAAAAAGAAAAAAGAAGAAGAAAAGTTGAACTCTATCAAAGATATACTGTGTTGTTATTAACAAGCTTCATACAACTCCTTCATGAAGCAAAGAAAATTAACACACTATATTATAAGAGAAAGAAATTCTGTACTGCAGTCTTCATTGTACCACTTAATCTGTATAAATAAATATATTAAATTTCAGAAATAAAGGGCAATTTATAATCTAATCTTGTGGTTTTTAAACTTTTCATAAAAAATAAATGGAATCATTTTGTTTTCAAATGAAATGATTTCTCAATCTCTAATTCTAAAAAGGTAAAAACATAACTGCACTGCTGAAGTGGCAGCCCTGTCTGTTCTAGCTCCCCTAACAAATATTACTAAAACACACTAGAAACCTGAAGAATACAGACTGTCTATTTCAAGAATCTAATTCTGTGCCCTCAAAGAGCAGAAAATTGAAGCTAAGAAATAGTTAAATGACTTGCTAAAAGTAAGAAATTTTTTTAAAAAGGTCTGAATCAGAAGCAGAACCCAAGCTTTCAGATTTCAAATACAGTTTTTGTGATTATCAGCCACAACTACTCCTTGTAAACCTCATTTTATATATATATATATATATATATATATATATATATATATATATATATAGTAGTGAAAAGTTTAGAGCTAAGTGGGGACCTTAGAGATGGTCTAGTCCAGTGGTTTCTTAATTTTTTAAGGGTGGGGGAAGGATACAGCAGTGGAACCTTCTTCTATATAAAAGAAATACAATAGACACTACTCAGCTGAGGAAGAGGTGAGGTCACGTGTGGAAGCTAGAGCTTTGCCTATTCAGTGTCCACCACCCTGACCTTGCACCAGATGCTGAGGCACCGCA
The DNA here is from genome assembly GCF_048773025.1 of Camelus bactrianus. Classification (NCBI taxonomy): domain Eukaryota; kingdom Metazoa; phylum Chordata; class Mammalia; order Artiodactyla; family Camelidae; genus Camelus; species Camelus bactrianus. Next base: position 84,533,208 of record NC_133546.1, on the reverse strand, counting down.
CTGGAGCACAGTTTCATAATGATTGTCTTGGTCAAACTGATTTTATATATGAGAATATTCAGGTGCAGAAAGGTAAACTGACTTACACAAGGCTCCAAAGGTGGAACAAGGCTCACGTGTTTACCAAAGAACATTTGTAGAAAATAGAAGGATTCCCACCTTCACTCAGAGATGGACAAATTGGTGGTGAAGCCAATGGGCCAAATGTCTCTAAGTCAAATCATCCAGTTCGGGATTGAGCCCTCAGCAACCAACAGCATTTCTCCAGATGAATGATGTCTGATTCCTCCACTGACAATCAAATCAAAAAAGATTATAAAATCTCACTCTTCTCTTCTGGACAATTAATTAGTTCATCCTGATAATGTAACTTCTAAAGATACATTTTAATTTCCCAGTTAAACTGTTAAAAAACTACCTAAAACAAAAACTCTGAAAGACAAATATATTGTATCTAATACAAGTGGCATGCAAATTAAATTCAAATTAACATAAAAGAGGCTTTAAAATTGGAAAAAAATTTGCAATTTCCCATTAAGCAGGCTGTTTAATTCCAACATGTAAAATAATAAACTAAGATATTTATTTTTTGCTTCCCACACTTTTATCTGTATTCACTTTGGTGATTTTAATCTCTATCTTGGATTTGAAAATTCTTGATCATAGTCTCTCCTGGCTACACAGGTAACACACTAATAGCAGAATCTCTGTTTGATTTATCCTGTCATTATGGTAACCACTTACACATTTAATACTTATTAAATAAATGTACAAAGGGGATAGACCTAAGCTTCTCCTTCTTGGTCCTAAAATTCTTACTACCCCTCCTATAAAGGCAGGAGCCTCCTCTGTAGGACAGAGTGTAAATGTATCTCCTGAGGATTCCCCAACAAGGGCTGTCTTTACAGCGTGCTTTTAGATAAGATGTTTTTATGGGACATTTCAATAAAAGGATCAAGGACCTAAGCTTCCCAGTATGGTGGGAGTTGTGATGGGCATGGGAGGATGCTCACTTGGGATGAGATGTTAAAGACACTAACAGTGAAAAGGACAGGGCAAGATGAAGGGCAATTGGGAAACAGGACCACAGAGATGTGACATCTACTTCCCACTGTCATCTAAGTGATACCTACTTGAAAGAAACATTTCTACAGTTAAATTCTATAATGGGGGGTTATTTAAATGAAGCACACATATTCTCAAAGAGTAGATCACATAACCTTTAGAGATTCAGAGTGCATTAGCATTTTCAGAGTACTTTTTACATCAATAACTAGTATTTATAAATTCCTGTGCGCTAAATAAGTATGTGGAATTATTTCCATTTTGCTTTTAGACTTACTACAGCTTAACCTATTCACTGCACTGATACAGAGTAATTTTTCTAATGAATAAAAATGATAATGTACAAACTTGTTAAAGATTCTTTAATTTCTCCATCACCAGATTTATGAACATTTAGGCCTATGTGTCAGGCCCCGTTTCTTACCAGCTTTTTCACCAACACCTTACATTTAGGTTATATTGCATTACCCAGAGGTCAGGAAATGTTCTTTCACAAATCCATGTCTTTATTAGCTCTTGTGTCCTCTGAGGAGAAACCTTCTCCCCACTTTCACATCCTTCCATTTTACAGCCTAACCACTAATCCTTCTGTAAACACCTTCTAATGCTTTCCAACCTCACCAGCTACCCCAGGGTCTTAGCTTCTCTCTTCCGCAATTGTCCTCCACTGTATATAGTATCCAATATTCAAGTGAAGTATGAGTCCTCATTTACAGGTCTGTGGCCTCTCTAGATTACAAAGTATTTGGATTCAGTAACCTAGTCCTTTTATCACTGTTGCTGCTAGAATTCATTTCATAGGACCTGATACATAGTAACCACACAATAAATACTTGCTGAATGAATGAATGAATGAATAGCCAAGGCAATCTTCACAGCCAAGGCTTCCCCATCCCAGCTCAGTATTCTTTCTGTTACATCAAAGAGACTCTGCCCCATGAAACAACAGACCATGCACATTTTAACAAATGTATACAATTATTAGGAACTATTATTAGAACAGAGACTAGCACTACTGTTCTCATAGTTATGTCACATAAGAAGTGTATTAAAGCTCGTTCTGATTTGTTATTTATACAAATCAGCTATGTCTGTCACCAGTTTAAATATTAGTAATTTAGAAAACAAAAGTTATTGACTTATCTACTCATCAGAAAACATTATGACAGATCTATTTACATACCTCTTTTGTCAGTTTATATACCAACTGGAAAAGAAGAGGTGTACAGTCAACTCTGAGGGTATAATTGCCTGCAAAATAAATAAGAGAGTATTTTAATACCTCCAAGTGGACTTCAAACCTGTATTTAATTCTAACTTTATTTTCTAATTATAAACAAGATATAACAGATTTCAAATTGAAGGCATCATTCCTGAAGAATTAAAAATAGGGTGGAACCTACAGATTATCATATTCAGTGAAGTATGTCAGACAGAGAAAGGCAAATATCAAATTATATCACTTATATGTGGAATGTAAACAAACAAAAAAATGATACAAATGAACTTATTTACAAACCAGAAATAGATTCACGACATAGAAAAGAAACTATGGTTACCCAAGGAGAAAGGGGGAAGGGAAGAGAGATGTTAGGAGTTCAGGATTAACAGATATACACTATTATATACGAAACAGATAAACAACAAGGACCTACTGTATAGCACAGGGAATTATATTCAGTATCTTATTATAACCTATAATGGAAAAGAATCTAAAAATGTATATGTATATATATATGTATATGTATATGTACATAACTGTGTAACTTTGCTGTACACCTGAAACTAATATTATAAATCAAATGTACTTCAGTAAAAACAAATAAATAAGATTTTAGAATAGATAGATAGGTAGGTAGATAAATAGACAGACAAACAGTCTGGCTAAAACTAAAACACAAGGTGGAAATAACTCTTCAGGAGCCAGAGAGGCTGCAGCACACACTCGGGATAGGAGACTACAGAGGCGGACTCTGCTGCTAAGGCCGCAGCTCCTGCAGTAACAGTAAGGGCCATTGCTCATTACGGCAGCAGTACCTAGGGGTCTTTGGGAAAGGAAGTGGTAAGGCCATAATGTTCATGTTTTTATTCATTCATTCAATTCAATATCAAGACTTTAGACTAGAGCATGTCAGTAACTAACATGTGTCCTGTGACACTTACCTAGAAAAAACATAATATGATGAAAGCCTACAGATGCACATGCCACATGTCAGGGTCAAAAGGAAGTCTGTAGTGGGTGCTTATTTCAGAGTTGGTCCAATACATACAGGAACTATTTCTGTATGAAATATTTTACCCCAACTTTTAAAAATAGCTCCACAGGAAGAATGTCAAAAGTACTAAAGTTTTAAGTAGTAATCCAAGATAGGCAAATGGTAAATATTCTAAAGAAATTAGGATCAATAGCTTAGTTATGAATCATATTGATTCATTTGAATCATAATAATGTTCTCTCTGGTAAAATGGAGAAATGGAGTTATTATTGAGGCATCTCATAGAAAGAGGATAATCCTAGTTTATGAGTTGGAGTTGATAGACTTAAATACTGGTATACTATTTAATGACAATCTGAAATAAAATTTACCTTCTGTGTATGAGTCTGCATTGATATATGCAACCTCTCTCTCCTGGAGTGTTTTCACATTCTCCTGTAGTTGAAGCAAAGCAGTCACTTAACTCACAGCATTTACAATTGTGGAAATACAAGCAAAACAAACAAATTAATTCAGTAAAAGAGTGGTTTGCAGATACCATTATAAATCAAACGCCTATGCCTTTGACCATAATTTTAAGAAAATGCTATTAACTGCTTCATAATATTAATGCAATTAAAACAAGAAAGAAAAATATTAGTGATGCTGTAGCCACTTTTCATAGCAACAGCACGGAGACCCAGAGGAAAACTGCCCCTGATCCCCTGCACCATAATATGAAGGGGGAAGGCTCGGAGATGCTCAGCCTCACCCTGGATCTACTGGAAGAGAACTGCTCAAAGTAAGGCCTGGAAATCTGTACTTTTAAAAGGTGTCCCTGGCAATCCTTACAGACATTAAAGTATGAGATCCCTTGACATTGGGGATCCAAGTAACTTTACCATATTAAAAGTGAGGAAGTTGGAAATTTGATTTATCAAGAATTTTTTGAAAGAGAAGGTATTGATGAAAAAGAAAAAGAAAGGAGGGGAGGATAGAGAAAAAACTAGAGGGAGAGAAGAGTGGCTATTAGGACAAAGACAAGACATTTCTCTCTCACACATACATGCACACACGCACACACATTCTAGAAAAATACAGCAGAAGAAGACTAATGCCATCACACACATGGGAATATGCAGAGAGAACTCTTTTCTTCTCTCTGTTTCTCTCTCTCTCTCTTTCTCTAGCTTGCTACCTTATAAGAGCAGTTACAGTAAAAACATTTAAAGCTGTGAGTGGTCATCCCACAAATGAGAATTCTCACCTCTGCACTTGGCCACACGGGATAGATGACAGCTGATTCTGCTGCAGAGTTTCCATTATGACAGAGCTACAGTAGAAATAAAAAAGATTCCTTAACTATATGTAAAGGTAAATGTGCTGCTGAATATGATCAAGAAGCTAGTAGAAAATGGGAAACAATATTCAAATTGTCTTTTAACTCACATGAATTTAAATTAATGCAAGGCATATTATCTTGTATCTTGGATTTATTTTATCTGTATTCTAAGCTGCTTAAATTATAGAAAGACACATGTATTTCTATATACATGTATTCACAAGAAATTACATATTTCTAAAAGTAAATGACCTTAATGAATAAGATCTGATTCATCTAAATAAGTGTATTATGAAATGCATGTTCATAACACCAACATAATAATAAGACTTTGCAATATAAATGGAATCAAATGTGATACAAGTAACTGTGATTTTATTCCCATACTTATTTGATTCATATTATTATTTTAAAGTATGCAGAAATGAGTCAGAAGGAAAGCATTTTAAAAACCAGACACAATGATAAGAAAGATATGACATTCTTCAAATCAATTCTATAAAATTTGGACTCATAAATGATGAACAAAACAGAGGGTAGTCACAGGAAAGTGCTTTTTGGTGCACCTGCCTTTAAAAAAAACACACAAGCCTACCATGAACATGTAAGAACTTAGAGTTACTGGACAGAGAGCCTAAGGGAAGAGGACGAAAGAAGGGGGCCTATGAAAGACACTTTAAAATAAAGCATTAAGAGCCAGTGACAAATGAAAATTAATCATAATTGAATTAAAAATAAATCCTTGAAATTTTAGAGTAATTCAATTTACAAAATCATTGTATTATACTTCCCAATCAGGCACTTTTGTAAATGGTAAAATATACCTATGGTTACAATTTAGTACGGAATCCATAAAGGAGAGACTATAATCAGAGTATAGTCATCTTAAAAGAGCATGTTGTTTTCCTAGATAGAAGAAATCCAAGGAAACTGTAAAAACTTGAAAATTAATGCCAAGGATCTATATCAGATTTTCAATAAGCTAATTCACTTGTCAGAAGCAGCTTCCTAGGTTTGACTATTTTCTGAGCTTACAGATTTTACTTACTTATCACAAAACAAATACAAATAGAAACTAAAATATTTTAAAAATAATGAAAAACTTGGTTTGTACTTAGTAATTAAGAGGTTGTTCTGTTTTACCAAACTGATGTAAAAGCAAAAGCAAACTCTATTTCTTAAATTTTCTTGAGTATTTATCCAAATTAAAACAATATCAGGTAATGGAACACATCTGTGATTACCCTGAGATACATGTTGACCAAGAAGATACGTTTTCTATCTTAGTTACCTCAGCCCATTTGTGGAACCCAGAAGTCCAAATTTTTCTGCATCCCAGCTGGCAAAAATGGTAGTTCTTCTCGGTCTCCAGCCTGTAATCATTGTTAACATACATGGTTAGGTACATCTGCCTAAAAACAAAGGAAAATTCACTCAAGTCACTTTCTGTCATCACTTGCCAAGGAAATATTATTTACCTCTACTAATCAGTTTTCCAAAATTCTGGACAACTTCTTATAAATCAGCAGTTCCACTGGTTAGGTCAGTACCTCCAAATACCCAGAAGTCCTGATGATCTCCCAGAATAACACACCTGTTTGGAAAGGAAGGCATTCAAAAGAATGACAACTTAGTATGTATTATAAAGAGCAGTAATTTATGTTTTTAAATTAAACTTCCTCCTGCTTGAGTTTCCTCCATAGAAAACCATCAAGGTAGTGTCTCCTTTTAGAATTTACCTTTTTTTCCCCACATTTAATTATATCACATCAACCAGGAAAAAAATATTAAGAGTTGATTAAAATTTATCTTCTCTTACTCCTGTAATCTTTGTAAAAACAAAATGTTTTAAGACATTTTAAAAAATCCACCAACTCACCAAGTTTCACAGATCCTCAGGTAGTTCTGATTACATCGTAAATGCTTGTGATTTTCTTGATGTTATGAACATGCAATTTAACCTTCCTAGAATTTCACAAAGGGAACAAATTACTTCACATAGAGCATTATGTCTAACAGTTTCCTTCCAATGTTTTATTCTAAGTCTCAGAAGTACAGAAAACTGTTTAATAGGATGATAAATTCCCATATGCCCACCATCTAAATTCAATCATTGTTAATACTGTTGAACTATTTGCAAGCGAGTTGCGCAAATCATGACAGTCCTCACCTATGTATTTAAGAATGCACCTTACGGTGAGATTAAAAAAAAAAAAATCAGTATTTTATATTTTTCCTCCCTCATAGCTCTATTGTTGGTATTTATTTAAACTCCAAAATCATTATTCAACGTGAAAAAGAATCTTGTTCTTAGCAATTTAAAAAAAAAAAAATTGTGTATCTGTCCATTTAGAGCTCAAATCAATTAAAGGATATAAGCCCCAGATGCTTTTTTTGATATTTTGACCAGGGAAAATTTCTGTTTCTGACTTTTCTCTTAAACTGTTACTGAAGCTACATACTCTGTTTTCCTTGTGTCTGTATGTGTCTGTTTATAAATCACATTTTTCATTGTGTACCTCTAGAGGGTATTAATACATGAGATAATAAAGTCTATGTTAAAGGAACTCAGTTCTAATTGAGTTAAATAAACACTTTTTAAAAAATTCTTATAAAATAAAACTGAACTTCTAATATCTTAAGAGTTTTGAAATTTTAAAACAAGCTTCTTACAGAACTTATACAATACTTGCAGAATCCAAATTCACATTGCTAAGGCAAATCATTAACCAACAAGGCTCATTTAACCATTTTAGTTTAATAAAAACAGCTATCTCCTCTCTGATTCATCAGTGTGAAGTTTCCCTTTCCCTCTACATTTCAAGCCAGTCAAACTAAAGTTCTGATCATGCCATGCTGTTCCCCAACCCTGCACAAGCTGTCCTCTGCAGCTGGCGTTTACTGCCTGTCTTGATTCTGTGGAAATCTTAGTTTGTGTAAAATTAAGCTCAATGAGCACACGGTCCGTGGTCATGCCTCCTTAACACCAGTGCTGTCCGGGGTTAGTAACAGTAACGACTATGCTGGTAAGCGCACGGGGCCATGTAGCAGTTAAGCGTTCACCACTGTGACCATCTAACCCACCCCCACAGAAGTGACCAGTGAACTTCGCTCCTTCCCCTCTTCTCTCCTACTCCTTCCCTTAAGTTAACCTAGGGTTTTGCATGCATAGCGTTTTGACAGTTATCTGAAACACTGTTTTAAACCCTCAGTTGAAAAGGGAAGACAAAATGTTACACCTGGCCCGGAGAAGGAGAGGGGTGGGGAGTGGCCCAGAGGAAGCCGAATGGGACGTGCGGCCTCAGATCACAACACAGCCCCGTTCCTTCCCGAGTTTCGCAGCCGGGAAAGCAGAGGCCTGGGGCCCGGACCGCCTCGGGCCCTTCGGGGGAGGCCGAGGGAGGGACGGAGACCCGCGCAGGGCTGGGGAGGGGCCCGCAGGGACTCACCGTCTGTGCAGCGGCTCCTGACCCACGGTGGACGGGCGGCGGTGGCGGTTGAGGCTGCGGTGCCGGCTGAGGGGGCTGAGGCGGCGGCAGCTGCTGTGCTGGCAGAGGGGGCTGAGGCGGCGGCGGTACCGGCTGAGGCGGCGGCGGCGGCGGTACCGGCTGAGGCGGCGGCGGCGGCGGCGGCGGCGGTTGAGGCTGCGGTGCCGGCTGAGGGGGCTGAGGCGGCGGCGGCTGCGGTGCTGGCAGAGGGGGCTGAGGCGGCGGCGGCGGCGGTGGTTGAGGCTGCGGTGCCGGCTGAGGCGGCGGCGGCTGCGGTGCCGGCTGAGGGGGCTGAGGCGGCGGCGGTACCGGCTGAGGCGGCGGCGGCGGCGGTTGAGGCTGCGGTGCCGGCTGAGGCGGCGGCGATGGTACCGGCTTAGGGGGCTGAGGCGGCGGCGGCGGTTGAGGCTGCGGTGCCGGCTGAGGCGGCGGCGGCGGCGGCGGCTGCGGTGCTGGGTGAGGGGGCTTAAGCGGCGGCGGCTGCGGTGGAGGCTGCGGTGCCGCCTGAGGGGGCTTAAGCGGCGGCGGCTGCGGTGCCGGCTGAGGGGGCTGAGGCGGCGGCGGTACCGGCTGAAGCGGCGGCGGCTGCGGTGCCGGCTGAGGGGGCTCAGGCGGCGGCGGCTGCGGTGCCGGCTGAGGGGGCTGAGGCGGCGGCGGCTGCGGTGCCGGCTGAGGGGGCTGAGGCGGCGGCGGCTGCGGTGCCGGCTGAGGGGGCTGCGGCGGCGGCGGTACCGGCTGAGGCGGCGGCGGCTGCGGTACCGGCTGAGGGGGCTGCGGCGGCGGCGGTGCCGGCTGAGGCGACGGCGGCGGCGGTACCGGCTGAGGGGGCTGAGGCGGCGGCGGTACCGGCTGAGGGGGCTGAGGCGGCGGCGGTACCGGGTGAGGCGGCGGCGGCTGCGGTGCCGGCTGAGGGGGCTGAGGCGGCGGCCGCTGGAAGGACTTGAGGGACTCGAAGGCCTTCGCCAGCTTTTCCAAGGTCGCCATGGCGGCCTCCCGCCCCGCGGGGACAGCCCACGGAGTCGCCAGGCCGACTGGCGGCTCCGGTCAGCAGCGGTGGCAGTTAACGGGGCTCGAGGCCGCCAGCAGGTGCGGACCCCAAGCGCGCGGCCATCTTGGAGCCGTCCCGACAGCCCCCGCGGCCCTGCGTCCTGCCACGCTCCGCCGGTGGGGCGGGGCCGGGCCGCCGGATTGACAGCCGGAGGCAGCGGCCTCCGCCAATGGCTGCCGCGCCCGCCCCTTGGGCCCAAAGAGCCGCCACGGCTGCTGGAGTCACTTCTTCCCGGCGAGGGGCGAGGGGTACTGCACGGAGATCGGGAGGGCGGTTCGGGGGCGGGGTTGCGTGGCACGGCGAGGAGGGTGGGGAGGGCGGGGTGACTTGTGATTGAGGGTCTCTCTCGGCAAGGGGCGTCCCCGGACGACGCCTAGCGGGTGGCGGGGAGGCGGGGCAGTGGGCTGGGAGCCCGAGACCCCCGCGGGGCGCTAGCCCACCCCGCGGCGCGGGCGGAGGGCCGGCTCGCCGGACAGCCTGCTGTAATATGCTGACTGTTATATATTTGGCCTTACCCTTGTTAGTTGCCTCAAATCACTCCTTGTTCACCTTCATGATCATTACCATAGATATACTTCTTACAATCCTCGTACTTACTATGTTCCCTCATGCTACAGGGCCATACACATGCTATTCTCACTCTCAGAAATAATCTTTTACACATCAATGCCCTACTCCCCTCAAGAGATTTGCCTATCTAATTCCAATCACTCTCAGTGCTCAGCTAATTTGTGAATTCATAAAGCCCATTACATTAACATAATTTCTTAACACCATGTCATTCTCCTTTATCACATTATTAAAGTATACGTTATAATAACATAAAAACTCTTCCATGCATGAAGGTAGATATTAAACAATTAAGTTCACAGTATAAAGTTGTAAGTACATATACTGTATATTATGAAAAATGTTAAGGAATAACATACTATAGTTAAATGCATTCATAATTTTTCATAGAAATATGGGAATATTTATTCCAAGTTGGATCATCACTATATGTGTGTGTGTATATATGTATATATCTCTCATCCTTCATTCACATTAAAAGTTCTGATAAAATATTGCCAACAATTAACTTTTATACCCCAAATTACCAATAAAGGAATAGGAAAGAAGGGAGAAAAGAAGAAAGGAAAGAAGGAAAGAGGAAGGAAGGAAAGAAGGAAATTGAGGGGTTTTAGAACTCTTGAGATTGAGACATATTAGATAAAGACTCAGATGTGTACATTTATATATGATAATTATTTTCCTGAAATTATATAAAAACACATAAAGAAAACTGAAAGCTAAATATAAAATTATTTACAACCCAAATTTGAGGTTAATTTATATCTTCAATTGATATGCATTTTTTAAAATTTAATATTACACTGTTCCATTGCTATAATATAATCAAATTCATAAACAGAAAACTATATATGATATATACATCCTCTCACCATTTATAACATCTCTGAAAGCATTTTTGAAGTAGAATATTTTATGTTTAAAGTTTTTATCATTAGAAAGGCTTAGAATGTTTTCACACTACTAGATTTAATTTACTTCATCGTATAATTTTTTTCCAATACATGAGAAATAATATCTTATATGGTTTTGATTCATTCTTTAAGCAGTTTGTTAATATTGTGTAATAAGTGAATTCATGGAATATTGTTATAGAGTTAGACATTTTTTGTTTGAAGATGTCATCTTTTGTAGTATAATAATAAGGCCATTATTGTAGGAATGTGAAGGAGTCAAACATTGCTTTTAGTAAAAACATCACTCTAAAGGGCATATTGGCAATAGCAGCATGTGGTTAAGATCATGTCAATTTTTTGTAAATCTTTAACAAATTCTGAAATCACTCTGGTTGCTTACAAATTTATAAAACACAATTACTTACAGGAAGAACAAGGCTATAGTCACTGCATGACAAAGGAATGCTGCTTAATAAATAAGTGAGGAGAAGAATTAAGTTTAATTCAAGGAAAGCAGCATTCTTAAAATATTTTGAATTGATTTGAGAAACAGGGATTTTATGATTATTTATTTAGTAGAGTTTATATGGACATTTATGTGTGTGTGTGTATCCTTCATCTCTGTATCAATTCAAATAAGATTTTGCCAAAAAAATAAACTTTAGAGCAAAAAATACCAATCAAAAAGAAAGAAAAGAAGAGGGAAGGAAAGCAGGAAGGCAATTTAACATCAAAAAATTTCATCATTATTTAGAGTAAAGATCTATATCAACTAAACATGTGTATTGTGACCTCCACATTCCACTAAAACTTATGCCATTTACCTATAAATATAAGCTTTTATTTGCTTCTACAATAAATAATACATAAATTTAATGAAACTGCAGCTCAAAAGAAGGAAATAACATTAGAAATTCAGTCATCCAGTGCAGTTGCTAAAGTATGGGTATGACCTGACTCTTAGCAATCAGAGAACAACCAAGAAAATGTGCCAAACTGTTGGATACCCAGATCTGTTCCCAGGGCAGGGAAATAGGCATATCAACATAAGTAAAAGAATATACCATGTTTAAAGCTTAATTATAATGCAAAATAGATATTTATCTATATCTATTTCAAAATGTTAAATTTAAAAGTGGACCAGAAAAAAATATAAACAAAATTACTTCTCTAGAGAAAACAAAGAATAGCCTTGTCTTCTTCTATTAAAAACTGACTAGCCACAATATATTATGGAAATAGCTATAAAGCTTTGAGGAAAATATTATAATTCTATAATTGTGTTACCACTAAGGTTGTTATGTTTGTAGTTAAGCCAAAGTAATACTAAGACATTCAAAGAATCAGAAGGAATGGTAACTATATATTTATCCTAAAAAAATAATTGTAAGTACTAAGAAAAGGATACATTTTTTAAAATGTAAGAAGTAAGACAAGATTATATAAATGCTATGTTAAAGGGTATTGAATCTACATGTAGACAAAGTGAGGATCACGTCTATTTTGAAAATATTTCAAAATAAATGCCAATAAATAAAAATAATTCTTAAAATGATATTTCAGTCTAACTTGTTTGATTTTGTAAATGCATGTTACTTTATATCAATTTGCATTATTGATTATTATATGGTTAATAACACAGATACAATTAAAAGAAAATGTATAAAAATGTTGAGATAGCAAAAATAACTTTCTTTTCTAATATTTACAAATAAAAGATTTAACAGTGAATTTTTATCAATCATAAGTCTTTATATTTTCAAGTAAAATATAAAATTATAATGGAGAAAAAAGTAATCAAAAATAATTCAAATAAAAATGTTAAGAAGAATAATCATTTATACCATCTGCCATCTCCCTCTGCTTGCTACTGTAACCAATCACGAGCCACTGTAGCCGCTGACCTCCAACACTCCCTGAAAGTTCACGGTGGAGATTAGGAATGGGGCACTTTGTGCTGTGGGAAAACTGACAAAATAGAGATTCAGATAGATGTTTTCAGGAGAAAATTTTATGAGCCCCAATTCTTGCATCTCCTTATATCTAGAAGAGCACTAAATTCATTAACAGTGATGTCTGCTCCTCATAACTGGCAAAAGAACTCAATGTGTGTTTGACTGCACATACTCCCCTTCACTAAAATTACATATATAATACTGAGTTTCCCCCTGCCTCTTCAGAAAAGTTCCTCAGAGCCACCTGAGGTGCTGTCTCCTAGATTATAGTCCTCATTTAGCCCCAAATAAAACTTAACCCACAACTCTTACGTTATACAATTTTATTTCAGTAAACAGCATGTATATTAAAATTGTTCAAAACATTGATGTCACAATTGATGAAAAGATACCTCTGCCTATATAATTTCGAATTGAAATAAAAAAAAAAAACTGGGCCACCGTGATAATGAATCTGTGTAAGGAGAGACATTTTCATCATGATGAATGGAAGATAAATCACTCTAAGCTTAAAACTATGCATCTGGACAAATTAGCAGTTGTGAGAGTGATAACCAAATATACTTCTAGAAATAAAAAGGATGCCAAAAAATTTACACCCAGACATCTTCACAGAGAGAATTGCTGGAGGATGTACTTCAGCCCAGTCTGCTTGATGATCCACGAACTGGTCCAACACAGAGGGAAAGGAGAGACCATAGGAAGAAGCAGAGCACTGCAGTTTAGTGGGTGGCAGGTCTTTTCAGCAAGATAACTTACTTATGAGACTTGTCTTGAGCAGCCACAAGAGTCTCCTCGCAACCCCACCAGAATCTTAAAAGTTTATATAAAAGCCTTAAAATACTGTCCAGGTAGTCTTGGCAACAAGCACATTACTGTCACAAGGCTGAGTACTTGGTGGGGCTTCTTCAGAGAAGGCAAGTGAAACACATTCCAGCAGTCATGTCCTCTTGATGATCCCTTCAAGACTGATCCATATCAGGTATAAGTAGTGGGGAAAAAGAAGAAAAGGAAAACAGAGTTAATGACTTCTTGGATATGTAAAACATTTTAAAATTTCTGTGCAAAATTTATGATTACAATATTGAGTATATTTTTAATGATTCCGTTCTGGAAGTCTCTATATCAAAGATTAAATTTAGTTAATTATGGGCTTGTGAGTAATATTTTTTCTGTCTCTAAATTTCATAACCTATATTATTCACTAAAGATTTTTGAGAATTTAATTACAAAGTTAAAGTCGTTTCAAATGCATAAATAAAGAGATATTAGAATGGTTATTTTAATAGAAAAATGCCAGTGAGAAGCATTAAAAACAATGTAACAGCATCAGTAAAGCTGAGTAATTATATTTCTTATGGTTTTCACAAATAAAAATTTACTTTGTTATTAATTATATTTAAAGTCTTTTAAAACCATAAGGGATTCTCAATATAGAATGTCTAATGTTCATAGAGCAAAATTGTGTGCATAATTTGATTCTAGGACAAAAACATTCATATATATAACATACATACACATAACTAATACCCAGGAATTACATGCAAAAAAATGTTTAATTATTTGTTACATTACAGTAAGATTTGATTATATTTTTTATTTGCATTTCTAAATTATGAAACATTTGATACATACAGGTTATGATTATAAAATATATATCCATTACTCTACCACCCAAACTGAGAAATAAAACATGACATTTCCAATATATTTACCATTGCTCTTTTATGTTGCTTAAATCTAAAACTGATATAACTACTTTTTATAGTAATAGGTATTTCTTTCTGGTGTTTCTTTTTCCATATTTTATTTTCAATAATTTTTGTAGCATGTTTAAGTGTTCCTCTTGCAAATATCATAGAGATTCCCCCCAAATATCTGAGAATCTATGCATTTTAATGTCTTTTAATAGGAAAATTGACTCAATTTAGGCTTATCCATATGTATTATTGACTAATTTATTTATGATTGTCTATTTTGTTTTCCACATAAAACTGTTCATTTAGTTTCATTTTTTTGTGTGACTTTCTTTTGTTTTTCCTTCAGATGTGTTTTTCAGGCATTAAACCCCTCATTCTTTATATCACTGAAGATAACTTCATTTATTTCATACTTGTATAATATTTTGGCTATTTCTAGAATATAAAATTCAGGATGACTTTTCTACAAAACATAAATTTCAAGAAGCTGTCTTCTTTAATCCAGTTTTGCCAATATTATATAAAAAACAACCTGTTTGTTGTTTTTTCCTGATAGTTATTATTCTGTAGTTAAATTTTTTCTAATTATATATTTTTATGTATTTTCTACTTTATATCAAGAAACTAGTCATTTTAACTGGTTTTTATATTATAGGTACATTATGGTATTTTGCTCCATCTTTGGAAATTTGGTTCTGTTATTTAAAGGATTATCTAGTCCATATTTTGACTTTGTTCACTTTTCTTTTTGATAAAGCACCAAAGGCATGATCAACGAAAGGAATAATTTCAAAGCTGAACTTTTAAAAAAATTACAATTTGTTTTCTTTGCAAAAGACATTGTCAAAAGGATGATAAGACATGCCACAGATTGGGAGGATGTATTTTCAAAAAATATATCTGATAAAAGACTATTAGCCAAAATATACAAAGAATTCTAAAAAGCTCAACAATAGAACATTAAACAACCTGATTTAAAAAATGAGCAATTTACCTGAGCAGACACCTCACCAAAGAAGATAACAGATAGCAAGCAAACATATGAAAATATGTTCAGCATTATATGTCATTAGGAAACTACAAATTAAAACAAGAAGTTACTACTACATACCTATTAGACTAACCAAATCTAGAACACTGACAACACCAAACATCCTGCCAAGATGTAGAGCAACAGGAACTCTTATTTATTGCTGATGGAAATACAAAATGATTAAAACAGTTTGGAAGATAGTTTGGCAGTTTCTTACAGAACTAAATGTGCTCTTACCATAAAATCCTTCAAGTCAACTCTTTGCAGTTTACATAAAGGAGCTGAAAACTATGTCCACATGAAAACCTACACAAGGATATTTACATCAGGTTTGTTTGTAATTATCAAAACATGGAAGCAACAAAAATATCCTTCAGTAGGAGAATGGATAAACCATAGTACAATCA
Organism: Camelus bactrianus; assembly: GCF_048773025.1. Taxonomy (NCBI): domain Eukaryota; kingdom Metazoa; phylum Chordata; class Mammalia; order Artiodactyla; family Camelidae; genus Camelus; species Camelus bactrianus. The sequence goes on along the minus strand of NC_133546.1, from coordinate 84,517,509 downwards.
GACAATGGATTATTATTCAGTGCTGAAAAGAAATGAGCTATTAAGCCATAGAAAGATAATATAGATCCTTAAATGTATAATGATAAGTGAAAGAAGCCAATCTACAAAGGCTATGTATTATATGGTTCCAACCTCATGATATTCTGGAAAAAACAATACTATGGAGATAATAAAAAGATGAAAAATTGCTAAGTGTTATGAGAAAGGGAAGATTGATTAGGTAAAGCACAGAGGATTTTTAGGGCAGTGAAACAATTGTGTGTGGTACTGTAATAATGGATAAATACCATTGTACACTTGTCCAGACATATAGAGTATTCAACACCAAAAGTGAGTCCAAAGGTAATTGTGAGTGATTATAATGTGCCAGTGTAGATAAATATATATTTATATATGCTGCTGGGTCCTATAGATCCCAGGACATGGGCTTCCTCTGGGAAGAATGATTGTGGCATCAGGGTCTTGGTCCTCTCATATATGTAGATATAGGGTAGACTGATAAAAAAGAATGTCGGGATATTGAGAAACTCAAAATTAAAGTGAGAGGATTTACAGTAATAAAAACAAACAAATCCCTTGAAACTTTCTAGATTAATTAGACAAAAAAATTATAGAGAGGATTTTCTTATAGAGTTTCCAACTTTTGTCTAACAATTTTTACACCTCACAGAATATATATTTTTAAAGGTACATATAAAAATGACAAGAAGTAACTATGTAGTAAGTCAGAAAGGAAGTGTCCACAAATTTCATAAGGCTAAAGTTGTACTATTTTCACAAAAATAAGTAAGATAAAATTTAAACAACAAAAGTGGATAATTGTCTGGCTAACTGAAATTTATGAACCTTCATTTTGAAATTAACTAAAGCATGTACTTTATTATTAAAGCCCCTAATGTGCTTTTATTTTTATCCTAGTTACCACTCTTTCTTCACTATGGAGGTATCCTGAGATTTTAAAATGCATTCTCCTGCTTTTCTTTATAATTTCTTGAACACACATATATATCAATAAAATGATATCATTTAGTTTAAGTTGCCATTTATATTTATTAAATGTTATATTTTTGTTCAATTTCCCCCGAAACATTCACTTTACTACAATTTTTATATTTAGAATTATTAGTTTTTATAAAAGTGAAATTTTTAGAATGCAACTTAGAAATTACTCCATTAATCCATTTTCCAAAAAGTGGATATTTGAGTTATTTACAATGTTTGATTACTATAAGCAATGATGTTATGAACGTACTTGTATATTTATCTTGGTGAACACAGAACACATGCAGAAGGTTGAAGGTAACTTAGGAAAAAAATTGCTGGAGTTAGTGTGTGTACACCTTCAATTTATAAGGATATTATAATTTTCTGAAGTTAATGTAATAGAGGAGAACAAATCTGACTCTTTATTAGATCTGTTCCTTTAGTTTTGACCACTGTGCCCTGTTTCCTAGGCTTAGTCTTGCTAGCTCTGCACTCACATAAAGATAAGAAGCTGCAGAATAGAGAATAACACTTGTTTGTTGGAGGTTTACAGGGACACCATGAACTGACCCACATGGACAGCTGGAAGAACAAAGAATTTCTACAGCAAGAAGTTTGCAACAACCAACCATACACCCTCCCTTGTTTTTGTTGTTTGTTTTTTGTTTCTGTTTTTGTTTTTGTTTTGTATAAAAGAAGCCTGTATTGTGACTGGATCTGGATGGTTCTCCAAGACATTAGTCAGCCATCCTCTCGGTCTGCCAGCTTTCCAAATAAAGTCGCTATTCCTTGCCCCAACACCACATCTCTTGTACTTAAAGTTTAAAGTTTAAACTTAAAGTTTCACATTTGTGTGTTTTTCTATCTTTTCTGCTAAGTGTTACTGGCTAATATTTATGGCTGGAATTTACACTCACCTAATTTTCTTCAAGAATAACTTGACTATTATTGGCTGTGTCTTTTTCCATATAAATTTTAGAGTAAGTTTGTTGAGTACCATTCAAACCTCTGCCAGAATTTAATCATAGAGATTAAATCTGAATCACTTTGGTAAGATTTTATATGGTTAAGATACTGGCTTTCCATATTCATGAAGAAGCTATATTTATCCAGTTACTTTTGTATCTTTAATGCATTTCCACACAGTCATATTTTTTTTCGGATGGCATGCAAGATTTTTATTTGGTGAATTTCTTTTCTTCATATTTTTCTGTGGTTAAAATTGTATGTGTTTATTGCATTTCTAACATTTTGTTTCTAGGCATAGAAATACACCTGATACTTAGTCTCTGAAAACTACTCTTTTTATACCTATCTTTTTGGTTTTTTTAACATAAACAGTTTAGATTACTTCATTCAGATTCTAGTAAATAATACACTTGATTCTGTTTCTTACTAAGGTCTTAAGTACCTCCCTTACAATGATGAATGGAAGAGGTCATAGAGGTTATTGTTAACTTGTTTCTAATTTTGAAGTTAATATTTTTACCTTTTGTATTCATCACAATAGTTTACTTTTTTTTTTTTTTTTTTTCAGGTATTCTTTGTCAGAATAAAGAAGTTCTTTCATTTCTTGTTTTCTAAGAGCTTTTTATTAGGACCAGTATTGGACTTTAATCACGTATTTTCTCTGCATCTTCTGAAATGATCAATTGCTTTTCCCCTTGTAGTTTTGTAATCTATTAATGTGCCATACTACATTAATTTATTGTATACAGGCAAACTAATTTGCATTGTTGGAATAATCCCATTTATTTTTACAGGTCAATTTTGCCTACAGATTTATATTTTTCTACTGTATTTACCTATTTTTGTTCTGTTATTTTGTGTGATAGTAAATATGAGACAGTTTACACTTTAAGAGTTAAATATGCAATGCTGAATCTCGCTTTTTTCATAAGGCGTACATGAGCTCAAACTATTTAAATTTTGAGTTGTGAACAAGTCACATTTAGTCAACCTGAGGTGAAAGAGTCACGGTGAAAAAACGCCCACTATAAAAGTATGTAGAGTGAACGCTAGGGCCTTGCTTCACCTAATCCACACAACTGGATGTTTACATTTGCTTTTCTCACAGGAGGGTACGTCCTTCTTTCAATTTTATATTTATATATAATGTGCTGAAAGAAGCATTTTCTTGTCAGAGATTTTACAGCTACTAATAATTTAATCTAGTTTTTAAAAGGTCCATGTCAAAGTGTACCAAATAACTGCTTCCAGAGATTTGAGGTGTGACTATAATCACTGAAAATACAGTTAATTTATGCCAGATGACTTTCTATTATTAATGTACATATGTACATGAAAAGGTTGTTTTAGTAAATTTAGTAACTTATACAAGGACTAACAATACAAAGGTCCCTAAACATTTAACTTTTCATTAGTAATATATTTATGTGTGATCATTGAGTCACATAATACTATTTATTGCTCATACATGATATACCAACATCATGAAAGACATAGCTCTAAGGACTAGAGGTGTATAATATAAAATAAGAGTGTGCTTTATTTTAAGGAGTTAACAATTGCATATTAATGGCTTTAAGTCTAGCACATATTTCTTTCTCTTAGTGGCCTTGAGTTTTTATATTTATGTTGCCTATTTGTCATTTTTTGAGCCAACTCAGATGAAACACAAACACAACTCTAAAAAATTACCTAAACACGCTGACACAACTTTTTTTTTAAATCAAGAAGCAACTCCATCACTGTCTTCCATGTTTATGTAAGCTGGTTAACTACACAGGGAGCTTACAGGGCCTTCTGAGGAGAATAATTTGCCTATACTTTGATGATCACTTAAGAAATTGTCATGGATACATTTGGCAGAATAGAATCATTCATATTATTACATTTATACCATTGATGTTTTCACTGTTTCTGCCTTTGTTGCTTGGTTCTTAAATTGTAGTTAAATAATGACGAAGCCTCTGTTTCCTTAAAACAGAGAACACATATTTATACTCTTGTAAATATTTTTAAATACAAGATCTAAAAAGAAAAACAGATCTGTTATTGCAATCACTATAAACCACAGATTCATTTGTGTCTGTCAGCTATGGGTCTGCAACAAAACATCCCAAAGCTTAGAGGCTTATAAAGCTAAGTATTCTTATGCACTGACTAATTGTTCATCTGGGGTTCTACCTCAAACTGCTGACCCACTGGGCCAGCTCTGCTGAGAACTCTGATGCCCTCACTTAGGTTTAGTTCCAGGACATGGGTTCAGTTCAGGTCTAATCTTAAGTGCCTTTGAATTGTTTGAGGCCAATCAGTCTACTCAGCATGTCCTCATGGTAGAGGTAGAGTACAAGATAGAAAGCCCAGTGCATAAGCACATTTCAAGCCTTGGCTTGCATCACATCATATCTGCTGATAGCCTACGGACCAAAGCAAGTTACAAGTTCAAGCCCAAAAGTAGGAGAAGATAAATGCTCCTCATGTGGAAATAGAATGCCAAAGGATATTCTAATACACACCATAAACTTCTCTGAATTCCACTCAAAAGTTCCCCACTGAAAATTAGAAGCTTAAGTTAATTATAATGGTTAGTAATTTAAGAAAAGATCCTTTTGAGAAAAAGGTCTCTATATTAACACTTTCTATATCACTAACATTTAACACAGTGCTGGTCACGTATTAGGCACTCTCTAAATGTTTACTGGCTAAGCTGACTGGGTGACCTGGTGTAAGACATCAATATAATAATGTCCAACTAAAAGAAAGTTACATTACTGTACCAAGAACTGGATTGTCTTGCCCACACAGTTTTTAAAAAATATGCATATAAAATATAATATACACTATAATTCACTCAATTCACAATATGAAACACAACAATGAAGGTAATATTCCCACTGGATATTCCCCATTGACATTCTCTAATGTATTAACTCTCCTGGAAGGAGTTGCATTAATTATTAGATATTTAATTAGATTTTCACTAATGGTGTAAACACAATATGAAAATTCACTTTGATTTGCATTGTCATTTAGAATTACTAATCAACTGAGAGGTATGAACAATCATGGCAGGAGACTGAAACTTCAGCATTGAGGGGTTTTTAAAATATGCTTGGCATCATTAGATGAACATATAGTCTCAATTACAGAATGTGAAATTCCATTAAATTATCCCATATGAGCCAATGCCCAGAGGACCATTTCTGATCAGGGTAGAATAACTAATTTTTGAGGACATTAGGATGGAAAATTTCATATTTTAATGAAAAGTCACATCATGAATACTCTTTATTCCTTCACTGTAAAAGGCAGGAACTGTTATTCCCCTTCACTAAGAATAACAGTAGCTTGAAAAAATAAACAGATTTTGGATTTAAAAACTAGAAAAACTCTGTAATTTTTACTTATTTTGCCAGTGTTTTTCTTTAGAATTATTAATAGTAAAAATCACAAAGTCACTTGGGATCTATGTCCCACCCCTTGTTTTTAGTATTGGCTAAACGAGCTAACCCTGCCAATAACACATACCTTTGCCCACAACAGGCATGTGTGTGTGTGCCCCCACATGCACAACACAATGTATCCACACATCCTCCTTACTACTATTTATTGTAGTATAAAATCTCCTAAGTTTAGGACCAAAGTCATTGTTTTGAACTCTATGTCTCTGATGAAAACACAGAAATGAATTCTTCACTGCCTCTCCTATGAAACAGTCATTGTCAAATACTTGCACTGCTCTGTAACTACTGACTACATGTCTTTCACTATCTTAATAAGACCACATACTCCCAACATCAGGCACTGTGGTTTGAACCTCAGTCTATATACCATGTACATAACAAGGCCTAGCCCAGATTTGTTAAAATCTGTTTTCTGCAATAGGGCCATAGGTTTGATTGGGATAGTATCTTGCAAGGTCTCCTTTGATTTTTGTTTAAAATGAATTTCTAATTCCTCAGTTGTTTTAGTTATGATTAGGTTTGCAAATCCAAATGAATTTGGAACAAACCATAATCAACATTTATATGACTGAATCATAGAAATATGTGCACAATTGGTAACATATATACCAATTGGTGTTTGGTGTAAGTAGTCAGTTGTATTACAAAAAGCAATAATAAAATAAAGCAGGCACATGAAAAGTTTAGTAATTTATACAAAAAGTTTATTTATGATCTATATAATTTTTCTTACTTTATCTGGGTAATTTTCTTTTTTATCTATCAAATGATAGGATTAAGAAAGATAATTTTGAAAGTTCTCTTCATTTCCAAGAAAAATATAGTAGAACTTTAAAAATCTATACATTAATGGCATTTGCATTTATTTATACACAGTTCCTATGTGTTTCTGGCCAGAAGTAGAAATTACCAGCTTAAATGTGTGTTGGTCTCCACTGTTCATTAGCTAAAATTGAAGTAAATAAGTATTAAAAATCATAACTATTAAAAATTCAAAGCACTGAATTTCCTTCCAACTAATTTTATCAGAGCAGCAGTTACATAAAATTCAAATCTATATTTATAATTTTCTTGGTAGTACAAGAACTTCAGAATTCCATGTAATAGATTTTGTAAGCTATCCACCTCTTTGTCTGTATGTGTCATGAACATTAAATTATTAATGTATTATCTTATAAGTCACAAGTAAGCATTTAGTTAACAGATGATTATTGAATTTTTTATGTAAATTGTGCATACTGCACTGTAAAAATTTGAAATCTACAATCATAGACTATAGAACAAGCAGATATACACAAGACAAGTTAAGCCCACACTGTTTCAAGAGGCTTCTATTTTTAAAATGTATGAAATATTTATTTTCACAGATTGATGTGTTTAGGCAAATCATTTTAATATATGTTGTCACAATTACTTTGAAACAACAATAATTTTTATCATTATTGTAATTTTCAGTGTATATTCACATGTGATTCCAACAACTATGACACTGAGTTACTGAAGCAAAATCAAACATTTTAGAAATAAAGAAATTAAAGGACAGGAAAATTAATTGACTTGCAGCAATTTTTTTATACTGTCATCTTGGCTAGGCTAGAATAGTTTACAAGAATCCCCTATCCTGTATGATAGTTTGTTAACTGGCCCAAATAAGAAATTCTTTTTACAAATTTTGGAAGGGGAAAATAAAGCAGCTCATCTGAAATCTGTTAATTTAGAGGTACGAGTAACAAAGAGATACATGTGGATTCTAGCTAGTTCTTGCTGTCTTTGGCTCCACACCCACATCATCTTCCCAAATGAAAATCTTGCTGACCAAGAGCCACTGAGACCCAACAGATATGTGGAGACAGCAGCTTTCCATAATCTTTTGCACCAGGTCTCATTTGCAGACCCACTTGGGCAGCCCAAACTGCTTTACTTCAAAGGGTTGGTTATTGTCTGTTCCATGAGCCTCCAATTCTCCCTTTTAGAAATTTATGACCCCAGCAATACACACAATTTGGGGAAGTGCTATCACATATCTAACCCCTTTTCACATAATACTCATATTTGTTTTCATTTTCAGATTGAATCTGACTGAGACATAACTTCGATGAGATCACACTGCTATAAAACGTCAGTATTGAAAATCAAATATTTCATACTATTTCTCAATCTTGAAAGAAAGAATATTTCCAAAAAAAAAAAGAGGAGTTGTTAAGGTATGTATTTCCTAAAAATGAAGTTGGGAGCAAGGAATAAGAGGTTTCAAGAGAGATAGAAGTGAGAAAAAAGGAGATAATCTAGCAGGGGAGAATGATTCATGCTTAAGAATGTTTTCATGGTAGCCAATGCTAACTACCAGGTGGCTGATTATATCAGGAAATACTGGTATAATTGATAACATGGAAAACTTTCAAAGCTTCATGCCCTTAACTTTCATTGAAGATGAAAATGTCCTGAATTGTATATAGGCTAAATGTCCTCATATATGTGTGTGTGTGGATTTAATCCAAATTTCAGTGGATTAAACAACAAAGATTTAGAATTTACTCTAGCAAAGTCTGTATCCAGATGAGAAGCAAGATGAACTGTCCCACAACCAGCAACTCAGTGATTCAGAATACAAGGAAAGTACCACCATCTTGAAGCAACATCATATGGAGCTTACTGCCTCCTGATGGGCATCTCAGAAAAAGAGGCACCTGCAGAGCCATTGCTGGTTTTTCCATGCTTTGTGCCAAAACTTATACATGTAAATTTGACTCATGGCCATTGGACAAAGCTAATCACATGACCTTAATGATCTTCAAGTGGATAAATAATGTAGTCTTGCTGGTGCACAGAAAGGATACTGATGAACACTGATAATATTCTTTCCATAAAGCTTAATATTTGAAATAATTGACTTTCGCATAGGGCTTTATGATATTGGTCATATTAGTTAAATTATATTTTCCTCAATTTTCTCATTAATAAATTGGAAGGCAGTAATATTCCCCTATTAGAACAATTAGGGAATCAAATGCAGGCATATAACACTCAATAATATTAGACATTATCAAAATCATCATTATCATCATCATCATTCTCTATATCTCTAGTCTTTGACAACATGTATCACTAAGGCTGATAGATTTTGACAAAAAAAATAAAATATTAGAGCTGGAAAGAATTTTAGAAATTACCTACTCTGATCCTGTCCTTTCATTTATGAGAAAAGAGATGTCCATCAGTTAAGTGACCTACCTGGGCCCAAATCTCCTTAACAGCAAAATTGGAAACAGATGTCTAAGTCCAGTGTCCTTTGTTCTCAAGAAAGGGAAATTAGAACTTTCTATCAAGCATAGACTGAAGATATCCAACTCTTTCGTATACTGCTAAATCTGTTCCATGTTACCTTTGTTCATTTTACTCCATCAATTAATTGACATTTTGTAATTAATTAAAATCTTCCCAAAGGTGTCAGCTTAATGATTTTATAAGCATGGCAGAAATATGTTGATATAATAAAGCCCTTATTGCCTGAGCAAATGCATTTTCCAATTTCTAAGATCTAGTCACCCAAGGAAATTTTGCTTACTGTGCTAAAAATTAGGGATTTTCATGGCGGGAAATGAACAAGAAAAAATTAAAAAGTTAAACTGTTAATAGGTCAGTTTACTTAAAATATTTAATTATTGAAAGAAAGTAGTATTTGACTTATACTGATACAAATGATTTTTTATTCTCCCATTTCCACCAAAAAAGAAAAAAGATGCTATTAGAATTGTATGGTTCAATAAAACCTTACAGAACACAAAATCAAGAATATAACTAAGATTCTTGCCATTATGAAGTTTCTTTGGGGAAGAAAATTGTATCATCTGGAAATATATGAATAAGACAGAAAAGGCCAGGTGACAAAAACACATTAAATTGCTTAATAAATGGATAAAACTTAAAATGTTAAATGCCAAAATGTCAAAATTCCACTTCAAGTTTAGAAATGCTATTTTGAAAGACTTTCCAAAGCATTTTACCACTTTTTCTATGAAATCAAAAATTTCTTTTTAATCAATCACTTACAGATGCATAAGAACCTCATTCAGACTCACAAAAAGACCAACCAAGACATATGTTTGCTATATCCATGGCATGTTGCTGACACAATTGAGAAAAAAAGAGAGAGTGATGACACTGTGTGTGTGTGTGTGTGTGTGTGTGTGTGTGTGTGTATGCATGTTTTCGGGGAGGGGCAGGAGGTTTGAAGGTGAAGTAGACAGGGAAAAAAGAGGCTTTGTTTATGGTGTTTTAAACTTAACAGATAATAAAAACACTGATGTAAATTTATTTAAATCTGCAATGTTTCATCATTACAAAGAATGGAAATCAAAATGCATTAAGGTTAAAGAAACCTAGATGCTAAAAATAGAAAGATGTGTTGCATAAATGAACTGCATCTAAAAACTGTTATTCTCATTAATGTGTATTAAGAATCACAATTTCTGAATGACGGCCATTCTGACTGGTGTGAGGTGATACCTCATTGTAGTTTTGATTTGCATTTCTCTGATAATTACCGATATTGAGCATTTTTTCATGTGCATATTGATCATTTGTATGTCTTCCTTCGAGAATTGCTTGTCTAGGTATTCTGCCCATTTTTGGATTGGGTTGTTTATTTTTTTCTTATTGAGTCATATGAGCTGCTTATATATCCTGGAGATCAAGCCTTTGTCGGTTTCACTTGCAAAAATTTTCTCCCATTCCATAGGTTTTCTTCTTGTTTTATTTTTGGTTTCCTTTGCTGTGCAGAAGCTTGTAAGTTTCATTAGGTCCCATTTGTTTATTCTTGCTTTTATTTCTTCTAGGAGAAAATTTTTTAAATGTATGTCAGATAATGATTTCCCTATGTTTTCCCCTAGGAGGTTTATTGTATCTTGTCTTATGTTTAAGTCTTTAATCCATTTTGAGTTGATTTTTGTATATGGTGTAAGGGAGTGTTCTAGCTTCATTGTTTTACATGCTGCTGTCCAGTTTTCCCAACACCATTTGCTGAAGAGACTGTCGTTATTCCAATGTATATTCTTGCCTCCTTTGTCAAAGATGAGTTGACCAAAAGTTTGTGGGTTCATTTCTGGGCTCTCTATTCTGTTCCATTGGTCTATATGTCTGTTTTGGTACCAAAACCATGTGTCTTGATGACTGTAGCTCTATAGTATTGTCTGAAGTCTGGGAGAGTTATTCCTCCAGCCTCTTTCTTTCTCTTCAGTAATGCTTTAAACTAAAACAAACAAACAAACAAAAACAAAGCATAAGTAAAGGACAGAAATAGACTCACAGACAGAGAATACAGACTTGTGGTTACCAGGGGGGTGGAGGGTGGGAAGGGATAGACTGGGATTTCAAAATTGTAGAATAGACAACACTGTATAGCACAGGGAAATATACACAAAATGTTATGATAACTCACAGAGAAAAAAATGTGACAATGAGTGTGTATATGTCCATGAATAACTGAAAAATTGTGCTGAACACTGGTAAAAATAAAAAATAAATAAATAAAAAAAAGAATCACAATTTCAATTTATTTGTCAATTATTCCTGAGTTAAATGAAAAATAAAATTAAAAAGTCACAATACACTGTATTATATCTTACAGAACAGAATGGGTCTTTAAACAGAACAGCAATGAGTTGGGGGAAGTACACAAGGCAGAAGTCAGAAAGGCTAGTTAGGAAAGTACTGAAGTTGACCAGGAGAGAATGTAAAGGGTTATAAAAAGGTGGATTTATTCAAGAATTATTAAGGATATAGAATTGATGGGCTTATGTACTATTTAAAAGTAGGACATGAAGTTGGCAAATATAGATTGACCTTCATTCAAGATTCTTGCTGGAGTAACTGAGTCAAAGGAGTGACTTACAGCAATAGAGAGTGGGGAAGAGATAAGAAGATAGGGAAATGCACCAAGTGTACTGAATTCAGTTTTAGATATGTTGGGTAGTCTGTGCCTGATTTTAGAAGACATATGCAATTTTGGTATATAAATGAGTACTAGTTTAAACCACAGCTTTTGATATTATTCCAAAACTGTATATAAAGGACGATCCTTAAGAAGACCAGCATTTTAGGCATTATAGGGGATGATAAATCCAAATTTTTTAGAGACATAATAAAGATGAAAGAGCCTGACAAGAATACTGGATTTGATAAAGAAAAGAAAAGGCTATGTATTAACCGATGAGGCCTGTATAATACCACAAACTAGATGGCTTAAGCAGCGATTTATTGATTAGGATGCTAAAAGTCTGAGATCTAGGTGTTAGTGGGGCTGATTCCTTCTAGGGTTTCTCCCCTAGTTTCTGGTGCTTTTCTGGCAGTCCTTAGCGTTCCTTGGTGTGAAGAAGCATTGCCCTGATCTCTACCTTCATTTCCACGTGGCATTCTCCCTGTGTCCATGTGTACCCATGCTCTAATATTCCCTTTTCACAGGGACTCCGTTCGTATTAGGTTACAGACCCACACTAGCCCACCATGATTTCATCTTCACTAATCACACCTTCAACAGCTCTATTCCATATAAGGTCACATTCTGAGGCAGCCAAGTTTTAGACTTCAGCATACAAATTATACAGGGACACAGTTCATTCTATAACAAAATTCTAGCTCAGTGGTAGAGTGCATGCTTAGTATACACAGGATCCTGGGTTCAATCCCCAATATCTTCATTTAAACAAACAAACAAACAAATAATAAATAGATAGATAGATAGATAGATAGATAGATAGATAGATAGATAGATAAATACCTCCCCATCAAAACAAAATTTAATAAATATGACCACAAGGAAAGTCATTTTTACTAACCAGTTTCAATTGGTAGTAGAGGCTGATGTTGAAAATTATTTACTTAGTTTAAAAGATAAACTAGAGACAATAAATTTAAACTCATTTAAAAAGGCACTTGGATTTGAAGTGAAGGTCAAATATAAAGACACATATAGAAGAGGGAGTTTGATCTTGAATTAAATATGAGAAAAAAAAATAGATGTTCAATTTTTTATTTAATTTGGCCTACCTGAAATTTCTTTTGAGAAAGTAAACTGTGGAGATAGATCTGGGCTGCCTGGATCTATTTCTGGAAGTAACATGGTCTAGCAGAACGAGTAAGAGATTTGGAGTCACAAGATTCACTGTGTGGTTCTGAATCTGAAATCTAAACTGTGCAACTTTGAACATGTTTACTGACCTCTCGGACTCACTTCTCTTCAATTGTAGATAATAGCATTCCTGCACCAGAATGTTATGAAAATTAAATATTATTATGTTGTCTAAATGCACTTTTTATCAAAATATTATATGTGTATACTATTTTTTATATTGTCAGCATCATTTTATTCTGTCTTATGTTCCCTCATATTAAAATTATTTGTGGTAGCTATAAAGCTTTTATAAACATTTAGAAAATGCAGAATTTGACTTCCTCTGATTGCCAGAGCATAGGAAGGATTGTTAGAAACATAACCATATTTCCATAATACTACATCTTTTTGTCTTAAAATACGAAAGGAATGTATTACTATAAAAATGTGTTGTATTGTGGCAATGGCAGAAACAAATCTTAAGAAAACTTTATGAACATCACTCAAGACACAGAATGTGCAAACCAAATGGCAGCAAAAACAGAAACATTTTTGAATTTAATAAAATAGTACAATTGCATTCTGGTGCATGGACATCAACCCACAGGAAATATTAATAGCTATTTTACTCACACTTATAATTCAATAAAATGTAATTTTATATCCTTTTTAATATCAGAAAACACTAATAAGATGGATTGATTAAATTAGATTTGAGTAATGACAATATGTCATAGAGAAAATGGGAAACCACGTTGTTTCAATCACAAAAGCCCTCATTGTTTGCTTCCCCAAGCTAAAAGCAGATAGTGGCCTTTAAAGATTGATATGAAAATTTTGAAATTGTGAATTTTCTCATGTTAAAGTGTTCTATTTTTTCTACACAGGGAATTAAAATGTGTTAAATTTGTATTCTATTTACCTGTAACATCAGGTTTTCTGACAGACTATAACACTGCACAATTTGTCCAAAAGTTTAATTGAATTAAACTAAATATCTAAGGAGATATATTATATATATCTATAATACTATTATATATATAATACTAAAAAGTAGCTTATTTTGGGGGGGTACACATTGTAAGAGGAGTAGTAATCTATCGTGTCATATTCCAGAGCATTCTGTGCCCACCATCCCCTCCAGCCATCCACAGGTAGTGTGATTGCCCTGATCACCTACTCCAATTACCCCACAAGCATGCTGCATGTAAGAAGCATGACCTCAGTGTTTCACATACAAAAAGGGAAATTTAAATCGTCTTAGTGCTGTGCTTAGATATTTACACTGAATCTGTCATTCTAGCCAGTGGCAGAATTCTCCAGTTGAGTATGCTATGGAGTTTCCTATTGAAACACTTATCTTCACCCAGCATCTTCATGATATGTATATGTTAGTGATCAAAATGCTCAAGTACACTTCTGCAAGAAAGTACATGTATTGAGGAACACATAAAAAAAGGAAGTACCCTCAAATAATTTGTCCTATTGATTGAGTATATTTACACCTTGTCTCTTTCCCAAAACAAGTGGAAACATTTCTTCTTCTACTTTCTCTTTGAATGCAAATTACTAAGGATATATCTCCTGGAAAATGGGAAGAATGTATTACTCACCTCTACAGTAAAGTGTATAGTATAATACACTATAGTATAATATAATATGTAGCATACATGTTGTAGCATGTATAACATAACATATTCTATATGTGGCATGTGTATGTGTGGTAAAGTTGTTCATGCTGGTTATTGAAATACTTGTCATCTTCTCATTGTATTATGAGTGTCTGGGGTTCTGTAACACATCACAATTTTATCTATATTTTGTTCTCTTCTAAAGGAATTATCAGGACTAGCACAGATCTTGATATGCATTAAGTCCGACCAACATTTACTCAATGAATAGCATCATCCAAATATATTTAAAATGAAATACAGCTACCTGTCCCATGCTCTAAGCACAAACTTAAAGGAACCAAAAATAATTATAACAATCACAAATCATCCTGAAGGCCTTCAGTGTCGAGGACTGAGCAGTGTCTAAAGTTTCTTTAGAACACACTTCAACTCTTTCACAATAGATCAATTTTGCTTTTGGCATCTGAGAAATATTTTCTCCTCTGAATGAGCAGCTGACTTACAGAGAGCAAGTGACGTTAGAGCAGAGGAAGGCAGGACACAAATGCCTACTCTTGATTCTGAAACTCACTTTTCTTTTCTGTGAGACAAGGGTTGAGAGTCATAAAACTACAGGTTTATAAGAGGATTTACACTGATTCTTTATTAAAGGAGATGTGGGCCAGACTGCCAGTTATCTATCATTCAATGTCCACTGCTCCTTTCCTGGGTAGAAATGATACTTTTACTTATCTGGGAACATTTCCCAGCATGACTTGTAGCTAGATTTAGTGACTAAATTGTAGTCAGTCACATATAAAAGTAAGTGTCACTTGTTCTTTGAGTACAATTTTAAAGGGTTTCAATGCCCTTCTTCATCCTTCTTCTTTTCAGCTGCCCCAGATACATATGCACTGGCTTGAGGACCAGCATATTGAAGGAACTTGAAAATGGAAGACCACCTCCACCCTACTGCCCTCTTCAACAGAAGAGCAATCGGGACTGGTTCCTGACATTGTGCCCTGTGGAGCTGTCATTACAGCTTAATCACTCCACTCACCAGAGAACTCGACATATCACATCACACGTCTTAAGACTATTTAGGATGATGGCACACATTCCAAGCCAACTTTATGATTTCCTTTTTGGTGATCTCCTCCTGTTGAAAAGTAAAATGTCCTCCCAAAGGTTGTTTTCTGACGTTGGTTATTTTAAGTGTCCCCTATCAGATTGCCATTCTCCCCTCTCTTTTCTCATGTTCTCCTCTGAATGGATATCCATCCCTTTGTCATCATTTTGTCTAGTTTTCTGATATCC
Source organism: Camelus bactrianus (assembly GCF_048773025.1). Lineage (NCBI taxonomy): Eukaryota > Metazoa > Chordata > Mammalia > Artiodactyla > Camelidae > Camelus > Camelus bactrianus. The sequence goes on along the minus strand of NC_133546.1, from coordinate 84,502,057 downwards.
TAACCATTCTCTTAATTTCCAGTTCCACCTCCTGTATACAAGGAACATTATTCTGGAAGACACTTCCCTGTAACCTGAGTTTCAACAGAAAGTTGGGGGCAAGGGTTCTGCCCATACAGTGAGAACAAGCAATTATAACCTTAAGAGAGTATGGGAATTCTGATGTCACTACTCCGTGATTCTTTATTTTCAGTCAATAAATAACATGTACCTCTGATGATGGCTGTATGGTCAGGCAACTCAAGATGGCTTCTCTCTATACATCTCCTGCTTGACTGGTGCCTGCTTCACCTACAGACAACTCATAAGACTGATCTTCCTTCATATTCACCCCAGGCCCCAGCTAATGACTGTTCTAGATTTAGATCAGAACTCACCACTATGCTTATCCAAGGGGTGGTGAGAGGCATGACCCTGTGCTGATTAGCCTCATAACCAATGAGCCAACCTGACATCAACTCCCCTATGACTGGTAACCTCTTCTTCCCCACCAGGAGCAAAGACTGCCATCATGTCCTGCCCTCCAGCTCCCACACATGGCAGGATGTTGCTCCAGGACTTTGCTTCAGATGTGTAAGATCACCCTAATCATTAAACTTTTGATTATCTCTGTTGCTGACTCTGGGATCTTTCTCAGGTCTTGAAGCAGGGCAAGTACAGGGCTTGTAGACCTGCAGGGTGCAGTCCAGTGCTGACATAGCTAATTAATACCCTCACATAAAACACTTCGTTTATATAAACATAACGTAACTAGTAGCCAAATTGGGTTCAAAAGAATGGAAATACATGGAGATCAGAAGCAACCTTAGCTCTAGGGTCCTCAGAAAGCCCAGATTCAGTGGGATATCATGGTACAGCACAAGGCTTGTGGGGAGAAATGAATAGCAGGCACAGCTTTGCCCATCTCTTATCTAATTCTCAATAGTTCCTTCTGTATTGGACCAACCTGGGATGTGTCTATGTCCATTCAAATACTATCCCTTTCTGAAACTCTTATGAAAATTTCAGTGCACATCATGTTAATTATGATGTTTCACTCATGATGCCACTTAAACTTATCATCATCTTGCATTGTTTCAAAATATTGAATGTATGTAATTACTCTAATTATTTATGTTGCCTTATTTTAGTTGTGATGGTTATATATTTTTTCAGGTTTATTTTCTTCTCTTGTAAAACTGTCTGCTCAAGCAAAGTAGATCTACCCAATGTTTCACAATGATACCCTGTACATTTTGCCTTCCCAAAATGTTACTTTAAATATTCTATTTGAAGAGTTTTCTCTCTCTTCTCACTCTGTGTGAATAGTGTTCATCCTTCAAAAACCAGTCAATGCCAGTGACTTCAAAAGGGTCATTCCTCTCACAAAAGTGTATCTGACCTTGTGAGTATGCTTTTTCTCAGAAAAATAAATCATGAATTTGCATAATTTGTTTGGCAGTTTCTATATGCAGGTATATCTTATTTTATTGTGCTTCACTTAACTGTACTTTGCAGATACTGAGGTTTTTCTTTACAAATTGAAAGTTTGTGGCAACCTGGTCTCTGGCAAGTCTATCACTGCCATTTTTCCACATTGTATCTCTCTGTCACACTTTGGCAATTTTCCCAGTATTTCAAACTTTTTCATTATTATTATATTTGTTATGGTGACCTGTGATCTTTGATGTTACTATTGTAATTGTTTCAGAGTGCCATGAACCCCACTCACATGAGATGAAAACCAGCTTCACAGATGCTGTGTGTGTTCTGACTGCTCCATTGACATGACTGTTCCCCCATCTCTCTTTCTTTCCTTGGGCCTCACTATTCCCTGAGACACAATAATATTTAAATTAGATGAGTTGATAACCCTACAATGGCCTCTAAGTGTTCAAGTGAAAGAGGAATCAATCAATATTTTGCTATCAATTACTATTTATTGTTATTTTAAGAAATTGCCAGACATCTCGACTTTCAGCAACTGTTAGCCTGATCTGTCAGCATCGAGGCAAGACCCTTCACAAGTAAAAAAATTATGACTCACTGAAGGCTCAGATGATGGCTAACAGTTTTTAAAGTATTTTTAATTGAGGTATGTGTATTTTTTTTAAATATAATAATATTGCAAGCTAAATAGACTACATTGTAGTATAACATAAATTTTATATGCACTTGGAAACCAAAAACATTATGTGGCTCATTTTACTGTGATATGTGCTTTATCGTAGTTGTCTGGAATTGAACATGCAATATCTTTGAGATATGCCTGTATACCTCTTTCTATCATGTATCTAATTATGTCCCTATGAATCTACTTTCATATCTACACATATATCACTTAGTTTGTAAATGCTAAGAAAGTTAATACAATTTGAGGTACCACTTCACACCTACCAGGATGGCTATCATTAAAAAAAAAAAAGACAGGCAATAACAGAAAAGAATGTGAAGAAATTGGAAAATTCATACATTGCTTGGAGTCGGGGGAGATGTAAAATGGTGAAGCTAATTTTTAAGGCAGCTAGTTCTTCAAAAAGTTAAAGAAAGAATTATCATATGATCCAGCAACTCCACTGTCATGCCCAAGAAAATTTTAAAAATACATTCAAAAATTTGTACACAAATTTTCACAGCATCAGTATTCATGATAGCCCCAAAATGGAAACAAGCCAAAGTCTATCAACAAGTAATTGTGTAAATAAAATATGGTACATCCATAGAATACAATATTATTTGGCCATAAAAAGAATGTAGTTCTGATTATGCTAAGTGAAAGGAGTCATACACAAAAAGCCACATATTGGATACAATTTATATGAAATGTTTAGAATAAGTAGGATGATAGAGACAGAAAGTAGGTCAGTGAATGTCAGGGGCAATAACCAACTGATATATGGTTGAATAGAGGACTGACTAAATTATAAATAATAAGATAAAGGGGTACTTTGAAACAATCCAATCCAATTTTCCTCTTTTTGTTTATTATTTTTGTTGGCCATCTTTTTCTTTTTTAAATTTTTTAGTTTCTTTCTTTCTTTCTTTCTTTCTTTCTTTCTTTCTTTCTTTCTTTCTTTCTTTCTTTCTATCTTTCAATTGAAGTAAAGTCAGTTTACAAAGTTGTGTCAATTTCTGGTGCACAGCATAATGTTTCTGTCATATATGTATTCATACATATATTTGTTTTCATATTATTCTTCATTATAGGTTACTACAAAATACTGAACATACTTCCCTGTGCTATACAGAAGAAACTTGTTGCTTATATATTATATATATAATAGTACATATATCTACAAACTTCTAATTTATTCATTCCCAGCTCCTTTCACCCTAGTAACCATAAGTTTTTTTCTATGTCTGTGAGTCTATTTCTGCTTTGTAAAGAAGTTCATTTGTGTCTTTATTTTTAATTTGTTTTAGATTCCACATATGAGTGATATCATATATAATTTTCTTTTTCTTTCTGGCTTACTTCACTTAGAATGATAACCTCCAGGTCCATCCATATTGCTGCAAATGACATTCTTTTATTCTTTTTATGGCTGAGTAGCATTCCATTGTATAAATATTCCAGTTTCTTTATCCAGCCATCTGTCAATGGACACTTAGGCTGCTTCCATATCTTGGCTATTGTATATAGTGCTGCTATGAATATTGGGGTGCATGTATCTTTTTGAAGTAGAGTTATCTCCAGATATATGCCCAGGAGTGGGATTGCTGGATAATATTGTAAGTTTATTTTTAGTTTTTGTTAAGGAATCTCCATATTGTTTTCCATAATAGCTGTACCAAACTACATTCTCACCAGCAGTGTGTGAAGGCTCCCTTTTCTCCACACTCTCTCTTCCGTTTATCATTCATGGACTTTTTAATGATTGCTTTTGGTAGTGTGGTCATTTTAACAATATTAATGTCTCCAATCCAAGACCATGGTATATCTTTCTATTTCTTTGAGTTATCTTTAATTTCCTTAATTAATGTTTTGTAGTCCTCCTGATACAAATCTTTCTCCTCCTTGGTCAGATTTATTCCTAAGAATTTTTTTTTAATTGGATGAGATTTTAAAAGAGATTGTTTCTTTATTTTCCTTTTCTGATATTTCATTGTTAGTGTGAAGAAATGCAACTGAATTGTCAATGTTAATCTTGTATCCTGCTATCTTGCCAAATTTTTTTATCAGATTTATTAGTTTTGTGTGGAGCCTTTAAGGTTTTCTATATATAGTATCATGTAATCCACATTTAGTGACAATTTTACTTCTTCTCTTTGAATTTAGATTCCTTTTATTTCTTTTTCTTGTCTGATTGCTGTGCCCAGGACTTCCACTACTCTGTTGAATAGAAGTGATGAGAATGGGCATCTTTGTCTTGTTCCAGATTTTAGAGGGAAGGTTTTCACCTTTTCACTGTTGAGTAATATGCTGGCTGTGGGTTTGTTATAAATAGCTTTCATTATGTTGAGATATGTTCCTTCTATGCCCACTTAGGTAAGAATTTTTATCATAAATGAGTTTTGAATTTTATCAAATGCTTTGTCTGCATCTATTGAGATGATCATGTGATTTTTGTCCTTTCTTTTGTTGATGTGGTGTATCACATTGTTTGATTTGTGTATATTGAACCATCCCTGGGATGAATCCAAATTGATCATTGTGTATGATCTTTTTTATGTGTTGTTGGAGTCTGTTTGCTAATATTTTGTGAGGGATTTTTGCATCTATGTTTATCAATGATATTGGCCTATAGTTTTCTTTTTTGGTAGTATATTTACCTGGTTTTGATATTGGGGTGGTGGTGACTTTGTAGAATGAGTTTGGTAGTATTTCCTCCTCTTCAATCTTTTGGAAGAGTTTGAGAAGGATCAATATGTGTTCTTCTCTGTATGTTTGGTAGAATTCCCCAGTGAAACCAAATGTAAATTTTCTTTGCATTCGTCATAGGATGTGTTAAAGCCTATATGACTACCATTCTAAAGGAAATAGATATACTAATGGGCTAACATAATTAAAAAACAGGGTAACCACAAATCAAAAGCAGGGTAAACAGACCCACGGTTGATGCCAAACCCATCCCCAATGTGCACCAAATCTCCACTCATTTGTCTTAGAGGCACAGGTCCACAAATGCACCAGGAGAGCAAATCAACCACCTCTGCCTGGGACTAGAATGACAGTCTTGCCTGTGATGTTGCAGGGCCCCTGGGTAACAGTTCATGTTTCAGCCCCTCTTCTGCCCAGAAGACAAGCACCAGCAGTTGTACCCCTCCAGAGCAAGCTGAGAAGATGGCTGTGACTGAACCCCACCTCTCTTCTCACAAGAATGCTCATCAACATTGGTGCAGAGCAATACCCTGTGCACTAGTGGAGATGGCAGCTATGAAGGTTGCAATGAACCCCTCATCCCACATGCAATGGTGCTTTCTATGGAGGGACCCAGATTGATTTGCACTCTCTTCTAGCCACAGCCCGCACCACACTCCAGGCTCCTGAGGCTGCCTGTGTGCAGTCAACCCCAGTCCCCTCCCCAGGCTCATCCATGGAAGCCTGAGTTCCAGCAGCTCAGCCCAGCCTGTCCCCACTGGCATGCATCTTAGGCTAGGGTTCACAGTGACTCTCACTGCTGGTTTCTCTTAGTTCTTTCTGCTAAGCTGCTGTTGCTTCCTCCTCTAAACCTCTGAAGCTCCTGTTCTGTCCCTGTGGATCACTTTGCTGGAGAGGGAGCTTCCCGGGGTGAGGGCACTTTTCTTTCTATGCTGCTCTCTCTCTGTGAAGCATATCAATCACCAATTTCCTTTTTCTTTCTTTTTTTCCTCTACCTGGTTTTGTGGGGCTTTCCTTGTATTTCCAAAGTAAGAGAAATTATGTCAAATTTCAGGAGTTATTCTGTGTGAATTGTTCTGTATTTGTATATAATTTTTGGTGTGTTCATGGGACAGGGTGAGCTATGTGTCCTTCTACTCTGTCATCTTGGCAATCCCTTTTCTGGTCTTCAAACTGCCATACATTTTCTTAACAAATAACACCAACTGTAAGTGCATAGCAGTTATATGACTGTCCACTGCTGTGCTTCCCTAAAGAGTCATAAAGAATGTGAATGGATCTACACTTAAAAGTGCAAGTATTCAATCTTTGATCTCAATTTTTCAAAGGCATTCCTTGCAGTTGCAGTCAGTGCTTGGCTGTGTGGCTGAATTGCATGAATTCAGTCAGTGAGTTTATTGATGTTGAACAGCAGGAACTTGTAAATACAGACAGTTGAAATTGCCAGTTTACTGATGAACCCTTGCATGGGTAAGCAGTTGAAAGTCTCCTGCAGTCAGCCTTGCTGAGCAATCCCTGGTAAATTGGTAGAATTTCTTAACTTTTTTCTCCCAGTTTTCTGCCCTAAAGAAGTCAAATACAATTCCTTGGTTTGACCCATTTTAATTATTCACAAGAAGTACGATGCACAAAATTTTGCAAATGATGACTCAAGATTAATATCAAATAAAGAGAAACAAAATATGAGGTCAAGCTATGGCCAAAGGTGCTATTTTAAATACCAACATCTAAAATTTAATATGGAAATATCCTATCTTTTGTTTCTAAAGTTATTAAATGGAAATAATTCACCTTATCCCACAGGAAAACCACATAGCATTCAGATATGAAGACACGAATATATCTGAGTCCTTTTTAAGACTCAAATAAGCTGAATCATCTATAGAAGCAAGTACTGATATTGCCAAGTACTGCACTTCTTTTCATTAAAGGCTTTTTAAAATTTGCTCATGACAGGTAGCTGAAGTATATTTTAAGTTAGTGTGTTATTTTTTCTTTATACTTTGTTAGTAGAGATTTCATATCCTTTCACTCATATCAATTTTTATTTAACATGCAAAAGCATTGCAGGGAAATGAGCAAACTGCATAAATGATGGTTATTTACTGAGATGGCCAAACTCCCTTAGCCAAGCACTTCCCTTTAGCATAGTTTAATTTAGTATAGTTTAATTTTGTACTGAGAAACAAAGCTGAACTTATGCTTGTGTTTCGGAATTTGCATTTACACAAGTTTAGTAAAACAGTATTATTCTATTTGTATTATATTATCACAACCTTTCAAAAGTGTATCTCAAAAAAGTAACTATTTTTATTATTAAGAGATGTCCCAACAAGATGTCATAAAAAATGACATCTAGAACAGACTGTGAAATAAATGTTTTAAGGAACAATTAGGCCCTTTGTCCAATTCAGTTTCTTGCTGATTAATTTTAACTACAATTAATTGAATTTATCTCCAGCATGCTGAGTAAAAAAATCTTAAAATCAAATGTTTTGTATAGAAAATATGTTTTCTATTTCTCCTGTTACAATGGTGAAATAAAGAGACATTACATCCAAAGTTTTTGCTGGTGATTATCAGTTATAGGAAAGTACATAAATGATAAAAACAAATAGTAGTAAATATTTGTTTAATCAGTCTATGTTTAAGTAAATTGTGTTGTCCAGATTTAATAAAAAGTCAATAGTTTAAAATCCTGTTTCTTCCTTCATTATTTATGTGTTCACAGAAAGTTTATTTAATCTTCCTAAACCTTGATGTTTTCACCTTGGGAAAAAAAAAAAAGCTAAACTAAATTCTGGGGATAACAGAACCAGTGCTGGAGAATTAAGGAAATAATTTATTTTAGGGCCTGACATGTAACAGTTTGACTACAAATCCTTCCTTCCTTCCCTCCTTTTTCTCTTTCACTCCCTCTCATCTTCCTCTCTCCCTCTCTTCCCTACTTTCTTCTTATTCTGTCCTGATTTTAATAATCAGATTTGCTAGCTAGCAGGACCATTTTACTACCTCTGTAGATCTAGTCATCCACAATTATAGCCATCTTATTCTACATTATATTAGTGTGATAAACACACATATAGATTACTTTTATCAAATATGTAGCTTATTATAGTTTTGATTTTAATTTAATTAGCTATTTAATTCAGATTGTCCATCATTTCTTAGAAGTCACTGAGTATTCGTTCCAACACTTAAATGAGATATGTAACCAATGGAATTTTTTCAACTGAATTGTGAAATTGAATTTTAGCAGTGACATGCAATAGTTTTGTGGATATTTATTGATAGAAGTTTGTAAGATCTCTTCTGTAATGTATACAGTGTGTACATTTTTTCCACCTGTCAAAGAACTCCAGGCTTTGAAATGTGAGGTTCTAATGGATCATGTGTTAAACTGCATTGGTTGCTTGATCCTTATAAAAGCATGTTTAGTCATTGCTATTTTTGGTAGTGGTTTTACCAAAAGAATCTGACAAATTTAATTGTGATAGTTAACAAATAATTGATAGATTATGTGTTATCACATAACATAGAATGAATAATTGAATGCAAAAAATTCAGCATGACTACTTCTACTCTATTGAAGTGTTCATATTGACAACTACCTTCTCCTTACACTATAGTTGCATATAGTTAAATGTCTTGAAAAACATAATTTGGAAAACTCAAGTTTCTTGGGTGCCAGAACCTTTAATGTGCAATTAATTTTCACAATTTATGATTCTAAGAGAGTTGCTCCAAGTCAAGATGAGGGAATCTGTTAATCAAAATTCACAGAAAGCTACAGAAAGGACTGCTTCCAGGTAGTTTTCTTTTTTCAAAGACACACAGGCATTGTGTGAACAAGACACTTCTGTTGTTTTTGTTTTTGAGTTAAGATTTTATTGCTGAATTCTGATCAAAATAATTTATACATTCTAAACTTGCGCTGAATGAAGGGAAAATCTGCACAAGATGGATTGGTTAGATGGAACTTTATATTCTCTTTTGAGAAGTGTGTGTCCCTATACTTTTGCATATAGATCAAGAACAATACTTCAAGGCATTTTCACCAACAGCAAGCAGATCTTCAATTTAGAGTGTCTTGTCTTGCTTTTAATGTGTATTTAGAGTGTACCTTATTCTAATTGGGAAGTTGTAGTCTCAATTCTGTAAGTGGAACAGTGAAGCTGTTTATGTCTGAACTTGTTACATGTTGGTATTATTGTGTCTGTTGGGGACTGGGAAATAAGTAAGCTTAATAAATTGATTCAATTTTGAGTGTGTTTGAATTTAATGAAACTTAAATTGTACTGATTGATTCTCAACACTTTAATTACAGGTTAATTTCAGATCACTGAATTGTTTTACTTACATCAGGGCATCACAGATAGGATAGAATATGTTGTAATATTTTGGATACTGTTATTGTGGTTTTCACACTATTTAAAAGTTTTACCTCCATCTCCACCAAGGACAAAGGGACAAGAATACAGTTGTTTAGAAAATGATACATTTGTAGACCATCTGCTCTTTGCATAGAACTGCATGAGCATTTGCTTATAAAAAGGAATTATGCTCCTCTTTTTAGTGTGCAGATTAAAGACAAGTCAGGAGAGAAAATGTTAATGCAGACAATGAGAGGGCAAAAGCAATATGATTTGTTAATTACTACAGGAATGTAAAATGCAGGTGGAAAGGTACATCAGTGAAGGTTAACCTAAATCTTGAATTGTGAAACAAGCTATAACCGTGTAATTAAGCTGAACTATTTACAATTGTTCAAATGCTTTGAATTTTTTAATCTCAAATCCTTTGCTCAGAATGTTCTTCCCTGTGTCCTATTAGCTTGTTATTTATTTTGAAGATTTTTCAGAATTGCTCCATATTATCCTTCTGTAACTCTCCTCTGAACTACCCTCAGTAGAATTAAATGTTTCCTCCATTGTGCTCCATTAGTAGCTAGTACATATCTTTATCATATAACTATTCAGATACATGTATATCTCTTCAGCTTGACCTTAATCCCCTGGAAGTCAAAGCTTTGTTCCATTTTCTCTGTATCTCCATTTCTTAGTGCATGCTCCAAGATTTTATTCCTCTACTCAAACCTTACTATTGAATCTATACTGGAAGTATCTTCTTTAGACACTCTTTGGGGAACCTGTTTTTATGACTTGTAATTGCAGCCCAGGACACCTCTCATTGTACCTCTAACTTCAATCTGATCACCTCCTCTGAAGTTTGACCTATACTCAGCTTTCCACCTGACATCTCTGCTTTAGTGCCAGAAAAGGTGTCTCTAACACATTTTTCAAACTCATCTCACTCCTTCCATAAACTATGTCCCCTGTTTTGCTGCTTAAGCTCAGATTTTAGGGGTCATCCTTGATACTTCTGTATTCCTTAGTCCTCACATAAAAAATATCACCAATTCCTGATAATTTTATTTCCAAAATACACCTTCTTGATCTTCAGCATCATGGCCACCACCCAGCATCTTCTAATATCTTTCTTTCCTTTTATTCACTGAATTTCAGTTGCACTGGACTCTGGTGTACTGAAGACTGTGACTTTTACCCATCTCAGTACTTAAATGTGATGATATTCTATCAGAAAAGCATGAATTTGAATTCTTGGGCATGGCTATTTCCTTCTCTTCACTCAGCTCTCATGTTGACTTACTTCTTTAAGGACAATACTGGGCTGCATATTCTATACAAGAATCTGCTACCCAGATTGTTTTCTTACAGAGCATTTGTCTCTTTCTTAGTACTTAAAATCTCATTATTTTGTATTCATGTCTGCCTTTATTATATAATATTCATTTCCCCATTCTAATTTAAAAACCACGAAGATAGTAATCATCTCACCATTATGTACCAAACATGTAGAACAAAGCCAAGCACATAAGAACAGCATAAATATTTGTTAAAAAGATGAATGTATAGATTGAGAATCAAGAGAAACACCATAATCAGAAGGATTGAGTATGCTATAATGCAAGCTTCGTGGAGGCAAACATATTTTGTTTTAATCATTATATCCCTTTGTCTAAGGATATTCTGATGTGTTATATGTATTCAATATTTGTTGAATAAATGTAAGAATTTAGAAAGTAATGCTTAAAGCAGTTTTGAATGACAACATCAATGTCAGGATATAGATTCAAGAAAAATAAAATTAAATTCTTTCACATATATGAGACACTTCAGTTTTTACAAAATTTCTGCTAACTATATTCACGCCTTATCAATCAGTAAATAAAAGGGTTAACAGCAGTTTATTGGGTCACTGTATAAGATAATGTAATCAAGATAATGAAGAAGCAGAAATAACTTAAAATCAAGGAACACATTAATAAACGGACTAATTATCAAAATGACTTTCATGGAGAAGAAAAAATAACAAAAAGCACTCATTTTAAATTTTGATCTGTAAGTAACAAAGGCAAAAACAAGAATTTCAAAAAAATTAAGTATACTTTTAATGGTATAAAAATTCTATAAAAATTGGTTTTCTGTCACTTCATACAATAGTTATCCAACTGCAAATGTGTACAATAACAGATTTCACATTTATTTCTTCTTAAAGTCAATGCATTAGGCTAATTTCTCCTATCCCATTTCTTTTTCTTTTCACTCTCTCCAGGAGACAATGGAAAAGACTTCTAAATAACTACAGCATTTGGCCAGTTCACAATGGAGGAAATAATGAACAGCGTAAGGAGCTAAAAATCATCTACAGTTTGAGTTTTAACTTTCAGATGATAAACAACCTTCAACCTATTTTAGATTCTATTTTAGAAAGAATGAGAGGAGTAAATATGATATAACTAAATGTCCATCCAAATAAATTTCAGAAATACATGTAAATAGATTTTTAAAAAGTTAACATAAAAGCATAATTTAAATTACAACTTAAAAAAGGCTTAAATTTAATCCTAATTAAGCTGCACATACCTTTGTATAATGTTCAGTGTGAGGATCTCATTAAATAAGTGTTTTCTTTTAAGTCTTCTCAAAAAATAAGGGCATTATACTGCTTTTCATATGCTTAATGATATTTGTTTTGTAGTGTACTCTGATAGACACTAAAAAAATTCCTTTTATGGGCCCCAAGATCCCTGACATCACAAGGAAATGATTCATTTACAACTTGGGTAACAGATGAGTTTTTTAAGCAGTGATATGGGGCTATTGTTAATAACAAGGTACATGAAAGCTTCTTTATAAAACTAAAATTGTATAATAATAATAAATAATACCATTTAGTAAATGGTAAATGTATTATGTAAATTGTTTCATGGAATCCCACACTGGGGACCTGGGCCTATTGTTTCCCTTTGAATAACAGATTCTTCCCTAAATCATTTGAAATCTGTTCCCTGTAAATTTTAAATAGGATAACATTATTTTGCTATAATAGAGTAGTTTAAATTTAAGCACAACCATTCTGTTTCAATTATAGTAGTGTCATTGGGATTTAATTACACAATTTGAAAGACTGAGAGCAAAAACTACCTGCGTGCTCCTGATCTGGGAAGGAAGGCCTGGCTCCTCCAGACCAGGGTTTCTGGACTTTGGCATTATTGCCATTTTGGACAGGATTGTGCTTATGTGTGTGTCTGTGGTGGGGGGGAGTGAGGAGGGATGCTGACTTGTACATTTTATGACCTTTAGCAGCATCTTAGATGAGATTGCAATAGCAATGCACTCCTAGAATGACAATCAAAAATCTTTGCAGATCTTACCAAATGTCCCAGGGAAGAATTACTCCACGTGGAGACCTACTGCTTAAAAAAAGAAATAAATACATATAAAACTCTGAGCAACACACCTAGCCACTTAAAAGCATAATCCTTCAGCCTCTCTTCCTTGGAAACCTGGTGGAATCAGTGCTGCAGCTGTCACCCATTCTCTACGAAAATCACTGCCTTTGTCTGAAGTAGTAAAGCTGAGATACTGCACTCAAGAACTCACTACCAAGCAGTGAGCAATCTCCTCTCTACAAACATCATGGACTCAAGTCAGGAGCCCTTTATCCTTTACCCTCTTCCTCCACCCTCTAAGGTAGATGGAGGTAGTAACCAGATGTGCTTTATTCAATCTATGGTTTCTGCCAATAGCCACATTAGAGAAATGAAGCTGCTCTTGTTGGTTCAAAAATGGACCCCATACATAGAGTGCAAAGAGAGACTGAAGAAAGAGGCAAACCACTCCAGACTGGTATGTGGCAGGTTTAATAAGCATGGGAAGTTACATATGAGGTTTGTCTTGGGTGGCTGTGAGACAAATAGACTTCTGAACCTGCCCACGAGAATCTTAAAAGTTTATTTGGAGGCCTTTACTGGATTCAGTCACATGTACTTTCCAGATGGTCTCCATCATACTTTGCTCTCTCAAGGCTGTGTCCTTCAAAACAGCTCCAGCTGTGGGAAAGGTGGTCAGAAGGTACATGGAAAGGGCAGTGGAGGGGTTGAGGAGCTCTGATTGGTGGGTCCAGCTCATGAGTCAGCTGAAGTCACATCCTCTCATTGATGACCTCCAATAGCTCTTTGTTTCTTTTTTGAAGCTCAAAGATCAATCTTTACCTAAGCCTGTATTAAGGACCTGTATGTGTTAATAAGCCAGGCCTGTTGACATTTTATATCTATTTAAAAGACCATGGTGATGTGTCCTTCCATGGACTGTGATCACATGTAACCATAGGTCCACAGTTTCTGCTCTGGAGAAAATGATAAATAGGAACAGTGCAGAATCCCACCTTTAGATGAGCAGCTACCTTCAGATGTGGCTGACAGAGGACAAGGTCAATAAGCAGGCTAGTCCACTCTCATCCATCCTCTCTAAGAAAGAAGCAACCGCAGCTCAGGGTCTCTAGAATTTCTAGACAGGTGAAGAAAGCCACATTCTGGCAGGGGGCATGAATAGTGAACTTAATATCTAGATATCACATGATATTTAATTTGTCAGGGAAAATTTATTGAAATAATTTTGTCCAATTCCTGTTGGTCAGTGTTGTATCAGTTATTTTGTGTTGAATGAAAGAAACACCTGGAAACTTAACAACTTAAAAAGATAACCATTACTTCTGTCAGGTTCTCTGGGTCAAAGCAAGTCATAGACAAGCCCAGATTCACAGAACTGAGATGCAGATTCCATCTCTTGAATAGCAGGTGCTATAAAATATGTTAGTCATTTGTTTTGTAATTTTTCTTAGATGTTCTGAATTTCATTAATTTTGCAGTTAAAACAATTAAATGAGGTGTTTTTCAAAGTAAGAAAATATCCTTAATTTTGGCAGGAGCTATGAAATTTATAATATAGATTTGCACAATGTTTATAAATGATTCTATTTGAAGAGCAGGCATAGACAATTGTATTTTATAAAGTGCCAAGCCCAGGAAAAATGTACTGCTTCTAGGAAAATTGACTGCAAGCCTTTTTTCTACTTATTTCTTTTTCTTCCTTTGTTCTTTCCACTCAAATTCTTGATACTTGGATGTCTTCACGTGGTAGAACAGAAGTAGTATTTTTTTAAATAACATTGAATAAATATTTTACTATATCCTCTTACACAGTTTCCTGTAATATTAATCTATAGGTTTATTTACTTTTAGGGGAAATCATGATTCCATTAATGTGCCCAGGATTTTTAAAGAGTGTTTTTGGTTCATATTCAGATAACAGATGCTCTGAGGCTATGTAAACTACATAAATTTCTCTCTGCCATGACAACAATTATAAGCACTTTGCTTCTGGCTTATTTCCATAGCTTTTAATATATAAAAATTCCAAATTATATCATTTTATATTTGGTGTCTGTGTATTTGCAAACATACTATTCACATGGAGATTTTGCTTATAAGCTTAAAAATGACAAAAATATTTGTATAAAATTATAGATTTAGGAGTCATATAAAGTTTGCTATTCTATGATCATATATATATTACATATTTTTCTCTTAAAAAGATAAGATACATTCACAAATGTACTATAAGACTGTAGATCTAAGAATAAAGGCTTATGCCACAGAGAAAGCACAGTACAAAAAAGGACATGAAGAAGGGACATAAGAAAGTTTGAAGCCATTAAGTAAGAAAGGACAATAGAAAAGAGGATGAGGAGGAGAATGATATAGAGTAGTTTAAAAAAATTACAAAAAAGCAATGTATATGTTTTCTTCCCTCTTTTTCATAATTTTATGTGCTTTTACTGTTTTCAGAGTAAGCCACACAGTAAAAGAAACCCACATTCTACTGCTGAATACTCAAGCATGCTTTGAAAGAAGCCATGGTTTAAACTGTGTGGGACAGCAGAATAATTCGGTGGACCTGAGCTCAGATCTAGTCCTACCCTGACATTTGCCATCTGAAATGAGCTGGGGAAGCCTCCCTGAAACTCATTTTCTTCAACAGGAAATTGAACATGATAATAGTTCCCTGTTAGTGTCAATGTAAATTTTGAATTTTTTTTTAACACAATCTTTTTTTGAGGTGAGTGGGGGCCAAGGTAATTTGGTCTGTTTGTTTGTTTGTATAATGGAGGTCCGGGATTGAACGTAGGACCTCGTGCATGCTAGGCATGCACTCTACCACTGAACTCTAACCTCCTCCTCAAATCTGAATTCTTGAAAAATTAAAATATGTGCAGAACAGTGTAATAGTCCAATAAAAGGTAGATATTTTACAAATATACACCAACATATTCTGTTTCTGTTATACAATTTTTATATTTGTAGAAAATAAAATATATGCAGATACTTGAGAAGTCAACCTCTCAACTTTTGCTCAACCTTTAAGCAAACACGTCTAGACTGTTTAAAATTTTAGGGATGTCAAAAAACTTCAGTTGCATCTTGCTGATATTTATGTTTTTTGACAAAATCAAGGGTTTAAAAAATGTTAGTGTAAAGTTGATTCACCAATACTTAAATACTTAAAAAGTGCTTTTTTCCTCTTGTTTATCTGGACTGGAACTCAAAGCTTTCACAATTCAGTTCTCACATTGATTCCTTTGGACATCTTTCAGTACATGGTGTCCTATCTCTGTGTCTAGACAACTTTTTCATAAGACAAAAGTTGTTGGAGTAGTGTGTGTGTGTGTGTGTGTGTGTGTGTGTGTGTGTAAATTTTTTAAGAAATTATCTAATAGATAATATCACTGCCTTAGAGAAAATGCTCCACTGAAGATCAATTGAAATTAGAAGAATACCTAAGACTTTTTCATGGCCAAATTGAGCCCATATTATTCCTTCACATCCACCCCATAAAACTTGTCATGGTTTTCTTCAATCCCACTAACATTTTCTCATCTTTTTCTCTCTTTCTCTCTCTCTCTCCCTCTTCCTTCCTTCCCTTTCTTCTTCAATTCTTTGGAAACCTCAAGCCACTATCCTCCTTGGAAATTAAGCCTGACATTCTCTTCTCCCAATATCCTGTTGTGGCTGAGTGTCCATTTGTCACACCCCAGCTTGAAATGTAACTCCCTAAGAGAAGACATTCAGAACACTAGCTCTAAAATAGCCATGAAAACATCCTCACTCTATACCTCTGCCCCCTTATTTCTTCTTTACATTTTTATTTTTTGCATTCTGAAATTAGTTTACTTATTTTTTTTCATTTACAGTGTCTCTCTCCCAGTTAGAATGTAAGTTCTTGGAATGCAAAAATTCCACAGCCCTTTAGTATAGAGAAAATGTGTGATGAATACATAGTATATATATTTGAATGACTAACCTTTTGAATCAATAGATGTATGAATATATTAATAAGGGCTGGAGAGGGGACAGGGAGACACACTTTGACTTACTCCATTCATAATTATTTCCTAAAGAATGGGTGAGTGGTTTATCTCCTGGAACACATGTAAGTCAGTGTTACACTCCTATGTGTGCGTGGGGAGGAAGTTTATTATGACATCACTGAGTGGCTCACTTGAATCTCCTTTTATCCTGAAAATGTTTAGATATATCTGCTGTGCTACACACAGAAAAAGTGATAGAGAAAGCTGGCCACCACTTGGTTTATTCCCTTCCAAGTCCATTATATTTTTCAATTTAAATATGAGAGATAATCAATACACTTGGTGCATTCCAGATGTGTTTTTAAGACAGTAAACTGTAAATGTGATATGACCTGAGGTTGAAAAAAGAAAACTGTGTGCAGAGGCATCAGTGAATTTCAGTGCCATCACTGAGCAGAAGTAGCAAGAAGGATTTTGAAAGCAGGGAATGCAGCTTGTTCCTAGGGGCATTCTAAGTTTTAGGCAGTTTCTGCTTTTTTTCTCTTCCAACAATATTAAATGATCTTACCAATGTTATTCATCTTTCTTACAGTAATTTTATTTTACATATTTACCATGGCTGATTCTACTAGAACCTGAGTTAACCTATCACAAGAAAATCATTCTGAACAGAGACACAGTAAATTATCACAAGGTATGGGTTAAAGAAGTTTATGAAAAAAACTATCTTACTCAGGAAACAACTTAAAGGAAAATTGGATTAATTCTCTTCAGGAAGCAAAAAGTGTTTGTTTATTTAGTTATCTGCTTAGACATCAGGCATATAATGAAATTATAGATATATATGCACATATATGTATATAAAGTCCTGCTCTTCTTTTCTTCAAAATTCGTAGACTTTCTAGGAAGTCTTTTCTATATATTTTAGCTTCATTACATTCACCCTTTTATTCATTTATCTATAAATAAAGTTGTATTATAAAATTACCAAATGCCAGGCACTAATCTATAGTAGTGAATTCACAGGTCCCTAGCCTCACAGAGTTTACACTATATTGGAAATTATTAGCTGGCGTTTAAGAGCACTCCTGATACTCCAGCAGTCTTAGTTCTTTGGTGGGCATTATGTTAATATCATTTCTCATTCAAAGGACAAGGAGATTAAGTCTCAGAGCATGCAAATCACGTCTTCAAGATCATCAAGCTAGTAAGCATTAAATATGAGATTTAACCCCATCCAGTTTGCCCATGCCCACGAGTCCAGCTGCCATGCTAATTCAACTTTTTAACACATATTCTTCTAATACGTATTATCTATGCTACTCACATGTTTCCTTGCGTTTTTAAGTAAATTTAATATTTTAATGGTGAAAATAGAAAACAACACAGAAATTTGGAAAATGGAGAAAATATTCATATTGACACCATGTTATAACTATTATTCTCTAAATATTCTCATGTTTCAATCTGTTAACACTTGGAATCATAGTTCATGAGCAATTTCACCTCCTGTCTTTTCCATTTTATTATAATGTTTCTATAATTTTACATGCAGTTCACATACATTTTATTATAATGTTTCCACAATGCTACACAGACTTCATAATCATTATTTTTAGAGGCCACTTAAATGTATATTGAGTTGATATAGCATAATATAATTAATACGTTCGTTGGTAGCTATTTTACTTCACTGGAGGGAAGAACCCCATGATTTTATCACATAAAAAAGTCTTTAGAATTTCAATTCAAGTTAAATTGAACATGTGCAATTGTTTGACAACTTTATGATAGGTAGCATTCCAGGTACTGATATGTCTCCAAAAATGCACTTCAACAAATATTTCTTGTAGCCTAACATTCACCACACACTGTGATAGGTCTTAAGGATGTTTAATTGGTGGGAAACAGTCTCTAAACTGAAGAAGCTTCTAAATCAGTCACAGGTGACAGAAATCCAAAACAGTATTAGCTAGAACATATAAAAATGCAGCAAGTCTAGTAATGTGGTGTTGATGAAAATGGATGTGATAGAAAGGGCTTTGGAAAAGGTAATATTTACACAGAAATCTGAAACGGTGTTAGAAATTGGTTGCTTAGGTTGAGACTGCTCATGCTGTTATAACAAGATACCACAGACTGGGTGGATTAAACAACAGGCACACTTATTTCCATACCATTCTGGAGGCTGGCAGTCTGATATCTAGTTGCCAACAGGTTGGTCTCTGGGAGACCTCTCTTTCTGCCTTGTAGATGATGATCTGCTCTCTGTGTCTTCATATGTCCCCTTTTTTGTATGTACATGGAGAGAGAACCTGTATCTCTTCCTCTTTTGATAAAGACAGAAGTCCTGTGGGATTAGGGTCCTACCCTAATGACTTAATTTAACTAATTACCTCATAAGTGTCCTATGTATGGCCACAATCACATTGGGGGTTAGGACATCATATGACATCATATGAATTTTAGAAAGACACAATTCAGTCCACAACAGATAAGCAGAAGGGTGGAGATGAGAAATGAGTTAAATCCTGAGGAAGGGAAGGGATAGATGGATAGATAGGTAGGTAAAGTTCATCAATAATACATTTAGAAAATTGTTTTAAAAACATGATGGGGAGAGAAGAAACTAGTAAAATAACTTCATGCTATCTTAGAGGAGATTAAATTGAAATTTCCAGCAAAATTAACAATCACAGTTTGAACAGGTCGCTTAAAACAAGACAGGAAATCAATTATTTAATAGCATTTTTAGTTTATAGATTTGCTTCTAGTTAGGGTCAAGTATGAATAATTAACTTACTTGATTACAAAATCATTCTGAATAATCTGCTTATAATTTTAAAGATAATATGAAAACTATAATCATAAAATGTGAGAGAAGAAAATATATAGAGAGATGAAAGAAGGTTGTTAACAAGAAATATGTACCTCCAACAGAGGTCTCTAAAGAAACTAAACTAAAACTTTGTCAGGACAGGAGACAGGAATAAGATTATAGACTCAGATTCTTCTTTTGACCAATATTTGGACAAACTTGATCCGATTGATAAAGATGAAAAGATGACACCTGCCTTAAACTTATTATCTAATAATGATGTTCAAATGTTTTCAAAGGCTGTCTGTATTTCAATATATTAAATCTCTTTCTGTATTATGAGAGTTAGAGTTCAAAAAATCTTCCTTTGTGGACTCACAGTATATGTTAATATGACAGCTAAATTTTTTACATATTTTTAGAAAATGAAAATGATTTATTAAATACAATTTTAATAATTTGATTTATAAAAGAGCTGGAGGTGGCAACCCACAATAAATTAATCTATTGTGAATTATGAAAATATTAATCAGCTTGATGTAAACATCTGTGGTTCACAGAAATGGCCTGGAATTATTTATCAGTGTCATTTATCCTTTCTGCCTCACCTAACTCCACTTAATGACTGGGACTCGCATGTCTTTGTCATTACATAGGGAATAGAATATGTGCCAAAACATACAGCTCAGGGTTTAAAAGTTAAATTGCATGAATATTTATGAATACACTGTCTAGTATACAAAAATTCTAAAATACCTCAATGATTGAGATTTAGCATTCAACTTGACAGAGTGAGAAAATGTTCGCTTTAAATTTAAAACAGAATAACTACCATTTCTTAATCTGTTAGACTGTACTAACAGCTTTACCTCCCCTATTTAATTTAACTGTTATAAACAATTTTATTTAAAAAATACTGAAGAATGCATGGGAATGCAAATTGATGGTAAGTTATAAAGCCAGAATTTGAAATCAAGTATATCTGATTCAAGATGCCATGCTCATTTTTCTCATCTGCAAAATTGAAAAAATATATACCATGTCCTCCTTAACTCACATTATATTGAGGTTCAAATGTAAGAGTGAGAATATTGTAAATTGTGACATCAAAATAGTTGTACAATTATTTATTCAGCTATGGGTGATGGTTGCTAGTACAAGCTAATAACAACATAAAACTCATATATATGTGGATAGTTGAGTTAGAATGAAGTTCTTCAGTGGATTAACAGGAATTACTGAAAACTTGTTTTGTGGTTGTTAAGTTCATCAAATCATTGAAGAAGAAATGTTTGAAAAGTCCTTTAAATCACATAAAGAAAGTAGATGTTTGATCCAATTCCAAATCAATATCCCTTCCTCCTTTAAAAACATATGTCTAATTTCCAGCTCACTGTACAAATTTTTTCCAAATCTTTCAAACCTCAATGGCATTCTTCTCTGGTGTTTCTATATGAAAAGCTTCCTGGATGTCTGTTTTATATTGTTCTAGTACTTATCCAAATATTCATTTTTAATTAAAATTTCCTATCTCTATTTCCTAAGGCTGTTACGTAACTGTGTCTATGATACCAGAGACATCACGGACTTTGCTTCTGTAAGTCACAAAACCCTTCAATTAATTGTCCTGCAATTAGCAATGCACAATGAAGAAGTAAGTTCTCAATATTTGCTTGTGGTTGACAAGTATTATGACAATGCAATTTTCTGAAAAGGTTACCAGCTCACTGGGAGTGTTTAACAACCTGGGGCCTGACATAATAGACCATATTGCATTCATATCTAACATCATGAGGCCCACTATAATATAAATGATGAAACTAAGCAAATAGCTAAACTGGTAGAGACTTTATGCATGGATTAATGTCTTTGAAAAATGTTTATTAGTGTATTTGTACCTCCAGTATGTCTGAAAAATGTAGGTAATAATCTACCTTCTGGAACAGCACTGAATATATATATGTATATGTGTGTATATAAATATATATATGTATATGTGTATATATATGTATGTGTATATATATATATGTGTATATGAATACATTTATTTAATTTCACATCCACACACCCACAAGCAAACATACAAAATATCCATTATATATATTTGTAAACTTATATAGAGGACTTCCTTTTTTATGTGTGAACTATGCACGTGGTATCTTATTTTTAAAACACATTATGTGTATAAGAAAGACTGCATTACACATATCCATATGCAGGAACCTAAGCGATTGTTGATCTTTTTATTAAATAGGACTATTACTCCATGATCTCTTATTTCTAAATCCAGAACTCTCTTCCCTACTGTCCTATGAAGGGGAAAGTGGCATGTGTGTTGAAGAGCAGAAGTTGATGAGAGGCCTTTGTAAATCAAAGAATGAAAACTCATCATTTTGTCCTTAGATATGTGACATACAATTTAACCACATTCATCAAAGGAAAAACATTCAGGAAAAACTTTAAGTCCCATATTTCCATTTGTTAAAGGTGATATAAGTTGATCTTTTTTATTGCTTTATGCTTTTTTTTTTTTTGAAAAATGAATTTTCCTCATTGAAGAAGTTTGCCCTGCCTTGGAAAACAACTTGCCATCAAACAAGTTCACAAGATATTTACAAGCTTGATGCATTAAAGGGAAGAATTTTTGTATACAAGTCTTTGCAAATTTTCTTGGATGAAATGCAAGAAGGGTTTGATTTGTATGAGATTCTACCTGATGGCAAACAGGGCAGAGCTATCACATGGTTCCCAGGAGGCTTACACCCAACAGCATGAAAACTTGGAAGTCTGCCTTTATTAGCTTATGTGATGACTGCAGAGCTCAATCGCATTTAAGATTTAATATCATTGGCAATATGCCTCCAGCAGCCACTGAATAATATGGAGTAAAAATGTCTTAATCTCCAAAAGATTGCTGCCTTTTAAAGTAAATTACTCTAGTTACATTAACAAGTTAACTAGGTACAAGGTGAGAATATAAAATCTTAGAACTAAACTCTGGTTCATATATATTCAAAAGTTAGCAGGATAAAAGCAATGTATAGACTAAGAAGAAGCAGGGAGAAATTTGTGATGTTTGGACACCAAAGATGTCTGAAATTTATGAGAAAGAAGTATCAACCTAGTGTAAAAAGCTGGGTCTCCTTTGGCTCTAATACTAAGTTTGTCATTTATAAGTAGTGTGATCTTGGACAAGTAACTTAAATTCTTAATATCTGTTTTCTTGATTGTAAAATTGGTTTAATAATGAAACCAAGCTCATGGAATTATCGGGGAGGCTTTAAATGATAAAATACATTAAATTATTAGAACATCTAGACTTTTATACTATAGTTTTATGTTATTATCATTATCAAAGTCATTAAAATTAGGAATTAAAAGTGATCATTTTCTTTATTTTTCTATATGTAACTTCTATTGTTACCACAATTTCATTATTTCTTAATGCCTACATTCAGTTCAAGCTCTAAAGAGAAAAGACTGAATTTTTTCTATTATTTTAAAGGGTTAGTAACACATTCTTTAGAATGGAACAAAGTCTCTTATTCTTTATCCTAAAATGACCCACTAAAATAGTAACCTGTAAGTTACAGAGAATTTGGTAAATCTAAAAACTCACCTTGCTATTTATTTTAACATTAAATTAAGATGAATGCAAAGATTCTTTAATCTGTAAATAAAGATGAGAGATGCATCAGTACATATTTGGTGATTGAAGCCAAAAAATTAGTAATTTTGGACATTAGGAAATTTAAATCCTAGGACATTATTTAAGAATGTACAACTGCTAGACTGGAACCAAAACACAAACACTGGAGTGGAGGCTACCAATTGTAAAGCTAGTATTCATAAACACTAAGGACTTCTCTCAAAATACTTTGATATTTTTCCCCCAAAGTGTGACCAAGGATAGAGCATTTATCGAGACTTAATTGTGATAAGTATAAGGATTATGTGTTTGTCTGAAATCCATCAATGAAACATAATGAAATAGTCTATAACCACGGATTTAATATTTCCCCTGATATTTGATTGTGAATATGGGGGGTGGAGAATAAAGTTTAATAAAATTTCAATCACATAGATGCAATAGCATTCAATCTCAATATCCCAAACAAGTGGTTCAAAACAGAATGTCATATATCAAGTCACTAATATGCTCATCCAGGACAATGACATTAGCATTTGTCATCTTGTCACTCGTAAAAACCCTGAAGACCTCAAGAGGCAGAAATATCCATTTTCCTGCCCCCAAAGGCCAGTCTCAGATAGGTTGATGTAAATTCTCATGTATTTAGAATCAATTGGAGACTTTTCAATAAAACTAAAATTATATAGCAGTTTTAAAAAGAATTTTACTCTCAGAGGAAACACAGCAGTAATGAGAGAGAGAGAAAAAATAAAAAAAAACCCTTGCATTTACTTGGCATTAGTTTTGGCTATTTAGATTCTGCTTTCAAAGGATGTCCATGATAATTATTTTTCTTTATTTTCCTTCGGATTGGCCCTTCATTTGAGAATGACTGTGTAAGCTCTATGTTTTGAATATGCGGCTGATTGACAACAGCAAAAGAGGAAGAAATGGTCACTTAACTTGAAACTCCACAGGAAAACAGGACACTCATATAAAGATGATTTTAAGAGCTGAATATATGTTATTCTGTTTGAAAATCATTGTACTGAGAGAATTTTAATAATAATATTGTAATTAATGTGTGATGAGAAGGAAGTCTGCATTTATGGTACTTCTACAATATTCACTTTGATTTCATGTCTTTTAAAAATATATTTTCTACAGTAACATATCTGGTTCATTGACAGTCATTTATACTACTCATTAGATGATAATACATGAATGAAATTGTAGTTAAATGCATAAACTATCACTACAGGAGGCAAAGATTCTAAAACAAATGCATTAAAGCTGTCTGCCATTCTGCCTGATGCTCCAGTTGATCGCTGATATTTAGGTTGCCATGACAACATGAAATGTTTGTACTACTTAGCATTTAAGAATTTATTTTAATTTTTATCCTTATTTGATTTTTTAATATATTAAATGATAATTTCTCATATATTTCTGTTATATATCAAAATAATAAAACATTTGAGCACCTTAAACTGTTCTAATGTTATTATAAATATTATTGTAATAAATTATATAGTTACTGTTTATGAAGTTACAATAAATTATATAATTAATAAAAATATATAGGTATATAGTTTTCTGACAAATTATTAAAATACTATAATAAAGGACACAAAAAATTATGGCAAATGTTTTGCCCTTATGGAATACTTCTTTATTCCTAGTAATACAAATAATTCTAAGAATTAACAGCAGCCCTGATATTTAATAATTTAATCCATACACACACATGCAGACACACATACACTGACACTAACACACAAAAATCATATACTGGCCAATGTTAAGGGCACCTTCTTAAGAAGAAAGTGTCATATCTAACACTTGTTTTGTTGTTTTGGTGGTTGAAACTCTCCCAGTAGGGACTTTGCTTTATTGGTAACCCTCTCTTCCCAAAATGCCATCACAAGGAAATGACTGATTCAACTGTGGCTAAAGAGTTTATGAGTGATTTGTTCACAACTTATTTCTATTTTTCATTTTGTGAAGATCAATGGAAGTCAGCAGTTATGATACTTACAAATCTAAAAAGCATTAAGTGCACCACCACATAGTAGGTCCAGGAATGTTCCCATGTGTGTTTATCAGCTTTACTTATACAAAAGCCTACAGCAAAACTCCAAAGAAGGACTCCATCTTTTCACCTCCTGCTCCTGGGAAGGCGGTGGGGATATTCAGCCTGAGGGGCCAATCATATTAAAATAAAAGGTAAAGAAATGGAGCACAACTTTATACAAGGCCAAAAATAATATAGACCTTGTTTAGAACTATTACCTATTAAAGGACGTGTGAAAAGCAAGAACAACTACAGATAAACAAACACCCTTTGATCCCAAAAGCCTGTCTTTCCTTCCCACTTCTCTGTTAAAAACCACAAATAAACTTAATAAGGTTATCAGTGTTTTCAGATGACACCTTAAACTCAGGAAATGACCAATATTCAGCCCAATTGGCTTAGTTTCTCAGGGATTGTCTTCAAAGAGAACATAAGAGAAAATACTTGGTGTTTCAGGGAACATTATTTCTTCCTGATGAAAAGGGAGAGTAGTAAGAAAGATCTCCTCTACACACTCCTTCCTTGCTGCTTTCAGATGTTGTTAACTGAGGATGTGATACTGAAACCTCAGCACCATCTGATGAATGGGGGAGTAGCCCGAATACTCAGCAGAATGCTTGAAAAGGATTCCATCATTCCATCACTGGAACACCGTTTTTGATATTCTCTTTTTCTAGAATTTCTATTAAAGGAAAACACACAAGTGCCTACAGTAGAAGCCAAAATTATTCAGATTTTCTGCAACTTGAAGACAACACATCCTCACTGAATCAGATGCCCACTTGGAAATCAGATTCAGGATTACACATATTTGTTGATGTTCTCCATTCTCTTATTCCACTAGGAAGCAGTTTTGGTTAATTTGTGAAAGCAGAAAGAATTTAAAGCCATAGGAAATATATAAATTATGATGGCTATAGAATCTGCTTGCCCTCATTTTGTTCACTTGTAATTTTATCTGGTACCCTTCTTTTCTCTATTTCACTTACTTTTACTGCTTCATTTTCATGTGCTTTATCCTATCAATTGACATCAATTCATATTACCATATTTGGTTGGGCAAGATAAGAAATTATTACCCATGCTAATCCAAATAGCATAACATTCAACTATCAGTGAGTACACATGTATAGCATATAATTTTGTGCCTTATTTTTATCTTTGCAATTATGCTCTGTTTACCATGATATCCAATTGAGGACAGAGAGAGGGCAAAGATAGAAAACATTCAGGAAAAAGTCAGAGCATACCACAAAAATGCAACAAATTAGAAAGCTAGAAGGTTAATAGTAACTACTTAATCCAGTTCCATTCATGATAAAACTAAGATGAGAGACACAAAGCAGTATCAATCTCTTGTGGTGGTATAGTCAAGAAATGAATCCAGGTTCCTATTTACTGACATGGTCCTCTCTTAATTGCATTACATGGCATGCATTCAAATGGAGCATCTTGGATGTCACATGATTTGCCCTGTTGATAAGCCAAGGCAAGTTAGCCTTACCTATGTAAAATATTAAATGAAGGATGGATGCAGTAATGAGCTAACAAGAGTGAAGCTAAAAGAACAATTTAATTTAATTCAAAACAGTACAGATAGATTTTCTTTTTAATCCTCTCTTCTCCCAATTCCCCAGTTTGAATATTTCTTCTGGGCACTATCTTATTTAATTATAATTATTTGTTGATATCTTCTTGCATCTGTATGTATATTTTTTAACTCTGGTCTTTCTATTCATGTATAGGCCAAGCATTTTTTCTAGGATCTAGGAAGATTGTGTAAATAAACTGACAAATTGCCCCTTCTCATGTATCTTTCACTCTAATGTGAGAAATAAATAATAACAAATAAATATATAACCTAACATTGTGTATTTTCCATGTGCCAGGCACTGTTTTTAGCCCCTTAGATAAAGTAACATTATCACTATCAAGGTACTATTATTAGCCTCATTTTTAGGGTTATGGAAACCAGAGCACAGAGTGGTAGGTAAAATTGCTCAAGGTCACATAACTATTAAGAAGCAAAACCGAGGAAATATGGCTCCAAAATCCGTACTCTTAATCACTATGCTATGACAGTTCTCCATGTAAGAAGAGTTCTGAAAACAAATTAGAGTGTAACTTGTTAAGAGAAAATAGCATGAATGTGTGAAAGATGAGAGAGTTTTTAGTTAAGGAAATAGATACATGCACCCCAATGTACATAGCAGCAATATATACAACAGCCAAGACATGGAAGCAACCTAAATGTCCATTGATAGATGACTAGATAAAGAAGTTGTGGTATATTTACACAATGGAATGCTACTCAGTGATTAAAAAAAAAGAATAAATTAATACCATTTGCAGCAACATGGATGGATCTGGAGGTTGTCATTCTAATTGAAGTAAGCCAGAAAGAGAAAGAAAAATACCATATGATATTACTCATATTAGGAATCTAAAAAAAAAAAAGAAAAGAAAAGAAAAGAAAAAGAGGGCACTAATGGACTCATCTACAAAACAGAAACAGATTCTCAGACATAGTAAACAATCTTATGATTACTGGGGGAAATGGGTTAGGAAGGGATATATTTGGAAGTTTGAGACTTGCAAATGTTAACAATTATATATAAAGATAGATTAAAAACAAATTTCTTCTGTATAGCACAAGGAACTATAGTCAATATTTTGCAATAACCTTTAATGGAAAAGAATATGAAAATGAATATAGGTATGTATATATGCATGACTGGGACATGATGCTGTACACCAGAAACTGATACATTGTAACTGACTATACTTCAATTAAAAAAATGAAATGAAATAAAAAAATAATAGGAGAGCCTCAATGAGAAGATAAGGGAGTTAGCCAAGTAACTAGATGAGAAGGAACTTCAAAGGGGTCTGCAAAGGTAAAGCCTTACTGTGGGATGTGCTTCCTGTGGTCAGGGCATAATCAAGAAAACACCTTGGATGATCTGCAAATGGCGGATGAGTCAACAGAGTGAGAAATGACCAGATCATGTCAGACTTTTGATTGCAGTATGTTTTTTATGAGTAATGAAAACATTTTGAGGAACTCTGAGCAACTAAGTAGCACATTCAGATGAAAAGGATTAGTTAGCCTGGGAAATACCATATAGGCACTAAAAGTGAAAGAAGAAGAATCAATAAATATTTGAGCTTTAACAGCAGAGGTGGTGAATGGTGGTCTGTTTTGTTTTTTTTTTTTTACATTTGTATCACAATTTCCTGGACACTGGATATGAGGGGTGGAAATAGCCTAGAGTTAAGTCTGACTTCAAGTTTTTTGACCTTAGCCCACAGGCAAATGACAGTGCCAGGTACTGTAGTCAGGAAGCCTAGGAGAGAAGCAGATTTGAGGGTAGGGTAAACATGCAATTTGTGAATCTGTAACTTTGAGACACCTGTTTTTCCTACATTGTTTTATATGGTAGCCTCTGGTACTTAGCAGAGACCAAATTTTACATTTTATTTAATCTACTGAAGTTAAACTTAAATTTAAAGCTGCTACTCAACTCACTGAAAAATTTTCCTTGTATTTGGATCAACTTAGCTTGTGACTCTACTTTCTGAATTGAAAATTTTATAAAATCCAAATACAGATCAAGTAATTGATGAAAATCTAGTATCTGAATTGGGATATCCTTTAAGTGTAAAATACATGCTAATTTTCAAAGATTTGAGGTGAGTACCCCATTAAATATATTGTCTTCCATTCATTAGAGATATTGAGATTGGAGATACGCATTTTGAAAGCATCAGTAAAAACATGGTGTTGAAGCTTTGGAAATTAATGATTTGATTAAAGAGTGTGTTTGGTTAGCAAGGAGTAACATCTTCCTATGGGTTGACAATGTGACCATGGTGAGCACCTGGCTTCTTCAGAGGAGGTCTGGTTTGCTTATTTGTGTTCAGGAGTTGGAGGATGGGTGGGGAAGGAAGGGAGAGGAAGGGGAGCTTTTATCCTCTTTGTTTTCATACAATCTTAGAAAAATAGCTAGATGCTTAGATTTCAGTCCTTTTCACCCACAATTTTCAGTACATTTAGACCAATTTTGGCAAGATAAAACTAACCATCAAATCATTTAGCTAATTTTCAAAAATTTTCCCAGAAAAGTAGTGATTAATTAAGATTAGGATTTAATTACATTTCAATGTATAATTCAGCAATGATTCCATTATCCTCAGGGTGACCAGATGCCCAGGTTTTCACACCCTGCTTTAGTTAGAAGTTTCTTGTTTGATTTAATTATCAATAGTGCTCCTTTTCACCCTAAACTCTTTCCTGATTCAGATGATAAATTATATATTCACCCAAATTATTCTACTGTTTTTCTTTAGTCTGATGAATCAAGGGTTTTTTTTTATTAGTTTATTTCATCTGGTTTTCTGTTTTTGCTTTTATTTTGTTTTTTGGTTTGTGCTTTACTTTGTTTAATTTCATATTTTTATTTTATGTTTCCTAATACCTGTCTTATTGTTTTCCATTCATCTCCACCACATTATTTTATATCAGGTCAGCATCAATTCTTACTTGGATTATGCAATCAGATTTTTAACTAGTGTTCCTGCCTCCTCATCTCATTACTCTAATCCTATCAACAATGCAGGACTGATCTTTCTAAACTACTATAAAGGAAGTAAATGTGAAGGATTCAGAATGGCAGAAAAGGAAGAGATTGATAAAAGAAAGACAGAATTGGATGTGAGACCAGCCTCACAATGTGCTGACATTTAAATTTGACCTTGATAAAGAGACAGACATTTCCCCATGGGGGTAAAAAATGAAAAGAAAAGGCAGAGACTTTGATAAAGAAGAAAAGAAGGTAAAACCAGGAGAAGGTTGTAGACCTCCCTGACATAGGACTGTTCAGTTTATGCTTTCCTGCTACAAAGCTCTTAAACATTTTTTTATCTCTTCTCAGAAAACATTTTTTGCAGAATAATGTTTATTTTTTACATAAATGCATACTGAATGCACTATAAAATGTGATAACTCAACAATATGATTCCAAACAAAGACACACCCAAAAATGAAAAGAGGTTTCTAGTGACAAATTGTCTAGCTTGTACAATGTCACATGGGGCATTTTGAGTCACCTGCCATGTTTTGATGGACCCCAAGCAATTTACATTCCCCTACCTATGCCAATCAAGACAAGTAAAAATGTAGCATTTTCTGCAACTCCTCTATCTGTTTTGCACATGCAATATTTCCAAGTATTTTTAAATCCTCTCTAATATAGCCTTTATCTTTTCCTAAGCATGTTTTCTGTGTTGTAACAATATTTAAGGGCTGCTTGTTTGTTTGCCAGAATAACTGGCACACTAAAAGCCTGGAAACATAAACAAAGAATAAAGTAAGTTTCTAAGAATGATCCCTTTGCTGTTTTTATCTACCAACCACAAGTCATTTATTCTTTTTTTAGTGAGGCCAGCACACATTCAGTAGAATTCATGTTATGGAAATAATTTTCTAATTAATAATTTGGTGTTTTAAATAATTACTTTTAGGACCAGAGATTCTTAGCATGTTAAAATGCTAAATGTAGCCACTTCTTCCAAAAATACACACCAGGCTCATGGCATCAGTGAGGTCACTTTCATTAGGGCATGGGTGAAATGAGGTAGGCAGAGTAATTAGGAATTGGGAAATCAGAACAAGAACCTTAATTCTGCTAAGAAAATCCCCAGACTTTCTTTTATTTACTGCGGTGTTCTAGCATCTAGACCAAAGCCTGACTTTCATTAGCACTAAATAAACACTGATGAATGAACTCAAGGATACCAAGCACAGCAGTTCTTCAGTTTTCTCATCTGATGTTAAAGGGTCATATCAAAGAATTCTGATGTTTCTGTTGCATCCTATATTCTATAGTTTAGCTAACAAAACAATGTTAAATGTTATTTTTGTTGCCTATCATTTTCCATATATCATTCTTCCTTCCTTCCTTTCCTTTCCTTTCCTTCCTTTTCTTCTCTTTGCTTATTTCTCTTTTGTCCTCTCCATCTTTGTCTTTTTTCTTTTTTTTCTTTCTTATTAACATATTAAAGATAGTAGAACTGAATCTTTTCAAGTTTAAATAGCATGAGTTATCTTTGCTTAGAAGCAGATGATAAGTAGTGGTCCAGAAAAAAGGAAACAAGAAGCCCTTCTCTGCCTTTCAGAGAATGCACAGAACATAGGAAACACTTCTTTTCACATAGAAAAGGAAAAGCTGTCAGCCCTGAGACACAGGGAGGTGCTGAGTTACAGGTAGAAATCACTGATTATTAACTCAATTTTTGGCCTATCTCTCCTCCGTGGAGAACAGGGGATGAGGCTGAAAGTTCCAAACTTCTGATAATGGCTTGGTCTGGTGACCAGCTCTGATGCTGAAGCTATCCAAAAGCCCACCAAGAATTTACTCATTAGAACAAAAGATATTCTCATCATCCAGGAAGTTACAAGAGATTTAGAAGCTCTGTGTCAGAAATTGGTGGCAGAGACCAAATATATATCCTATGTTTCACATATATTCATATATTCAAGATAAGAAAATATATTTAATAATTAAAATAATATGCCTTCAATGAGCATTTTACTTATATTGTAGTATCAATTGCCATAGTCACTCATTTGGAAAGTACTATTTTAATCCTTAGTTTTACAGATAAGGAAACTAAAGCATAAAGGCTTTAAGTTACTTGATTATATCTAGAACATGCCTGAGCCAGAATTCCAATCCACGCAGTTTACTCTAGAGTTTACTATTTTAAACATTTGTACATTTATGTAGTGATAGCTGCAATTGTTTGGATAAAATAATTTAGAAATATTTTAAATAAGATTCTTTAGATAAGTGGCTGTTCATGGTTCTACTGCACATAATCATATAGTGATGTCTGAGTTTACCATATTGAATGGAAAATGATATTGTTTTTTAAAATCATATGTAGAAGGTTTGCCAGAAGTGTTAATAATTTCCTGGAAGTGCTATAACACTTGAGTAAAGAAATTATTTTGATCTATGTTCTATGTTTATTACTTTACAAGAAAGAACAATTCTGAGAATATCAGAGAGTGACAATTTAATTTGGATATACCACAAAACCATAAATGAGTTTGTAGATTGAAACAAATTTATGTCTGGGAGACTCATTAAACTAATTTGTTACCTTTTCCTGTTAATGAATTATATGAATAGCAATAATTACCTATCCTATAGTACTGCCATCAATGACAGTTCATTTTTTTCTATAAAGTAATTTAAGATAAAACAGCTGATCAAAATGTTCATAATGATGCAAAATATTTTTAATGTATTAATGTCCATATGCATAAAATAGAAACGCTCACATGGTATCATGTAAAGATTAAAACATATTGAAATCGGATGTGTTTCCCCCCCCACAAGATTAGTCTCCAACATTTCTAATGAAATCATCAAGACATATAAAATAAGTAAAATTTTCTATCAGCAAAATAGATTAAAATTTACTCACAGATTTGACATTTGAAAAATTACTCCCAGACAAAAACAAGTAAAGCCAGCTTCAAAAATTTGCCAACCAAAAAATCTGTAAAGCAGAATTGAACACATAAGAATCAAAGAATGACCACATTCATGGCCTCCAGTATCACACTAGATGAGAAAGCTTATTATTCTTATTCAGATTTGTTAAGAAAATTCTCAATTCTGTAGGAATCCATGCTGGGGAAAAAAAAATTCATCCATTCAGGACACAAATCTCATTGAAATCCTTAGTCTAGCCCAGTCTTTCATATGCTTATTTGGCTGTGAAATGCACTATGGGATCATTTTCATGAGTTTTTGATAATGCAGGCCACTGGGCTATTAATCCCAGCTTGTGGACTTTGTTCTAGATAAATTCATTGACTTTGTCTTCAGAAAAAGAAATTCTTACTGCAGGATGAATTTACCCACCTTGGCTACATCAGTATGCAGCAACTTCCTTCCTGTTCATCAGCCATTAGCCTCATCTGAGGGCTGGACAAATCAAACACTCTGAGAATGGCAGAGAAGAAAGATGAGAAGAACTGGGTCTTTGTTGATGTCACTGCATGTCAACAAATACAGTTTCATAATGTCCTGTCTCTAAATGTCTTGTATACAAATAATATACATGCAGTTAAATGCAAGTTGTTTTGGAGTCTTCTGTTATTTGAAATCTAACAATATGTACCAGCCTGTTGTGCTTGATTCTCTAGAAAATTTCCTGATGGACTTTATTGCCTTACAATGTTGTTTCTGGGATGTAGAAGGTTTGTATCTAACACTTGAATTTTATAAACTATGGCCTAAGGCTTAAAATCTGTACCTTAATATATTCTAACTTTTATTTTCAAACAGCAAAATTTTCAGTACTGAGAAATGCTCCTCTAATTTTTGTACCTTCTTTATTTATTAAATACTTAGTGAAAGGAGCAAAACAAGCTGAGTTAGTGATTTTCATGTTACACGTTGCAACATCAAGTAAAATATTCACTTGCAGCTTAGACTAATCATGAAAAAAAATCCAAGTTTCCTTGGATAAAATATAATCCTTGCCATTCAGTGGTCAGAGTTAAATTTATTATGGTTATTTATGTTGTTATGTTTTATTTTATCTAAACAATCTTTCAATCCCCCAAATGTGAGGTTTTTTGCTTGTGTTTTTTCTGCAATCTGACACCTATAGGTGAGAGAGAAAAGCCCTACACTCATTTCTTTCTTTATACACATTCTCTGAAAGCATTCTCAAATATATATCATGTCTCTAAAGAAAAGCATAGTACATCCTCTGAAATTTTCCTGGCTCCCTCACTAGGCACATCTCCAGCATCATGTTGATGGACCTTTTCAGATTGTCAGCATCTGTGATTTTATGCTTGCACTGTAGGGAAAACTGAAAATGTAGTTAGATGATGCAACCAACCTATATCCTTTAGCTTGACCATGATAATTTCAGTTAGACTTCATCAAAATATACGCACTTGGTTTTGTTCATCTAAAGCTAAAGAATAACAAAGAAATACAACATTGAATACCTTTGTAGGACAATTTTTTTTTTCAGGAAAATATATGTGCTTCTTCTTCTTTTTTTGCCTTTTACAGCAGAGCCTTTAAATACTCCACAAACAATATGAACAAATGAAACCAATGGATTTGTCAATATCTGAAATGTTGTCATAAGGAGAAGCCAAGAACTTAGATATATTGGGAAAGTCTTTAAAAACATGAGGAAAACAAATTAAATGGAGACACACATCTTGAATAATCCTTTATAATAAGAAAAAAAAAGAAAAAAAAAGACTCTAGAGGGAATGCATGGAACTACTGTGTATTCATTTTAAAGGTTCTATTTGTTGGTTCTTTACTTAAGACTCACTCCCTAGAATTCTAACTAGAGCACTCAGTTTTTCTTTTGTGAAATGGCATTCCCATTCCACTCTCTCCTTGAGTTCGATGGGAATGATTAATCTTAAGCTCTGTGAAGGACTCCTATTCTCCTAGCCACAGAATTCAGTTCTGAGATGACCACAGGACCTAATCCGTGTCATGTGACATTGAGAACACTTAGCTAAGGCAGTAAGGAAAGAAGCTTTGTCTAACTCCTTGAGAACAACAGAATATTGGACTGGTTGGAGTAGCATAGGGATTTTAGGAACTCCTATATATATTTTACTCATCAGATGAGCTGTCCTAATGGTGAAAGTGACTCACAGAGGAAAAAAATGCCCAAAACATCACAGAATACACAGAAAGCAAAATTTCTGAGGATGTGTGAATTTGGAAATTAACATTCAAAAGAATCCAGGGCTCTTTTTAAGTTTTCTGCTCTGTGATCTAAACAGTTACCTTTTTATTTAAATGAGTATATATACATTTATTTACAAATATTTCATATATTAAATATATTATGTATATAGTTATATTTAACTATAAATCTCTTAAATTTTTCAAAGACCAAGTTCAAAATTGAGACTACCAATAAGCCTTTGAAGTAAGTGAAACAATACTGAATTCAGATTTCTAATCACTTAATAATGAAGAAATAACATTGCAATATCATTTATTCTAAAAATTGTACATATTATAGCATACATTTTTTTAATTTATTTTAAAATATTTTATATATATATAAACAATCAAATATTTCAAGAAGGCAATTTTGCTGAGCATTTAATATGTCTCAAACATTGTTCTAAATATTTTCACATATTAAATCATGTAATCTTTAAAACAACACCATGAATTAGGTTTCTGTATTATCTTGATATTATAGGAAAACACATCCAAGATATTGGTCATCAGCATCCAGGAAATTAACATTTATTTATTATATAAATAATAGGTTGATTGTGAAAAGAGATTGTAGGAGGTAAAGTATAAAACCAGTGTATCACAGGTTAAGATTTAAGTTTCACCCATTAGGTTAGAATAGCTCTATTTTTGTTTTTCCTCTCACTATTGCAGACTTGTAGTACAAGAATTAAGTACATATTTCCCCATTCTACTTTCTACATGCTTTCAATATCCCCAGTTCCCCCAACAGAGATATTCTAATGCTTTGGGCATGAATAATTGAATATATGTGTCTACACACATATGTTGAATATATATGTATCCTTTTAAGTATAATGTATTTTTCTTGCATATCTTCATTGTTTACATGCATAAATGTGATTGAGAAATGATAATACAATGACATTTTATTTTTATTCTTGTTTGTGCTCAACTTCATGTTTTAAGATCCATCAAAATGCTCTGAGGGCCTCTAGTTTATACATATTTGTTTTGCTACCTATTATGGCATCAAATGTATTACACATATCCTACATTTGTTACCTATTATGGCATCGTATGTATTACACATATCCTACATTTGCTACCTATTATGGCATCGTATGTATTACACATATCCTACATTTACATTGTTATTTTTAGTAATCAGTAACAAGGATGGTTCCAATTGTTTGCTTCCACATAGAATGCTGTAATAAACATCTTGAAAATATACACTAAAGGACTTATCATGTACAGAGGCCCCTCTTTCCTTTGCTTATTAGTGAGCTTTGTCCTCTTCGCATTTGGTCTCTACTGTTTTTTATTATGTTGATATAAACTTGTATAGTGTAGATGTGAAATATTTTTCAGATACTAATTTTGCAAATACCTTCATATCTCTATTATCTCAGCTTATTTTTCAGTTGTGCCTTTGATTGAACAACAATATTAAATTTACCAATACTGAACCAGAATTTTTAATTTTTGGCCTTGTATATGTGCTTTCAAATGCTTTATTAAAACCCCTTACTGAACACAATGGTGAATATAGTTTCCTTGGTTTTATTCTATTACCTTTACAATTTTACTATTCCCATATAGTTCTTTGTGTATATTGATATGTAGAGATCCAAAGTTATAATCTTCTCCATGATTCAGTTTTTCCAATACCTTCCTTTAAACAAGCTGCACTTTGTCCAATTTTTGTGATACTTTTACCACAGAATAGATTCATTCATATGTGTTTTAATTCTATTTTAAAAATTTCCAATTTATTCCAAGAAGCTGATTTGTTTACTGTGATGTTTATACTACATTGTTTTGTTTCTTTAAAATATGACATCTTCTCAGGTAGGAAAAGTCTTCCAGGTTCTTTTTTTTTTTTTTTTTTTGAAATGATTGAACTATTATTAAATAGATGCTCTTGTGTATGTATGTTGAGTATTTACTAAAAATAATTTGTCAGGAATTATAATTTAAACTTCACTGAAGTTATGATGGTTTGGGTAGTGATAGTGGGTGACCTGGTCTTATTGTCAATCTTAAGAAAATATGGAATGAGCAAATGCAAATTACAATATATAAAATAGATGAGCAATAAGGATTTACTGTATAACATGGAGAATTACACCTAATATCTTATAATAACACATACTGGAATAAAATCTGCAAAAATACTGAATCACTATGCTGCATACCTGAAACTAATACCAAAAAAACCCATATAAATTTTTCTAGTACATTTAACTTTTACAGAAAGTTATATATCATTTACAATCTTAAAATAGCTACCCTCTGTTCATTGCATTAATAGGATAATATTCTTTAAGTACTTTTATGTATCTATTTAAATATAAACAAATATAAAGCACTTCCTGAAGTTGGTGTCCCAATAGGGTAGAATAGATTTGGACTACCCCATAGAGCCTTATTCCTACAGATATATTTTATTATTATTTGGTATGGCAGCCCCCTGTAAACCCAAATTCAACAGCTGCTTTTTATTTGATATGAGTCAGCATGTAGAGTGGAAATTTTTACCCCAGGACACGTGTTAAAAACCATCAGCCATAATTGTTTAGTACCACAACTGCTTGAGCCAATAACAACACCTGGAGCAAATGGGAAGATGACCAAAAGACTTAAAAGGAAAAATTGGAAAATAGGACATCCATAGGGGGTTTTAAATAGCTCTGATATATTCCTGAGAATGTGGAAGGTCATGTATAGGGCAGTTTTTAAGCCCAGGAAGAACTAAGAAGGTCTTAATATCTCACTTCTGGCTGATATTGAAACTTCAAAGTGAGAGATGAAGCATAGTGTAAACTGAAGGAGCATTAAAGATGTGTCTAACATGCACATAAAACCCCTCAGCAATATCCAGGAGACTTATTGGAACATCGCATTTAAGTAAAGTATGTGCACTTATTAGGTGACCGCTAAGCTAATAAAAGTAGTTCTGGTGACAAGTGATATAGAACACAGACTTTACAGGTTTGTTCAGGAAATGTACCAAAAAAAAAAAAAAAGCAGTAAGAACAAAAATCTTATTTCCACAATTGCCACATTATATTACTTTAAATGTTCAGTTTTCAAAAAAAAACAAACAAACAAATTTATGAGACATGCAAAGAATCACGAAACTATGCTACACAATAGGGAAAAAAGAGTAAAGAAACTGTCCCTGAGAAAACTTAGATGTGGGATACACTTTACAAAGACTTTATATCAACTTCTACAAATATCTCCCAAGAATCAAATTAAATCATGTTTAATGAACTAAAGGAAAACATAAGAGTTATGCCTTGCTAAATATAAAAATGTTTCCATATACTTACAGATGACATGTGAGTGGATACAGAAATTACAAAGTATTTCACACACACTCAAACACAATTACAAGTAACAAATGAGTTTAGCAAGATTGTTGGATATCAAATCAGTATAAAATATTAGTTGTAATTCTATACAATAGCAGTGGACAAATTTCATACATTTATGATCTTGCATATAAAAGAATAAAATGTTTAAAATCTATTTATCAAAAGAACTATAAGACTTGTACACTGAAAACTGTAAAACCTCTTTTAAAGAAATTAAGATAAACTTACATAAGTGGAAAGGAATCTTGTATTCATACATTGGCAAAGAATATTTTGGGGGGATCAGTAGTTCCCAGACTGATTTAGATTCAGTGAATTCCCTATTGAAATTCTACCTAACTTTTTCACAGAAATTGATAAGCTGACTGTAAAATTTATATGGAAATTCAAGGGTCCAGGATACCACAAAAATGGAAAAGAAAAACAAAGGTAGAAGACTCACATTTCCCAATTTCAAAACTTTCTATAAATTACATTATTCAAGATGGTGTGGCACTGTCAGAAGGATAGAGATCAAGTTAACATAACCCACCTCTTGATAAACAATGTTGGAGGGATTACAATTCAAATGATATTAAAAGAAAAACATAGTTACTAACAACTTGTGAGCCATGAAAGTATAGTGCAGAATCAAATATATTGAACAAAATACAAAACACTTAAAGGAGGGTATTAATTCTGAAAATGATCTGTTCCATAATTTGGAAAATGTTTGGGAAATTGTTTTGAATTCTCAGAAGAATGTTATTGATTAAGTGACATGGGGAACAATTTGAAAAGGTTTCCCTGAATTCACAGGACAAGATGAAAATTAACAGAAAAAATATGCAAGTATCTATAGAAGCTGTAAACTGGTGATTCTAAAATGCAGATTACTGGTGATTACTGATAGAACAGAACAAAAAGGAAAGAAGTGGTAGCCAAAATTGTAGTGTGGATATGTTTTCTAGACAAATAAAAATGTTTAAAAATCATTGCATGTGCAATGAAATGCTCCCTATGTTACATGTAATATAATTCTTAAGACACCTACATGTAAACACAGAGGAGAGAGGAAGGAAATTCATCCCATAAAATATATGACAGAAAAGTCAAAGATAAAGGTTAGCTTCATACTAAAAATAGCAAATAAACAAACTCATATTCCTCACATTTTCTTTTGAAACACAAAATGATAGAAGAAAAAATAAACTCACAGCATCATCCATAGTTTAATATTGAAAATAAAAGCTCATGATCAGATATTCCTTTTCAAGATAAAATCCACTTAAATTAAACAGGAATCAAGAATAATTTAAACCTGTTTACTTTGCCTAAAAAAAAATAAATAAATAAAGATCTATTTTAACCAATTGATAGAAAAAGGAAAATTAATACTCTTAAATAGAAAGATTGATTAAAATGTCTAACAATGAACAAGGCTTAATGATAATACAGAGATGATATAAATAATTGTTAACTTTATTACAACTGTAACAGCAAATTATAATTAATAAGATAATATCTATAGCATATTGGACCTTTAAAACTAAAACTGATTATGATTATTATGTATTTATTCCTTACATGGTTGTTACAAACACATACACCCCCTTTTTTTGGTTATCTATTCTTCTACTTTGTGGAAATTTCTACCAAAATGTGTCATTTACCATTCCCAAAATTAGGCACATTGAGGTTGTTTCAAACATGTTCCCAAATTCTCACAAGATATATGAGTCTTTGGAATATGGACTGGTTTATTGACTCATTTCTAATGAATATAATGTGTCAGAAGTTACATTGTATAACTTGTGACTCAAAGAAAAAGGAAACGCAACTTCCTTCCACCTGGATCTCTTGTTCTGGAACTTCTGAGCTGACACATTAAAAGCCTGATTACCCTAAGCTTCATACTGAGGTCAGGTGATGAGACCACATGGAGTAAGGAAGAGATGCCATAGGATTCCTGTCTATTCTGTCCCTAAGCTGTCCAACTCCCTCTAACTTCAACCTGCAGACATATGAGAGAGACTTCAGATTACTTCAGACCCCTGCCTCTGAGATGCCCTGGCAGATGTCAAGTGAAGCAGACAAGGCTTCCCCTCCATTCTCTGTCTGAAACACTGACCCACAGAACCAACCAGCAAAATGAATTTTCACAACAAAAGTTTTGATAATTTGTCAAGAAGCAGTCACTGCAAAACACAGAGACCAACATTTCAGTTCGAATGTATCTTCCACAGATTGCAATTGGTTTAAGGATGATTATGTGGTTTAAGCTAAGCAAGACAGAATTGGGATTGCTTGCTTGCCTGATTGCTTGATTAATTTGATTTATCTTGATTGATTCTTTTTTCTGGGTGGTAGAAGTAGACATATGTGGAGTTTTCAACGTGGAATTTGGAAAGGAGGATATCTCTGCATGTGAGGTCCTGAAAAATAAGTTCTTTGTTAAACTGGAACTCTGAGCAGCATTCATAATGATGAAGAGAGGGTGTCTCAGAAAGAAGACAGAAATGAGATGCAGAAAATGATACAGGTTGCTAGTTACATATTTGAAGCCTGGAATCCATTCTCACCTGAAATAAGCATTTTTCCCCTCGGTTGGCCTGCTCCCGATTCTCAGGAGTGTACTCTCTTTTAGTACCTTTTTACTTTACTAATAAAAACCTTGCTTATATCACACTTTCTATCTCTCATTAATTTTTTTTCAGTTCACTAAGAACCATGATAATTCTTATTTCCCTTATCACAGTATCTATCCTTCTCAAAGTATGGACTGATAAGTAATTTTTTATGGCTTAAACTAGTTTGAATCAATGTCACTTTTAACCAAACGGTTACTGAATAATGCAATAGTAAAACATGTTTTATTGTCCTCTTACAAATCTGATTCTCACAGATTTCTTCCAAACAGTATTCACTTTCTATCAGTGTTGTTCCTCAGTAATTCTCCAAAGGGGCATAATACACTCTGAGAGCTGCCCTACATCAAAGAAAATAAAAAAGTCAGTTTATTTGGTTATAATACAAATTTGGGAACACTTTTTTCTAAGGAAGTTGCTTTTTAAAAAATTTGGATCTGTGACAATTGTGATTTATTACAAGTAAAAAAAACCCCAGACAATGTCAAAACTTTGAGCAATTGACAATGGATATTTGAAAATAGATAATTGAAAAGAGATATTTGACAGTATCTCATTTCCATACTCATAAAGGAAGACAAGAAGGGTTGCAGATTATCTTTCTCATCTATTGATATTATGCTGTCTATCAGATCCTAATAACATATCTGATGTATATAGTTTCAGATGCATTTAAAGCTATTTTTAGGACATTCAAAAATTAATTGTTGTAAGATTATTAAAGGAATAAACTCAAAATATTTTCTTCTTTAAAATATTAAAATACTGTTTGAGAATTAATATTTTAAGAGACTAGTTATATCCTCCATTTCAAACTTGGGGATTGTAAATAAATAGAAACAAGTATGAAACTCAGTTTTAGAAAAAAATATGGATAACCATACATTTTGCTCTACTATTTTCTTTTCTTTCTTGTTTTAAACCTGAAGCTGCCAATCATGTTTTTCCATAGGACATATATTCTTCTGATTTTATTCCTTTCAAAATCTAGTTTTTCCCTTAGGGAAAAATGTTTATATTTTAAAACAGGATCTGGAATTTCTCAACAGAGTCAAGGAACCATGTTGTATGAGTCAAGGGTACAAATGGTGTCTTTTTCCCTGCACCGCTCCCACCCAATCAATCTGCATGAAACACTGATGCATGGCAAATTCCAGAATAAAAAAATATAGTGTCAAGAGGAATAAAGCATGACAACAAGAGTGATACAAGATTCACTTTTCTGATTGTGTGCACATTCTCCATTTCCCCATTGTATTGACATTAAATTCTCACACTATGTAACAGTGCAGAGTGGCCAGAAGTTGGTGAACTATCCTTTCCATCAGAAAGCATACATGCATAAACAAACAAACAAACAAACAAAGTACAATTGTAAAACACAAACCCCAAAAAATAAGGAAAGAGAAGAGGAGTAGAGGGGAGGGGAAGATCATAAGAGAGAATGCTGTCAAAAACACACTAGCATAAATATTTAACACACAGGAAACAGAAGCAATGTAGCAGGTGTGACCCAGAAAGAGAGCAATTGACTTAAGATACAGGAGAAATTAAGCCTTGGAAGGATAACACAGAAAGAAGATTTTCCTGTCACAGATTTGACAGGATTGTTTAATACATGTTAATTCCTGTTTTATTCTTACAACTGTATGCTACACAGCAAAGAGTGAGAGACCAAGGTAACCCTCCTCCTCAAAGTCAGAGAAGCATTGTGTCCTGGGAATTGTGGCTATTCTGGACTTAAACGGACAATGGTGAGAAACTAATTTGAATATTCAAATTTTAGAATTAGAGTATTCCAAAATGTGTAAACGCAAAAAGAGTATAACTGAAAGACAGCTGCATGGCCCCAAATGATGATTTTCATAGAGTATTTTCCTAAGCTCTGGCTCTATTACTACATGCTGCATTTGTTGCTGTGCACCATCTCTGGGTCTTGCCCAGAGCCTGCTGAGCTAAAGAGAGATAAGCTGTCAGATGTTGAAGTAGTTGATCAAGACAAAAGGCCAGATGTATGTAACAGTCAAGCCTTCTATCACTTGTTGAGATGACACAGTTAGAGGTTAAACAGGAGAAAGTGCCAGCACCCATGGTGGTTCACTTTCCCCCAGGATATTGCCCAAGACAATGGTCAGGTGGATCAATGAAAATATTTGTCTTACTTTCCAGGGAGCCCTCAAACCAAATGCTCCTGTCATGTTGGATCTGAGGTCTGTGGGGAGCCAAAGGGTAAGGGCTAGGATACCACAGAGAAAAATATTTTCAAGGGTCCCTGATAAGGTTATCAGGGCAGAGGTGCCTGAGAGCCTCCTCTGCAGTGAGACACTGATGATGAAGCCTCCAAGAGGAGGACCTGGGCCAGGAAATGAGGTTAGCATAAAGACATGCATGACTAGGGTCCCTGGGTTCTGAGACTGCAATTCATTGGCTGGGCACTGAGTCTGGGTGGGCTGAGCAGCTTTCCCCTGTGAATTTCCTCAAGTGAATCCTTTGCAATTGCCTATAGTTGGACTTAAATTAGATATAGGCTTTTGTCCTGGAGCCTGGCAAACTCAATTCTGTCTATGTGAATGATAGTAGTGATAGGACATTAGCCAACTAGTTTGGATGCTTTCAAAAATAGCAGAGACCTAAGATTGATGTGCTGAATAGATCATGTCAGGGAGGGAGTCTGTGTTTAGGGGAGAGCATTGTCTAACTTACCAGCCAGTGAAAGTCCCCAAGGGTCAAATGTAAAAATGCCAGTGAGGAGGAAACTGCTCCCTATTGAGTAACTTGGCTGAATAGAATAAATATTTCTCACCACATAAGGAAGAGGTGTTAATATACAAGTGGTTTGATTTAAGGAAATTAAAGCAACATAATATTTCTTAACCTGAAAGATATTCAGCAAAAATATACCCATTATACAACTATAAAAATATACCAGTGAGGATTGTATTCAGCAGAATATTACAACCTCATGTTCACCACAAACACAGGACTTTTTTTTTTAAATTATTTAACAACATGCCAAGTGATAGATTTTACAAACGGAACCTAATTTATGTTATCCCAGAAGAGACTTAATGTCTCAAGGATATGTAGGAGATATTCTGAAAAGTGTATCCCAGGTGACAAATATGTGGACCACAAGGTACCAAGGATCCTGGGCTGCTGGATGGTCTGAATGAGGCCTCCCTGGGCCAAGTCTGATGGCAGGAGATAAAATTGGAGAGGCAATAAGATATTCTTTTCTGATATAAAATTTAAAACTCTCAAAAAAAAAAAACACTCATGACATTTTCTTTTATTGTACCATATGTCTCCCCCCTTATAACTGTTAACCTAAGATATGAAATATTTTTTAGTGATATGTACTAATGATTTCCTAGAAAGGCATTATAATATATT
The DNA here is from genome assembly GCF_048773025.1 of Camelus bactrianus. Classification (NCBI taxonomy): domain Eukaryota; kingdom Metazoa; phylum Chordata; class Mammalia; order Artiodactyla; family Camelidae; genus Camelus; species Camelus bactrianus. Next base: position 84,457,818 of record NC_133546.1, on the reverse strand, counting down.
CAGTCTAGAAACCCATTAGAATTGCTCTTTTAAGATTTATGGTCATGACTTTTTACTGTATGATTTTTCATGATTTTAGAAATGTGTCTAAATTTTCCATATTGTGAAAATAGCTTGATTTCCAGTTATTCTTTTCCTTCCTATTTTTCTCTGAATGTGAAGCTATCATCTGAACAATGAAGCTGTCTGATCCCTCACAGCCAAAATGAAAGAGACCCTTAGAAATGTAGTCATTCCCTTAGAAAGCAAGAATATGCAGCTTCACTTATAAGGGAACCCAGAACATCTTAAATTTACCAACCTCACAAAGAATACAGGGATGTGATATTGGAATGAATGGCTAGAAGTAATTATAAAACTTTCATCCTTACAACCGTAACAGGTTTACTCCCATTTAGAAATCTCCAGAGCATGAGAAATCAAATATGTCAATTTATGAACTTTTAATTCCTTATCATTAAGAGAATATGCTTCACATTTCATTGTAATTTTCTAAGTTCTTTCTGAAACGGCATTTCATGTTCTCCTTACACCTATCTGTGAGATAAAGTGAGCAAATGTTTTAATTCCAATTTTGTACATATGGAAATCAAAACAGAGAGAAAGGAAATAATTTTCTCCAATTTCTTGAAACCAGTCAGTGACCAAATTGGGTTTCAAATCTAAGTCTTCATTTTTCAAACACTTAATGGCCTAAATAAATAATTGGATCTGAAGGGCTGTAAAGTTAACCCAAGCAACAATAGATTTTCTCTAAGAAGCTTAATTTTCATGGGAAAATTATTGCACACATGTGGGTAGATAATAACATCCAATGTAGCTCAAAGAAGCAGAAAGGTTAGGTCAAAAGAAAAAACATTTAGAGATGATAAATAATCATCATCCAAGAATACTGTAAGTATCTTCTTAGCTATATAAGCAAACATAAAATTGGAGAGTTGAAATTATTTAAGATTAGAAGTAGAATAAGAATCAGATGGCTTTTTTCAGGTCCTCAACATCAATTATATCTTTTCCTTTGTGATTAGTTAAAAGGAAATTATTTCTTCCCATTCAACTTCTGAAAGGAGAGTTAGGCAGTCTTTGCCTGTGACTCATATTAGCTGGTAAAGATGAGGTGCTCAATAAACATTTCTCAAAAATATAGTCTTACAGAATGTTTTTAGTGCTCTTCATTTTTAAAATTCTTGTGTATTCTTGTCTCCAAAACAGACAGACAGTTTAAAAGTAATAAAAAAAAAAAGAGTCATTGTATTGGAATATGATGTATGTTTTAGCTGTGGTGTGTGCAATTAGCAGAGCAACGCTCCCCATTCTCTCTTGACACATGAATCACAGCTGAGCCCAACACATGGCATCACCAAGTGACACACATACAAATCTTCATAAAATATAGTAATACATTTCTCACATAAATTATATTTATTGGCTATTCGTCAAGTCACAGGTTCTTTCCCTGAGTTTTCACAATGATTCAGGACTTGGGACAGTTTGGTTTTGGCAGCTGTTCTCATAATTGCCTGATTGTCAGTCATTAAATTTGCCCTGTTTTTTTAATAACCTATGGGTTCACACACACTTGGTGTAACAATGATTAAGCCTACACTTATTCAATTATCACTTTTTTATTGTAAAATATTTCTAAATAATTTTGAAAAGAAATTCACTTAACTCTTGCAACATCTGTTAATGAGGGAATCATATCACCAGTATTGTCTTTTTTGTTTTATTTTTGTTTGCTTGTTTTTGTTTTGACAATGACCAGCACCAAGAGGTTGCTGGCTTTATTTTATTTTTTTAAATTAAAGTGTAGTTGATTTACAATGTTGTGTTAATTTCAGCTGTACAGCATAGTGATTTAGTATATATATATTATTTTTCAGACTCCTTCCCATTATTGGTTATTACAAGAGATTGAATATAGTTCCCTGTGCTATACCTTGTGCGTCTGTTGATCCCAGACTCCTAATTTATCCCTCCACTGCCTTTTCCCCTTTTGTAACCATAGTTTGTTTTCTATGTCTGTAAGTCTGGTTTAGTTTTGTAAATATGTCCATTTGTATCATTTTTAGATTCAGCATGTAAGTAATATGATATTTCATTTTCTCTGACATCAGATAATATGATAATCTCTAGATCCAAAAATAATTAATAAAAACCATTCTTAGTTTCTAATCAATTCTCTCATTTGGTGGACTCAACACTTGTAGATTTTAACTTTAAAATTTAACTCTTCCCAAGGAACCCTACAAGTTCATAGTATGTAATATTTTGTATCTTAGTTATAGTGAAATTTAGATTCACAATTTCTCTTGCTGGGTTGAAGAAAAATGTTTTTGAACTATAATAAATTCACATGACCATCTCATATAAGAATAACAGTGCTTTTTCTGGTTCTTAATTCCCTGTCAATGCATAAAACTCGAGAGGAGTGCTATGAATAATATTTTCTAAGGAACAAAAAACATTGTTTTTAAATTTTAAAACATTGAGTGAGAGAGAAAACTTCTGCCAGAAGTGAAAAGTTTTGCTATGTAGATATTTTCCCATGACATATCAAAATATAGTGACTTAAAATCACATCTACCTGTTATTTTTTTGCAAGGTTTTGACTCAGTTTGGAGGTCTTGCTAATCTGAATTGAGTTGGACTGACATTGCTGAAGGTTCTTTCTCCTGTATAATACACTTATGAGTCAGTAGTGAACTGACCAGACTTGGCTGGCTTCAGCTGGGGTGACTTTACCCAGCTTGATGGGGCCTCTTAGCTGCCAGGAAGCTAGTCTCAGCTCATTCTCAGGTTGATGGTGAGGATTCAAGAGAGAGTAGGTCATGTCATGAACAGGACAATCAAAAGTGCACTCTTCTATCTTCAATTAATTTTCAGCTTATATCACAATTGTTAACATTGCTTTGACCAGAGCTTGCAACGTAGAAAAGTCCATTGTCAAAGGGAAAAGCAGAAAATTACAAAGTAAATGACAGGATTTAGAAAAGAATTAATGAGACCATGAATGTAATTAGCCTACCACAAAAGGTGATTCACTTGTTAATAACACTGTTGAAGACCTGTCTTCTAAGACAGGGACTGATTCTCCATTGAAGGGTGAAGACAGTAGTAATAATAATTTAATAATAATAATAATAATAATAATAATAATAATAATAATAATAATAATAATAATAATTAGAACAGATATAGCAAAGCAGAAACAGACTCACAGATACAGAGAATGGACTGTTGGTTGTCAGGAGAGAGGGGTGTGGGGTGGGGCAAAGCTATTATAGAGGATTATGGAATACAAGCTACTATGCATAAAACAAGATACAAAAAGACCTAATGGATAGCACAAGGAAAATAGTCACTATTTTATAATAGCTTTGTATGCAGTATAATCTATAAAAATATAAAATTTCCATGCTGTACACCAGAACTAATATATTGTAAGTCAAAAATACTTCAGTTTAAAATAAAAGAACTTAGTGAATGAAATGAGGGTCATTTGGTTTTTTACTATAAAATAATTACCATACAATAATTACTAGCTTCCTGATGGCATTTATAATGACTATAACTTTCAGCTAGAGGCAAACTAGGAACCTCTAAGAAGTCAAAGAAAACACATATTTTGCATGATTGACAAGTCTTTCCTTCCAAAATACACTCATACTTCAATTTAAAAAAAAATCTTTATTGAGAGACTGGAAATACAATTATGTTCAATTCAGAGTCCTTGCAGTTGAATTGACAATTGAAATATCAACAAATCCATGTGCCAATAGAGCTAAATACATGAATTCTATGGAGTGCTACATAATCAAAAACTAAACTTTGCCACATATATGCTTTACTCTAAAAGTCTTTATTGAATTACATAAATGATAAGACAAGTGCATAAAACTTAACTTTAAAGCTTGATGAGATTTCACAAATTGAAAACACTGACATAACCAGCTCTGGGATGCTTTTGAATGTTTTCTCTGTGTTGTCTCTTTCTTTCCCCTTATTATTGGCAAATACTTAGAATAGCAAGTGCGTGTAGTGAAAAATTTGTGGCTCAAACTTGACCAGATAGCTGACCATGTTTTTTTTCCAGATGCATTTTTCTTGAGAGACATTAAAATGTAATATACTTGTTATCAGTGCATTGCCTCTCTGCTGCAAACCACCCTTAAATGACTGCTCTGAAATAATATATTTGGACCCTGTAGATGTTTCTCCTGTGGCAGATGGCATGCTTTGTTAGTAGAGAGTACTAGAGAGACACTAGAGTAAGAAAGGGGTTTCTCTTCCAAGTCTGCTGTGTTTTCCTAGGCAGGCTCCTGCACCATGTCAACTTCCAAGCTCAGCAGAGGGCACAGCTCCTCCAGTCCCTTGACTCCAGAAGTACCTGACTTATAAGCAGCTCAGGATATTCCTGGGGGGTAGATTTCTCCACCAACTCCACAGTGGCTTCTTAGTGGGGATTTTCCAGCAGGGTACCTCCTATTAAAAATTTCTTCCTGTACTCCCTGGGAGGCTTGTGGCCTCGGTGAACTTCTCCACTCTCTCATGAGCCATAGATATACCCACCCTCTAAAAAGAGGTCTGGGTGTTCTCCACACTTCAGGAAATGAGTCTCTCCCTGTGGTTCATGATCTCATCTCTAGGAGATCTGGTTGTTATTTTATCTGTTATTTCTAGATTTTCTATAGGACCCTTTACATTCTAGTAGATGTTTCCCTGTTATAGTTAATACTTTTAATTAAAATGTCCACATTCAAGGTACCACATGGTTCCTGCCTCTGGATTAGTGCTTGACTGAAGTGCTTGCTTTCTTCAGGGTCCCAAGGCTCTTCTGATTCAAGACATGATTCACAGTAGTAAAGTTGGGTGCATTTTGCATAGTATTATTTGTCAGTTTAATCTATGAAATTTAAAATATCTGTCAATGAATATTAAGCTCAACTTAGTAGAATATTAAAATCAACCTGAGATATTGGAAAGGTAATTATTGAAATTACATTGAAAGATAGAAGCAAATTTTATTGAAAAGCAAATCAAAAGGGAGTGGGAAGGAATAAATTGGGAGTTTGAGATTTGCTGACACTACTATGTATAAGATAGATAAACAACAAGCTTATACTGTTTAGCACAGGGAAAAATGTTCAGTATTTTTCAGTGACCTGTAATAAAGAATATGAAAAGGGATATATGCATGTATATGTCTGATTGAAATATTATGCTGTACACCAGAAATTGATACATTGTAAACTGACTATACTTACATTAAAAAAAAAACATCAGAAATGTATATTATTTGAGTACAAATACCGAGACATATTTTGTTTTATCATTTGAATATATAATAGCATCAGAATATAATTTTAAATTGTCTTTATTAGTTATTTATATATGTTCATACAGTTAATTAATTGATTCATTGATTTGTACACTATATATGACTGGGTGATCCAAATTCTAGCCAGGAAAAGCATACTTTACACAGGATAACTGACCTTGTTACCTCCCTTCTCTGATTTCTCTTAACCCCTTTGGCGGATCATTCACTCCTCTAAATTATACATCATTTTTTTAGGCACGTTGATAACTTTATTCTGGTTCCACCTGGTCTCAAACACCTGGGAGACACCCCATTTCCTAAAGATGTTCATGTAATTTTCTCTGACAGAGTTTAATGCTTCCCTTCATCTTTGGCCTTTAGCAGTATGAATTTATTTCTAGGTTGTTTTTTAATTCATTATTTGTTGAAAATTCTTGACCATTCATTTTGCAATTTTTTTCCCTCATTGTTTTACTTTCTTTTTCCTTCTGGGACTTCAATTAAGTATATTTCAGACTGATTGGCCTACATCTCTTGGATACTCTGTTCTTTTAAATTTAAATTATTAAAATTTTCCAAGAATTTCCTCTTTTGTTTCCATTTGAGTAATGTCTGTTGACCTATATTCAAGTTCACCAAGGCTTTCCTTGAATGTGTCAGGCCTACTGATGAGCCTGTCAAAGACATTCTTCATTCCCTTTGCTGGGCATGTGTTTAAACTTATTCCTAGCCTGCTCTTTGACATTTTCTTATTGTTTCCATTTCTCTGCTGAAATGACCCATCTATTCATGAATGTCTTCATGTCTTTTCACTGGAGCGTGTGATGTATTAATCATAGTGATTTTATATTCCCTGTCTGATTTTCACTTCTATTATTTGTTTTATCTTTCAACAGTGGATTCTTTTTTCTTTCCATTTCATAGGTCTCATAACTTTTAGTTGAAATCTACATATTCCATGTAGGGGGTCAGAAGCCTAAGTAAATAATGTTTAAGGCTGGAAATAGGCACACCTCTTTTCCTGCTAGGCTTTCATTGAGGAACTGAGCTGTGTTTCTGTTTTGCTGGTAGTTTCAATTACCTGCCATGCATGGCCAACCTCAGGTTCCTTCAGTGTCACCTTGTGGTTAGGGCGGGAGCTAGACTGATAGACTATCTGAGTTTTATTCTGGAATGTGCTTGGTCCACCTTCAGTTGTAGATGTTCCCTGTGACCCTGCATCTTGGTCCCTGTGTGCTCTTATCCCTCTGCTGGGGGTTGGTCTGCTGTTGCTTGTTTCTTGGTCCTGGTTTCTCCAGGTGGTGAGAAACAAAGAGGCTTTCCACATTTTCCTCATTTAGCATCAGTCTTAGGTAGCTCACGTGTCTCTGAGTCATTGGAGCCAAGTTTCCTTGGTGATCCTGCCCTGCCCTCCATGGTAAAAAGAAATCTTTAATTTTCTGAAACTAGGAGGATGTCTGCCTGTCTCCATTAAGCAAACTCTGAGTTTTCAACCCCCTGAAATTGACAGGATTTACTGCCCTTTATTTTCAGCATCTTAAGACATTATTCCACTGGGGAAAGCATCCAGGTAAGAATTGATTTCTCCCTCAGCAGTGCCATCCCAGGGCAACAGGAACACACCAACTGTGGGAGGCTTTCTCCACTCTTTCCTGCCCCCAGGCTTTTTCACAAGCAAACAGTGAGGTCCATGGAAAAGGGGCTGCGACCATCTGTGATCCCAGGACTCCATACTCTCCCAACTGGGAGTGCTCAGCTTTGAGCAGTTCATTAAGGAGTTAGTTGATACTTTTGTATCTGTTTGCATCCCCACCTTGTCTCCTTCTGTTACCCTAAAAGGGGGAAGGAAAAGGCCCCAGTTCTTGACTTACTCAAAAGATAAGAATTCACATGGGAGATGAAAGCATTGTGCAGTGAAAGATTTTATTAGGAAAGGTGAAGTACCCCTCCAAGAACAGGAGGCAGGCTGATCCAAGTGCAGACAGCAATGGTCTTTGCTCCTTCCTCTTGTACCCTCACTTAGAGGTGGTCTTTTGATTGATTGATGGCTCTTGCCCCTGGAGTGCTCAGTCATGTTTGTCCCCTTTTGTGAATGCCCTTATCCATGATGAACACAGAAAAACCCATGGAGGGGCCAGAACCTCAATGCTAATTATATTACAATGAGCACTGTGTCATGTCCGGTTAGGTCCTTGTCACTACCATGAATTTCCAGCCTTTTAGTTCTAACTGGTTTCTTGCTGGCACTCACTTAGAAGAAGTAAAGCCCCTTTAAGCTGGAGGCAGGCATGCCACCATCATCCAGACCATCCTGTCTCTCCTCCATCTGTCTGCCTGGTGCCCCCACTTATCTAACTACCTAACACTTTCAGTGCTCTGGGACAGGTGACGGATTGCCAGTGTCTTGTCTGTCTGGAGGCTCATGCCAGCATTCCTCAAATTTTACCCTGATGGTAACCATTCAAAGTCAGCACTCTGATGGGTTCAGCAGCAGTGTGATTTTGCAGATTTCCCAGCTTCTTCTTATGGTTTGATAAGTATGACACTCTTTCCATGTGTCTATCCTTAGATGGAACCAGGTCTCTGTAATACATGTGATTAAATCACTAATTATTCATGGTTACCAAGATTCCAGGTATTTTTGGTTATTATGTTATTAATATTTCATGATGAAACCAAAATAAAGATGTGTTCTCCTTTGAAATATGAGAAAATATAGCTTAAAATCTAATGTTTTATTTTTATTCCATTAAATTAATAAATACAGTTCCTGTCTATTTAAAGCAATAAGAAAGAGATGTGGGATTTTCTATGTATACTTAGGGGAACCTATGTACTTTGAAATATGTGACAATTTTTATTGAATTTTTTATACGTATTGCACACATGAGGGTATCTATAAGCTACATACGACTTAAAGTAAAATAATACTCTGATAACTGTAGAATAAATAATCATTTAAAAATATACAATGGCAAAGACACTTGAAGCCCTTGGAGGCTCCTCCCCACTAAATTCTCCTTTTTCTCTAGAGGTAACTCCTACCATGAGTCCTATGTTAACCAGTTCTTTGCTAGTCTTTGTATTTTTACTGTAAATGTATGTATCTGTAAAACATGCCATTTATTTTTGCCTGTTTGGAATTTTACATAAATTGAGCTATACCTCATACATGTATGGCAGAGTCTGGAGTTCCATCTGTGTTAATATCTATGTCTATAAGTGTGGACATTCAGAACAGGGACTCAAGAGCCAGAAGGCCTTGTTTTGAATATTATATCATTAACTTAACAGCCTTCATATAGAAGTTCCTTAATTTTCCTGTCCTGTTTCTTTGTGTGTAAAGCATATTGTCATATTAATTAAACAAATTAATGCAGTCGATTCATATAGCTAACTAATACAGCTCAAGGCTATATGACCCTTTAACTTTTAAAGCCCCTCCATTTTGAAGCGGCTCTATTTAAGAAATAGAAGACAAATTATAAATAACTATCAGTCACAAAATAAAATATTAATTACAATAAGAAAAAAAATCACAATTATAAATATATTTCTAAATGTAACAAAAATAACTGACCATATAAACACATTCTAGGACTGTTTTCAGGTCCCTGGAAAGGTTTGTACAAATGAGGTGCTCGGAAACAAATTCCATCAGCTTCATTGCAAGTCTGACTCCGCATATGTAAAACACTGAATAATAGTTCTGTAAAAGTGACTGATATTTTTATGTATTTTTATTATGCATGTTAATAGAAATTTTTTAGAGTATTGTTTCCTTAAGTGAAATAAAATTAATCTAACTAATTAAATGTACCATCAAATAATATTGTCACATAGAATTTTCATACTTTTGGTTTTAGTTTTCTTTTGTTGTTGTTCTCAAAGTTTATTGTTGCAGGGATTAAAAAGAAATTGAAACTAATGCTGTTATTCACTCGTGCAGTTAAATACCTTCAGGCACATATGAGACACGGAGTGAAAATTTGAAGCTTATCTTTCTGCAATCAGGGGTTGGGGACGAGGGAGGGAAGCACGCTCCAGCTCCGGGGGAGGGGGCTGTTTGCGAGTGTATGCGGTGCGCGGTCCAGATCCGGGGATGCCCGCGGGCAGCGGGGTTCCCGAGGGGCGATCATGTCTCCCAGGTGCCCCCCTGGGGCTCTAGATCCCACGCGCTTGGCACGACCAGCAGCGCGCCAGCCCCTCCCGCTCCAATTCGGACTCGCGGGTGGGCGGCAGAGGACGCACATCTGTCCCGCTGGAGACCTTTTCTCTCTCTGACTTGGACACCAAGCTGGGCCCAGTCAGCCCAAAGCCCCAGCTTCGGGAGCCCGGCTTTGACACCGGATACTCGCCAGCCCTGCACTGAGGCCAGCGTGCCAGGACCTGAGCCCCCAACCTGCCTGGAGAGGTTCTACCCGGGGCCAGGGCCGGCCACGTGGGCAGTCCCCTCTTCCACACCAGGCCTTGACGCTGGATGTCCCCGCTCCGCGTGTCCCGCCGCCCCTGCCCAGGTCCGAATCCCGGCTGGGCAACTTTCTGGGCGTCGCAGCCACGTTAGGGACAGGGGTACGCATCGATGAACGGTGGCGCCCGCGCCGGGCTTACGTTGGAGCGGGAGCGGCGGAGCGGTCTCGGGCGCAGCCACGCCGCCTGTGCCCGCGGCGCGAGACGCTCCAGTCTCGTCCTGGAGTTACTTTCTCTCTCGGTCCCAACCCTCCCCGCACCCCTCCCGGCCTGGCCCCAGCTTCGCGCGGCCCCTCCCCTCCCCTTACCGCCTCCTCGCTCTGCTCTCCGGCTGCCCTCCCGCGGCTCCCACCCCCTGTCCTCCCTCCCCTCTCTCCAGCGGCCTTCCCCGATGGCCGGCGAGAAAACCAGCCCCCACCCCAGCCGGTAGCTGGCGCCCCACGGCGGCCAGCCCAGGCGCAAAGGGCAGCGGTCCGGCTCCCAGTCACCCAGCGTGGCGCGCGCGAGCGGGAGCGCGCCGCCACTCCTGGCTGGGGGCTCAGCTGCGCCGCCTGGTGGTAGCTTTTCTACCAGATAACGCAGTTGCTTCACTTTTTGTTTGCTACCAATTTGAAATAAGAATTTTAATTCCTGTACATTTCGTTTTCTGCTGTGTTTCTTTGAATTGATACATGAAATTTTTTACTTTAGGAAAGAAAGTTGTTAAGAGTAATGTATCTATCAAATTCAATTTATATATTTAATTTATATTTCACTGTGCTATTTATTGATGAAAGATTAAATATCTAAGTAAATAGGCCAGTAAGAAATTGCCATAATTTTTAGAAAATCACATAAATTTTTAGATAATAGTATTTCTGTGACCTTCAATAATTAGAAGCTTGCCTAAATTACGTTTATTGCTATTTTATAAACATATATTGTGTGCACATTAAAAGCTAGGAAAATAGTTTTCACAATATTACAAAGTAAAAAGCATACTGACATAATCAAACTTAGAAAGGAAACGACTTTAATGTCACTGTATATGAAAGCAATGCATGTTACATAGAAAACTGCATTTAAAGTGTACTAATATGTGGAGACCATGTAATTTAGAACCATGAGTACAAACCTAATATGAAATGGGAAAACAAACTTAAATTTACAATTGACCACATTGTAACAGACAGAATTTATCTTTTACATCGTAACAAACGCCTATGGTTAAATACATGTCTGAAATTCAGCTGCTGGAGTCCGGTGTAATCACACCTGATGTTCACTGCCTTGTACATTCTGACTGAAAAGTGCTCATCACCTACAGGTTGTCAAACCTTGTGATTATTATTCTCACACAATATATTACAGTCAATTAGCACTAGCCATACAATTTTCAAAATTTTAGAAATGTACTACAAATTTTCTTTTCCCCCCACCAGTTCCCTTCTGTGCTGTCTTGAAAATAAAATTAGCAATCAACTCAGCATAATACATTATTTTAGGTATTTCCTATTGACTTTCCAGATATTAGCACCCTGAGGCAACTGTTAATAGTGTTGAGGCCTATAAAGATTTAATCACTGAGAAAATATTTATGGAGTGTCTATTAGCAGCAAGACTATAGAGACGTAATAAGGGTTCTGAATAAGTCAAGATTTTGTCCCTGAATATAAGAAGTGTCGGTTCTAAGGCCGTAGCTCTCCCTGGTGACTAAACATCACAATCACACATTTGACTTCATCTGTTTAAGATTGGGAGAATGCTGAGAAAATCAAAGAGTAAAAGACCAGAAATGCTGAATCAGGATGGAGGTAAAGAGTAGAACTGATGTATCTGTGTTAAAGAAAAACTCAACAGATGATTTTGATGTTTCGCTAAAGTAGTGGAGAATTGGGAAAGAGGAAGATGGGTTAGTAATTGTAATATCACAAGAGCAGGTCAGTTCTAGAGTCTGACTGGTTGGATGCCAATCTTAGACCATTGCTTTGACGTATGTCTTATTCTGCTGGGCTGCTGTGACAAAATCCTACCACATTAGTGACATAAACAACAAAAATGTCTTTCTCACAGATCTGAGGCTAAGTCCAAGATCAAGGTATGAGCACGTTAATGTCCTGGGTGAGGGCCTCACCTTATGGCTCATAGCCAGTCTTCTCCTGTGTTCTCAAATGATGGAATGGGTAAGAGATCTCTGTGGGGTCTCTTTTCTAAGGGCACTGACCCATTCCTGGGGGCTTCACCCTCACAACCTAATCACCTCCCACAGGCACCAGGATTACAACGGATGAACTGTGGGGTGGGGCACACATTCAGTCCATAGCGGTCGATGACCCCCAAACTTAATTTAACATCAGTATATTTCAGTTTTCTTGTATATAACATGGGGCTAGTAGTAGTGCATTTTAAAAAGATAGTTTAAAGGATGAAGTTTATTTATTTAAATTCTTAATCACAGTGCCTGACATATTTAAGTGATCAATAAATATTTATCGAGTTTTACTTTAAGTGTAGTGAAAAGATCCATGCTTTATTCAAAGTGGGGAGGCAATATTAAAATATGACTTATTCAGAAATGCTGTCTGGAATGGTGATTGTAAAGTTGAGTCTGGAAGTTTCTGCTTCCACTTAGAAGAAAGAGGAAAAAACATGGAAAGATATATAAGTTAGAAGTGATCACACAATATTCTGATTGAGACAATATCTAAATTAAAGGGATTTCCTGTTGCAGAATGACACAGATAGCAAATTAAGATACTTTAGTAAACATTCTCAAGGTTATATTCTTGGATAATTTTCACTTCACTGGGTGAAGGGATCTTGATTATAGCAGATAGCGAAGGGCTGTGCTTTCTAGATAGCCATATAGGAAAACGGTGGAAAACTTGTTTATTTCAGGTTTTAAGGGTTATTTTTAAAAGATTATTTGAAAATAGACTTTAAAAACATGTATGCATTTTGGGATAAAAGAATATATAAATGTAATTACAAATATCAGATATACTTTGTGTTTGGATGATCGTTTCCAGTTATTCTCATCCAGCAAAGGGGCTCATCTTTGTTCTGATGTGGTCCCCTGAGCTGTTCTGCTTGTGAAAAAGCTTTCTCATACTTGCATTCCTGTGTGCTTGTCTATCTTACACACACTGGTTATCTTACTGTTACACTTCAGGTCATCGAGAATTCTTTTTGTCTTGTGAGATTTTTCAAAATATTTTTAACTTGAATCATCCTGAATTGGTATCTGCAGAAGTTTGACCTCTTCCTTATGATACCCAGCCATGTGTCCACTACCTGTCTTGGTGTTAACTGGAGGGATGGCTCTGGCCTTTCTGTTTGGAATCTCTGTTCTACTGCCTAAGTGCTCACCCAGGAACCCTGATTTTCATGATAGCCTACGGTGGTGTTGGGGGTGTTATCTCACAGTAGTGTTACACGGCGATGTCTTTGTTAGGGTCTAAGCCCCAGATCTTCTCCCATTGTCCAGGTCATGAGGCTTTTCCTGTAAGTCCACAAAAGCTCCCCCTGGGAGCTGCAGAAACATGATATGCATAATCTTCTATAATATGACATTGAGAAATTTTATTTTGTTTGATAGTTATTGAGAATGTATTCTTCTTGACCTAAATAATACGGAAGCCAGAACACACAGGACGTTTCCCTTTCTCTTCAGCCCCTCCTCCTCTTCACCCTCTCTTTGACTTTCTTGATGGAGAGAATATTTTCATCATTCGAGACCTAGATTCAACAGCCCCATAATAATTTTTTTCCTTGATTGCCATCAATCTGTGTCTATCAGTTGGAGGGAAGCCATTTTTAACAGAAATGCACATGTTGTGAATACAGGTAAATTCAGAAACACAATAGAGAAGATTTTTGGAGCCATGCTTTGTGGATATTGCTAAGTCCCTGAATACTACAATATTTTAAAGATACAGGGATAAAAAATAACAGATGAGGGAAAGTTTTCTTAAACAAATGATGCTGACACAATTAGTTACAGTTTAGAAAAAGAAGTAAAGATGGATACTTACTTCCTTAAAAAAAATTTGAAAGGAAATGTTAAAGGGTTTGATGGAATTGTTACAACAATAAGGGAATGAGTGAAATGTATTGGGAAATGTATTAAATTAGAATGAAAAAGGGTTTTCTAATCATAAAGTTGACATAAAGAATGAAAAAAATCCCAATCAAAAATGTTCTACACAAAAATTAAAAGATGAGTAATACATTAAAAGTAAAATTGAAGAACAAACATGAAAAATAGTAAACTCAATACTTAAAAACTGGAAAAGATAATAAAGAATTCTTAGAGGGTACATCCTAATCATTAACAAATATATGAACAAAAACCTTTAAATAACACCTATAGTAAGAGATTCTGAAAATGTGCAAATCACAGCTTAAGAAGACAGGTGCATCATCCCCTCCTGGTCATCCTCATTCTCTGCTGCTGAGACAGTGAAGACACCACTTTTGACTCTAGTTTACAGGTTGTTGTTTCCTGACCTCAGGAGATCTGTCAACTTTTCTTCCCTTTACCCATGCATTTCCACTGTATTTCTAGCCTCTCGTCTTCAGCCCTATCAGGATATTTGACCTCCTTTGATTTGGGCATTTTTCTCTCTGCTTGCTTCTTTGTTCTCCTTTCCTGTCTTTATTCCTATTTCAGTTCATGATTGACAAGGTCAGCAGTGTGTGTAGGGGCTTAAAAGCCCGGCCTCTGGAGGAAACTTACTGGTGTCTGAGCCTAGCTCTGCTAACTAGGGGCCAAGTGAAACTAAGAAGATGACTTGACTTCTCAGTATCCCCCGCTCTAAAATGGGAGGTTTGTAGTAGTCTCTTGTCATTGGTTTGTTATAAGATCAAATATGTCAATATGTATGGATTACTTAGATTAAGTATCTGGCATATAATAGCTGCTATGTAAGTAGGATTCAAATGTACTGATGATCTGTTTTTTCATTTTGCATACATAGTTTTGGTTATTATATTTCAAGCTTACAGTGTTTTGTAATTCAGTGTTTCTTCTTTACAGAAACATTGATCATTCTTTCTAGATTTCTAATTTTTTAAAATTCATAAAGATTCCATTAGCCAAAGTGATATATGGCTTTATTTTAATAAACTTAATTTTTCATTTTTATGTACTCCATACATAACATTTTTAATAACAACTTTATTGAAATATAATTCTCATATGATAAAATTAACCCCCATAAATGTGCAATTTAGTGGTTCCTAGTATATTCCCAATATTATTCAGTCATGAAAGCTATTAAACTTTAGAATAATAGGATTCCATAGCTATTAGTGGTTATTTCTAGCAACCCACCCCCTCAGCTCCTGGTAAGACTAACATATTTTCTGTCTCAATAGATTAGGCCATTCTGGAAGTTTTCATATAAACTGACCCCTACAATTGGAGGCTATTTTCATTATCATAATGTTTTCAAGATTCATTTATATTGTAGTATATATCAGTACTCTATTCCTTTTAATTGGTAAAAAAAAATTCTATTGTATATAGGTATTCAATTTTGCTTTTGCCCATTCATCAACTGATAGTTGATTTTTGAGTTGTTTTCACTTTTGGTTACTATAAACATTCGTGTATAGTGTGTGTGTAGACATATGTTTTTATTCTTTTGGATATATGCCTAGGAATGCAATTGTTACACAAAGAATAACACTTTGTTTAAATTTTGAGGAACTGTCAAACTGTTATTTAGAGTGGGTACACCATTTCATAATCACACCAGCAAAGCTGAAGGCTCCAACTTTTCCACATCCTTCCAAAAGTTGTTATTGTCCTTTTTTTTTTCATTTCAGCCATCCTAGCAGGTGTGAAGTTGTATCTCATAGTGATTTTTATTTTCATTTCCCTAATGACTAATGAGGCTGGACATTTTTTACTGTACTTATTTTTTATGTGCTCTCTGTAAATTTTTTTTGAACAATATCTATTAAAATCATCCAAGATGTAATGCAGATAATGGTTATCGTGTCTCTTTTCATGCCAATACTTTTTTTTTTTTTTTTTTTTTTGCCTGGCGGCACTTGCTAGAACTTGGGAGTAGCAGGCCCTTTTGTATTTCTGACTTAAAAAATAATGATTTTAGTGTTTCACTGGTGATTACTATAGTTTTTTTTAGAAATGCTTTTTGAGGTTAATACAGTGCCTTTGCATTCCTAGTTTACCAAGAGGTTTTTTTAAAAAAAATTTATTCTGAATAGATGTTGACGTTTAAGGCTTTTTGTATATCTGCAAAGATGATTATATAGCTTTTATAATTAAGCTCCTAACATGGTGAATTACATTGATATATTTTCAAATATTGAACAGTCTTTTATTTCATTCTTGAGGTAAACCCTAATTGGTTTTGAAATATCAAGTACATGCTAAATTGTATTTGCATATATTTGGCATTTTTGTATCAATATTCAAAAGTGAGATAATTTTCCTTTCTTGTACTAGTTTAATCCAGTTTGTATATCAGAATTTTACTGGCTATGTAAAATTAATTTTTTAGCTTTCTTTTTCTATTCTTTGAAACAGTTTATATAAGATAGGAATTATTTATTCTGTAAAGGTTTAGTAAAATACATGACATTCTTTTGGGAAACATATTGGATATTTTTATTTTAAAAATTACTATTGTCAACTGCTGTAGCAGGTGTTCTTAAGATCCAGAATTTATATCTAAATCTTTAGATGAAATCTTCCTTAGATATATGGTCCCTAATAATCTTCTTTAGATTGCCCTCAGATGACTTTTTAGCACTTGGAGAATAGCATGTCTTTTCTGGTTACACACATTCTATTTTTTAAAAAAAAATCTTCAAAATGTTTACATTGTTCTTTATTGAGTTTAATCTCATTAGTTTTGATTCATCATTACAGCTAACTGAGGTGTTTTAATTTTTAATTTGTTTAAATCATTTAAAGCTATTTTTTGTCTTTAAAATATTTTATTTTGAAACAATTTTAGAGCCACAGGGAGTTGTAAAGAGAGTTTAGAAAGTTCTATTTACTCTTCTTTCTGTTTCCTCCAAAGGTTACATCTTACACAACTATAGTACAACATCATAACCAGAGGTTTGACATTGGTACAATGTAAGTGCAGTTCTCCGTTATTTCATCCCGTGTGTGGATTTCTGTAATCACCACCACAGTCAAGATACAGAACTGTCTCATAATCGCAAAGATCTTTCCTACGCTATTTCTTTATAATTACACACTCCCCCTCCCCTCCACCATTCCTGACCTCTGACAACCACTCATCTGTTTCCATCTCTCTAATTTTGTTATTTTGAGGATTCTTGGTATATACTAGATATGAGTCCTTTGTCAGATGTGTGTAATTTCTCCTATCACATAGCTTGCCTTTTCACCGTCTTCCCAGGGTCATTTGCTGAGCAAAAGTTTTAACTTTTGATGAATTGTCTTCTTGATTCATTGATTTTTCTCTATTTTTTGTTTTGCATTTCATTAATTTCCTCTTTTTATTTCCTTTCATTTGCTTGCTTTGGGTTTACTTTTATCTTCTTCTAGGTTATTAAGGTGAGAACATAGATTATTGATTTGAGACTTTTTCTCTTTTCTAAAATTTTTCCTTTTGGCACTGCTTTAGTTATGTTCCACGCATTTTAATATTTTGTATTTTCTATTTTCATCCTGTTCATATAGTTTTTAGTTTCCCTGAGCCTTCCTCTTTGATCCATAGATTATTTAGAACCATGTTGTTTAGTTTCCAAGTGTTTGGGGGTATTTTCTCGTTACCCATCTCTTGCTGATTTCTGGGTTAATTCCATTGAAGTCAGAAAGCATTGTCTGTATGGTTTCAGTTCTTTTAAAGTTTTGAGGTTTGTATTATGATCAGTATTAAGTTTACTTTGGTCCCCTGTGCACTTGAAAACAAAGTGCATTCTGCTCCTGCTGGGCGGAGTACTCTCTTCGTGTTGGTTAGACCCTGCAGGTTGATAGTATTGTTGAGTCCTGTATCCTTGCTGAGTTCCCGTCTACTTGTGCCATCAGTTGCTGAGAGAAGGGATTGAAGTCTGCAGCTGTAACTGTGCACTCTTCTACTTCTCCTTTCGGTTTTTGCTTCATGTATCCTGCAGCACTCTTCTTTGGTACATGCACATTTAGAATTGCTATGTCTTCTTGATGGATTGACTTTTGATCATTATTTAGTATCCCTCTCTGTTAGTGGTAATTTTCTTTGCTATAAATTTTACTTTTTCTGATAGCAATGTGCCACTCATACTTTCTTTGATTAATGTTTATGTGGAATATCTTTTTTCATCTGTCTAGTTTTAACCTACATATAGGCATACCTTGGAGATGTGGTGGTTTTGGTTCCAGACCACTGTAATAAAGCAAATATCACAAGAAAGCCAGTCATATGAAATTTTGGTTTCCCAGTCCATTTAAAACTTATGTGTATACTGTGCTGTAGTCTGTTAAGTGTGCAATAGCATTATGTCTAAAACAACAATGTATGTACCTTAGTTTAAAAATATTTTATTGCTAAAAAATGCTAACCATCACCTGAGCCTTCAGTGAGTCGTGGTAGTTACATCAAAGATCTCTGATCACAGATCTCCATAAACAAATTAATAATAATAAAGCAGTTTGAAGTGGTGTGAGAATTACCAAATGGTGACCCAGAGACACAAAGTGAGCAAATGCTTTTGGAAAAGTGATGCTGATAGACTTGTTTGATTCTGAATTGCCACAAACCTTCAAATTGTAAAACTCAATAAACTGAAGTGTAGTAAAACAAGTATGTTTCTATACTGTTAAATTGAAGTGTTTCTTATAGACAACATAGAGCTCAGTCATTTTTTTAAATTGACTGTTATTTAACTGGTGTGTTTAGACCACTTAGATTTATTGTGGTTATTGATTGGTCCTTTTTCTGTTTGTTCTGCTTTTCACTTCTCTGTTTTGCTTTACGTGACTTCTTGTGGATTACCTGAAAATGTTTTAGAACTTAATTTTGACTTATCTGTGGTGTTTTTGAGTGCTTCTCTTTGTGTATCATTTTTTTTTTTTAAATTGAAGTTGAGTCAATTTACAATGTTGTGTCAGTTTCTGGTGAACAGCATAGTAGTTCAGTCATACAGATTTATTCATTTTCATATTCTTTTTCATTATAGGCTACTAGAAGATATTGAATATAGTTCCCTGTGCTACAGCTATTTGTGTATCTTTTTAAGTGGTTACTGTAACCACTACATCATATACACATAACTTTTCTTAGTCTGCTGGTGTCAACACTTACCAGTTTGTTATGATAGTCTTGTATGTTTCCTCTTCACACACTGAGAAGTGCATTAGCATTATAATTTTTGCTTCAACTACCAAACAAAATTTAGCAAACACAAAGGAGTAAGAAAGTGTAATTGTCCATATTTGTACTATTTTTATTGTTCTTCCTTCCTTCCTGATGTTCCAGGATTCCTTCTTTTTTCATTTTCTCTTTGTTTTGTTCATTCTTTTAGAGTAGATATGTTGGTTGACAAATTCTGTTAGTTTTGTTCATCTGAGAATGCCTTATTTTGCTATTTAAAAAGTTTTTTTTTATTGACACAACATTGTAAGCTGACTATACTTCAGTTAAAAATACATACTTAAAGTAAAAACATTTTCTTTTGTTGAAGTACAGTCCATCTACAATGTTGTTACTTTCTGGTATACCACAGAGTGATTCAACTTTATATATATAGGCCATTATGAGGTACTGAATTCCCATGCTGTACAGGAGGACCTTGTTGTTTATCTATTTTATAGATAATAGTTAGTTGATTTGCTCTTCATTTTTGAAGGTTATTTTTGCAGAATACAGAATTCTGAGTGGGCAGTTCTCTCAACACTTGAAAAATATGTAACTTCCTTTTGGGCTCCCTGATTTCTGATGAGAAATTTGCTGGAGGCATTCAGAATTTTTTCTTTGGTCTTTAGTTTTTAGGTGTTTAACTATAATATGTCAGAGTGGATTTCTTTGGGTTAAGATCCTGTTTGGAATTTGTTCAGTCTTAAATATTTAGGTTTGTTTATTTATTTATATTTATTTATTTATTTATTTATTCATTCATTCATTCATTCATGACAAATTTGGCAAAATTTTAGCCATTATTTCTTTGAATACTTTTCTAGCCCTACTGCTTTATCCTATCTGGGACTCAGAATGCATAAATGTCATATTCATTGATATTGCGCCCATCTGTCCCTGAGGCCCTGTTCATTTTTCAGTCTATTTTCTCTTTGTTTTTCAGTTTCGGTAATTTCTATTGTCGTGTCTTCAAGTTCAGTGATTCATCTGTTCTTTTCTGCTGTTGAGTCCATGTATTGGGATTTTTATTTCAGGTATTAGGTTATTTGGTTCCAAATTTCCATGTGGCCTTTTACCTTTGCTGTGATTTTGTGTTTCTTTGCTGACTTTTTTGTTTGTTTGTCTTTCATTTGTTTCAGGTGTGTTTGTAGTTGCTCACTGAAGCATTCTGTGATGGCTTTTAAAGTCTTGTTTGGTAACTGTTACCTGTGTCATGCCAGTGTTCTTATCTATTGATTATCTTTTCTCCTTTCACTTGAGATGTTCCTGGTTCTTGCTATGTTGAGAGAATTTTTGTTATTCAGTGCTGGACATTTTGGGTATTATATTATGAGGTTCCAGATCTTAATTAAATATTATGTTTTAGTAAGTCATTTCTGTTAATGCTCCAGCAGAGAGAAGGGGATAATGCCAGTTAGGATTTGAAGCTCAGATTTTAATCTTGGCCTTTGCTGACACTCATCTGGGGAGGGGCTCCATGTTACTGCTGATTGTGGACCAGAGTTCGGGCTTCCCCCCAAGGCCTCTGCAGGTACCTTCTTTCTGGGATGGCAAGGGGTGCCCTACTGTCATTGGTGGAATTCCTGATGTTCCACTGGGCCTCCTGTCATAACCCAAACATGGAGGCAGTGAGGGGGATGGAGGTCCTCGTTCCGCATGTGGTGTCTACATTGCAGGTGGGGGCTTGTCTTCCTGTAATGTTTGGCTGGAGTCAGGCAGTAACTGTGTAAGTTTTCTGTGTTTCCACTGTCCCTTCATCTCCTTTGGCTGGAGAGAGCAGGCTTTCTGGGGACATTTTTTATTTGCTCCCATTGGCGTTTCTGGGTTGTTGGCTTCCCTGGCACCTAGTGTGGGATGCATGAGACAAAAAGAAAACTCAGGAAGTCACCACTGTGTAGTTCCTCAGGTCCTGATCCCTGGCCAGTCTGCCACATTCTCTTCACCTCTCAGCATGTTTTTGTTTCTTTCAAATATAAAGCCTAGGGAGTCTAGCCATGCTTAGTGGGAAGAGCAGGGAAAAGTATCTTTATCCATCTTTCCAGAAGCAGAAGTCCAAATTTAATTAACTTTGAATGGGTAATAAATTCATGTGACATACAAGTTGAGTGATATAAAAAAATTTACAGTGAAATTAACTTTCTCCCACCCACTTCCCCTCTTAGATGGCAACAGTGCTTCTGGTTACTGTGCTTCCTTCTGAGGTAACTTTACAGATACCAGCAGACATACACAGATGCGTTGTTACCCAGGTGGTGGCATACTGCATACACTGTATCCTGTTTTTTTTCTCATAACACTGCAATTTAGTGAACCTTCTGGATTCATACAAGAAGAACTTCTTTATCATTTTTCATGGCCTCATGCTGTTCCAGTGCATGGAGATGCCATGTGTATGTAACCACTTGCACTGTTTA
Organism: Camelus bactrianus; assembly: GCF_048773025.1. Classification (NCBI taxonomy): domain Eukaryota; kingdom Metazoa; phylum Chordata; class Mammalia; order Artiodactyla; family Camelidae; genus Camelus; species Camelus bactrianus. The sequence goes on along the minus strand of NC_133546.1, from coordinate 84,436,291 downwards.
GGTGTTGGTCCTGTTACCTGATATATTTATTTTCCCTTCCATCTTAGTGTCTTCTGCACATTTCTTGTGTTTTCTGTGTACACCTGAGTCAGGGTCCTGTGTAAGCTGAAGTGTGTTGGAGACAGGTGCTGGTGACTGAAGTCTTCATTCTATGATAAGTCATATGTATACTCCATAAGTATTTGGAGATACTCATTACAGCTGCTTTCCTAGACTTGGTTCTCCATCATGTTCACAAGTGCTCTTTGGTCCACAGCTTGCTTTTCATAGGTGTCAACAAAAGATTTTGGGTATAAGCTCTATATACCCTTATTCACTTTCATGGGTTTAGGTGCTTCCACATAACAGTTAACAGAATGTATGCGCTTTGTTGTTGTTATTTCTAAGGGGCATGAAAACACAGGTCTACTATGATTTGGGGTCAGAGTACTTGTATCTACCTTTTGGGAAAGATGAGATTGATTTTGTTATCATTTAAATTTTTGAGCATGGTAGTTTCATTCTCACTAAATTAGCACTTTTTCTTTAGGGTGGTGATTTTTTTCTTTTGAGTAGAAATATTGCCCTCAAATTCTTGGTGAACTTGAGTAAAGTCATGAATTGAAGAACCTTTTTGCCTTTGTCTCTTGATAGTCTTTCATGTTCTCTTGGCAGTTTAATGCTAAATCCATGCATAAATAAGTTTGATCTTGCACAGAGGATGGAGTCTGGAACTTGCACTGATAGACTGGAACTTGCACTGACAGAGTGAGGATTTTTTTTTTAATTTCAATTTTTTAATTTGATATTTCCAAATATATAAAACATCAAGATTCTTACACCAGTTATCTCAAATGAGACCATACAAAGCAATTTTAAAGTGTATAGAACAATCATTCCTCCCTTCAGTTTTGCTACTTTATACAACTATGGGATAGACAGAAAATTGAATGGCATGTGCCTAGTTGGAAAATTTCACCTGTTTACAAAAAAAAAAAAAAGGAAGAAATTAAGAAAACTCAAAATCAACCATGTAGGATACTTGCTACTTTGTGTCTGCAAGTCAATTTACAAACTTTTTTTTTTAATTTAGTAGGCACTTGGGACTGAAAATTTTACCTGCCCAGTTTTATCCAACTACTCAACAGAAAGCAGCACAAATGAAAGTCCCAACACTCTGTAAACTTTGAGGGACTGAGAGAGTAGACACTATTTTTTATCTGTAGTAGATTCAATTGTTGAGCCTGCAAATGTAGGCTTTTTTCTCTTAACAGAAATAAATATCCTCAGGGCCTTTCCTCTAGCTTCAGTGGGCTGAGTTCAAAAATAGTGAAGAACCCCTCATGTGAAATTTAAAGTGTGACAACTCTGAAGTATTCTGATGCATTATACAAAATTTTGCTAGTTGCATAGACCAAAGACAGATGTTTTGCTAAATGGCACTGAAGAAAATCCTGACCCAAGTGGCACTACTTGGTCCAAATGTTACTGACCAAAGAAAATGATACAATATTTATAGGCTCACCTTTAAGAAATGGTTGACATTAATACTGTACATATTTTACACATCAAATACATAGTCCAAGAGTTTATAAAAGAAATTCACGCATTATTACCTTTAAGAATATCAATGTACAACATACCCAGGCCCCCCAGTAATTGTGACATTTCAGGTGGACACAGTGTTATGTACAAAAACAATCAATTTATCTTCTGTGTTAAGTATATAATTTAAAGAAACTTCAGAGATTACTGAGGAAAAACTTAGTCCACTGAAGATTGATAACAAGTGTCAATCTGTGGGATTTTTAAGTATTTCCTTTAAAAAAAAAAACACCCAGAAAACATAACCTCTGTACAAAGAAAAATATAAAAATTCTGGAAGATCATGTCTGATCACACTACATAATTTAGAATGAAATGTCAGTGGTTTAAAGTTTTTCTGTCTTATTACTTTGGCAGCCTTAATTTGTGAACTAATACTCATATTTAGCTCAGCTGCTTTTATGCCACAAGAGCCCAGTTTCAAAATGGTGGCACTGATTTTCCTTATAACAGCACTATTTTCAGCAGCAATTATATTTTTAAAGGTTAACAAATTGTACAACAAATGTCTAACTATGCTTCTTCCTACTTTATTCTCAACAGTTATGATCTTTACAAAAAGCTAATATCTACATAGAGAACCACCTTTTACTTGCCCCATCTCATCTCTGACTTGGTTGAGGAAGTACAGGCATTTCAGATTAGGTATTTATGTGTTTTGGATGGGATTCTTGGATTTATGTGAAAATAAAAATAAGACAAAATAATTCTTAGGTACATTCCAGTGTCCCAGTAATTAGTTACATGATAAATAGTACCTACTTGCTGACCACCTATAAAAGATGAGACATTCCGAGGCACCCTAAAAACCTAGGTCTGTAACAGGTGAACAAGAAGGCCATTTTACTCAATTCTGATGCAGTCACCTCTGACTGCTATTTAAGGTGTTTACTGGTAACCAGCAAGTTTAACTGAAGAGATGTCACTAAATTCAAACTGAAAATATATATTTAAAAGCAGCAATTTACATTGAGGGAAATATGGTTCTTGTGTGTTCTGTGTAAAGAGAGATTATGAATAAAGGGAATTGGCAACTGAGCAACCTAATTCAATTCCATGATTACAGGTTCCATGATAAGATATCTACTACATGCATTTTGCTTACAGTAACTGCCTAAAACTCACCAGCTATATAGAGTTAAACTCTGTATTAAAGGACTATTGAGTTACAGGGGAATTGGCCATATCAGGTAGCTAGTGACATAGTACCAGTTGTGAAAATTGAGATAAATGAGTTGACAAATGGATTCATTGAATATGTTAATATTGTGAATGAGAAGACAATTCACCAGGATAATATACTCACATGTATGTTGATCTGACAAAAACCACAGACTGACATCAAATGGATAAAAAAATACTGGGGAAAAAGTGAAAATGCCAACCAAAATAACAAGGTGGGTGGGCTGGGTGGGAGAGCACATTTAAGGCATCTAAAAAAAAAATTCCACATGGCTTTGGCTTATTAAAATATTTTACACTATCTTTTTTCTTTTTAAAGAAGATTTGAAAGCACCTACAAATCAAGCAGACTGTTAAAAAAATCCCGCATGGCAAATTCAGTTTGTAAGCGTCATTCAGATATTTGTCAAGGAAAATAAAGAAGCCTCTGCCCATGAGATTGCACATGGTGGAAGAGTTCCTTCCAACCCTGTCTATCTTATGCTGGATGGCAGCCCAGAGGTTCGCTGTGCAGCAGCTACAAACAAGGTGTTACTCTCTGGAAGGGAAGGGACTGTGGAATTTCCACTGGTTGGCGAGCAACCCAGCTTTAATTTTTCCAGATACTCTGCATGTACAGGCTTATGACACTGGAGAACTTTGATGGCATCCTTTACTTTGAACCACTCTGTCTTCCTTCCTGTATTAACAGAATCTTCCCAGTCTTCTAATATTTCAGTGACAGTAAGGACATAGACATATGCCCTGTGCTTTCTGTCTTGGTTCTCAAATATGCCCAGGAGTCTGCCTGACTTTCCTTTGACTCCAGCCTCTTGGTAAGCCTCCCTCACGGCAGCACCGGCAGGCTCCTCCTGGGGCTCCAGTCCTCCTCCTGGGCCAGTCCACTGGTCCGGGACCGAAGCCTGCCCACCTGCAGCACCTCGTCCTCCTGCTCGCTCCGGAAGCACAGGGACGCCGCCCGCTTCTTGAAGCCCTCGCGGTCCTAGGTCCGTGGCCTAGGGGGGCTTGGACCTCATCGCAGAGGCGGGCTCTCGCTGCCGCGGCCCCTGCGGAGGCCGCCACCCCGCCGGGGCGCGGGGGCGACGGCGAGTCGGGGCCCAGGGCGACGCGGCCGGTCAGTCCCGGAGCCGGCGGCCGCTCCGACGCGGGGCGGGGCGCGAGCGCCGGTCCCTGCAGCCCGGGCACCGCGGAGGGAGCGCGGCCTCCGCCCGGGCATCTGCGGCTTTCCCCGGTTCCCGCCGCTGCCGCCGCCGCCCAGGGCGGAGCGGGGCGCGAGGTGCGGGGAGACGGCTGCAGGGGCTCCCGCCGGCCCGGCAGCAGCGCCGCAGCTGCGCGAGGCGTTTGGTGTCGGCTGCGGGCCGTCCCGTCAGGGCCCTCTGACGTGCTGCGTGTGCACAGGTGGCTGCGCGGTGCCCGTCAGTGCGCCGCCCGTGGCGGGGTCTGTGTTCGGGGACGGGTGTGTTTGTGGCTGCAGTTGCCGCAGTTCGTCCCGGCCCTCCAGACCTCCCCAGCCCCACTCTCGGCGTCGTGGTCCTGGCATGCCCGCTGCTTCTGCCCCGGATGCTTCCTCTGGGCTCCGCCCCCAACACGTCCACGTCACGCCTGCTTCCTTAGTCCTGCAGAAATCCTGCGCTTTGGATTTGTGCCACCTTCTGTAAGTTGAAAGCTTCTGGACCAAGTGCGGCAGTGAGATGGAGTCAGAAGAGGAGGTGAGCAAATTGATTTCTGTCCTGTACCTCTTTTTTTTTCCCTACCTTTTCAAGCTATTATTTCAAGATGCCTTTCTGAGAGCAAGGTTTAAAATTCATTCCCTTAGATTTGCTGTTATTCTTCATTTCTAATAAATTGGGAACTACAAATACTCTACTTTTAAAAATGGTTGTATATGTTTACTCATTTGTTTTGGAATAAATTTGATGAAGATGAGTTTATGGGAAAGCAAAGTGTGACCAGGGGTTAGGAATTTAAGTGGAAAATTGAATCTTCATGAAGCTTTCCACATTTCATTAGATGTTAAATTCTACAGTGAAGTTTCATATGATTATTAACTATAAGTATATTCCTGAATATCGTGGTTAAACTTTTATTAAAATAATATATCATAAAGCCATTAATATTTTTACATAATACAGTTGTTTGATTATTGAATTTTTCTTGTGAGATATTAGTCAGCAACCTCAGTTTTTTCTTTTAGTGATTTTGTAACAAGAATAAAAATATATTTTAAATCTGTGTGACACAGTTTTATTAAAATGACTTGAGAGTGTATGAGCATTTTTCAGTTTATTTTCTTCTTTCACATTATATTTTTAATTTTGTGTCCTTCTACATTGTATTCTAAAATTTGGAACCGTTTGATATGTGCTTTTCACTTCACTATCATGAGGGATGTTTTTTCAAATGAAACTGAAAAATTTAGTAATTCATCTTTTGTTAGTATTAAAAGCAGACCAGCTAGGCTCCTTTGTGCCTCACTAAAAATAATACCAGAACATAAGAAAGGTTTCTGTATTACTTTATGTGCTCTGTGATAGCGTCTTTTCTGTGAACACTCTCAATTCCAAATAAGACCCTGACATTGAAAATTTACTTGTACATACACAGGGGTTATATTATGCTTCCTTGACCCTTGAAATGAGTATGGATGCAGACAGAAATCTTTGCGTTGTTCTCCCTAAGGTATTGCCATCAGAGAGTCAGCAAAAGTGGTTGACCAAGCCCAAAGGAGGGTGCTGAGGGGAGTTGATGACCTGGACTTTTTCATAGGGGATGAAGCCATAGATAAACCCACGTATGCCACAAAGGTAAACTCCCCACCGGGATTTGCTTCTGTAAGTGTATCACCAAGAACAGAGAGTAGGATGAATCATGCAAAATGGTAGATTTCATAGCAATTGTACTTGTGAGCTGTGTATTTTATTCTTGTGTTGGAAAAGAGGTTTTGTTGTTGTTGGTTTTGAATGGGGTATTTTTCAAAATTGAAGTATAGTTGATTTACAGTGTTGTGTTAGTTGAACAAGGTATTTTTCATGTGAGGAATCAAGTGAATTTAAGAAACCCCAGAATGCAGGATTGACTCTGGGAATGCTGGGCTTCATGTGAGAGCAAGATCTGCTTCTGTGGAAAATTGCAGGTTGACTCACTGACCTGTCAGATGTAGAAGAGCTGTAGACTGATTAATTAAAAAGAAGCACTAAAATTGTTTAACTAGGTATTTGTTCTAAAAACCTCCAAACTCCAAATGGAATGGTATGGCGGATTAGCTGTACTTTTGCATCTATTACTCCACTGTTAAGATGATACTTTGTACTTAGAGATGTGAAGTAGAATATAAATGATAATATAACTTAATATTTCTGGTAAAGTGCCTGTTATTTCTTTACATAAATTAACATTCACCCAGTGCAAAGGGCTTGTTTTCTCTAATAACTCAGTCTCTTCTGGGCCAGTGTTTTTAAAACTGTTGCTCTTACTAACATGGACTGAAGCTTGACATAGTTTGATTTCTCTTGCTTTAGTGGCCAATAAGACATGGAATAATTGAAGACTGAGATCTAATGGAGAGGTTCATGGAACAAGTTATTTTTAATTTTCCCTGAGCTGAACCTGAGGGCCATCACTTTTTGATGGTGAGTAACTGGGACTGAGAGAAGAGCCCTGTGGATTCTTGGTTGCTTAGATTTTAAACCCAGGATATTCTTCCCTGGGGAGCTTTTAATTCCCACTAAAGCTCTTTGTATGATTTGGAGTGCTTTTGGGGCAAATAACAGAAGGCTCAACCAAAATGTCCGAAACCAAAGAGGGCTTATTATCCCACAAAACAGGATGCCAGTTTCAGGCCACTCAGGACTGGTTACTTGAGCAGCTCAGAGATGGAGGTGAGAATCCAGCCTAATTCACCTGTTTGGCATCTTGTGCTGGTTCCCCTCAGGCCCCAGGGTGGCTGCCCTAGTTCCTGTACTGACTTTTGGTGTATTTACTTTCAGAGTTTTAGAATTAAGACTCTCATCCTCAGAAACCTTCCTAGCAGATTTGCCCTGTCTGTCCGTGCCCAGTGTGGGCCCTAGAGGGGAACAAAATTACTTTGGTACATTTTGATGAGTCAAGATTCTCTCCTGTTGCTGGTGAGGGGACCACATCTCATCACCTGGCCCCAAGAGGTAAGTACCTAAACCGGCCTCCAGCAGCAAGGAATGAGGAGGGAGGAATGGGTTTGGTTAAGAAACCACCTGTGTAGTTAGGTGTCCTCCTGAAATAACTGGATGGCTCTGACCTTTGCTTCTTACAGCAGAGGGAGCTGAGTCAAGGTGCTGTTTTGCCAAGGTTAAATCTCACTCTAACACTGAGCTGAGTTACGGGCCCTGATATTGTGGATGTAATTGATCTTGTTCAGATGAAATAAAACAATACAGAGAAATGAAGAGAAGTGTCTCTTGGTTGTGGAGCCTGTTTTCATTGTTTTATGTTCTTTTTAAGTTAAAATTAATTACATGTATAAAGCACTTACTTTAAGGAGAGCAATTGCATGTAACATAAGCTGCACATTAAAACCTACATAATTTAGCTTTGCATTTTTTCCATGCTAGTGCATTGTCAAATGGTCCCTGATCCAATTATATAATTCTTCCTAATGTTAAATATGGAATATTCTTTAGAATTATCTGGCTTAAAATATGTTAAGTACAAGGCTGTTATGGTAGTTAGTGGAATCTATATATTTTGTGTCTATTAAATCAAGTCCTTGAAAGTGCTCTAAGCTTTTTCCTGGCTGTATCTTCACAACTAGGAATTGCCACATCCAAGTACTGTGTTTTACAGGCCACTGTGTATTTTCTCTCCTGTGTATCTACGATGGTTTATGTAAAATACATGGAGCCAGGAAACTGACAGTATGTCTGAGTGGCTTTGTCTTTACAGCCAAAACAAATTACAGACTCCCACCTGCCATGCTTGGCATGTTCCCTTCTCTCGTACGTCACATAACTATCTGTTGGTAGGACTCCAGGCATGGGCCTGGGGCCCAGCTTCCTCTCCCTGCCTGCCCCATCCTGCTCTGCTCAGAGGGAGTCTGAGTCTTAGGCCTGTGGAGCAAATGCAATCACCAGGACACAGCCCACAGGAAATTTTTCCTACCAGGAATTTTTCTGCTCTAGCTGGCATATACACCGCAGTACAATAAAACCAATTGCTGGGAACGAACTGGAGGTGTTTGGTATGAATATGGAAAAGCTTAAATCCTTTGCCAAAAATGAGTATCTGAAGTGAATGTTCAAAAATAATTGTTTATTACATTAAACATAAGAAAATATTGTGTTACATTTATTGTACTTTGAAGTTAGCAGGTGTGTTTGATGCATGATGTGACAGAGGAAGTTATGAGAAGCGTGGTTTTATCTCAGGCTTATGTCCTTCCTCATCAGTTAATGGGATAATTGAAGGGGAGTGAAGCAGGTACAGGGATTTGTGGCCATGTCCAGAAATTCATTGAAGACATTTACTGAACCACTACATCAGCTAATGGCTTCTTGGTGTAAAAGAGTCTAAAAGTTTTAAATTAAAGTTCCCTCAGTAGCCTATGAAGTTGTCCCTTCTGACTGCCATGACAGACATCTGCACATCCATGGTGGGAATGAGCTCAGTAGGGCTCATGTTTTTCAAGAAGTTTCAGAGACTCAACTCATGTTGGTCACGTGGACTAAACAGATAGCAAATGGGAACCACACTCTTTTCTCTAATACTGAATTGCCCAGAGTTCAAGACAGAATCATATATTCTAAAGAACTGCAGTGCTCTTGAAGGGAAATTGAATTGTAACTGTAGAGGAGATTTGCAAACCTTTTTGAATATGAATCAGGGGAGAAAGAGCAAGCAGCAGTGCTGCCCAAGGATGCTGGGAACCAGGAGCTCTGCCATCCACTTGAGAGCAGGAAAGATGTGTGTCCCAGCTCAGGGATGGAGGATCAACCTTCCTTCATCCTTTTGTTCCAATCAAGTCCTCAGTAGCCTGTGTGCTGCCCACCCACATTGGCAAGGGCAGGTCTCCAAACTCAGTCTGCTGCATGCTAAGCTCTTCCAGAGACACCCTCTCAGACACACCCCAGAAAGAATGGTTTACCAGCTCTCGGGGTACCCCTTAGCCCAGTCAAGCTGACACATAATATTCACCATGACATGTGGCTTGTCCTGGCTTACCGCAGTAACTCCCTTCCTGGTTCATGAGGGTGGCTCAGACCTGCTCTGTCCTGTACACTAGCACTGGCCGGTGTGGAGCTGGACATCCTTGGCACTGCTGAGTCTGTTACTGCTGGCCCGTGTTCTTCCCATTTTCAGTATATTGTCATCTCCACTCCTACTTGCCCTTCCTTGAGGATTTATGTTTTTAAAAATGTTTCTTTACTGCAGTTATGGAGAGGTTTGGGACTGGAGCAATATTAGTTGCATGTGTTCAGCTTGCTTTCTTTATCCAGAAATATGGATTGATTTTTATATTACTGACTAATTATTCATTTTTGAATTAATATTTGATGATATTTTACCATTATTATGAATAAAATTCTTATGTAACTTACATTCATGTGAAGTTTTAATCATACACTTCAGTATTTAAAAAATAAGAAAAACTTGATATCTCCAATTTAGATCTCGTTATATATAAATAATGGTTTTTGGAAGGTTTTATTTAAATTAGTCCTCTAAAGGAACAATTACTGGTGGTAAACATAGGAGAAAAGGAGGATTGAGGAAAACATAGATTTATGATTATGGTTCTGAGAACCCAGAAGAATGTATCTTTAATAATGCTGAATTTGATTCAGGAGCCAGGAGAACCTAATTTTATTGTAAACATTCTCTTAATGGAAGTGTATAGATTTTAATATTAGTTCTTCACAGATGGTGAATTGTTTGGCAGCAAGTACTAAAGTGTAAAAATCAGTGATTTAAGCAAGTTAAAGGTTTTATTTTTCTTAAAGTCATTTGTAGCAGGGAGGGCAGTGCTGGTATGTCAGGTTTCTGGTGTCATTAGGGATCTGTGTGCTCTAGTATATTTAGCATATGGCTTCCATTCTAAGATTGCCTTAGATCACAAGTTAGCTGCTGCAGCTCCAGTCATCACCTCCATATTCCAGGAAAGAAGGGGTTAAGAGCAGAAGTGGGCCTACTACATGAGTCTACCTTCAACCTTGTAAGGAGCTTTCCCAGAAGACACATCCAATAACTTTTGCTTCTTATTGGCCAGAACTTACTTAGCCATCCCTGTACACCAGGAAGTCTGGGAAATGCTGTTTTCTGGGCCTGTGATTGATCAGTGGTCTGTCATTAAGGCAGAAGGCAGAATAGATACTGGGTAGGGAAATTGCAGTGCCTGCCATAATGATGTGATTACAGGTATGAAGACAGTGGCAGATCAAGAATTCAGCTGTCTTCACAACTGTGGTTGGATATGGAAAGTGTTTTCCACGTTACAGAGCCAACAGGCTAGGGAAAAGCCACACCAGGATGTGCTGTGGCTTCTGCCCTGGGGTGAAGTCTTTCTTCTGTTAGCTTCTCCGCCTGTGGAGAAATAAACCAGGAAGTTGTATTGGGAGTTTCTGTGGCCTTCACACACAGGCTGTAACTCAGGGTTTCACAACTCTTGTAATGAATTTTTTTTTTCTTATTATAGAACTATAAGTGCGATTTAGAAAATTTGGAAGATTCTTGTGGGGCTTTTCACACTCCTATCCCATTATCATAAATATTATCATTTAGTATAGCTATACTTAATCTTTTCACTCATGTTTTTATATGATTTTTCATTCAATATTGTGTCCTCCATCCCTCTCCCCCATTTTCTTGCATGGTTTTCATAATCCTCGCTTTAATGGTCATGCAATCATGTATCCAGTGGTTGTTTCCTGTCTGTTTAGCAGCCCCACTATTTTTAGATGTTTACTTTTGTTTCCAGTTTCTTGGTTTTGTAAGACATAACATAAATTAATATTTGCACAATTTTTTCTATATTTAGAGCATTTTTATATTAAGAATATAAAAATTATATATATATATATATAATTTGGAGGTCCAGATGTGTTAATAATTTTGAATCTCTGGTATACCATTTCACACTGAAATCTTCAATGTACAAGAAGCCACATTATTTGAACTCTTAGGATTGATTAATATCATTTTTGATTATTTGACTTTTTAATTTGCAGTTTGAATACCTTTGATCTTAAACAGTTTTTCATGTATTTATTAGTTGTATTTTCTCCTTTGTGAATTGCCTATTCATGTCCTGGGTTTTGTACATATCAGTGTTTTATTGCTTTTATTGTTGCTATGATTTCTTTGAACTTTATTCTACTTAAATTTTTCTTTTGTGATAAAATGCACATACCATAAAATTTATCATTTTAACCATTTCTGAATGTACAGTTTGGTGAGTTGCATACATTGACATTGTTGTGCAAACATCACCACCATCCATCTCAGGAACTTCTTCATCTTCCAAACTGAAACTCTGTCCACATTAAAGAATAACTCTCTTTCCCCCTCTCCCAGCCCTAGCCCCCACCATCCCCCCTCTGTCTCTATGACTGTAACTATTCTGGGTCCTCATATAAGTGGAATCATCCAGTATTAGTCTTTTCATGACTGGCTTATTTCACTTGGTATAAGGTCTTCAGGGTTCAGCCACATTGTAGCATGTGTCAGAATTTCCTTCCTTTTTTAGGGCTGAATAATATTCTGTTGTATGTATGGCCACAATCTGTTTATGGTGTGAGTTCTTTCATATAACATATAAGAATTTTTTGTCATAAGCAGATACTTTTTCTCACTTGATTTTTTGTAGGTTATGTTTTTGAACATCTATAATTGTAAATTTTTATGTAAGTAAACCTACTTTCCTTTGATGTTTATATATATTTTTCATTCATCTGGGATTTATTTGGAACATCACTTGACACTGAAATTAAACCCAGGAAGAATCCAGAGCCAGGGTTAATCTACTTCTTGTTGGAATGCCTTCTATAGGCTCACATTTTTTTTTAAACCAGGCAGGAAGGAAACATTGCATGACTATGCTCCCACTTTGCATACCTTTCTAGCCTTCCTCTCTTCATCCTATTCCCCCCTCTAATCAGTTTAAATGTTATGTTTATAAAATTAACTTATTAAGGTGCTTGGATTCCTCTTCAAGGTAAGAGAAGACTCTAGGTCTCTGGAGTTAATACATTCAATTTCTTCTGGCCTGAGATATATTCTTGGTATTACAGTTGTTTGTTGATATATTCAGCACTTGCTAAAGGCCCAGCCCTCTCCCCACCAAGCATTTGCATGAATTAACTCACTTATTTAATCCCACAGACAATTGTGGGGTAGGTAGTTATTAGGCCTGTTTTTCAGGTTGATAGGAGGTGCCATAAGGAGATATATTGTAACCTAAATATTGGAATCCACAGCTATTCTTCATGTGCTTTAAATGAAAGAAAACTAAAAAAAAAATCTGATATAGTAATCACTAACACAGTGCTAAATGTGTACTGGGATCATTAAGGTATTAACTAATTTGATCTCAGCCCCTTGAGGTAGGCACATTAAAATAAGTAATGTGTTGTTGAATAACGTTTAGATCATTTACTTACAATCTGCTTTTGATGACTTTATTATTTCTTGTCTATGTCTTAAGATTGCTTTCTCTCTCCCATTCAGGGAGTGTATTGATTCTAATCAGAGTAATTAAAACTTACTTGGGGCATGATGTTTGAGCTTTGTATCAGACAGGAGTATAAACTAAAGCCCCCAGCTAGTTGATAGCCAGATTTGATTATTTGCTTGAAGAGTTAGCATACACACAGCACAGAATTCAAAAGGTGCAGTACGATTTCCAGTTCAAGAGTGTCTCTTTCCCACTTCTGTGTTGCCTTCCAGATCCCCTTCATGGAGGAAACCAACTTTACTGGTGCTTAACCAGCAATAATTATGTGCAGGCACATGGATTATACATAAACTTGATTCATAAAATGGTAACAAAATTGACATACTATGGTACATTTTGATTTTTACTTTAAAAATTTTAGAAATTATAATTTGAAATATATGAAATTTACCCACTTAACACAGTTTTAAATGTATCATTTGGTAACATTACCTACATTGATATTGTGATGTAACAGAACTCTAGAACTTTTCCATCTTGCAAGATCAAAACTTTGTGCCCATAAACAGCTCCTCATTTCTCTCCCTCATACACCTTGCTTTTTAAAAAAAATGTTGTAGATACAGAAGTATATTTAAGAATGTGTATGTATGGAGAGGCCTCTTTTCATGTAGCAAATTTATAGTAGATATTGTTTCATATCTGCAGACACACTGCCCATCCTTTTTAATTGCTGCAAAGTGTTACATTTTATGCATGTGACCTAATCTGTGTAATCAGTTCCTTGTTATGTGCAGTTATGTTTTTTCTGATCTTGGAAGCTGTGACAACTGTGCACCTCTCTGAGACACCTTGTTTTAGATGTCCCTTGGCTTGACAATGGAATTTGATTTTGTCTCATAGTCTTTGTTCAGAGACTTCCTCTTCAGTACGTGAGTTTCTCACTGGTACATGCTGATGATTTTAGTGATAATAATGCACTTTCACTGAGTACGTTCCCCATGCCAGGTGCTGCCATGAGCACTTTGTTTAGACTCCTGTGAAGTCAGTGCTAATTATGCATGGAGAGAGGAAATCACTTTCCAAACTTGGTAAAATCGAAGGTGGGGTGTAGCTGGGCTGATTGGAGTTGGAGCTATCCCGTTGCCCGTGCTGAAATGGCCTGGGCTGTGTGGCAGGTGTGTGTGGTCACAGCTGCTTTTCTGGTGCTGTGCTTTCTGGTTTTAGTGTGTTTTATTTATGTATGGATATTTTAAAACTCAGGCTTGACTTTCTCTTTGGTTTCTATTGGGTGCATATTCGTTCTGATAATTGGTGAAACATATTTTAACATAACTGTACTTTTGTATAAGATATTTACCTGTATTTGTTTAGGGATGATTACTTCCTACTGTGCTTAGTGACCACGTTGGTACATGGCCACATTTCTTACCTCCTCCTCCTTTCTTCTATCACCTGCTTTTGATTGTTTATGTTAGTGAACTTACTCTGATATTTATGTTTGTGACTTTATGTTTACTGGTGTCTCTGCTGCTCTACCAAGAAAACAATATCTTTTGATTCCATGACACAAGGGCATCAGTGTCTTTATATTTTCCTCCTTTCCATCTGTGCCTGTCAACTTGATACTACTCCTGTTGTTTTAATTTATAATATTTACATTCTCTTCTGTAGCTATAGATTCTCCCAGAAAAGAAAAGCATTTATCCCTACATCTTAAATGGACTACTTGCTCACTGTAAGTCTTTGGCTGTACTTTATGCATTCTTATTATTTTGCTAAAGCTTATTGTCTGATGGTTAATTCATGAAGGGTTCATAGAAACCAAATTCTCTCAAGTTGTTGTATGTTTAAAGACATTTTGTTTTTGCAACAGACTTGATTGGCAGTGTGGCCAGATATAGAATTCTGGGGTCATATTTTCCTGCCAGAAAAGTCTGTAAATGTGGCCCTGTGTGTCCCAGTGTCCTGCATGCAGCTGTGCCAATGGCCAAGAGAGGCTGCCCTTTTCCTGCTTTAAGAGTATGTTGCTCTGCTCAATAAGCCTAACAAAACACCATAGGCTGAGTGGCTTCAACAACAGACAGTTGTTTTCTCACAGCTCTGGGGGCTTTAGGTCTGAGATCAAGGTGCCATCATGGTTGGTTTATGATCAGATCTCTCTTCCTGGCTTGTAGATGGCCTCCTTCTCACCAGGTCCTTGTGTGGCTCTTCCTCTGTGTGTGAGTGAGAGAGAGCTCCCTGATCCCTCTGCCTTATCCTGCAGAGATGTTAGTGCTGTCATGTGACCTCACTGATCCTGGATTACCACTCTAGGGGCTTCATCTCCAAACACAGTCACCTGAGGGTTGCAGCTTCAGCATAAGAGTTTTGGGACACACAGCTCAGTATATAACAAAGGGTAATGTGGATTTTTATTTATTTATTTTTTTGCCAAAAGGCCTAGATTTTTTTTCCTTTCTTTGTTTTTTTTTTTTTCTCCTTTTCTCTCTCTTTTTTTCCCTAGCTTAAATATGTGATGTAAATCCATATTTATTAACATGGAAAAATTTTCAACATATTGCTGAATGACAAAAAGCAGTTTTATTTATTTTTATCTTTCTGTAATCCTGTTAATTTCCTCCTATTAGATAATAGTTATTATTTTAAATAGACATTTTAAAAAACTCGGATATCTATGTCATGATATTCATCTGCTTTATTTTTATATTTTTCTGGGTACATGTTTTTTATCTGCCATTTGTTTTTTCCTATTTTCTCTCTCCACTCTCTTTTTCTATGAGTGTTTTTATTTGATGTTTGGCTAGTCTTTTTGTGTTCTTTCCTCATCTTTGAGTGAGGGGAGCTCTTTCTTAACTGGCTGTGTGTCTGGTTTAGGCTGGGTGGTGGGCAGTGTCTGGCTGAAGCAGATTCTGTCCCAGGCTTGTCTTTCTCACAGCAGATGGTGGAGGTGTAACTTCTCACCTTGCCACCTGTGCTCTGAGGGGAGGGGCCTGGGGAGCGAGGCTCCTGCAGCTGTGCTGCTCAGACTGCTCTGACTCCAAGCAAGGGCTCTCTGCTTTTGTTCTTCTCTGGAGAACTGGATATTGCCTGGTATCTGAAGTCACTGGTGTTCTCTTTCTATGTCCTCACTCATCTGGTCTCAGTGGGGCTGTTATTGCCCTTGGCAGCTCAGTGCATGTCTCTTCAGATTCACGGTGTTTGGGTGTTCTGTTATCCGAGGTGGAGTTTCCTTTTCTGTAGCTTGTTCTTGTTTTGGGGTGGATTAGTAAGAGCAGAAGTGTTTAGAGAGGCTTTACTCTCTCAAAGATTTTAAACCTCACAGCCAAAATATGTTTAATCAATCACTCTGGGTGTACTCTGTCTGTCAAATTAAGGAGTTGTACAGCATCTTAATGAACATGCTTTTAGATTAACATTTTGCTGTTCTGATGTAATTACATGAAATTTGGGTGAACACTAAATATAGTGAATATTTCCTTACAGACAGAACCTCCTCTGAATACACCAGAAAATAAAGAATATCTTGCAGAAATTATGTTCAAATTATTTAATGTACCAGGACTCTACATTGCATTTCAGGTAAGGACAAGTGACTTTCATGATTCCCAAGTGACCTTAGTTGTCTAATGTGGAAGAAATGGTGATTCTAGAGGCCTCTGTAAGATTGTGTGGTGTGGTTTCCTTTCCCATGCACTCAAGTGCACAGGAACTCATCACATTCAGGTCTGAGCTCAAACACTGTACAGAGCAATTTCTGTGATTTATGTTTTTACTGCTGGTGTAGAGTTTGTCCAGCTTTTGTCTGTTTACATTCATTAGAATCTAAGGTATCCTCAGGAAGACAAGATCAATATGTAGGTGTGGTTCTTTGGCTTCTTTTACTTCTGATCATAAAAAAGAAAATATACTATAGAATCTGTTAAAACAAAACAAAATGAAACAAAATAAATGTCTTTCAAGGGTTTCCCTTTGTGGATCTGAGCTCCTGTGGTTCCATGAGTTTGCAGAACTTCCCCTGAAGCTGCTTGTTCTTCGTGGGGGGGTTTGTTGTTTTTAGGTGTAATGTATCTGCCTCTATATAAGGGAATTGACTGAAATTTGGGGGAATAAATGATAAAATTGTTTTCCAAAATGCTTCCTGCGTATTCTATTCCCTTACTTGTAGGAAAAAAGAGTAGGAGTTGCATAGATGTTTAACTTGGAAGATTCCACATGCTGTGTCCTCTGTGTGGTGATTCTCAGTAGACAGTGATGTCTTAAAGGCTCTGAAAATGCCTACATTAGGAAACTCTGTTTATTCCACCACTTCCAAATTTAACCAGAAATATTCCCCCACCCCTAAGCTGTTTCTGTTCCATGGAGTAGGAGACACTTCAGGAAACACTGGCCCAGTGGTTCTCAAAGTGATCTATGCAGCAAGGTCTCCTCAAAAGTGTTTTTTTCAAAATACACATTCTCAGAATTTATATCAGACCACGGGTTTCCAGCCTCAAAATTTTGGATCGGGCAGTCCTCAGGGGAGGGGAGGTTACTGAGCTGTGTGTTGGATGTCTAGCAGCATCTCTGGTCTTGACCCACCAGGGGAAGCACCACCACCAGCCTCCCCTCCCTCAAGTGTGACAGCGAGAAATGGCACCAGATATTGCCAGGTGCTCCTTGGGGGCAAAATTGCCCCTGGTTGAGAACCACTATCCTGGTTCTGCCAGATGAGAATTTCTGGGTGCCAGGCCCAGTATTTTGTCTTTCTAAAGTCCCCACAAGTAGTCTTATTGCAATCCATCTGTGGACCCACACTGGGAACCAGTGGATTACAAATTAAAACCTCCTGATTCCACAATAAGATTCCTTTCTCTCTGGCTTTTCTTTGCAAAGCTTTGATTTATCTTACTGAGAAGTTGACTCCTCCAGATTAAGTGCACAGAATTTACATGTTAGTTGTCCACTTTGGAATTTGGATTTGGGAGGAAGATGGAAGGTAGGGAAAGGGAAATTTCATTCAGTCTCAGTAAGAAAGAAAGGGCTTATTGCTCCAACCTGAAGATAGGCTTGTGGAACACTTGAGAAAGTCCCCATGCTGATGGTCTCTGTGGTATTTGTGAAGGCAGTGATGGCCTTAGCTGTGTAGTGGACATCATGACAAGTTGGTGAACACACATTAACAGGAATCATCATTGACAGCAGGGATGGGGTCACTCACACTATCCCAATGGTCAGCAGGGCACCGAGTTCTGCTCTGTCTGTGGGCCTAACCTGATTTGAGGTGAAGGAAGCAGTGAAAGAAAAAACCCTTCTGTTAATTAAAGCACCACTTTTGAAGACATACCTGTACTTAGCAAAGGTAACAAGAGCCTTTAAACACAGTTGTGTGAGAAAGTGGAAGATGCCTAGTGTCTGTGGCACTGGCAGTTGGAAATTTGCAGTAGCAGATTTGTGCAGTCTGGTGTCAGCAGTCGTCTGATGTCCCTGGGCTCTGCTTGGCCCCGGTGTCACTTTGACAGGAGGGTTTTCCTGGCTTTCATTCTGAACTGTAATCTGGGTATCAGTGGGTGCGGCACATGAACATTTGGAGGATGATTTTGTGTTCTGTGACAATCCTCTGGAGAGGATTTGTTTCTTGCTTTTTAAAAATTTTTTAAGAGCCAAGAAGGAGAGATTGTTCACCTTGACTTGTAGGATGCTCTGCAATGTCACTTTTTGGTTTTAATTTTCAAAATATAACAGAAGTGTTTTCTAATTCAGGCTTCAAGAGACTATATATATATATATATATATATATATATATATATATATATACATTTGGTACAATGGACTAGTTAAATGAATTATTTAAAGTTTTTTTTTTAATAAATTGAAGCTATCTGGAGGGGGTTACATTGGGAATTCAGACATGCCTTTCCTTCTCCACGTCCCTTCTTGGAGGCAACCCCTGATACTAATGTTTGTTATTTTGTGTATTACAAGTATCTTTTGTGCAAATATAGGTTTGTGTGTTTATGTGCTAAGCTCCATTTAAAAATGCAATAAATGAATCACTATGCTATACACTGGAAACTAACAGAATTTTGTAAATCAACTAAGACAAATTTAAAAAATGCAAACTAGTTTTTTTTAAAAAACAATTCATTTATTTCATTTAAAAATAGTCACTGTTTTATTTCAGGACATTGCAGAGATGATGTACTAATATGCTGGTGCTTTAATACCTCAAAGTTCAGAAATCACTGCAGGGGGAGGCTGATGTGTCTACAGTCAGGAGGAAAAAGCCAAATCTTTCCCCTCTGTCATTGCACCCTGCCAGTGTCCCCTTTGCCCGGGGGTGAGGAGAGGCAGGAGTCCTGCAGAGCATGCTCTGTGCTCGCAGCCCCTTCATCCAGTCTCAGAACACTGCCCCCTCCTGGGTGTGAGGTGTTTAGGTGCCACTTGCTGTGTGGTCCTACCTGGCTCCTCTCTGAGGTCACGTCCTCAGAGGTCAGTGCAGGCCAAGGTCAGGGCCTGTGCCTGTGGGTCTGCTTCCTGGCCTCCCCTGTGCATCAGAAACAAGTTTCACACTACGTGCAGGCCCAGAGAAAGTTGTTGTTCAAATTTTTCTCTGTTTCTTAATGCAGTTTTTTCCCCCTATTTATAAAAATTACATTTACTGTACAAAATTTAGGTAAAATGGAGAAATGTAAAGAAGAAAATAGAATGACCCACAAACCTGCCCAGAGGACTGTGCCACACTTTTTTGGTATAGTCTACTGAGCTCTTTTTCTTAGACAAACAACACACATTTTAAGCACAGTTGGGATACCCTCCATCTGATTTCATGTTCTAATTGTACAATGTGCTCCTGAGGTTGTATTTTGCATATTGACTTATCCCTGATGTATCTTTATGGTTAAATACTCTGTGGAAAGATATTTAGTAACTACCTGACAGCCCATCATGTGGGTGAAGCACAACTCACTTACTTGTTTTCCTAACATTGGCTGTGGTTTGTTTTAATATATTTAATCTGTGATGAAGCTGATACTCAACATGGGTTGAATTAATTTTAGAAAATGTTATATGTAATGTATTGAGTATAGAAATTGTGAATAGTTTCTGTTTGTGAGAGCTACTGTTCTTATGATTTTTTTTATTTTAATAATGTGTACATATCTTTTATCTTGATCTTAAATATTTTACAATTGGCTTGGGCTCCTGAGAAAGGCTACACACTCTCTCACTTCTAGAAGTTGGGCACCTCAGAAGACATAAGAGGAATTCAGTCACTGTTCTTGCAACTTCAGTGGTAACTGTGCTTGTACATAGTGGAACTGATCCATCTGTCAGATGGATGAGGATTTGCTCCAGCCTTCTGTCTCCATGAGTGTGTGACAAGCAGCCAGTGACATCAGGGAGCTCAGAGTGCCTCCTCTACCTGGTGCAGGTGGGGACATTGTCCACCCTGCACAGCTACTCCCACCAGCATGAGCTGGACCTTCCCAGCCTGTGGCCTGCATGTTGAGTGGCACCCCAGGGGGCTGGTGAGGACCTGGGACCACACAGCAGCTCCTGGCCCTCTCCTGCTGGTGATGGCTGACAGCCTGGTCACTGGTCCGGGAGGGCAGCTGGGTGAGTGGATCCAAACTCCCCCCAGCATGGATCTCACATAGCATAGGGTTGAGGGGTACCTGCCAGACTGTTCCTTCCTACCAAGTGCAGCTCTTACTAGAGTGAGCAGATCGGTTATTGAGTCTTTAATGCATGCCTAAACCATGCTGTGTACTTGACCCGCTGTCTGTCACTGGGTCTCTTCTGTGCACCCACTCACCGCATATGATGGGTGAAGGTGCCAAGGCTGAAACATATGTGTTAACAGATGTGGCCATGGTTACTCTGCCCACAGATGTGGAACCAGGATCTGAGTCCAGGTTGTCACAATCTAAGTCCTGCATGCTAACCAGGTGGTTGACTTTTAAGTGCAAGCCAATTTGTAGTTGGTTTAAAAATTAATAGTTAAACAGCAAAAAAAAAAATGTGACAATGAATATATATATGTTCATGTATAACTGAAAAATTGTGCTCTACACTGGAATTTGACAAAACATTGTAAAATGCCTATAACTCAATAAAAATGTTTATAAAATTAATAGTTAAAACTTTTTCCTTTTTGTTAGAGGAACAATAAAATGACCCATTGTTCGGACAGACAGCAGCATTTTGGAAATTAACTGCCTTCTGTGGTTTTCTCTTCACATTCCTAATGGAAAGGCCACTTTGCTTACAGAGCATCTCAGGTTCTCCTAATGGAATTGCATGCATGGTCATTTTATTCCCCCTCCCCCAGTCCTGAGCTTTGCACAGAGTGGAGATTCAGTAAATGCTTGCATTGCCAGGGCAGGTGGGGGCAGGAGTCTAACTTACAGTCCAGGGAGGGCTTTCCTCCTGGAGTTACTCACATGGTGTTTTGCCTCTCTGTCTCCCCAGGTGGAAGGTTAGGTAATTGGAAGCTGCATCAAACACATCCCTATTGCAGATAGAGATATGTATTTCATTCAACAGCTGCCAAGGGAGAGGGAGGTGGGAGTCCCTCCTGAGCAACCACTGGAGACCACAAAGGCCATTAAGGTAAACACAGATGGGAAATGGGCCAGTTTGGTGGTGAGAGAGAAATAGTGTTTGCACACTTCCCCTTGTGGCCACCACCCCTGCTCCCACTGTGCCTTCCCTCCCCTCCCCATGAATGTGGGTCTCCATCTGTTTACCACTTGAATTAAGGGGCTGAAAACTTAGCCTCTTCTCTGAACATGGATGCTTGTGGAGTTCTCCAGCTGTAAATGAGAGCAGCTTGATAACTGGTATTGAGCATCCTGCCTAGTACGATGTCATTTAATTGGAGCCTGATTAGACAGAACTTTCAATTAGCCAATGTGTCTTGCACCTCTCCCTCCAGGCTTCATTTCCCGAGTAAGGAGCAGACAGCAGCAGCAGTGACTGTGAGGAATCCTGTGCAGTCAGCCAGAATTCAAACTCATTTCCAGCTCTTGCTGTGTGTGGTTCTGTACCCTGAGAATTACCATTCAGAGTGATGCTGTTCTAGGGTGAATCATTGAACAGAGTCCACCTGTGTTTTCTAGACTCTGTTACCATGCTGGAGGAGTTACAGGAAGCTCTAAAATTAAATCAGTAAGATTCGGAGGAAAATGGCTCATTGGTCCTTATTTAAAATGCCCACTTGACTGATCCATCGGTTTGGTCTTTGTGTCACTCTGTAGGTAGCTGTTGACAGACCCCTTTCAAAGCAATTTTCTCTTCAGGTTGCAAAATCAGGACAAATTACTGTTTTGTTTTTGTTTTGTTTTAGTCAAAATGAAGAGATTCTTATTAATACAAGGATAATTATTATATGAAGAGCAAAGATTTTGTTTTTGGAGAAAAATTTAAGCATGGAAGTGACATGTGACCTTGAACACACAGTTTCTGAGCTGCAGGGGAGTTTAAGGGAGGTTAGCCTCCCCCCTTCCCTCCCACTTTTGCACCCAGTAACAAGCTGGTTGAAGGAACGCTAGTGCCTGGGGGGAGTCCCACATTTTGCATGACACTCTTGGTGGACGGAGAGGTATTTTTAGGACAGGGTGCACAGGTGCGAGTCAGGGCCCATGTGAGTAGGGTGGCTGGGTACCCGGGTGTACCCAGGACTAGAGTTTCCAGGGATGGGTCACTTCACAGCTTGGGTGTGTGGTCCTGGGCAGCCCATGGGAGTCAATCCTTTCCCCCTGGGGGAAGGTTTACAGAAGTAGCATAAGACTTTCTTTTTATGTTAAAATATTTCCTAGAACTTCCCCTAGTCCTTTCCTTGTGTTTCTTCAAGGAAATAAATTTGGATAGTTGACCCAAGTTCCCTCACCTCCCCATTCCTGTTACCAATATGTCTCACAGCCTCTGGCTCCTGACTGTCGGGGTGGCCATGCAGGTGAGAAGGGCCCTGAGTATGCTGACTGTGACAGAGGCTGCTCTCCTAGTCCTCGTGGTGGGCTTTACCTTCCTCACTGACTCTCTGGGGTCCATCTCTGACCCTGAACCAGGTTTGGCCCATTTGGGCAGTGACAATGTATCACTCAGCCATGAAGGTAGGCAGTGGAAGAGCTCCTTGTGTTCCCTGCAGGTCAGCCACCCCATCCCTGCTGTCAGTTAGTTCTTGCCCCACTTCCCTCTGTGGGAGTGGGTCAGAGTTACCCTGTGTCTTGTTGCCCCTGTGGGCAGGAGTGGGCCTGTGGATGCATGGATTCTGTTGGTGGGGACAGTGGTGGTCCAGGACTTGGGGCTGACACACTGCACACCATCAACACTGTGGAGGCACTTCCTGCCTTCAGTTAAGCCTCTGAGTTGCTGCGAGACATTGACCTGGTGTCTTAGGACAACTTACTGTTTCTGCCCTCAGCCTGGTAGATTTGAAGTTGTATGGGGTGACCCACTCACTCAGTTATCAGTGAGAACAGGGGTGTGTAGCAAGTCTGGCCCATCAGTCTTACAGTTGTGCAGAGTATACCAAGGATGGTATTAGGTTTCATTTCAGGGATTCTAAGATATTTTGAACTTAGTATCATGAAAATGCCTTCAGAGGTCCTCCTGAGCACCAGCTTTGGGCCTGACAAAGTGCAGGCATTGAACAAAGCCCACCTGGCCCACAGGAAGCTGACTTTCAGAATCCGGTACCCAGGGGCCAACTGCTGTTCTTCTGAGGCTAGCTCTAAAGACAGATGATCAACCCAGAGACCCCCATTCAGGCATCACCAGCTGAGGAAACACTTTGCACAGCACAGGCTGGGGCTGGCACTGAGCGGGTTCTCATGCCCCAATGTGTGGCAGCTCCATCCTGTCAAAGTCGGGCTTTCCTTTGGTTCATGGTCCCAGCACCTTATAAAGTGCTCTGCCATTTACTTATTTATCACTGTCACTTGTTACTCTGACTCTCAGCCAGTGTATGGGCCAGTGGGCAGGGGTCTGTGTGTGTTTTATTCACTTGTGCATCCCACGTGCCTAGGCACTCACTAACTCTCTGTCATGGAGCCACTGAGTGTGCTGTGTCAGACCGCAGAGCAGGTTAACCACCTGCCAATCGGATGTGGTGACCACAGGGCCAGATCTGCTGCCTTCAGATCTGGGTTGGGCTGCGATGCGGGTCTGCTTGTCCCAGTAGGTGGCAGCGAGTGCCTGGGCAGGTGCCACGTGGGGGCATACAAGGAGTAAGAAGAGAGGAGATGGAGACTAGGGACTTGATAGGCACCGTCAGACATCATCTCAGATAGTAGGCAGCAGCATGTGACACAGTGAGGCTGGGACTAATAGCAGAGCTGGAAAGAAAGCAGAGTACGTGGCCAGAGCATAGCTGTTAGACATCACTGAGCCCAGTAAATGTCCCTTGGAGCTGTGGCATTGGGCAGGACTGATGTCGGGGGTTTGTGGTGCTGGAGTTACTGGGTGTTTGCCGGAGGGCAGACTGGGTGGCCGCTAATGCCTGGTGACATCTCTGTGTGTGTGTCTGCAGGAGAAGTACAGTCACATTTGCCCCAATATAGTCAAGAAGTTTGCCAAGTATGACGTGGATCAGCGGAAGTGGATCAAACAGCAAACAGGGAACAATGCCATAAGCCAGAAGAAATTCATTATCGATGTTGGCTAGGAAAGTTTCCCAGGCCCTGAAATTTTCTTTCACCCAGAGGTAAGACGTTTGCTTTCTGAGTGTGCAGAGAATGACGTGTGTGGAGCAATGCTGTCACCTCGTGTGTGCAAGAGTGGCTCCCCGTTGGGCTCTCAAGTGAGGTGGCCACCTTTCAGGGAGAACCTTGGGAGTGTAGGCTGCAGCTTCAGTGGCTGCTCTGGCTCCTGCATGGTCCACGCACTTGACTGGGTGTTTCATCATGCTCCTTTTTGGGTCTGGCTATCTGTTAAACAGTTAATGGTTGGTTAAACCAATAGTGGTTAGGAAGAAGCTTTAAGAGCAATAGAAGAGAATGGATTTGAAATTCATCTCCTACTGATATGAAAACTAGTTAATCTCGAGGATTGATTGGAATTTGCCTCTGTATAAGAGTACGATAGCATACATATAACCTTCCCATCACACATGACGATCCATCCCCAGTCCAACATTTAACCCAGTACAGCTGGTCCTGCTGTGTTCCCTGCTGCAAGTTAGATAAAGCTTCTGTCTGAGGACAACCTTGGAAAGAAGAATTAAAGATATCATCAGTTTAGCATGTAGTCACAAAGAATTATTACTGCTTTTGTAAAAGCAGTAACTAAGAGGCAATATTTTAAGGTTTAAGTAAAATGGACTTTATTTGTATTTTGGTATATATTTCTGCCTCATTCAGTTTACATTTAATAGGTAAATACAAACCACTGCCTGTTCTTCGATGTGTATGACTGTTCAGGGAAATGGCACACAATGTATGTCTGACAGTACCTGATATCACGGCACTCATTCGCTCGTGATAGTCTTCAGTTAAAATAGACATAAACCAGCAAAGTCCAGTGAACAGCTGCATGGCGCCTTCTTCTTCCCTCGAGCACATTGACACTTTTCATGATTTTTAAAGCATTTTTAAGAATTTTGTAATTGAATTACTTATACTTTAGCTTATTTCACTTATGGAATTGAATGTAAGATTTTTTAGTTAATAACATGGTTATTACCATATTGATTGTTTCACCTAGAAGCCACCACCACCCCCCATTCTCAGTCTTCTAGCTCAGATTTACAGTGTGAGTCACTGACTAGGTTTTTTCTTATATCCTGGCTAACTTTTTCATGACATTAGTGTCTATACATCACATGCTCATTATCTACAATATTTTTCATTACATGCCACATACACTGAGCACTTGCTTTTTACAATCTCATATAAAGTTTGAGTCACTGTGTATTCTAACGCAGGGCTGGTCTGTCTTTGTTACTGTTTGATTTCTTTTCCCTCTCTAAACCCACACATTTCATCTCTTGAAGGGACATGTCACCATTACTCCATGCACAGAGTCACTTGGATTAATTTGACACATTCATTCCAATGTGATGGTTTAAAAGGCATAGTGAATTCTGTATTTGTTAAAGTTACATTTTAAAAAAGTTGTTGAGAGAAATGTGTATTGTTTCTTTTATATCTGTACAAAATTCTGTTCACCAACCTGGATTTTATGCAATCCATCTCAGATGTTGTTGACAAAGTAACACAGAACTGTCCCATTGATGTCCACCATCTGCTATATAAGGTATAAGCTGCTTGGGTAACATGCTTGGATTTCATTCTGAAATTAAAGGCCCAGCATTCTGAGAATAATAGACCCTTACCATCAGTCTGCAGATAGTCCTATTTGACTTCTGTTTTATAGGATTTGTTAAGGGCCTGATTCCTGGTAAAATATTTTTCTTGGAGTGAGGGTGACTTAAATGCTTGGCAATATAACTCAGTTAGCCAGAAGTATTTGATTTAAATATTCTAGTATCTCTTATTCTTATCTGCCCAGCTGTATTTTTAAATTGGACAATTTTAACCCTCCATGTTGACTGAAAGATCAAGGGGGTCCTTCCCCTCTTGCTTTCTGTGAGTTTGCTGGTCTTGCTTCATGAGTATTTAGATTAGTGCCAGATGTGTTATTGTCAGAGAGAAGGAGGAATCTGAAATGAACAATCAGAAAATGTTCATGTAATGTTTCTCCAAAATTCTTTGAGTGCAGGGAATTTTGAAACTTGAAAGGAGAAAAAGGCAGTTCATGTAACTGTAGGATGAAGGAAGTGTTGCTGAAAGCCAGAGGGGAGGGGCAGAAAGTGGCAGTCAGCTGGCCCTGCTTCCCTGCCTGCTCACCTCTGTCTGCACATCCTGCTCTTCCCCCAAGACCACGTCTCCCCTTCACAGATGCAGGGGCCTGCACCTTAGGGGGGAGAGGACCAGGCTCAGTAGGGAGGGCTTAATACAGTTTATTTCATCTGGACAGTAGAATACTATTCAGCCTTTAAAAAGAATGAGGTAAAGCAATGTAAATTCAAATGAAAAGATGTCTACAGTATATATTGTCAAATGAAAAAGCAAGTTGTAAAATTTACACATAGTATTAATACATTTTATTTAAAATATACTTTATGTATAAATATATATAAGAAAAGGTATTGAATGATATGTGTTAAACTCCTTAAAGGAAATAAAATATATCTGGGCAAGAGATGGATAACTCTTACTTTCTACTCTTTGTGTTTTAAAATTATTTGAAATTTTATGGTTAATAAATGTTATTTTTATTATTTGAAAACATTTTCTATATAGACAAATTTGATGGGTAAAAGCAAATAATAATTTGGTTTTTATTGGTATATAACCTTAATTAAACACATCTCACCTCCAGTAAGTGTGCAAGGAAGGGAAAGCAAAGGCAGATGAGAGTATTAAGTTTAGTGCAGTATGTGGCTTGTTCTCCCTACTTCTTAAATCTCACATAACATCAGCTGTGTCTTCCTGTCTATGAAAGCAAGGAACAAGTGTGCACTATCTAGTCCTCATTTCATCATGGTGGAGATGGAACTTCTGCCAGCAGTAAGGATTGCTCATGCTGGGATTGAGTTTTCTCATTTGATCATTTAGTTTGCTTTCAATAGATTTACAGGATTCTTGAAGTAGAGCTGGCCTTCTAGCCTGAGTACCTTATTTAACAGATGATGACACTGAGCCCTACAGATAGGAAAAGGAGGCAAAACTGGAGGGACCTCGGTCACATGGGGCAAACTGGTCTTCGACGTTTTTCTAATTGAGGTAGGGTTGATGTACAATATTATATAAGTTCCAGGTTGCAGTTTTTAAAGGTTATACTCCATTTATAGTTATTATAAGATATCAGCTATATTCCCTGTGCTGTATAACATATCCTTGTAGCTTATTTATTGTATAAGTAGTAGTTTGTACCTCTTAATTCCCTATCCCAGTCTTGCCCTCCCCTCTTCCCTGTCTCCATGGATACCCATTAGTTTGTTCTCCATACCTGTGAGTCTGTTTTTTGTTGTTGTTGTTGTTGTTGTTATGTTCACTAGTTTTCTTTTTCAGAGTTCATATATAAGTGATATTCTACAGTATTTGTTTTTTCTGTCTGACTTATTTCACTCAGCATAATACTCCCCAAGTCCATCTATATTGTTGCAGATGGCAACATTTCATTCTTTTTTATGGCTCAGTAATATTCCATTTTATATATACCACAACTTCTTTATCCAGTCATCTGTTGATGGACACTTAGTTTGCTTCCATATCTTGGCAATTGTAAATAAGGTTACCATGAACATTGGGGTTCATATATATTTTTAGGTTAATGTTTTCATTTTCGTTGGATGAATACCCAGAAGTGGAATTGCTAGATCATATATTAGTTCTATTTTTAGTTTTTTGAGAAGCCACCATCCTGTTTTCCATTGTGGTTGTAATAGTTTGCATTTCTATTGTTCCTTCTTTTCCTAGTTTGTGTGTATAAATTATACTGACTAAACCCAGAGTGAACTAGTTGCTCACAGTGTCTCTCAATGTGACTACACATTGAATCAAGTGGGAAGCTTTTCAAATCAGGATGCCTGGGCCAATTATATCAGAATCTCTGGGTGGGAGTTTGTGATTTTGGGGGACTCAGCTCCTGAGGAGACTGATGCGCATGGACAGCCAGGGCTGAAAACTGGCTTCAAGCAGCACATGCTGCCTGCAATGACTTGACCTCCTGGATAAATCACAGGCCTCCAGGACTCAGCTCTCACACACTAGTCTCTGTATAAACTATACACCAACAGTGTATATGGGTTCAATTTTCTCCACATTGTTGCTGAATGTTTGTGGTTTTGTGGTCTTTTTGATGATAGCCATCCTGGTAGACACGAGGTAATATCTCACTGTGGTTTTAATTTGCATTTCTCTGATGATTAACAACACTGAATGTGTTTTCACTGCCTGTTTTCTTGGCTCAGTGGCAGGAACTATAGGTCGATTTTCTTTTGATGAAGCAAGTAGAAGGAGGCTTGCTTTAGGTCCTGCTGACAACACCTGAGATCTTCTTGGTCACTGAGTGAACACCTTACTCAGGCTCATTGACAAGAAAAAGGTGGTGGAGAATATAAAATGTGGCTTTGAAAATTCAGACATTTTAGAAAACTAAAACTTTTTTTTAAGAAGTAGTCATAATCTAATTTTTATTTCAGTCTGTTCTGTAGATAAGGATGTTCACATGCTGCCTTTTTTTAATTTATTTTTTGTTCAGTTTCCAAGTGTGTTGGAGGTTGGGTCTGGGAATGGTTCTTCTTTTTCATTTTATTATAGCTCTCTATCTTTATGGGTTAAAGATTGTCAGTTATCTGTTGTAGACTTGAAGGGCTTTTATTAAGTGGAAGATTTCCTGTGTTGGCTGCGCACATTTCCATGATATTGCTGTGAGATCTGTTTTTGGTATGGTGTGGTGCCATGTCATTCTTGTGAGTGCATTGCCTGTTATTTCTATGATTGTCAATGTGGTTTTTGTTGTGGTGAACACAATGTACTTTTGTTGTTTAACAGAGCCTCATTTTGATTAGGTGTTTATCACAGATTGGAGAGTGGCTAGGGTTTCTCCTTTTATTGGAATTGAGACTTCCAAACCATTTCTGGGGTGCAGGCTGTGGTATGTGGTGTTGGAATGTTTCCAATACACACTCATAACAGTTCCTTTGCCCTTTCTATTGCCATGGGAATGTCCAAATTCTACACAGAAACACCAGTGGAAACAAATCTAAAGATGTCATGCACTAGGGCCTCCTGTAATGATCCTTCAGTCCCCCAGCTGGGTCCTCAGTGCAGTATCAGGTCACTGCCATTCCTATTGTCACATTTTCATGTAGCAGACAAGGCTGATGGAAAGGCTTCAACTTCCCCTTCTGTGCACCCAGATCTCTGCTCTTGGCTCTCTCTTCCTTGTGGCATGGGACCACCAAGACAACCACAGAGCATATCCACACCCTCTGCCTTGGACCCAATAAAAATCACAGTTGTGCCAATGAAATATGCAGGTTCTTTGGCCATGGATTCTGATTTCAACCCGAACTTCCCCTGGGTCTCTCAGACCAAAATTATGATGATTCTGATAGAACCGTGCTTCTCTTCTATTGCAAAAATGCCAAATTGGGCCCTGGACCTGCAGAAATAGTGAATATGTCCATGAGATAACTAGATAATCCACACCATGTGCATCAGCAATGTTGCTTTTTGAATTCAGGTCCCAGGCAGTTCTGTTCCATAGACACTACCAATCACAGAAAACAACACACTCCAACCCCATGAGACTCAGTCTGTGCCATCAGCCTCAGCCCTCTCCCTCAGCTTCAGCAGACATTCCTAGCTCAGCATCAACAGCTCAAGTCAAGGTCTGGGGATTCATTACAGGGATATTTTGTGCTGGTTTCTTTCAGCTCTGTCAGCCAGGCATCTGCTGTGCACTCCTCTCACCCTCATTGGATCTCCTTCAATCCCAACTGATCTCTCTGTGTGTGTCCCAGTAAAAGAGTGTTTTCCCCTTTTTGGCTCCCTCACCAAAAGTCAGGTCCTGCACTGATTTCCTTTTCTACTTTTCTTTTTCCTCCTTCCCAATTTTGTGAGGACCTTTTCTGTCTCTTGAAGTAAGAGACAGAAAAGGTGAAATTGATGTTCAACCAATGTCCAGCAGGTGTCCTGAGCCAAGGGGTGAGTGTACATGGATGAGAGTGAGCTAAGAATGCACTTGTAATCAAGAAAATATATCAAACACAAGAATGTTATATGGGGATTAAGTTTTATAGGAGAAGAGGAATGAAATGAGTTCTGCAAGGGAAACAACTATGTAAAATTCCTGGCTTTTCTAGAACAGTTTGTTTATAATGTGTGTGTGTTTTTTTTTATATGGATGACATGGTAGATACAAAATCACTTTGGTATTTAATTTAGCTTCCATTGTGTACATTAAAAAGAGTGGTTTTTGTAAATCAATATTTATAATGTAAGAAGCACCATCTTTTATAATGATTTAAAGTCAAGATAAAATTTTTACATATTATCTTTTTAAATGGATGAGGAAAGGACACAGTGTTTCAAAATCCTTTAAGAGGGTAGTGGATGTAAAAACATTCAGGCACTATGTTCTAAACTGCCTGGAAGCTGAGAACCTGTGCTGACCATTTAACATTTTGACCCAGTGAAATGATAAAGCCAGAGTCATTTCAGAAATGTCCAAAAGCTATTTCAAGCATCCCCTGCAATTGGCCACATCCAGAACTCTGAACACAGTAAATGTTCAGTTAACACTAGCTCATTGACAAAATATTTTGGCCATTCAACTGATATCTATTAACAGCATAAATACAATATCCCTTCTTCCTAACTCTAACCTTCAAGGAGATCTTTCAATTTTTCAAATATCAGTCAAAAGTATGTTATTGAATGAAGCCCTCTACTAGATAATAAGTACACTGAATTTGGTTGTTTTGTTCTTTTCCAGATACTGATTAACATGCCAAGTATAATGCCTGGCCCAGGAAGCTCAGGAGATGAATCTAATAACTTGACCATGAAGGAGCACTGAGGAGGAGGCAGAGATGATCTCTGGCATGGGTATTATAATAGGCATATTACAAGGCTCAGAGGCAGTGCAGAGGAAGAAATGAGGAGCTCTTGGAAGTGGTGGGCAGAGGGCAAGTGTTTGGAATGTTCTTTAAGAATAGGTACACTTGAACTGACTCTTAAAAGATGGGCAGGTGTTTGACAAGGCAATGTGAACACCACAGATAGAGGGGAGTGAAGCCACCTGGAATCCTTCCTCTCTGCACTGCAAACAGTTTGGGATGGTTGGTGCATATGGCACTTGACTGTGCACATTCTGTCCATGTTGTGTGCACTGATGATTTAGAAATGACAGAAGGGCAAGTGGTGAAGCTGGAGAGTTGCAGAAGCACACAGAGGAAGACTGCCTTACATGGTTCTTCAAGGTATTTGGACATGATCCTGTGGCAAAGCAAGTCATTACATGATTATTAAACTAAGCAGTATTGGTGTGGAATTTGCCTTCCACAACAATTATTTTCCTGCAGTGTGGATGACAAATTTGGGAGGTGGAAGAGGGGAAAGAATACAAAATGAACTGCTGGTTGGAAGACAATTATCAGTGGTCCTGGAAAGACTCAAGGCAATCAAGAAGCTGTGAAGGAAGGGTGCTGAAGGGAGGGACCTTAAGGATATGGCCTCTGGACAAACTGATTACTATTGTTTAAGGAGTAGTTTAGTGGGGAGCAAAGCAAAGACAAGCACAAAATGTGTTCTAAGACTTTTGGGGTTATGTAATTGGGTAAATGGTATTGATATTTGAAATATATATATATATATATTCCATATATATATATATATATATGGAATCAAAAAATTAGTCACGTTTCTGGGAGAGAAAGTATCTTTGGCACCCTAACTCCAGGTCCTCAGTTTTTCTATGAGGCAGGAAGCACAGGTGATGTTATCCCTATTTTATGTCCAAAGGGGTAAACTTTTTGCCTACTATCACATGCAGCAGGTTGGGAAGTTTACTCTCTACCAGGCTTAAGAACAGGTAAACAAGGGAGACAAGAACCATGCTTTCACAGAACTTATATTCTTGTGTTTGTGTTGGGGGGAACAGAATATGAACAAGTCAGCAAGCAATGAACCCAGGTCTGAAGGACTATGATGGTAGCAGGCAGTGGTACTTTATCTAGATATTAGGGAAAGTATCCCTGAGGTCACTCTGGAGCTGACCTTCCATTGAGAAGGAAGCAGTCATTCAGATTCTTAGGGGAAGAATTTTCTAGGCAGAGAACAGCAATTGAGATGTCCCTGAGGTCGAAACAAGTTTGCTGCACCCTGAGGGAGGAATTCCAATTACAGAGCAATTGAAGAGCTGGGGAAATTCCTAGTTCCAATGGCATTCCTGGGAAGGTGAAAGTGAAAGGCTTGTGACGCCTTTGGGTAAATACCTAGCACAAATACTCTTGGGGAGGGCTGGGAACCTGCCCACTGTGCACAAAACTATGCCTCTAGAAACTGCATCATGACTCACAAATGCTTTTGGAAGACAAGCCCTTGCTCAGTTGCCTATTTTGATACCTCATTTAACTAAAACTCATTTAGGTTTGCCTACAAAGATGAACTTAAAAATCTTTAGATGAATGGAATTCATCTTAAATTTGTCAGCTCAGAACAAGAAACCACCTACAGTCCAATGTCAGGCAGCTCTTCCCCCGAGGCTCAGTCATGCCCTAACATGTTACATGGGAACAGAGCCTCCCAGCCAACTTCCAAACCCCTAAAAGAGACCAGAGAGGCAACATTTTCCCCAAAGGATGCCCCGTTAGCTCAGCTGGACAGGACAAGGAGAAATGGTACCCCACTGCCAAGGTGCCAAGCTGGGTTCTTGTCTATGTGAACCTGGAATGCCTTGGAGAGATGGGACATTGGTGCTGCCTGCTGGCTCTGAGATGGGCCATCCCAAGCACAGTCCTGCCTGCTCTCTGGAACACACTGCTCACACCTCTCATCCTGTGGTCATCCTCCACTGCTACTTTGTGGGCTACCTATTCTTCTGCCAACAGTGTTTCTTATGCCACCCCATTCAGCCAAATGGCTTCAAATTCATTCTCACTACAGGAAATGCAGATCAACACTCTGACCCTCTCTGAAAAGATCCTACTTTACAGCCAATTTTCTCAGATATCTCTGCTTGGTGTATCAAAAAAAAAGTATGTGAATTTAATATTTATCAATATAGCATGAATACATTATGAAATAATTAGATTATTCCTAAGTTATGTAGCCCCTTTCAGAGTATCACATTGAGAAGTTATATATCACGGGCACTTATTTTAAATACAGCCCCAAACCATGAAATGCATTCTTTGGAGTGGTGCTGGAGACTGTGGCATGTTTTGGTCCATGCCAAGGGCAGGCTCACCTTGTGTCTGAGCTCATTTCAAACCATATGCTCATAACATCTCTTTACTTCAACTGACTGGTCAATTTTTTGTTCCTAAAATCACCATTCAACCTTGGATCATAAGATGTTCGCACATACTTTCACAGCACCGGTATGTCTCCTTCCTAACAACTTTAATAATGGCAATTTTTCATTTATTTTCAGTGATTGATTCACCTGTCTCCCTCAGTAACTGCGACTTCCACAGCAGCAGGGACCATGTGCATTTCTGCTTACCAATATGTCCCCAGAAACTAGCACAGCTTCTGGGACACAGTAGAGGCTTAACAACTAGCCACTGGGGGAAAGATGCTATGAAATATACTCATTGGTGGAAATGTTTCTGCTTCTAAGAGTGGATCTGCCAAAAATCATTCAAATCAAGGCTAAATAAGGTTAAGGCTCAGCTATGCTGTTTTTTTCTTTAAAAAAAAACACAAGAAAGACTTTGCTGCTATTTGGGTTTAAACTGATTTTGGAGACAATTATCAAAAGGTTTGACTAACAATTTAACAACACTCATTTGTATATGTATGGAGATGACCAATTTTAAAACTTTTTTTTTTTAATGGAATAAGAGTTCATTTTCAAAAAGGTTCACCCAGATTAGGCCAAATTTAAAAAGATAAGAAAAACTAACACTTACTTTGTCAGGTGCTCTCTCTCTATTATTTTCATTTAATCCTCATATCTGAATCTTACCCCAGGTCACAGATGAGGAAATGGAGGGAGCAAGAGGCTGGGGTTAGACACTGACTAAGCGGCAGAGCCGGGATTCACATCTAGGTCTATTTGATTCCAAGAGATATGTCTTAAATCTTAGCCAAACTTTAAGCTAAAAAATTAATGCTGACATTGAATAATAATGTATTTGTTGCTCCCTCTTATGAAAAGGTACAAGACTACAGCTTAGTACCATCAACTGGGGCAAGTATTTAAAATAGAATTTGGATGCCAATGATGGGGTATCAGTGAAATGAGAAAATTCACAAAAAAGGAATAAGGAGGGATATTAACTAACATTAACTGAAAGCTTGTTTTATGCTAGATACTGTATTAGATGCTTTCATAGTAACATTTATTTTAATCCTAAGACTCCTGTGAGATGGATAATAACAGTCAAGAAAAAAGTGGTATAGAGTAACTGGTATTTGGCTACTCCGATGCTCCTTTCCCCCTTTCTTTCTAAGGATGTGAACCGCCCACATTTCAGCTGAGTATTGTCTGGAATAAGGACAACATTCCCCAGTCTCTATTCCAGCTTAGTGAGGTCACAATAGTAAATTCTGGTCAATGAAATGTAACAGGAAGTGTATGACAGCCTCTGGGAAATTTCCTTAAGAGAACACAGATGCTTGCCTTCCTCTGTCTCCTTCCCTTCCTTCCTTCCTCCTTTCTACATTGCATGTGATGGATAAAGCTCCAACTAGGGCTATGAGATTGAGGACCTCATCTGATGTTTAGCAAACCTAAAAAGTGGAACCAGCCTAAGCCTCAGGAGATTTGTGAAATCATAATACCAGTTCTGGATTTTCTCTCTAGAAATTTGTTTAATGTGAAAGAGAAACAAACATCACTTTGTTTATGCCACTGTTCTTTGCAGTCTCTGTAACTGGCAGCTAATTTTAACTAATCCAGAAACATCCAAAGTGATCATGTAAGGTTCAAACCCAGGCCCACCAGTCTGCAAAGTCCACCCTCTTAGGCAGAAGCCTGAAGAACTCCTGATTATAATCTGCAAAAGATTGGTGGTGCGGGAAGTGTGTGTGTGTGTGTAAAACTGCTGAAAAGAATTAGACAGAAGGAAAGAAGGAAAGTTCGAATATGCTCACAATTCTGCATACCTAAGAGACAATCAAAGGGAATATGCTACTGGACAGTAAAGAATATAGTCTCCATCAGAGGTGGACAGAGAAAGATCTGTCACCTGCATGGATCTGGAAAGAGAAAGGAAAGAGAAGCTGTGTCTCTGAAAGATGCTGCTGTATTTTATTTCCCATCTATATTTTATAAATTTCCTATATACATTTATTATTCTGTTCATAGAAAATTCTAAAAGACTCAGTCACTATTTCCACAGCCAAATTTGTCAAAGTGTAAAATTGTGTTTAGAAGTCTCATCATAATTATTAAGCACTCATTCTGTGCCCATCAGTATGCTAGATATCAAGAACAATATCAAAAAGCATCAATCTTGGTTTCTGACCTCAAGCAGCTCAGAACTTAGGTGAACACATAGAAAACAACCAAGTACTACTTACATGAAGAGATGGATCAGTGCAGGTGATAATAATCAGAAAGAGACTCATGAAAGAGAAGTAAAATTTAGAAAGACCTAAATTCTATATGTTTGCCTTATCTGCCCCAAATATTGTCTTAAAAATGACCAATCCACCCTCAGGGCTCAGTCAATCTCTTTCTGGTAACCTGAGAAAATCCAGAAGAAAAAGACATAGAAATAATCTGTTTTCTACAGCATCCCATTGGTTTGGGGACATATCTAGTGGTAGGCTCCTCACATTCATATGATAAAGGAGATGACTGTGAGCAGCAATGTGGCCGGTTCCTCTGCCCAATGGCACAAGCAGAGTCACAAATAACAGAAATGAAAGGATCACTACAAATTGTGTTATTGAACTGCATGACCTACATGAAGCAATCAACTCACTCCTAGGTTTGGCAGGGCCTTTATGAGTTGATTCCCTGAAAAACAAAACAAAACAATAAAACCCAAACCAAACCAAAAAATAAAAAAAAAATTAAAAAAAGAGAGACTCTGAGTGTCATCATCTCTGCTCTATGTGGCTGCCTTGATAAGAGTTCAGATTTCTCTGTGTCATGAGAAAATTTTTATGATTAATGGAAGACAGAATATTATCAAGTATTAACAGTTATTTTCCAATTCTGTATTATAAAATTATTTCTGATAATGGAAAATTCTCTATTTCTTTCAATTAATTAAAACATTGAAATTCTACAGTGTATAAAAGAAAGCACTGGAGTTCTGGAGAGGTGAGGCAGAATACGAAGGTAAACAGGAATCATTATTCCTTTTCTCAGAGGTATGTAATCTACAGGGGAAGCATGCAGCACCTGAAAGGGGAGGAGAGGTTGGTGGGCCATGCAGGGTTGAAGGAGGAGCATAGGAACATGGGTCTGGGAAAGTTTGGCTAGCTTTACAGTGCTCAATTGAAATACTACTTTGCAATATTTTCTCAACACCAGGGTTCAAGTTTGTTAGTCCTACTGAGACATCAGGTCAGAAGAAAAGAACAAAAGTGAGTAGGCATTCATGGCTTTGCATTCTCAGAAAGTCATCCTGCTGGTTCAACTGTGTATGATTGAGCATATTGTCATTGATGAAGAATTTTTATTTATTTTTGATCAAAGACTTCACCATGTTTTCCTGAACTTTTCAATCTCCTGTTTGCAGAGTTTTAATGTGAGCTCTCCTCGGGCCTGGGAGAAATTCTGAGAGTGACCCCTGAGAATGAGCTCAGTGGTGAGAAGTCCAAGGACAGGATGAGGTCGACATTGCAAGTGTTTTTGGAATAAGGTAGCTTGACTAGAAACTGTAATTGTGCAAGGCCAGCTGTGCACTTCTGTGTGAGCTGATCCCTTATCATGGTCCCAGTCTTAAATATTCATGACCAATTACTCTGTGTTCTCAGCCCACTATGCTGATTGACCCTCTGCCTTAACTATATGACATCCCTTCCTTTTATGACAAGTGTTAGGAAGGTGATCTTCCAGGCTCTCCTTCAAGGGAAAAACACGATTTCCTGCAGCAGGATGCCCGCCATCTCCAGCTAATCTGTCTTCTGGGAAGATGTCCAAATATTTCTTTGAAAGTTTCCCATGCATCCCATTTAAAGAATATGTACTGTCATCTGGGTCCCATATTGGAATCTGCCACACAGGAGCCAGCCAGTTATTGACTATTGTCTCTTTCCCATCCATAAAATGAAGACTTCTAAAAAAATATTTGCAAGTGAAGCCAGGCTGAAAGCTTAGAATTAAAGCAGAGTTAGTGCTCCTTAGCTCCTGTGAAGTGATATAAAGAAAGCCCTGATGGGTTCTGCTAGTGACTGAGACAGTGCTTGCTGGGATCCCTGTAAGAATTCAATCTGTGTTCCCTGGACCATGTTGAAATCTGGGCAAAAGTTTTCCTGATACTGTGAAAACAGCTGGTTTCTGAGGTTCCTCATAGTCAACTTTTTCATTTCTTTGATTTGAAGTAACCCAGGTCTAATACCAGCTAGGCCTTGATTCCATGACCCTCCCATCTTTTTTTCCTCAATGACTGTGCGTGTATGTATTTGTGCATATGTGTTTCTTGGCCTAATATTAGGCTATCTGTTAATTGTAATACACATTTAATACTGAACTTCAATTCTAATCTTAACTGATTCTCTAAGACTAGGACATAATATGTATGCATATGTATGTGTGTATGTGTGTGTGTGTATATGTATATATACACACATATATATATAGTTTGTTAAGAATTTTTAAGAATCAATATAAATTGTAAAAGAACAAGATTCAGAACATTTTAGAAATAGAGGAAAAGATATGAGTCAGAAAGTGTATGAGAATTGGTATCTTGGCTTCTGCTGGTGGCTCTTCTGGCAGTGAGATCTGGGGCAAGCCACTAACAGTCTAGGCAGGAGTTTCTGTTTTCTGTGTTTAATGTAACTATCCTGGACTATATCAGAAAAGAAGATAGGAATATTTCATGTTCCAGATATCTCAGACTTCGTTTCATCTTACCACTCATTTATCATCCAACAAATGTTTATTCTATGCCTACTGTGTGCAAAACACTGGACTGGTTTCTGAGGATACATTGGTCCATTTGATGGATGTGGCCTTTGCCCTCCTGGGGTCCACAAGTCTCCAAGCATTCCTCCAGGGACCGTTAGGCTGGACATGATAAATCAGTGGGGACTAACTAAACAAACCCCAGTGTGTCCCTACACCACAGTTCTCTTTGTCTTTGTCTCCTGAATGCTATGTATCCAAATGCAGGCACACCTTCCAGTTATCCACTTATTCTACTAATTTATCTCTGCTAACTTCTTTATCTCCAATTCAGTCTCTCCACCAAATTATTTTTGGAGGATTTAAAAACAAATAAACATGTGCCCTCAAGAAACTTATAGTTTAAAAAAAAATAGAGGCCAATATGTAGCTGGATATATGAGCAAATTCAGGGCTGATTAAAATCTCCTAGTACAGGATATTGACATGTTTCAGAGCCTATGACTCAAATATGCTTTATAATAGCTGAATGTAACCAGGTCACCTTATGAAAAAGAGCAGTATGATAATAAATCAGGCGTCCTTTATCTCATTACAAAATTGAAGGGCAAATGTAGTTGGGTCTTACATTGGTAGATGAAAGAGTGGGCTAAAGTGGAGAGGACTTCCCAGATTTCTCAGAGAAATTGAGACCTAAAGGGCAAATTAAAAAAAAAAAAAACTTAAGGCTTAAGGAAGCCTGTTGTTTTTGTGAGCAGAATAGCTTTTTGTGTCTGGTAAAGGCCTCTGTGTAACTGGGGGAGTTACAGACAGATTGATTACAAGTAAAAATGAGGGGGGGAAGCATACTAAAAGATGAAACAAATATGTAAGTGGGTGTAAATTTTATAATTTTACCTTCATCTTTGAGTGAACTTGATTATCAAATAAAATGCCTGGATTTGCTTAATTTACTTAACCAATTCAATAATCAGATACAAAATTTTGTTCTTCAGGGTCCTCAAGGACACAAACACACAAAAAAAGATGTGTGCATTCTGACAAAACATAATCATAATGCAAATAATTTCTATTTATAAAGTATTTTATAGTTCATGCATATCACTCAGTGTATTACTGTCATTTCAAAATAACATGCTCTCTCCTCTGTAGTCTGCACACCTGAGAGTGACAGCATCTCTTAGCAGTCCCCAGTCTTGCTGAGTCATTCTGTTCATCCTCCTGTAGCTCAGGCATCATTCAGAGGCCCAACGGGTTGAGAATTGACAAGTGCTTAACTATTGATCCCTAACTTACTCTGGAGGAATGCTGTAAGACTGTGGACCTCAGGAGAGTAAAGGTCACATCCATCACATAGACTAGCACATCCCCAGAACCCAGTGCATTGTTGTGCATATGGCAGGCACCCAATAAATATTTGTTAGATAATAAATGAATGGGTGAAGTGAAGTCTGAGGCTTCTGAAATGCACATTTTCTCTATCTTGTATAGTGCAGGGTCCTCTCAAGATTTAATCCCTAGCTCTGTCTACATTAACATGTTCTTATTTGATTGAAGAATCAACACACTTAAAGGCTGGGATTTGGAAGTGAGAAGGAGTACATGGAAGTGATTCAGGAAGACAAGGAAATGAGACAGAAGTGGCAACATTTGTCAAAGTAAGATAAAAGAATACTTATTACAAGATTACTTATTATATTTCTCATGTCTGTGCATGTCTTCATCTTCACCTTCTGGTAACATGTACATCCACGTTGAATTGAGCCATTTTCCCCAAATCGAGGATCTTGTGACTTTGAAGTACCATAATATCTTGAGATTTTTTGATAATTTTTGACCAATGGGTTCTAGAGATGCTGGAAACCCTGACAGTATAAAATAACAAGACAGTGTAAAAACATGAGTCAGAAAATCATGACTGCCTTTAGACATAGCTACTTAAATATAGCATGGTGACTAAAAGTATGGATTCTGGAGCAAGACTACTTAGATTCAAATCCTGACTTTGCCCTTGTGAGCTGTTTGATTTTTGTTGTTAATTAATTTTTCTGTGCCTTAGTTTTGTATTTCAAAAATGAGTTGTGGTGAGGATTAAATAAACAATACTGTTAGAGCAGTTCTAGGCGTATAGGAAGTGCCATATTAATCTTAGTTCTTGTCGTGATCGTGGGTAAGTCACTTATCCACTCTGGGTTTAGTTTCCAGGTATAAAATGAGAGATTTTGACTAGATTTTCTCTAAGGCCCTCCTGAACCTACTGTTTGCAAATGCTTACAGTCCATGTGCTTTTCTACATATATGTATGTAGTTTGTGATAGGAAAGTGCATGATTAGTAAATGCTTTCCTTGATTGATGCAAGGAGATGTTATTAGGGGATTGAGACAGTCTTCTTCACTAGGCCAAATTCCTTGAGGGTAAGAGTGTATCTTTTCCTCCTCAGGATCCCAAGGCCTAATGTGGTGCCTGGGGACAGTGGGTGCTCTGTAAACTGTTAATAGATATGGAATAAATGCCTATGTCTTGTGTACCCAGATATATGGGAATGGGAAATGGTTGTAACTCCTTCCTAGGCCTTATCTCAATTAAAGCTACTTACACCGAATATTCAAAAAACATTAGTGCTCTCTACTGGAGACATTCCTAGTACAGGAATTCAAGTTTGAGTTTTTGATGGCAAATTCTGATTTGAGTTCATAAGTCCTGGATTTGAGAAGTAGGGTATAGCAGATACACATAGTTTACTGTGTTGCAAGCACAGATTTGGTGTTATGGCACTGAGGATGGCATGATCAGCATTAAAATGCCAAGTCTCATTTCTTTGCCATGTATTTATGCATTTTTTCCAGAGCAGCTTTATCTATAGATTTGTACACATGTTGTGTTTGCTCTGATTCATTTTAAGGAAAAAAAAAAAAAAAAGAGAGAGAGAGAGACATAGCATTAATTGAAAAAGTAATGTTAAGAAAATGAAAAGACAACCCACAAAATGGTAGAAAATATTCACAAATAATATATCTGATAAGGGACTTGTATCCAGAGTTCATAAAAACAAAACTAAGCAAAACAATAGGATTTACATTTCTCATTTAAGTTATTATTTTCTCTACACCTCAAGTCTTTTTTTGGCATTACTGTTTTCTTTTTCATTAATTGAATATTTTCTAATATTACTTTTTAACTTCTTTAATGATTTTCTTGCTATATATTTTTAGTTTTTACTTAGTGATTGCTTTAGGCCTTACCATATATGTCTTATCAAAAACAGTTTCACAATTACACCAGCAATTTCAGAGAATGTAGAAACAGCATTCCCATATAGCTCTACTCTCTTTTCTTTCTTACTGTGGTATTCTTGTCATAGGTATTATCTCTATGCATGTTATAAGCCCGACAGTACATCATTATAATTATTATTCCTTTATGTAATTTTATGTCTTTTAAAGAAGCTGAGAGGAGAAAAGAGAGCAAGTTTATACGTATAATTTTTCTTTTTTTTAAATTGAGTTATAGTCAGTTTCCAGTGTTGTGTCTGTTTCCAGTGTAGAACACAATTTTTATGTTATATGTATAATTTTTCTCATATTAGCCTTCTTTCCATTTCAGGTTCTATGCATTTGTTCCTTTGGATTCAAGTGAAACATCTGGAGTCAATTCTTAACCCAATGTTGGTTTGTTCTCCCCAACCTCTTTGCCCTGCTATTGGAAAATATATTACATTTCTGTATGTTATATGCCCACAAATACAATTAAATGTATACTGCCTTATGATTTTTAAACAAGGTAAGAAAGGATAAGAAAAAGGCAATTATACTCCTTTATAATTGCATAATTACCTTTATCAGTGTTCTTTGTTTTGTGTGTGTGTGTATTCAAATTACTGTCTTGGGTCACTTGCTTTCAGCCTGAAGAACTAACTTTAGTATGTCTTGTAAGGTAGGTCTACTGGCAGCAGATTCTTTCAGATTTTGTTTTCCAAATGTCTTTTTATTTCATCTTCACTTTTAAATGATAATTTTGCTGGATATATGATTCTTGATTAAGAGCTTTTAAAATTTGAGGGCTGAGAATAGATTATCCTATTGCCTTCAGCCCTCTATTGTTTCTGATGATAAGTCAACTGTTAATCTTATACGAGTTTTCTTAAGCAAGATGTCATTTTCCTCTTGCTGCCTTCAAGATTTTCTTTGGCATTTTTACTATGTGTCTATTCATGGGTCTTTTTGAGTTTATCCTACTTGCAGTTTGTTGAACCTCCTGGATATGTAGATTTAAATTTTTTAGGAAATGGGAATTTTTTAGCCACTAATTTTTCAAATATTTTTCTGCTCCTTTCCTTCTCTGTTCTTCTGGTGCTGCCTTTACATGTCTGTTGGTATACATTAGTGTCCCACATTTCTCTGAGACTTTGCTCATTTTTTCTTCATTCTTTTTTTCACTCTGTTCTTGGATTGCATAATTTCTATTGATCTATTCTTAAGTACTTTTACTTTCTGCCCATTTAAGTGTATTATTGATTCCATCTAGTGAATTTTTAAATTTCAGTTATTGCTCCTTTCAGTTCCAAAATTTCCATTTGGTTATTTTTAATAATTTCTGTGTCTTTATTAATGTTCTCTATGTGATGTGACACTGTCATCATGCTTTACTTCTAAAATCATGGTTTTCTTTGTTTCTTTGAACATATTTATAATGGCTTCTTTTCTCACATCTGGTCTCTCCTGCAGGTGGCTTTATTGCCTGCTATTCTTCTGGTATCTAGGCCATAATTTCCTGCTTATTTTGCATGTCTCATATTTTTTGGAAAATGAACATTTTAGATATTGCAGCAACTTTGGGTACTGGCTTCATCTCTCCCCTCTTTCAGTGCTTGTCATTGTTGTTAGCTTGTTTACTTGTTTAAAGACTAACTGGATTATTTTAGTGTTGTCCATTCCCTTCTCTTCCTCCTCTATCCCCTAAACAGACACAGGGTAAAGCCTCTGATGTTTTTCCTCAGGGATTCATCCTTGGACATGCCCAGCCACTTTGGGATAACAAGGTTTTAGCAGGACTTAGGCAGTGTTTGTCTAGTTACCTGACCACACTAACCTATGAAACTCCACTAACTGCTGGTTAAAAGCTCTATTGTTCATAACAATGCCCTGGAGAATAAATTATTTACACCCTAATCCAGTCAAATTCAGGCTGCTATGAAGGGACAGTTCCTGATGGTCAAAGTTTGAAATTTATTCAGACTCTAGTTCTTGCAGCTGGTTTCTTATTTTTCTCCAGCAACAAGTTGGCTTATCATTTAGCCTGTATCTTCAATGAATTTATCAGTCTTCTCCCCATTGCCTCTCACCAACACTTCTACTGTTTTTGAAAGCACACTTAGATTTGAACTTCATATTCTGTTGCAAATAAAGTTGGCTCCTTTGGGGAGATAATTTGAGCTCTCTGTTCTATGGTCTGCCTTTCCTCCGAGGGATAATCTCTGAGCCACAACTCTGGTGCTGGAGTAAGGAACAATAGGTCAATTCTAAGTGACAGCCCAGTTTGAAGAAGTAAGTGCTCAATGGATATATGGGCAAGAGCCCCAGGTGTCCTTGGCTTGTCTCCCTTGGCACAATCCCCTGTCTTATGAGCTGAGTCAATAGCAATTGGGAACTCAATGTCCTACCGTGCCCAAGGTAGAACCTTTGTCTCATGAGAGGAAATGTGGTGGAAGAATGGGGCCCCCACCTGTTGGCTGCAGTAGTACAGAACTTTGCCTCAGCAACAATTATCTAGGGGCAGTATGAGAAATGCTAATGTCATGTCCTTCCCAGGAAGACAACCCTCCAACCAGGACCTGGGGGGAGTCAAAAACTTGTGTTCTTGGTTGTACAAGTCTGGGTGGAGTTCCCAGCTCAATGAGTGGAGAGGGGAAAAGTGCGGATCTTCAAAAACTAAAGACTCATCATTTTATGGAGCTTTAGTAAATATTCTTTAGTAAATGTGTCTTCATTTGCTGTATATCTGTAGCGGCATTTCCATTTGTGGATGCTCATAAGGCCAACTATTTTTAAATGTGTTTTAAAAATAGTTTTCATCAGTTTTTTTGAGGAGTGATTCTGAGTTGCACACCATCGTGCCAGAAGTGGAGCCAGGAAGGGGAAACTGATACAGTATAGATTAGCATTCTCTTTAACTGAGGGCTTGCTGTATCTTTGGTTGCTAGTGGAAGGCCTAAGATATATTTGTAGAATTAAAAATAAAAATTAAAAAATAATTTTCTAATGTTAGTATGTTAGAAGCAAAGCATAAGATGGCAATTCCTGTAGATGATTTGTTGCTTGAATCCTCTGAGAAGAAATCTTTATAGA
The DNA here is from genome assembly GCF_048773025.1 of Camelus bactrianus. Classification (NCBI taxonomy): domain Eukaryota; kingdom Metazoa; phylum Chordata; class Mammalia; order Artiodactyla; family Camelidae; genus Camelus; species Camelus bactrianus. Next base: position 84,391,788 of record NC_133546.1, on the reverse strand, counting down.
AGTGGAGACATAGGAGGATGCAAGTTCCCAGGCATTTCTCAAGGGAGATCATGTGAGACTTTCTAGCAGCCAGCAATCAAAGCATCTTGGGATGGATACTCTGCTGTAAAGAGACTAAGAGATTTCAATATCAGCTATCAAAATCAACCTCATAAAAATAATCATAGTAAAGGGTATGTAGAGTAAAGAAACTCAGTGTAGAGTTTACTAACAGCTGCTCCAAGGACCCAAATCAAGCATATAAACAAGATTATAGCAACAGTAATAAAAACAATATAACAGCCACTCTTATTGGACACTTTCTACCTTTAAGGAAGTACACTTACTATCTCTAATCCTCATGATCACACAGTAAATTAGATATTATTCCTACATTTATGCAAGTGAAGATAGTAGACTTAACATCTTCTAGGTCACTTAGCTTGGTTCTAGAGCTTAGTCTCAGATGCAAGCTCTCTGACTCCAAGGCCTGTCCTCTGTCCATTACTTACACAAAACTGTCCAAAAAGGGGTGAAGAAATGAGAAAAGAAAGAAAAACAAAGGGTAAAAATAGATAAGAGAATAAAGTGGTAAGGAAAAATGTATGAAAGTATAGTCATGCATGGGAGTGCCAGGGCAGGATCAACAGGTTCCCCTGTAGCTCTTCATTAGCACAAATACCCTCCAATTTGGTCTAAGCCTTCTGAGGTGAGCTTCATCAAGGCTCAACAATGCTGAACCCACAAATCCTTTCAATGTAGCCCTATTTCTACGTTGGGTTTTTGCTGAGAAGGCTGAGGAAAAACTCCCTTAAACTTTCCAGAAGACCAATTGTTTGAGAGCATCTATGATACATACTGTATCTCCTCAGAGAGTCTTTTTCTGATTATGTCATACTCCAAGGATGCAACCGTAATGATTCTGAGGTTTAAGGAAAAGAATCTTCAGTCATGTCCTTCATTTCATATTTGACCCCTCCATCTTTTCTCTTTTGTTTTCTGGCAACACCCTGGATTTGTTCTTTGCTTGGAAACCATTTATGAATTTAATTTTAGGATCATTTCCCTTCCTGGGAACTGCTGCTTTGTGTCTTCCTATTCCCCTTCCCAAAATTGAGTTTATGGTCTCCATAAGATTATATATCATGACAAAAGTATCTTACAAGTCTCCTTCAACTTTCACTGCATTTTGCAAATTTTGATGAGTTGTATTTTTATTTTTATTTCATTGAATACATTTTAAAATCCCTCGAGACTTATTTGACGTATGTATAATGTAGAAGTGTGTTGTTTACTATCCAGGTATTTTAGGACTTTCCAGCTATCTTTCCATTGTTGATTTCTAGTTTAATTTCACTCTAGTCTGAGACATACATTATAACATTTCTGTTCCTTTCAATTTTTAAGGAGTGTTTAATGATACATAATGAGGTCTATCTTGGTGAATGTTTCATGTTAGCTTGAGGAAAATATGTATTCTGATGTTTTTGGTATTCTATAAATGTTGATGACATCCTGTAGATTCCAAATAGAAAAATCAATCAATATAATATACCACATTAAGAGAGCAAAGAAAAAAAATGGTAATCCAATTGATTCACAAAAATCCTTTGATCAAATTTAATAATTTTTCTGTTAAAAAAATACTAAAAAATTAGGAATAGAAGAAAACTTCCTCAACATGATAAAAACCATGCATGAAAAATCCACAGCTACATCCTACTCAATGATGAAAGACTGAAATCTTCTCCCCTAAGATAACAAAAAAGACAGTAATGCCCATTTTTCCCTCCTCTATTTAACATAGTATTAGAGGTACTAGCCAGTGTAATAAAACAAGGGAAAGAAATAAAGAGATTTAAATTTGGAAATGAAGAAATAAATTCTCTCAACACACGACAAGATATTAAATATAGAAATATCAAAGATTTCACCAAAAAATAGAAAAAATAAACGAATTCAGCAAATTTGGAGGATACAAAATCAACAATTAAAAATCAGTTGCATTTCTATACACTAACATGACAATTCAAAAAATTAAGTAAGCAATCCCATTTAAAATAGGATCAAAGTGATTAATTAAAAATAAATTTAGCCTAGAAGAAGAATGATTTGCATACTGAAAACATTGCCAAAAGACATTAAAGAAGACATAAAGAAATAGACATCCATGTTCATAGGTGGGAAGTTTTAATATTGTTAAGCTGTCAGTACTACTCAACAGATTCTACAGATCTCATGCAATTCTTATCAACATTCCAATATTTTTTCCAGAAAATAAAAAGTTCTAAAATTCATAGGGAATTTCAAGAGATTCCAAATAAACAAATAAAAAATCTTGAAACAGAAGAACAAAGTGGGAGATATCATACTTCCTGATTTCAAAACTTAGTACAAACTATTGTAATCCAAATGGACATATAGACGAATACAGTAAATAAATCTTCTCATATGCGGTCAAATGATTTGGTAAAGGTGTCAAGACCATTCAGTGGGAAAAGCACAATATTTCCAACAAGTGATACTGAGGAAATTCGATATTCACATGCAAAAGGATGAAGTTATACCCTTACCTTCCTCCATATTCAAAAATTTACTCAAAATAGAACAAAGATCTAAATGTAAAAGCTAAACAAAATCTCTTAGAAGAAAACGTAGGGGAATCTCTTCATTCTATTGGGTTTGGCAGTGATTTCTTGGATATACACCAAAGGTGTTTGTAGACAACAAATGAAAAAATAGATAAATTGGTTTTTACAAAAATTTAAAATTTTGTGCATATCAAAGGACAATATCAAAAGAATAAAGGGTAACTCACAGGATGGGAGAAAATGTTTACAAATCATACATTTGATAAGAAATTAATATACAGAATATATAAAGAACCCTTTAACTCAGCAACAACAAAAACAAAAACAAAGAGCTCATTTCAAAAATAGTCAAGGACTTGAAGACACCTTCCCCAAATAACAAAGATAAATGGCCAATAAGTACCTGAAAATGTGCTCATCATCATTATTCATTAAGGAAATGAGATACATTTCACACACATTAATATGGTTGCCATTTCTTTAGAAACAGAAAACAAATTTTGGTAAGGATGTAGAGAAATTGAGAATCCTGTACATCATTGGTAGGAACAAATTGAACAGCTAATGTAGAAAACAGTATAACTATTCCTCAGAAAATTAAACGTAAAATTACCATTTGATTCAACAGTTCAACTTTAGTTATATATCTCAAAAGAACTGAAAGTAAGAACTCAAATATATAGTTGTACACCAATGTTTATAATAGCATTATTCAATACAGTACAAAAAAATGGAAACAATCTAGTTATCCACTAACGTATGAATGGGTAAATAAATTGTAGTGTATTTGCTGGTCAGAATGGCTGTCATCAAAAGAACACAAGCAACAAATATTGGCAATGATGTGGAGAGAAGAAACCCTTGGTGGGCTCTTGGTGGGAAAGTAAACTCATGCAGCCACTGTGGAAAGTAGTATGGAGATTTCTCCAAAAATCTCAAAATATAATTACTATATGACCCAGATTCCACCCCTGGGTATATAAAAGCAAAAGCAAAACCAAAACCAAAAACACTAATTTGAAAATATACATGCATGTCAATGTTCATAGCATCATTATGTACAATTGCCAAGATATGGAAGCAACCTAAGTGTCCATGAACAGGTAAATGGATAAAGAAGATATGATATACACACACACACAGATAGATAGATATAGATAGATATAGTATGTATAGATATTTTTTGTACACTACACACACACACACACACAATAGAATACTACTCAGCCATAAAAAATGAAATTTTGCCATTAACAGAAACATGGATGGACTTGGATGGCATTATGCTAAGTGAAATAAGTCAGACAGAGAAAGACAAATACTATATGATATCACTTATATGTAGAATGTATAAAATACAACAAACTATTGAATATAACAAAAACAACAACAAAAAAAGAAGCAGGCTCACAAATATAGAGAACAAACCAGTGGTTACCAGTGGGAAGTGGGGCAGGCAATAAAGGTATGGAGGAGTGGGAGGAGTGGGAGTAACACACTACTGAGTATAAGACAGGCTACAAAGATGTACTGCACAACAAAGGGAACATAGCCAGTATTTTGTAATAACTACAAATTAAGTGGAAATGTAAAAGTACTATAATAATTAAAAATTAAAAAAAATAAAATAGAGTGTAGTACATTCTTACCATGGAATGTTATTCAGCCTTAAAAAGAAGGATATTCTAACACATGTTACAGTTGAAATAAACCTGAGGACATTATGCTAACTGAAATAAGACAGTCACAAAAAGAAAAATACTATATGATGTCATTATTATGAGGTATCCAGGGTAGTTAAATTCATAGAAACAGAAAGTTTACTCACACTTACCAGGAGCTTGGGGAGAGGGAAATGGAGACTTGTTTATTGGATACAGAGTTTCAGCTGAGCATGATGCAATGGGTTGGAGGTAGATAGTGATGATGATTGTAACATCTATGTGAATATACTTAATTCCACTATATTGTACACTTTAAATAGTTAAAATAGTAAATAGTTGTGCATATTTCATCAAAATAAAATAATTAGGTACTTTAAGTGGGAGGGAAATAGAACTTGATTGTCTGCATTTTCTATATTAATGGACAGTCAGCAGGGGCAGAGAGAGATTGGGGCCTTAGACCAAATATATCAGGGGAGGAATTCATTACTCATGTTTTATCAGGGACTGTTTCCTGGGCTAAGAGTGAGCACCATATTCAATGCAGCCTGGGACCACTGTCCACAGAACAGTGGTTAAGGAATAAGATCACATTATCTGAAGTAAAAGGAATTCCATCCAAATAACACTGTTGAGTGGCACAACCACACTTCCATGGAAAAAGAGACACAAGGAAGAATATTCCAGAGTTGTCATATCAGTCCTAGTACAGTCATAGAAACAGAATCCACTTTAGTTTGTTTAAACATAATAATTTGTACAGGTGATAAAGGAATAGAGATCAAAAAACACAAAATTCTTCACCAAAGCCTTTACTTTTTGGCCTATAGGTAATAAGAGGGATATTTATTACCCTTTGAAATAATAAACAAATGTCACACTTATTCATACATCCAAACATTAATCTATTTATTCATTGTTTCAATCACCATGCACTCTAGGTTTTACCTTACTTTAAAGTTACCATATTTGGTCCTTAGGGCTCTATAATACACAATTATATCTCCAGGCAAGATGCACTAGGTTGAAACCAAACTTAAAAAATGACTATTTGGTTGCAACTTAGATTCTTGATCACTACACATAAAATATTTATATATATACACACACACATACACATACATACACATACACATATCTATATACACACACACATCTATATACACACACACATATATATATATACATATATATATGTATATAATTACATGTATATAATTACAATATTTATTTCTGCCTAAATAACATTATGTAAGGCCCATACACAGTGTAAGCTGCATGAGGACAAGATCTTTGCTTTTCTCTCTTTACATAATCCAGAACAATGGCATGGAGGACATAAGAATTTAACAAACAATGTAAATAATTAGAACCAAGCATTCCTTAATGAGGATTAGAATAGATGGGTGAATAAATTGTTAACTACTTTTTAAAGCCTTTTTACTTTTCTAAGTGACCATTGTCAGTTTTATTATTTTTTATTGAAAGAAAATAGAAACAGTATTTCAAAGAGATATCTGCACTCATGTTTATTGCAGCATTAACCACAGTAGCCAAGAAATGAAAGCAACCTAAATGCCAACACATGAATGGATACAAAAGATGTGGCACATATACATATACACAAGGGAATATTATTCAGTCACAAGGAAGGAGGATATCCTGCCATTTGCAACATCAATGGACCTTGAGCACATTATGCTAAGTGAGATAGGTCAGAGAAAGACAAGTACAGTGTGATATCACTTGTATGTCGAATCTAAAAAAGACAAGGCTTCTCTTTGCTCTTCAATGCAGGGTGTGTCTAGTCCAAGGGATTAGAACATCTGCTTAAGTCAAGCTCTCAGTGGGAACAGATATACAGATATTTCTGTAGAATAGTTTACTTTTGCATTAAACCCCATGATACATTGGTCACATATTCATTACTATATGGTTTCTTCTTTAAAAGGCAAAGCCATTCATTCTCCTTCTGAACACTTGAAGCCACGACTAGACGGAGTCATTTAAATTCTCCAGTGGAGATGAGTTAACATCCTCGCAGAGATACTGAGACTGTGGTGAATAAGGTCACAGAGGGGGAAACTGTACCAAAAGAGTTTCTTCTGCTCCTCTGGTCCTTAAGTCAAATTAGAGACCTTAATCTAATATCTAAAATCCAAACAATCTATTATCTCAGAGGTTTGGTGTGATCATGGAATTCTGGCAATTGAAAACAATCACACATGTGTCAGCTTTTTGTTTTTACAGAAGTTTCTTACTAAGTACCCTCTGTGCCTAAACATACACTATGAAGATGTAAAGAAAATACATATATATATATATATATATATAAAATGGTGTCTGTCTTCAGACGAACTATACTTTTATTTGAAAAAAATACTAGACCAAGTTAGTTGCACCTGGGCCAAGACTGTGTTCATACCAGGATGTCATGTACCTCTAACAGGGAGACTGTGATGTCTTTTCAGGATCTGAGCATCACTCCTAGCTTGGATCCTGATTCTGAGAGTCCTTGAAGTGTTTGGGCATTCTCATTTCCCAGCATATGGATCCAAGAACATTTCCAGAGGTCCCCTAGGAGAGGCACTGTGAAAATCATTATCATTTATCCTCATCCCAGAGTTGCAAGGTCCTCTCTCCTGGGATCCTGCCCTCCCCTCCAGGTGATAGTTCCATCATCTGAAATTGGTTTAGACCAAGGCTACGGATTATAACCTTTTATCAATGTTACCTCTCAGCTTCCTATAAATATCCTTGATTCCAATGGTTTCTTCCCCATTCTTTTTTTCTCTACAGACACCTTGTTTTATTTGCCATCTTCAGAATTTCCTCTGGTCAGGTCTGCTGGCTGCCACTCCAACCAAATTATAGACTGAATGTTTGAATGTGTTCTCCAAAGTCCATTTGAGGAAACCCCAAATACCAATGTCCCAATGTGCTTGGAAATGGGGTTTGGGAGGGATTAGATAATGAGTGTGGGGCCTTCATGAATCTAATTAGTGCCTGTATAACAAAGAATCATGAGATTCATTCTCTCTGTCTCTCTCTCTCTCTGTCTCTCTCTCTTCACCATGCTAGGATACAGTAAGAACCTTGTCATCTGTAAAGCTGTAAGAGGACCCTTACCAAGAAAATAACAATGCTGGCACAGTGCTTTTGGACTTACAGCCTCCAGGACTGGGAGAAATAAATGTTTGTTTTGTAAGCCACACAGTTTATGGTAATTTGTTATAGCAGCCTGAGCTAAGACAAACCACGATGCTCATTACTCTTATTGTATGTACTTGAATTCTGATGTTTAAATGCCAACACCTGGCCTCTGTGTGTCTGGGTTTTTCATTCCCCATTACTATGAAGGCATCCATTTCTGCAGTGGTGCATCACCCCTTCTGTACTTGCCAACAGCAGAGATGCCACCACTGAACTTAACGATGATGGGAATTCCTCTCACCAGTGAATATTCTTAGTGTTTAATAATTTGTTTCTAAACACTGTAAAAGTGTAATTGAAACCTATGAAGTAAAGGTTACTGTTGTTGAGATTTCAAGGGGTAACAGGAAAGTTCATACCTTATTTTTGAAGCAAATATAAGGGATTAAAAACCAAGGCCAAAGCAAAAACAAGATTAGGATGCAAACGTTATTTTCTAGTATTCTGATCTTAGTCTTATACCCCTCATTAAGCAGGCTAATGTCATTTCTGGAAGCAATGAGCAATTCCATTTATTCACATTCCATTTACTATTTTAATTATTAGTATTGTAGTTTGTTTTCTTTGTTATTTGAGAAATAACACAAGCTAACTTTGCAAAATTGAAAATATAGAGTATATAATGAAAAGCATGTGTCCTTTCCATCCCTGATGCCAAGCTGTCTTCTCCAGGAAGAACCAATGATACCAGTTTCTAATGAATCTTCCAGAAATGTACTTTACATACATGTGTATGAGTGCCCAAAATAATTGCCTTTTTTTTTTTTACGGTGAACACATTATACAAACTGTTTTGTGCCTCTTTTTTCACTCTACATTCTATCTTCCAGATTGTTCTATATTTATACAAATAGAGCTCCACTATCTATTTACTAGCAACATAGTATTCTAGTATAAATACATGCAAAATATATATTACCAAATTACATAAATGAGCATTAAGTGGTTTCCAATCCTTTGCCATTAGAATTGAAGCCTCAGTGAAACTCTTGTATATATGTACATACATATATATATTATTTTGCACGCATATATATTTCCTAAAACTGAACACACTATATCAAATTGTCCATGCATTTATTCTATCTAATGTGGGCCAGGCATCAGTATTCTCTAGAAATCACTTTTTATATTTAAAGAATTGCTGGATGAAAGTGAAAAGCATGCGTATCAGAAATAGGCCAGAGAACATACATGTATATTATATTATATATCTGATTTCTTTACAAGGAGAGCTACTTCTTTTTAAATAGTGAGCTCACTACTTTCATAACATTACCAAGAATGTTAGCTGGGGCAGGCAATAACGAAGCGATTCTTTTGCCAAGGTTGTCCAAGGCTTGTGCAAGCAAGGAACTATCATCATTTTTAGTATCAACAATTCTCTCTCCCAAATGATTTATCTCTGTACTCATCTCCTCACATTTCTTTCTAAATCCTTCAGTACACAGATCTTCTTGGACCTAAAAAAAAAAAATGAGGAAGGAAGTAAAACTTTTTAAATCTCCCATTTTTTCAAGGATTACATTTTGTCAAACTTTAAAACATTGTCAGACTATCTTTGTTTTATTCCTAAAATTGTTCTCTCTTAATCATGAAAGGAGACTCTTGTAACAAGGAATATTTCCTTGTTTGGACCGAAATATTAAGAAGAAGTGCAGTTTACAGCCTTAATAATATTCATATACCTTAGGGTTTTGCCAGGAGGCTAAGCCTGGCATGAGGACAAATGTAATATTTTCCAGTCAAAAAATGCAAATGAGAGGTAGCCTTGGTCTGACTGCACTAATTCTCAGTCCCACTCAGGATGACACTGTCACCCATATTATAGAAATCTGTTATAAACACACGGCCCCTAAATTATAGAAATCTCTTATAAATCATGTTCAGATGAACAATGAGAGAAATCCCTCCAAGCCACATGATAGCTTGGGGATCTGTCCACACCTGGAGGCAATGCAGCAAGTGTAAAATCTATCATTTCTATGTGTTTTTAAGTCTGGACATTTCTGGTAGTTTTATGTCAGAACAGATCTACCTCAGGGCCTTGGGCTGAGCAGGTCTCCTGGTAAAAGGTAGTGACCTTGGTAGAGCATATTAGTTGTTGTTCATATTAAACACACATAATTGGAATATCTGTTCAATCAAGCCCTGTGAGATCATTTTAAAATTCTCTAAATGGCTATTCAACCCTATTTATATTCTCTGAGGGCTTGGAGTAGAGGGGGGAATACTCATCCTGAAGTCTCCAAAGTCTACTTACAGAGCCAAATTTAAAGGTTTTGGAAGGATTCAAAGGCTTCAGGGTTTTAATAAATCACAAGCAGTAGATGCACTTGTGATCTCTGCATGACCATGCTGTAACCTTCACCCATCCCTTCCTGGGGTACCATGGCAAAGCTATCAAGCTCTACTACTGCCACAGCCTGATTCACCTTCAGCTGATGCTCCAATATCTTGTTTGGCTCTCTCAGCAGGTTTTCTCTTTCTCTCACCATCTTCTCCATTATCTGAACTATGTGTTTCTGGAGACTTCTCTTCTGAGCCGCCACCTGCTGCTGCTGCTCCTGCAGTTTCTGTTTCAGCAGCTCCTGTTCCTTCTCAGCTGTCTCCTTCCAGGTCCACTCTTCTGCCCCAGGAAGGTATTAGAGAGGGAAAAAAATAGGCAAGGATTGACCTCCACCCTCCTGAGCTCAGAGGCCAAACCAAATTAAAGAGTGAGGTAGGAAATCTCTGAAGTCCTCCCCCAAAACCCCATGTCCACACCATCGAGAACACACTTCAGAATGTGAGAGAAAAGGCTCTGCCTGTCTGGCGTCCAACCACAGTTCCCTTTGCTGTTTCCAGATGCAGCAAGGTTGTTCCACAGAAAGGAAGGAAGCTCCGGTATTGGAAAAGTTTTGCTCTCACACCTGTCAGAGGGCACTGCAAGAACATACACATCCCACTGTGAGCCCAGCCCTACCCTGTACCTGCTTTGGGCTTCTCCCCATCAGTGAGGGCTTTATCTGCCTGCAGGATTTCTCTAGTGCCATCTGGGACTGCAGAAACCTCTGGAGGAACTCATTTGCCTGAGGAACCAAGGAGGAGCACAGAAATTAGATTTCCAATAGGGAAATTAGTGATGCAAAGACAACTAAGTCCATGTAACTTTTGCTTCAAGTTTAAAGTTCCACAGTGGTTCCTTACAATGAGTCCAAGCTCCTTAGAGTGACCTGTCTCTCTCCAGTCTCTTACCCAGTGCTACTTCCTTCTCCCCACTCTAGAATCCAGCCTATCAGAATCATGTTCAGTTCTACAAACCCCAAATCTCTGGTGCTTTTACATATCTGCTTTCCCAGTGTGAAATAGTACCTCTAAATTGTGCTGATGTTCTCCTCTGCCACTAGCTGGTTATAAATTTAGACAACTTATTTTAACCTGCCTATGCTTCTCAGTTGAGATCTTTAAAATGTTGATAATGTAGATGCTTCTTAATGCTATTTGAAAGATTAAGTTAAAGAGTCTAGGGAAAGAGCTTAACATTTTGGCTATAGGAAACAGCAGTTCAATATATATTAGTTGCATTATTATTGTTTATTATTATTATCATTATTATCATTATCATTATTATTAATTATTATATTATTATTATTATTATTATTATTATATTTGTTTCTAACACCTAAGTAGCTCTTTCCTGAGTGTTATAGCTTGCCTATGTAGTTGACTTCCTGTCTCACTTGTGATCATCCTTGTGTACAAAGACTGACTTGTAATTTGTCAGTGCTCAACTCGTCAAATATGTTGTTGAGTAAAAAAAATGAATAATTTCTGTTCTATCTCTTGTGGATTTAAGAAATCTGTACTCATGTTTGGGAGTTGATATTTGTACTCTCTTCAGGAATAAATAGCATGCAGTGAACCTTAAAAGCCACAGCTGTTTGAATGGCCCCATACACTCTCTTTATGCATGCATGGAGCTGCACTCTCAGATTTTCAGGAGACCCCTTTGAGTATTCTGTAGGTTCCCCATGTTTCCCTTATTCCTCACCTTCACTCCTTTCATGGGCACTTGGTAATTTTCCTTTTCAATAATTTCCTTTGCTTTCCTGTAGAGTTCATGACCTCCAGGAACAGAGAAAGTTCCTGCTGAGATACTTTTTATTAGAGTCTTTGAAAGCTGATCAAGTTTAGTCTGGCAATATTTGATTAATGTCTCTTCATTCTGCATCAAGAAATCATCTTTCTTATTCTTTATGATTTCCTAGAGGGAAGAAAGATAGAGGGCTGTCACCAGAAGCAAGGAACAGAGGAAGTAAATTTCCAAAGGATCTGGTAGAAGAATTGGTCTAACTGTGTTCCTCATGAGAAAAGTATTCTGTTGGAGGACATGTAATAAAACAGCAGTCACAAGATTTGATTTATTCACAGCTCTGAAAACTCTGGAAGACCATGGGGAAGTTCCCTAACCTCCTTTGGGTATTTCATCTGAGCTGTTGGAGTTGCATTACCTAATCTCTCTGGTTCCTTGAAGCTGCCACATTCAGTGATGCTGTCTTCAATGATAGATACAACAAGGAACAACCTAAGCTGAAAGTGGCCTGAGATGTGGATCTGAAAAGAGAAATTTTGGTTCCCAGCCATAGGAGTGTGTTCACAGAAAAAGAAGCCAGCTAAAGAATGTCTTGGGTGTTCTGGACAGGCTTGGAATCCACAGAAGTATTTATTTCAAGAGGATATCTATACTGATTTTTCATTGAAGGTCAAAGGGAGTTCCAGATAAACTGCCTGAGTTCTGGCAGTCAAAAAAGAAGGAAATGTAGTCCTTTGAAACTCTGTCCCTCATGAGAACATGGGCTACTTTATCCTTGAGTGAGAGATGAGCCATGGGACCGGTAACAACACTTCTAGGCTTCATTCTTCAAAGGGAGGCGACATAAAGTAAATACTAAGACAGATTACCACAAGGTTCCTCTGGAACTCCTGCTTGTCTTCCTTGAAGGAGTGCTCCATGAAGACTGCAGGGGCTTCCCTCTCACAGGCAGCATGCACCTCCAGCAGCTCCTGCAGCATGTCTGTGGGGAAGCTCACTCGCTGGGCTATCTGCTCGCTGTAGTGGTTGTCTGCCTTCTGAATGGCAGCTGAGTTCTCCAGCTATGCCAGAGTTGTCACCGCGTTCTCCAAGCGAGGTACTGCTCCACTATTGATAGTATCCAGGTAGGTCACAACCAGAGTCCTCAGCCCTGAAGAAGCCAGGAAATTTAGGGGCTAAATATCAAGTTATCAGTCAATGGCTCCAGGATTCTGAGACTATGCTTCTAGGGTCATATACACATGCACACACACAAACACACACACGCACCCCTACCTCCTTCTACTATTATCACCTTCATTTTCCTACTGACTCTTCATTTTTATGGTTTTCCAGGCCACAGGACTAAAAAAGTTAATATCTACTTCTATCTAACATACTAGGGGCTACCTGGAAAATACAGTTTCTCATTTCAAAAATTGAAAGCAATATAGATTACATAGATAGACAGATGAGGCAAAGTGTACCATGTTTAATTTATTCCTAATTCTGAGGCTTTGAATGTATTTTCAGTGATTTATGGGCTAATATTTATTTTTGGACCACTCTAAATTCTCAAAATATCTTTTGAATTCTCCTTGTGAAGAACACTTATTGTATAGGACTTCCTTTGAAAACATGCAGTATTCTGTTTTTACACCAAGAGAGTGATTATATTCTAAGTGGAGGATGTTTTCAGATAAGTGGGAGTCACCGATATCATTGACAAAAGTTGCAATTTGGGGAAGGAATTTGTAAATCCCCCAAAGTGAGATAATTATAAACTATACAGATTTCTTCATGGAGTATAAAAGTCTGTAAAATCAGAATCCTTTATAGAATCAAACAAAAATACTAGAAAGCACATTATATAAAATATTCAACACATAGCAGTCCCAATGGAAATGGGAAAAAGAGACTCACCTTTCTTAGTGACCATGATTCCTTCTGTGAGGGTCTTGGTCCTTGCATCAGTGAAGATGTGAGAACAGAAATTTTTTGTTTGCTCCTGGAATTTAGGATCCAGTTGGTCTTCAGATACCATCCCAATATTGGCTAGAATTTTTTTTTCCTATGTTGGCCAGTCAAAGACAAAACACTTCCATCTTGGAAATAAATGCCTGATGCAGTCTCTCGGTAGATTGGATGTTTGGGCTTTGGGATTCTTCCCTGAGGGACAGAAAAACAGGGGTTAGAGTGTGTAGAGTCTTGAGGCGAAGGGATTACAGGTGTTCATGGCAGGGATTTGTGTGTCTTTGCCATTTCTACACATAGAACTCTTTTAACATAGACATTCAATACTTCTTTGCACATCAGACTTATACCAATGATATAACTGCAGAGAAATTTAGGGAGACATCTGATCCAGTAAAGGAAACCTATGGCTGGTCTCTCCAGACATGCACATAGTAGAGTGGTTGTCTATGATGTGTTTGCTTAACTAGCAGCTAAAAGGATGAAAGGTCACATGAAACTTTCTGCTCAACTCAACCTCATGTAGGAATTGAGATGTGGAACCAAAAAGGAGAGCTACAAACAAGGGATCATGGACAGTAATTGGAATATTAGGAATGACATCCTCATTATTTAAGAAAAACTGTTTTGATGCTAAAAATAATTGATGCAGTGTTATGTATTTATTAGTAAAAACCTCTGAAGTATAAATGTACCTGAAATATAATTTTAAGGTATCACCACTAATCTATAAACTCTTTGAGGTAAATGTTTATATCTAGTCCTCTCCTGCCAGCCAATTTCTTAATAGCTGTTTTGAGAAATCATAAATAGAAACATGAAAGGAAGAATGACTAAATTGGGATTGATATTTCTCTCAAGGTTTCAATAGACACACATCCTTGGAAATGTAACCCATGAAAATAATTTTTTACCTTGTAATTAATTCATGGGTAAACATGTGGGAATTAGGAGAAAGCTATGATGTGGAAGGTAAAATGAATATTCTAATAATTGTCAGTATTATTGAAAAGGCATAGATTGTAAAGACAGTCACTTCTTCAGGTTTATTTAGAACATACAGTCATTTTGTAGATGATATAATTATACAGGATTAGAAAGTTTTCTAGCCCTCTTTGAAAAGAATAATATGTGAAATCTATATTTTGTTCATTAGATAAGCTTTTCACTGCAGTTTTATGTCTAACAATTAGCTGATTAGTTGTTTTCTTCAACAGAGAAAAATTGATGGAACAGGAAACACAGTGTCCAGTCTTTAGAATGTTTCATCACCCATGTAAATCTGGATGCTAAATTTAAAGATGTATAAAAAACAAATTGATTTTGAGTAATTTCACTTTACACTTTACTTTTCTTGAGTAAACTTCAACTGTAGCCCCTAGATCTTTGCAACCCACTTTCCAGCCACCATTTCCACAGACTTTGATTTAGTCTCAAATACAAATGCAATCACAGAGATGAGGGATATTGTTTAGTAGATCCCACACTCTATCGGACCGTACACTGCCCAGGCCATACTCTGATACCTGGAATCAGCTTCAGGGCATTCTCCAAGTACTCATCTTCTGTGATAGGCTGACCACATAACTGCAGCTCCAGGGTGAAATCCCATACAGTCCAGATAAATTCTGGAAAGAAATTCACAAATTCTGTGGAATCTTCTACTCTATCAGGTGTTTGAGAGGACTTTGCCCTGATGTTTTGCAAGCTCTGTCGCATAACTAACATTTGGTTAGGGAAAAAAAACTCACTACCAACAATTCCCACATTTCTCTAGTATAAAAATATTATAAACACACTCTTTTGCCATGGGTCCCCTCTGCTCCAACCAAGAAAACTAAATGACAGGAAAGGAGAGACTGACTCTATCCTCATTCCCATGAATTCAGTGAATCATGGTGGTTCAGGACCTGGAAGGATACTGCAGTTGCTCCAGGGCCTGGTGGTTGATGGTGCTCATGCTGTTCTAGACAAAGCTACTGCAGAGAACCACGGCCAGGGCAAAGATCCATGAATCCTTCTTAGACTCATCCTAGAAAGCACATTAGAACAAGAGAGTTAGAAGTTTACCCCTACATTAGAAATTCATCTGTACACTTCTTCAATCATGGTTTCATTTATTATTTCAGCTAACATACTCACCATGCAAAGAAATTGAAGACAGATGTAAATGCAGATATCAACTTTGACAATTACAGAGACATTTCTTGTGTTTGCAAATTTTTCATATATAAAAGGATTCTAGTGTTCACAGTGCTTTCTTTTTCCTCAATTGGATAAAGTAAAATAACATATACAGAAAAACTAATACTGTACCTGTTGTGTAATTAGGAATTCAGTGATGAGTGTGGGCACTTATTCATTCTGCATATATTTATTAATCAGAGTCCATATAAAATACACCATAGTTGGCATAACTGGGTATTTAAATTATATGCAATCAATAAATACTTGCAGGAAGCTACTAAATATCCCCCACTGTTCTTAGATTTTAAAAAAGCAATGCTAAAAATGAAAATTTTCTTTCAACATGATTATTTCAAAACAGTGGACAAACATCCATAACAGTAAGTGCAACAAAGTTAGAAGTATCTGTAAAAGGCTTACTCTCAGTAATGTATATAAGCAGTGAAACCTATAGCTATAACAGAAAACTAAAATTTAGAAGTCTATCAAGGAAGAACAGAGCTATGAAATTTGGAGAAAGAATATGTGATCTGAAAGCTTCCTCAATGTCTTGAGCTGAATATTAAAGAACTGGTAAATGTGGAACTGAAGAAATGAAGGTGATCCCATAGACAGGAAAACCCAGAGAAACAAAATTAGAGATGGGAGAAGACAGGGGTCTTGTAGTTAGAACAGAGTCATTTGAGGGCAGAGGGCAAGTGGAGAAGTTAAGGTGAGTTTCATGAAGCCTAATCAAGGGCCCTAAAGCCCAGGCTAAGTTGTATAAATCATAGCATTGTCTAAATGATGGCATAAACTGGAAATAGTTTTTTTTTATTATAAATGGCATGTAAAGTTGCTCCCAGTGTAAATGCAAAAACTGTGGTTTATGTTGAGAAGATTCTAAATGGGTGTTTGGGGGGATAAGAGTCTATTCATTACTTTCTTTCCCCAAAACCCAGTTTTTAAAAATAATCAATTAGGATAAGGAGAAGTAGCATTTATGACAAACAATTATTTCAACAGCAAGATTATATCATTGTTTGATATATGGCTTTAAAAATAAGAAGACTTTCTAACTCCTGTTGAGAAAAAAGACAGAGCTATAAAAATGTAGGTACTATTTCCAAATAAATCTCAAAACGGGGAAAGGAGGGATAGTTCATTTCACCCATTAGCAGAAAGCTAAAACACCAAAAATCCATTTTAAAATGTTTCTTGTAGGACAAAACTTACTTTTATAGAACTTGCACATTCAGAGGTGTCTCACAGATTTCCAGAACACTCTGTGAGTAGGTGATGAACTTCATCATAGAAAATGTAAACCTGTCTCTAAAATCCAACCCTCAAATACACTCTTCACCTTGTAGCTAAGAAGGTGAATCAGAAATTTTTCCTCACTCGCAGATTGATACGTCTCCTCTTTCTTAGTTATGCTTAACTGTAAGTTCTCAAAACCAGTAAGGTGCTGCCTGGATTGCCTTTCAAAACTGAAGCACTTATTCCCCCAGCTGTTGGGAGTGCTGGTGGAAGACAGTCTTCAGGTGTCAGCCCTCTTAATTAGAAAGGCTTCTGGAGCAGCTCTTCAAAAATGTATCAGCACCCCTGTCCCAAAATCAGGATAACTCAAAAAATCCAATCCAGCCATGGAGCTCCCATGAAATTCCCAGAAATTGGGGATTGCAATGCAATGTAAATTCTTCTTCTCTCCAGCCTGCTTCTTTCCCAATTACATGGTATTAAATCTGACTGCAGATAATGTCTTGTCAATTGAACTAAAGACTCTTTTAGGGCAGGACATTTACTTTGGTCACTGATATCTACAATGCTAAGTCCAAAGGCCTGGAACTCAGCCGTTCAATAATGACTTACTAAATGTAATCAAGTCATCCACACAGTGCCAAGAAATAAAAGAATTTATCTAAGACACTATGATAACTTACCTAGAAGTGAGATTCAAACAAAACATAGTTTGCCTTATTTACTATAATTGATTTCTAGATTTTACAGATTAAAGCAGTAAAATTTCTAGGACCATGGAGAGATAAGGGGAAAATCCAGAATAAAAAGGATTTAATTGTGAATTTCTGCTTTACTATTCACACATCCCCCAGGCTCTAATTGTGCAGACGGACCACCAGAGTACGATTGGGCTTGCGTGGGTGAGGCACACACTACATCCAGATGCCCTTGGTTTCAGACTGCACTGTAGAGTCTAGAGGAAACCCTGTGAGGAGAGGGGAGAAAGCAGCATTCAGTTAGAGCAGATAATCTAAACAACCAAGGGGCTACAGAGTCAGATCTATTGGAATGTCAGTATCCCAGCTTACGAGTTGGTGCTTTCTCCGTTTCCTCAAGAATGTCCTACTTTGTGTGTCATCTGTTTCAAGGAGGAAGGAACATTAATTGTGATAAAGATACCAAGCAAGGGCTCAACATAGAGGCAAAGGGGAATCCATGAATCAGACAAAATGGAAGTCATTGATAACCATAACAAGAGTATCTTGAAAGAACGGTGAGGTTCAAAGCCAGAGAGAAATGGACTGAAGACAGACATGGGAAGAGAAAAAGGTGGGAAAAATATCAAGATTATATTTTTTGTCAGACAAATTTTTCAAAAGTGGGGAGAGGTGTTAGCCACAGTAGTATATGACATACAGGAAATATTTTTAAGATTATAGACATTTGAACACATTTATATGTTGATGAGTATAGTCCATAAAAAAGCAAAATGTGTTTCAAGAGCAAGTAGACACAATTGCAAGAGTCCAGTGCTTAAGCATGTAAAATAAGGTAGGATTGTGAGAATTGGTAGGAGAAATTTTGCTTTACAGGAATAAAACATACAATATGATAATGAATTACAGTAAGACAG
The DNA here is from genome assembly GCF_048773025.1 of Camelus bactrianus. Lineage (NCBI taxonomy): Eukaryota > Metazoa > Chordata > Mammalia > Artiodactyla > Camelidae > Camelus > Camelus bactrianus. Next base: position 84,373,272 of record NC_133546.1, on the reverse strand, counting down.
TGGTTTAGCAGTGAGAAATAGGAGTGGAAAGTTGATATGTTAATAGAAGTTTGGTTCTCCCTACACAAGATCAGGACAAAAATTAAGAAGCTGAGGTATTTGCTAGAATCAAGCAATTGGTCCTTGACCCAGTACAACACTCACCATGATTCTGACCTGCAAGATGGTTCATAAAGTAGGATTTCCCTGTATGATACGGCCCTACAATGGCCACCACCAGCACTGGCAAAGAAATCTCACCAAGAATCTGCAGAGATTTTTGGTTCACTGAAAGCACCTTGACACTTTCCAGCAGACAAATGGGGTCCATCATTTTGGGTCTGGATGCCATGGCAACCTGCCAACCTAGAAGAGCTTCTTAGTGGAAATCAGATTATAAAGTCATTCTCTAACTCAGACTTATACAAAGCATCTATCAACTTAGGATAAGGTAAGTAAGAGTTCTGTGCTTTCCATGAGACAAAATGTAACCTAGAATTAGCATACTGCAGAGGTTTTCCCCCATCATTCCCTCAAGTCTCTCATGATATTGGTAGTGAAATAATATAATATCACTCTCCAAACTGTTATTTCAAAATAATAATATAATTAAAGTTATTGTTATGATGCACTGAAGGCCTACAATATACCAAGCCCTTTGATAATAACTTACATATCCAGCTAAACTGATATTCACAAGAGACTGAAAGTTAGAAATTAACATAACTACTTTGGAAATGAGGTAAATGGTTCTCACAAAGGCTGAGTGAATGTCATTGAGAAAGGATTGAAATTCTACATACTTGAGCAAAATGACAGAATAGCAAACTCTAAGCTCTTGTTTCCCCAAGGAGATATAAACAACAACCAAAATACTAGCTAGAATAACCTTACAGTAGTTCCATAAAACAGTCAAAGGTCCAAAGCAACCAACCAAATACCAAATCAAGAAACAGCCTCATTCAAAATGGTAGGAAATTCTGTGGTTTTTCTGTTGCCCTCGGTCCCCATTGTGGTAAGGTCTTTAAGGAAGTGGCAAATCATTTCCCAATTCCCTCCCCTGATTCAGAGAGAGGGAATTTTATAATGTTCTAACCTGTCAGGGCTGCCTCTTCAGGTCTCTGTTTCACTTCACATGAAACTCAGGGAAGGGTGGCAAAGGGGTAGGTGGTGGTAAAACTTGGATATCTGGTGGAAAGAAGCAGCAGGTATTTCTCAAGGAAAAATGTGGAGAGACAACTCCACAGATGCCTAGAGCAAGAGGTTACCAGTGAATATATAAAATAGACTATCTAAGGCATCAATTGAGTTTCCAATTCCCTTTTTCAAAATAAACAGAGCAGAGCAGGCTGCATTTACAATGTTCTGACATCTCATGGGCTGCCTGAAGGACTGTTATCTTTTCCCTTATTTGGATCTTAGGCAGGGAGAAGCAGTGGGCATTGCTTGGGAAAGCTCCAGGGAGAATGACCTGCAGACACCTATGACAAGATATTATGGGTGTGTGATATTGAGATGTATAATAAGAAACACAAATTTGATCATTGTCCTTATTCCTGGTATATAGCTCTTAAAACCCTATGTGATGAGAGAGATGAAATTATTTTTCTTGTAACTTTTGGTCTTTTGTCCTCAATTCCTAAAATAGCTCCAGACTGATAAAGATGAAAGGAGAGTCTTTTGTTATTTATAACAAGCACCTTTCAACAACAACTGAGTTTATGTTAATGAGGTGATTTTGTAAAGCCCCTAGATCACTTCAATGGAGTTGGTTCCTAGAGGAATCAATGTTATTAGAAAGTTGCAACATTTAGCCTGATGCTCCAACCACTGGGGAGCAGAGAAGAGATGAAAGTTGAGTTAATCACCAATGACCAATAGTTTACTCAACCATATCTACCTAAGAAGTCCTCCATTAAAAAATAAATAAAACCTAACTGAAATGGTTCAGAGAGTTTCTGGCTTGATGAATATGTGGATGTTGTTAGAAGGTGGCACATCCAAAGGAGTCATGGAAGCTCCACATGCTTTTCTTGATATCTTTCCCTTTGCATCTCCTATTTTGCTGTTTATAGGCTGGATCCTTTTTTAAAATAAACCAGTAATCTAGTAAGCAAACTATCCTTCCTGAGTTCTTAAGCCATCCTAGCAAATCATTGAACCTGGGGAAGAGATGGGTAACTCCAATGTACAGCCAGTTAGTCAGAAGCACAGGTGACAACCTGGATTTGTAATTGCATCTGAACTGAGGAGAAGTCTTGTGGGACTGAGCCCTTAATCTGTAGGGTATAAACTAACTCTTGGAAGTTAGGGTCAGAATTGCTTATTGTGAAAAATTGCTCAAGTATGTGGTGACCAGAAATAAGTATAGAGAATAGAAAGTTGAGAAGAGAAACTGAATTTTTCTTTTTCTTTTCAGGGTGGAGACACACAATAGACAATCAAAAGTTCAAAGGAGGCATCCTTTGGGAAATTAATATACTTAAAAGGAGCACATATATGGGAAAACTGAAAAAGCAAAACACAGGCCCAGGGAAGATGCATGCTCAAAAAAGCCTAAAAAGACTTTAGAACTTCTCTTAAGTTTAATCCCAAGTTTCAAAATCAAGAGCCAGCTTAGGAAAAGACTTCCTTGTCAAAAGGCCAGTATACAAAGAATGGGAAAGGTGACTGCTTTCATAAATGCTCAATTTTCAGGGGGTGGGAGGGTAATAACTCAGTAGTAAAGCATGTACTTAACATGTCCAAAATCCTGGGTTAAGTACTGAGTACCTTCATTTAAAATAAATAAATAGATAAATAAATATCCAATTTTTCAACAACAACAACAAAAATCACAAGGCATACAAAATAAATGAAAATATGGCCCTTCCAAAGGAAGAATATAAAGTGGTAAAAAAAAAAAAAAAAAAAAACAACCCTGAGGAAACATGTGCATTAGATGTTTTAGGCAAAGACTTTAGAATAACTTTTTAAAAATATGCTTAAAAAGCTAAAGGAAAACTCAGAAAAATAACTAAAGAAAATCAGAAAAACAATATATGAACAAAATTAGAAAATGAACAAGGAGATAAAAATAATTAAAAAAGGAACCAAACTGAAATTCTGAGGCTGGAAAATACAGTGAATGAAATTACACATTTTCTACAGGGAATTAGCCTTGGTGGTAAAGCTCAGGGTAAGAGCATTTGAATACATATAAAGGGGATTAGACTTGCACAGGCAAAAAGACTCAGCAAACTTGAAGACAGGACATTTGAAATTATCAAGTCTCAGGAGCAGAAGGAAGAAATAATTTTTTTAAAGTGAATACAGCCTAACAAACTTATGGAATACTGTCACATAGACAGGAATATACATTATGAAAGTCCCTAAAGCAGAAGGGAGAGGCAGGGCAGAGAGATTATTTGAGGAAATAATGGCTAAAAAATTCCCAATGCAATGAAATATATAAATCTACAAATGCAAGATATTCAACAAACTCCAGTAGGATAAATAATCAGAGACCAATGCTGAGGCATATTATAATCAAACTGTCAAAAGACAAAGAGAGAATCTTGAAAGTGACAAAAAGCAGTAACTCATCAAATCCAATAAGATTGTCAGTCAATTTATCAACAAAATATTTGTAGGCCAGAAGGCAGTGGAATGATATGTTTAAATTGCTAAAAACTGAGTGATGGGGTAGGGGGGAACCTACCAATGAAGAATACTGTTTCCAGAGGAGGGGGGTCAAGATGAGGGATAATAACTTCTCACAGAAAAGTGACTGAAAACTGGCAGAACTCCTATACAAACAAGATGTCAAGAGATATTTCCACATAATTAGGGAGGAGTAAAAACTTCAGGTTGGGACCTGTGCACCTAGGGAAGGACTAAGAGGAAAAGGAAGACTGTGCAAATAGACCCTAACCCTGAGGAGTGAGTAGGTCAATCCACAGACTTGGCATCCCAGTCCTGGGGTCCTGCACAAAGGAGACAAATCCCCTTGGCTACTTGGAGAAAGACTGAAACAGATAGAAAGGCTGGAGAAGCCTAGACTAGAAGGAGTGAATGGGTGCTGGTTTGCCACCAGACAGGTAGGAGACAGGTCAGCCTGAGCAACTACCACCTTACTGTAAATCCCAGGAAGATTTTCTATTCAAATAACAACAAAAAGAGTACTGTTGTGGTTATATCTATATGAGATAAAAAAGTTATTTCAAGCACTGTTAAAAGAGACAAAGAAGGACATTATGTTAAAAGAGTCAAGTTTATCTAGAAGATAAACAATTCTAAATATGTATACCTGAACCTCAGAGTTCCAAAATATGTGAAATAAACATTGACAATATTGAGCAACAGATCACTTAACAATAATACAATAGTTTAATACCTTACTTGCAATAATAGGTAGAAAAAACAGAGTACTTGAATAACACTATAAATTAATTGAACCTAACAGACATATACAGAACACTCTCATACAACAACAAGAGAAAACACGTTTTCCCAGATGGGCATGGAATATTTCCAAGGATAGACCATATTTTAGGCCACAAAACAAGTCAACAAATTTTAAAAGGTTAAACTCATACAAAGTATCTTTTCTGAACCCAATGAAATGAAACTGGAAATTAATAGATGGAATAAAACTGCAAAGTCTACAAATATGTGAAAACTAAACAAAATACAATTAAGAATAAAAATAAACTACCTGAACATAATGAAGTCTATGTATGGAAAAACGCACAGGTAACATCATCCTCATAGGTAAACTACTGAAGACTTTTCCCACCCTCCTGCCTCCCCTTTTTGAGAAGGAGACTGCACACTTTAGGTCAATGTTCCCACACACTTGCTCCTTCTCCCGCTTGCCACTCTTCTTCTGTTTCAGGAGGATGTCCTGAATCTTGAGAGATTTAGGCCAAGGTACTTAGCTGAGAAGGGTCAGGATTTTTGCAATTTAATCCCATAAATGAAAATAAGAATGAAAATGCAAATATTGTTTTATATTATATTGAGAGACATATACATATATTTAGAGAGAGGAAGCAAATCTAGGAAAATGCCACCAGTGGGTAAATCTAGGTGAAAAGGATATGAGATTCCCTTGTAATTGTTTTCCAAGGCAAATTTGATTTTAAAAATTAAGTACTAAAAACACAATTATACCATGGTTCTTCTGGCATATTTCTGATTGGCATTATAATAAAAGTTCCCTATAATATCTATGCATATTTCATAATCAGACTATATAAACATGATATTATATTCAAATGTCTAAACTATTCAGTTCCATATTTATAGGTCAAGTATTCAAGATGCTTCAAATACTATCAAAAATATTTTTAAAAAATACCAGCTTAATCAGTTACTACTTGTGTGGCCTTAAACAAGAAGCCTCACCTAGCTAAACCTAAGTTTTTAAGAATAATTATAGGGGTAATATGAAAAAAATGGTAAGTCCAGTCTGGAGGATGTTTTGATAATAAAATCAGATAAGTAAAAGCTTATATATGAGCATAGAATGCAGCACAAAAAGGGATTTCAGTGCATGCTTACTGAATTAGATGGAGATTTATCCACAATAATTGCACTAAACAAATTGGGTTACATATTTGAACACAATCTGCAAACTTCAGGTTACTAAGAAACAAGGTCTATAATTTTTTTTTTTTCAGAGCAAAGCAGCAAGAAAATTCAAACACTGCTCCTGTACCATCTCCTTTTTTCTGATTCTTCATTGTGGGAGAAAAGAATACAAAGGTAAACAGGATCCTCTAACAGCTACATTATAATGACCAGAGTTGTCCAGTCCCCCTCTTTAAATGGAAAACTTAAAGGAAGCTGCAGGAAAATGTGAGAGAAACAACTTTATAAAAACCAGGTCTGCAGAATAGAATAGAAAGCCCAGAAATGATCCCACAGGCTTTTGGTCAACTAATCTTCAACAAAGGAGGCAAGAATATACAATGGAATAAAGATAGTCTATTCAGCAAATGATTTTGGGAAAACTGGACAGCAGCATGTAAATCAATGAAGCTAGAACATTCCCTTACACCATACACAAAAATAAACTCAAAATGGATCAAATGTTTAAACATAACACAAGATACAATAAACCTCCTAGAAGAAAACATAGGTAAAACATTATCTGACATACAGCTCAAAAATGTTCTCCTAGGGCAGTCTACCCAAGCAGTATAAATAAAAGCAAGAATAAACAAATGGGGCCTAACTAAGCTTACAAGCTTCTGCTCAGCAAAGGAAACCATAAGTAAAACAAAACAAAAATATAAGGAATGGGAAAAAATTTTTGCAAATGATGAAACCAACAAAGGCTTGATCTCCAGAATATATAATTAGATCATACTACATAATACGAAAAAACCAACAGCCCAATTCAAAAATGGGCAGAAGATCTAAACAAGCAATTCTCCAAGGAAGACATACAAATGATCAGTAGGAACAAGAAAAAATGCTCAAGATCACTTATTATCAGAGAAATGCAAATCAAAAATACAGTGAGGTATCACCTCACAACAGCCAGAATGGCCATCATTCAAATGTCCACAAATGACAAATGATGGAGAGGCTGTGGAGGAAAGGGAACCCTCTTACACTGCTGGTGGGAATGCAGTTAGGTGCAGCCACAGAGGAAAACAGTATGGAGATTCCTCAAAAGACTAGGAATAGACATAACATATGGCCCAGTGATCCCACTCCTGGGCATATATCAAGAAGGAACTCTACTTCAAAAAGACATCTGCACCCCAATGTTCATAGCAGCACTATTTACAATAGCCAAGAGATGTCAACAGCCTAAATGTCCATCAACAGATGACTTGATGAAGAAGAAGTGGTATATTTGTACAATGGGATACTATTCAGCCATAAAAACTGACAACATAACGCCATTTGCAGCAATATGGATGCTCCTGGAGAATGTCATTCTAAGTGAAGTAAGCCAGAAAGAGAAAGAAAAATACCATATGAGATCTCTCATATGTGGAATCTCAAAAATTTTTAAAATGAATATAAATACAAAACAGAAACTGACTCATAGACATAGAATACAAACTTGTGGTTGCCAAAGGGGCAGGGCAGGGGGAGGGACAGACTGGGTGTTCAAAACTTGTAGATACTGACTGGCATATGCAGAATAGATAAACAAGATTATACTGTATAGCACAGGGAAATATATACAAGATCTTGTGTTACCTCACAGTGAAATGTGTGACAATGAATGTATGTATGTTCATATATAATTGAAAAATTGTGCTTTACAGTGGAATTTGACACAACATTGTAAAATGACTATAACTCAATAAAAAATGTTTTAAAGAAACAGACCTGTGATTTCTTAGCTGTGAATAAGTAACATAATTTTTAACATCAAATTAACAAACTGCAGCTATTCAATCCTGTTCCAGGTTGGTTTTCAAAATGTGATCTACAGAAAAAAAATCACCCAGAGGGATTGTTAAACCTAGGTTGTGTATGTATAAAACATGCTACAAATGATTCCAATGTTCTTATGAAAAACAAACCCACAAATGTGGGGGCGGGGGTTGGGGGACAGGGGAAGAGAGAGAATAAGAGGGAGGAAGAGGGAGCCAGAGAGACAGAAAGAGAAAGATAGTTTTGATGTGATCGTAATGTTTAATTAATAAAGATCAGGGGTGAGGGGACTAAATTTATCTCTACATAGAGATTTACAGAGCTCTCACTGTGAGCTTTCTTAAACTGACTAATAGAAACATTAAAAAGAAACAATCTCTATAGATGACAGTTCCCTATAACCTCCTTGCCAGGGACTGTCTTATTCTCTGAATTCTAACGCCAGCCCATAGGCCTTGACAGAGCAAGACAGGCAGGCCCCCAGGAGGACTCTCTCAAGGAGAACATCGAGGGGGACACAGTGTGTCTGGCTGTCACTTTGCAGCTGCTACTGATCCATACAGAGAAGCTGAGCTTCCTTTGAACTAAAGCCAGCCACAGACCCCTGCATGCCAGACAGCAGGCAACTTGCCCTTCCTCAGGTGTCACTTTGAATCTGAAATCAATCTTACTAACTACTACATACAGAATAGATAAGCAACAAAGTCCTATTGAACTATATTCAGCATCTTGTAATAACCTATAATGAGAAAGAATATATATATATCAATCACTGTGTTGTACACAAGAAACTAACACAGCATTGTAAATCGACTCTATTTCAATAAAAACAGAAAAGACATCAATTTTGCACTCCATGTAAAAGACAAGGACATACCTGCTCCACACACTGGGGATAAAAGAACGGTTCTCAGTGCCTCTCACACCTTGCTCACTAGCTCCTCCTACCAGTCTGACTCTCCTTCATGAAAGCTAAAAAAGAGCGAGGAGGTTCATCTTTTCTTGGTCCATCTAGTATGATGGTAATAAAACTGAAGCTGAAAGCAAAAGTAATTCATGCTGTTTTTCAGTTAGCAGAGTCATGCTAGATCCACTGATTACATTTCGAATATGGGTGTGTACTTCATGGTGAGAGGAGATTAGAAAAAGCTATTTAATAGTCACATCTTAACACATGCCACCACTTTCTGTGGGCTGCCCTGCACTGGAAGGCCTTCATACCCCCCTTCTTAATACATCTCTCCCCCCGTGTAAAGTTGCCAAAGGCGGCTTAAGTTTCCTTAGCAAACAAGAAAAATAGAAAATCCATGGCACAAATGTAAGCAAGGCTGTATACAACAAGTATATTTCAAGCATTTTCCTCTTGGCTGGGATTCATGGGTATTTTTGTTAGTAAAGGGCTTTTAACATTTTACATCTGTTCCTTAATATATATGTTTAGTTAAATGAAAATCTTTTATCATAATTAGAAAATAAAGATTAAAGATGGAAATGAACAACCCTTCATTGTATTATCTGGAGATGCTCACTATTGGCATTTTGCTCAGCATGCCTGTACTTCCCTAACACATGGACCTTCTCCTAACATAGATACCATTTTTCCACAGGAATTTAGCCAATTGGACCAGTTCCAAAGGGATGTATTTGGTCAGATAAGAAAGTGACTGGGGGCACACATTTGTGAGAAAGAAAATGGAGCAGCGTATAAGGGAAAGGTGAGAAGTGCAGCAGGGAGATGTCCAAGGAAGCCAGACTGTGAGGGTATAGGGAGTACTTCTCCTTCCTCCTCTTCTCCACCTTCCTCAGCATTCTCCGTGTCTATGGTTACTTCTTCATAAAAGGCCAGATAGTAAATATTTTAGGCTTTTTGAGATATAGGGTCTCTGTCACAACTATTCAGTGAAAGCATCCATGCAATAAGTAAACAAATGGGCATAACTATGTTCCAGTAAGACATTGTTTACAAAGGTGGACAATGGGAAGTCATCCTGGTTTAAGTAAATGTGGTGCTACGATATACCAGGGGTTGTCATCAGCTCATATATGTATCATTGTCTTACAAGCCAAGTAAAATGGTCCAAGTCCAGAATCTCAGGCTGAGTGTCTGCTTCTGGTGCCATTTGGGTTAAACAGTGTCTAACTATCCTCCTTGTCTTGGAGCAGAGATGCAGAAAAGGAATCTGTGTACTGTCCATGTGTCTATGCATCATCCACATGGGTTCCTGCCTGGTCCCCAAGCCATGCATCCACACATCTATGCCAGTAACTGTCTCACTCCCAACAACATAACACTGCCAGTAACTCCTAGATCAGCCAAAGAGAAACAAAACGTGATGGAATACACTCAGTGGTAGTGAGGAAGAGGCTGGTTTGGTGTGTGACATCTGCCCAGGTCTGCAGGCCTCTGTGAGTGTGGGAGGAAGCCTGACATCTGGATAAGTGTCAAGGTGACTGTAAACTCAATTTTGGAATGGGGACTAGGAAGACACCAAGCAGCTATCTGGGTATTTTTGAAATTCATTTGAGTTGGTAAAATATCCACTCTGTTTTCAATTAGTCTTTTCCACATGTGGTAGTTGCTTTTAGGGTCCCTACATTTCCAAAAATCCACAGAAGGGAAAAAGAAGCCTAAAGCTGAGTGATTATAGAGAGTTTAAGGCTAGAGTGGGAAGGGGAAATTCTGATAAGGGTGGATTGAGGGTTGAAGTATATAGTTATGGGAACATTTAAATAGACCTCAGGATAGAGTTCTATTAGATTTGAAGGGGAACATGTTAGCATCTCCAGTCTTGGAATAGCCAGTATCCTTTCCATTTGGATTTTAAACAGCCAGAATGAAAGTGTTGCATGGGATACAGGTAGGAACCAGGATTACCTTATCTAATAATTCTTGAACTATTAGCACCCATCAAGTTTCTCTTGTGTTATATTATATTGGGGGAACTTGGGGGGGTGGGCATGGACAGAACTAATTCTACTTACCATAGCATTCTATTATGGGGTTCTCCACCTCATACATGCCCAATTTCAGTTAAATTCCTTGTCTAGAAAGAAGAGAACTCCTGTCCACTAATTGACTTAAGTCCACAGTAAGATTGGTACTATGTTGAAGAGGACAGAGAAGATTAAGGAAGTCAGGTAAAGCCATTAGAGGTAACAAAAGTGAAAGAAATGAATAGGAGACCTGTGAAAGGAGTCCTGCAGTATCACAATGAAGTATAATACCCCAATCCATGAAGTTATTGGAGTAGTTGGTCTAAGAGGAAAATTGGGTTGACACAGAAGGGATCTTATAGATATACTAAGGGACTGGGAGGCAAACTATGAGGGAAATTATCAAAACCCACCACTGGCAGTTTGGTGACTTTGAAGAAGGTGCCAGAAAAGGAAGCAGTGCTAAAAGTGAAATATGTCACTCCAAAATTAAAGAGAAATGTGTTAGGGTGCCCTTCAACTCATAAAGGTAACCTCACCCAGTGAATTTAGTGGGAACTGTGGTCAAAGAATGCTTGCTTCCTCAGAGCTAAGTTAGTATTCCTCCTGTGAGTTTTGGGGGCTTTTCTTTCTATTTGGAGTCTAGACAGTCCAAAATTCAGTGAAATTTTCTTTGTAATGCCAGCAAGTATTCTGTTCAATGGAAGCCCTTATTTTGGGGTCCTGTCTTTGTTCAGATTTTGTAATTGTTTTAATTGTAAAGCCATGTGATTTGATAGTGAATTTTCTATTTTTTAGAAATGTTACCCTCACAATGCTGAGCTGATGTCTGAAATTCAGGCATCTCAGCATTTTAACAGTAGACTTTTTTCTGTCATAAAGCTCAAGTCTTATATCATTCAGAAAGCTGCGGCTAGAGCAAAGGCTACTTTTGTAATTCAGTTCAAGCCTTGACTGATCTTTCCAAATAGTTTCTAATTGCTGGTGTTAATTTGCCACATTTCATCCTTCAGTTGTTTACAATTTTGAACACAGGACCAAACGATTTTAACAAGATAAAACTTGGAATGGCTTCTAACCCTTTTTCTCTAACTCTTACTTTCTGACTGAACTCAGCAGTAATTTGAGACCCCTCCAGGTCTTCCAAGATAGTGGTCCATTTAGCTTTCTGAAACCAAAGAAAAGTATCACCACAAAAAAGTTTATAAGTTGATATAAGTTTGGGGAATCTCAGAGAGTAAGCAGCCAAGGCTTCTTGACTTTTTGCATAGTTTCCCTCTTTCCTTTTGGGACTTGGGGAAATCACTCGCCATGCAATTTAATTGAAGACAAAGGTTTAAATGCTACTTTCTCAGTTTGTTTATGGTTGGGAATAGGTGGCATGAGTGGTTTGAGCATTGTCTCCAGAAGGTGGAGATCCAACAGATTTATTCTCCACAGTAAGCTGAAAAGCAGGAGATCATTTTGAGGGGGGAACTAAAAGAGATGGTGAAGAGGGAAGAATGGAGGCCCTGGAGGATAGGGCATCTGGGATTGTGTTTGAGCAAGCAAACTCCTCTGCTGCCCTCTTGTGGATATCTGTGGCTGAGCAGCCAATCATCAGGCTCCCACTAACGAGCAACTGGTAGGTTGCTTTCCTCCTTGGCAGTAACCAGGATGCTGAATCAGTCATAGCCACACTTTAAAAAGATTAACCAGGGAGGCCGAGGGTGGGAAGGGATAGACTGGGATTTCAAAATTGTACAATAGATAAACAAGATTATACTGTATAGCACAGGGTAATATACACAAAATGTTATGGTAGCTCACAGAGAAAAAAATGTGACAATGAGTGTGTGTATGTCCATGTATGACTGAAAAACTGTGCTGAACACTGGAATTTGACACAACATTTTAAAATGATTATAAATCAATAAAAAATGTTAAAAAATTAATTAATTGCTTTGTTTGTTTGTTTGTTTAGGCTCAGCTAGTCTTCTGTTGTTGGTAGCTTATGAGAAGTTTCCCCTATTTTCTGTCCTAGTCCCAAGGTTTAGAGTCAAGGAAGAAAGCAAAACATTTCACAAATGTATGAAGCTCTTCCCTGCAAAGTGCTCCTGGATTGTGACTAGGTGGGATCAGAATGGTCCTTCTCAAGTGTCCAGATTGAACTTCATTCAGGGTGCCAGGGAGTTACTGAGCTATTTCTGCTGTTTTTTTTTCCCTCCAGGAGGTTGCTAAGCATTTAAAATATCTATATCTATATCTATATCTATATCTATATCTATGTCTATATCTATATCTATATCTATATAAAAGTCACATGTTCATTTGTACTTTGGGAAAAACAGATAGTGAGAGAAAGAGAAAGGTCTCCTGTGATGTCAACACAGTGACAAGCTGTTGGTGGTTTGCATTGTATCATCCTGTGTGTACATGTATCTTTGAAGAGTTGTATCCTATTAGAGAAGATGTTCTAGACCCCTCTTCTCACACAGCACCATAATTGCAAACATGTTCCTCAGCCATGCTCATCTTTTTCACCTGTGTAGCCGTCCTCATGCTCACATCAGTGCCTTTACACTCTGCTATCACTTGTGAGGATGGGAAGATTTAAGAGGTGTCCCCCGTGGCAGCTCCTTGTTGTCACTCAAGCCTCAGCTCCAATACTGCCACCCCAATGTAACCTTCCCTCTCCCTCAATCTAGGGAAACTCCTCTGTCATTTATTATTTCCTTCATGCCATGCACCAGTCCTATCGGTAATGAATTTGTTCATTTATTTGTTGGCTTGTTTTTGGCTCTCCCCTGAGAGCAGAAGCCTTCTCTATTTTCTTTATCACTCTGTCCTCAGGGCTCAGGGTAGTATTGATGCCAAGAACTTGCCTGGATGGTAACTGTTCACTGATTGGCTGAATTCATTCTGTGGCTGGACCATCTGTACTAAATGTGTTTAAGTGATTTATTTTTGCAGTGCATTTAGATTGTACCCTGAGTTATAATATTTTTAACAGCATTGCAAGAATGCCTTTCTACACTTGGACAGTTCTTTTCTCTCTCCAAACATTAAATTGATACATTTTAAACATACAGAAAAGTGGAAAAGATAGTGCAATGAACACCCATATACCTTCCATTAAGATTTAAAATTTGTTAATATTTTGTCACGTTTACTTTCTCTCTCTACATACTTTTTTCGATGAACCATTTAAAACTTGTTTCATGACAATTCACAATACCCCTAAGTATTTCAGCATGCATCTCCCAAGAATAAGTATCTTTTCCTAAATAAACATTTGTTATTAGTGTAACTGGGAAAGAATGGTAATTTATAATTCTCTAATATAACCTGATAGCCAATATTTGAATTTCCCCAATTGCGTCTAACATACCTTTTTAGCTGTATCATTTATTTATATCTTTGAATCAGGGTCAAACCAAGTATCATGTCCTATATTTATTTGTTATATCTGTTTATATAAACCTAGAAGTATCATTTTGTGTTTTTAATGTGTTATTCATTTTAAAAACAGCATTGAATTTTAAAAGAAACTAGTTTTCATATAGAATATCCCACCTGTTTATTTTCTCATGGTGTCTTTTATATTGTTTTTCTTTCCCTATGTTTCCTATTACTGAAGTTATATCTGGATACCGGCTTAGGTTATGTGAATATAATCACTTATAGTCATGAGTCTTTTTGATATTAAAATTATCCCAAACTTGCCCATGATATGTCCATTTGGCATATTTGATATGACCTATTTGATATGACCTCATTAATCTTTGAGTGTACTTTTGTTTTCTGGCACCAAACTATATCATAGCCACATGTTGTGTTTTTCCCCTACACCTGCAATCAATCTGTGATTTCTCTAAGGAACATTGTTTGCTACATTTTTTTAAGTGAACAAAAATTTGAAAACAAAAATCTGGGTGTTGCATTTATTCATTATTTCTGCAGTACTGTTGCTTCAAAAACATTTTAGTATGCCAAACTGCTATATATATGTATATTATATATATTTATATATATATATAATATGTATACACATACACACACACTTTTTAATTTAATTTTTATTAAAGTTTAGTCAGTTTACAATGTTGCATCCATTTCTGATACACAGAATAATGTTTCAGTCATAAACACATACATATATTCATTTTCATCTTTTTCTTTATATGTTACTACAAGATACTGAATATAGTTTCCTGTGCTATACAGTATAAACTTGTTTATCTATTTTATATATCTTAACAAGTTTTTAAGTGTGTAGTGCAGTATTGTTAACTGTAGGCATAGTACCATACTGCAGCTCTCTGGAACATACACATCTTGTGCAACTGACAACCTAATGAGCAACCAATCTCCCTTTCATCCTCTTCATAGCTCCTGGCAAGCAGCATTTTATTCACTACATTTATGACTTTGACAATATTTAGGCACCTCATGTAAGTAGAATCATGCAGTATTTGTCCTCTGTGACCAACTTAATTAGCTTATATAACGTCTTCCAGTTTCATTCATGTTGTGTTAAATGGTGGGAATTCCTTACCTTTTTAAAGCCGAGTAATATTCCATTGTATGATTAGACCACATTTTCTTAATCTACTCATTTGTTGCTGGACATTAACTGTTTATAGCTTTGTCTATCTTATAGTTCTTTGTTCCTCTTTTCCTTTCTTGCTGTCTTCCTTTGTGTTTTGTTGATTTTTGTTACTTTTTGATTGTTTTCTCCTTTTCTTCTGTCTTCTATGTTGGTATTTTCATGTCATGTGGTTACCATGAGGCTTGCATAAAATATCTTAGAGTTATGTCTCTTTTTAAACTGACAATAACTTGACTTCAATCACATACAAATACTCTACTCTTTTACTTCTCCAACTTTATATTTGTTGTCACATTTTACATATTTTTATATTGTGCATTCATTCATAACTTTTTATACTTATGTTTAACACTTTTGTGTTTTAACTCTTATACCAAAATAAGCTGTGATTTACACACTACTATCACAGTGTACAATATTCCATATTTGTTTATATATTTATATTTATCAGTGAGTTTTATACTTTGGTATAATTTCTTGTTGCTATTTAGTGTCTTTTCTTTTCAACTTGAATAACTCCCCTTAATATTTCTTGGTGATGAACTCCTTCAGCTTTTGTTTGTCTGAGAATGTCTTTATCTCTCCTTCACTTTTGAATACCAATTTTGTGGGATATAGTAGTCTTATTTTACAGTTTTTCTTCTATCAGCATTTTGAGTATATCATTTTACTCCTTTCTAGCCTATAAGATTTATGCTGAGAAATTCTCTCATTTCTGGGCTCACTATCCTGTTCCATTGGTCCATATGTCTGTTTTTGTACCAATACAATGCTGTCTTGATGACTGTAGCTCTGTAGTATTGTCTGAAGTCTGGGAGAGTTATTTCTCCAGCCTCTTTCTTTCTCTTCAGTAATGCTTTGGTAATTCTAGGTCTTTGATGGTTCCATATAATTTTATAATGATTTGTTCTAGTTCTCTGAAATATGTCCTGGGTAATTTGATAGGGATTGTATGAAATCTGTACACTGCCTTGGGTAGTGTGACCATTTTAACAATATTGATTCTTCCAATCCAAGAACATGGGATATCTTTCCATTTTTTAAAGTCTCCTTTAATTTCCTTCAGCAGTGATTTATAGTTTTCTGTATAATTCTTTCACCTCCTTGGTTAGATTTATTCCTAGGTATTTTATTATTTTGGGTGCTATTTTAAAGGGGATTGTTTCTTTACTTTATTTTTCTATTGATTCATCATTAGTGTAAAGGAATGCAACTGATTTTTGAACATTAACCTTGTGACCTGCTACCTTGCTGAATTCTTTAAACAGATCTAGTAGTTTTTGTGTGGACCTTTTAGGGTCTTCTATATATAGTAACATGTCGTTGGCATATAGTGACACTTTTACCTCTTCTCTTCCAAATTGGATCCCTTTTCTCTCTCTTGCTTGATTGCTGTGTCTAGGACTTCCAAGACGATGTTGAATATGAGTGGTGATATTGGGCATCCTTGTCTTCTCCCAGATTTTAGTGGGAAGCTGCTGAGTTTTTCACCATTGAGTACTATGCTGGCTGTAGGTTTGTCATATATAGCTTTTATTATGTTGAGATATGTTCCATCTATATCCACTTTGGTAAGAATTTTTATCACAAATGGGTGTTGAATTTTATCAAATGCTTTTTCCACATCTATTGAGATGAGCATGTGGTTTTTGTCCTTTCTCTTGTTGATGTGATGTATTACATTGATTGATTTGCATATGTTGAACTATCCTTGTGTCCCTGGGATGAACACCACTTGGTCATGATGTATAATCTTTTTTATGTGTTGTTGGATTCTATTTGCTAATATTTTGGTGAGGACTTTGGCATGTATGTTCATCAGTGATACTGGCATATAATTTTCTTTTTTGGTAGTGTCTTTGCCTGGTTTTGGTATCAGGATGATGATGGCTTCATAGAATGAGTTTGGGAGTATTCCCTCCTGTTCAGTCTTCTGGAAGAGTTTGAGAATGACTGGTATGAGTGAACCCACAAACTTTTGGTCAACTCATCTTCAACAAAGGAGGCAAGAGTATACAATGGAATAAAGACAGTCTCTTCAGCAAATGGTATGGAGGAAACTGGACAGAACATGTAAAGCAACGAAGCTAGAACACTCCCTTACACCATACACAAAAATAAACTCAAAATGGATCAAAGACTTAAACATAAGACAAGATACAATAAACCTCCTGGAAGAAAATATAGGCAAAATATTATCTGACATACATCTCAAGAATGTTCTCCTAGAATAGTCTACTCAAGTAATAGAAGTAAAAGCAAGAATAAATAAATGGGACCTAATGAAACTTACAAGCTTCTGCACAGCAGAGGAAACCATAAGTAAAACAAAAAGACAACCTATGGTATGGGAGAAAATTTCTGCAAATGAAACCAACAAAGGCTTGATCTCCAGAATATATAAGCAGCTCATATGACTTAATAAAAGAAAAAACCCAATCCAAAAATGGGCAGAAGAGCTAAACAACAATTCTCCAAGGAAGACATACAAATGATCAATAGGCAGATGAAAAAGTGCTCAATATCACTAATTATCAGAGAAATGCAAATCAAAACTACAATGAGTTTTCACCTCACATCAGTCAGAATGGCCATAGCTTAAAAATCCACAAATGACAAGTGCTGGAGAGGCTGTCGAGAAAAGGGAACCCTCCTTCACTGCTGGTGGGAATGCAGTTTGGTGCAGCCACTGTGGAAAACAGTATGGAGATTTCTCAAAAGACTAGGAACAGACTTAATATATGACCCAGGAACCCCACTCCTGGGCATATATAGAGAAGGAGCCCTACTTCAGGATGACACCTTCACCCCAATGTTGATAGCAGCACTATTTACAATAGCCAAGACATGGAAACAGCCTAAATGTCCATCAACAGATGACTGGATAAAGAAGAAGTGGTATAGTTATACAATGGAATACTATTCAGCCATAAAAACCAACAACATAATGCCATTTGCAGCAACATGGATGTTCCTGGAGAATGTCATTCTAAGTGAAGTAAGCTAGAAAGAGATAGAAAAATACCCTATGAGTTCGCTCATATGTGGAATCTAAAAATAAAAACAAAACAAAAAAAAAGCATAAATACAAAACAGAAATAGACTTATAGACGTAGAATACAAGCTTGTGGTTGCCAAGGGGGTGGAGGGTGGGAAGGGATAGACTGGGATTTCAAAATTGTAGAACTGATAAACAAGATTATACTGTATAGCATGGAGAAAGAAATACAAGGTCTTATGGTAGCTCACAGAAAAATATATGTGACAATGAATTTATATATGTTCATGTATAACTGAAAAATTATGCTCTACACTAGAATTTGACACAACATTTTAAAGTGATTATAAATTAATAAAAACGTTAAAAAAGGAAATTCTCTCATAGTTATGGGTTCTCTTGTATGTGACAAGTTATTTTTTTAATGACTCTTTGTAAAGTCTGTCTTCATCTTTGATTTGACAATTGCTTATAATGTGTCTCAGTGTCGAGTTTAAAACCATTCCCTTTGGATTATGCTGTATGAATATGGATATTTATTTCCCTCCATAAATTTGGGAAGATTTCAACCATTATTTCTTTCTAATAAACTTTCTGTCCCTTCTCTCTCTCTCCTCCTCCCCTCATACTGTTCTAGTATTTCCTTCCTTCTACTCACTTTGGGCTTTCTTTGTTTATTTGTTTGTTTGCTTTAGTTTGTTTTGGTGTAAGGTTAGATTGTTTATTTGCTTTCTTGTTTCCCAAGATAGGCCTTTATAACTATACATTTTTGTCTTAGAATGATTTTTGCTGTGTCCTACAGATTTTGGAATGCTCTATTTCTATTTTAATTTGTTTCAAGGTATTTTTTAATTTCCTCTTTGATTTCTTTGTTGACTCATTTACTTTTTTAGAACCTTGATCTTTAGCCTCCATGTGTTTGTGGTTTTTCTTTTTTTCCAGTTTTCTTATTATAATTGATTTCTAATTTTATACCGTTTTGGTCAGAAAAGATGCTTAATATAATTTCACTCTTCTTAAATTTATTGAGTTTTGTTTTGTGGCCTCACATGTGATCTATCTTGTATAAGACTTTATGTGCATTCGAAAGGAATATGTATCTGCTGCTTCTGGGTGGAATGTTCTGTGTTTATCTATTATGTTCATCTGGTCTAAAGTACTGTTTAAGGTCATTGTTTCCTTTCTGCTTTTCTGTGATCTAGCCATTGATGTAAGTGAGGTGTTAAAGTCCACAAATATTATTGTATTTTTGTCATTACTATTATTATCTTACTGTCTCCCTTTGTGTCTGTTAATATTTGCTTTGTGTATTTCGGTACTCCTATGTTGGATGCATAGATATTTACAAGTCTTGTGTACTCTTTTAAAAAATATTTTATTTATTATTGTATGATTTAATTATTTAATCTTGGGGGCAAGGTAATTGGGTTTGTCTATTTTTAGAGGAGCTACTGGGGATTGAACCCAGGACCTCATGCATGCTAAGCAAGAACTCTACCACTTGAACTATACATTTCCCCCATAAAATTGTTATATCCTCTTGTTAAATTGATCCCTTTATCATTATGTAATGCTCCTCTTTGTCTCTTTTTACAGTCTCTGTTTTAAATCTCTTTTGTCTGATGTAGGTATTGCTACCCCAGCTTTCTTTTTGTCTCCCTTTGTATAGGATATATTTTGCCATTCCTTCACTTTCAGTCAGTGTGTATCTTAATCCAAAGTGAGGCTTTTGTAGGCAACATATATATCGATCTTGTTTTTCATATGTTCAGTCACTCTATGTCTTCTGTTTGGAGACTTTAGTCCATCTACATTTAGAGTAATTATTGATAGGTATGCAATTATTGCCATTTAGTTAATTTCTTTCTGGTTGTTGATATTTCTTTAAAACTTCTTCTGCATTAATCTTAATTTGGTTCTGGAACACCCATTTCATATAGTTAAGATTTTCTTGCCTTATCCTCTAAGATGCCTCACTTCTCTTCCATATCTTCTTCTCCTTCTCCTCCTACTTCCTCTTCTGTGCTGCACTCAGGATATTGTATTCTGATTTGTCTCCCAGAACAGCAGTTCTCTTGTCAGATGTCTCTAATCTGCTTTTAATAATATATTTTGGGTTTTTAATTTCAGCTATTCCATTTTTCATTTAAAGACTTTTCCATTCCTTTTGAAATTTGCTGTCACTATATAATATTCTATTACTTGCAAATATTTTAAAGTTTGTCTTTTATTTGTTTAAACAGAGAAAGCTTATGAGTTTGTAATCTGTATTCAATAATTTTCAACATTTAAATTTTTTTAGTCACTTTATTCTTTTTTTTTTTTTTTTGGAGGGGTGTTTGCTCATTGTTTCCATTTGAGCTTGGCAATTTTTAAATTGTTACTGTTATTTAATTTCTTTTAAAATTTCTTGTTGGAATTGTAAGATGAATAGGGTAAAATTATCTTCCATTGTGAAGGATTCATATTTAATTCTTTAAGGTGCCTGTGGATATTACCAGTCCAGAGTCATCCTAAACCAAAATATTGGCTTGAGTTCCTGGACCATCCAAGACATGCAACCCTGTAGTAACTATATTTACTAGCTTCTGTATTTAATGGTTTGGCATCTTGGGACTTTGCAGTCCCTGAAGAGACTGATCAATCTGGGGTTAGCCTATTCTTAGAAATAGTAAAGGACTCCCTTTCAAGTGTGCCTTTTGTAAAAAACCAACCAATCAATAGGCTATATTCCAGCCACCCCCTCTATCAGCCTTCACACTCTGGGCCACTATCCAACTGCTCTAATCACCTGAGGATCAGATATCAGTCAACTATGGACACCCCCATACCATACAGCCTCCTGAAATTATTCAAACTAACCAATCTTAACCTGACTACTTTGCTTCACCCCTTCCCTTTCCCCTTCCAGCAGCAGCCACAATAAAGCTCTTGCCCAGGTTTCACCTTGCTCACTCTGCTCCTTACTGACCCTGGTACTTTCTTGTGTTGCCCCACATTGTCATGGCATGCCCTCTCCTCTTGGGAGCTGTGAATAACAAACCATCTTTTCAATGACAATCATCTCCTTATCTGTTGGCCTCACCATATTTGAATAATAACAAAACATACACTTTAAAACAAACCCCTGGCTGCAAATAAATATGATAGCCATGAATCTTTTTTTGCTACTCTTCTCTCTCCTTTCCATACTGTATCAAATCAACATTGAATATAATGCATTGGGAGTGAGGGAAGGCAGATTCCCTTCAAGTTCACACTTTCTTTGTAGGTGTACTCCAGTTGTTTTCATCCTTGGCTTGCAATTAAAATCACTTGGGGAGGAGGCCTTAAATAAACACTCATGCTTAGCTCCAAGTCCAGCTCTGTTAAATCAGACACTCTGGTGATGGTCCAAAGGTCAAGTGTGAGCATTTTTAAGAGCATCCCTGTTGATGTTTATGTACAGAAAATGTTAAGAATAACTAGTTTATTCTTTCAATATCTAAAGGAGGTCTCCCACTAGACCGTGTCTGTCCTCTTAACACCTTCTACTGACAAAGCTGAACTTTGCCATTTTGCCAAGGAAAAATACTTGAGGAGTTAAGCTCAGTTTTTTCAGAATAGATAATAAAGAGTAGACTTGGAGTTGGGAAGTCAATAAATTGACAAATAGCACAATCACATTGAGAATCACACAAGGTGTATAGTTATCACATTTAATTTATTAACATTGAGCAAGTTTAGCACAGTTACAGGAATACAATAATTGATTAATATATATTTTACTGTTATTATATTTTCTAATATAACATATAGTTTTATTTATAATAAAACCCATTCTAGTTTTATTATCAAATAATGCTGGAATTCTAATTAACGACTCTAGGAGGTGTGAAATAATGGATAAGCTTCAGGAGAGATGAGATAGCATCTATTCCCTTTAAGCTGAAAAAAACAAACAATGCACAGTTATTCATTTGCCTCATATTGTTTATGGAGTATTCTGATCTTAAGTTATTTTTTGAAGTGAAAGTTTAAGCCCCTCAAACTGCAGCAAGAATTCTTTACTAGGGCTCTACTATGGGAATTTCAAGCTTGGAATTTTTAATGTTCAAGCAAAACATATTTCTTCATTAATAAAGACACTTTGCCATTGAAGCTTCATCACATTTTGTGTTGAATGGAACTGTGTTGTCATTGCATTAATCTTCAGTGTTCTTGAGATGCAAGAATATAGAATTATACATCCCATTTTATATTGCTTTTATTTCTCATAATTGGTTAATATCATGTTATTAAAACCTGAGTCCTTTACCTTTATTTTTCTTCTTTTCTCCTTTGATATTTTAGTTCATGCATTTTTACATTATTTTTAATTTGAGATATAACTGGCATATAATATTATATTACTTTCAGGTACACAAAATCATGGATTTGAAATAGATATATTATATATATATCATATTTATGTATTTGATACAAATGATCACAAGAAGTCTAGTTAACATCCATTGCCACAAATAGCTATATATATTTTTTCCTATGATGAGAACGTTTAATATCTACTCTCTTAGCAACTTTCAAATATATGATACAGTATTATTAACTATGGTCATCAAGTACAATGCATCCCCATAGACTCTTTGGGTGAGCTCTGGCTTTGAACTCTGTCCCCTTATCTCAAACCTTCAAAATTGATGGCACATTCCTCTGTTTGACAACAGCTTCCATGCTCCACTTACCTCACTGAGTTCCCACTTTCCCTTGAAATTTGGCCTAATGATGTCATTCAGTACTAGTTTAACATTTTTATTGCTTTTGAAAAGATACATTTCCTTAATCCAGAAGCTTAAATTATTTTCAGTACAAGGCTTTGTCTGAAAGTATTATTCAGATTTGGTCACTCTATTTTGCAATTCTTAGGCTTCAGTTATTTCCAATTCTCATTGCTCATCCTCTTGCCTCTTTTCTCAAATGTACTGTAGCAGAGCATTACTGGTACCAGTAAGCTTACGTCTATGTCCTGCCTCGAGTTCCTTTCATCTATTCTGTCTCAGGATTTTCTTTAAACTGAAAGGCAGCTCATTTTGCACAAGCACAGCCTGAAAGTTTAGGGGTGTTAAAGACATCTACAAAAACTCTCAATCAATGGGAAATGTGAGTTGTTGGATAAATCTCCACATTGCCCTTCAAAGGGATACTTCTGAAGTGCATTCTATGTAGTTCTTCAGAATATCCATTTTGGGATTGACCTCATTTCCCAGAAGGGGAACCAGTCCCATAACTCGCCTTTCTTGACTTTTCCATTTTCCCTGTCTTACTGTCCCTTTTTGCCATCTACACCTCTCTGGATTCCTGTCATCACTTCCCAAATAAGCCACATACATCCAAATAACTTTTGCTGTGAAATTGTCTCTCTATAGGAGCTTAAGATCTTACTACTTCTCTCTTCATTTCAATTAACCTTTAAAGAAACTACATTATAGCTGTTTATGTTAGGAAACATATGATGGCAAAATTATTATTGCATGCATGGGATATATTTGTATATGTGGATTTCTACTTCACTATAATTGAATTTCTATAAAATCTACATTGAATTTATATTGAATTTTGTAAAGCACTTTTCTCAGGGAAAATTCACACATTACTGGATGGATGATGGTTTTGAGTTACCACATGATGGCAGGGTCAGTAAGCCATTACACCTTAGGTTTGGCCTTGTGCAGCACCCGTGGGAACTGTGTTGTTCTCTAATCTGTGCTGGGGATGAACAGACCATGTTGCATAAGTGTAGGCAGAAATACCCCTGAAAAGTCTGTTATAACCTTCACCAATGCCCCACAATCTCAGCCCAGCTGAGGTCACCTTGACATGTACCCAGATATCAGGCTTCCTCGCTCACTCACAGAGGCCTGCAAACCTAGGAAGATGCCACATGGCCAAACCAGCCTCTCCCAAACCACTACCACTGACTATATCCCATCGAGTTCTTTTTCTCTTTGTCTGGTCTAGGAGCTACTGGCAGTGCTATGTTGTTGGGAGTGAGACAGTTACTTGCATAGACATGTGGATGCATGGCTTGGGGACCCAGGCAGGAACTCACATGGATGATGCTTAGACAGAATGGCAGTACATCTGCACCTCTGATGCAAGACAATAAGGATGTTTAGATACTGTTTAACCTTGATGGCTACTTGTATACTTCTCCCACAGTACCTCTTAATAGCAAGTGGATTTCTACAAGGGCAATTATCATCACAACTTTAGATGACCTTGGTCTGGATAAGTATTGGCCTCTATATCAACGTTTGATATCTGTCTTATCCACTTTTCTGCCATGGTATTGATATGGTTGCTTTGAAAATATTGGACTTTCCAATAAATTTTGTAATGATAAAAAGTCCTCATAGTTGGCACTTTGCACCAAATACTGTAGTCTGCTTTCCCCAAAGCAGGGACACTCTCCTTAAGAACCACCATATAATGTGCAAATGAGGAAGTGATATGCTTTCCACATTATTATTTAATCCGTAGGCTCACTTCAACTTTCACCAGTAGGTCTAACTGCTTGTTTTCTTTTTTTTTTCTTTTTCTAGAATTGTTACTGAGATTCTCTCCTTTTTACAACCTTGATGGATTTAAAGCATACACGATAATCACTTCATCTGGGAGAACTTTTCTTTATGGCTTTTTTCACTAGGGATCTTTTTAGTGTGTATTACTATCATGCATTGTATCAGTACTACATTCCTGATTATTTTGATTGTGATTAAAAATACATAATATGACACTTAAATCATTTTAAATCATAACATTTAAATCATTTTAAGTACACACTTTTGTGGTATTAGCTGTCTATAGATAATTGTATAAACAAACTTAGTAACATGAGTACCACCTTTAAGCATGGGAGATACCAAGAAAATTGAGTAATTCCCTGAAATGGCCCAAGACATCACTTGAAATAACATCTTCACCTAAAACCAAAAGAAACGAAGGGTATGTTCATTGTAAAGATTTAAATCTTAGCCTTCTCCATTAATAACAGTGTTTTGTTGTTGTTGTTGTTGTTGTTGTTGTTGTTGTTGTTGTTGTTGTTTGAGATTTAGTCATTTTTCTATTCCTGGCACAGAGGGGGACACAACCTTTCAAATGGAGATTTCCATTATAAATATAAAATTGCCTCAAAAAGGCAAAATTGACTTGGGTTTCAGAGAACCTCATGGTTCTTTTTTAAGAAATCTGTCCATTGTAATCTTCAAGCTAAAGAGATCTATGTTAGAGTGTAATTTGCCATCCTTCACATGGATTCATGCATGGAAGAATATCCTCATATTTTAAAGATTTTAGGCATTATGAGAAGAGTTGTGCATAATTGCAGGCTAGGTTTTGTTTGGACACTTTCAAAGCAGTTGTCTAAATACTAAAGACACACTGTTGGGTCCTCAGGTGAACTTTGACTAGCTTTGGAAAAAACTGCCAAACTGTCTTTCAAAGTAGCAACACATGGATTCCTCCAGCAGTGAGGGAGAGTTCCTGTTTTTCTTCATTCTCTATAAATCACAGGTAATGTCATTTCTTTGGAGTTTAGTGGTTCTAATAAGTGTGCATTTCTATATCATCATTTTAGTTTGTAATTCCTTAATGGTATATGATTTTCTTTGGAAAGGTGTTTGTTAAGATCTTTGCCAGTTTTTATTTGGGTTGTTTGTTATAAAATTTTTGATGTAATTGTGTTGAAATCCTTAATCAGTTATGTGTTGTGTAGATTTATTTTTCTCAGTGTGTGGTTTGTCTTTGTGTTTTCTGAATAAGATCATAAACAATGTTTAAATTTTTATTTTTTTAAATTCCATGATACAAATTTTACTTTTGTGGATAGATTTGGGGATTTTTTTTAAAAAAGTTCATCACTTAGACAAGGTTATGTAGATTTTCTTACATGTTTTCCTTTAGAATATTTATAGATGTGCATTTTTATAATTGTATGGACAATTTAGAGTACACTTGGTAAACACTGAGTGGTTGCACCTGCAGTTCCCAGCTGGTCAGAAGGTGGCTCCATGCACACTCTCTGACCCTTGAGGTGCACGTTTCTCACTGAGGGGCTTGGCTCCTTGTGGAGCTAGTGGAGGCTGGGCCTCTTCAGGACCCGTCGTGGTTTCAACTTCAGGAAAATGCTCAGGTAAGTACACACAGGCAGGAGCCAGACTTCTTCAGGAACCAACAGGAGGCAACATCATGAGAGTAAAAGATGTGGAAAAAGTGGGCAGAAGCTTTCTCCAAGTGGTTACAGCCAAGGGTTTCCATTTTCAGAGGATCCAGCAGAGAAGGGGCTTTATATGGGAACTTGTGGAGTTTACTCTTAATTTTGTGTGTGATGTTGACAGTGTCTCGTGTCATTTTGGGGGATATGGTTTCCGGTGTTCTTGGCACCATTTATTGAGGATAATGTCTTTCCCCATTTTGTGTCCTTAGCTCTTTTGTTGTGAATTAACTGACAACATAAACTGGGTTTATTCCTGTGCTCTCTATTCTATCACTCTGGTTCATGTGCCTGTTTTTGTGCCAGTACCACACTTCTTAGTTGACTGTAGCTTCATCATGTTCTGTGAAGTCAGTGAGAAAGATGCCTCTAGCTGTTTTCTCCTTTCTTAGGATCATTTAGGTTATTCCGGGTTCTTTGTTCTACACAAATGCTAGGATTTCTTGGTTTTTGTGTCCATGAAAAAAAATCTATTTGAATTTCATAGAGTTTGCAATTAATGTGTACACTGCTTTGGCTTGATGAATGTTATACCAATGTTCTTCTAATGTATGAGCCCAAATTTTGTGGATGTGTGTTCTGTATCAATTTCTTTATCACTGTTTTATAAGTTTCCATGTGCAGGCCTTTCACATCCTTTATAATTTATTTCTAGGCATTTTGGTTATTTTTTGGTACAATTGTGAAATAAGTTTGTTTTAGTAATTTATCTTTCTGGAACTTATTACCTTATAGAAAGTCAACTCATTTTTCTTTTTTTAACATTTTTTATTGCTTTATAATCATTTTACAATGTGTCAAATTCCAGTGAAGAGCACAATTTTTCAGTTACACATGTACATATATATATATATACTCATTGTCAAATTTTTCTCTCTGTGAGCTACCATAAGATCTTGTATTTATTTCCCTGTGCTATACAGTATAATCTTGTTTATCTATTCTACAATTTTGAAATCCCAGTCTATCCCTTCCCACCGTCTGCCCCCTTGGCAACCACAAGATTGTATTCTATGTCTATGTGTCTATTTCTGATTTGTATTTATGCTGTTTGTTTGTTTGTTTGTTTTAGGTTCCACATATAAGTGATCTCATATGGTATTTTTCTTTCTTCTTCTGGCTTACTCCACTTAGAATGACATTCTCCAGGAGCATCCATGTTGCACAAATGACGTTATGTTGTCGATTTATATGGCTGAATAGTATTCAATTGTATAATTATACCACTTCTTATTTATCCAGTCATCTGTTGATGGACATTTAGGCTGTTTCCATGTCTTGGCTACTGTAAATATTGCTGCTATAAACATTGGGACACAAGTGTCTTTTTGAAGTAGGGTTCCTTCTGGACAGAGGCCCAGGAGTGGGATTCCTGGGTCATATGATAAGTATATTCCTAGTCTTTTGAGGAATCTCCATACTGTTTTCCACAGTGGCTGCACCAAGCTGCATTCCCACCAACAGTGTAGGAGAGTTCCATTTCTCCACAGCCTCTCCAGCATTTGTCATTTGTGGATTTTTGGATGATGGCCATTCTGACTGGTGTGAGGTGATACCTCATTGTAGTTTTGGTTTGCATTTCTCTGATAATTAGTGATATTGTGTATATTTTAAGAATTGATTTTTCTGTATTGATATTTTATCATACAACTTTTCTAAACTCATTTATTTTTTCAGTTTTTTTTTTTTTGGTGGTTTGTCTCTGTAACAGCATCTTCAGTATACCCACAAAAGGAGCAGTCATAATCATAATGATTAGATATAAAAATGTCAGGTCTAAGTGTAAACTATTGGATGGCAAGTCAAGGGGAAACTTGAGTACAAAATAATATATACAAAATTGTTAAGAAATACCAAAGGAGAACATAGTTGTAAATTAAGAAGTGTGACAAATACAATCAGGACATGAAGCAGGCACACTCATGCCATCACTCTACTCTAATAGTGATAACATTTTATAGCCCATTAGCAAGTACAAGTAATTAACGAGGAGGTGATTCATGACAATGTGAGCACACCAGAGAGTGTGCTTTGATGCATTAAAGTGTAGTTGAAAGAAAAGCACCTGGTTTACACCCAGTAGATCCCATACTTCATGAAAAATTTGAACTAAATCCAGCCCCGGCTTCCTACCATATTCAACTATCATAAGTAAATTAGAGATTTGTTTAACAGTTAATATATTGAAGATAGAAAATTAAATCTAGTAGTATAAAGTACCATTAGGGAAAGATGAAATAAGTTAAATACCTTGAAACCAGATGATGTATTTATGAACAGTTTACTGGAACAAATTCATCTATATGTTATAATAGAAGATTTATGAGTAGAGGTAATAAGCCCAACAAGTCTGATGATAACAGGTTGTTCAGAAAATAATTTTAGTTCAATTTTAATTATTAATTAAAAACAAAACTGTTAATACAATTTAATATAATTTTAAAAGGTACAGGTATGTAAATGCAGTATATAAGTTTCTCTAGAGAATAAGCATAAACAATGCTTTAGTTTGCTTAAAAGCAGCCACCAATTAAGAAAGTATTCAAGGTTAAGAACACATTCATCTCAATATCAATAGCAAAATAATAAACCTCATAATTTAATACTGGACTAATAGTAAAAGCAATACTATTCATATTGGTAGCAAGAAATATTTATCCTTGCATAAGCTTATATCAGTATGAATCACTTACTGATGGTTAACAGCAAAATAAACCCTAACCAATACTTAATTATTTTTAAAAAACTGTTAGTCCAACACAGGTTTGCATTTAAGGAATGACTTTGTAAAAGGAAAAGGAACTTTGTAATCACATGTCCTGCATGTTTACCAGGAAGGTTACCTCTAGCACTTCTAATCTTAGAGGCACTGCCTAACAAAGGACATATTTAATGGCCATGGTTTCCTGACACTGAAAATGTAGAATAATCACTTGTTTTCTAAATAAGCAGCTGGGAGAATGGCACAAGGTTTTTACTATCTCTTTTCATCAGTGAAATTGACCTTCCCAATAAGAGGTGGGAGCCATATAAAATGAGAAGATCCTTTGGTGCTTTATGTGTTTAATCTATAAAATAAATAACTGAATCTTAACGGATAGCATAGCTTTTAATGGGTTAATAATTTTGGTTGTGGTGGCCCCAATGAATATAACAAGCTCCAAGTGATTAAAATTTAGACCAGCTTTTCAAAATGCTGTAGCATGTATTGATCCAATACATTGATTAACAGAAAAAAGTACTCTAAGAATAATAGCTCAATTCAAAAGTAGAATTCATTTCAGCCATAGATTTTATACCCTCAGAATTGGATCAGAAGATCCCAGTGTTGTAACTGCTGAAAATGCTTCATTTAATGATTAAAGTTCTGTGAGATATGAGTTCAGACTGGATTGATCCCAATAAGTTTGTATGTATTACACACTTGTCCCAGTATGAGAGGACAAGAGAATTAAGGGTCACTTTATAAAAGCACCATCAAATTAATTGGTGATACAGTAAAATTTTAATAATTTATACATACCCTAGTGTAGAACATAGTTTGCTACGGTAGCAGAACACAACAATTGCATCAAACATAAATCTTTATTTCCTCAAGGTTAAGTCCTCTTCCTAAGGACAGGTTTATAATCTACATTCTTTTACTAAGTATTACAGGTTTGCTCACTGTATCACTTTTCACATTAATTAAAGGGAATTCCTAGGTTCTGGAAATTTAGAGAGACACAAATATCATCAATTTATGTATATTATTGCACCAATGCTGGCCTTAACCATGGCTTTCACATTTGCAGTTCCTCTTAACATAACTTATCCACTATCCACTGATGTAAACTTAGGCACACTTCTTATACTGGCTGTATGAAGCCTAGCTTCTTATTCCATGCTCTGATCTGGATGAGTATAATATTAAAAATACACACTAATCAGAGCTTTATGGGCAAGAGCACAATCTCAAATAATGTAAACTAGCAATTATTGATTTATCATTCCTACTGATAAATGGATCATTTATACTCTCAGTTATTAAACAAGATTACATATGATTAATTTTCCCCTCCCAAACCCTAGCTAGATTTTTTTTATATTTACCTCTACTGTAGCAGAAATCAACAGAGCCCCATTTTGATTTAACAGGAGAATCAAAACTTGTATATACTTTCCATGTAGAATATGTAGCAGGTCTATTTTCTCTGATCTTTATAGCTGAATATGTCAGTATCACTATAATAAATGGTTTCAAAATTATTCTATTTTTAAGGGCATTTCAAAATCCCTAGATAACAGAATTATATACAGCCAAATTACATACAGCCAATGTTATTATTCAAACATGCCTCCTAACAATATCCTTTCTATGAATTTGAATATCCTACACACAATTTTGAGATGATCATCTTATACATCTCTTATTTTTTAACATTTTTATTGAGTTATAGTCATTTTACAATGTTGTGTCAAATTCCAGTGTAGAGCATAATTTTTCAGACATACATGAACATATATATATATTCATTTTTACATTATTTTCCCTGTGAACTACCACAAGATCTTGTATATATTTCCCTGTGCTATACAGTACAATCTTGTTTATCTATTCTGCATATGCCTGTCAGTATATACAAATTTTGAACTCCCAGTTTATCCCTTCCAATCCCTCTCTCCCTTGGTAACCACAAGTTTGTATTCTATGTCTATGAATCTATTTCTGTTTTGGATTTATGTTCTCTTTTTAGATTTCTTTTTTATACATCCCTTATTTATGAAAAAAATTAACACAAAGACTAGCTCTATGTATATGTTTCAGTACCTGTCAGTGCATCAGGCATCCCACTACAAACATAAGAATTATGTCTGACCAAAGAGTTGTTGTTTGTTTGTTTTGCTCTGCTTTTAGGGGGGAAGTAAGTAGGTTTATTTATGTATGTTTAAATTTATTATTATTATTATTATTATTATAATCATTTAAAATATTTAATATATTATTATTATTATTATCATCATCATCTAAGCATACAATCTACCACTGATCTATTCCCCCCAAAAATATTTCTCTTAAAATAGTAAATAAAAGAGGTCTAATCAGTTCCTAGAATCATAGGAATTGATTCTACCCCTAAGAATTTTAAAATGTTCATGCTACCACATTATGCCACATTCTATGGTGAATATAGTCTGTTAAATAAACTATCAGGCACATACCCTAAGAGTATTGTTTTACATGTTTAGTATACTAGTAAACCCTATTTTTACTGTCATTCTACTGAACATTATCTCAGGAATCATTATTTTAATAAAAAGCTCACATGGTACTAGTATTTCCTATCTAAAAGAAAATTAAATGCACAAGTTATAGAAGCAACCAATAAGTATTTTCTAACAAAAAACACCACATCAATACTATTTATATTGGATATTATTATTAATCTAGTATACTCCAGTCAATGAACAAGTACAAAATTCTTTAATCTAAGAGCATCCACCATTTTAACAATAGCCCTAGACATAAAATTGAATTTCCCCCATTTCTTTTCTGAGTGATTGAATTTATACAGGGCATACGTCATACAATAGAGCCAATCTTATTAATGTGACAAATGTACACCCCTATGTGTTACACCAAATCTCACTGCCCACTAAACATACTATTCATCAAAGCTGTTTTATGAAGTATCATCAGCAGCTGAGACAGACTAACAAAACCCACTACAAAATGTATAGCCTGCTCATCAACTGTCCATATAAGATGAATAGAAGCTATTACAATGTGTAATCCAATCATGACGACCCTAAATGCACTAATTTCTATCAAAAACACTGTCAACTTACTATTTATGCCCTGTGCATGGACTGCAACAGTATCATTATCACACACATAAAATAAAACTCTTCTGATCACAATTTTTATCCCCATCATCATATTGTCTTAGGTGTCTGCCACCAGTATAAGGGTTTTTCCTCAAATGAGTAATAACTCAAGATGTAACAAAATTCATTAACATCAACCTACAAACATTAATATTCCTTGCAGCATTATTCAACATATATTTGTACTTCTGGCTAAAATCCTCCAAGGCACTACCTATATTTTTATCAATAAATTATTAAAAAAAATGAGATTTTAAACATAGAAAACAACACTCTGATTATTACTAATCCTAACAGTCATAGGATTACTGCCTTAATATCAACGGTATCAGTGCTTAAGTATGGATTCAGGTTGTACACACCAACAGTCTTCAAATGTTTAAGGAAGTACAATTTCATTTCTGAAAATACAGATTACAAGAGTTTGCACTACATCAATTGAAGCCAATCAAACACTTTAATTAAGGAAAATACTTAGTAGATTGGTGGGCTTCCACTACAGGAAGTTTCAGTCAGCAGATAAATCTTCTAGTAAACTGGCTTCAGTCTATTTCTCTCTAGATCGCTTTGGGCACTCCTTCCATGTTTAGTTTTGTTATCAACATGGGATGTCTTCTTTTTTTAAGGTTTTATTTTATTTCTTTTGGTAATGTCTTTTCCATTTCAATTTACTAGTCTTACACCTTGATAAAATTGATTCTTAAGTATTCTAGTAATATTGATATTATGTAAAATATAATTCTGTTAAATTATTCTTGACATTATTCATTGTTACTGTGTACAAGAAAGAAATTCTGATACATTGACAATTTGTATTGTCTACTTGCTGAAGTATTTGAGTTGCTTACAGCTTAAAAGTTGAGCTACTTAATGAATTGTTCATGATTTCAAAATTTATATATATATATATATATGATGATGTCATCTGATTGGTGAATAGATTTGTTTTTAGTGTAACAATTTTATTTGTTGATACTTTTACTGTCTTTCACCCTGGCTTTTTGTGGAAGTTCCAGGAAAATAGTGAATAAAAGGGTTGAAAGGAAACCTCTGGGCTTTATTCCAGATTTTTATTTACTGTTTCTTATAATGCTGTGTATCATACTAAGATAATTTGTTTCTACCCCTATTTTCAAGAGTGTTTATTCCATGAAGTAAGAGTGGAGTTTTTTAACGTTTCTTGTGATCAATTGAATCAGATTATGTGATTTCTCCTGCTGTAATATTGTTGTTTATTATACCATTTAGTTTTATGTTCAAATTTAAGACATTGTTTGGTTTAAAATGTTAAAAAATTATAAAATCTTCTGTGGAGACATTTGCTTAAGGTGCATAATCTTTTTATTGTGTGGTTAAATTAAGGTAAGTAGTACTTTAGGTAAGTGGAGGAATCGAATTTAATAGGCAAATTGATTGTTTTTGTGATGTTTCTGTGGGTTTTTATTCCATCAAGATAGACTTAGTTTATTCCAAGAAAATAGGATTAAGGGATGAGGGGTAGAGACATGGTGAAAGTAAAATAGTCAGTGGTAAGGGTTAGGCAAAGAGTGTTAGGGGTCAGTGCTAGGGAACAGGGGTCTGGGGAAGTATTGGATGTTTATGTCATGAGTATGGGCTGTGGTTGGGTCTATGGGCAAGAGCTGGGTTAGGCATTATGGGTCAGGGCAAAGGTCAAGGTCTGGGTCATGGTCTAGGTCAGGGTCTAGGGTTTAGGGTCTAAGGTCAGAGTCAGGGTCTGGGTCTGGGTAAGGGTCAGGGTCAGGGTTTTAGGGTTCAGGTTAGGGTGTGAGTGTTCGGGTTCTGGTTCAGGCTTGGGTTGGGGTTTGATTCGGGGTCGGGGTTGGTGTTGTAATCAGGTTAGGGTTAAGGTTAGGGTCAGGGTTCAGGCTTATGGTCAGCATTCAGGCTTAGGGTCAGGGTTCAGGTTCAGGGTCAGTGTTTTGGTTCAGGGTCAGGGTTAGGGCTAGGGCTCTGTCTATGGCTAGGGTTATGGTAAAGGCTTGTTTTCAGGTTAGGGTTTAGGGTTAGGGTTAGGGTAGGGTTAAGGTAGGATTAGGGTTAGTGTTAAGGGTAGGGTTAGGGTAATGTCCAGTTCAGCATCTGGGTCTGGGTCAGGGTCTGGGTCATGGTCAAGTTCTGGGGTCAGCATTAGGGTCTGGATAGGAGGCAGTGGTCAGTGTTAAGGTCAGTTTTTTTGGTGTGGGGACAAGATTCAGGGACAGGTCCAGGGTCAATGTTGGTCAGAGTCATGTTCAGGTACAGGGTTTATGGTCAGGGTCAGCAGATAGTGTCAGGGCTTCTGGGTCAGGGCTTGGATAGGGCTAGTGTTAGGACCAGGCCTAGGACTAAAACCAGGGCCATGGTTAGGGTTTGGGCCAAAGTCATGGCTAGGGTCAGGGTCAGGGTCAAGTTCAGGGCTAGTGCTGGGATAGGGCTAGGGCTCAGGGTACAAGTTTAGGGCACGGGTATGTAGGATGCTGGCTCAGGTGATGGTTAGGGTACATGTTCGTTTTTAGTATGAGGTTGAGGGAGAGGTTGAGGTTGAGGGAGTGGATAAGGGTGAGGGTCAGGATGAGAGTGAGGTTCGGGGTCAGGTTAGGGGACAGGGACAAGTTTGTGGTTGGGGTTGGGTTTGTGTTTGTGTTTGGGGTTGGGGTTAGGGTTAGGATTGAGTTTAGGGTTAGGGTTTGGGTTGGGGTTAGGTTTGGGATTGTGGTTGGGGTTGGGGCTGGGGCAAGGTTAGGGTTGGAGCTGGGGCTGGGGCTGGGGCAGGTTCAGGGTCAGGGTTTAGGGATAGGAGAAGTGTTCATGGTTAGGGTCAGGGTTCAAGGTTAGGGTCTGGATCCCAGAATGGAACATGTGGAGAAGCATACATTCAGCTAGCCTAAAGGGCAAGGGTAAATATAGAATCACTCTCCCTGAGTTCTCACCATGTTTCCCAGAGCCGGTTTCAAGGTAAAGGCAGTTTGCGAAGGAAAATCGAGGTGGAGAGAGTGCCTCCCCATATATACATATAGGTATGACTGTGTCCAAATCAATGAAACTCAGTGTTCGCAAAAAGGTAGGTGATGGATGGCTTCCACACACATTCAGTTCTGAGATTTATTTTTTAACATTTTTTATTGATTTATAGTCATTATACAATGTAGTGTCAATTTCCTATTTAGAGCACAATTTTTCAGTTATACATGAACATATATTTCATATTTTTCTCTCTGTGAGCTACCATAACATCTTGTATATATTTCCCTGTGCTATACAGTATAATCTTGTTTAACTATTCTACAATTTTGAAATCCCAATCTATCTCTTCCCACCCCCCTCCTCCTTGGCAGCCACAAGTTTGTATTCTGTGTCTCTGAGTCTATTTTGGTTTTGTATTTATGCTTTTTTTTATTTTTTGATTCCACATATGAGTGATCTCTTATGGCATTTTTCTTTCTCTTTCTGTCTTACTTCACTTAGAATGACATTCTCCAGGAACATCCATGTTACTGCAAATGGCATTATGTTGTCGGGTTTTATGGCTGAATATTATTCCATTGTATAAATATACCACTTCTTCTTTATCCAGTCATCTGTTGGACATTTAGGCTGTTACCATGTCTTGGCTATTGTAAAGCTGCTATGAACATTGGGGTGCATGTGTCATCCTGAAGTAGGGGTCCTTCTGGATATATGCCCAGGAGTGGGATTCCTGGGTCATACGGTAAGTCTATTCCTAGTCTTTTGAGGAATCTCCATACTGTTTTCCACAGGGGCTGCACCAAACTGCATTCCTACCAGCAGTGTAGGAGAGTTCCCTTTTCTCCACAGCCTCTCCAGCATTTGTCATTTGTGGACTTTTCAATGATGGCCATTCTGACTGGTGTGAGGTGATACCTCATTGTAGTTTTGATTTGCATTTTTCTGATAATTAGTGATATTGAACATTTTTTCATGTGTCTATTGATCATTTGTATGTCTTCCTTGGAGAATTGCTTCTTTAGATCTTCTGCCCATTTTTGGATTGTGTCTTTTATTTTTTTCTTTTTGAGTCATATGAGCTGCTTATATATTCTGGAGATCAAGCCTTTATCGATTTCATTTGCAAAATTTTCTCCCATTCCGTAGGTTGTCTTTTTATTTTACTTATGGTTTCCTTTGCTGTGCAGAATCTTGTAAATTTCATTAGGTCCCATTTATTTATTCTTGCTTTTACTTCTACTAGGAGAAAAATTTTGATATGTATGTCAGATAATGTTTTGCCTATGTTTCCCTCTTATTGTATCTTGTCTTATATTTAAGTCTTTGATACATTTTGAGTTTATTTTTGTGTATGTTGTTAAGGGAGTGTTCTAGCTTCATTGTTTTACATGCTGCTGTCCAGTTTTCCCAATACCATTTGCTGAAGAGTCAGTCTTTATTCCATTGTATATTCTTGCTTCCTTCATCAAAGATTAGTTGACCAAAAGCTTGTGGGTTCGTTTCTGGGTTCTCTTTTCTGTTCCATTGGTCTATATGTCTGTTTTTGTACCAATACCATGCTGTCTTAATAACTGTAGCTCTATAGTATTGTCTGAAGTGTTGGAGAATTATTCCTCCAGCCTCTTTCTTTCTCTTCAGTAATGCTTTGGTAATTCTAGGTCTTTGATGGTTCCATATAAATTTTATTATGATTTATTCTAGTTCTGCGAAATATGTCCTGGGTAATTTGATAGGGATTGCATTAAATATGTCAATTGTCTTGTGCAGTGTGACCATTTTAACAATATTGATTCTTCCAATCCAAGAGCATGGGATACCTTTCCAATTTTTAAAGTCTTCTTTAATTTCCTTCATCAATTTTTTTTAAATTTTTTATTGATTTATAATCATTTTACAATGTTGTGTCAATTTCCAGTGTAGAGCACAATTTTTTCAGTTATACATGAACATATATATATATATTGATTGTCACATTTTTTTCTCTGTGAGCTACCATAAGATCTTGTATATATTTCCCTGTGCTGTACAGTGTAATCTGGTTTATCTATTCTAAAACTCTGAAATCCTAGTCTATCTCTTCCCACCCCCTGCCCCCTTGACAACCACAAGTTTGTATTCTATATCTATGAGTCTACTTCTGTTTGTATTTATGATTTGTTTTTTTTTGTTTGTTTGTTTTTTGGGTTTTTTGTTTGTTGGTTTTGTTTTGTTGTGTTTTTTTAGATTCCACAGATGAGCAATCTCATATGGTATTTTTCTTTCTCTTTCTGGCTTACTTCACTTTAATGACATTCTCCACGAACATCCATGTTGTTGCAAATGGCATTATGTTGTCAGCTTTTATTGCTGAGTAGTATTCCATTGTTTATATGTACCACTTCTTTATCCAGTTATTTGTTAATGGACATTTAGGCTGTAGGTGACACCTGCACCCCAATGTTCATAGCAGCATTACCTACAATAGTCAAGACATGGAAACATCCTTCATCATTGGTTCATAGTTTTCTGTGTATAATTCGTTAACCTCCTTGGTTAGATTTGTTCCTTGTTATTTTATTACTTTGGGTGCTATTTTAAAGGGGATTGTTTCCTTACTTTCTATTTCTGTTGATTCATAATCAGTGTAAAGAAATGCAACAGATATTTGAATGTTAATCTTGTAACCTGATACCTTGCTGAATTCTTTGATCAGCTCTAGTAGTTTTTGTGTGGACCTTTTAGGGTTTTGTATATATAGTAACTTGTTGTCGGCATATAGTGACACTTTTATCACTTCTTTTCCAACTTGGATCCTTTTATTTCTCTCTCTTGTCTGATTGCTGTGGCTAGGACTTCCAACACTGTGTTGAATAGGAGTGGTGATAGTGGGCATCCTTGTCCCATATTTTAGTGGGAAGCTTTTGAGTTTTTCACCATTTTGTTCTATTGTGGCTGTAGGTTTGTCATATATAGCTTTTATATGTAGATATGTTCCTTCTATCCATACTTTGGTGACAGTTTTTATCATAAATTGGTGTTGAATTTTATCAAATGTTTTTTCTTTATCTATTGAGATGATCATGTGGTTTTTGTCTTTTCTCTTGTTGATGTGATGTATTACATTGATTGATTTGCATATGTTGAAACACCCTTGTGTCCCTGGGATGAACACCACTTGGTCATGAAGTATAATCTTTTTTATGTGTTGTTGGATTCTATTTGCTAATATTTTGATGAAGATTTTGGCATCTATGTTCATCAGTGATATAGGTCTATAATTTTATTTTTTGGTAGTGTCTTTGCCTGGTTGTGGTATCAGGGTGATGTTGGCTTTATAGAATGAGTTTGGGAGCATTCCCTACTTTTCAATCTTCTGGAAGAGTTTGAGAAGGACTGGTATCAGTTCTTCTTTGCATGCTTTGTACAATTCCCCGGTGAAGCCATCAGGTCCTGGATTTTTATTTATAGGGAGGTTTCTTATTGCAAATTAGATTTCATTTCTAGTTATCAGTTTGTTCAAGTGGTCAGTATTTATTGATTCAGTCTTGGTGGACAGAATGTTTCCAGAAACTTGTCCATCTCCTGTAGGTTAACCAGTTTTGTTACATATAGTTTTTCATAATATTCTCAAATGGTAGTCTGTATTTCTATTTTGTTTGTTGCAATTTCTCCATTTCCTTTCTTTTTTTGGCTAATTTGTGCTCTCTATTTTTTCTTCTTTGTGAGTTTGGCCAGAGTTTTGTCGATTTTATTTACTTTTTCAAACAACCAAATTTTGGTTTGGTTGATTTTACCTATGGTCTTGTTAATCTCTATTTTCTTTATTTCCTCCCTAATCTTTATAATTTCCTTCCTTCTGCTGCCTTTTGGGGTTTTTTGGTCTTCTTTTTCTAGTTCATTCAGCTGGTGGGTTAAATTGTTTATTTGAGATTTTTCTTCTTTTTAGAGGAAGGGCTGTATTGCTATAAAATTCCCTCTTAGCACTGCCTTTGCTGTGTCCCATAAATTTTGTGTGGTTATGCTTTCATTGTCATTTGTCTCAAGGTATTTTATAATTTCAGCTTTCACTTCCTCATTGACTCATTTTTTTTTTAATAACAATTTGTTTAATCTCCAAGCTTTCCTTTTCTTCTTCTTTGTTTCTCTGTTGTTGATTTCTAGTTTTATGGCATTGTTGTCAGTATAGATGCTTGAGATAATTTCTATCTTCTTGAAATTTTTGAGGTTTCTTTTGTGCCCAAGTACATGTTCTACTGAGAACAAGAAATTTAAAAAAGAAAAAAATTCTATATTTTCCTCCCTCCCTCTCCCACTCTCAATGATTTATATGCCTTCTTTTATAATTTTGTGTTTATTTTATTTGTAATTCATGAGTTATCACCTTTCCAGTTGTGAGTTTCTCATTTATGTAGCATCCTGCTGCTTTTCTATTTAGAATACACCTTTCAATATTTCTTTTAGCATGGGCTTAGTGTTGCTAAACTCTTGTAGTTTTTTCTTGTCTGTGAAATTCTTTGTCTCTCCTTCTATCCTAAAGGATAGCCTTGCTGGACAAAGTATACTAGGCTGCATCATTTTTTCATTCAGGGCTTTGAATATATTTTGCCACTCCCTTCTGGCCTGTAGTGTTTGTGTAGAGAAATCAGCTGAAAGTCTTATGGCGGTTCCCTTGTAACTCCCTCTTTGCTTTTCTCTTGCTGACTTTAGGATCATTTCTTTATCCTTGACTCTGGCCATCATGATTATGATATGTGTTGGTGTGGGTCTTTTTGGGTTCTTCCTGTTTGGGGCCCTCTGAGCTTCCTATACTTGGATATCTGATTCCTTCTTTACGTTTGGGAAGTTTTCAGTCATGATTTCTTCAAAAACCTTTTCAATCCCCTTTGATCTTTCTCCCCCTTCTGGGACCCCTATTATGGGAAGATTGGGATGATTTATATTATCCCATAGGTCCCTTATGTCATTTTCATTTATTTTAATTTGTTTATCTTGTAGCTCTTCTCATTGGGTGCTTTCTATTGTCCTGTCTTCTAGGTCACTAATTCGTTCCTCTGCATTTTCTAGTCTGGTTTGCTCAGCCATTAGATCATTCCTCATCTAAGTCAATGAGTTTATCAATTCTACTTGGCTCTTCTTTATAGCTTCAATTTCATTTTTGGTATATTTTATTTCTCTAAACACTATCTCTTTTAGTTCCCTCAATACTTTGATCAGTCCTTTTTTGAAATGTTGATCTAGTAGGCTATCAATGTCTATTTCATTGATTTTCTTTCAGGCGATTTCTCTTGGTCTTTTAATTGGGGATGCTTTCTCTGCTTCTTCATCATGCTCATGCCTCTCTGGCACTGTGGTTTATGGAGTATCAGTTATCTATTGTTCTCCTTAAGGAATTTATCTATCTAATGCCTATTTAGGAATAAGACTT
This sequence comes from Camelus bactrianus, assembly GCF_048773025.1. Taxonomy (NCBI): domain Eukaryota; kingdom Metazoa; phylum Chordata; class Mammalia; order Artiodactyla; family Camelidae; genus Camelus; species Camelus bactrianus. The sequence continues at coordinate 84,332,897 of NC_133546.1, read as the reverse complement.
AGAAAAAAGGAGAGAAAGAATTTTAAAAGAATGGAGAAAAAAGGTTTGAAAAGAGTGTATAATGAATGATAGAAGAGCAAGTTGAAGCAGAATAGCAATCTGGTTGAGATGTCATTTAAAAACCTTTAAAAAAGGAGAAAAGTGGAAAAGATGTATCTGAAACCTGTGTGTAATCAATAACAGGACATCAAAGCCAAGAGAAATAAAAATGAATTAAGAAGTAAAAATTAAAAGGGTGATAGAAAATATAACAGGTAAAAACAGTTTTAAAAAAACAAAAAAGGAGGGCTCAGTGTTCTCCTGTAGACTGTGTGCTTTTGATGTGAGATCTATCTGTGTTTATCCTGTTTTGGAAGCTCAGCTTGCTGTTTCCAGAGGCCGTCCATTGGCACCCTTGTCTGTGCTGCTCCCAGTGCCTGTCAGCAAGCAGATTGTGCCTCCTCCCAACACTGAGTCAGGTGCAGCTCTCCTTTGCTATGGGCGGGCATGTCACTGCCCCTCCCGATGCCACAGTCAGATTTTGCAGACTGGCCAGGTAGAAGGGTGCGTCACTCCCCCTCCCAGCACTGTGTTCAGGGGCTGCATTCCTGCCCAAAATTCTGGGGCCACCCTCATTCTCCTGGTGCCTGTCGCTTTGCTGCTTTGTGCTGCTGGGCTCTCTGCCTGGGTCCGTGCTCCACAGGTGGTCTCAGGGAAGACTGAGGAACATCCTTGTCCCTGCCGAGGGCCAAAACCCAGCTCCTTGTTTGTCTTGGCAGAGTAAGTTTTCTGAGGGACCAGGACGGAAAGATTCTATCTGCCTCAGGCTGTTGTCAAGTCTCTTCCTGGCCCTTGAGTCTAAGTCCTTATGTGCGGATGGAGGTATTGCCCCTAACCCCACTTGGGTGCTAAGCACCAGAGGATATTGTGACTGTGCCTGAGGCCAGCCTCTCTTCACCTGAAAACTTTCCATGGGTTTTCATATATGAGGGTATGCATCCTTCCCCCAGGGCATGTCAACCATGTTGTTTTATGGAGGGCCCAGGTTTTTCTACCCTGTGCACCCACACCCATGTTGCACAGCCCTCTGCAGCCCCCTGGGGCTGCCTCAGTGCAGCTGCCCCCATCCTCCACCTGCCTTGGGCAGTCTGGTCCTGGCCCTGGCTGCTGGCCCGTGTCTCAGGCTGGGTGTTGCAGGGAACCCCTGTGCCTGTTTAACTTAGTTCTGTTGGTCAAGGGCTGCTCTGTACAGATCCGAGCCTCAGAGGCTCCCCCTCTCTCCTGCTAGTCTCTCAGTTGGAGAGGGGAGACCCACCAAATTAGCACCAGTCCTTCTTTTCTGCTCCCTCCCCCAGGACCCGTCCCACTCTTCTTTGCCATTTCTTCTTTCTTTTTTCCTTTTCTCCTACTAGATTTTTGGAGTCTCTATCTTTTGAAGAGGACAATATCCTGTTGGAGTTCCACAGGTGCTCTGGTTGGCTGAGTGGGACTGTGGATGTGAGTCTTGGTGCATTTGTGGGAGAGGGTGTGCTATGAGTATCCTTCTACTCCACCATCTTGGCTTCCTCAGTTCCAAGATTTTAATATGTGAAGAGGCATACATTCAACTAGCCTAAAGGGCAAAGGTACATCTACAAACAGTTACTCTCATTTCTAACCATGTTTCTTGGGGCCTATTTCAAGGTAAAGGAAGTTTGCAATAGAAAACGGAGTTGGAGCAAGTGCCACCCCTTATATATATAGGTAAGCCGGTCTCCATAAAACAGAATCTCTCTGCACACAAGGTAGGTGAAGGAAGGTTTCCACACACATTCAAATCCCAGAATAGAACATGTTGAGAAACATTCCTTGAGCTAGCCTAAAGTACAAGGGTACATGTAGAAACACTGACCCAGATTTTTCAGCATGTTTCTAGGTCCGGTTTCAATTAAAGGTAGCTTGCATTGGAAAACCGAGTTGGAGCTAGTGCTTCCCCTTATATATATGGGTAGGCCTGTCTCCCTAACACAGAATCTGTGTTCCCTACAAGTTAGATGAAGGATGGAGTGCACACACATTGGATCCCAGAATGGATATGTGGAGAAGAATTCATTCAGGTAGCCTAAAGGGCAAGGGTTTCTAACACTTACCCATATTTCTCAGCTTTTTTTCCTATAGCCACACACATTCGGATCCCTATATGGAGCAAGTGGAGAGGCACTCTTTCATCTAGCATAAAAGGCATAGGTACACCTAGAAACACTTATCTGATAACTCAGCATGTTTCCTAGAGCCAATTTTAAGAGAAAGGCAGTTTGCACTGAAAAACAGATTTGGAGTGAGTGCCTCCAGATAGGTCACTTGCATAGTTCCTCTAACACAGAACACCTGTGTTCCCAACAAGCTATTTGAAGGAAGTCTTCCAGACACATTCAGATCCCAGAATGGAGCATGTAGAGAGGCATTCTTTAACCTAACATAAAGGGCATGGGTACATCTAGAAACCCTTACTCTGTTTTCTCAGCATGTTTCCTACAGGCGGTTTCAAGGCACAGGCAGTTTGTGCTGGAAAACCGAGCTGGAGACAGGGCTTCCCCAAAGATATGTAAGTAGCATTGTTCTGCTAACCCAAAAACCCCGTGTTACCCACTAGCTAGGGGAAGGATGTCTTATATGAACACTTACTCTGCTTTCTCAGCATGTTTCCTAGAGTTGGTTTCAAGGGAAATTCACTTTGCACTGGAAATCCAATTTGGTGCAATTGCCTCCCTAAAGATAGGTAAGTTGCATAGTTCCCCTAACACAGAATTCCTGTGTTCCATACAAGCTAGTTTAAGGCCGACTTCCACACACATTCAGATCCCACAATGAAGCATGTGGAGAGGAGTTCTTTCACTTAGCATAAAGAGTATGGGTACATCTAGGAATAAATTCTCTGATTTCTCAGCATGTTTCCTACAGCCGGTTTCAAAGGAAAGGCAGTTTGCTCCAGAAAACTGATTAGAAGCAAGCGCCTCCTGATGGATATGTAAATAGCATAGTTCTCATCAAACAGAAGCCCTGTGTCCAAAGCAAGCTAGATGAAGGACAGCTTGCATATACATTAGGATCCCAAATGGACAATGTGGGGAGGTGTTCTTTCATGGAGCATAAAGGGCATGGGTACATCTAGAAAAACTTTCTGTGATTTCTCAGCATGTTTCCTAGAGCCGGTTTCAAGGGAATGGCACTTTGCCCTGGAAAATTGTGTTAGAGTGATTGCATCCCCATAGATATATAACTAGAATAATTCCCCTAATACAGAAACCCAGTGTTCCCAAAACTCTGAGGGATGGCTTCCACACACATTCGGATCCCAGAATGGAGCATGGGGACAGGTGTTCTTTCAGCTAGCAGAAAGGGAATGAGTACATCTAGAAATAATTCTTCTGATTTCTCAGCATGTTTACTACAGCCAGTTTCAAGGGAAAGGCAGTTTGCACTGGAAAACCGAGTAGGAACAAGTGCCTCCCCATGGATATGTAAGTAGTGTAGTTCTCATGCCACAGAAACCATGTGTTCAAAGCAAGCTAGATGAAGGATGGCTTTCACACACATTAGGATCCCAGAATGGAGCATGTGGAGATTCGTTCTTTCTTCTAGCATAAAGGGCATAGGTATCTAAAGATACAGTTAGTCTTAATTCTCCACATGTTTCCTAGAAGCAGTTTCAAGGGAAAGAAGATAGCGCTGGAAAACCGAGTTGGACTGAGTGCCTCCGTATTGATTTGTAAATAGAGTATTCCCCTAACACAGAAACTCTGTGTTCCCAACAAACTAGTTGAAGAATAGCTTACATACACATTTGGATCTCAGAATGAAACATGTAGAGAGGCATTAAGTTCATCTAGCATTTAGAGGATTGGTACATTTAGAAACAATGACTCTGAATTCTTAGCATGTTTCATAGGGCCTGTTTCAAGACAAAGGTAGTTTGTGCAGGAAAACTATTTTGGAGCGAGTGCCTCCCATCAATCTGTAGGTAGCGAGTTCCTCCAACACAGAAACAATGTGTTCCCATCAAGCTTGGTTAAAGAAGTCTTCCACACATATTCAGATACCAGAATGGAACATGTGGAGAAGAGTTCTTTCTTCTAGCTCAAAGGGCATGGGTACAGCTAGAAACAATTACTCTGATTTCTCAGCGTGTTTCCCAGAGCCGGGTTAAAAGGAAAGGCAGTTTACTCTGGAAAACCAAGCTGGAATGTGTGATTTCCCCATACGTTTGTAAGTTGCGAAGCTCCACTAACACAGGAAATATGTGTTCCCAACAAGCTAAGTGAAGGACTGCTTCCACACACACTCGGATCCCAGATAGGAACATGTGGAGAGGCGTTCATTCATGTAGCATAAAGGGCATGATTAGATTTAAGAACCAGTACTCTGATTTCCCAGCATGTTTCCTTGAGCCGGTTTCAAGGGAAAGGAATTTTGACCTAGAAAAATATGTAGGAGTGATTGCCTCCCAATTGGTCTCTAAGTAACATTGTTCCCTTAATACAGTAACTATGGTTTTCCACCAAGCTAGATTAAGGAAGTCTTCCCAACATTCGGTTCCCAGAATGGAACGTGTGGAGAAGCGTTCATTCATCTAGCTGAAAGGCATATGTACATTTAGAAACACTCTGAATTCTCAGCATGTTTCCTGGAGCCGGTTTCAAGGGAAAGGCAGTTTTTCCTGGAAAACCGAGTTGGAACTATTGCCTCCCCATACGTATGTAACTTGTGTAGTTCCCCTAACTCAGAATCTCTGTGTTCCCAACCAGATAGTTGACGGACAGCTTCCACAGGCATTCGTATTCCAGAATGGAACATGTGGTGAGGCATTAATTCATCTAGCAGAAAGGGAATGTATACATCTAGAAACACTTTGATTTCTCAGCATGTTTCCTAGAGCAGGTTTCGAGGGAAAGGCAGTTTGCCTGGAAAACAGAGTTGGAGCAAGTGCCTCCATATAGGTTTGTAAGTAGAGTAGTTCCCACAACACAGGAACTATGTGTTCATAACAAGCTAGGTGAAGGAGGCCTTACACCCACATTAGGATCCCAGAATAGAACTTGTGGAGAAGTGTTCATTCATCTTGCACAAAGGGCTTGGGTACATCTAACACAAACACTCAGATTTCTCAGCAAGTTTCCTAGAGCCGGGTTCAATGGAACAGCAGTTTGTGCTGGAAAACATAGTTGGAGCTCCTGCATCCCCATATGTATTAATGTAATGTAGTTACTTTAACACAGAAACTATGTGTTCTGAACAAGCTATGTGAAAGACAGCTTGCACACATATTCCGAACCAATTAAGGAACTTGTGGACTGGCATTCTTTCATCTAGCACAAAGGACATCTGTACAGCTATATACACTCTGAATTCTCAGCCTGTTTCCTAGAACCAGTTTTAAAGGAAAGGCAGTTTGCACTTCAAAACCGAGTTGGAGTGATTGCCACGCCATACATATGTAAGTAGCGTAGTTCGGCAAACTTCAAAACACTGTGTTCCCAACAAAATATTTGAAGGAAGGCTTCCACACATATTCATATCCCAGAATGGAGATGTGGAGAAGCATTCTTTCATCTAGCATAAAAGACATGGGTATATCTACAAACACTTACTCTGATTTCTCAGCATGTTTCTCACAGCCGGTCTCAAGGGAAAGGCAGTTTGCAATTCAAAACCGAGTTGGAGCGAGTGTCTCCCAATAGATATGTAAGTAGCTTAGTTCCCCTAACACAGAACACCTGTGTTTCCAACAAGCTAGTTGAAGGGTGGCTTCCACACACATTCGGATCCCAGTATGGAGCAAATGGAGAGGCTTTCTTTCATCTAGCATAAAGGGCATGGTTACATCTAGAAATACTTACACTTATTTCTCAGCATCTTTCCTACAGTTGGTTCCACGGGAAAGGCAGTTTGCCTGGAAAACCGTCTTGGAGCAAGTGCCTCCTCATAGATAGGTAAGTAGCGTAGTTCCCATAAAACAAAACACATGTGTTCCAAACAAACTAATTTAGCAGGTCATCCACGCAGATTCAGATCGCAGAATGGAGAATGTGGAGAGGCATTATTTCATCTACTATAAAGCACTTGGTTATATCTAGAAACAAATTCTCTGATATTTCATCATGTTTCCTAGAGTTAGTTTCAACAGAAAGGCAGTTTGCAATTGAAAACAGTATTGGAGCTAGTGCCTCCCCTTAGATAATTAAGTAGAATACTTCCCCTAACATAAAAACCTGGTATTCCCAAAAAGCTGGATGAAGGACGACTTCCACACACATTAGGATTCCAGAATGGAGCATGGGGATAGCCAGTCTCTCATCTAGCATAAAAAGCATGGGTATATCTAGAAACACGTACTCTGATTTCTCAGCATGTTTCCTAGGGCTGTTTTCAAGGGAAAGGAAGCTTGTGCAGGAAAAACTAGTTGGAGCAAGTCCCTCCCCATAAATAAGTAAGTAGCATAGTTCCTTTAACACAGAACACCTGTGTGACCAACAATCTTTTGAGAGCAGCTTCCACACACATTCAGATCGCAAATGGAGCATGTGGAGAGGCACTATTTCATCTAGCATAAAGAGCATGGTTACATCTAGAAAAACTTACTGGGATTTCTCAGCATGTTTCCTAGAGCCTTTTTAAAGGGAATAGCTGTTTGCTCTGGATATATGAGTTGAAGTAAATGCCTCCCCATAGATATTTAAGTTGTGCAGTTCCCAGAACACAGAACAACTCTGTTCCCAACAAGCTATATGAAGGAAGGCTTCCACACTCATTTGGATCCCAGAATGGAGCATGTGGAATGCCGTTCTTTCATCTAGCATAAAAGGCATGGGTATACTAGAAACACTTTTCTGATTTCTCAGCATATTTCCTACAGCTGTTTCATGGGATAGGCCATTTGCATTAGAAAACCTAGTTGGAGCGAGTGCCTCCCAATAGATAGGTAAGTAGCATAATTCCCCTAACTCAGAACACCTATGTTCCCAATAAAGTAGTTGAAGGACGGCTTCCACACATATTCAGATGCCAAAATGGAGCATGTGGAGAGTCTTTCTTTCTTCTATCATAAAGGGCATGTGTACATCTAGTAATACTTACTCTGATCCCTCAACATGTTTCCTAGAGTTGGTTTGCAGGGAAAGGCAGTTTGTGCTGGAAAACTGAGTACCAGCAAGTGCCTACTCACAGATATTTATGTAGCATAGTTCAGTTAACCCAGGAACACTGTGTTAACAATAAACAACCTGAAGGACAGCTTCCACACACATTGAGATCTCAGATATGAGCATGTGGAGAATGGCATATTCATCCAGCCTAAAGGACCTGGCTACAAGTAGAAACAATGACACTGATTTAATAAAATGTTTCCTTCAGCCGGTTTCCAAGTAAAGTCAGTGTGCACTGGAAAGCCGAGCTGGAGTGCCTCCCCATAGATATGTAAGTTGCATAGTACCCCCTCATCAAAAACTCGGTTTTCCAAACAAGGTAGGTGAAGGATGGCTTCCACACACATTCAGATCTGAGAATGGGACAAGAACAGAGGCATTGCTGCACCTAGCATCAAGGGCTGGGCATCATCTATAAACACTGACTGTGATTTCTCAGATGTTTCTTAGAGTCACTTTGCAAGGAAAGGCAGTTCGTGCTGGGAAAACGAGTAGGAGGAGCTTCTTCCTGTAGAAATGTAAGTTGCTTTGTTCCCCTCAAGCAGAAACTATGTGTTCCCAACAAGGTAGGATAAGGACGATTTCCACACATATTCAGATCTGAGAATGGAACAAGAAGAGAGGCATTGCTGCATGTAGTATCAATGCTTGGGGAATATCTGGACACACATACTGTGATTTCTCAGCATGTTTCCTAGAGCTGGATTGTAAGCAAAGGCAGTTTGCACTGGAAAACCGAGTTGGAGTGAGGGCCCCCCATGGATATGTAAGTAGCGTAGTTCCCCTCAAGCAGAAACTCTGTTTTCCCAAGAAGGTAGGTGAAGGACTGCTTCAACACACATTCTGATCTGAGAATTAAACAAGGAGCGAGATGTTGCTCCATCCAGCATCAAGGGCTGTGGGACATCTGGAAACACTCACTGTGATTTCTCATCATGTTTACTAGCGCTGGTTTGGAAGGATAGGCAGTTTGTGCTAAAAAACTAAGTTGGAGCGAGGGCCTCCCCATAGATATGTAAACCATGTTCTTCCACTCAAACAGAAACTCTGTGTTCCCAACAAGTTAGATGAAGGATGGCTTCCTCACACACTCAAATCTTAGAATGGAACAGTGAGAGAGGCTTTGTTGCATTTAGCACCAAGTGCTGGAGGTCATCTAGAAACACTGACTGTGATCTATCTGCATGTTTCCTTGAGCCTGTTTCCAAGAAAAGGCAGTTTGTGCAAGAAAACTAAGTTGGAGCTAGAACCTCCCTATAAACATGTAAGTAGCATACTTCCCCTCAGGTAGAAACTCTGTGTTCCAAACAAGGTAGGTGAAGGACGGTTTCCACACACAATCAGATCTGATAATGGAACAAGGAGAGAGACCTTGTTACATCTAACATCAGGGATGGGGGATATCTAGAAATAATGACTGTGATTTCTCAGCATGTATCCTTGAGCTGGATTGCAAGGAAAGGCATTTTGTGCTGGAAAAAAGAGTAGACATGAATCCATTTGAGTAGATATGTAAGTAGAATAGTTCCACGCAAGCCAAAACACAATGTCCCCTACAAGGAAGGTGAAGGACGACTTCCACACACACAGATCTGAGAATGGAACATTGAAAGAGGCGTTGCTCCATCTAGCATCAAGTGCGAGCAGATATTCAGAATCACTGACTGTGATTTCTAAATATGTTTCCTAATGCCGGTTCCCAAGGAAAGGAAGTATATGCCAGAACAACGAGTTTGAGCAAGTGCCTGCCCATACATATGTAAGTAGCATAGATCCCCTCAAGCAGAAGCTCAGTGTTCGAAACAAGGTAAGGGAAGGACGTCTTCCACACAAATTCTGAGAATCTAATAAGGAGAGTGGTGCTGCTGCATCTAGCATCAAGGTCTTAGGGACATCTAGAAACACTGTCTGATATATCACCATGTTTCCTAGAGCCGGTTTGCAAGGAAAGGCAGTTTGCAGTGAAAAATCGAGTTGCAGCAAGGGCTTCCCCATAGATATGTAAGTCACGTAGTTCCCCTCAAACAGAACCTCTGTGTTCCCAACAAAGTATGGAAAGGCCAGCTTCCACACACATTCCGATCTGAGAATGATAAAAGAAAAGAGCTGTTGCTGCGTCAAGCATCAAGGGCTGGCAGATAGCTAGAAACAGTGGCTGTGATCTCTGCATATTTCCTTGAGCTGGTTTGTAAAGAAAGGCAGTTTGCAATGACAACAAAGTTGGAGTGAGTGTCTTCCCATATATATGCAAGAATTCTAGTGCCCCTAAAGCAGAAAATCTTTGTTCCCAACAAGGTAGGTGAAGGACGGCTTCCACACACATTGAGATCTGAGAATGGAACAAGGAGGGAGGTGTTACTGCATCTAGCATCAAGTGCTAGGGGACATCTGGAACTCTGATTGTGATATCTCTACATGTTTCCTTGAGCCAGTTAGCAAGGAAAGGCAGTTTGCACTTGAAATCTAACTTGGAGAGAGTGCTTCACCACTGATATGTAAGTAGCATTGCTCCACTCAAGCAAACACTAAGTGATCCCAACAAGGTAGTTGATCGATGGCTTTCACATATATTTATCTCTAACAATGGAAAAAGGAGGGAGGCTTTGCTGTATCTTGCTTCAAGGGCTAGGGGACATCTAGAAACACTGACTGTAATTTCTCTGCATGTTTTCTAGAGACGGTTTTCAAAGAAAGGCAGTTTGCATTGGAAAAACGAGCTGGAGTGAGTGACTCCCCATAGATATGTAGTTAGCATACTTCCCCTCATGCAGAAACTCTGTGTTCCAAAGAAGGTAGGTGAAGGATGGCTTCCACACACACTGTGATCTGAGAATGGAACAAGGAGAGAGGCATTGCTGCATCTAGCATCAAGGGATTGGGGACATCTAGAAACACTGACTGTGATATCTCAGCATGTTTCCTAGAGCCAGCTTGCAAGGAAAGTCAGTTTGCTTGAAAACGGTGTTGGAGAGATTGCCTCCCTTTTGATACGTAAGTAACGCAGATTACCTCAATCAGAAACTCTGTGTTCCCAACAAGGTAGGGGAAGAACGACTTCCACACACATTCTGATCTGAAAATAGAACAAGGAGAGAGGCATTGCTGCATATAGCATTAAGTGCTTGGTGACACCAAGAAACAATGACTGTGAATGCTCAGCAATTTTCCTAGAGCCTGTTTGCAAGGAAAGGCAGTTTGCAATGGAAAGCAGAGTTGGAGCGAGTGTCTTCCAATAGATTTGTAAGTAGAATAGTACCCCTCAGGCAGAATCTAGCTGTTCCCAACAAGGTAGGTGAAGGAAGGACTCCAATCACATTCAGAGCTGAAAATGGAACAAGGAGAGAGGCATTGCTGCATCTAGAATCAAGGACTGGGAGACATCTAGAAACACTGACTGTGATTCCTCAGCATGTTACTTAAACCTGGTTTTCAAGAAAAGGCAGTTTGCAATGGAAAACTGAGTTGGAGCGAGTGCCTCCCCATAGATATTAAAGTAGCGTAGTTCACCTCAAAAAGAAAGTTGATATTCCCAACAAGGTAGGTGAAGGACGGCTTCCACACACATTCATATCTCAGAATTGAACAAGGAGAGAGGCTTTGCTCCATCTAACATCAAGGACGAGTGGATATCCAGAATCACTGATTGTGATTTCTCAATTTGTTTCCTAATGCCGGTTGCCAATTAAAGGCAGTATACACTAGAACAGCGAGTTTGAGCAAGTGCCTCCACATACGTATGTAAGTAGCATAGTTCCCCTCAAACAGAAACTCAGTGTTCACAAAAGTTAAGGGAAGGACGGCTTCCACACACATTCAGATCTGAGAATGGAACAAGGAGAGAGGCAATGCTGCATCTAGCATCAAGGGCAGAAAGACATCTAGAAACACTGATTGTGATCTTTCTGCATGTTTCCTAGAGCCTGTTTCCAAGAAAGGCAGTTTGCACAAGAAAACAAAGTTGCAGCCAGAACCTCACAACAAAAATTTAAGTGGAGTACTTCCCCTCTTGCAGAAACTCTGTGTTCCAAAAAAGGTAGGTGAAGGACAGCTTCCGCACACATTCAGATCTGAGAATGGAACAAGGAGGGAGGCGTTGCAGCATCTAGCATCAAGGGCTGAGGGACATGTAGAAACACTGAATGTGATCTCTCAGCATGTATCCTAGAGCCGGTTTGGAAGGAAAGGCAGTATCCGTTGGAAATGCGAGTTTGAGCGAAGGTCTCCCTCTAGATATGTATGTCATGTAGTTCCCCTCAAGTAGAAACTCTGTGTTCCCAACTAGATAGCTGAAGGACAGCTTCAAAACACATTCAGGTCAGAGAATGGAACAGAGAGAGGTGTTGCTGCATCTAGCATCAAGGGCTTAGGGACATCTAGAAACATTATCTGTGATCTATCATGTTTCCTAGAGCTGGTTTACAAGGAAAGGCAGTTTTCAGTGAAAAATCGAGTTGCAGTGAGGGCTTCCACATAGGTATGTAAGTCACGTAGTTCCCCTAAAGCAGAAACTCTGTGTTCCCACAAAGTATGTGAAGGCCGGCTTCCACACACATTAAGATCTGAGAATGGAACAAGAAAACAGGCGTTGCTGCATCTAGCATCGAGGGCTGTGGGACATCTAGAAACATTGACTCTGATATATCAGCATGTTTCTTAGAGCCAGTTTGCAAGGAAAGGTAGTTTGGACTGAAAATCGATTTCCAGTGATGGCTTCCCCATAGATATTTAAGTCACATATTTTCCCTCAAGCAGAAACTTTTGTTCCCTACAAGGTAGCTGAAGGAAGGCTTCCTCACACACTCAAACCCGAGAATGAACAAGAAGAGATGTGTTTCTGCATTTAACATCAAGGGCTGGAGGACAGCAAGAAATACTAACTTTGACTCTCAGCATGTATCCTGGATCTGGATTGCAAGGAAAGTATTTTGCGCTGGAAAACCAGGTAGGAGTGAGTCCCTTTGAATAGTTACGTAAGTCACATAGTTTCCTGCAAACCGAAAATCTGCATTCCCAACAAGGAAGGTGAAGGAAGGCTTCCAACACATTCAGATCTGAGAATGGAACAAGGAGAGAAGCGTTGCTGCATCTAGACCAAGGATTGGGGGACATCTAGAAACATTGACTCAGATATATCAGCAAGTTTCCTAGAGCCGGTTTGCAAGGAAAGGTAGTTTGCTGGAAAACTGTGTTGGATAGAGTGCCTCCCCATAGCCATGTAAGTAGTGTAGTTCCTCTCAAGCAGAAACTCTCTGTTTCCAACAAGTATGTGAAAGATGACTTCCACACACATTCAGATCTGAGAATGCAACAAGGAGAGAGATGTTGCTGCATCTAGCATCAAGGGATTGGGAACATCTAGAAACACTGACTGTGATCTTCTAGCATTTTTCCTAGATCCGCTTTACAAGGAAAGGCCACTTGCATGGGAAAGCCGAGTATGAGCGAGTGCCTATCAAGAGATATGTAAGTTGCATAGTTCCCCTTAAGCAGAAACTCTGTGTTCCCAACAAGGTAAGTGAAGGACGGCTTCCATACACATTCAGATCTGAGAATGGAACAAGGAGAGAGGCATTGCTGCATCAAGCATCAAGGGCTGTGGGACATGTAGGAAGAATGACTGTCATTTCTCAGCACGTTTCCTAGTGCCAGTTTACAAGGAAAGACAGTTTTCACTGGAAAACCGAGTTGGAGCGAATGCCTCCCCATATATATGTAAATAGTGTAGTTCACCTTAAGCAAAATATCTATGTTCCCAACAAGATAGGTGATGGACGGCTTCCACACACATTCAGATGTGAGAATGGAACAAGGAGAGAGTCTTTGCTGCATCTATAATCAAGGGTTGGGGAACATCTAGAAACACTGTATGTGATCTACCAGCATGTACCCTACAGCTGGTTTGTAAGGAAAGGAAGTTTCTACTGGAAACATGAGTTGGAGCGAGGGCCTCCCCATAGATATGTAAGTAGCATAGCTCACCTGAAGCAGAATGTCTATGTTCCCAACAAGGTAGGTGAAGGGCTGCTTCCATACACATTCAGATTTGAGAATGGAACAAGGACAGAGGCGTTGTTGCATCTAGCATTAAGGGCTGGGGGACACCAAGTAAGAATGACTGTGATCTCTCAACATTTTTCCTAGAACATGTTGGCAACAAAAGAAAGTTTGCAATGGAAAGCCGAGTTGGAGCAAATGCCTCCCAATAGTTATGTAATTAGCATGTTTCCTCTCAAACAGTAAGTCTGTGTTCCCAACAAGCTAGCTGAAGGACACTTGCAACACACATTCATATCTGAGAATGGAACAAAGAGAGTGGCATTGCTGCATCTAGCATTAAGGGCTGGGGGACATCCAGAAACACTGACTGCGATCTCTCAGCATGTTTCATAGAGCTGGCTTGCAAGAAAAGGCAGTTTCTGCTGTAAAAGCAGTTAGAGCATGTATCTCCCAATACACATGGAAGTAGTGTACTTCCCCGCAAACAGAAACTCTGTGTTCCCAACAAGGATGGTCAAGGATGGCTTCCTCACACATTCAGATCTGAGAATGGAACAAGGATAGAGGCATTGCTGCATCTAGCATCAGGGGCTGGGTACATCTCACAACACTTACTTTGATTTCTCCACATGTTACCAAGAGCCAGTTTGCAAGGAAAGGCATTTTGCACTAGAAAACCGAGTTGGAGGGAGTGCCTCCCAATAGATATGGGAGTAATGTTATATCACTGAAGGAGAAACTGTGTTCCTAACAAGTATTTGAAGAAAGGCTTCCACACACATTCAGATCTGAGAATGGAACAAGTAGAGAGGTTTTGCTGCATCTATATGCATCTGTAAGCTAGATGAAACAATGCCTCTCCACATGCTTCATTTTAGGATCAGAATGTTTGTGGAAGCCATCCTTCTCTTAGCTTGTTGGCAACATGGAGATTCCGGTTATGAAAACTATGCTACTTATATATCTATAGGCATGCATTGACCAACCTCAGTTTTACAGCCAAAGTGCCTTTCCCCTGTAACCTGTTCTAGAAAACATACTGAAAATTCATTGTAAGTGATTCTACATGTACCCATGCTGTTTATGCTAGATGATCCAATGGCTCTCCCCATGCTCCATTCTGGGATGCGTATGAATGTGGAAGACCTCCTTCACCTAGCTTGTTGGGCACTCAGAGTTTCTGTGTTAGGAGAACTAAGCTACATTCCTTTCAATGATGAGGCACTGACACCAAGTCTGTTTTCCAGCATAAAATTCCTTTCTTGGAAATCTGGCCTAGGAAACATGTAGAGAAATCAGAGTAATTGTTTCTAGAAATACTCATGACCTGTATGCTAGATGTAAGAACGCATTTCCACATGCTCCGTAATGGGACCCGAATGTGTTTGGAAGCCATAGATCACCTAGCTTTTTGAGGACAAAGATTTTCTGTGTTACGGGAAAAATGCCACCTAAATATCTATGGGGAAGCACTTGCTCAAACTCAGTTTTCCAGGGCAAACTGCCTGTCCTTTAAGAAAGGCACTAGGAAACATGCAGAAAAATCAGTGTATATGTTTCTAGATATACCCAAGAAATGTATGCTTAATGAGTGAATGCCTCTCTGCATGTTTCTTCCTGCAATCCGATTGTGTGTAGAAGCCGTTCTTCACCTGTCTTGTAGGGAACAGAGAGTTTCTGTGTTAGGGGACTGAACTGCTTCCATATATATGGGGAGGCACTCACTCCAACTCTGTATTCCTGCGCAAATTTCCTTAAATTTGAAAACGGCTCTAGGAAACATGCTGAGAAATCAGAGTATATGTTTTAGAGATAACCATTTCCTGTAGGTTAGATTAATGAACGCCTCTCCACATGCTCCATTCTGGGATCCGAAAGTGTGTGGACGCCATCTTTCACCTAGCTTGTTGGGAACACAGAGTTACTGGGCTAGGGCATCTATGCTACTTACACACCCATGGGCATGCACTCACTCCAGCTTGGTTTTCCAATGAAAATTGCCTTTCCCTTGAAACTGGCTCCAGGAAACATGCTGAGAAATCAGAGTAAGGGTTTCTGGATGTGCCCATGTCCTGTATGCTAGATGTAAGAACACATCTCCACATGCTCCATTGTGGGATCTGAATGTGTGTGGGTGCTGTCCTCCACCTAGATTGTTGGTAACACAGAGTTTCTGGGCTAGAGGATCTACAATACTTGCATACCTATTGGTATTCACTCACTCCAACTTGGTGTTCCAGCACAAAATGCTTTTCCCTTAAAACCGACACTAGGGAACATGCTGAGAAGTCATAGTAAGTGTTTCTAGATGTACACATTCCCTATACACTGGATGAATGAACACCTCTCCACATGCTCCATTATGGTATCCGAGTATTTGAAGAAGCCATCCTTCACCTAGCTTGTTGGGAAAACATAGATTCTGGGTTAGGGGAACTACGCTACTTACATACAATTGTGTAGGCACCACCCAACTCTTTTTCCCAGCGCAAACTGACTTTCTCTTAACCCAGCACAAGGAAACATGCTGAGATTTCAAGGTAATTGTTCCTACTTGTACCCATGCCCTGTATCCTAGATGAATGAAGGTCTCTCCACATGCCCTCTTCTGCGATCTGAATGTGTGTGGAAGCCATCCTTCACCTAACTTGTTGGTAACACAGAGTTTCTGTGTTAGGGGTACTACGCTACTTACATACCTATAGGGAGGCAGTTGCTTCAACTTAGTTTTCCAGCACAAAGTGTCTTTCCCTTCGAACCGGCTCTAGGACAGATGCATAGAAATCAGAGTAAGTGTTTCTATATATAACCATGCCATGTATGCTATTTGAATGAATGCCTCCCCACATCCTCTATTCTTAGATTGCAATATGTTTGGAAACAATCCTTCACCTAACTTGTTGGGAAAACAGAGTTTCTGTGTTAGGGTAACAACGCCACTTACATATCTGTGGGCAGGAACTCGTTCGAACTCAGTTTTCCAGGGCAAACGGCCTTTCCTTTGACATCGGCTCTAAGAAGCATCTTGAGTATTCAGAGTATGAGTTTCTAGATATAACAATTAAATGTATGATAGATGAATGAATGCCTCTGTACATGCTCCATTCTTGGATCTGAATGTGTGTGGCAGCTGTTCTTCATCTAAATTACTGAGAAATCTAAGTTCCTGTGTTAGGGGATCTACTCTCCTTACATATCAATGGGGAGATAATTACTCCAACTCTCTTATCCAGGGCAAACTTCCTTTCCTTTGAAACCGGCTCTTGGAAACATGCTGAGAAATCATTATTTGTAGATGTACCCATGCCCTGTATACTAGATGAATGAACGCTTCTCCACATGCTCCATTTTGGGATCCGAATGTGTGTGGAAGCTGTCCTTCACCTTGCTTGTTGTGAACACATACTTTCTGTGTTATGGGAAATAGGCTACTTATATACCTATGGGCATGCACTTGATCCAACCAGGTTTTCCAATGCAAACAGCCTTTCGCTTGAAACCTGTTTTAGAAAACATGATGAACTGTCAGAGTAAGTGTTCCTACATGTCCCCATGACCTGTATGCTAGATGAATGAATTGATCTTGCCGTGCTCCATTCTGGGATCTGTATGGATGTGGAAGACCTCCTTCACTGAGCTTGTTGGGAACACAGAATTTCTGTGTTAGGAGAACTCAGCTATATTCATACCTATGGGGAGGCACTGGCTCCACATCAGTTTTCCAGTGCAAAATGCCTTTCCTTTAAAATCGGGTTCAGGAATCATGCTGGTAAATCAGAGTGTTTCTAGATATATTCATACTTTGAATGCTACATAAATGAATGCCTTTCCACATGCTCCATTCTGGGATCTGAACGTGTGTGGAAGCCATCCTTCACCTAGCTTGTTTGCAATACAGAGTTTCTATCTTAGGGGAACTCCACTACTTACATACCTATGGAGAGGCACTCCCTCCACTCAGTTTTCCATCGCAAACCGCCTTTCCCTTGAAAACGGCTCTATGAAAGATACTGAGAAATGAGAGTAAGTGTTTCTAGATATACCCATGTGATGCATGCTAGTTGAATGAATGCCTCCCCACATATTCCATTCTTAGATCCCTATGTATTTGGAAGCTGTCCTTCACCTAGCTTGTTGGTAACACAGAGATTCTGTATTAGGGGAACTGTGCTACTTACATACCTATGTGGAGGCACCCGCTACAACTCAGTTTTCCAGTGCAAACTGCATTTCCCCTGAACCCAGCTCTAGGGAACATGCTGAGTGTTTCTAGATGTACCCATGCCCTGTATGCTAGATGAATGAACGCCTCTCCTCATACTACATTCTGGGATCAGAACGTGTGTGGAAGCCATCCTTCACCTAGATTGCTGGGATCACAGTTTCTGTTCTAGGGGAAGTAATCTACCTACATATCTATGGGAAGGAACTGGCTCCAACTGTGTTTTCCAGCACAAAATACATTTTGCTTGAAACTGGCTGTATGAAACTTGCAGAGATACCAGAGTAAGTGTTTCTAGACATATTCATGCCCTGTATGCTAGATGAAGGAGTGTCTCTCCACATACTCCACTCTGGGATCCGAATGTATGTGGAAGCCATCCTTCACCTAGCTTGTTGGGGACATGGAGTTTCTGTCTTAGGGGAATTACACTACTTATATATTTATGGGTAGGCACACGCTGCAACTCGTTTTTTCAGCGCAAACTTTCTTTCCATTACTACCGGCTTTAGGATAAACGCTGAGAATTCAGAGAGTGTTTCTACATGGACTCATGCCCTGTATGCTAGATGAATGAAGGCATCTCCACATGGTTCATTCTGGGATCTGAATGTTTGTGGAAGATGTCCTTCATCTGGATTGTTGGGAACACAGATTTCTGTGTTCAGGGATTTACACTTCTTACAAATCTATATGAAGGCACATACTCCAACTTGGTTTTCCTGTGCAAATTGCCTTTCCCTTGAAAACGGCTCTAGGAAAGATGCTGAGAAATCAGATAAGTGTTTCTAGATATACCCATGCCATGTATGCTAGTTGAATTAACTCATACCCACATACACCAATGTTAGTTCCCAACATGTTTGGAAGCCATCCTTCAACTAGCGTGTTGGGAACCCAGAGTTTATGGGTAAGGAGAGCAACACCATTTACATATATGTGGGCAGGCACTGGACCGAAGTCAGTTTTCCAGCACAAATGGGCATTCCTTTGATATCGGCTCTATGAAACATTTTGAGAAATCAGAGTATGTGTTTCTAGATATAACCATTACCTGTACGATAGATGAATGAACGCATCTCCACATGCTCCACTCTGGAATCTGAATGTGTGTGAATGCCATCTATGACTTGCTTGTTGGGAACACTGAGTTTCTGCGTTAGGGGAACTACACTACTTACATACCTGTTTGGAGTCACTCATTCCTTCTCTGTTTTCCAGCACAAACTGCCTTTCCCTTGGAAATGTCACTAGGCAACATGCTGAGAAATCATAGTAAGTGTTTCTAGTTATACCTATGCCCTGTATGCTAGACAAATGAACACCTCTTCACATGATCCATTCTAGGATCCGAATGTGTTTGGAAGCCATCCTTCACCTAGCTTGTTGGGAACACAGACTGTCTGTGGTTGGGGAAAAACTTTACTTACATACCTATGAGTATGCACTCTCTCCAACTCGGTTTTCCAGCACAAATTGCCTTTCTCTTGAAACCTGCTCCAGGAAACATGCTGAGCAATCAGGATAAGGGTTTCTGGATGTACACCTGCCCCTTGTGCTAGATGAATGAACGCTTCTTCACATGTTCCATTTTGAGTTTCTAATCTGTGTGGAAGCAGTCCTTCACCTACCTTGTTGTTAACATGGAGTTTCTGGGATAGGGGCACAGGCCAAACTGTATAAATAAGGGAAGGCTCTCGATCCAACTCGACTTACCAGCACAAACTGCCTTTACATTGAAACCGGCTCAAGGAACCATTCCGAGAAGCAGGGTATGTATTTCAAGATATATCTTTCCATTTTGAGCTACGTTAGAGAATGCTTCTCGTCATGTTCCATTCTGGGATCCGAATGTGTGCGTAAGCCAACCTTCACAAACCTTGTTGTGAACACAGTTACTGGGTTAGAGTCACTGGCCTACCTATATATATTAGGGGAGAGACGCACTCCAAGTCATTTATTAGCACAAACTGCCTTTACCTTGAAACTGACTATAGGAAACATGCTGAGAAATCAGGGTAATTGTTTCTAGATGTACACTTGCTCTCTGTGCTAGATAAATGAATATTTCTCCACATTTTCCATTCTGATATTCGAATGTGTGTGCAAGCCCTCCTCACATACCTTGTTCAGAACACAGAGTTTCTGTATTAAGGGCACTAGGCTACTTATATATATGAGGAGGCACTCACTCCAACTCAATTTTCCAGCGCAAACAACCTCTACCTTGAAACTGGCTCGATGAAACATGCTGAGAAACCAGGCAAAGTATTTCCACGTGTAACCTTGCCCACTCTGCTAGAATGAAAGAATGCTTCTGTGATCCTAATGTGTGCAGAAACCGTGATTCACATACCTTGATCCGAACACAGAGTTTCTGGTTTAGGGGCACTGGCTTCCCTATATATATTAGGGGAGGCACATACTCCAACTCAGTTTTCCAGTGCAAACTGCCTTTACCTTGAAACCTACTCTAGGCAACATGCTTAGAAATGAGGGTAAGTGTTTCCAGATGTACACTTGCCCTTTTTGCTAGATGAATGAATGCTTTTCCACATGTTCCATTCTGGGAACTGAATGTGTGTGGTAGCTGTCCTTTACCTAGCTTGTTGGGAACACAGAGGTTCTCGGTTAAGGGCACTGGCCAACCTATGTATATTGTGGGAGGTACTTATTCCAACTCAGTTTTCCATTGCAAACTGCCTGTACCTTGAAACTGACTGTAGAAAGCATGTTGAGAATTCAGGGTAACTCTTTCTAGATGTACCATTTCCCTTTGTGCTAGATGAATGTACGATTCACCTAATGTTCCATTTTGGGATCCAAATGTGTGTGGAAGTCATTCTTCACCTGTGTTGTTTGTAGCTCACAGTTTTTCGGTTAATGACACTGGCCTACCTATATATGTAAGGGGAGACAATCGCTCCAACTTGGTTTTCCAGTGCAAAAGCCTTTACCTTGAAACCTGCTCTAGGAAATATGCTGAGAAATCATGGTTAGTATTTTCAGAAGTACTCTTGTCCTTTGTGCTAGCTCAATGAATGCTTCTCCACCTGTCACATTCTGGGATCCAAATGTATGTGTAAGCCACCCTTCACCTACCTTGTTGGGAAAAAAGGGTTTCTGGGTTAGGGGTAATGGTCTACCTGTAATAAAAATGGAGTGAATCACTCCAACTCGGTTTTCCAGCACAAACTGTGTTTACATTGAAACCATCCCTAGAAATCATGCTGAAAAATCAGGGTAGGTTTTTCTAGAGGTAGTCTTGCACTTTCTGCTTGATGAATGAACACTTCTGCACATCTTTAGTTCTGGGGTCAGACTGTGTTTGGAAGCAGCCTTTCACCTACTTTATTCTAAATGCAGTGTTTTTCGGTTAGTTGCATTGGCCTACCTATTTATAGAAGGGGAGGCACTCACTCTAACTTGGTTTTCCAGAGCAAACTGCCTTTACCTTGAAACCCACTCTAGGAAGCATGCTGAGAAGTCAAGGTACTTGTTTCTAGATGTACATTTGCCCTTTGTGTTAGCTGAAAGAAAGCTTCTCCACATGTTCCATTCTAGCATCCGAATGTGTGTGTGTAAGGCAACTTTCACCTACCTTGTTCAGAACACAGAGTTTCTGGTTTAGAGGCACTGGCCTACCTCTGTATGTAAAAAGGGGAGTGACTCTCTCCAACTTAGTTTTCCAGCAAAATTGCGTTTACTTTGAAACCCTCTCTAGGAACCATGTTGAGAATTCAGGGTGTTTCTAGATATGTCCACGCCCTTTCTGCTGCAAGAATGAACGCTTCTCCACTTGTTCCATTCTGGGATCTGAAAGTGTGTAGAAGCAGTCTTTCACCTACACTTTTGTGAAAATAGTTTCTGGGTTAGTGGAACTAGCCAAACTTTATATATAAGTGAAGAACACACTCCAACTCGGTATTCCAGCACAAACTGCCTTTACCTTGAAACCAGCTCAAGGAACATGATGAGAAAGGATAAGTGTTTCTAGATGTAATCTTGCCTTTTGTGCTCGGTGAATGAACGCTTCCCTACATGATTCATTCTGGTATCCAAATGTGTGTCAAATCCTTCATTCACATACCTTGTTCTGAGCACAGAATTTCTCGGTTAGTGGCACTGGCCTGCCTATATATAAAAGGGGAGTCACTTGCTCCAACTCGGCTTTACAGAGCAAACTGGCTTTACTTTGAAACCAGCTTCAGGAAACATGCTGAGAAATGAGGGTAATTGCTTCTAGATGTACCCTTTTCTTTTGTGCTACGTGAATGAACGCTTCTTCACATGTAACATTCTGAGATTCATCTGTGTGTGGAAGCCTTCCTTCAACTACATTTTTATGAACACAAAGTTTCTCGGTTAGTGGCACTGGCCCACCTGTACATATAAGGGAGGCACTCTCTCCAACTGTTATCCAAAGCAAACGGCCTTTACTTTGAAATCGGCTGGAGGAAACATGCAGAGAAACCAGGGTATGTGTTTCTAGGTGAACCCTTGTCCTTTGTGCTAGATAAATGAACACACCTCAACATATTGCATTCCGACATCCCAATGTGTGTGGATGCTGTCATGTAACTACCATGTTGGGAAAACAGAGTTTCTGGATTAGGGGGTCTGTCCTACCTTTATATATAATGGGAGGCACATGCTCCAACTTAGTTTCCCAGAGCAATCTGCCTTTAACTTGAAACGGCTTGAGGAAACATGCTGAGAAATCAGGGTAAGTGTTTCTAGATGTACCCTTGTCCTTTGTGCTAGATGAATGATCGGTTCTACACATGTTCCATTCTGGGATCTGATTGTCTGTGGAAGCCGTCCTTCAACTACCCTGTTGGTAACACCTAGTTTATGGGTTAGTGACACTGGCCTACCTATATATATAAGGGGAGACACTCACTCCATCTTTTTTTTTTCAGCACAAACTTCCTCTCCCTTGAAACCAGCTCTTGGAAACTTGCTGAGAATTCACATTGTTTATACTTGTACCCTTCACTTTCAGTCTAGCTGAATGAAGGCTTTCCCACATGTTCCATTTTTTGATCCAAATGTGTGTGCAAGCTGTTATTCACCTACCATGTTGGGAACAAAAATTTGTTGTGTTATGTTGACAGGCCTTCCTAAATACATAATGAGAGGCACTCTATCTAACTCGGTTTTCCAGCTCAAACCTCCTTTAGCTTCAAACCATCTCTACAGAACTTGATTTTTATTTCAGGGTAATTGTTTCTAGATATACCGTGCCTATTCTGGCTAAATGAATGAACTCTTCTCCACATGTTCCAATCTGGGATCTGAATGTGTTGGAAGCTGTCCTTCAACTACCTTGTTGGAAACAGACTTTCTTTGTTAGGATGACAGGCTTACGTATGTACATAGGGGAGCAATCACTCCAAATCAACTTTCCAGCACAAACTGCCTTAATTTGAAACTTTCTCTAGGAAACATGCTGAGAAATCAGAGTATGTGTTTCTAGATATATTTATGTTTTACATGAATTTCTATGATTCATTTTGAGTTATTTTTACATAAGGTGTAAGTCTTAGGTCAAGGTTCATTTTTTTCTATGCATATCCAATTGTCCCAGTAACTTTGGTTGAAAAGACTTTTCAAAAGTTGCTTTTTGTATCTTTGTCAAAAATCAGTTTCCTGTTCTTGTGTGGGGGCTATTTCTGGGTTTTCTATTCTGTTCCATTGACTTATGTGTCTATTGACTAATATAAATTTTATGTAATGGTTCTAAATATTTCCTACTATACAATCTAGTCGCCTGTCTACTGTAGTCTCCTGTTCATTGCTGTCCTCAACCAGGGACTCTTATCATTATGTTCCTGGTGTACGTTTTTTGCTTTGGGGTTTGTTTTTTATTTTTGGTGTATAAAGAAGATATAGAGAATCATGAATATTATTCTATTTAATGGTATTTTGTGAATTTCCTTGTGAAGAATTTGGTCTCTTTATTAAGCTTTCTTAGAGGGAAAGCCCTCAGCTTCACCATTAAGTATATTAGCTGTGGGCTTTTCATATGTATCATTTATTATGTTGAGGTAGTTATCTTTTATTCCTAGTTTGTTAAGGGTTTACATAATTAAAAGGTGTTAAATTTTGTCAAATGCTCTTTCTGCATAAATTGAGATGATCATGGGTTCCCTTCATCTTTATTCTGCTACTGTGGTATATTAAATTGATTAATATTTGTATGTTGAACCATTCTTGCATTCCAGGAATAAATTCCACTTGGTCACAGTGTATAATACTTACAAACGTGCTGTTAAATTGTCTGCTGATATTTTCTTGAGAATTTTCATCAGGGATATTGGTCTGCAATTTTTATAGTGTCCTTGTCAGGATTTGGTATCAGTGTAATGCTGACAGCATAAAATGAGTCTGGAAATGCTCCATCCTCTTCAAAGTTTTGGAAGAGTTTGGGGGAGAATTAGTGTTAATTCCTCTGTAAATGTTTGGTAGACATCACAAGTGAAGTCTTCTGGCCCTGAGCTTTTATTTGTTGGAAGTTTTTTGATGATTGATTCAATCTCCTAACTAGTTTTGGATGTTTAGATTTTCTATTTCTTTGTGGTTCAGTCTTGGTAGGTTTTGTGATTCTAGGAATTTGTCCATTTCATCTGAGATATCCAAATTTTTGGTGTAAAATTTTTCATAATGCTTTTATAATACTTTTTATTTCTGTAAAATTTATTGTAATATCCCTTCTTTCATTTATGATTTTAGTTATTTGAGTCTGTTTCCTTTTACCATAGTCAACCTAGCAAAAAGTTTGTCAATTTTGTTTATGTTTTCAATAAAGCAACTCTTGGTTTTATTGATTTTTCTCTGTAGCTTTTCTATTCTCATTTTGAGTATCTCTGCTTGAATCTTTATTATTAAATTTCTGCCACTAGTTTTGCATTTACTTTGTTCTTTTTTAGTTTTTAAGTTGTAAATTGTTGATTTGGGAATTGTTCTTTTTTTAATATAAGCATTTGCAGGTATAAATTTCCTTCTTAGTACTACTTTTGCAGAATCCCTTAGTTCTGTATGCTAAGTTTTCATTTTCACTTGACTCAGTTTTCCTAAATTTTCTTATGGTTCCTTGTCTGACCCATGGGTTGTTTAAGGGTGTTAATTCCTCACATTAGGGGATCTTCACAGTTTTTCTCTGCTACTGATATCTAGTTTCATTCCATTTTGATTTAAAAGATTATTTGTATGATTTCAAACTTTTTAAATTTATTGAGACATTTTTGTGGCCTGACATATAGTGTAACCTGGAGAATATTCCATATAAATTAGAGAACAATGTGTTTTGCTGTTTTGTGAAGTGAAGTTTTCTATATATATATCTCTTAGATTCAACTGATCTATAATGTTGTTCAAGCCGCCTATTTCCTTATTGACCTTCTGTCTTGTTGTTCTACATATTATTGAAAGTGTGTTATTGATGTCTCCTACTATTATTGTAGAGCTGTCTACTTCTCCCTGCAATTTTGTCAATGTTTGCTTCATATATTTAGGAGCTTTTATGTTTGTTACATATATCATTATAAATTATAATTGTATAACAACTCAATTGAAAAATAGGCAGGAGACCTGAATAGACATTTTGCCAAATAAGACATACAGATGGCCAACAAGCACATGCAAAGATGCTCACCACAACTAATAATCAGAGAAATGCAAATCAAACCCACAATGAGGCATCACCTTTCACCTGTCAGAATGGTCATCTAAAAGAACCCAAATAACAAATGTTGGCAGGGATATGGAGAAAAGTAATCCCTCATATGCTGTCAGTGAGAATGTAAATTGGTGTAGCCATTGTAGAAAACAGTATGGAGGTTCCTCAAAAAGCTAAAAATGGAACTACCATTTGATCCTTGGTGTATATATATATAGATCATATATACACACACACATACATAGAATGGAATACTAATCAGCCATAAAAAATGAAAATTTGCCATTTACAACAACATGGATGGACTTGCAGGGTATTATGCTTGGTGAAATGAGGCAGACAGAGAAAGACAAATACTGTATGATATCACTTATACGTGGAATCTAAAAAATACAACAAAGTATAAACTAGTGAATATAACAAAAGAAACAGACTTGTAGAGAACAAACTAGTGGTTACCAGGTTACACTGTTTGTCTTTGTGTTGCTTTGTTAAGTGACTGTGCTAGTTTGTCATCATTCAGGATCATCATGGTGTGCTTAAATAACACATTACTCATAATAATTGAATCATCTTACTTTTTGGAACTCTTAAGAGTTTCTTCATTTCTAACATATGAGAGTTTTCTCCTGCACAGTGAAAAAAAGTGACAATGAATATATGTATGTTCATGTATAACTGAAACTTGTGTTCTAAACTGGAATTTGACACAACACTGTAAAATGACTATTACTCAGTAAAAAAAAATTTAAAAAGAGAAAAAGAAGAAAAAAAGAAACTTTTTTAATACAAAATAAAGCACTAAAATATAAAATAGAGAAAAAAAAAGAGATTTCTCCTGGATCCATCTCCCTGTACTCACTTGAAACTCTTATTTTAAAATGTTGCTTTATGGTTTGGTTTGAAGTTTCTAACCCTAGTCTGTATTAACTTTTATAACTTTTCCATTTTAAAGTTTATCTGAAAAGAAAACTAGAAAAAAAAAAACCCTCTGGCAGCTGTGATATCAAACAGAATTATATTACAATAAAAGTCTTACAAAAGATGAAATGCATTTTTAAACACCTGTAAACAGAACTTACCTGCATGAGGTATGGTTACTAAGCCTAATATATGGATTTTCCTTGCTTCTGCTTTGAAGTCCATGATGCTGAACCAGCAGAGGGTGTTGTTGTTTTGTCCCTCCATGGTGTCAGGCAGGTGGTCCCTCTATGGTGGTACAAAGAATGACCAGCAATACACCAGACAGGAAATCGTGTCTGGTGTGAAAGTGATGAACATGGCCTATGTTGGGAAGAAAACAGTAAAGGGAGCTTTACTTTAGAGCCTTTTTATTTATGGTCAACAGACAAGCCAGAATTTCAATTTCAGCAGTAGATTTTTTTTTAAGATTCAGAAAACTTAATTCTTTCCTGTAAACTGAATATAGATAGTGAATGTCTTAAAATCTTTGAGCAACTGCTTTAAAGTAGAATAGTTAATTTGCTTTTGGTCTTTAACTTAAGGGAATATCCAGAAGTCCAGCGGCATTTCAAAAGCAAGGGCTTGATCCTTGCCTATTACATTTTTTAAGCACAGTAAGAATAACTGTAGACTAGGGTACTGTGGATAACTCAAGAGCTACTTGGATATGTTATATGAAAGTTATATTATCAAAAATTAGAAATATCATGAAAATCAATCAACCTTGGAGATCAATTTGGTATAATTTATTCTTTAATAATGTAGATTTAGATAGCCCTTTTGTATTTGTAACACTTATGAAGATAAGTTGGCTTTATATATCTCCTTTGTAGATAAATGATTAAAAATTTGATTTTTTTATCATTTGCTTCTTAAAAATAGAATATTAATTGCATAAAATATATTTTCCTTCAAATTCATAATTTTTCCCTATACTATCTTCACTTGTTTAGATAATTGAACCCACAATCTGATTTATTTTAAACACTCAGTATTGCTTCTGTCAGTTGCTTTATTAGATAGCAAGAATTCTTTATTATTTTTAATAAAATGCACTAGCAGGAAACTATACTGGGATTCTTCCATTCACAGAGTCAAGCAATGATACCTGTTTTGTTAGATCAAGTGTCTAAGCCTCTCAACTTCCAAAAGATTACATGGACAAAGTTAAAAAAGTCATAAGTGATCAACTAACAAAATTTAACATGTTCCTTGATTAAAAGTATAAATATGGGTCAATCTTAAATTCGGATGTAAAGCTTTTATGAATTACATGAGTTTTCTCCAAAATTCTTTAATTTGGGCTTTAAACCCTCCAGTAAAAAACTGGTTTGAAGGAAGAAGAAACTCGAAAATAGATTCAATCCAAATTCTATGGGAATAAACAAAGCTAAATGTTTCAGTCATTTTTTGAAGCAGAACAGATATGTTTTCTGCACCATATGATTTTAATAGTATTCATCTTAACATACAGTTTAGACACCATGAGACCACAAGCCAACAAACAAGATCTCAGGCAAATCAAAAAAAACAACTAAGGGGATTTTCTATTGCAAAATTTCCCCCAACTAGAACTGTAATAGAGGAGAACGAATCTGATGCCATATTGGATCTGTTCCTTTACTTTGAAGCACTGTGCCCTGTTTTCCAGGCTTAATCTTGCTGGCTCTGCATCTTTTGTAAAACAACGTTGCCTTTAGCCTAAAACCTACAGGAAAGCCTATTCTCGGGGCTCTGAACTTTAAGGATGTTAGCACTTCTGCACTTAGGCAGAGATGGCAAGTTGCAAAATAGAGAATAACCGTTGTTTTGTTGGAGGTTTACAGGGACACCATAGCCTGACCCACATGGATGGCTACAAGAACAAAGAATGCCTGCAGCAAGAAGTTTGCACAATCAACCACACCCCCTCTCCTTTTTAGTTTAAAAGGAGCCTGAATTCTGACTTGGGCAAGATGGTTCTCCAGGACATTAGTCCCCCATCTTCTTGGTCTGCCAGCTTTCTGAATAAAGTTACTATTCCTTGCCCCAAAACCTCATCTCCTGATTTATTTATTTATCACTGTTGGGCAGTGAGCAGAACAAGTTTGGCCTCGGTAACAGAACCAGCTTTGTCATTTCCTCTGTTGTGAAATCTCTCTGGGTGTACACGTGCTTGCCTGGTGGTTGTGGTGGTGGTGGTGATGGTGTTGGTGGTGGTGGTAAGCAAAAATATTTCACTTCTCCTAGATTTCAATAGGCTAAAATTTCCTGTTATTTAATTCAACTCTAGACTTTTACATAATCACCTGCAGATGTGCTTCTGGAAGCTACAAAAATTCCAACAAGGAAAGCAATTCTATTGTCTCCTGACAAGATACTTTTCCTCAAAACTGAGCAGCTCTGAAATACACTGCGGGAGTACAGATAGATGAAGTGTGCTTCATTTCCCATGCTGTTCCAACACAATTTTCCACTTATATCAAAGTAAATTAAAATCAGCCTTCAATAGCAGATGCTCTAGCATGATACAATAATGTCAATTTCACTTATTTATTGAGCCAGAGCAGCTTTAGAATAAATTATTTGATACCAAACTCCTGCTTGATGCCCTGTCTTCTCCCTGGTGGCTAATTTCTTCTTCTTACTTCCTTAAAGTTCTACTGTTATGGGAAGTTAGCCTTTACTATGCACATTTGATTGGGAAGGCACAAATTAAATACGTGAGGGGATGACATACATGTTTAATTCTTACTTATACATATATACAAGCACACAGGACCTGTGTCTTGGAAGATGTCATTTCCTAATGTGGGCAAGAGGATGGTCTATAGTACAATCAATGATCTAAAAGCAGTTTTCTAGGGTATAATAAAGCAATGCCTGAGTTATAAGGCAGAACAACTACTGGATATGGATCAGTGGCACCAATCAGTGGGTGCACGTGTGTACACAAACACGCCATGCACATGGAGCAGCCTTGGAGACAATCCATCTGTGTTGATGGAGCAAAGCCATGCTAGGGTGATGAGGAAAAAGTGCCTAATACAATCAAACCAGGACACCTGAGTAATGGGTAATAGGAGTCAATTGAATTTTCTGGTTAGCTGAAGGTGAAACAAAAACACTTTTAGTTACAAATGTCATTGCTAAAAATTTCCTTAAAGCACGGGAGCCCGCTTTCCTGCCTTGCTTAGTGTCATATGACATATTAAACATGACAGATTCATACTTCTCTGAATGTGGAACTGGAAAGGCCTCGCTGTCATATTTCTGAACATTAGTCTATGTTTTGCAGCACAGTGGATACTGAAAATGGGGCAATTTGAGTGAATGGAAATGGACATAATCTAGCAGTCATTGTCTGTGTGTGATTTGCCAACTTTCTCCAAAAAGTAGGGGTAGCAAGCAAATCAGATAAAGTGAGTGTTTTTGGGGTGGGGAGTCAGGTGGGCTGACAGCTAAGTGGTCCCAGGAATCTTGTTTTACTGTGTAAAATTGTGACTATGATCCAGACAGTGACACATTGTCAAATTCTTGTGCCTGTAGCTTTGATACCTGGACAAGTCTGTGCAGCCAATTTTATCGATGGTGCATAATGAAGATAACTAACATTCCCTGAGGACCAGGTTGTGTGACTTCCATGCATTGACTCACTGAATTCCCTAAGCACTCTTTGTGGTACATAACAGTTTTAAAATATGCGGCAGGGAATTATTCTGTTTACAGATGATAAAATGAAGCTGTGAACAGTTGAAGCCTGGCCCGAAATCATGCAGATGGGAATCTGCCAAGCTGGGAGCTGAGCTCGGGCCAGACTCTAAAACCTGAAGTGCCCAGCAAGTCCCCTAACCCAGGAACCTGGCCCACAGCCACTGCCAGGCCCTGTTCTGTTTCTATGAATGCTCATGGGAAAATGCCAGGGGCTCAGGGCCAGTGTGACTTGATTAAGAAATTCAAACTGCAACAGCCTTTTGTTGGGGACTGTAATCTGGGAGTGAAATTGGCAGTGTAGTAAGGGAGGAAACAGCCCTGGTTGTAAGGGTATTTCTAGGGAAGTAGGTTCCCTG
The DNA here is from genome assembly GCF_048773025.1 of Camelus bactrianus. Taxonomy (NCBI): domain Eukaryota; kingdom Metazoa; phylum Chordata; class Mammalia; order Artiodactyla; family Camelidae; genus Camelus; species Camelus bactrianus. Next base: position 84,302,825 of record NC_133546.1, on the reverse strand, counting down.
ATGGGCTGGCATGGGAATCTGTGGTTGTGAGCCCCCAGTTGCCCTGTGGGAGTGGAGGCAGGGAAGGAGAGAGATTCTTCAGACTGGTCATAGTCAATACAGTTTGTAAACAGCTGAGTTCTGTTCCCTCACAGCTCAGACACATTCAGGGCATGAGGATGCTTAGCTAATGAACAACAGTGTGTAGTAAAGGCCAAGAGTGGGGTGGGGAGGAGATATGTGACCACCCCCTGGAAGGACCTCTGCCCCAGGGGACCAGGAAGGTAATGAATGTTTGGGGATGCACAAAGTGTTTATATGGCCTCATCAGGTAGTTCCCACTTTAAACTGATAGTCTGGACTATATGGTAAAATACGGTGGAATGACTGCTCTTATTTTAGGTTCTACAAACTCTTAAACAGATAGATTTGTATCTCCATTATACAAGCACTGCTGGGTAACCTTTATATTCATGTTAGGATCAAAAGAGTGAGTACTTATTAATATTATTATCATGCTTCTACTGAATTAACACTCCAGCAACAGTATAATGGTCCCACTTCTTAACAACTGCCTCTGTAAGAGCCCTTGTAAGTCACAAATAATAATTATAAAGAAAATATATTAAAATAATAATTACAGTTACAACAACTATGTTATTTTTAACGATGATAGTGTTAGCATCTCCCTCTCATATTAAACAATACCCAACACTGGATTCCTTAGGAAGGACCGCTAATGCATTTTTGGACTTTTCAAGGTCTTCACCGTGTGAAGCCTTTTTACTCACTTTGGTCCACCACAGCCAGAATTGCTGTTCCTTGCATGATGGGCAGCCACGATCTGATGTCCTGGCCTTTTTCTGGCACCATGCATCTCTACTGGGTAGTCAAGTTTCCACGTGTCCACTCTGATTTCCAATATATTGTTCCCCAGAATTAACAGAGGGGCCGGTGGAAAAGAGGCCACAAATAAGGTGGTGAATCCAAGTTGAATAACTGTTGAAGGAATGGACACACATCATGGAGTGGTGGATGGATGGAAGGACAACATATATTCCTTTACTCCTGTAAAGAGAGGGGGGCAAATGGTGAACAAAATCCCAAAGAGAAAAGACGGTCATGGTAATAATAATGTTCAATAGTGAAAGAAACCAAACAAAAGACAAATATAAAATCTCTGGGAAGACGACTAATTACAACCTGTTTCTTTCACGTATATACCCTTAATAGGAATAACATACTTAAAAATCTTTAACCAACCATAGTTATTTGCTGATAATAAACTTGGGAATCTTGAAGCATATTATTCATTCTCAGTGTTGAAATAATACAATCTTGGAAGATGATTTGTAATTGAGGATTAAAAAAAGAATATTGTGGAAGTATCTAACAATTTAAATAGAAATAAGAAATGTACCTTTGGGAAAGCTATGCATAGAGAATGTTGGAGGAAATATGCTGCAAATAGGCAAGTGAGCAAGCTCCCTTGAGTCTGGGAAGGTGAGTGCAGCACATCCAGAGAGTCTATGAAGTTGTTACAAGTCACAGAAAGGTATGCAATTAAAGTGTCTTCATAAGCAAAATATCCTTATTCAGGAATGTTTATATTGATATTTCTATGGTCTGTGTGGTCACAGGAAGTGAAAATTATGGTGGTGGCTTGGAAGTACTTTTCTCTTTGTCTGTAAATTACATGGCGTTGTTACAGATGGGGCAGCAGAGACCTGTGGTAAGCTGTTCCATGGGGTGGGGGAGCAGTTAGAAATGATAAGGCCAGAGATCTAAAAGACTTTTAGACCCTCCCCTCCTAACTGGCAGACCTTTAAAGTAAACTAGCACAGGTATGCAACTAAGACAGTGGATGAGAGGCAAATTTATGGTCCCTATAGGGTTACTGCTCAGCCAAGGGATAGGGACCTCTCATGCCAGGAACGGCAAGACCGTGGATGGGGTGGATGGGTAAGAGGAGCTGACGTTTGCTTCTGACCTGAGAGGCAGGGTTGTGTTGCAGAAAAGCAGACAGTGTTGGAAAGATGCAGCAGCTCCACAGCCCAGAAGGTGCTGTCATATTCAGGGAGGTCAGAGAGGCAAGAACCAGAGTTAGTGATGCCACAAAGTCAGCAGCGTGGCAGCAGTGATGTCAGTATCTGTGTCCGTAACCCATCTAACCCTACATGAACTAATCTGCCTACAGGGGCCAGGTAAGTAACAGAAATGTGTGGAGTGGGTTCACTTACTGGCAAATTGGCAAGTGGATATCCTAATGAAATGCACTGCTCACAATCACCATATTGGAAAGTGGGCCTCACACTGTCAGATCTCCTTCTCATTCAAGAGAAGCTAGAAATTAAGACTTTATTAGAAATCAACCCAGATCAAATCCCAGAAATCATTTATAATGAAAACAAAGGCACAGACTATTTAGAAATAAATTAGTGAAACATGTTAAGATGGTTCTGATAAATGAGTTAAAAAAAGAAAGAAAAATAAAGATGGTTGAATGAACAGTAGAATGCACCATAATCTTCATTGGGTAGACTCAAATTTGAGTGACATAGCACACTTTATTTCCAAAATAAATTTAGAATCTGAATGCAAATTTAGTTAATAATCCCAAATGGATTTAAGAAAAAAAGCTGAAAGATGATGCTAAAGTTCTTCCAGAAAAATACACAAATATACAAGTAAAATAATGAGGAGGGATGCTTGAATTGGTAATATTAGGGACCTTCTGGAAAAGGATAAATTAGGACCAACTCTAGGAGGTATTAATCTATGGTCATGGAAACAGTTTAGAAATAGTGCACTGAGATTATGAATGAAATAGAATACATTTCAAGAACAGATGTGGATATTTATGAGATTTCAGTAATATTATAAAACTGACACTTCAAATCAGTGGATTAAACTATTGAATTAGCTAAATCATTGGAAGTCCTGGTAGAGTGCCCTCACTTTTGACATTAAAATAAATTCCAGACAGCTTTTTTTAATTAAAAACTGGAACACCAGAAAAAAACCCCAACATGATTTAATCTGGTCAGATATTGAAGCGAGAAGAACTTTCTAAAAAGCTTTTGGAACAAAGACCAACAACAACAAAGGCCTAGCAACTCAGCAAGGCCAGAAAAGCCCACTGTAAAACAAAACTAACCCTCACCTGACCTTCTCTCACGGCCCTGTATTGCTCTCTGATACTTTATACACTTTATTCTTCCCTTTAAATTCCAGTTTCTTGGGGAAGTACATGCGCTGATAACTCCTCCAGGGCTCAGAGCCCTGCATCCCCCACGGCCCTCACCACGGCACTGAGAAGGAGTTGCACTGTCGGTGGCTGTGAGTTCCAAACCAGTGGGCGTTTTCAGTAACTGTTTATTTGATTACCAGGTAGATTTTGCTGTGGACAAATAATTTCCTCTCTGTGGAATGTTCTTTCCCCTTGAATTTGGTTTTACTTAAATAAAATTAAAAAGCCCAGGCAGATATACACAGATCAGTTTTTTAAAGGCTACCTAAGTATAGTTCTCCTCCATTTCCCCAGTCTTGGCAATTAAAGGTCGGCTTTAGCTCTTGCTTTTTTACCCCACACACCCACCTTTCTCACTATGCTTCTTTTAGTCAGTGTTCAAATCCCTCTTAAGCCAGGTTACAGTCTTCCCTGTGTTGCTTCAACAAGTTTTCTCCCAACTGCTCTGCGATTCTTCTTTCTCTTGGTGGATTTCTCTTCTTCCACTTGCCATGTACATGGCCATTTTCCCCAGGGCCTCGTCTTCAATCCTCTGCCTGGCAAGACTGAATCATGCCAATGGACTCACCCACAGCTCCCCTGAGCTCCTGACTTGTGAATCCAGCTTAACAACGGACATCACCCCTCAGATGTCCCATAGACAATTCACACTCAAAATGCCACACACAGAACCATCTCCTAGAAACCAGCTCCTCCCCTTACACTCCTCCTGCAGATCCGCTCTCCGGATGGGTCGCTGGAAGGTCATCTCAGCAGCTCTGTGCCCCGCCGCCATGCAGTCACCTCTGCAGCAGTTACCACTTCTGCCGCCCATGTCACTATCCCTCTGCCCAGGGCCTCTCTGCAGGCGTGTGCCACTTGTTGTCAGGGTTACCTGGGGTGGCCCCCTGAAGTAACATTTCCCCCAAATATGGGCCTCCCCCCAAAATAGTATCTTCCATTCTGCTGCCAGAATAACCAGATCTTCTCCAACATAAACATTATGCAATTCTCTTGCTTACAAATATTCCAATATATACTTGTTTCTTTAAGGATACATAAAGTATACTCATCATGACAGAGGCCTTGTGTACCTGATATTCTCACCTGTGGATACTTTGTTCTAGCCCTACTTGTTCTTCAGTCTGGCCAAGCTTCTTCATGCCCGTGTACTCTTATATGTCTCCACCTCTCTGCATGAAGTGTCCACTTTCTCTACCACATGTTAGAGAACTAACTTCCATTCATCTTTCAAAATTCAGTTCAAATATCTCCAGGTCTAGGAAGTCCAATTTGTGTTCACCTGCTTAGTAATCCATCAACTACTCGCCATGCCTCACCTGGCCTGGGGAGTGCAGACACCAAGTCTTACCTGTCTTGGTCTCCCCAGCAGTTGATAGTTTTTGGCATAGCAGGTGCTCAATGTTTGTTGGGTGGATAAATGAATGAGTGAGTAAAGAGATGAGCGGTCTACAATCCCCCCAGTTACTCAGCTGCCATTTTGGAAAGTTCATTCTGCAGAGACAAGGAAATCTCAGTGCAGGTGGTGGGCAGACAGAGCAGAGGTGAGGGCGTGGGGGAGACAGGCCTGGTCCTGGAGAGCGCAGAAGAGGTGTGGATGGGATAGCACTGGAGAGAGAGGGAATGAAGGGGGCGGGCGCAAGGAGATGTTGAAGAACAACTGATATTAACTGTAGTAAATTAAAAGGAGAACATATTATATGAAGGGAAGATCAAGTTAACACAGCACAGGTGGAAGAGGCAGTACCAGAGACAAAGAGGTCTCACTTCATCATTCACTGCATTTCACTTATGGCACCTGCCCTCTGGGAAGGCATCACCAAATTCTTGACAGACTGGTGTTTGTGTTGTGGGTGCTCTAAGTACAAAAAGGTATCTTATGGCTTCCAGATTTTAAGAATGATAGATTATTTCTCTTATGTCCCATGTCTGAGTTCTCAGACAGCAGGATCATTTGCTGGTGGGGGGAGAGCTATTGTGGTTAACAACTCATGATTACTCTAATAATCTCAAAGGATGGTAGGGAATTCACTAAAGCAACTAAAAGAGAAATTTCACTCAAAAAATCATATGCCATATAGAATCTTGTGGGGGCCTTGAGGGCAATGTTACCGCCAACTCATCTAAGAGTTGTACGTGAGTGTGTTGAAACTCCAAGATCAAGTCACTTAAACACGTATGAGAACCAGGGTCCAGGCTGTGGTGCTCTGGACATGGACAGGAAGATGCAAAGCCTTACTACTGCCTCCAACAGGATCAGTCCAGCCGAGAAGCACAATGGACATGGACACAATCACACACCATCAAGAGAAGAATCAAGTGCAATTCATGCCTAGAGAGGAGAGCAGAAAATCGCTAAAAAGTGGAGGGGTTCCTGCCAAGGATTGGCAAGAATACTTCCAGGCAGAAAAGCAGAGAAAGGTACTTCAGGCGAAGGAGTATAGGGTTGGTGTCTGGGTGCGAGGCCTAATGAAGCACGGGTGGAGGGCTCCAGGATCACCTCTCAGAAGCTGTTCCCCTTCAGCAGCTAAGAGGTATAACTAAAAAGGCAGGTGGGGTGTCATTAATGATCATGGGGAAACCTGGGAGGAGGAAACTGAGGTCAGGAGATCATCACCAAAGGCACTTTATTTTAGAGGAACAAAAATAATTCAAAAAGCAATTGGAAATTCTATCTCCCATGAACCAAAAGAACAAAAAATAGGTTTCACTCCAGCGTTGAAAACAGAATAACAGACTGCCTACTCTCAGAAATGGATTGAATTTTCTAATTCATTATGGATTATTTAGATAATAGGAAAACTAATAAATCTGAAAAATCTCTCTAGAATTGATGTTACTCCATCCTGTTTTGCAGGGTAGGGGGAGGCTGAATTATTTAATTGGTATTTTAATGAGACTATAAAGTTCTAAAAGTCCTATCAATTTCTCCTGAAAGCCTACAATTTTTCCTTTCAATTCCCTTTATTTGACTTAACTAGAACAATAAATTTTTTCCAAGGCTTTTTCTGTGTGTGTTAAATTAATAAATGCTATGCTGCCCCCAGAATGTTGTTGTTATTATTAATGCTGATAATAGCTCCAATAAGAAATATTTATAATTATGACTCATTTTGGAATAACAGGTCATTGGCTTATAGTCCTTTTGAAAATAAGCAATATAAACGAGCATAACTTCTACACCAGGGACTGCAGCTGCACCTTTAATGGAACCAGGTCATGAAAGACAGCAAAAGCAAAAATGTAACTCAAATCAGACCCCAGGCCACAAAGCATCACTGACTGAAGATGCCACAAGATGACCTTTCACTCACTGAGGGAACCAGATGCGTTTCCATGTATAATGTATTTTTTTAAAAGCAATTATTTTATATATAGAATGTGATTTAGGAAAAAAAAACCCTTCCTCTATCTCTAGACTTATAAACCGGAAGCACAAAGGGGTGCCTTTGCAGACATGAACCCTCATGCATAAATGCAAAGACTATTGGCCAAAATCCTTTTCTGTCTCCTAAGCTAAAAAAAAAAAACTAATTCAAGGCAGTGGTGAGCTGAAAGGGCTCAGATAGAAAACGTGCACATCATCAGCTTTCTAGTAGATAAAAGTGTCCCATGCATAATAGAAAAGATGACGTTTCCTATGGAAATCTATTTTAAGATACAACCATTTAAAGGCAACTGAGATCTCAAAACCAAGCTCAACCAAAGAGAAACAGAGCCCAAGCAAATGTACAGAAATGGACAAAGACATTGGAGAAGGAGGGGATCTGTGCTTAACCGATATTTGAGATCAGCAAGTTCATCCTGAATTCAAGCCAGTGATGTGCCATGAGGTCACTCAAGGAACCAGGCAGAAACCATCGGTCAGAAGAATGTGAAAAGGAACAATGTGAAAGGCAGGTGTGAGATGTGGAAGGGGTGACCCTGTGAACCTTGCTGCCATGACGCAGGATGCTCTTGCGGGTTTTCTGCACAGGCTGGTGGGGTCACATGACTCTGTTTAGAAGGATATCAGCCAACAGCTGTGCCACATGGGCTACATGAATATTCCACTTCATTCCTTGGCAGTAAATCTTCAGCTTTGTACAACATAAATGTTGACAAAGATACACAGAGGCACCCTATTTGAAAGCCTGACTGCATAATTGCATCTAATGGAGAAAAGCGGGCTCCGTTTCGGTATGATGGTCATTGTTTGGCTCAGTAACCGACGCTTCTGAGACCCAAAACATACTCTAGTATAACTGACAGCACCGAAGTCTCCACTGATGACTTACTCATTGCAAGGTATTCATAAAATAACCCCAGTTTGCCCATGGGCTGCAGATGGCAGTACCGTTCCCATCGTGGGGTGGTCTGTTCTGCTTCCGAAACTGCGGCACCATTAGATTCATGACCCAGATGCCAAACAGATCAAATTATAAAGCAGGATATTATCAGACCAAGGTCATGAAAGTATTACTGACAGTTCAAGCTGAACACATCATCTTCCCAAGAATTTAATTTCTTGTTTTCAGGATAAATTTCTTTTCATTGCTGCCACCCTACCCCCAAACATTGTGAAAACTAGTCCTGACTACGTATCTGTGTTTACCAAAACTGTAATGACTGCTAATTTATCTCCTACCTCCTTTTCAGGTGGGCATTTTAGCTTTTAGAAGATACCTTCCCTCATTTGTCTTTTTTCTCCCATTTCTCTGCTATTATCCACCATGGCCTTTCCAGTCTGAAAATCGTCAGAGAAAATAAGTAAAAGAAAGAAAGACAGGGTCTGTGAGCTGGTGATAAGTGCTGTGGAGGAAAATAAAGGAGGACGAGGAATTTGTGGTAGGGAGGATTGGGGATGGTGCAGTGACCTTTGAATAAGGCAAAGAAGGAGGCAAAAGGGTGGGCAGAGAGAACAGTTATCACAGGCCTGGAGGTCCCTCACGCTGGACAGACAGCATGGAGACTGGTGTCGTCCAGAGCAAACAGGAAATCAGTGGTGGTTTTGGTGGTGGAGCCTAAGAGACCACAGTGAGGATGTGGGCATTTTTCCCTCTGTAGGAATTGGAGAGCCATGGAGGGTCACCGAGCAGAAAAGTGTTACTCTAACTTTGGATCAAACAGGTCCAAGGCCCTAATTTAAGCAGAATAAATCAAGGGTCAGAGAAGTGACATGCCGCCTCAAAGTCAGTGCAGAGCTTAAAAGAAACACAGCCTCGACTTACAGCCCAGTGCTCTGTCCCCTCCTGGATGCTGTCCCACAGAGCTGTCTCTAAGGTTATCTTTTTTCCTCACTCAGAGGCTTGTGGGCCAACTGAATGCTTCCCCCTATTTCAAATGGCAATTTGTCCTGAAATGAAATCGGGGTTGGCAGTGAAACAAAGCATGGGCCTTTAGCCTACAGAGCTGTTGTCCCTGAAAGCAACAGCTGGCACATGGCTTACTCATGGATTTCAGGAGAAGAGACAGAGCAACAACAGACAACTTAGAGTCTGGCAAATCTTCGGCTGACTGCACTGCATGTTTGGTTGGATTTCAAATTTGGACAGAGAGGCAGCTTCACACGAAAGTCAGGTGTATACACCGTACATGCACACACGTCTATATGCACACACACACGGACACACACAGAGTATGTGATGTGACTTGTAAAGAGCTGCCCCTGCTAGGTTTCCCACTGCCTCTGATCTCAGCATTAACCTTTCCCTGCCCATGCTCCCAGGTTTGCTATGAGATTTCTTTGCAATGGAACATGCCCTTCGCTTCACAAACTTTCCCCACTGCTTTCAATGACATTAGGGGAAGAGCAGGGAGCTCTGGGAAGTGGTGGGGATATGGACTCGAGATAACCCTGAATCTGAATTCACACTTCATGGCTTATTTGTTATTTAACTTTATTTACATTCAAAATGCAATTGTTGCAGATCTCAGAAGATGATTTACACTCACTGCTATGGCAGAAAGTTGCGGTTAGTAGACCCACCACTGGATCCTCTTATTCAACACGTTCTTCCAATAATTCAGATATTACTGTATCACAAATGTCCATTTCTATATTTTGATATCTGCTTTTCAGTATAATTATCTTCCTTCTTTATTCTCTAAAACTTAAGATTTTAAAACATTTTTCTGAGAAGTGGTCCACCAGGCTCTTTACTTATGATAAGGAGATAAAGATATCCTGGAGATCAAAACCACATTTAAACCCTGAGATAACCTCAACTCTGTCATATACAAGGCTAGGTTTAGTCTGCAAATACCTTGTTTAGTAATTTTTGCATCAAACAACAAGGTCCTACTGTATAGCACCGGGAACTACATTCAAAAACTTTTAATAGCCGATAGTGAAAAAGAATATGACAAGGAATATATATATATATATATATATGTATGTATAACTGAATCACTATGCTGTACACCAAGAATTAACACAATATTGTAAACCAACTATACTTTCAACAAAAAAAGTTGAAATATAATTGGGAGATGAAACTTCCATTGCCCAGGCTGCTGTCAGGATGAAACGATTCAGAGCAGGCCAGGTATTAGCAACCCCCCTAACACATCAAAATGCGGGATCTTCCTTTTGAGCAGCACAGGCTAACTGGCTGTGGCCACCTGTAAATAAGGCTGAAGTCACTTAGACCCTTGGCTTGGGGACACCATGGCCACAGGGTGGGGGTCTCTGCATTACCTACAAGAATGATGGGGACAGCCTGCTGCTGAAGCTGCTCCCCAGGATGCAGCCCAGAGTGCTGCAGTCAGGTCAGAGGTTCGGCCAGGAGCATGCAGCTCCACAGCCACTTGGAGCCCTGCGGTGAGGGTGGCACTAGGACCACGCTCTTCCATCACCCTTCCTGGCACCCAGACTCGGGAGTCTCTTGGGGGAATTTTTCTCTGCCTCATACTTCCTGTCTCAGCCTCTTGTGGAATCCGGTCCATGTCCCACGGAAACAGGGCTTTTACCCTCCAGGACCTAAATCCATCACGGTTTGGATCCAGGATGAAACTTCCATGCTAACTCATCTGGCAATAACTTCTTGTGCTGAAATGCTCTCCCCCGCTGATGGTATTAGGTCATATTAGAAGTCCCGACTTGCTTGTCCTTAGCTAAGACTCTGACCCTATTTCCCAGTCTTCCTGAGTGGAACCACTCATCTGTCGCAGAAAATCTTGGGCTGTCGTCTACCCATCATTGTCCTCGGTCTTTTGGGTTTTCTGTTGGGTTATGGTTCTTGTGCAGGGATATCAATTTGCACATGCGAAGCACCTGTAGACATTTTAAAAAAATACAGGCACTGGATCCTCCCCCCTCTCTGGCCAAGGCTGGAAGCTTTCTCCCTCTAGCAGGGTTTACACAATCATTTGCTTGGGAATTGACCACAGATTAGCATAATCATAGTAAATTGCCCTTTACTCAGTGCTTGCCACGTGGCACTTTCTACTTCATGTTGTCTTTGTACCTTCATTATCACATTTAATCTCTGCATTATAGATAATCACCATTTCTGTTGAGGACACTCCCACTTGCTAATCTTGAATACAAGTATCTTTGATTCTCTGAATCTATTTCATTCCTGAGTTTCCTGTTCCTGAATTTAAAGAGTGAATTACAGACACATGTATTTAAGATTCTCTTATTATATGTCTCTGCCTCATCCTCTAACCAAATCATATCTGGAGAAGAGAGATTTTCTTATTATATAGTAGTGCATACCCACGGTGGAAAATGTAGAAAACATAAAGTAAGAAAATTACAGCCATACATTTTCTAAACACCAAAGGACAATGCTATGCCATTTTGGGCATTTAACTATTTTTCTTAATATTTTATCCTAAAATTTCTCCAGGGCAATTTGCTTAACCCTGGAGTCATACTAGCCTTTTGTCAAGTACAGAATAACATTCCCAGAAATGATCCCAATATCAAAATAGTATGTGAGGCTGGGAAGGCCACAGGGCTCTCAGCTTATTCTCTGAGTCCTACAAATAATGCTGTTAATTCACTGATATTATGCATTCGATGCCTGTGAGTCACTCACTCATCAGCTGGCTTGGACTGAGACCTACTATATACCAGGTGCTGATCCAAGTGCTGGGGAGACCCCAGTGGGAGCCTGGATCATGGCTTCACTGTCCTTCTTCATTTGCTCCCAGAATCCTAATCAAGAGCCCCACATGGAATTGGGGGGTGTAGGCAGGTGAGTTATTTCATTTCATTATGTTCCTTTGGACATATTTAAATAGCATGAAAATAGTCGCTAACTTTGATAAGATTTCTTTTCCCTTCCTATGTATTTTTGATGATGGGTGTAGTTTTGGCATAGCAGGAATTACTGATAGATATTTGGTATGTTAGGATTTAATATGAAAAAGTAGGAAAAAAGTATGAAGCAAACTGTCACCTTATACAAAGAGAAGAGGCAGTGAGGAAAACACAAGCCACCCTCAAACTTGGCTACCACTCAGCATTCCTGGTTTTCAAACAAGGGAATTATAATTCAAAACATATTCCCTAAATATTTTAGCCCATAGTAGAAATACATGGAGGCAAAGTTCAGCTCACTGGAACCTACAACAATGAGCTTACTTAAGCAAAAGAATAAACAGACCACAGATACTATAATGCATCCTTTACTTTAAACTAGTTCATGTGAGCAAGTTTCATTTCACATGAATTTCTCAGTACCAATTTAGGAAATATATCCTTCTCCTTGATTGGTTAAAATAGCTCACTGACAACCAGGTTCAACAAAATTTAGTGTTAAATAATTAACCTATTTCCTTAAGGAAATGCTTTTGAGTAACCTGAGTTTAGTATTTCCTCTATCTGATCTATTTCTTTTCACAGAGAAAAATAGTATTATTTGCACATGAGCTACATTTACTCCTCTGGAAAAATCTGACTGTGGGCTCAGTGTAAGAGTTGTGCACTGCACAGTAGGGAAAAAAGATTCATTTCACAGCAAAGATCAGAATCTTTTTTTTGAGGGGTGTTGTGAGCTGGGGGACAAGGGAAATGCCTTTGTTTAGAGACAGGCCCCAGTAATCCATACTGAACCTGAAAGGTGAAGCCCTTGTGAAGAAATGTGGAAGGACACACTGACACCCAAAGTTGTTCACTCTGCAAAAACAGAAAGAAAGAAAGAAAAAATAATTTAACTGCCCTATAAAGAGAATGGACAGAAACTTGGTAATAAGGGAGAGAGAAGGAAGGTTTAGGGAAGGGAGGAGAAACAACGAAAGGGAAGTTGGGTGTGGTGGGCAGAATAGCAGGTTTCTGGAGCTTACAATGAAGGATGATAAGAAAAAAAGTAAAGTTTTAAAAAAGTAACAAAGTTTAAAATAGTTTAAAAATTAAAAAAAGAAGTTAAAAAATAAATTTTTTATAGTGGCATGGAAGATTTTAAAATGATGGGTGTTTTTTATTTCAAAATTCAAGTTGTTTGAGTTTCTCCTCCATGCTACAAACATCAGTAAGGCTTGCTTGTGTAAGTGGTTTTGGGGGACACCACAGAGAGGGGTGAGCTCTGCAGTTAGGTTGACCAGGAGAAGAATGCTGGTGTGGAAGGCAAGACAGAAGAGAGATCAACAGTTTTGTGAGAACAGAAACTGAAAGCCAAACATTATCCTAAAAAGGTTAGCATGGTAGGCAGAAAAATGGTCCCCCCCAAAGATGTCCATGTCCTAATCCCCAGAACATATGAAGAGGTCAGGGTCCCTGGCAAAGGGGGACTATGGTTGCAGATGCAGTTAAGGTTGCTAAGCAGCCAACTCTAAGAGAGAGGTGGGCCCAGTGTAATCGCCAGGGTCATTAAAGGAGGAAGAGGGAGGCAGAAGAGGGGAGAGAGGAGAGGAGATATGACCACAGAATCAGAGTCAGAGGCACACCGTGCTGACCTTGAGAGAGAGAAAATAGGTCACAGGCCAAGAGACACAGGTGGCCTCTGGAAGCCAGAAGAGGCAAAGATACAGGTTCCCCTGGGGCCTTCAGAAACAGCCCTGCCAACACCTTGACTTCAGCAGGCTTCTGCATTCAAGAACCCTAGGAGGTTTAATTTGTGTTGTTTAGTGGAGACTTTTTCTTTTTTCTTCCTACTACCATGACGCTTGGGGATACTTGTTACAGCAGCAACAGAAAGTGAATACAGTAAGCTCCTTGAATTGTGCAGAAATTGCAGATAACAGTGGACTGTCCACCTTGATATGGGATTGGGCTTATGTGAAAATCTAAAGGACAGTGTGACCTTAGCTAATATCTGCTTTTCTCATTTTTAGGAAGAGAACAGTAAGTCAAAACCTCTGTAGTTATTATTTTAGACAAGTGTCTCTTAAAACATTATGTAACCCTGTGCCTTAGGACCCCAAGAGAGCCTCTGTTCTTAGAAGAACATGGATTCAGAGAGATAGGGTCTTACATCTGAGTCCCACAGTGGTCTCTTATTGGCAATGAGAGCTTGGGCAAATCACTTACCCTCTTTAAGCCACAGGATCTTCATTTGCAAAAGGGAGATAAGAATAAGGATTGTTTGGGTGATTAAATTATACACACACACGCACACACACATATATGTACAACACTTAATACAGTGACTAGCACATACTAGGCACTCAACAAATTCCTGTTATGGATTTTTAAATGCATGTATAAAAGGAGGAGAAAGTTGTGGGAAGTTGTGGGAAAACTTAGCTCACGGCCCCAACAAGGGCCATCTCTCAAAGGGCTCTGATCAGTCAGCCCCCAGTGATGGGCTAATAAGCAGAAATTATAGCTCTTGGGGATTTAAGTTAAACATAAAAAGAAGGTATTTAAGCATAATTATTAAACAGCAGGTACGTTTACACTGTTGGATGGATCTTCTTATCTGGAGACCTTTAATAAGCAGAGACTCCCCTGTTTTAGAGATGGGCATGCAGGAAAATGACTTGGATGGGTGGGCCGTTCTCACCCCAAGATCACATGACTTAGTATTCACGGAAGTAACACCTCTTGTGTGTTATTCCAGATTGACTGTCCTCCCATGATTATTGTCAGCTGTGTCATCAGTTCAAGGAGACAGCCACCTGGGTCACACTGGAATATTAGAAAGAAAATATCATTTAAATTTTAGATAGCTATAACATGAAATAAAGTCATTATTTAATGGCTAAAAAAATCTAAGGAACAGACAGTAAAGACACTCTTCTTTGAGCAACTAGGGGAAAACATGAACCAGGTTAGACTGTCAGAACACAAAGCTGTATTCACAGCACTTCATTTCTGTATTTTCACAGCCAATACATCGGATCTCCTGGATAAGTCACAAATCTGCCCTTAAAGAATGTGATGTAGAAACACGAAGAGTAGTAGTTGACAAACTGGAACAAGAACACCTCCATGGCTAGGTTGTTCTCATAGTCATTCTGGTCCTTGGGAGCTCTGCAGCTAGAATAAAGAAAAGTTAATTCTCTAAAGCTGTGAACAGCTTTGAGACTAATCAAAGCCACGGATACATGAGTTAACACGGTAAATATATATATATATATATATATATACACAATTCACACTGTTTTCATTTAAGCTGTTTTGAATTCCTTAACATAGCTACTATGTTAATTCCAAGTGTACACACTGTTGTAAGAGTTTCTCACACTATGAACACAATATCCCACAAGGCAAAAAAAATAGTCAGCTGTTCCTTAAAATTTGTAAGCACAACAGTATCCAATGGGCAAGAACTGTCCTCTGTCAGGTATAAGTTGATAGAAAACTACTTCTGAACATCCTGCTAAATGATATTCTCTTGTCTCCCTGAACGGCAGGAAGGTAGGACTATTGAAGAAAACAAACAAAACACGGGGAAACTTGCTAGAAGAATTTGGGGAACATAAAACAGGTCATCCTCCTAGTTTAGAATTTAAATTGGTCTTAGTGTTTTCAGAAGATGACTACTGAGCAGACCACTGGGAGAAAGACCCAGCCACATGCAGCTTGTGGGAAGCACTTGGGCCGCTAAGCCGCTGGCTGGGATAAAAGCCAGAGAGAAGAAACATTTATTATAGAAGCTATAGATGATGAGAATGGAGCTACACTAACAGGAACAGCATCGGGGAAAGACACATAACACTGTGATTATTTGTCCTCTCCGTAAAACATGAGCAAATCTGCCACTGGGACCATGATCCTCTTCCACTTATTTGCAATAAAGAGACTATTTACTTTCAACAATAGGGTACATGATCTAATGTAATTGAAAATACTATTCAGCACTGACCTCTTTACACAGAGCTTGGACATTCTAATGCTTGCTTTGTCCCTTTAACTAATGCAAAGCCGGAGCTAATTCACTTCTCATATAGGCTAGAGAAAATACGTTTACACTTGACGTTTTCTAAAGACTGTAAAGTTCTGGAATTGAAGTGCCCAAAAGATACAGTTTCTGTTTTGACCTGGTTCTAAAAGTGGTGTAGAAATGACCTCAGCTACAGTAGGAGCTTACCAGAGTCAGTCCTCATGATTGCCACTTTCTCATATACTGCCTTCAGTATCACAATGATGATAAAACTGATGAGAGAAGCAGTGATGGGCGTGGCCCATCTGCACAGTCAGGTACTTCTGGATTGGGTCTCTTCCATGCAGGTTCTTGGGAAGTTTTGCAGAAAATACAATGAACACTGAGAGTCCGTAGACAATGATCCCAATAACTGAAGCAATGGTGAACAGGACCTGACAACCCAAAAACCCAGCAGCATGAGACTCACTAATGATCATATTTTTACACAGAAAACTTGCCCCAACCCACGCTTAAACAGAAAACATGCATGTGCTCTAAACCTCACATAAACGTGAGAAGTGATGTAAATCGCACATAAATGCCACAAGAGACGTGAATATCAGGTACGTTAATTTTTAGGGTAGGAGGAATGAAGGATGTCAAAAAGAATGAGTGCATCCACTAATGTAACATGCTGGCAGCAGGAGCAGCTGTGTGCACGGCATAGGGAATATATGGGAACTCCACTTTCTGTGAATTTTTCTGTAAACCTAAAACTGCACTAAAGAAGGAAGTCTGTTAAGTATAGCTTTAAATGGGTGAAAATGGAGTAACTGGTGACATGTTCTTTTGGAGACAAGTCTGTGATAGCAGAACCAATGAAAATATCCCTTCTACATCTATAGAATTACATAGGTTATGAACTAGTTGTAAACCATGAAGGGGATATGCTTCCTTTAAAGGGAGAACCTATCACTGATTCAGGGGCCAGCAGGTGCTAGCTGTCGTCTTCATTCTGAATAGGACCAGTGAAGCTGTGCACATGTCCTGAGGGAAACACTGGAAGTGACAGCAGATCTCTGTTGATGAAAGCTTCACATGCTTTTCATACTCCTTGAGATTTTAAAATGGCAGGTATTCATACTCCCTGCATTTGCACAAGATTCATGTCCCTGATCCATTGTAGTTCTGACTGTGTGGACCCAAGGGCAACGGGGGTGTGAAGCATAATTTGCACGTGGCTGATAGGGTTTCAGTTCCTCACTAGGCAGGTTTCTTTCTGGCCACTGAAGAATGCACATTAAAGATCCCATTTTTAAACTGTTTTCCTTCCATCTATCTTCTTGGTCATAGTCCAGAAGCATGTCTCAGTGTCCCTGGCTGCTCCTGATGGCTTCCCCAGAGAGAAAGCTCCAAAGAATGTGAATTTCAAGACTAAGTAAACCACATCATGTTATTTACAGTAATAGCGGGAGGCTGGCTTGCACCTGCAGGAGAGAGCAGAGGGAGTGTTTACAAGCCCCTCCTGGAGCCACACTCCTGCATCTGGATCCCAGCTCTGATGCTAGCTGTGGGGCCTTGTGCAAATTTCTTAACCTCTAGGGGCTTCAATCTCCTCACCCATATAATGGGGGGATAATAATAGCAATTTATAGGATTATTGTGATGAGTCAATGATTTACTAATTGTGAAAACAATTAGAACATTAATCACAGGCATGTGAAAAACTCTACCTAATTATTAGCTATGAATATGGTGACCAAATTCTTAAAAAGGTGTTTTTTTTCTTAGTTTTTAAGCCATCAGTTTGTAGAGAAAGCATTTTATTTCCTCCTCTACTCTCTTTCATTATCCTTTTCTTCACAGTTAAGGCTTCATGCTTGTGAAAGGAATAACATTTTGGTGTGTGTGTGATTAAATGTGAAAATTAGTTAAGGCTAAAAAAAATGTATTATAGAAGGTATATTAAGCCTTCCTCCCTTGTACAGCACATATAGGCCATTTAAATAGTATGCATTTTTAAAAAGTCTGCATAATAAAATTTTTAATTTTGTATTAAGTAATCAAAATAGTTAAATTCTTTAAATGCTTACTATTGCTTCAGCACAGATCTATTTTTCTAAATCCTCACAATCACCCTGTGGGAAAGGTAATATTATATCTCTTTTACAGACGAGGAAATAGATCCACGTGGAGATGATGCAATTTGCCCCAAATGAAACAACTATTAAGTGAAAGAACTGAAATACTCAAAGAGCCCAAAGACACACAAACCGTACAGCACTGCCTCCTACATGGACTGTGAAATCAATTCTAATTCATTTCAGAACTTATACAAACTTGACACATTTCCATTTTTCTTCCAAGAACTTAATGGGTTCAATATTTCTTAAGAAACAGGAAAGCTTTCCATTCTCCTTCCTCAAGTTTCTTCTTACTTATCATCTTTTCTGATCATAACTTTAATATTTGCTCATTAATGAAAATTTGAAAGTACTCAGTAGTGGACAGAACTGCTGTCCTGGAGCTGTCCCCAGTCTTAGAAGAGGACCCAGATTTTGCTTTAGGATAAATAACTTCCCTTCTATCTTTAGTCCTGTGATTTAAGCTTGATTGACACACTCTTTCTGAAGCACCAGAGGTAGATCTCAGTTGGTTTAAGACAAATAATACCCCTCATTCTATTGGTCTCACACATGATTTGAGAATTGGCCAATAACACAGTAAAAGTCACTGTTATGTGAGGAGATACGTGCTGGTGCCCATGTGAATGATGAGCTTCCTCTATCAAGAGAGGAAGCTGCCAAAAGAGACCTCTCTTGGCTTGGATGGATGTGTGATCTGTGATGCTGAGTGCCTAGAAGCAGCATGCTGAGACATCCTTGGACACAGAATGAAGGCAGGACAAAAGCAGCCCTTGACATCATCTGGGCTACAGTATCTCTCCTTGACTGAAGCCAGACCTCAGACCTGAGGTTTTCATTTACAGGAACCAATAAATCCCATGCATCCCCATTTTTTGGTTGTTGTTTAAACACATTGGAGATTGATTTTGTCACCTACAATCAAAAGACTCCAACTCTGAAAATGAATAAAAAATAAAATAAGAAAAATTCTTCTACCTATAGACATAATCCCTTCAGAACTGTGCATTGTTTGTATATTAAAAATCATTTTATATATTAATTTTATTCTCAAGCCTATCATAAGCATAACACTTTGACATGTCATAAAATATATTCATGGACACACTTTTTCATGACTGCAAAATATTCTACTATGTGAAGTGTTGGAAGAATATTTTGGCTGAGATTTTATTTATATATATACATCTAAAAGTATGTCTGTGACTTTCATCCATACTGACTTTTCCTTGCCATTTTGAAATACTTCCTTATTAAAAGTTTTTCAAAGCTGAATTAGTGGATTAAAGCATATGAATATTTTTGACTCTTGATATGAACTGCCAGACTGCTCTCTAAGAAGGCTGGAGGAGTACACCGGAAACTAACACAGCATTGTAAATCAACCATACTTCACCAAAACTATCCAGTAGCCTAGGCATGGGATTGGTGATCACTGGCTCTTCATCCTCATAAACAGAGCTGTGTCACTTGAGAGGTGGAAAACTATTTCATTCTGATGTGCACTGACTGAATTACTATTGGAGTGTGACATCTATTTTTTCCTTTGTGAATATGTGTTCATGTTCTCTGCCTTCTACGCTCCTGAGATTTTTTGGTGTTACGTTTGAAGTGATCTGAACTCTCTGTGTATTGAAGGAATTAGCCCCTTGTCGGATTTGTAAACAAATAACATCCTCTGCTGTTTTGTTTAAAATTAGGATGCTTCTGATGCATGGAAATCTTTATATATTTTCCTCTGAAACTTACTGCTCATCTAGAGGTTGTATATTCATCCATATTTATTTCTAGTTTTTTTCTAATTGCGTTACTTTTTTAAATATTTCTGGAATTTCTCACAATATATGGTTCACTGTTTTATTTCAATCTTTTCTTTTCCCCTCAAGTAGCTATCATATGTTCCATTTATTGAATAACCTTTATTTATCTCCCTGATTTGTAATGCCTTCCATCTCATATATTAAATTATTATTGATATCAGAAACCATATCTGGACTTCCTGTCCTATTTTCTAATCTGGCTATTCTTGAGCTAGTAACACTCTCATTGTCTTATTAATTATTATATTAGTAATATGATTTTATTCACAATAAACCACAAATCAATTTTATAACTTCTGATATTTTGGAGATATGATCTTTTAATCTAGAATCATGTGATTAAAGCTTCTTTTATGTCTTTCAGTAGTTTTTATTTATTTAATTTTTTTTGACAGTTCCTACTATCCTTTTGTTAGGCTATTCTTAGACATTTTACCTTGGTTGTTACTCTTGGAAAATTTTAGAATTCTTAATGCCTCCATCTTGTCTCTTAATCAGAACCTGGAGAATCCTAAAGCACTGATCTGATTTGAACAAATGAGTTGAAAAGAACTGGGGGAAGCACTGTGAGCAGAAGAGACTCTGGAACCTCCAGATTGGATCCCTGCATTGGCTGAGGTGTTCTCTGGAAACAGTTTTCTCTATGAGACTACATATTCCCCATCTTGACTTTCAGTTTCCTCAGCATTTCACATTAGATTTTAAGAAGTCTGTGGCAGATTCTTACCCAGAAAAAGAGCACTTGCACAAAGGGTTATATGTATACACTTTCCCCAGGTGGTAAAAGGAACACGCTCTTCTTCCTAATTAAAAAAAATGTTTAGTCAATCAAGGGATTACAGCAATGAAATGATTTTTCTCCTAACTTGTCACTAAATCCTAAGCATAATTTAAAAAAAAAATAATTTTCAGACATAGCCTCCTCATTTTTTAACTGCATGGGTTTTTTCCTTTTTTTTTTCTTTTCTTTTCTTTTCTGTTAATGATGTCAAACACACAACAAAATACGTACAGTGTTCATTTTAATATTATTTTTTGAAAATGCACATGTGAACAGCAAACTGTTTCCCTGCCATGGTCTGAGCTTAGGGGTCTGGGTACCTGACGAGGCCAAGCTGTAAAGCTCTATTCCTGAGCTTGCCTTAGATTTCAGAAGTGACTGAAGTGACAGCTTAGAGTCCATGCAGGACAGAAAGTTTCACAGGTGTCTGCAGCTAACTGGTCTCCACTGTGTGTTTCTTGGTTGGGCTTTGTGTGTTAATTAGCTACAACTATGAAGTTTTAGAGTTTCCATTTTAGAGTTTATATTTAGATGTTTTTTTAGAGATGATATCAGTAAGACTCAAGTTTTACCTGGATTATAAAAGCAGCAGGAGTATAATAATACCTGTAACTAAGTACATGGCCCCTCCTCTGTGCCAGGAAGTCTTCCAAGTAGATTCTGTACATTAATTCGACCCGTCCTTACCACAGTCATGAGGAACTCTCCTATTCTTATTTTATAGGAAACTATGGCACAGAGAAGTTAAGTTGTCCAAGATCACTCAGGAAGCAAGCTGCTGTGCTCAAATATGAATTTAGGCAACTTCATTCCCAAGGTCTCACTACCACAATGCTGGCCTCTCTAAAAAATGGAGCATGCATTTGCAATTAAAATAAAACACTTCAATTAAAAAACTAAAAAAAATTAAATTTTTTTTTAAATAAGGAAGAATGATAAAGTGAAATGAATCTTCATCTTCAATTTTTCAACAAGTATGTTCCAATGAAAATTTAAACTTATTAGTTGGCAATTTTAAATTTAAAATTGGCAGTTTAAATGACCAAAAAACTTTTCTTCAGTATTTTTTGTATTCTGCCAATATGATACGTTTTTGTTTTTCAGGACTCAAAAACATTATGAACATCTAATTTTGTCTAAGTTTCAGCTTTCATCTCTGAATTTACAGTCTTTCACAAACATATGCTTTGACCGCCATCTTCAGTTGTAAACAATGGGAACTATTCATAATGGGGATTATTAGAAGCTTATTACATTTTAAAAGGCAAATGTCACTTTCTATTGGTAGCTGAACCTCATTTTTTTCCATTTATATAAAGAGGAGTTTGACCTGCTCCCTCCAGACCTTTTCAGTGCCAACGTTCTGTAGATCTGTGATTCAATTTATAAAATCTATAGTTGGAGACATTTTCAGATGCTCCTAGTAAAAGCATTTTATTTCCAAGAGTTATTCATGCTCACAACCTGCTGTCCTGCTGCTGCTGACTGCAAGTACCATCAGCTCTAAATTATCTCAGCTGATGGAAAGAAGCAATAATACAGATGACTCAAAAAATCATCATTTCATAGCTCTGGAAGGTTGATACAAAGATATATAGTTTTATTTTTTTTAATTTTGCAGCAGGAGTGGCAGCAATAAATTTACATTTCCAATTATATAAAATGCCTAGCTCAGTGCACAAACACTGATGGCACCTCAACAAAGGTTTCCCTGCTTCTTCTACCCTTTCTCTGACTTTAGGATGAGAGCCACGCTGCTTTGTGCACATCCCAAAAGGAAGGGGGAGCAGTGACCAGGACTTAGTTCAAGCAAAATGGCACCTAGTCTATGATGAAAAGGAGGCCGCAATAATGAAGGCGCATGTGAAAAAATGGGAGTCAACTATAAAAACCAATGTGTCTTTCTTTCTACATCTATGTCATAGCGGCTAATTTATATTTTGCATTTTTTTTATTGGTGTTATGAAAGGATACAATTCAATGCCTCTTTTCTTATACAATTACCAGCCTTTTCCTTTTCCCCCTTTTTACTGTTATTATGAAGGAAGGACCACACTTCTCTTCTGTGTCCACCATTCCAGGCAGTGCTCCTTCACCTTGGCTGCACATTAGAATAACCAGAGGAGCTTTAAAAACTTCCCTATGCCAGAATGCACCCCAGGCCACTAAGTACCATCGGAGTTTGCAGTGATGGAATCCAAGCATCAACATTTTTTAAGGTCCCCTGGTGATTCCAACATGCAGCCAAGGCGGACAACTCCAAAAGTAAACAGACTAAAGTGCATCTAATCAGCGCCTGCTTTTCCTGGGTAATCTCATCTATCTCCACGTGGGGACACCACACCTCCTATTCTGACCAGACTTGTTCTTCCTGCTCAACCCTGTCCCATTTGTACTCAAGTTCTGCCTGGCGCCGCTTCCAGAACTCCAGAAGTATGGTGACTAACACAGAGAGAGAACAGCAGAATGTGGATCTTCAGTGAAGACTGATGCTTCAGAAATCTGTACTTAATATTTATTACACTTAACACTTTGGTAAATGATTAATAAAATCACATTTTATTTATAGGCGATACTAAAGAGAAACATGAGTTAATGCCTTTCTTTTAAGAAAAAGGAAAATGTAGATAATTTATTGAACTTGTGAAAACAGAATATCTAGCTCTCTAGCTCAGGGGAAAGGTATTAATGTGATGGTCAGAGGCAGGTGACTGTGTCTGATGCTAAAGTACCTGCTACAAGCACATTATGCCCACTAAAAACACAAATATCGGGGGGAAGGGTGGGTATAGCTCAGTGGTAGAGCACGTACTTAGCATGTACAAGGTCCTGGGTTCAAACCCCAGTACCTCCATTACAAAAGAAAGTTAAAAAAAAGCACAAGTAACTGTCATAATTTAAAAGCAGTGCATGGTCCACCCTCCAAGTCTTCTCCTCACATCACTCTGTCCCTTCTGTCCGAAGGACCTGAGGGTAGGGAAGGGGATGAGAATGCTTTAGTAGCCCCTGCATTTCTATTCCACAACCCCAGTCACACAAAATTTAAATAATATTCTTAAATATGGGAAACTGCCATTTTCCTCAATCTTCGGTAAAGTAATTTTTAGAAATCGTCATTCTGTTTTAAGACTCAACACTTCAAATAGTAGACAAAAACAACATGAAATGTTAATTGAAAATGTGGCTTCAGGGTAAATCACCTAAGCCCTTCTTCCAACCAGACTGTTACCCCTAGGCCCCAACTACAGAGAAATTTCAGAATAACCACTGTTCCCTCCACCATTATACCTGAGTCTCTACCATGCCCTGAGAATAAAGAGAAAAGAGACACAGTCCCTGCTTCCGGGAGCTCCTAGGTGCACAGAAGTCATCATGAAATGAAGGCTGAGGAGGCGTGTTAAGAGGTCTTGGATAACAGTCAGCAGAGGGTGCTCGGGGCAGAGAGCCAGAACTGTAGCCAAGGCTTTCCCAGAGGAGGGAACCACTGTGGTGAGTTCTGAGATGCCCTAGAAGTGATCAGGTGAAGGTATAATGTTAAGGCAATTTCTCCCTGGGGAGCTGCACATGCAAAGGTGGGAGGCCAAAGAGAGCCAGGTCCCTTCCAGGAACTCCAAATAGTCTAGAAGTGAGCACAGGGTGTGGGAAGCAGGTGAGGCAACCAGGTGGAGAGATCACAGGTGCACATCACAAAGGACTCTGTGTGCCTCCAAAGTAGAGGAGACATGCAAAGTGATCAAGAAAGAGACAAGATAGAGGCAGGGAGACCTATTGGCAGGTTCATGTGAAGGCCTGCTGAGGCCCCGCCAGGAGGAGAGAGAAGAAAACATTTAAGCAGGTGGACGGATTGGCCACAGGTGTGATGGAAGGGAAGGAAGAGGTCAAAGATGCCGGGCAGCTTTCTTGCTTTGGCAGTGTCTTAAATTATAGTGCCATTCCCTGAAATAAGAAGGGCAGGAAGAGGGGCAAGCCATGAGAGGAGACAACTGATTCAGTTCTGGGTGGGTGCCTGTGGGCTCCAGGAGAGATGTCCAGTAGGCAAATCAAAGTCTAGAAATCAGGAGAAAGTTCTAGGCTGAGCCAAGTAGTTTTCCTGTTTCAAGAGGATAATGGGTGTGAGTGGACAAGCTCAAGAGAAGAGGTGTGGAGGGGTAGCTCTCACCCTCCTGCACATGGGAAGCATCTGGGAGCCTTTAAAAAATAGTGTGCCCCAGCCTGGAGTGGGGACTTTGTACTGTTTATTGTTTTTTAAATACGTCTTTCCTTTTTTGGGAGGTAGTTAGTTTTATTTATTTTAATGGAGGTACTGGGAATTGAACCCAGGACCTCTTGCATGCTAAGCACGGGCTCTACCACTGAGCTGTACCCTCCCCACCTTTTTTTGTTTTTAGACATTAGCTCTACTGAGCAGTCAGGGTTGAGACTCAACCTGTAGAGAGCAGAGAACCTTGGGGTAGAGATCAAGGAGAAGCTGCCCAGATCCCTGCAGACCCCACCAGGGGCAGCCAGAGACACAGGGAGCCTCGGACGGGCTGTGAGGAACATGAACTCAACACTTCCCAATGGCGAAGACGACAAACATGTTTCAAGCACCCACTTCCCAGCAGTGTTTGCTCCGACTTTACTAGATTTCCAGTAATACTGAGTGAGAATAGAAATAATCTGGACACAGGGATCAAATTCAAATGCCGGCTCTGACCATTCTTAACTGCGTGATTACTGATTAAAAAGCTACCCATCTGCTACGTGTAAAATGGGGGACCTAGAACCGTGCTTGTGGGCTGCTGTGAGAGTAATGAAATGACATCTATAAATGCCCTCCTGACTCTCAGAGGTAATTGCTACTATTGTCCCCATTTGGGACACCAAGAAACAGAGGCACAGAAAGCTTCAAACACTTGCCCAACATGAGGGTTGGGGTCAGGAATCAAGCCAATGACTTCTTGGATCCAGAGCCCAGGATCTTCTTATGAACAACAGATCACTGCCCAGGCTCCCTGCTCCAAATCCCTCCTCCCTTTGGCTCAGTTCCATGGCACCTGCACTGCACAGATGTCGTCACTGCCTGTCTGCCTGCCTGGTGTCTGATCCTGGCACTCCTCCCTCCATCCCACACAGCACTTCCTTGGGCACACCAATCCTCACAAGGCCATTGCTGTGGCTACTCGGATGTTTACATGGAAACGCAGGTGGCAGCCCAGCTTTTTGCTATAGATGCTGCTGTCAGTGGAGGCAAAGAGCTCACAGTTTGTGGGGGAGGCCAATTCTGGTCTCCTCTTTGGCTGGAGAGCTGGATGGAATCTAGTTTCCCTCTGCAACTTAGACATCCAGCATGAGAGATATGTAAGGCCATCTGGCCTCTCAACATAGAAATGATGCCCCCACAGTTGTACTTAACATTCTAATCTCCTGGCTCCACCAGAGAGCAGAGGCCATGGCCTGTTGTCCACCAAGTTTTGTTTCCTTGCATGACAGCTACAATGGGGTGAGTTAACACTGGACCAGAAAATCTACAAAGCCCTCGTGTACTATTTCTTGACACCTGCAGGTCACCCAAATATCCCAGATCCTCCAAGTAAACAACTAGTAAGAGGAACTGAGCTGGCTCATCTCTCAGACCCCTGAAGGCAGGACTGATTTGGCCTATCCTGCTCTTGGGATGATCTGTTCTCCTTCTATGTGCTCTATCCCGATTGAAAGAGACTGTTCTTTGTTTATGGGCTAGGGAGTATTTGTGTCTTTCTGACCAGAACCTTCAAAAGTAGAGCTCTTAGTTTGAATGGAAGCATGGCACCCACATCTCATGAGATCAGCTACCCAACAGCCTCATCTAGCCAAGACTGTGGCCAAAACCAGGGGTCCATGCTGTTGAGTGTTGGGTCTGGAGAGCAATGCCTCCACCACTGAGAAGCTGCCCCGCCACTTGTGCCCTTGTCCCCATCCAGGGGGAGGTGACACATCCATGGGATGAAAGCCTTGAGGGCACTAGGTGACTGTGGACCAAGCTGTGACTGGCTGGTCCTTCTCCCAATGTGACCCATGTTAGCCTCACATGCAGAAAATCCCAAAAGAGACCCCTGCTTGAGTGAATGGGTCACGTATCAGCCAACTGTCCTCGGGCCACCTAAGAAGCAACACAGTATACACAGTGAGCCACCAACTCACTGAATTCCCCAAGGCTCACAGCTCCCTAATTTGACACCAGGTACCCCCAGCAAAAAGAAGACCCTTACTTTATAATTGAGTTGAGAATTCTACTGCCAATGCTGCCTTCACCTTCCGCTTATGAAATCCTTTCCACTCTGTCCCCTGCTCTGCAATTGTGCAATCAGTCCAGAGCTCCTTCATGAGACAGGAGGGAAGGGGGCTGGGCAGAGCCATTAAAAGAATGGCACAGCCATTAGCACCAAGACGGTGGAAAAGTCAACTCCCAGTAGATTTTGAGCTTCAACACACACTCACCGAAATACAGCAGGATGCTAAATGGCACTCCCACAGGTGCCAGGACAGGTTCAAGGCTGACCATAAAAGGTCAAAGGGTCAGTGGTGGCCCAATTTCTGGGAATCCCAACACCTTCCCCAAAACGGTTGGAATATTCCTCCCACTTATTAGCATATGAAGATACTGAGTGCATAATAACTAACCCCAAACCTCGTGGCTGCTCTCTCTGCTGAGGGAGACAGCCCACACTCTGTCTGTGGAGTGTGTATCTACTTTTACTTTAAACTGGAGCACCCAACTCCCACGCCTCATGGCCTTTCTCTTGCCTTCTGAAACAGCCCAGTCTGTCTATGGAGTATAAATCTCTCTGAATAAATCTACTTTTACTGAACTGTGTCTCTCTCTTGAATTCATTCCTGTGCAAACCAAGGACCAACACTTGGCAAGGTGCATCCCAGGGATCCAAATAAGACCTGGGATACGGCCATCCTCTCCCCCCCATTTTCCTGTATCATACATTCCTTCCCAAAGGATCTTACATTGCACACTCCAAAATAGACAGCACTCATGTGTCCTGACCTGGATCTGCTTCTGCATGTATCATTCTCATGTCCACTAGAATGTCACCTTCATGAGGACAGGGATTTGGTTCTGTTCACAATGGAAGCACAAGCACATCACAGGTGCTGGAGAAGTATTAACTGATTGAATGAGCTGTGGGAAGTCCTGGGAATTCCACCTGCAACTCCTAGCCTCTTGGGTCCCAGCTGACTCCAGTTGCTCCCGGCTACTCATGGCTGACCTCTTGCCACCGCTCTCAGCTCTGCCACCACCTGAGCCGGGATGAGCTTAGATGAGCACACACCCCAGAGAGCATGGCAGCTGGTTCATGAGGTTGCAACACACTCACCCCTTGACTGCTAGGGGTTACTTAGGATGGACAAACTGAAGGAAGCACCATGTGCACCGCCCTACCCCACAAATCACTTGAAGCACCAGGACTGCACACAGGGGAAACGCTGGCCCTTTCCAACCAAAGGAGAGGGACTATGGGTGAGAAGAGGGTCTCTGTCAACTAACAGTCTCTTTACAAGCCCAGTCTTAGAAAAGCTCTTTAAAGACACTTTTGGTATCTTCCTTGTGTTTCTGTAATCCCTCTAGATTTTGTCATTTTCATCTACACATCAGAAATACAGATGCTCTTGAAATCTCTATTGATTTTCAATGAAGAAAATCCTCAATTTCCTTCTCTGCTAAGAAAATTACTGCACTTTATATTAAAAAAAAAGCAGCTTCCTTTCATGAGTTTCTATCTTCAAACACCTAATTTCACAAGAATCAGTGAAGCAGGACATGAAAATCATGCTGTGCTTTACCACCTACTGGTGGGCAGGAATGAAATGAATGAGTACTGATCTCATGAGATGGGAAAGCTGGGGCTGTCTTATTCCTGCTACAGATGGAAGGGTCCATATCTGTAAGGGTGAGGAAGGACCAAGGATGAGAAACCAAAATTTTCTAACCCATTTCCCTTTTTCAGAGTCCAAGACAAAACAGGGTGATTGTATCAACAAAAACAAGAACATCTGCACCCTTCTAAAAGCATGCTACGAATTTACTACTACACACGGCACTCTGTCACTGACCTAAAGGCTGATGACAGCCAAGAAATTTGCAGGGATCTTATTCTGTGCTCATCCCTTTTTGTCTTTGGAACCTCAGGAAATTTGCCTCCTCTCCATGAATGTCATTTTCCTCATCCTTCAAATGGGAGTGTAACAGTCATTCATTTGCTCAGTGTCTATTCGACAACAGGAGACGGCTTATGAAAACAACAACAAAAAAAGCAAAAAAGCTATTCTGATCTGTGCTGTCTTCCTCCTCCTCCCTGAACATGAACTTACAGGGTAAAATGGTATCTTTCACTAAATCCCGAACTTAAGGAGCACTTCTGATAAGGAAGTCAGAGGACTGCCGTGTAACCGAGAAATGACCTGGTGCAAAAGAATGAGTTGCCAGCAAATCCTCAAAACCCGTAAGGGTGCAAACCCTGGGAGTTACAGGCATGGGTGGGAGTTCCTTAGTTCCCCATTTCACAAAGCCGAGAACTTTGCAGGGTCCATGAAAGACAAAGATAGCCCAGTACAACCACACCATGTTTTGGAGTACACCAGGGCCACATCACTGCTGACCTGCAATTCTTTGTGTCCCAGAGCAAGAGCCCTGGGCGGGGGTGACTGTGTTTGAGGATGGACAAGAAATTCCTCTTCTGTCTCCTTTGCTCTCTCTCTTCCTGCAATAAAACAACTGGTAGGACTCTGTTGGGGAGCACTGCACCCACATTCTCTGGCAAATCACACACCAGGCAGCTCTAGCTGATCTGAGAGAGGACTCTTCAATGAACATATATACACCAAAGTCAGGCAGAAGGCTGCCTGTGACCTTCGGAATCCAAACCAGCTTGCCCTGTTAATCAGGATGTTAGACATCTAAAGAAAGTGTGCACCAGATGAAGACGATGCCTTAGACAGCATTGGTGGTTATGGCCTGCAGTATCTAAGGACAAGTCATGCTCTGGCAGATGGGAGCATTTTGGTTTCTTTAAGAGTTTGATACTGAAGGGCTGTGATATTTAATTGGGCCTTGAATCTCCAGACCTCTTTACTCACAAAGGCAGACAATTTAGGTAAGCCAGCTCAGTCTTTATTCCAACTTCCTAACCAAAAGGTTATGAGGTTGAAAATATATTTCTCAGACTCTTCTGCAGCAAGGGTTCCAGATGTGGCTTTAAAAATGCCCATCAGAGATTGAGATTTGAAAGTATCAACTACTATATATAAAAAAAGCTAAAAAAACTAAATTACTTTTGTATAGCACAAGGAACTATATTTAATATCTTATAATAACTTTAATGAAAAAGAATATGGAAAGGAATTCATACATATATATGTGTATATGAATGACTGGAACATTGTGCTGTATATTAGAAATTGACACATTGTAACTGACTATACTTCAATTAAAAAAAAATATATATATAATGCCCATTAGCAGCATCTGAGTGTCACTAAAAGCAGAAACCCAGATGAATGGAGGCAGAGGTGGTTGGAGGAGCTTCGTTATTTTGCTGGGGTTGATGCAGCCGTCATGGCAGAGATCTAGAAGGAATGCTCACAACAGCCACTTACTGATCTGCAAGTGAGTTAGGGTAACAGATTCCTGAAATCCACCCCACCCCTCCTGATGAGTAAGGTGTCTAGCATTTCTCTGGAAATCACTAGGCGCAACCTGGAACTCAAAGGTAAAAATTAAAAACTGCAGTCAGGCAGCAAAGGGACTGGAAGGACACGTTGGACAAAAGTAGGTCAGAAACAACAAGGAATGGGGAGGGGATTGAATGTGTGCTCAGGACCCTGACTTCAGTGGTGGATTATCTGTGTTGAGGACTCTGAGTCAGTATGAGTAGATGGATTGGTGTGGACTAAAATGGTGGCCATTGTTCAGATAAGTGTGTGATTTGGACGATATTTATTAGAGGAGGGTTATTTTTCCCCCCTTCAAAATTGATCATTTCTAGGGAGCAGAAAAATACTCTGCCACACAACATCTAATTGCAAAAGAGATGCTACGGGCTGATGGTGATATGAAAAATTTCAGTTCTGCAGTTCCAAGGTTTCTTTAATGAGGTTCACAGCAGTAGGTACTTAAAATAAAGACATCATCATATGTACAGATCCTTAAAGATACACATATAGTGCTATAAGTGGGCCTGAAATGTGTTCTGCATTCTAAAATCCAATGAAATAAAATCAGTAGCTCAATATGCCTGTCAGCTCTATAAACATGATGTAGCTAATGATCACAGAAAGCAAGATCAGTTAGGAAATTTGAGATTTGTCTTTTCTAGTGTCAATATTAATATTTTTTTCTTTACTTAAAAAGCAATTTTTTAATTAGGGCTCTCAGCATCCATTGGTGTACGGGGTTTAGTAGATGTGTTCAGATATTCTAGACAGTGAATCAGAGCAAAGACTGAGGTTTAGACAGTAGTTAAATATGTCACCCGTGTGATCAGCATCCACATATTGCTATACTGAAAATCCTTAAAAGTGAGAATTTCATTAAAGCAATGAAAAGAGATGGAAAAAAATAGCCACAGACTAGTGGAAGTTTTTTATCATGTAAAAATGACAAAGGGCTATTCATGAGCATATTTTTAAAAACTCTACACTTTAATAAGAAAAACAATAAACTGACAACAGATTGCACACTGCTCCCTGTAGGAGAAGCCATGCAGATGGACTCTTATGTGAATGGGGCTGGAGCTGTAGAATTAGCTATTCTTGCAAGTAATTCAGTTAAAAACAAACGCACATGGGATACCCTTCTAGAATATCTGAGTAAAAATATTGGAAAACTTACTCCTCTATGAAGCAATGACAATGGCAAAATTTGTCAAAATTAACCTCTGCAGAACTCTGGAAATTAAACAACAGCTTCCAGCAATCCAGAGAGTGTTTATTTGAGGGAAAAAACAGATAAATCTCCATAAAGATAGTGAGTTTTGTGGCATTGTAACTTGATCTACCCCCATCCCCGTATCCTCACCTAAAAGGTGGCCTTTAAAAGCAACAGTCTCTCAATCAAGGTAGGGGCAGAAGTGATTTGAAATTACCCAAAAAATCCGTCCCCAGAGAGCTGTCACTATTTGACCTATCTCAAACTCATGCTGTGCAAACAGCCTGTCCCCAGAGTGTGTGTGGAAAACAATCAGCAGTGAGTATATAACATTACAACTGCCTGAGGCAGTGGTACCAGTAGAGGCTAACTAGATGCTGACTAGGAAACTTAGAAGGCAAAATTGAGTAATGAGACATTCTGGGGGTGGAGGTACTGTTAAAAATCTCCAAAAAAATTCTGAGAATTGTAGAAGGCCATACACATTTGTGGCACATGGCAAGGAAAGATCGGAGAAAATCTTAAGTCTTCAACTCTGGCTGAAATTGAGGTTCTGCATAAGCAAGAACTAAAGGCTTTGGAAGAGCTGCAGACTGCCTGCTGGTGCTGAGGTCTTCCCTCAGCACGCAGACACACAGCTACCTGGCAGCAGCTCAAATTATTGGCTCCAGTCATTGAAAGAAATCACTGTCCAATCATTATTACAGTGATGACAACTAGGCTTTCTGCACACACACTGATCTCATGGCCATGCATGATAAAGAATACAGACTTTACAGAATTTGTTCAGGAAAGTAACTAAATAAATAGCTGCAGCAGCAATGACAATGGAAGCAACGATAAACCCTGGAGATGAGGAAAATCCGGCTTTCAGATCTGCCACATTGTAATATTTTAAATGTCCAGTTTTCAACAGAAAATTACAAGATGTACAAAGAAACAGAAAAATTTGGCCATAACACAGGGGAAAAAGTAGTCAATAGAAACTCCCTGAGGAAGCCCAGACACTGGACTTACTAGACAAAGACATAAATAAGCAATTACACATATATTCAAAGAGCTAACAGAAACCATGCCTAAAGAATTAAATTATGTGAACATCTCATTGTACAGAGAATATCAATAGGTAAAATTTATTTTAAAAACCAACTAGAAATTCTAGAGATACAAATATAATGACTAAAATGAAAAATTCAATAAAAGATTTCTCTGTAGATATGAACTTGTTGAAGAAAACGTCAGTTAACTTAAAACTACTGAGATTATCCAGTCTGTGGAACAGAAAGAAAAAGGAATGAAAAATAAAATGAACACTGTGTTAGAGATAGGTGGGACACCATCAACAATACCAATACACACATAATGGGAGCACCAGAAGGAAGAAGGGAAAAAATGGGGTAGAATGATTATATAAAGAAATAATGGCTGTAAACTTCCCAAATTTGATGAAAACATTAATTTGTACATCCCAGCAGCTCAAGAAACTCCACGTGGTATAAACATAGAGACATCAAAAATAGGCACATCAGACTCAGTGTGTCAAAAGACAAGAACAAAGAAACTTGACAGCAGAAAGAGAAAAGTGGCTCAACATATACAAATTCTCCTCAGTAAGACAGTTGATTTCTCATCAAAAACCATGGAGACCAGAAGGCAGTGGGATGGCATTGTCAAAGTGATAAAAGGAAAAGACTGTCACCAAGTATTTTATAGCCAGCAAAGTGATTCTTCAAAAAAATTAAAGGAGATATTAAGACCCTCCTACAAAAACAAAATCTGAAAGAATTCATTGCTAGCAGGCCTGCCCTACAAGAAATACTAAGGATAGTCCAGCAGGTGTAAATGAAAGGACACTCACCTGAAAAATAAAGAGCACTAGTAGAGGTAACTACATGAGTTAAAAAAAAAAGCAGTATAAATATAGTATTACATGTAAGTGTTTTATTCTATTTGATGTAAAAGACAACTGCATAAGACAATACTTATGAAACTCTATAAATGTGCTTATAAATGCATAAAGGTATAATTTGTATGACAGTGACAGCATGAGGAGGGGGAGGGAAAAGATTGATACCAAAGCCAAGTTTTGTGTACTATTGAAATTAAGTTGGCATTCATGTGAACTAGATTGCTTTAAAACAAGATGTTAATTATAATCTCCAGGGCAATGGAGGAGAAGGAGGAGGAGTAGGAGGAGGAGAAGGAGAAGAAAAAGATAAAACAACAAATTAAAATGGCACACTTGAAAATGCCTACTTTGTACAAAAAAAGTGTAGTAATAGAGGAATGGGAAAAAAAGACATATAGAAAGCAGATAGCAGAGTTAACTTCAACCTGATAAGAAATTACATTTATGTAAATGAATTAAACATTCTAATCAAAATACTAAAGGCAGAAATAAATGGAATAGAGAATTGATGAACAACAGAGAATAACCAAGAAGAAGAAAAGTTGGTTCCTTGAAAAGATCAACAAAATTGACAAAGTTTTACAAGTACTGAAGGAAAAAAAGAGGGAAGATTCAAATTACTAAAAAGAAATGAAAGGAAGGATGTCACTACTGCCCTTACAAAAATAACAAGGAATATAAGGGAATACCATGAATAATTATATAGCCAATAAATGAGATAATCTAGATGGAATGGATAAATTCCAAGAAGGACATAAATGACTGAAGCTAATTCAAGGAGAAATAGAAAACTCAAATAATCCTACAATAAGTAGTGACTGAAATAGTAATCCAAAACATTCCCACAAGGAAATTATAGGCCTCTATGGCTTTTCTGGTGAATTCCATCAACTACTTAAAGAAAAACAAAACAAAACAAAAACAAGCAAAAATAAACAATGCTTCACAAACTCGTCTAAAAAAAAGAGGTGGGCACACTTCCCAATTCATTCAATGAGACTAGTATCACACTGATTCCAAAACCAGACAAAGGCATCACAAGAAACTAAAGACTGTCTCTTATGAATATAAACGCAAAAATCCTCAACGGAATACAAGCAAATCCAATCCAGTAACATATAAAATAGGCCACAATTAAGTGGGATGTATCCAGGTATGCAAAGGCAGTTCAACGTACAAAAGTCAATTCATGTAATATGCCATATTAATAGAATAATGGATAAAAACTAGGAATAGAGGACAACTTCCTCAAATTGACAGACAACATCTATGAAAAACCTGGAGCAAAAATCATACATAATGGTGAAAGACAGAATTATTTCCTCCCTAAATCAACATTTTACTAGAGGTTCTAGTCAAAGCAACCATACAAAGAAAATAAAGCCTCTAGATTAGAAAGAAAGAAATAAAACTATTTCGATTCCACATGACATGATATTATATATTGAAATCCCAAGGAATCCACAAAGAAAAAGAGAGAGAGAGAAAAGAAAAAAAAAAACTTTTTAGAATTAATAACCCAGTCTGACCAAAATTGTAAGACACAAATCAATATATAAAAAAGTAATCATACTTCTATACAACAGCAGTGAATAATCTAAAAATAAAATGAAGGAAATATTTTCATTTACAATAGCATCCAAAAGAATAAAATACTTAGGAATATTAAGAAAAATATGTGGAATACTGAGAAAAATGTCTGAAACTTGTATATTGAAAAGTAAAATACTACTGATAGAAGTTAAAAATGACCTAAAATAAATAGAAAGCTCTTCTGTGTTCATGGATCAGAAGCCTTATTGTTAGGATGACAATTGTCCTCAAAATGACCTATAGATTCAATGCAACTCTGGCTTTTTGGCAGAAATGAACAAGCTGATCCTAAAACTAATATGGAAATGCAAGATACCCAGAATGGTCAAAACAATCTTGAAAAAGAACAAAGTTTTGAATTTTCCACATTCAAAACTCACTAACAAAACTGTAATCCCTACAGTGTGGTACTTGCATAAAGGACAGACAAATAGATTGAGAGAAAAGAACTGAGAGTCCATAAACAAACTCTTACACGTAGCCAGTTAATTTTTGACAAAGGTACCATGACAATCCAATGGGGAAAAATAATCTTTACAAAAATGATGCTGGGACACCTGAACATACACCTGGAAAGAAAGAAAACTGAACTTTTATCTTAACACCATTTATGAAAATTAACTCAAAATAAATCACAGACCTGAAACTATAAAATTTTACAAAATGAACAATGAGAAAATCTTCAGGACATTGGATTACAAATACTTCTAAGATATGACACCAAAAGCACAAACAACAAAAGAAAAAAAATCAAGTAAACTGGACTTCTCTAAAATTAAAAACTTCTGTGCTTCAAAGGACTTCATCAAGAAAGTAAGAAGACAATCCACAGAATGGGTGAAAATATTTCCAATATGATAAGGGACATTTATCCAGAATAGACAAAGAAGACTTAAAACATGATAATACAAAGACAAATACAAGTAAAATGGGCAAAGAATTTGAATAGATGTTTCTCCAAAGAAGACAATCGAATGGGAAATAAGCACATAAAAAGATGTTCAACATCAGTAGGCATTAGGGAAACAGAAATCAAAAGCACAATGTCATGCCACTTCATACCAACTAGGGTGACAAATATATATGATATATGATATATAAATATGTATGTATAAACCCGGTAATAAAAAGTGTTGATGAGGATGTGGAGAAAGTGGACTCCTCATATGTTACTACTGGAAATATAAAATGGTGCAGTCACTTTAAAAACTACTTTAGCAATTCCTCAAAATGTTAAAAGTAGAATACATCCCAGCAATTCCATTTTTTGATATATCCTCAAGAGAACTGAAAATATGTGTTCACACAAAAACTTGTCCATGAGCATTTACAGCAGAATTATTCATCATCAACAGATGGATGGATAAGCAATGTGGTGTATTTATAAAAATGGTATATTATTTGAACACAAAAAGGAATTTGTGTACTGATATATGCTACACCATGGATGAGCCTTGACAACGTCACACTAAATGAAAGACAACAATCAAAAAAGGCAGCATACTGTATGGTTCTACTTATATGAAATGCCCAGAACAGGCAAATCCATAGAGGCAGAAAGTAGAGTGGTGGCTGCTGGGGGCTAAGAGAAAGGAAGGTTAGGGGAGGAATTACAAAAGGTTCTGCTTCCTTTTGGGGTTGATGGCTACACAACCCTGAAATGTACTTAAAACCCTAATGCACACTTTCAAAGGTTGCATTTTATGGCATGTGAATTATATCTCCATAAAGTTGTTATTCTTGAAGCTGAGCCGACCAATGGAGCAAGTGGCACAGCACTGACTGCGGCATCTGGAGAGGGAGTGACCCACCTGCTCACCACAAAGGAGAGCAGCATCTGATCCAGTGCTGGAGGGGCGCGATCTTCTTGCCGACAGACACTGTGAGCAGCACAGACGAGGGTGTCAACAGAGCAAGCTGAGTTCGTGAAACAGGGCAAAGACACAAAGACCTCTCAATAAAACCATTAAGAGCGCAGTCTCTAGGAGAACACATCTTTGTTTTTTAAATCTTTTTATATCTGTTTTATTTTCTATTAGCTTTTTAACCTTTACTTTTTAAACATTTCTATATGTTTACAGTTCTCATTTCATTTTTAATTCTCTTGGTTTTGATCTGTTATTATTATTCACAGGTTTCAAATATTGTGTTTTGATTTTTTCTTCTTTTTATTAACATTTTTAAAAGACATCTCAACTCGATTCCTATTCTGCTTCAACTTGCTCTTCTATTATTTATGATACACTGTTTTCAAACCTTCTTTTCCTCCATTCTTTTAAAATTCTCTCTCTCTCTCTCATTTTTAAGTTTTATTCCCACATAGTCTTTAGATAGATAAATAAATAAACATCCTTTAAGGACCACAATAGATAACTGATACTCCTTAAGCCACAGTGCCAGAGAGATATGAGCAGCATGAAGAAGCAGAGGAAGCACTCCCAATTAAAAGAGCAAGAGAAATCCCCTGAAAGAACGGTCAATAAAATAGGCATTGATGGCCTACTAGATCAAGATTTCAAAAAAGAAGTATCAAATTACTGAAGGAACTAAAAGAGATAGTGTTTAGAGACATAAAATATGCAAAAAACAAAATAGAAGCTATAAAGAAGAGCCAAGTAGAATTGGTAAATTCATTGGCTGAAATGAGATCTGACCTAAAGCTTATATAAAGCAGGCTAGAAAATGCAGACGAATGAATAAGTGACCTAGTAGACAGGACAACAGAAAGCACAAAATCAGAACAGATGAGAGATAAACAAATAAAAAACAATGAAAACAATATAAGGAACCTATGGATAATATAAAGCATGCCAATCTATGCATAATATGGATTCCATAAGGGGAAGAAAAAACAAAGGGGATGGAAAAGGTATTTAAAGAAATCATGACTGAAAACTTCCCAAACCTAAAGAAGGAATCAGACACCCAAATAAAGGAGGCTCAGAGATTCCCAAACAGGAAGAGCCCAAAGAGACCCACACAAAGACATATCATAATCAAGATGGGTAGACTGAAGGATAAAGAAATGAGCCTAAAGGCAGCAAGAGAAAAAAAAGAGTGAGTTACAAGAGAAGACTCTCAGCTGATTTCTCTACAGAAACACAACAGGCCAGAATGGAGAGGGAAGTTATATTCAAAGTCCAGAATGAAAAAAAAAAAAAGGCAGCCAAGGATATTTTCTCCAGCAAGGCTATCCTTTAGAATAGAAGGAGAGATAAAGAATTTCACAGAGAAGCAAAAACTAAAAGACTTTAGCAACACTAAACACATGCTAAAAGAAATGTGGATCCAGCAGCCACAAAAAGCTTCGTGGAACACACCAAATTTCCACCTGGAATCCAACCGGTAACTGCCATCCACAAAGGTTGCAGCATTTTTTCAGTGTTGGTGGAGGGACTGCATCAGACGAGAGATACCTAAGTTAAAAGTAATTCTCTCCATTAGCATCCCATGGTCTTGTTTTTCCGACACTCTTTCCTTTAGTTCAGATGTCAATACACATTACAAAGAGTGGGAAGTGTGTGAATATTAAGTTTATATTTCCACACGACTTTAAGCTTTCTAACAGTTAAGAATTCACAAAGACCACCCAAAGGAATCTTATGTTTGTGTAATAGCCATTCACTCAGAATACATATTCGTCTGTTGCTTTTCTGCTGAAACACCCACAGTCTCAAGACATGGATCCATTTTTTTCATGGGGGCTGAAATTCCTAGAAATGAAGCCCATACCAATATACTCTTTACTGTCTTTCCATTTTGCTCTTAGAACTGTTTTGTAGAACTACTTGTATTTGTTATGGGCGTATGCCATTTATTCTCTAACTAGGGATGAATATCACATTCAATCTTCCTGTTGGAAGAAGAGTCAACCTATATAAAGTAATATGAATCAAATTTATACAAAATAGGCATTTGGGTTAGGTCACGATTTGCCCTTACGAATGAAAATTTTTCAAACTTATTGCTCATATCTGTTTTCTGAATACAAGTGTGTTGAGTACATGCAAGCAGCGAAACTGTGTCGGTGCGTGCTGAGTGATACTTGACAGCCCTTTGAGTATTTTCCTTTGAATTCTCATGGTTCCTTTGCATATATGTCAGCCAACAGTACCCTTTGGTGTTTGTTTGTTTGTTTGATATTTTGATTGTTTCCTTGTTGTTTGTTTTGCAAACAAATTAGGCAATGCATCTCTCCATTTGCATTAAACAGAGAGTCATATAGGATGATTCAATTAGTATATTGCTGAAAATCACCTATGTATTCCTGCTTCCCTCTCCCATCTGTAGGCTTTTGATGTCCTCCTTGCCTTCTTCTTGTTAATTCTCTGCAACTCATGGCTCTTCTTGCATTTCCAACGATGGTATTCTTATTTCCATTTCATCTTACTACTTTTCTCTTCAGGGAAGAATTGTCAATCTTTGTCTAAGGATAAGTATTGAACTGCTGAATTCTATTCAGTTTTGCCGCTCTGTGAAATTTTCTAGATCTGCTGTTATCAGATATGGCATTCTTGTGGCATAGGCTACTCTAGATTGCAGCATTTTCTCATTCAGGTTTCGGTGTATGTCTGGCACTCCTTCCTGTACTGCAATATTTGTGTCGAGTTATCAGCTGAAACACTTCCGGAGTTTCTGTTGTGACTACTTTTCTATTCACGGTAGAATTCTCAATCTTTCTTTTAGGATAATTATTTAAATGCTGAATTATTTTACACTTTGCCGATCTGTGAAATTGCCAAGTTCTGTCATTAATGGTAATGGCTGTCTTGTGGCATATGCTACCGTATAATGCAGCTTTGTCTCATTCAAGATTTTGTCTATGTCTTGGCACTCCTTCCTGTACTGTGATATTTTGGTCTAAGTATAAGCTGAAATACGTGTGGGGGTTCTGTTGTGACTGAGTTGCTGTCCTCTAGTTGCACCGAAAATCACAGAGCTTATCATGATCTTTGATGATTTGAATGAAAATATAGCTGCTTGTAGGTCTATTAGGATTCCACATTATTTTGGATGCTGGTTGCTCCTGGTTTCATATAGATGATTGTTTCTTGGCTTTCAGTAATTTTGTCTGCTTTTTCTCCAAATACCTATTCAGAGTTTGATTTTTATATCTAGTTTTTCCCTATGGGGCTCTTATGAATCCTAGTCTTTCATGCTTTGTCTTACCCAAGGATTCAACAGCAATATTTGCACTGGTTTACACTTGCTTTTATATGCCATCTTCTGATACAGGGATTTCTTTTCCCTTGTTTTCACGGACATTCACGCGTCCCTCTGCATTATCTACTCTGCTTACGACTGAATTTTGCCCTGCTATTATCTAACACTTTGAGTATTCTGATTTTATTTGGCTCGTCTCAATGATTCTCTTCCACATTTCTGGTATTGTGACTTTTGTGATTCTGAGAAACTGTTTTATTTCAGGGTTTCTTTCACCTCGTTTTTCAATATATGCTCTGATAATGTTTCATAATCAAGATGTTTGAAAGCTTTTTTTGGACCTTCAAACTCTTTGAATCAGAAAATGGTACTTCCTGTTTCTTGTACTATACTTCTTTATCTCAACTGGTCTATTACTATCAGGTATCTAATGTAGAATTTTAGGGATTTGTAAAGTGAAAATTTTAGTCTCTTATTTGTAGGCAATTCCATGATATTTCTGTGAGGACAAATTTACCTGCACATTGATTCCATGTCGTTTTCCTGTGTGTGTGTTGTCTTGTATATCTCTAACGGCTGGTGTTGACTTTGATGTGATCAATGCAACATACTCTCATCGTTCAGAACAATCTCATTTTTATTACGCTTATGTCACTTTTCTGAAAGTTCAGAGAACCCTCCCCCTTGTGGAAACGGAGCATCTAAATATATTCAGCTTTGCAGGCAGTTGTATGTCATTTTGAAGTGTATTCAATAGAGCACATTGACAGTGCGCTTGTACTTTCTACTTCCATAAGAAAGTTCCAAACTTACCAGTTCTTCCCAGAGCTTCTCTGTCCACAGAAAAACCTGTGGAAACACATCTATGGATGTCATGCATCAGGGCATGCTGCCATTTTTGCTAAACCCGCCTAGGTGTCATCGGGGCTGTGCAATTTCAACGCCATCCAAAATGTAGCATCTGCATTTGGGAGATAATGGTGAAGGAAATGCTTCTTCTTCTCACGCTGCGGACCTAGACAAATGGTCTTTGTTCTCTCATCCTTGTGGCTTGGGACCATGAAAGGAAACCCAGCTGTCCCGCATTCTGTGCCTCATACCAAGCCCTAATACCAGTCCAGGGTAGGAGTTTAGCTGATCCAAAGGATTTGGAAACTGTTTTCAACCCCAAGGTCCCCTGGATTCCTCAGACCAGATGCATGATTTCTCTCATTGATCCCCCACGTTCTTTACTGGCAAAATGCCAAATTGGTCCCTGGGCCTGCTGATGCAGTGCATGTGGCCATGGGACATTTCAATAAAGTCAACTTTGCACACCGGAGTGTTTGCTTTCTCATTGGGGTTCAAGGTCAGGTTTCTCTCTTGGTAGGGCCAACCACAATCCACAACACACTCCAGATCCCTGAGACAAAACATGTGATATCATCCATAGTCCTATACCTCATTTTATGCAGCCACTGTTAGCTCAAATTCGGCTGCTCGTTTCTTGGACTCAGAATCAATTTTGGGGACAATTTGTGCTGATTTATTTCAGTTCTGTCAGCTTACCATCTGCTGTGCACTCTTCTAACACTCAGCGCATCGATTTTAATCCCATGTGTCCGGTCCACTTAAGAGTGTGCAACCAATTGAAACAGAGTTTCACCTTTGCTGCTCCATTACCAGAGGTAAGGTACTGCACTGATTTCCATTCTCTACTTTGCTTCTCCTCCATCCACGTTTTCTGAGGCATCATACTGTCCTTGCAAGTAAGGGAGCACTCTATGGCAAGTCTCTGAAACAAGGTCTTGGTGAGTGGATGTTTAAATTTCTGTGTAATTGGGAGCAAGTTAGCATATGATGCACTGGTACACAGCAATCTGGGCATCAATAAATCATCACTTTCCATATATAACTCACCGAAATGGAATTCTTGTTTATCTCTTTTTCTATAGATACATGATGTTACTGTTTGTCCAAATACCCCAATTTTGTCATTGTGCTGCTACCTCAGTTGCAGACTTTCAAAAGTTTAATAAAATTGATTTACATATTTTGGGATTTATACGCAAATGAAGTTAGTTTTTGAAACATACTAAATCTACTTACAATCCACACTTCTCAAATTCAGGTATCATTTTGTCATCTCTAAGGAAAAACTAGACAGATAAAATGTAAATTGCCACTCGAAAATGATGAAGGGGACAGGTAAACTCTTTACTTTTGATGCTTCCAACACCAACAGGAACCATGAAATAATTATTGTAAGCATGAAATTACCCCCACACATGGTTTCCCTTGTGCATGTGGTGCCCTTTCCACCCAATGACACTTACTGGCCAATGTTGTCATTTCAAGAAGTAACATTTCTCTCCAGGAAAACACAAGGAATTTTAAA
This sequence comes from Camelus bactrianus, assembly GCF_048773025.1. Lineage (NCBI taxonomy): Eukaryota > Metazoa > Chordata > Mammalia > Artiodactyla > Camelidae > Camelus > Camelus bactrianus. The sequence goes on along the minus strand of NC_133546.1, from coordinate 84,260,673 downwards.
CAAGTTATTAATATGTGGGCTTGGTTCAAAAAGGAACTACGGGCATTAGATTAATGAGAAACCTGCTGCAGCTTTGCTAGTCTATTGAGAACCAGGTGCTCTTGTCTCAAACATGAGAACGCTTAAACGTCCAAACATGTTGGGTAAAGCAGTTTAACACAACCATGTCTGCACCCACATGATATACTGCACCCGGGATTGAATGAAGAAAACAGACTGTCAACATAAAAGTACTTCCTTACATGTCTACGGCGAATTTTACAGTTCGTTTCACTAACTGATTTATAATAGTTACCTATGCTCTCTAGAAAAACTGAAGCCTAATAAATATTCAACTTCAGTCAAAAAATCCCCTCACTTACCACACTCCCTTAAACCCAAAGAAGATGTAACCCCAGAATTTGCTGAAACTAGGGGAACATCATCATTTCTTTGTGTGAGCTAAGTATTTAATTTCTATCTATGATAGCCGAGAGTATTTGACCATTGAGGAATTCAGTGTTGTGCGCAGAGTGTGAAGTGGCAGGAAAACTGTTTCTAGGAGGGGCTTGCTCTTCTCCTATTGGCTTCATTGCAGCTCAAGGGCTGATCCTCTGGAATGGATGAGTGAGTGAATGGGAGGGAAGAAAAATGCTTTATAAGTATGACCAAACCCTGGTAAAACTTACCAGGATTTCATGCTCTGTGGTCTGTGTGATTTTTAAATGCCCCTTGGGAAGTGTGGATTCTCACGGCCTCTTTCAAGAACATGAGCTATTTTATCAACTCTGCCATCTCTTCTCTTTTAGACGTCAGGAATATTGGACCACTCCTTGGAGCAGAGCATTGAGTACCTTCTTCAAGTTCACGTTGACCCTCCTCAGTTTTCTTCTAGTATCAGCCAGGCTCGACATGTCTCATGAATGTCTTTGGAGCGTGGTGTTCTGGAAAGAATTCTCCATGCCATTATTCTCCATTGTAGCAGAACAACTCTCATCAATGTGTTCGCATCTCTCCTCAATCTGTGCAGCCAGCTTTTCTTCATGCTTCTTTTCGTGTCTCCCATAAAGTCGACCTCTACATTACTGGGCATGTCTGAAAGTACCTCGGAGACTCACCAGTATGCTGATGACGTGCAGATCTTCCACTGTCTGACTTTTCAGTTTCTAGAAACTGACCCGTGATCTCAGGTGATTGGGCAGCAGCAGTATCACGAACATAAACAGTTCCCGATAAAATAGACCTAAGCCAAGCTCCACAGAGGGTGTCAGCCCCTACATGACTCTGATCCACCCACAGAGCTCTGCCGAGTTACCTTGGATCCAGAAGCCACAACAAACACACCAACGTTCCACCTGGAATCCAACTGGTAACTACCATCCACGAAGGTTGCAGCATCTTTTCAGTGCTGGGGGAGGGACTGCATCAGACGAGAGATTCCTAAGTTAAAAGTAATTCTCTCCATTAGCATCCCATGGTCCTGTTTTTCTGACCCTCTTTCCTTTAGTTCATATCTCAATACACATTACAAAGAGAGGGAAGTGTGTGCATGTTAAGTTTATATTTCCAACGACCTTAAACTTTCTAACAGTTAAAATTCACAAAGACCACCCAAAGGAATCTTATTTTTATGTTATAGCCATTCACTCAGAATACATATCCGTCTGTTGCTTTTCTGTTGAAACTCCCACAGTCTCAAGACATGGATCCATTTGTTTCATGGGGGCTGAAATTCCTAGAAATGAAGCCCATTCCAATGTACTCTTTACTGTCTGTCTCTTTTCCTCTTAGTACTGTTTTGTATAATTACTTGTCTTTGTTAGAGGCGTATGTCATTAATTCTCTAACTAGGGATGAATATCACATTCAATCTTCCTGTTGAAAAAAGAGTCAATCTATATAATGGAATATGAATCCGTTTTATACAAAAAAGGCATTTGGGTTAGGTCACGATATGCTCTTATGAATGAACATATTTCAATATTTTTGCTCGCATCTGTTTTCTGAATACAAGTATTTTGAGTACATGGAAGCAGCAAAACTGGTTTGGTGCGGGCTGAATGATACTTGACAGCCCTTTGAGTATTTTCTTTTGAATTCTCATGGTTCCTTTGCATATATGTCAGCCAAAAGTACTCTTTGGTGTTTGTTTGTTTGTTTGATATTTTGATTGTTTCCTTGTTGTTTGCTTTGCAAACAAATTAGGCCATGCATCTCTCCATTTGCATTAAACAGAGAGCCATATTGGATGATTCAGTTAGTATAGTGCTGAATATCACCTATGTTTTCCTGCTTCCCTCTCCCATCTGTAGGCTTTTGATGTCCTCCTTGCCTTCTTCTTGTTAATTCTCTGCAACTCATGGCTCTTCTTGCATTTCCAACGATGGTATTCTTATTTCCATTTCATCTTACTACTTTTCTCTTCAGGGAAGAATTGTCAATCTTTGTCTAAGGATAAGTATTGAACTGCTGAATTCTATTCAGTTTTGCCGCTCTGTGAAATTTTCTAGATCTGCTGTTATCAGATATGGCGTTCTTGTGGCATAGGCTACTCTAGATTGAAGCTTTTACTCATTCAGGTTTCAGTGTATGTCCTGGCACTCCTTCCTGTCCTGAAATATTTGTGTCAAGTTATCAGCTGAAACACTTCAGGAGTTCTGTTGTGACTCTTTTTTTATTCAGGGTAGAATTCTCAATCGTTCTTTTAGTATAACTATTTAACTGCTGAAATATTTTACACTTTGCCAATCGGTGAAATTGCCAAGTTCTGTCTTTAATGGTAATGGCTGTCTTTTGGCATAGGCTACCGTATAATGCAGCTTTGTCTCATTCATGATTTGGTGTATGTCTTGGCACACCTTCCTGTACTGTGATAATTCTGTCTAGGAATCAGCTGAAACACCTGTGGGAGTTCTGTTGTGATTGAGTTGCTGTCCTCTAGGTGCATCGAAAATCACAGAGCTTATCATGATCTTTGAAGATTTGAATGAAAATAAAGCTTCTTGTAAGTCTATTGGGATTCCAAATTATTTGGATACTGTTTGCTCCTGGTTTCTTATAGATGATTGTTTCTTGGCTTTCAGTAAGTTTCAGTCTGATTTTTTTCTAAATACCTATTCAGAGTTTGATTTTTATATATAGTTTTTCCCTATGGGGCTCTTATGAATCCTAGTCTTTCATGCTTTGTCTTACCCAAGGATTCAACAGCAATATTTGCATTGGTTTACACTTCTATTTCTATGCCATCTTCTGATACAGGGGTTTCTTTTCCCTTGTTTTCACAGACATTCACGAGTCCCTCTGCAATATCTAGTCTGCTTAGGAATGAATTTTGCCCTGCTATTATCTCATACATTAATTGTTCTGATTTTATTTGGCTCGTCTAAATGTTTCGCTTCCCCATTTCTGGTATTGTGCCTTTTGGGTTTCTGAGACATTGTTTTACTTCAGTGTTTCTCTCACCTCGGTTTTCAATACATGCTTTGATAATGTTTCACAATCTTGTTGTTTGAAAGCTTTTTCTTGGACCTTCAATCTCTTTGAAACAGAAAATGTTACTTCCTGGTTCGTGTACTATACTTCTTTATCTCTACTGGTCTATTAATATCAGGTATCTAATGTAAAATTTTAGGGATGTGTAGAGTGAAAATTTTATTCTCTTTGTTTTAGGCAATTCCATGATATTACTCTGAGGACAAATTTTCCTGCACATTGATTCCATGTCGTTTTCCTTTGTGTGTTGTCTTGTATATCTTGAAATGCTGGTGATGCCTTTGATGTCATCAACGCAACATACTCTCATCGTTTAGAACAATCTCATTTTTATTACGCTTATGTCACTTTTCTGAAAGTTCAGAGGACTCTTCCCCTTGTGGAAACGGAGCATCTAAATATATTCAGCTTTTCAGGCTGTTTTATGTCATTTTGTAGTGTATTCAATAGAGCACATTGACAGTGCGCTTGTCCTTTCTACTTCAATAAGAATGTTCAAATCATACCAGTACTTCCCAGAGGTTCTCTGTCCACAGAAAAACCTGTGGAAACATATCTATGCATGTCATGCATCAGGGCCTGCTGCCATTATTGCTCAAACCACCTTGGTGTCCACGGGGCTGTGCAATTTCAACGCCATCCAAAATGTAGCATCTGCATTTGGGAGATAATGGTGAAGGAAATGCATCATCTTCTCACACTGCAGACCTAGACAAATGGTCTTTGTTCTCTCATCCTTGTGGCTTGGGACCACGAATGGAAACCCAGCTATCCCGCATCCTGTGCCTCATACCAAACCCTAATCCCAGTCCAGGCTAGTAGTTTAGCTGATCCAAAGGATTGGGAAACTGATATCAATCCCAAGGCCCCCTGGATTCCTCAAGACCAGATGCATGATTTCTCTGATTGAGCCCCCACGTGCTCTTTTGGCAAAATGCCAAATTGGTCCCTGGGCCTGCAGATGCAGTGCATGTGGCCATGGGACATTTCGATAAAGTCAACTTTGCAGACCGAAATGGTTGATTTTCTTTGGGGGTTAAAGGCCAGTTTTCTCTCTTGGTAGGGCCAACCACAATCCACAACACACTCCAGATCACTGAGACAAATCGTGTGACATCATCCATTGTCCTATACCTGATTGTACGCATCCACTTCTAGCCAAAATTCGGTTGCTAGTTTCTTGGCCTCAGAATCAATTGTGGGGACAATTTGTGCTGATTTATTTCAGTTCTTTCAACTTAGAATCTGCTATGCCCTCTTCTAACACTCAGCACAACGCTTTGAATCCCATGTTTCCGGTCCCCTTAAGAGTGTGCGTCCAATTAAAACAGACTTTCACATTTGCTACTCCATTACCAGTGGTCAGGTACTGCACTGATTTCCATTCTCTACTTTGCTTCTCCTCCGCCCACGTTATCTCTGGCATCATACTGTCTTTTAAATTAAGGGACCACTTTTTGGCAATCTCCTGAACCAAGGGCTAGGTGAGTGAATTTTTATAATTCTGATTAATTGGGAGCGAGTTAGCGTATGATGCACTGGTACACTGCCACCTGGGCATCAATAAATCAACACTTTCCATATATAACTTGCCGAAATGGGATTCTTGTTTATCTCTTTTTCTATACATTCATAATGTTATGTGTTTGTCTGAAGAATACATTTTTGTCATTGAATTGATACCTCAGTTGCAGCCTTTAAATAGTGTAATACAATTGATTTACCTATTTTGGGATTTATATGAAAATGAAGTTAGTTTTTGAAAAATACTAAATCTACTTACAATCCACACTTGTCAAATTCAGGTATAATTTTGTTGGCTATAAGGAAAAACTAGACAGATAATATGTAAAATGCCACTCGAATATGATGAAAGAGACAGATAAACTCTTTAATTTTGATGCCTCCAACACCAACAGGAACCATGAAATAATTATTGTAAGCATGAAATTACCCCCACACTTGGTTTCCCTTGTGCATGTGGTGCCCTTTCCACCCAATGACACATACTGACCAATGTTGTCATTTCAAGCAGTAAAATTTCTCTCCAGGAAAACACAAGGAATCTGAAACAAGATATTTATATTTAGGCTTGGTACACAAAGGAACTAGGGGCATTAGAGCAATGAGAAACCTGCTGCAGCTTTGCTAGTCTATTGAGAACCAGGTGCTTTTCTATCAAACATGAGAACTCTTAAACGTCCGATCATGTTGGGTAAAGCAGTTTAACACAACCAAGTCTGCACCCACATGACATACAGCACCCGGGCATGAATGAAGGGAAAAACGGTCCACATAAAAAAAAAATGTCCTTACATATATATGGCGACTTTTACTGTTCACTTCAGTAACTGACTTATAATAGTTACCTATACTGTCTAGAAAACCAGAGGCCTAATACATATTCAAGTTCAGTCAAAGAATCCCCTCCCTTACCACACTCACTTCACCCCAAAGAAGACGTAACCCCTGAATTTGCTGAATCTAGGGGAACGTCATCATTTGTTTGTTTGTGCTATTAACTTAATTTCTATCAATTAAAGTCGAGAGTATTTGACCATTGAGGATTTCCGTGTTGTGCACAGAGTGTGAAGTTGTAGGAAAACTGGTTCTAGGAGGGGCTTGCTCTTCTCCTATTGGCTTCATTGCAGCTCAAGTTCTGATCTTCTGATATGGATGCCTGAGTGGATAGGAGGGAAGGGCAAGTGCTTGATAGGTATTCCCAACCCTGGGTAAATGCTTACCAGGACTTCATGCCCTTTGGTCTGTGTGATTTTTAAATGCCCCTTGGGACGTGTGTATTCTCACGACCTCTTTCAAGACCATGTGCAGTTTTATCAACTCTGACATCTCTTCTCTTTTAGACGTCAGGAATTTTGGGCCACTTCTTGGAGCAGAGAATTTAGTACCTTCTTGAAGTTCACATTGACCCTCCACAGGTTTCTTCTAGTATCACCCAGGCTCAACATGTCTCATGAATGTCTTCTGAGCCTGGATTTATGTAAAGAAATATCCATGCCAGTATTCTCCTTTGTAGCAGAACAAGTCTCATCAATGTGTTCGCATCTCCCCTCAATCTGTGCATCCAGCTTTTCTGCAGGCTTCTCTTCTTGTCTCCCATATAGTCGACTTCTACAGTACTGAGGGAGTCTGAAAGTTCTTTGGAGCCTCACCAGTATGCTGATGACGGGCAGATCTTCCAATGTCTGACTTTCCAGTTCCTAGAAACTGACCCGTGATCTAAACTCATTGGGCAGCAACTTTATCTCGAACTTAAAGTGCTCCCCATACAATAGACCTAAGAAAAGCTCCACGGAGTGTGTCAGCCCTTACATGGCTCTGATCCACCCACAGAGCTCTGCCGAGTTACCTTGGATCCAGCAGCCACATCAAGCCTCGTGGAACACAACAACATTCCACCTGTTATCCAAACGGTAACTGCCATCCACAAAGGTGCAGCATCTTTTCAGTGTTGGGGGAGGGACTGCATCAAATGAGAGTTTCCTAAGTTAAAAGTGATTCTCCCCATTAGCATCCCATGGTCCTTTTTTTCCGGCCCTCTTTCCTTTAGTTCACATGTCTATACACAGTACAGAGGGAAGTGTGTGCATGTTATGTTTAATTTTCCATACGTCTTTAACCTTTCTAAAATTTAACAGTTCACAAAGACCCCACTATAGGAATCTTATATTTGTGTAATAGCCATTCACCCAGAATTCATATCCGTCTGTTGCTTTTCTGCTGAAACACCCACACTCTCAAGACATGGATCCCGTTGTTTCATGGGGGCTGAAATTCCTAGAAATGAAGCCCATCCCAATATATTCATTCCTGTCTGCCTTTTTTGTTCTTAGTACTGTTTTGTAGAACTACTTGTCTTTGTTCTGGGCGTATGCCATTAATTCTCCATGTAGTGATGTATATCACATTCATTCTTTCTGTTGGAAGTAGAGTTAAAGTATATAACGGAATATGAATCTATTTTATACAAAATAGGCATTTGGGTTTGGTCACGATATGCTCTTTTGAATGAACATTTTTCAATCTTTTTGCTCGCATCTGTTTTCTGAATACAAGTGTGTTGATTACTTGCAAGCAACAATACTGTGCATGCTGAATGGTACTTGACAACAATTTGAGCATTTTCTTTTGAATTATCATGGTTCCTTTGGATATATGTCAGCCAACAGTACTGTTTGGTGTTTGTTTGTTTGTTTCATATTTTGATTGTTTGCTTTTGTTTGTTTTTGAAACACATTAGGCTATGCATCTCTCCATTTTCTTTAAACAGAGATTCATATAAGATTATTCAGTTAGTATAGTGCTGAAAATCACCTATGTTTTCCTTCTTCCCTCTCCCATATTTAGGGTTTTGATGTCCTCCTTGACTTCTTCTTGTTTATTCTCTGCAACTCATGACTCTTCTTGCCTTTCCAATGACGGTTTCCTTATTTCTATTTCATCTTGCTACTTTACTATTCAGGGTAGAATTCTAAATTTTTCTTTTAGGATTAGTTTTGAACTGCTGAATTCTTTTACATTTTGCTGATCTGGGAAATTGCCTATTTCTGCTGTTTTTAGAGATGGCGGTCTTGTGGCTTATGCTGCTCTAAATGGCAGCTTTTTCTCATTCAAGTTTTGGACTATGTACTGGCACTCTTTCCTTTCCTGCAATAGTCCTGTCAAAATATCAGCTGAAACCCTTCTGTAGATTCTGTTGTGACTAAGTTGCTTTCCTCTAGGTTCATTTAAAATATCTGGGTTGATCATGAACTTTAATTATTTGAATGATATAACAGCTTCTTGTATGTCTATTGGTATTCCAGATAATTTAGATGCTATTTGCTTCTGGTTTCTTATAGATGATTGTTTCTTGGCTTTTAGTAATTTTCTGACTGGTTTTTCTACAAATTATTTCCAGAATTTTTTTTTTTTATATATCTTGATTTACCCTCTGGGACTCTTATGAGTCCTAGTCTTTCATGCTTTGTCTTACCCCAGGGTTCAACAGCAATATTTGCATTGATTTTCACTTGCTTTTCTATGTCATCTTCTGATAGATGTATTTCTGTTCCCCTGTGTTCACAGTCATTCACGAGTCCCTCTGCATTATTTAGTCTGCTTAGGACTGACTTTAGCCCTGCTATTATCTCATCCATTGAGTTTTCTGATTTTATTTGGCTCCTCTTTAGAGGTTCTCCTCCCCTTTTCTGTATTCTTCCTTTTGTGATTCTGAGACACTGTTGTTCTTCAGTATTTCCCTCACCTCCGTTTTCAATAATTGCTCTGGTAGTGTTTCACAGTCTAGATGTTTGAAAGCTTTTTTGGGGGCCTTCAATTTCTTTTTAACTGAAAATGGTACTTCCTGTTTATTTTACTATACTTCTTTATCTCTACTGGTCAAGTACTCTCAGGTATCTAAGTAGACATCTAGGGCTTTGTTAAGTGAAAATTTCAGTCTCTTGGTTGTACACAATTCCATGATATTCCTGTGAGGACAATTTTTCATAGACTTTGATGCCATGTAGTTTTCCTTGTGTAATATCTGGTATATATGTAATTGCTGGTGATGCCTTCATTGTGATGAACACACCATACTCTCATCGTTCAGTATAACCTCATTTTTATTATGCTTATATCACTGTTCTGAAAGTCTACAGGATCCTTGCTCTAGTGGAAACGTAGCATCTAAATGTTTTCAGCTCTGCAGGCTGTTGTATGTCATTTTTGAGTGTTTCCAAAACAGCATCGTGTCAGTGCACTTGTCCTTTCTATTTCCATAGGAATGTCCCAATGTTAACAATTCTTCCCAGAGCTTCTCTCTCTGCAGATAAACCTGTGGAAACATATCTAAGGATGTCATGCATCAGGGCCTTCTGCCATTATCACGCAGCCCCACCTAGTTTTCCTTGGTGCCGTATAATGTCATGCCATTCATAATGTGGTTTCTGCTTTTGGGAGATAATGGTGAAGGAAATGCTTCATCTTCTCACACTGTGGAATAGACCACTATTCTTTGTTCACTCATCCTTGTGGCTTTGGACCATGAAGGGAACCACAGAGCTATCCCGCATCCTATGCCTCATACCAAACTCTAATCCCAGACCAGGCTATGAATGTAGCTGATCCTAAGGCTTTTGAAACTGATTACATCCCCAAGGCCCCCTGGATATCTCAGACAAGATGCATGATTCCTCTGATTGATCCCCACAAGTGCTCTATTGGCAAATAGCCAAATTGGTCCCTGGGCCTGCAGATGCAGTGGATGTGGCCATGGGATATTTCAAAAAACTCAACTTTGCACGCCAGTGTGGTTGCATTCTTATTGGGGTCTAAGGTCAGTTTCCTCTCTTGATAGGGCCATCCACCATTTCTCTCCAGGAAAACACAAGGAATCTGAAACAAGATATTTATATTTAGGCTTGGTTCAAAAAGGAACTAGGGGCATTAGAGCAATGAGAAACCTGCTGCAGCTTTGCTAGTCTATTGAGAACCAGGTGCTCTTCTATCAACCATGAGAACTCTTAAACGTCCGATCATGTTGGGTAAAGCAGTTTAACACAACCAATTCTGCACCCACATGACATACAGCACCCGGGCATGAATGAAGGGAAAAGAAGGTCCACATAAACAAAAAAAGTCCTTACATATATATGGCGACTTTTACTGTTCACTTCACTAACTGATTTATAATATTTACCTATACTGTCTAGAAAATCTGAGGCCTAATACATATTCAAGTTCAGTCAAAGAATCCCCTCACTTACCACACTCCCTTCACCCCAAAGAAGACGTAACCCCTGAATTTGCTGAATCTAAGGGAAGATCATCATTTCTTTGTGTGTGCTATTAACTTAATTTCTATCTATTATAGTCGAGAGTATTTGACCATTGAGGAATTCAGTGTTGTGCACAGAGTGTGAAGTTGTAGGAAAACTGGTTCTAGGAGGGGCTTGCTCTTCTCCTATTGGCTTCATTGTAGCTCAAGTTCTGATCCTCTGATATGGATGCCTGAGTGGATAGGAGGGAAGGGCAAGTGCTTGATAGGTATTCCCAACCCTGGGTAAATGCTTACCAGGACTTCATGCCCTGTGGTCTGTGTGATTTTTAAATGCCCCTTGGGACGTGTGGATTCTCACGGCCTCTTTCAAAAACATGAGCTATTTTATCAACTCTGCCATCTCTTTTCTTTTATACGTCAGGTATATTGGACATCTACTTTGAGCAGAGATTACAGTACCTTCTTCAAGTTCACGTTGACCCTCCACAGGTTTCTGCTAGTATCAGCCAGGCTCAACATGTCTCATGAATGTCTTTGGAGTGTGGTGTTCTGGAAAGAAATCTCCATGCCATTATTCTCCATTGTAGCAGAACAACTCTCATCAATGTGTTCGCATCTCTCCTCAATCTGTGCAGCCAGCTTTTCTTCATGCTTCTCTTCGTGTCTCCCATAAAGTCGACTTCTACATTACTGGGCAAGTCTGAAAGTACCTCAGAGCCTCACCAGTGTGCTGATGACGGGCATATCTTCCAATGTCTGTTCTTCTCAGTTTCTAGAAATTGACCCGTGTTCTCAGGTGATTGGGCAGCAGAAGTATCACGAACATATATAGCTCCCCATATAATAGACCTAAGCCAAGCTCCACAGAGGGTTTCAGCCCCTACGTGACTCTGATCCACCCACAGACCTCTGCAAAGTTACCTTGGATATGGAAGCCACAACAAGCCTCGTGGAACACACCAACGTTCCACCTGGAATCCAACTGGTAACTGCCATCCACAAAGGTTGCAGCATGTTTTCAGTGCTGGGGGAGGGACTGCATCGGACGAGAGATTCCTAAGTTAAAAGTAATTCTCTCCATTAGCATCCCATGGTCCTGTTTTTCCAACCCTCTTTCCTTTAGTAGAGATCTCAATACAGATTACAAAGTGAGGGAAGTGTGTGCATGTTAAGTGTATATTTCCAAGTGGTTTAAACTTTCTAACAGTTAACAATTCACACAGACCACCCAAAGGAATCTTATGTTTGTGTAATAGCCATTCACTCAGAATAAATATCCGTCTGTTGCTTTTCTGCTTAAATTCCCACAGTCTCAAGATATGGATCCATTTGTTTCATGGGGGCTGAAATTCCTAGAAATGAAGCCCATCCCAATGTACACTTTTCTGTCTGTCTCTTTTGCTGTTAGTACAGTTTTGTAGAACTACTTGTCTTTGTTGGAGGCGTATGCCATTAATTCTCTAACTAGGGATGAATATCACATTCAATCTTCCTGTTGGAAGAAGAGTCAAACTATATAATGGAATATGAATCGATTTTATACAAAATAGGCATTTGGGTTAGGTCACAATATGCTCTTATGAATGAAAATTTTTCAATCATTTTGCTCGCATCTGTTTTCTGAATACAAGTGTTTTGAGTACATGCAAGCAGCGATACTGGTTCGGTGCGTGCTGAATGATACTTGACAGCACTTTGAGTATTTTCTTTTGAATTCTCATGGTTCTTTGCATATATGTCAGCAAACAGTACTCTTTGGTGTTTGTTTGTTTGTTTTATATTTTGATTGATTGCTTGTTGTTTGTTTTGCAAACACATAAGGCCATATATCTCTCCATTTGCATTAAACAGAGAGCCATATAAGATGATTCAGTTAGTATATTGCTGAAAATCACCTATGTTTTCCTGCTTCCCTATCCCATCTGTAGGGTTTTGATGTCCTCCTTGCCTTCTTCTTGTTAATTCTCTACAACTCATGGCTCTTCTTTATTTCCAATGATGGTTTCTTATTTCAGTTTCATCTTGCTACTTTACTCTTCAGGGTAGTATTGTCAATCTTTGTCTAAGTATAAGAATTGAACTGCTGAATTCTATTCAGTTTTGCCGCTCTGTGAAATTTTCTAGATCTGCTGTTATCAGATATGGCATTCTTGTGGCATAGGCTACTCTAGATTGCAGCTTTTTCTCATTCAGGTTTCAGTGTATGTCTTGGCACTCCTCCCTGTCCTGCAGTATTTGTGTCGAGTTATCAGCTGAAACACTTCTGGAGTTTCTGTTGTGACTACTTTTCTATTCACGGTAGAATTCTCAATCTTTCTTTTAGGATAAGTTTTTAAATGCTGAATTATTTTACACTTTGCAGATCTGTGAAATTGCCAAATTCTGTCATTAATGTTAATGGCTGTCTTGAGTCATAGGCTACCGTAATTGGAGATTTGTCTCATTCATGATTTGGTGTATGTCTTTTCACTCCTACCTGTACTGTGATATTTCTGTCTAGGTATCAGCTGAAACACATGTGGGGGTTCTGTTGTGACTGAGTTGCTGTCCTCTAGGTGCATCAAAAATCACAGAGCTTATCATGATCTTCGATGTTTTGAATGAAAATATAGCTGCTTGTATGTCTATTGGGATTCCAAATTATTTGGATGCTGTTTGCTCCTGGTTTCATATAGAGGATTGATTCTTGGATTTCAGTAATTTTCAGTCTGCTGTTCTCCAAATACCTATTCAGAGTTTGATTTTTATATCTAGCTTTTCCCTATGGGGGTCTTATGAATCCTAGTATTTCATGCTTTGTCTTACCCAAGGATTCAACAGCAATATTTGCATTGGTTTACACTTGCATTTCTATGCCAACTTCTGATACAGGGATTTCTTTTCTCTTGTGTTCACGGACATTCACGAATCCCTCTGCATTATCTAGTCTGCTTAGGACTGAATTTTGCCCTGCTATTATATCATAGATTGAGTATTCTGATTTTATTTGGCTCGTCTGAATGATTCTCTTCCACATTTCTGGTATTGTGCCTTTTGTGATTCTGAGACACGGTTTTACTTCAGTGTTCCTATCACCTAGGTTTTCAATAAAAGCTCTGATAATGTTTCATAATCTAGGTGTTTGAAAGCTTTATTTTGGACCTTCAATCTCTTTGAAACAGAAAATGGTACTTCCTGTTTCTTGTACTATACGTCTTTATCTTTACTGGTCTAGTATTATCAGGTATCTAATGTAGAATTGTAGGTCTTTTTAAAGTGAAAATTTAAGTCTCTTAGTTGTAGGCAATTCCATGATATTTCTGTGAGGACATATTTTCCTGCACATTGATTCCATGTCTTTTTACTGTGTGTGATGTCTTGTATATCTCTAAATGCTGGTGTTGCCTTTGATGTGATCAATTGAACATACACTCATCGTTTAGAACAATCTCATTTTTATTACGCTTATGTCACTTTTCTGAAACTTCAGAGGACCCTTCCCCTTGTGGAAACGGAGCTTCTATATATTTCAGCTTTGCAGGATGTTGCATGTCATTTTGAAGTGTTTTCTAAAGAGCACATTGACAGTGCCCTTGTCCTTTCTACTTCCATAAGAAAGTTCCAATCTTACCAGTACTTCCCAGAGCTTCTCTGTCAACAGAAAATCCTGTGGAATCATATCTATGGATGTCATGCATCAGGGCCTGCTGCCATTATTGCTCAACCCACATAGTTGTCCTCGGGTCTGTGCAATATCAAGGCCAACCAAAATATAGCATCTGCATTTGGGAGATAATGGTGAATGAAATGATTCATCTACTCACGCTGCGGACCTAGACAAATGCTCTTTGTTCTCTCATCCTTGTGGCTTGGGACCTCGAAAGGGAACCCAGCTGTCCCGCATCCTCTGCCTCATATCAAAACCTAATCCCAGTCCAGGCTATGACTTTAGCTGATCCAAAGGCTTTGGAAACTGATTTCAATCCCAAGGTCCCCTGGATTCCTCAGACCAGATGCATGATTTCTCTGATTTAGCCCCCACGTGCTCTATTGGCAAAATGACAAATTGGTCCCTGGGCCTGCAGATGCAGTGAATGTGGCCATGGGACATTTCGATAAAGTCAACTTTGCACACCGGAGTGGTTGATTTTTCTTTGGGGGTTAAAGGCCAGTTTTCTCTCTTGGTAGGGCCAACCACAATCCACAACACACTCCAGATCACTGAGACAAATCGTGTGACATCATCCATTTTCCTATACCTGATTTTACGCATCCAATTCTAGCCAAAATTCGGTTGCTAGTTTCTTGGCCTCAGAATCAATTGTGGGGACAATTTGTGCTGATTTATTTCAGTTCTGTCAGATTAGCATCTGCTGTGCACTCTTCTAACACTCAGTGAATCGCTTTGAATCACATGTGTCTTTTATTCTTAAAATTGTGTGTATAATTGAAGCAGAAGTTCACCTTTCCTGCTCCATTACCAGAGGTCAGGTACTGCACTGATTTCCATCCTCTACTTTGCTTCTCCCCCATCCACGTTTTCTGAGGCATCATACTGTCTTCGGAATTAAGGGACCACTCTTTGGCAAGTCTCATGAACCAAGGGCTTGGTGAGTGGATTTTCAAAATTCTGTGTAATTGTTAGCGAGTTAGCGTATGATGCACTGGTACACTGCCACCTGGGCATCAATAAATCAACACTTTCCATATATAACTCGACAAAATGGGATTCTTGTTTATCTCTTATTTCTATACTGTCATGATGTTATGTGTTTGTCCGAAAACTCCATTTATGTCATTGTGTTGATACCTCAGTGGCAGCCTTTCAAGAGTGTAATAAAATTGATTTACATATTTTGGGATTTATATGAAAATGAATTTAGTTTTTGAAACATACTAAATCTACTTACAATCCACACTTATCAATTTCAGGTACCATTTTGTCATCTCTAAGGAAAATCTAGACAGATAAAATGTAAAATAACACTCGAAAACGATGAAGCGGACAGGTAAACTCTTTACTTTTGATGTCTCCAACACCAACAGGAACCATGAAATAATTATTGTAAGCATGAACTTACCCCCACACTTGGTTTCCCTTGTGCATGTGATGCCCTTTCCACTCAATGAATCATACTGACCAATGTTGTCATTTCAAGCAGTAACATTTCTCTCCAGGAAAACACAAGGAATCTGAAACAAGATATTTACATGTAGGCTTGGTTCAAAAAGGAACTAGGGGCAGTAGAGCAATGAGAAACCTGCTGCAGCTTTGCTAGTCTATTGAGAACCAGGTGCTCTTCTATCAACCATGAGAACTCTTAAACGTCCGATCATGTTGGGTAAAGCAGTTTAACACAACCAAGTCTGCACCCACATGACATAAAGCACCCGGGCATGAATGAAGGAAAAAGACGGTCCACATAAAAAAAAAAATGTCCTTACATGTGTAAGTCGACTTTTACTGTTCACGTCACTAACTGACTTATAATAGTTACCTATACGGTCTAGAAAACTGGAGGACTAATACAAATTCAAGTTCAGTCAAAGAATCCCCTCAATTACCACACTCCCTTCACCCCAAAGAAGACGTAACCCCTGAATTTGCTGAATCTAGGGGAACGTCATTATTTCTTTGTGTTTGCTATTTATTTAATTTCTATCTATTATAGTCGAGAGTATTTGACCATTGAGGATTTCAGTGTTGTGCACAGAGTGTGAAGTTGTAGGAAAACTGATTCTAGGAGGGGCTTGCTCTTCTCCTATTGGCTTCATTGCAGCTCAAGTTAGGATCCTCTGAAATGGATGCCTGAGTGGATAGGAGGGAAGGGCAAGGGCTTGATAGGTATACCCAACCCTGTGTAAATGCTTACCAGGACTTCATGCCCTGTGGTCTGTGTGATTTTTAAATGCCCCTTGGGATGTGTGGATTCTCACGACCTATTTCAAGATCATGGGCAGTTTTATCAACTCTGACATCTCTTCTCATTTAGACGTCAGGAATATTGGGCCACTTCTTGGAACAGAGAATAGAGTACCTTCTTCAAGTTCACGTTGACCCTCCACAGGTTTCTGCTAGTATCAACCAGGCTCAACATATCTCTTCAATGTCTTCTGAGCCTGGTATTCTGTAAAGAAGTCTCCATGCCCGTATTCTCCATTGTAGCAGAACAAGTCTCATCAATGTGTTCGCATCTCCCCTCAATCTGTGCAGCCAGACTTTCTGCAGGCTTCTCTTCGTGTCTCCCATAAAGTCGATTTCTACATTACTGAGCAAGTATGGAAATTCCTTAGAGCCTCACCAGTATGCTGATGACGATCAGATCTTCCACTGTCTGACTTTTCAGTTCCTAGAAACTGACCTGTGATCTAAGGTCTTTGGGAAGCTACAGTATCTCGTACTTAAAGAGCTCCCCATACAATAGAGATAAGCCAAGCTCCACGGAGGGTGTCAGCCCCTACATGGCTCTGATCCACCCACAGAGCTCTGCCGAGTTACCTTGGATCCAGCAGCCACAACAACCCTCGTGGAACACACCAACAGTCCACCTGGAATCCGACCGGTAACTGCAATCCACAAAGGTTGCAGCATCTTTTCAGTGTTGGGGGAGGGACTGCATCAGTCGAGAGTTTCCTAAGTTTAAAGTGATTCTCTCCATTAGCATCCCATGGTCCTTCTTTTCGAACCTCTTTCCTTTAGTTCAGATCTCTATACACAATACAGAGGGAATTGTGTGCATGTTATGTTTATTTTTCACACGTCTTTAACCTTTCTAACAGTTAACAGTTCACAAAGACCCCACTATAGGAATCTTATGTTTGTGTAATAGACATTCACCCAGAATACATATCCGTCTGTTGCTTTTCTGCTGAAACACACACACTCTCAAGACATGGATCCCGTTGTTTCATGGGGCTGAAATTCCTAGAAATGAAACCCCTCCCAATGTACGCATTACTGTCTGTCTTTTTTGCTCTTATTACCGTTTTATAGAACTACTTGAATTTGTGATGTGCGTATGCCATTTATTCTTCATGTAGGGATGGATATCACATTCATTCTTTCTGTTGGAAGTAGACTCAACCTATATAAAGGAATATGAATCTATTTTATACTAAATAGGCATTTGGGTTTGATCACGATATGCTCTTATGAATGAACATTTTTCAAACTTTTTGCTCGCATCTGTTTTCTGAAAACATGTGTGTTGAGTACATGCAAGGAGCAATACTAGTTCGGTGCGTGCTGAATGATACTTGACACCCCTTTGAGTATTTTCTTTTGAATTATCATGGTTCCTTTGCATAAATGTCAGCCAACAGTACTCTTTGTTTTTTGTTTGATATTTTAATTATTTGCTTGTTGTTTGTTTTGCAAACACATTAGTCCATGCATCTCTCCATTTGCATTAAACAGAGAGTCACATAAGATGATTCTGTTAGTATAGTGCTGAAATTCACCTATGTTTTCCTGCTTCCCTCTCCCAACTTTAGGGATTTGTTGTCCTCCTTGCCTTCTACTTGTTTACTCTCTACAACTCATGGCTCTTCATGCATGTCCATTGATGTTTTTCTTATTTCCATTTCATGTTGCTACTTTTCTCTTCAGTGTAGAATTCTCAATCTTTGTTTAAAGATAAGTTTTGAACTGTTGAATTCTATTAAGTTTTGCCAGTCTGTGAAATTGTCTAGATGTGCCGTTATCAGATATGGCGTACTTGTGGCATAGGCTTCTATAGAATGCAGCTGTTTCTAATTCAACTTTTGGTGTATGTCTTGGCAATCCTTCCTGTCCTGCAATATATGTGTCGAGTTATCAGCTGAAACACTTCTGGAGTTACTGTTGTGACTACTTTTCTATTCAGGGTAGATTTCTCAATCTTTCTTTTAGGATAAGATTTTAAGTGCTGAATTAATTTACATTTTGCCGATCTGTGAAATTGCCAAGCTCTGTCATTAATGGTAATGGCTGTCTTGTGGCATTGGCTACCGTATAATGCAGCTTTGTCTCATTCATATTTGGGTCTATGTCTTGACACTCCTTCCTGTACTGTGATATTTCTGTCTAGGTATAAGCTGAAACACCTGTGGGGGTTCTGTTGTGACTGAGTTGCTGTAAACTACATGCATTGAAAATCACAGAATTGATCATGAACTTTGATGATTTGAATGAAAATATAGCTGCTTGTATGTCTATTGGGATTCCAAATTATTTGGATGCTGTTTGCTCCTGGTTTCATATAGGAGATTGTTTGTTGGCTTTCAGCAAGTTTCAGTCTGATTTTTTTCCAAATACCTATTCAGAGTTTGATATTTATATCTAGCTTTTCCCTATGGGGCTCTTATGAATCCTAGTATTTCATTCTTTGTCTTACCACAGGTTTCAACAGCAATATTTGCATTGGTTTACACTTGTTTTTCTATGTCATCTTCTTATACAGTGATTCCTTTTCCCTTGTGTTCACGGATATTCACGAGTCCCTCTGCATTATTTAGTCTGCTTAGGACTGAATTTTGCCCTGCTATTATCTCATACATTGAGTATTCTGATTTTATTTGGCTCGTCTCAATGATTCTCTTCCCCATTTCTGGTATTGTGCCTTTTGTGGTTCTGAGACACTTGTTTATTTCAGTGTTTCTCTCACCTCGGTTTTCAATACATGCTCTGATAATGTTTCATAATCTAGTTATTTGAAAGCTTTTTCTTGGACCTTCAATCTCTTTGAAACAGATAATGGTACTTCCTGTTTCTTGTACTATACTTCTTTATCTCTACTGGTCTAGTAATATCACGTATCTAATGTAGAATTGTTGGGCTTGGTAAAGAGAATATTTTAGTCTCTTTGGTGTAGGCAATTCCATGATATTTCTATGAGGACAAATTTCCCTGCACATTTATTCCATGTCGTTTTCCTGAGTGTGTTGTCTTGTATATCTCTAACTGCTTGTGTTGCTTTGATGTGATGAACGCAACATAATCTCATGGTTTAAAAATTCTCATTTTTATTACACTTACATCATATTTCTGAAAGTTCAGAGGACCCTTCCCCTTGTGGAAACAGAGCATCTAAATATATTCAGATTTGCAGGCTGTTGTATGTCATTTTGAAGTGTATTCAAAAGAGCACATTGACAGTGCCCTTGTCCTTTCTACTTAAATAAGAAAGTTCCAATCTTACCAGTTTTTCCCAGAGCTTCTCTATCCAAAGAAAAATCTTTGGAAACATATCTTTGGATGCCATGCATCAGGGCCTGCTGCCATTATTGCTCACACTGCCTAGGTGTCCGCAGGGCTCTGCAATGTCAAGGCCATCCAAAATTTAGCATCTGCTTTTGGGAGATAACGCTGAAGGAAATGCTTCATCTTCTCACGCTGCGGACCTAGACAAATGCTCTTTGTTCTCTCATCCTTGTGGCTTGGGACCTCGAAAGGAAACCCAGCTCTCCCGCATCCTCTGCCTCATACCAAACCCTAATCCCAGTCCAGGCAATGACTTTAGCTGATCCAAAGTTTTGGAAACTTTTATCAATCCCAAGGCCCCCTGGATTCCTCAGACCAGATGCATGATTTCTCTGATTGAGCCCCCACGTGCTCTATTGGCAAAATGCCAAATTGGTCCCTGGTCCTGCAGGTGCAGTGCATGTGGCCATGGGACATTTCGACAAAGTCAACTTTGTACACTGGATTGGTAGCATTCTCTTTGGGGTTCAAGTTCATTTTTCTCTCTTTTTACGGCCAACCTCAATCCACAGCACACTCCAGATCGCTGAGACAAAGCATGTGTCATAATCCATATTCCTATACCTCATTTTACGCAGCCACGGCTAGCTCAAATTAGGCTGCTCGTTTCTTCGCCTCAGAATCAATTTTGGGGACAATTTGTGCTGATTTATTTCACTTCTGTCTACATAGCATCTACTGTGCACTCTTCTAACACTCAGCGCATCGCTTTGAATCCCATGTGTCCAGTCCCTAAAGAGTGTGCTTCCAATTGAAACAGAGTTTCACATTTGCTGCTCCATTACCTGAGGTCAGGTACTGCACTTATTTCCATTCTCTACTTTGGTTCAGTTCTGTCCACTTTATCTAAGGCATCGTACTGTCTTTGGAATTAAGGGACCACTCTTCGGCAAGTCTTCTGAACCAAGGGCTTGGTGAGAGGATTTTTAAAATTCTGTGTAATTGGGAGCAAGTTAGCGTACGATGCACTGGTACACGGACACCTGGGCATCAATAAATCAACACTAACCATATATAACTCGCCGAAATGGGATTCTTGTTTATCTCCTTTTCCTATACATTCATGATATTATGTGTTTGTCCGAAGAATACATTTTTGTCATTGTGTTGATACCAGAGTTGCAGCCTTTCAATATTGTAATAAAATTGATTTACATATTTTGGGATTTATATGAAAATGAAGTTAGTTTTTGAAACATACTAAATCTACTTACAATCCACACTTGTCAAATTCAGGTACCATTTTGTCAGCTCTAAGGAAACACTAGAAAGATAAAATGTAAAATACCACTCGAATATGATGAAAGGGACGGGTAAATTCTTTAATTTTGATGCCTCCAACCCCAACAGGAACCATGAAATAATTATTGTAAGCATGAAATTACCCCCACACTTGGTTTCCCTTGTGCATGTGGTGCCCTTTCCACCCAATGACACATACTGAACAATGCTGTCAATTCAAGCAGTAACATTTCTCTCCAGGAAAACTCAAGGAGTCTGAAACAAGATATTTATATGTAGGCTTGGTTCACAAAGGAACTAGGGGCATTAGAGCAATGAGAAACCTGCTGCAGCTTTGCTAGTCTATTGAGAACCAGGTGCTCTTCTATCAACCATGAGAACGCTTAAAGTCTGATCATGTTGCGTAAAGCAGTTTAACACAACCAAGTCTGCACCCACGTGACATAAAGCACCCGGGCTTGAATGAAGGGAAAAGAAGGTCCATATAAAAATAAAATGTCCTTACATGTCTATGGCGACTTTTACTGTTCACTTCACTAACTGACTTATAATAGTTACATATAATATCTAGAAAACCAGAGGCCTAATACATATTCAAGTTCAGGCAAAGAATCCCCTGACTTACCACACTCCCTTCACCCCAAAGAAGACGTAACCCCTGAATTTGCTGAATCTAGGGGAACGTCATCATTTCTTTCTGTGAGCTAATTATTTAAATTCTATCTATTATAGTCGAGAGTATTTGACCATTGAGGTTTCCAGTGTTGTGCACAGAGTGTGAAGTTGTAGTAAAACTGATTCTAGGAGGGGCTTACTCTTCTCCTATTGGCTTCATTGCAGCTCAAATTCTGATCGTCTGAAATTGATGCCTGAGTGGATAGGAGGGAAGGTCAAGTGCTTGATAGGTATTCCCAACCCCGGGTAAATGCTTACCAGGACTTCATGCCCTGTGGTCTGTTTGATTTTTAAATGCTCCTTGAAACGTGTGGATTCTCATGACCTCTTCCAAGACCATGGTCGGTTTTATCAACTCTGACATCTCTTCTCTTTTAGACGTCAGAAATATTGGGCCACTTCTTAAAGCAGAGGATAGAGTACTTTCTTCAAGTTCACGTTGACCCTCCACAGGTTTCTGCTAGTATCAGCCAGGCTCAACATTTCTCATGAAAGTCTTCTGAGCCTGGCATTCTGTAAAGAAGTCTCCATGCCCGTATTCTCCATTGTAGCAGAACAAGTCTCATCAATGTGTTCGCATCTCCCCTCAATCTCTGCAGCCAGCTTTTCTGCAGGCTTCCCTTCGTGTCTCCCATAAAGTCGACTTCTACATTACTGAGCAAGTCTGAAAGTTCCTCGGAGCCTCACCAATATGCTGATGATGGGCAGATCTTCCACTGTCTTACTTTTCAGTTCCTAGAAACTGACCCGTGATCTAAGGTCATTGGGCAGCAACAGTATCTCGAACTTAAAGAGCTCTCCATCCAATAGACATAAGCCAAGCTCCACGGAATGTGTCAGCCCCTACCTGACTCTGATCCACCCACAGAGCTCTGCCGAGTTACCTTGGATCCAGCAGCCACAACAACTCTCGTGGTACACACCAGCATTCCACCTGGAATCCAACCTGTAACTGCCATCCACAAAGGCTGCAGCATCTTTTTAGTTTTGGGGGACGGAATTCATCAGACGAGAGTTTCCTAAGTTAAAAGTGATTCTCTCCATTAACATCCCATAGTCCTTTTTTTGTCCCTCTCTCCTTTAGTTCAGATGTCTATACAAAATACCAAGGGAAGTGTGTGCATGTTATGTTTATTTTTTCACACGTCTTTAACCTTTCTAACAGTTAACAGTTCACAAAGACCCCACTATAGGAATCTTATGTTTGTGTAATAGACATTCACCCAGAATACATATCCGTCTGTTGTTTTTCTGCTGAAACACACACACTCTCAAGACATGGATCCCGTTGTTTCATGGGGGCTGAAATTCCTAGAAGTGTAGCCCCTCCCAATGTACGCATTACTGTCTGTCTTTTTTGCTCTTAGTACCGTTCTTTAGAACTACTTGTCTTTGTTAAGGGCGTATGCCATTTATTCTCCATGTAGGGATGGATATCACATTCATTCTTTCTGTTGGAAGTAGACTCAATCTATATAAAGGAATATGAATCTATTTTATACAAAATAGGCATTTGGGTTTGGTCACGATATGCTCTTATGAATGAACATTTTTCAATCTTTTTGCTCGCATCTGTTTTCTGAAAACATGTGTGTTGAGTACATGCAAGGAGCAATACTGGGTCGGTGCGTGTTGAATGATACTTGACACCCCTTTGAGTATTTTCTTTTGAATTATCGCGGTTCCTTTGCATATATGTCAGCCAACAGTACTCTTTGGTTTTTGTTTGATATTTTGATTGTTTGCTTGTTGTTTGTTTTGCAAACACATTAGTCCATGCATCTCTCCATTTGCATTAAACAGAGAGTCACATAAGATGATTCTGTTAGTATAGTGCTGAAATTCACCTATGTTTTCCTGCTTCCCTCTCCCAACTTTAGGGATTTGTTGTCCTCCTTGCCTTCTACTTGTTTACTCTCTACAACTCATGGCTCTTCATGCATTTCCATTGATGTTTTTCTTATTTCCATTTCATGTTGCTACTTTTCTCTTCAGTGTAGAATTCTCAATCTTTGTTTAAAGATAAGTTTTGAACTGTTGAATTCTATTAAGTTTTCCCAGTCTGTGAAATTGTCTAGATGTGCCGTTATCAGATATGGCGTTCTTGTGGCATAGGCTACTCTAGAATGAATCTTTTTCTCATTCAGGTTCCGATGTATGACCTGGAACTCCTTGCTGTCCTGAAATATTTATATCAAGTTATCAGCTGAAACACTTCCAGAGTTTCTGTTGTGACTACTTTTCTATTTAGGGTAGAATTCTCAGTCTTTCTTTTAGGATAAGTTTTTAAATGCTGAATTATTTTACACTTTGCCGATCTGTGAAATTGCCAAGCTCTGTCGTTAATGGTAATGGCTGTCTTGAGGCATAGGCTACCGTATAATGCAGCTTTGTCTCATTCATGATTTGGTCTTTGTCTTGGAAATGCTTCCTGTACTGTGATATTTCTGTCTAGGTATCAGCTGCAACACCTGTGGGGGTTCAGTTGTCACTGAGTTGCTGTTTTCTTCGTGCATCGAAAATTACAGAGTTGATCATGGACTTTGATGATTTGAATGAAAAGAAAGCTGCTTGTAAGCCTATTGGGATTCCACATTATTTGGATGCTGTTTGCTCCTGGTTTCGTATAGGAGATTGTTTGTTGGCTTTCAGCAAATTTCAGTCTGATTTTTCTCCAAATACCTATACAGGGTTTTATTTTTATATCGAGGTTTTCCCAATGGGCTTATTATGATTTCTAGTCTATCATGCTTTGTATAACCCCATGTTTCAACAGCAATATTGCATTGGTTTACACTTGTTTTTCTATGTCATTTTCTGATACAGGGATTTATTTTCCCTAGGGCTCACGGATATTCACGAGTCCCTCTGCATTATGTAGTCGGCTTAGGACTGAATTTTGCCCTGCTATTATCTCATACATTGAGTATTCTGATTTTATTTGGCTCGTCTCAATGATTCTCTTCCCCATTTCTGGTATTGTGCCTTCTGTGGTTCTGAGACACTGGTTTATTTCAATGTTTCTCTCACCTCGGTTTTCAATACATGCTCTGATATTGTTTCATAATCTAGTTGTTTGAAAGCTTTTTCTTGGACCTTCAATCTCTTTGAAACAGAAAATGGTACTTCCTGTTTCTTATACTATACTTCTTTATCTCTACTGGTCTAGTACTATCAGGTATCTAATGTAGAATTGTAGGGCTTGGTAAAGAGAAAATTTTAGTCTCTTTGGTGTAGGCAATTCCATGATATTTCTTTGAGGACATATTTTCCTGCACATTGATTCCATGTCGTTTTCCTGTGTGTGTTGTCCTGTATATCTCTAACTGCTGGTGTTGCCTTTGATGTGATTAACGCACCATACTCTCATCGTTTAGAACAATCTCATTTTCATTAAACTTATGTCACATTTCTGAAAGTACAGCAGACCCTTCCCCTTGTGGAAACGGAGCATCTAAATATATTCAGCTTTGCAGGCTGTTGTATGTCATTTTGAAGTGTATTCAAAAGAGCACATTGACAGTGCCCTTGTCCTTTCTACTTCCCTAAGAAAGTTCCAATCTTACCAGTTTTTCCCAGAGCTTCTCTATCCACAGAAAAACCTGTGGAAACATATCTTTGGATGCCATGCACCAGGGCCTGCTGCCATTATTGCTCACACTGCCTAGGTGTTCGCAGTGCTCTGCAATGTCAAGGCCATCCAAAATTTAGCATCTGCTTTTGGGAGATAACGCTGAAGGAAATGCTACATCTTCTCACGTTGCGGACCTAGACAAATGCTATTTGTTCTCTCATCCTTGTGCCTTGGGACCACGAAAGGAAACCCAGCTGTCCCGCATCCTCTGCCTCATACCAAAACCTAATCACTGTCCATGCTATGACTTTAGCTGATCCAAAGTCTTTGGAATCTGATATCAATCCGAAGGCCCCCTGGTTTCCTCAGACCAGATGCATGATTTCTCTGATTGAGCCCCCACGTGCTCTTTTGGCAAAATGCCAAAATGATCCCTGGACCTTCAGATGCAGTGCATGTGGCCATGGGACATTTCGACAAAGTCAACTTTGCACACTGGAGTTGTTGCTTTATCTTTGGTGTTCACGTTCATTTTTCTCTCTTTTTAGGGCCAACCTCAATCCACAGCACACTCCAGATAGCTGAGCCAAAGCATGTGTCATAATCCATAGTCCTCTACCACATTCTACGCAGCCACTGCTAGCTCAAATTAGGCTGCTCTTTTCTTCGTCTCAGAATCAATTTTGGGGAAAATTTGTGCTGATTTATTTCAGTTCTGTCAACTTAGCATCTGCTGTGCACTCTTCTATCACTCAGCGCATCACTTTGAATCCCATGTGTCCGGTCCACTTAAGAGTGTGCGTCCAATTGAAACAGAGTTTCACCTTTGCTGCTCCATTACCAGAGGTCAGGTACTGCACTGATTTCCATTCTCTACATTGCTTCTCCTCCATCCACGTTATCTAAGGCATCGTACTGTCTTTGGAATTAAGGGACCACTCTTTGGCAAGTCTCCTGAACCATGGGCTTGGTGAGTGGATTTTTAACATTCTGTGTAATTGGGAGCAAGTTAGCGTATGATGCACTGGTACACGGCCACCTGGGCATCAATAAATCAACACTATCCATATATAACTCGCCGAAATGGGATTCTTGTTTATCTCTTTTTCCTATACATTCATGATGTTATGTGTTTGTCCGAAGAATACATTTTTTGTCATTGTGTTGATACCACAGTTCCAGTCTTTCAATATTGTAATACAATTGATTTACATATTTTGGGATTTATATGAAAATGAAGTTAGTTTTTGAAACATACTAAATCTACTTACAATCCACACTTGTCAAATTCAGGTACCATTTTGTCAGCTCTAAGGAAAAACTTGAAAGATAAAATGTAAAATACCACTCGAATATGATGAAAGGGACGGGTAAACTCTTTACTTTTGATGCCTCCAACACCAACAGGAACCATGAAATAATTATTGTAAGCATGAAATTACCCCCACACTTGGTTTCCCTTGTGCATGTGGTGCCCTTTCCACCCAATGACACATACTGACCAATGCTGTCATTTCAAGCAGTAACATTTCTCTCCAGGAAAACTCAAGGAATCTGAAACAAGATATTTATATGTAGGCTTGGTTCAAAAAGGAACTAGGGGCATTAGAGCAATGAGAAACCTGCTGCAGCTTTGCTAGTCTATTGAAAACCAGGTGCTCTTCTCTCAACCATGAGAACGCTTAAACTTCTGATCATGTTGGGTAAAGCAGTTTAACACAACTAAGTCTGCACCCACATGACATACAGCACCCGGGCTTGAATGAAGGGAAAAGAAGGTCCACATAAAAAAAAAATGTCCTTACATATATATGGCGATTTTTACTGTTCACTTCACTAACTGACTTATAATAGTTACATATAATGTCTAGAAAACCAGAGGCCTAATACATATTCAAGTTCAGTCAAAGAATCCCCTCACTTACCACACTCCCTTCATCCCAAAAAAGATGTAACCCCTGAATTTGCTGAATCTAGGGGAACGTCATCATTTCTTGGTGTGAGCTAATTATTTAATTTCTATCTATTACAGTCGAGAGTATTTGACCATTGAGGAAATCAGTGTTGTGCGCAGAGTGTGATGTTGTAGTAAAACTGATTCTAGGAGGGGCTTGCTCTTCTCCTATTGGCTTCATTGCAGCTCAAATTCTGATCGTCTGAAATTGATGCCTGAGTGGATAGGAGGGAAGGTCAAGTGCTTGATAGGTATTCCCAACCCCGGGTAAAAGCTTACCAGGACTTCATGCCCTGTGGTCTGTTTGATTTTTAAATGCTCCTTGGAACGTGTGGATTCTCATGACCTCTTTCAAGACCATGGGCGGTTTTATCAACTCTGACATCTCTTCTCTTTTAGACGTCAGAAATATTGGGCCACTTCTTAAAGCAGAGGATAGAGTACTTTCTTCAAATTCACGTTGACCCTCCACAGGTTTCTGCTAGTATCAGCCAGGCTCAACATTTCTCATGAAAGTCTTCTGAGCCTGGCATTCTGTAAAGAAGTCTCCATGCCCGTATTCTCCATTGTAGCAGAACAAGTCTCATCAATGTGTTCGCATCTCCCCTCAATCTCTGCAGCCAGCTTTTCTGCAGGCTTCCCTTCGTGTCTCCCATAAAGTCGACTTCTACATTACTGAGCAAGTCTGAAAGTTCCTCGGAGCCTCACCAATATGCTGATGACGGGCAGATCATCCAATGTCTGACTTTTCAGTTCCTAGAAACTGACCCGTGATCTAAGGTCATTGGGCAGCAACAGTATCTCGAACTTAAAGAGCTCTCCATCCAATAGACATAAGCCAAGCTCCACGGAATGTGTCAGCCCCTACCTGACTCTGATCCACCCACAGAGCTCTGCCGAGTTAACTTGGATCCAGCAGCCACAACAACTCTCGTGGTACACAACAGCATTCCACCTGGAATCCAACCTGTAACTGCCATCCACAAAGGTTGCAGCTTATTTTCGGTGTTGTGGGAGGGACTTCTTCAGACGAGAGTTTCCTAAGTTAAAAGTGATTCTCTCCATTAACATCCCATGGTCCTTTTTTTGTCCCTCTTTCCTTTAGTTCAGATGTCTATACAAAATACCAAGGGAAGTGTGTGCATGTTATGTTTATTTTTCCACACGTCTTTAACCTTTCTAACAGTTAACAGTTCACAAAGACCCCACTATAGGAATCTTATGTTTGTGTAATAGACATTCACCCAGAATACATATCCGTCTGTTGCTTTTCTGCTGAAACACACACACTCTCAAGACATGGATCCCGTTGTTTCATGGGGGCTGAAATTCCTAGAAGTGTAGCCCCTCCCAATGTACGCATTACTGTCTGTCTTTTTTGCTCTTAGTACAGTTCTTTAGAACTACTTGTCTTTGTTAAGGGCGTATGCCATTTATTCTCCATGTAGGGATGGATATCACATTCATTCTTTCTGTTGGAAGTAGACTCAATCTATATAAAGAATATGAATCTATTTTATACAAAATAGGCATTTGGGTTTGGTCACGATATGCTCTTATGAATGAACATTTTTCAATCTTTTTGCTCGCATCTGTTTTCTGAAAACATGTGTGTTGAGTACATACAAGGAGCAATACTGGGTCGGTGCGTGCTGAATGATACTTGACACCCCTTTGAGTATTTTCTTTTGAATTATCGCGGTTCCTTTGCATATATGTCAGCCAACAGTACTCTTTGGTTTTTGTTTGATATTTTGATTGTTTGTTTGTTGTTTGTTTTGCAAACACATTAGTCCATGCATCTCTCCATTTGCATTAAACATAGAGTCACATAAGATGATTCTGTTACTATAGTGCTGAAATTCACCTATGTTTTCCTGCTTCCCTCTCCCAACTTTAGGGATTTGTTGTCCTCCTTGCCTTCTACTTGTTTACCCTCTACAACTCATGGCTCTTCATGCATTTCCATTGATGTTTTTCTTATTTCCATTTCATGTTGCTACTTTTCTCTTCAGTGTAGAATTCTCAATCTTTGTTTAAAGATAAGTTTTGAACTCTTGAATTCTATTAAGTTTTGCCAGTCTGTGAAATTGTCTAGATGTGCCGTTATCAGATATGGCGTTCTTGTGGCATAGGCTACTCTAGAATGAATCATTTTCTCATTCAGGTTCCGATGTATGTCCTGGAACTCCTTCCTGTCCTGAAATATTTATATCAAGTTATCAGCTGAAACACTTCCAGATTTTCTATTGTGACTACTTTTCTATTCAGGGTAGAATTCTCAGTCTTTCTTTTAGGATAAGTTTTAAAATGCTGAATTATTTTACACTTTGCCGATCTGTGAAATTGCCAAGCTCTGTCGTTAATGGTAATGGCTGTCTTGAGGCATAGGCTACCGTATAATGCAGCTTTGTCTCATTCATGATTTGGTCTTTGTCTTGGAAATGCTTCCTGTACTGTGATATTTCTGTCTAAGTATCAGCTGCAACACCTGTGGGGGTTCAGTTGTCCCTGAGTTGCTGTTTTCTTCGTGCATCGAAAATTACAGAGTTGATCATGGACTTTGATGATTTGAATGAAAAGAAAGCTGCTTGTAAGCCTATTGGGATTCCACATTATTTGGATGCTGTTTGCTCCTGGTTTCGTATAGGAGATTGTTTGTTGGCTTTCAGCAAATTTCAGTCTGATTTTTCTCCAAATACCTATACAGGGTTTTATTTTTATATCTAGGTTTTCCCAATGGGCTTATTATGATTTCTAGTCTATCATGCTTTGTCTTACCCCATGTTTCAACAGCAATATTGCATTGGTTTACACTTGTTTTTCTATGTCATTTTCTGATACAGGGATTTATTTTCCCTAGGGTTCACGGAAATTCACGAGTCCCTCTGCATTATGTAGTCGGCTTAGGACTGAATTTTGCCCTGCTATTATCTCATACACTGAGTATTCTGATTTATTTGGCTCGTCTCAATGATTCTCTTCCCCATTTCTGGTATTGTGCCTTTTGTGGTTCTGAGACACTGGTTATTTCAGTGTTTCTCTCACCTCGGTTTTCAATAAATGCTCTGATATTGTTTCATAATCTAGTTGTTTGAAAGCTTTTTTTGGACCTTCAATCTCTTTGAAACAGAAAATAGTACTTCCTGTTTATTATACTATACTTCTTTATCTCTACTGGTCTAGTACTATCAGGTATCTAATGTAGAATTGTAGGGCTTGGTAAAGTGAAAATTTTAGACTCTTTGGTGTAGGCAATTCCATGATATTTCTGTGAGGACAAATTTTCCTGCACATTGATTCCATGTCGTTTTCCTGTGTGTGTTGTCCTGTATATCTCTAACTGCTGGTGTTGCCTTTGATGTGATTAACGCACCATACTCTCATCGTTTAGAACAATCTCATTTTCATTAAACTTATGTCACATTTCTGAAAGTTCAGCGGACCCTTCCCCTTTTGGAAACCGAGCATCTAAATATATTCAGCTTTGCAGGCTGTTGTATGTCATTTTGAAGTGTATTCAAAAGAGCACATTGACAGTGCCCTTGTCCTTTCTACTTCCCTAAGAAAGTTCCAATCTTACCAGTTTTTCCCAGAGCTTCTCTATCCACAGAAAAACCTGTGGAAACATATCTTTGGATGCCATGCATCAGGGCCTGCTGCCATTATTGCTCACACTGCCTAGGTGTCCGCAGGGCTCTGCAATGTCAAGGCCATCCAAAATTTAGCATCTGCTTTTGGGAGATAACGCTGAAGGTAATGCTACATCTTCTCACGCTGCGGACCTAGACAAATGCTCTTTGTTGTCTCATCCTTGTGCCTTGGGACCACGAAAGGAAACCCAGCTGTCCCGCATCCTCTGCCTCATACCAAACCCTAATCCCTGTCCAGGCTATGACTTTAGCTGTTCCAAAGGCTTTTGAAACTGATATCAATCCCAAGGCCCCCTGGATTCCTCAGACCAGATGCATGATTTCTCTGATTGAGCCCCCACGTGCTCTTTTGGCAAAATGCCAAATTGGTCCCTGGTCCTGCAGATGCAGTGCATGAGGCCATGGGACATTTCGACAAAGTCAACTTTGCACACTGGAGTGGTTGCTTTCTCTTTGGTGTTCAAGTTCATTTTTCTCTCTTTTTATGGCCAACCTCAATCCACAGCACACTCCAGATCGCTGAGCCAAAGCATGTGTCATAATCCATAGACCTCTACCAAATTTTACGCAGCCACTGCTAGCACAAATTAGGCTGCTCTTTTCTTGGCTTCAGAATCAATTTTGGGGAAAATTTGTGCTGATTTATTTCAGTTCTGTCAACTTAGCATCTGCTGTGCACTCTTCTAACACTCAGCGCATCACTTTGAATCCCATGTGTCCGGTCCACTTAAGAGTGTGCGTCCAATTGAAACAGAGTTTCACCTTTGCTGCTCCATTACCAGAGGTCAGGTACTGCACTGATTTCCATTCTCTACATTGCTTCTCCTCCATCCACGTTATCTAAGGCATCGTACTGTCTTTGGAATTAAGGGACCACTCTTTGGCAAGTCTCCTGAACCATGGGCTTGGTGAGTGGATTTTTAACATTCTGTGTAATTGGGAGCAAGTTAGCGTATGATGCACTGGTACACGGCCACCTGGGCATCAATAAATCAACACTATCCATATATAACTCGCCGAAATGGGATTCTTGTTTATCTCTTTTTCCTATACATTCATGATGTTATGTGTTTGTCCGAAGAATACATTTTTGTCATTGTGTTGATACCACAGTTCCAGTCTTTCAATATTGTAATACAATTGATTTACATATTTTGGGATTTATATGAAAATGAAGTTAGTTTTTGAAACATACTAAATCTACTTACAATCCACACTTGTCAAATTCAGGTACCATTTTGTCAGCTCTAAGGAAAAACTTGAAAGATAAAATGTAAAATACCACTCGAATATGATGAAAGGGACGGGTAAACTCTTTACTTTTGATGCCTCCAACACCAACAGGAACCATGAAATAATTATTGTAAGCATGAAATTACCCCCACACTTGGTTTCCCTTGTGCATGTGGTGCCCTTTCCACCCAATGACACATACTGACCAATGCTGTCATTTCAAGCAGTAACATTTCTCTCCAGGAAAACTCAATGAATCTGAAACAAGATATTTATATGTAGGCTTGGTTCAAAAAGGAACTAGGGGCATTAGAGCAATGAGAAACCTGCTGCAGCTTTGCTAGTCTATTGAAAACCAGGTGCTCTTCTCTCAACCATGAGAACGCTTAAACTTCCGATCATGTTGGGTAAAGCAGTTTAACACAACTAAGTCTGCACCCACATGACATACAGCACCCGGGCTTGAATGAAGGGAAAAGAAGGTCCACATAAAAAAAAAATGTCCTTACATATATATGGCGATTTTTACTGTTCACTTCACTAACTGACTTATAATAGTTACATATAATGTCTAGAAAACCAGAGGCCAAATACATATTCAAGTTCAGTCAAAGAATCCCCTCACTTACCACACTCCCTTCATCCCAAAGAAGACGTAACCCTGAATTTGCTGAATCTAGGGGAACGTCATCATTTCTTTCTGTGAGCTAATTATTTAATTTCTATCTATTATAGTCGACAGTATTTGACCATTGAGGATTTCAGTGTTGTGCACAGAGTGTGAAGATGTAGGAAAACTGATTCTAGGAGGGGCTTGCTCTTCTCCTATTGGCTTCATTGCAGCTCAAATTCTGATCATATGAAATGGATGCCTGAGTGGTTAGGAGGGAAGGTCAAGTGCTTGATATGTATTACCAACCCCGGGTAAATGCTTACCAGGACTTCATGCCCTGTGGTCTGTTTGATTTTTAAATGCTCCTTGGAACTTTTGGATTCTCATGACCTCTTCCAAGACCATGTGCGGTTTTCTCAACTCTGACATCTCTTCTCTTTTAGACGTCAGAAATATTGGGCCACTTCTTAAAGCAGAGAATTTAGTACTTCTTGAAGTTAACATTGACCCTCCACAGGTTTCTTCTAGTATCACCCTGGCTCAACATGTCTCATGAATGTCTTCTAAGCCTGGATTTATGTAAAGAAATATCCATGCCAGTATTCTCCATTGTAGCAGAACAAGTCTCTTAAATGTGTTCGCATCTCCCCTCAATCTGTGCAGCCAGCTTTTCTGCAGGCTTCCCTTCGTGTCTCCCATAAAGTCGACTTCTACAGTACTGAGGGAATCTGAAAGTTCTTTGGAGCCTCACCAGTATGCTGATGAAGGGCAGATCATCCAATGTCTGACTTTTTAGTTCCTAGAAACTGACCCTTGATCTAAACCCATTGTTCAGCAAAATTATCTCGAACTTAAAGAGCTCCCCATACAATAGACCTAAGCCAAGCTCCACGGAGTGTGTCAGCCCCTACATGGCTCTGATCAACCAACAGAGCTCTGCCGAGTTACCTTGGATCCAGCAGCCACATCAAGCCTCGTGGAACACAACATTCCTCCTGTTATCCAAACGGTAACTGCCATCCACAAATGTTGCAGCATCTTTTCAGTGTTGGGGGAGGGACTGCATCAAATGAGAGTTTCCTAAGTTAAAATTGATTCTCTCCATTAGCATCCCATGGTCCTTTTTTTCCGGCCCTCTTTCCTTTAGTTCACATGTCTATACACAATACAGAGGGAATTGTGTGAATGTTATGTTTATTTTTCCATACGTCTTTAATCTTTCTAACATTTAACAGATCGCAAAGACCCCACTATAGGAATCTTATGTTTGTGTAATAGCCATTCACCCAGAATTCATATCCGTCTGTTGCTTTTCTGCTGAAACACCCACACTCTCAAGACATGGATCCCGTTGTTTCATGGGGGCTGAAATTCCTAGAAATGAAGCCCATCCCAATGTATTCATTCCTGTCTGCCTTTTTTGCTCTTAGTACTGTTTTGTAGAACTACCTGTCTTTGTTCTGGGAGTATGCCATTTATTCTCCATGTAGTGATGTATATCACATTCATTCTTTCTGTTGGAAGTAGAGTCAAAGTATATAACGCAATATGAATCTATTTTATACAAAATAGGCATTTGTGTTTGGTCACGATATGCTCTTTTGAATGAACATTTTTCAATCTTTTTGCTCGCATCTGTTTTCTGAATACAAGTGTGTTGATTACTTGCAAGCAGCAATACTGTGCATGCTGAATGATACTTGACTCCCCTTTGAGTATTTTCTTTTGAATTATCATGGTTCCTTTGGATATATGTCAGCCAACAGTACTGTTTGGTGTTTGTTTGTTTGTTTCTTATTTTGATTGTTTGCTTTTGTTTGTTTTTGAAACACATTAGGCTATGCATCTCTCCATTTTCTTTAAACAGAGATTCATATAAGATTATTCAGTTAGTATAGTGCTGAAAATCACCTATGTTTTCCTTCTTCCCTCTCCCATATTTAGGGTTTTGATGTCCTCCTTGACTTCTTCTTGTTTATTCTCTGCAACTCATGACTCTTCTTGCCTTTCCAATGACGGTTTCCTTATTTCTATTTCATCTTGCTACTTTACTATTCAGGGTAGAATTCTAAATTTTTCTTTTAGGATTAGTTTTGAACTGCTGAATTCTTTTACATTTTGCTGATCTGGGAAATTGCCTATTTCTGCTGTTTTTAGAGATGGCGGTCTTGTGGCTTATGCTGCTCTAAATGGCAGCTTTTTCTCATTCAAGTTTTGGACTATGTACTGGCACTCTTTCCTTTCCTGCAATAGTCCTGTCAAAATATCAGCTGAAACCCTTCTGTAGATTCTGTTGTGACTAAGTTGCCTTCCTCTAGGTTCATTTAAAATATCTGGGTTGATCATGAACTTTAATTATTTGAATGATATAACAGCTTCTTGTATGTCTATTGGTATTCCAGACAATTTAGATGCTGTTTGCTTCTGATTTCTTATAGATGATTGTTTCTTGGCTTTTAGTAATTTTCTGACTGGTTTTTCTACAAATTATTTCCAGAATTTTTTTTTTTTTTATATATCTTGCTTTACCCTCTGGGACTCTTATGAGTCCTAGTCTTTCATGCTTTGTCTTACCCCAGGGTTCAACAGCAATATTTGCATTGGTTTTCACTTGCTTTTCTATGTCATCTTCTGATAGATGTATTTCTGTTCCCCTGTGTTCACAGTCATTCACGAGTCCCTCTGCATTATTTAGTCTGCTTAGGACTGACTTTAGCCCTGCTATTATCTCATCCATTGAGTTTTCTGATTTTATTTGGCTCCTCTTTAGAGGTTCTCCTCCCCTTTTCTGTATTCTTCCTTTTGTGATTCTGAGACACTGTTGTTCTTCAGTATTTCCCTCACCTCCATTTTCAATAATTGCTCTGGTAGTGTTTCACAGTCTAGATGTTTGAAAGCTTTTTTGGGGGCCTTCAATTTCTTTTTAACTGAAAATGGTACTTCCTGTTTATTTTACTATACTTCTTTATCTCTACTGGTCAAGTACTCTCAGGTATCTAAGTAGACTTCTAGGGCTTTGTTAAGTGAAAATTTCAGTCTCTTGTTTGTACACAATTCCATGATATTTCTGTGAGGACAATTTTTACTAGACTTTGATGCCATGTAGTTTTCCTTGTGTAATATCTGGTATATATGTAATTGCTGGTGATGCCTTCATTGTGATGAACACACCATACTCTCATCGTTCAGTATAACCTCATTTTTATTATGCTTATATCACTGTTCTGAAAGTCTACAGGATCGTTGCTCTAGTGGAAACGTAGCATCTAAATGTTTTCAGCTCTGCAGGCTGTTGTATGTCATTTTTGAGTGTTTCCAAAACAGCATCGTGTCAGTGCACTTGTCCTTTCTATTTCCATAGGAATGTCCCAATGTTAACAATTCTTCCCAGAGCTTCTCTCTCTGCAGATAAACCTGTGGAAACATATCTAAGGATGTCATGCATCAGGGCCTTCTGCCATTATCACGCAGCCCCACCTAGTTTTCCTCGGTGCCGTATAATGCCATGCCATTCAAAATGTGGTTTCTCCTTTTGGGAGATAATGGTGAAGGAAATGCTTCATCTTCTCACAATGTGGAATAGACCACTATTCTTTGTTCACTCATCCTTGTGGCTTTGGAACATGAAGGGAACCACAGAGCTATCCCACATCCTCTGCCTCATACCAAACTCTAATCCCAGACCAGGTTATGAATGTAGCTGATCCTAAGGCTTTTGAAACTGATTTCATCCCCAAGGCCCCCTGGATATCTCAGACAAGATGCATGATTTCTCTGATTGATCCCCACAAGTGCTCAATTGTCAAATTGCCAAATTGGTCCCTGGGCCTGCAGATGCATTGGATGTGGCCATGGGATATTTCAAAAAACTCAACTTTGCCCACCAGTGTGGTTGCAATCTTATTGGGGTCTAAGGTCAGTTTCCTCTCTTGATAGGGCCAACCACCATTTCTCTCCAGGAAAACACAAGGAATCTGAAACAAGATATTTTATTTAGGCTTGGTTGAAAAAGGAACTAGGAGCATTAGAGCAATGAGAAACCTGCTGCATCTTTGCTAGTCTATTCAGAACCAGGTGCTCTTCTATCAACCATGAGAACTCTTAAACGTCCGATCAGGTTGGGTAAAGCAGTTTAACACAACCAAGTCTGCACCCACATGACATACAGCACCCGGGCATGAATGAAGGGAAAAGAAGGTCCACATAAAAAAAAAAAAAATTTCCTTACATATATATGGCGACTTTTACTGTTCACTTCACTAACTGACTTATAATATTTACCTATACTGTCTAGAAAATCTGAGGCCTAATACATATTCAAGTTCATTCAAAGAATCCCCTCACTTACCACACTCCCTTCACCCCAAAGAAGACGTAACCCCAGAATTTGCTGAATCTAGGGGCAGGTCATCATTTCTTTGTGTGTGCAATTAACTTAAATTCTATCTATTATAGTCGAGAGTATTTGACCATTGAGGATTTCAGTGTTGTGCACAGAGTGTGAAGTTGTAGGAAAACTGGTTCTAGGAGGGGCTTGCTCTTCTCCTATTGGCTTCATTGCAGCTCAATTTCTGATCCTCTGATATGGATTCCTTAGTGGATAGGAGTGAAGGGCAAGTGCTTGATAGGTATTCCCAACCCTGGGTAAATGCTTACCAAGACTTCATGCCCTGTGGTCTGTGTGATTTTTAAATGCCCCTTGGGAGGTGTGGATTCTCACGGCCTCTTTCAAAATCATGAGCTATTTTATCATCTCTGCCATCTCTTTTCTTTTAGACGTCAGGGATATTGGACATCTACTTTGAGCAGAGATTACAGTACCTTCTTCAAGTTCACGTTGACCCTCCACAGGTTTCTGCTAGTATCAGCCAGGCTCAACATGTCTCATGAATGTCTTTGGAGTGTGGTGTTCTGGAAAGAATTCTCCATGCCATTATTCTCCATTGTAGCAGAACAACTCTCATCAATGTGTTAGCATCTCTCCTCAATCTGTGCAGCCAGCTTTCCTTCATGCTTCTCTTCGTGTCTCCCATAAAGTCGACTTCTACATTACTGGGCAAGTCTGAAAGTACCTCGGAGCCTCACCAGTGTGCTGATGATGGGCATATCTTCCCATGTCTGTACTTTTCAGTTTCTAGAAATTGACCCGTGTTCTCAGGTGATTGGGCAGCAGAAGTATCACGAACATAAATAGCTCCCCATATAATAGACCTAAGCCAAGCTCCACAGAGGGTGTCAGCCCCTACGTGACTCTGATCCACCCACAGAGCTCTGCCAAGTTACCTTGGATACGGAAGCCACAACAAGCCTCATGGAACACACCAACGTTCCACCTGGAATCCAACTGGTAACTGCCATCCACAAAGGTTGCAGCATGTTTTCAGTGCTGGGGGAGGGACTGCATCAGACGAGAGATTCCTAAGTTAAAAGTAATTCTCTCCATTAGCATCCCATGGTCCTGTTTTTCCAACCCTCTTTCCTTTAGTAGAGATCTCAATACAGATTACAAAGTGAGGGAAGTGTGTGCATGTTAAGTGTATATTTCCAAGTGCTTTAAACTTTCTAAGAGTTAACAATTCACACAGACCACCCAAAGGAATCTTATGTTTGTGTAATAGCCATTCACTCAGAATACATATCCGTCTGTTGATTTTCTGCTTAAACTCCCACAGTCTCAAGACATGGATCCATTTGTTTCATGGGGGCTGAAATTCCTAGAAATGAAGCCCATCCCAATGTACACTTTTCTGTCTGTCTCTTTTGCTCTTAGTACAGTTTTGTAGAACTAATGTCTTTGTTGGAGGCGTATGCCATTAATTCTCTAACTAGGGATGAATATCACATTCAACCTTCCTGTTGGAAGAAGAGTCAAACTATATAATGGAATATGAATCGATTTTATACAAAATAGGCATTTGGTTTAGGTCACGATATGCTCTTATGAATGAAAATTTTTCAATCATTTTGCTCGCATCTGTTTTCTGAATACAAGTGTTTTGAGTACATGCAAGCAGCGATACTGGTTCGGTGCGTGCTGAATGATACTTGACAGCACTTTGAGTATTTTCTTTTGAATTCTCATGGTTCTTTGCATATATGTCAGCAAACAGTACTCTTTGGTGTTTGTTTGTTTGTTTTATATTTTGATTGTTTGCTTGTTGTTTGTTTTGCAAACACATTAGGCCATTTATCTCTCTATTTGCATTAAACAGAGAGCCATATAGGATGATTCAGTTAGTATATTGCTGAAAATCACCTATGTTTTCCTGCTTCCCTATCCCATCTGTAGGGTTTTGATGTCCTCCTTGCCTTCTTCTTGTTAATTCTCTACAACTCATGGCTCTTCTTTATTTCCAATGATGGTTTCTATTTTCAGTTTCATCTTGCTACTTTACTCTTCAGGGTAGAATTGTCAATCTTTGTCTAAGTATAAGAATTGAACTGCTGAATTCTATTCAGTTTTGCCGCTCTGTGAAATTTTCTAGATCTGCTGTTATCAGATATGGCATTCTTGTGGCATAGGCTACTCTAGATTGCAGCTTTTTCTCATTCAGGTTTCAGTGTATGTCATGGCACTCCTTCCTGTCCTGCAGTATTTGTGTCGAGTTATCAGCTGAAACACTTCCGGAGTTTCTGTTGTGACTACTTTTTTTATTCACGGTAGAATTCTCAATCTTTCTTTTAGGATAAGTTTTTAAATGCTGAATTATTTTACACTTTGCAGATCTGTGAAATTGCCAAATTCTGTCGTTAATGTTAATTTCTGTCTTGAGGCATAGGCTACCGTAATTGGAGATTTGTCTCATTCATGATTTGGTGTATGTCTTGGCACTCCTACCTGTACTGTGATATTTCTGTCTAGGTATCAGCTGAAACACATGTGGGTGTTCTGTTGTGACTGAGTTGCTGTCCTCAAGGTGCATCGAAAATCACAGAGCTTATCATGACCTTCGATGATTTGAATGAAAACATAGCTGCTTGTTTGTCTATTGGGATTCCAAATTATTTGGATGCTGTTTGCTCCTGGTTTCATATAGAGGATTGATTCTTGGATTTCAGTAATTTTCAGTCTGCTGTTCTCCAAATACCTATTCAGAGTTTGATTTTTATATCTAGCTTTTCCCTATGGGGCTCTTATGAATCCTAGTCTTTCATGCTTTTTCTTACCCAAGGATTCAACAGCAATATTTGCATTGGTTTACACTTGCATTTCTATGCCAACTTCTGATACAGGGATTTCTTTTCTCTTGTGTTCACGGACATTCACGAATCCCTCTGCATTATCTAGTCTGCTTAGGACTGAATTTTGCCCTGCTATTATATCATAGATTGAGTATTCTGATTTTATTTGGCTCGTCTGAATGATTCTCTTCCACATTTCTGGTATTGTGCCTTTTGTGATTCTGAGACACGGTTTTACTTCAGTGTTCCTATCACCTAGGTTTTCAATAAAAGCTCTGATAATGTTTCATAATCTAGGTGTTTGAAAGCTTTATTTTGGACCTTCAATCTCTTTGAAACAGAAAATGGTACTTCCTGTTTCTTGTACTATACGTCTTTATCTTTACTGGTCTAGTATTATCAGGTATCTAATGTAGAATTGTAGGTCTTTTTAAAGTGAAAATTTAAGTCTCTTAGTTGTAGGCAATTCCATGATATTTCTGTGAGGACATATTTTCCTGCACATTGATTCCATGTCTTTTTACTGTGTGTGTTGTCTTGTATATATCTAAATGCTGGTGTTGCCTTTGATGTGATCAATACAACATACACTCATCGTTTAGAACAATCTCATTTTTATTACGCTTATGTCACTTTTGTGAAACTTCAGAGGACCCTTCCCCTTGTGGAAACGGAGCATCTATATATTTCAGCTTTGCAGGATGTTGCATGTCATTTTGAAGTATTTTCTAAAGAGCACATTGACAGTGCCCTTGTCCTTTCTACTTCCATAAGAAAGTTCCAGTCTTACCAGTACTTCCCAGAGCTTCTCTGTCAACAGAAAATCCTGTGGAATCATATCTATGGATGTCATGCATCAGGGCCTGCTGCCATTATTGCTCAACCCACATAGTTGTCCTCGGGTCTGTGCAATATCAAGGCCAACCAAAATATAGCATTTGCATTTGGGAGATAATGGTGAAGGAAATGATTCATCTTCTCAAGCAGCGGACCTAGACAAATGCTCTTTATTCTCTCATCCTTGTGGCTTGGGACCTCGAAAGGGAACCCAGCTGTCCCTCATCCTCTGCCTCATACCAAAACCTAATCCCAGTCCAGGCTATGTCTTTAGCTGATCCAAAGGCTTTGAAAACTGATTTCAACCCCAAGGCTCCCTGGATTCCTCAGACCAGATGCATGATTTCTCTGATTTAGCCCCCACGTGCTCTATTGGCAAAATGACAAATTGGTCCCTGGGCCTGCAGATGCAGTGAATGTGGCCATGGGACATTTCGATAAAGTCAATTTTGCACACCGGAGTGGTTGATTTTTCTTTGGGGGTTAAAGGCCAGTTTTCTCTCTTGGTAGGGCCAACCACAATCCACAACACACTCCAGATCACTGAGACAAGCGTGTGATATCATCCATTGTCCTATACCTGATTTTACGCATCCACATCTAGCCAAAATTCGGTTGCTAGTTTCTTGGCCTCAGAATCAATTGTGGGGACAATTTGTGCTGATTTATTTCAGTACTGTCAGATTAGCATCTGCTGTGCACTCTTCTTACACTCAGGGAATCGCTTTGAATCACATGTGTCTTTTATACTTAAAATTGTGCGTATAATTGAAGCAGAAGTTCACCTTTCCTGCTCCATTACCAGAGGTCAGGTACTGCACTGATTTCCATCCTCTACTTTGCTTCTCCCCCATCCACGTTTTCTGAGGCATCATACTGTCTTTGGAATTAAGGGACCACTCTTTGGCAAGTCTCATGAACCAAGGGCTTGGTGAGTGGATTTTCAAAATTCTGTGTAATTGGGAGCGAGTTAGCGTATGATGCACTGGTACACTGCCACCTGGGCATCAATAAATCAACACTTTCCATATATAACTCGACAAAATGGGATTATTGTTTATCTCTTATTTCTATACAGTCATGATGTTATGTGTTTGCCCGAAAACTCCATTTTTGTCATTGTGTTGATACCTCAGTGGCAGCCTTTCAATAGTGTAATAAAATTGATTTATATATTTTGGGATTTATATGAAAATGTAGTTAGTTTTTGAAACATACTAAATCTACTTACAATCCACACTTGTCAATTTCAGGTACCATTTTGTCACCTCTAAGGAAAATCTAGACAGATAAAATTTAAAATAACCCTCGAAATCGATGAAGGGGACAGGTAAACTCTTTACTTTTGATGCCTCCAACACCAACAGGAACCATGAAATAATTATTGTAAGCATGAAATTACCCCCACACTTGGTTTCCCTTGTGCATGTGATGCCCTTTCCACTCAATGAAACATACTGACCAATGTTGTCATTTCAAGCAGTAACATTTCTCTCCAGGAAAACTCAAGGAATCTGAAACAAGATATTTAGATATAGGCTTGGTTCAAAAAGGAACTAGGGGCAGTAGAGCAATGAGAAACCTGCTGCAGCTTTGCTAGTCTATTGAGAACCAGGTGCTCTTGTCTCAAACATGAGAACGCTTAAACGTCCGATCATGTTGGGTAAAGCAGTTTAACACAACCAAGTCTGCACCCACATGAAATACAGCACCCGGGCATGAAT
Source organism: Camelus bactrianus (assembly GCF_048773025.1). Taxonomy (NCBI): domain Eukaryota; kingdom Metazoa; phylum Chordata; class Mammalia; order Artiodactyla; family Camelidae; genus Camelus; species Camelus bactrianus. The sequence goes on along the minus strand of NC_133546.1, from coordinate 84,218,514 downwards.
GAAGGGAAAAGACGGTCCACATAAAAAAAAAATGTCCTTACTTGTCTAAGGCGACTTTTACTGTTCACTTCACTAACTGACTTATAATAGTTACCTATACGGTCTAGAAAACCGGAGGACTAATACATATTCAAGTTCAGTCAAAGAATCCCCTCACTTACCACACTCCCTTCACCCCAAAGAACACGTAACCCCAGAATTTGCTGAATCTAGGGGAACGTCATCATTTCTTTGTGTGAGCTAATTATTTAATTTCTATCTATTATAGTCAAGAGTATTTGACCATTGAGGATTTCAGTGTTGTGCACAGAGTGTGAAGTTGTAGGAAAACTGGTTCTAGGAGGGGCTTGCTCTTCTCCTATTGGCTTCATTGCAGCTCAAGTTCGGATCCTCTGAAATGGATGCCTGAGTTGACAGGAGGGAATGGCAAGTGCTTGATATGTATACCCAACCCTGTGTAAATGCTTACCAGGACTTCATGCCCTGTGGTCTGTTTGATTTTTAAATGCCCCTTGGGACGTGTGGATTCTCACGACCTCTTTCAAGATCATGGGCAGTTTTATCAACTCTGACATCTCTTCTCTTTTAGACGTCAGGAATATTGGGCCACTTCTTGGAACAGAGAATAGAGTACCTTCTTCAAGTTCACGTTGACCCTCCACAGGTTTCTGCTAGTATCAGCCAGGCTCAACATTTCTCATGAATGTCTTCTGAGCCTGGTATTCTGTAAAGAAGTTTCCATGCCAGTATTCTCCATTGTAGCAGAACAAGTCTCATCAATGTGTTCGCATCTCCCCTCAATCTGTGCAGCCAGATTTTCTGCAGGCTTCTCTTCGTGTCTCCCATAAAGTCGATTTCTACATTACTGAGCAAGTATGGAAATTCTTCAGAGCCTCACCAGTATGCTGATGACGGTCAGATCTTCCACTGTCTGACTTTTTAGTTCCTAGAAACTGACGTGTGATCTAAGGTCTTTGGGCAGCAACAGTATCTCGTACTTAAAGAGCTCCACATACAATAGACCTAAGCCAATCTCCATGGAGGGTGTCTGCCCCTACATGGCTCTGATCCACCCACAGAGCTCTGCCGAGTTACCTTGGATCCAGCAGCCACATCAAGCCTCGTGGAACACACCAACTTTCCACCTGGAATCCGACCGGTAACTGCCATCCACAAAGTTGCAGCATCTTTTCAGTGTTGTGGGAGGGACTGCATCAGTTTAGAGTTTCCTAATTTAAAAGTGATTCTCTCCATTAGCATCCCATGGTCCTTCTTTTCGAACCTCTTTCCTTTAGTTCAGATCTCTATACACAATACAGAGGGAAGTGTGTGCATGTTATGTTTATTTTTCACACGTCTTTAACCTTTCTAACAGTTAACAGTTCACAAAGACCCCACTATAGGAATCTTATGTTTGTGTAATAGACATTCACCCAGAATACTTATCCGTCTGTTGCTTTTCTGCTGAAACACACACACTCTCAAGACATGGATCCCGTTGTTTCATGGGGGCTGAAATTCCTAGAAATGAAGCCCCTCCCAATGTATGCATTACTGTCTGTCTTTTTTGCTCTTAGTACAGTTCTTTAGAACTACTTGTCTTTGTTATGGGCATATGCCATTTATTCTCCATGTAGGGATGGATATCACATTCATTCTTTCTGTTGGAAGTAGACTCAATCTATATAAAGGAATATGAATCTATTTTATACAAAATAGGCATTTGGGTTTGGTCACGATATGCTCTTATGAATGAACATTTTTCAATCTTTTTGCTCGCATCTGTTTTCTGAAAACATGTGTGTTGAGTACATGCAAGGAGCAATACTGGGTCGGTGTGTGCTGAATGATACTTGACACCCCTTTGAGTATTTTCTTTTGAATTATCGCGGTTCCTTTGCATATATGTCAGCCAACAGTACTCTTTGGTTTTTGTTTGATATTTTGATTGTTTGCTTGTTGTTTGTTTTGCAAACACATTAGTCCTTGCATCTCTCCATTTGCATTAAACAGAGAGTCACATAAGATGATTCTGTTAGTATAGTGCTGAAATTCACCTATATTTTCCTGCTTCCCTCTCCCAACTTTAGGGATTTGTTGTCCTCCTTGCCTTCTACTTGTTTACTCTCTACAACTCATGGCTCTTCATGCATTTCCATTGATGTTTTTCTTATTTCCATTTCATGTTGCTACTTTTCTCTTCAGTGTAGAATTCTCAATCTTTGTTTAAAGATAAGTTTTGAACTGTTGAATTCTATTAAGTTTTGCCAGTCTGTGAAATTGTCTAGATGTGCCGTTATCAGATATGGCGTTCTTGTGGCATAGGCTACTCTAGAATGAATCTTTTTCTCATTCAGGTTCCGATGTATGACCTGGAACTCCTTCCTGTCCTGAAATATTTATATCAAGTTATCAGCTGAAACACTTCCAGAGTTTCTGTTGTGACTACTTTTCTATTTAGGGTAGAATTCTCAGTCTTTCTTTTAGGATAAGTTTTTAAATGCTGAATTATTTTACACTTTGCCGATCTGTGAAATTGCCAAGCTCTGTCGTTAATGGTAATGGCTGTCTTGAGGCATAGGCTACCGTATAATGCAGCTTTGTCTCATTCATGATTTGGTCTTTGTCTTGGAAATGCTTCTTGTACTGTGATATTTCTGTCTAGGTATCAGCTGCAACACCTGTGGGGGTTCAGTTGTCACTGAGTTGCTGTTTTCTTCGTGCATCGAAAATTACAGAGTTGATCATGGACTTTGATGATTTGAATGAAAAGAAAGCTGCTTGTAAGCCTATTGGGATTCCACATTATTTGGATGCTGTTTGCTCCTGGTTTCGTATAGGAGATTGTTTGTTGGCTTTCAGCAAATTTCAGTCTGATTTTTCACCAAATACCTATACAGGGTTTTATTTTTATATTGAGGTTTTCCCAATGGGCTTATTATGATTTCTAGTCTATCATGCTTTGTCTTACCCTATGTTTCAACAGCAATATTGCATTGGTTTACACTTGTTTTTCTATGTCATATTCTGATACAGGGATTTACTTTCCCTAGTGTTCACGGATATTCACGAGTCCCTCTGCATTATGTAGTCTGCTTAGGACTGAATTTTGCCCTGCTATTATCTCATACATTGAGTATTCTGATTTTATTTGGCTCGTCTCAATGATTCTCTTCCCCATTTCTGGTATTGTGCCTTTTGTGGTTCTGAGACACTGGTTTATTTCAGTGTTTCTCTCACCTCGGTTTTCAATACATGCTCTGATATTGTTTCATAATCTAGTTGTTTGAAAGCTTTTTCTTGGACCTTCAATCTCTTTGAAACAGAAAATGGTACTTCCTGTTTCTTATACTATACTTCTTTATCTCTACTGGTCTAGTACTATCAGGTATATAATGTAGAATTGTAGGGCTTGGTAAAGTGAAAATTTTAGTCTCTTTGGTGTAGGCAATTCCATGATATTTCTGTGAGGACTGATTTTCCTGCACATTGATTCCATGTCGTTTTCCTTTGTGTGTTGTCTTGTATATCTCTAACTGCTGGTGTTGCCTTTGATGTGATGAACGCACCATACCCTCATCGTTTAGAACTATCTCAATATTATTATGCTTATGTCAATATTCTGAAAGTTCAGAGGACCCTTCCCCTTGTGGAAAAGTAGTATCTAAATATTTTCAGCTTTGCAGGCAGTTGTATGTCATTTTGAAGTGTTTTCTAAAGAGCACATTGACAGTTCACTTGTCCTTTCTTCTTCCATAAGAATGTTCCAATCTTACAAGTTCTTCCCAGATCTTCTCTGTCCACGGAAAAACCTGTGGAAATATATCTATGCATGTCATGCATCAGGGCCTTCTGCCATTATTGCTCAACCCACCTAGATGTCCTCGGGTTATTGCAATATCAATGCCATCCAAAATGTAGCATCTGCATTTGGGAGATAATGGTGAAGGAAATGCTTCATCTTCTCACGCTGCTGATGTAGACAAATGCTCTTTGTTCTATCATCCTTGTGGCTTGGGACCATGAATGGAAACACTGCTGTCATGCATCTCTGCCTCATACCAAACCCTAATCCCAGTCCAGGCTAGGACTTTAGCTTATCCAAAGGCATTCGAAATTGAATTCAACACCAAGGTCCCCTGAATTCCTCAGACAAGATGCATGATTTCTCTGATTGAGCCCCCTCGTGCTCTATTGGCAAAATGCCAAATTGGTCCCTGGGCCTGCAGATGCAGTGCATGTGGCCATGGGACATTTCGACAAAGTCAACTTTGCACAACAGAGTGGTGAATTCACTTTGGGGTTCAAGGTCAGTTTTCTCTCTTTTTATGGCCAACATCAATCCACAGCACACTCCAGATCGCTGAGACAAAGCATGTGTCATAATCCATAGTCCTATACCTCATTTTACGCAGCCACTGCTTGCTCAAATTAGGCTGCTCGTTTCTTGGCCTCAGAATCAATTTTGGGGACAATTTGTGCTGATGTATTTCAGTTCTGTCAACTTAGAATCTGCTGTGCACTCTTCTAACTCTAAGCGCAACACATTGAATCCCATGTGTCCGGTCCCCTTAAGAGTGTGCGTCCAATTGAAACAGAGTTTCACCTTTGCTGCTCCATTACCAGAGGTCAGGTACTGCACTGATTTCCATTCTCTACTTTGCTTCTCCTCCATCCACATTATCTAAGGCATCATACTGTCTTTGGAATTAAGGGACCACTCTTTGGCAAGTCTCCTGAACCAAGGGCTTGGTGAGTGGATTTTTAACATTCTGTGTAATTGGGAGCAAGTTAGCGTATGATGCACTGGTACACGGCCACCTGGGCATCAATAAATCAACACTATCCATATATAACTCGCCGAAATGGGATTCTTGTTTATCTCTTTTTCCTATACATTCATGATGTTATGTGTTTGTCCGAAGAATACATTTTTGTCATTGTGTTGATACCACAGTTCCAGTGTTTCAATATTGCAATACAATTGATTTACATATTTTGGGATTTATATGAAAATGAAGTTAGTTTTTGAAACATACTAAATCTACTTACAATCCACACTTGTCAAATTCAGGTACCATTTTGTCAGCTCTAAGGAAAAACTAGACAGATAATATGTAAAATACCACTCGAAAATGATGAAAGGGACGGGTAAACTCTTTAATTTTGATGCCTCCAACACCAACAGGAACCATGAAATAATTATTGTAAGCATGAAATTACCCCCACACTTGGTTTCCCTTGTGCATGTGGTGCCCTTTCCACCCAATGACACATACTGACCAATGTTGTCATTTCAAGCCGTAACATTTCTCTCCAGGAAAACACAAGGGATCAGAAACAAGATATTTATATGTAGTCTTGGTTCAAAAAGGAACTAGGGGCATTAGAGCAATGAGAAACCTGCTGCAGCTTTGCTAGTCTATTGAGAACCAGGTGCTCTTCTATCAACCATGAGAACTCTTAAAATTCCTATCATGTTGGGTAAAGCAGTTTAACACAACCAAGTCTGCACCCACATGACATACAGCACCCGGGCATGAATGAAGGGAAAAGACGGTCCACATAAAAAAAAAAAATGTCCTTACATATATATGGCGATTTTTACTGTTCACTTCACTAACTGAATTATAATAGTTACCTATACTGTCTAGAAAACCAGAGGCCTAATTCATATTCAAGTTCAGTCAAAGATTCCCCTCACTTACCACACTCCCTTCACCCCAAAGAAGACGTAACCCCTGAATTTGCTGAATCTAGGGGAACGTCATCATTTCTTTGTGTGAGCTAATTATTTAATTTCTATCTATTATAGTCGACAGTATTTGACCATTGAGGATTTCAGTGTTGTGCACAGAGTGTGAAGTTGTAGGAAAACTGGTTCTAGGAGGGTCTTGCTCTTCTCCTATTGGCTTCATTGCAGCTCAAGTTCTGATCCTCTGGTATGGATGCCTGAGTGTATAGGAGGGAAGGGCAAGTGCTTGATAGGTATTCCCAACCCTGGGTAAATGCTTACCAGGACTTCATGCCCTTTGGTCTGTGTGATTTTTAAATGCCCCTTGGGACGTGTGGATTCTCAAGACCTCTTTCAAGACCATGGGCTATTTTATCAACTCTGCCATCTCTTCTCTTTTAGACGTCAGTAAATTTGGGCCACTTCTTGGAGCAAAAAATTTAGTACCTTCTTGAAGTTCACATTGACCCTCCATAGGTTTCTTCTAGTATCACCCAGGCTCAACATGTCTCATTAATGTCTTCTTAGCCTGGATTTATGTAAAGAAATATCCATGCCAGTATTCTCCATTGTAGCAGAACAAGTCTTATCAACGTGTTCCCATCTCCCCTCAATCAGTGCAGCCAGCTTTTCTGCAGGCTTCTCTTCGTGTCTCCCATAAAGTCGACTTCTACAGTACTGAGGGAGTCTGAAAGTTCTTTGGAGCCTCACCAGTATGCTGATGACGGGCAGATCTTCCAATGTCTGACTTTTCAGTTCCTAGAAACTGACCCGTGATCTAAACTCATTGGGCAGCAACATTATCTCGAAATTAAAGAGCTCCCCATACAATAGACCTAAGCCAAGCTCCACGGAGTGTGTCAGCCCCTACATGGCTCTGATCCACCCACAGAGCTCTGCCGAGTTACCTTGGATCCAGCAGCCACATCAAGCCTCTTGGAACACAACAACATTCCACCTGTTATCCAAACGGTTACTGCCATCCACAAAGGTTGCAGCATCTTTTCAGTGTTGGGGGAGGGACTGCATCAAATGAGAGTTTCCTAAGTTAAAAGTGTTTCTCTCCATTAGCATCCTATGGTCCTTTTTATCCAGCCCTCTTTCCTTTAGTTCACTTGTCTATACACAATACAGAGGGAAGTTTGTGCATGTTATGTTTATTTTTCCATACGTCTTTAACCTTTCTAACATTTAACAGTTCACAAAGACCCCAAGGTAGGAATCTTATATTTGTGTAATAGACATTCACCCAGAATACATATCCTTCTGTTGCTTTTCTGCTGAAACACCCGCACTCTCAGGACATGGATCCATTTGTTTCATGGGGGCTGAAATTCCTAGAAATGAAGCCCATCCCAATGTATTCATTCCTGTCTGTCTTTTTTGCTCTTAGTACTGTTTTGTAGAACTACCTGTCTTTGTTCTGGGAGTATGCCATGTATTCTCCATGTAGTGATGGATATCACATTCATTCTTTCTGTTGGAAGTAGAGTCAAAGTATATAACGCAATATGAATCTATTTTATACAAAATAGGCATTTGTGTTTGGTCACGATATGCTCTTTTGAATGAACATTTTTCAATCTTTTTGCTCGCATCTGTTTTCTGAATACAAGTGTGTTGATTACTTGCAAGCAGCAATACTGTGCATGCTGAATGATACTTGACTCCCCTTTGAGTATTTTCTTTTGAATTATCATGGTTCCTTTGGATATATGTCAGCCAACAGTACTGTTTGGTGTTTGTTTGTTTGTTTCATATTTTGATTGTTTGCTTTTGTTTGTTTTTGAAACACATTAGGCTATGCATCTCTCCATTTTCTTTAAACAGAGATTCATATAAGATTATTCAGTTAGTATAGTGCTGAAAATCACCTATGTTTTCCTTCTTCCCTCTCCCATATTTAGGGTTTTGATGTCCTCCTTGACTTCTTCTTGTTTATTCTCTGCAACTCATGACTCTTCTTGCCTTTCCAATGACGGTTTCCTTATTTCTATTTCATCTTGCTACTTTACTATTCAGGGTAGAATTCTAAATTTTTCTTTTAGGATTAGTTTTGAACTGCTGAATTCTTTTACATTTTGCTGATCTGGGAAATTGCCTATTTCTGCTGTTTTTAGAGATGGCGGTCTTGTGGCTTATGCTGCTCTAAATGGCAGCTTTTTCTCATTCAAGTTTTGGACTATGTACTGGCACTCTTTCCTTTCCTGCAATAGTCCTGTCAAAATATCAGCTGAAACCCTTCTGTAGATTCTGTTGTGACTAAGTTGCCTTCCTCTAGGTTCATTTAAAATATCTGGGTTGATCATGAACTTTAATTATTTGAATGATATAACAGCTTCTTGTATGTCTATTGGTATTCCAGACAATTTAGATGCTGTTTGCTTCTGATTTCTTATAGATGATTGTTTCTTGGCTTTTAGTAATTTTCTGACTGGTTTTTCTACAAATTATTTCCAGAATTTTTTTTTTTTTTATATATCTTGCTTTACCCTCTGGGACTCTTATGAGTCCTAGTCTTTCATGCTTTGTCTTACCCCAGGGTTCAACAGCAATATTTGCATTGGTTTTCACTTGCTTTTCTATGTCATCTTCTGATAGATGTATTTCTGTTCCCCTGTGTTCACAGTCATTCACGAGTCCCTCTGCATTATTTAGTCTGCTTAGGACTGACTTTAGCCCTGCTATTATCTCATCCATTGAGTTTTCTGATTTTATTTGGCTCCTCTTTAGAGGTTCTCCTCCCCTTTTCTGTATTCTTCCTTTTGTGATTCTGAGACACTGTTGTTCTTCAGTATTTCCCTCACCTCCATTTTCAATAATTGCTCTGGTAGTGTTTCACAGTCTAGATGTTTGAAAGCTTTTTTGGGGGCCTTCAATTTCTTTTTAACTGAAAATGGTACTTCCTGTTTATTTTACTATACTTCTTTATCTCTACTGGTCAAGTACTCTCAGGTATCTAAGTAGACTTCTAGGGCTTTGTTAAGTGAAAATTTCAGTCTCTTGTTTGTACACAATTCCATGATATTTCTGTGAGGACAATTTTTACTAGACTTTGATGCCATGTAGTTTTCCTTGTGTAATATCTGGTATATATGTAATTGCTGGTGATGCCTTCATTGTGATGAACACACCATACTCTCATCGTTCAGTATAACCTCATTTTTATTATGCTTATATCACTGTTCTGAAAGTCTACAGGATCGTTGCTCTAGTGGAAACGTAGCATCTAAATGTTTTCAGCTCTGCAGGCTGTTGTATGTCATTTTTGAGTGTTTCCAAAACAGCATCGTGTCAGTGCACTTGTCCTTTCTATTTCCATAGGAATGTCCCAATGTTAACAATTCTTCCCAGAGCTTCTCTCTCTGCAGATAAACCTGTGGAAACATATCTAAGGATGTCATGCATCAGGGCCTTCTGCCATTATCACGCAGCCCCACCTAGTTTTCCTCGGTGCCGTATAATGCCATGCCATTCAAAATGTGGTTTCTCCTTTTGGGAGATAATGGTGAAGGAAATGCTTCATCTTCTCACAATGTGGAATAGACCACTATTCTTTGTTCACTCATCCTTGTGGCTTTGGAACATGAAGGGAACCACAGAGCTATCCCACATCCTCTGCCTCATACCAAACTCTAATCCCAGACCAGGCTATGAATGTAGCTGATCCTAAGGCTTTTGAAACTGATTTCATCCCCAAGGCCCCCTGGATATCTCAGACAAGATGCATGATTTCTCTGATTGATCCCCACATGTGCTCTATTTGCAAATAGCCAAATTGGTCCCTGGGCCTGCAGATGCGGTGGATGTGGCCATGGGATATTTCAAAAAACTCAACTTTGCCCGCCAGTGTGGTTGCATTCTTACTGGGGTCTAAGGTCAGTTTCCTCTCTTGATAGGGTCAACCACCATCCAAATCACACTCCAGATCACTGACACTCAGTTTGTGCCATGATCCATAGACCAATATCTCATTTTCCACAGCCACTGCTAGCTCAAATTTGGCAGCTCAGATCTTGGTCTCCGAATCAATTGGGATAATTTGTGCTGTTTCTTTCAGTTCTGTCAGCCAAACATGTGCTGTGCACTCTACTAACACTCAGAGCATCCCTTTCAACCCCATGTGTGCTGTCAACTTCAGATTGTGCATCCAAGTAAAACAGAGTTTCACCTTTGCTGCTCCATCATGAGTTCAGGTCCTGCACTGATTTTTCTTCTCTACTTTCCCTTCTCCTCCTTCCAGGTTTTCTGAGGCCTCATTCTGTCTTTGGTTGTTAGAGACCACTCTTCAGCATTTGGCCTGGACCACGGGCTGGGTGAGTGGATACTTATATTGCTGTGTTCATTGGGAGCGAGTGAGCATACGTTGCACTGGTACTCTGCCAACTGGGCTTTGATAAATCGACACATTCCATATATAACTCACAAAAATTTGATTCTTGTTTATCTCTTTGTTCTATACTGCCCTGGTGGGAGGGATTGCCCGAAGACACCAGCTTTGATATTGTGTTGATTCCTCAGTTGCAGTCTTTCAAAAGCTTAATAGAATTTATTTACATATTTTGGGATTTATATGAAAATGAAGTTAGGTTTTGAAACATACTAAATCTACTTACAAGCCAGACTTGTCAAATTCAGGTACCATTTTGTCAGCCCTAAGGGAAAAATAGACAGATAGAATGTAATATAGCAGTCTAAAATGATGAAGGGGACAGGTCAACTTTTTACTGTTGATGCCCCCAACACCAACAGGAACCATGAAATATGTATTGGAACCATGAATTAACACCCACCCTGGGTTTCCCTTGAGAATGTGGTGCCCTTTCTCCCCAGTGATACATAAAGGCAATTGTTTCCATTTCAAGGGGTAACATTTCTCTCAAGGAAACCTCAAGGAAATAAAAACAGCATATTTAAATGTAGGCTTGGTGCCAAAAGCAACTAGAGATATATCTATGAGAAAACTGCTGAAGATATTATAGGCTATTGAGAATCATGTGCTCTTCTATCAACAATGAGAACACTTAATCTTCCAATCATGTTGGGTAAAGCAACTTAACCCAACCAAGTCTGCACACCCCATGATATACTGCACCCGGGGCTTCAATTAAGGGAAAAGTTGGCCCACATAACATGTGTCTTTACATGTTTATGGCGACTTAAACTGACATCTTCACAAACTGCCTTACAATAGTTACCTATAATGTCTTAAAAAACTGAGGCCTAATATATATTCAAGTTCAGTAAAATATTCCCCTCATTTACCACACTCCCTTCACACCAAAGAAGACATAACCCCAGCATTTACTAAATCTAGGGGAAGGTCATCATTTCTTTGTGTGAGCTAAGTATTCCATTCCTATATATTTTAGTCGAGACTATTTGACCCTAGAGGATTTCACTGTTGTGCACAGACTGTGGAGGAGGAACTCTGATTCTAGTAGGGGCTTGCCCTTGTCCTACATCCTTCATTGCAGCTCAGGTGCTGATCATTTGAAATGGATGCCTGAGTGGAGGGGAGGGAAGAGCAAGTGCTTGATAGGCTCAAACCTGGGAAAAGGCTTACCAGGCCTTGGTGCATTGTGGTCTGAATGGTTTGTAAATGTCCCTTGGGACGTGTGGATTCTCACAACTTCTTCCAAGAACATGAGTGGTTTGAACATCTCTGCCATCTCTTCTGTTTTATACATCAGGAATCTTGGACCCGTTCTTGCAGCAGTGAATTGAGTACCTTCCTCAAGTGCATGTTGACCCTCCACAGGTTTCTTACAGTATCAGCAACGCTCAATATGTCTCATGAAAGCCTTTCAAGCCTGGTATTATCTACAGAAGTCTCCATGTCAGTATTCTCCATTGTAGCAGAACAACTCTTATCAGTGTATTCGCATCTCACCTCAGTCTGTGCAGCCAGCTTTTCTGCTGGCTTCTCTTCATGTCTTCCATAAAGTCGACTTCTGCAGGACGGGGCAGTCCTGAAATTACCTCAGAGCCTCAACAGTAAGCTGATGACTGGCAGATCTCCCACTGTCTGCCCTTTCAGGTATGGAAACTGACCCATGAACTCAGGCCATGGTCAGAAGCAGTATCTCTAACTTACACAGCTTCCCATACAGGAGACCTAAGCCAAGCTCCACAGAGGTCGGCAGCCCCTCTATGACACTGATCCACCCACAGAGCTCTGCCCAGTTACCTTGGCTCCACCAGCCACAAGCCTCGTGGAACACACCAACATTCCACCTGGAATCCAACCGGTAGCTGCCATCCCCAATGTTGGCTGCATCTTGTCAGTGTTGGGGAAGGGGCTGCATCAGTCGAGAGGTTCCTAAGGTTAATGTGATTCTCTCCATTAGTGTCTGATTGTCCTTTTTTTCCTTCCCTCTTTCCTTTTGTACAGATCTCTATACAAATTACAAACGGAGGGTTATGAGTCCATGTTAGTTTTATGGTTTCTCACTTCTTTAATCTTTCTAACAGTTAACAGTACACAGAGACCCACTATAGTAATCTTATGTTTGTGTAATATCCATTCACCCAGAATACATATCCGTCTTTTGCTTTTCTGCTGAAACACCCACACTCTCAGAACATGGATCCATTTGTTTCATGGTGGCTGAATTTCCTAGATATGAGGCTAATCCCAGTGTACACTTTACTTCCTGTCTCTTTTGCTCTTAGTACAGTTTTCTAGAGCTATTTGTCTTTGTTATACGCGTATGCCATGTATTCTCTACGTAGGTTTGAATAAGACATTCATTCATCCTTTTGGAAGACCCGTAAGCCTATATCACGGACTATGAAACCATTTTATTTAAAGTAAGCATTTGGGTTAAGTCACTCTGTGCTCTTATGAATCAATATGTATGAATATTAAGGCACGCATCCGTTTTCTGATTACAAGTGTGTTGAGTACATGCAAGCAGTGATACTGTGTTGATGCATGCTTAATGATCCTTGACATCACTTTGAGTATTTTCTTTTGAATTATCATGGTTCCTTTGGATATATGTCAGCCAATCGTACTCTTTGGTGTTTGTTTTTTTGTTTGATTGTTTGTTTGTTTCTTTACTTTCTTTTTCCTTTGATTCATCATTTGTGTAAAGAAATGCAAGTGATTTTTAACATTAATCTTTTAACCTGCTATCTTGCTAAATTCTTCAATCAGCTCTAGTCGTTTTGTGTGGAACTTTTATGGTTTTCTATATATAGTATCATGTCATCTGCATATAGTGACACTTTTACCTCTTCTTTTCCAATTTAGACCCCTTTTACTTCTCTTTCTTGCCTGATTGCTGTGGCCAGGGTTTCCAAGACTATGTTGAATTGGAGTGGTGTTAGTGGGCATCCTTGTCCTGTCCCAGATTTTAGTGGGAAGGTTTTGAGTTTTTCACTGTTGAGTGCTATGCTGGCTGTAGGTTTGTCATATATAGCTTTTATGATGTTGAAATATTTTCCCTTAATACCCACTTTGGTGAGAATTTTTATCATAAATTAGTGTTGAATTTTATCAAAATCTTTTCTCCATCTATTGAGGTGATCATATGGTTTTTGTCCTTTCTCTTGTTGATGTGAAGTATTACATTGATTTATTTGCATATGTTGAACCACCCTTGTGTCCCTGGGATGAACCCCTCTTGGGCATGTTGTATAATCTTTTTTATGTGCTGTTGGAGTCTATTTGCTAGTATTTTGGTAAGGACATTTTCATCTGTGTTCATCAGTGATATTGGTCTGTAATTCTCTTTTTTGTTGGTGTCTTTGCCTGCTTTTGTTATAAGAGTGATGGTGGCTTCATAGAATGAGTTTGGGAATATTCCTTCTTTTCAAACTTCTGGAAGAGTTTGAGAAGGACTTGTATGAGTTCTTCTTTGTATGTGTGGTAGAATTCCCTGGTGAAGCTGTCCAGTCCTGGACTTTTATTTGTAGGGAGGTTTTTTTATTGTTAATTCGATTTCATTCCTTGTGATCGGTTTGTTCAAGTGGTCAGTTTCTTCTTGATTCAGTCTTGGTGGACTGTATGTTTCCAGAAACTTGTCAATCTCCTCTAGGTTATCCATTATTTTCCATGTAGTTTTTCATGATATTCTCATATGATATTCTGTATTTCTTTGTTATTTGTTGTAATTTCTCCATTTTCCTTTCTTATTTTGCTTATTTGTGCTCTCTCTTTTTTCTTCTTTGTGAGTTTGGCCAGAGGTTTGTCGATTTTATTTACTCTTTCAAAAAACTAGCTTTTGGTTTGACTGATTATTTTCTTTATTTTTTTTAAACTCTATTTTATTTATTTCCTCCCTGATCTTTATTATTTCCTTCCTTCTGCTGACTTTTGGGTGTTTTTGCTCTTCTGTTTCTAGTTCTTTTAGCTGGTGGGTTAGATTGTTTGTTTGATATTGTTCTTCTTTTTTGAGGAAGGCCTGTATCACCCTAAACTTTCCTCTTAGCACTGCTTTTGCTGCATCCCATAAGTTTTGTGTGTTTGTGTTTTCATTTTCATTTGTCTAAAGGTATTCTTTAATTTCAACTTTGATTTCATCATTGACCCATTGGTTTTTTAATAGCATGTTGTTTAATCTCTATGCTTTCCTTTTTTTCTCCTTTGTTTCTCTGTAGTTGACTTCTAGTTTCAATGACATTATGGTCAGTAAAGATGCTTGAGATAATTTCTATCTTCTTAAAATTGTTGAGGCTTCTTTTGTGACCAAGTGCATAATCAATCCTAGAAAATGTTCCATGCACACTTGAAAAGAATGTATATCCTATTTTGGGGGGTTGTAATGTTCTGAAAATATCCACTAAATCTAATTTTTCTATTGTATCATTTAATTTCTCTGTTGCCCTATTTATTTTCTGTCTGGAAGATCTACCTAGTGATCTTAATGTGTTGTTAAAATTTCTGACAATGATTGTATTCCCATCAATTTCCCCCTTTATCTCTGTTAGTAGTTGTTTTATGTACTTAGGTGCTCATGTTGGGTGCATATATATTAATGATTGTAATATCCTCATCTTGTATTGCTCCTTTAATCATTATAAAATGTCTTTATTTATCTTTCTTTATGACCCTTGTTTTAAAGTATATTTTGACTGAAATCAGTACTGTTACACCTGCTTTTCTGGCATTTCCATTTGCATGGAATATCCTTTTCCCTCCATTCACTCTCAATCTATATGTGTCCTTCTTCCTAAAGTGTGTCTCTTGTATGCAGTGTACTGAAGTTTCCTGCTTTATTATCCAGTCTGCCACTCTGTCTTTTGACTGGAGCATTTAGTCCATTAACATTTACTGTAATTAATGATAGATGAGTGTTTATTGCTATTTTGAACTTATTTTTGCGGTTCATTTGGTATTTCTTCTTTGTTCCTTTCTTCATCCTTTTGTGGTATGGTAATTTTCCTTTGTATTATCTTGGATTGTATTTAGTTTTTGTGACTCACTTGTAAGTTTTTGGCTTGTGGTTTCACTTTTTTTAAGTCTGTTAACCAATTACTGTAACTGTGTGTACTAAACAGATAGTAATGTAATGTCAAACCCATCCTACTGAGAACAAAACATTTAAAAAAAAAAGAAGAAAGAAAAAAATACTCTATATTTTCTTGTTTCCCTCTCCCACTCAATGGTTTAGATGTCTTCTTTTATAATTTCATGGTTATTCTATTTGTAATTCATGGTAGTTATCACCTTTCCATTTATGAGTTCTCATTTCTGTAGCATCCTGCTTCTTTTCTATTTAGAGTAGACCTTTCAATATTTCTTTTAGCATGGCTTTAGTGTTGCTAAAGTCTTTTAGTTTTTGCTTCTCTGTGAAATTCTTTATCTCTCTTTCTATTCTAAAGGATAGCCTTGCTGGAGAAAGTATACTTGGCTGCTTTTTTTTTTTTTTTTTTTTTTTAATCTGGACTTTGAATATATCTTGCCACTCCCTTCTGGCCTGTAGTGTTTCTGTAGAGAAATTAGCTGAGAGTCTTCTCTTGTAACTCACTCTTTTTTTTCTCTTGCTGCCTTTAGGATCATTTCTTTATCCTTCAGTCTGGCCATCTTGATTATGATATGTCTTGGTGTGGTTCTCTTTGGGCTCTTCCTGTTTGGGAACCTCTGAGCCTCCTGTACTTGGGTGTCTGATTCCTTCTTTAGGTTTGGGAAGTTTTCAGTCTTGATTTCTTTAAATACCTTTCCCATCCTCTTTGTTTTTTCTTCCCCTTCTGGAACCCATATTATGCATAGATTGGCATGCTTTATATTATCCCATAGGTTCCTTATATTGTTTTCATTGTTTTTTATTTGTTTATCTCTCATCTGTTCTCATTGGGAGTTTTCTGTGGTCCTGTCTTCTAGGTCACTTATTCGTTCCTCTGCATTATCTAGCCTGCTTTGTATAGGCTTTAGGTGAGATCTCATTTCAGCCAATGAATTTACCAATCCTACTTGGCTCTTCTTTATAGATTCTATTTTGTTTTTGGCATATTTTATGTCTCTAAACACTATCTCTTTAGTTCCTTCAGTAATTTGATATTTCTTTTTTGAAATCTTGATCTAGTAGGAAATCAATGCCTATTTTATTGACCGTTCTTTCAGGGGATTTCTCTTGCTCTTTTAATTGGGAGTGCTTCCTCTGCTTCTTCATGCTGCTCATATCTCTTTGGCACTGTGGCTTAAGGAGTATCAGTTATCTATTGTGGTCCTTAAAGGAGTTTACTTATTTATATATCTAAAGCCTATGCAGGAATAAAACTTAAAAATGAGAGATAGAGAGAGAATTTTAAAAGAATGGAGGAAAAGAAGGTTTTAAAACAGTGTATAATCAATAATAGAAGAGAAAGTTGAAGCAGAATAGGAATCGAGTTGAGATGTCTTTTAAAAATGTTAATAAAAAGAAGAAAAAATCAAAACACAATATTTGAAACCTTTGAATAATCAATAACAGATCAAAACCAAGAGAATTAAAAATGAAATGAGAACTGTAAACATATAGAAATGTTTAAAAAGTAAAGGTTAAAAAGGTAATAGAAAATGAAACAGATATAAAAAGATTTAAAAAACAAAGATGTGTTCTCCTAGAGACTGCGCTCTTAATGGTTTTATTGAGAGGTCTTTGTGTCTTTGCCCTGTTTCACGAACTCAGCTTGCTCTGTTGATACCCTCGTCTGTGCTGCTCACAGTGTCTGTCGGCAAGAAGATCGCGCCCCTCCAGCACTGGATCAGATGCTGCTCTCCTTCGCGGTGGGCGGGTGGGTCACTCCCTCTCCAGATGCCGCAGTCAGTGCTGTGCCACTTGCTCCATAGGTCGGCTCAGCTTCAAGAATAACAACTTTATGGAGATATAATTCACATACCATAAAATGCAGCCTTTGAAAGTGTGCATTAGGGTTTTAAGTACATTTCAGGGTTGTGTAGCCATCACCCCCAAAAGGAAGCAGTACCCTTTAGTAAGTCACTTCCTAACCTTCCTTTCTCTTAGCCCCCAGCAGCCACCACTCTACTATCTGCCTCTATGGATTTGCCTGTTCTGGGCATTTCATATAAGTAGAACCATACAGTATGCTGCCTTTTTTGATTGTTGTCTTTCATTTAGTGTGACGTTGTCAAGGCTCATCCATGGTGTAGCATATATCAGTACACAAATTCCTTTTTGTGTTCAAATAATATACCATTTTTATAAATACACCACATTGCTTATCCATCCATCTGTTGATGATGAATAATTCTGCTGTAAATGCTCATGGACAAGTTTTTGTGTGAACACATATTTTCAGTTCTCTTGAGGATATATCAAAAAATGGAATTGCTGGGATGTATTCTACTTTTAACATTTTGAGGAATTGCTAAAGTAGTTTTTAAAGTGACTGCACCATTTTATATTTCCAGTAGTAACATATGAGGAGTCCACTTTCTCCACATCCTCATCAACACTTTTTATTACCGGGTTTATACATACATATTTATATATCATATATCATATATCATATATATTTGTCACCCTAGTTGGTATGAAGTGGCATGACATTGTGCTTTTGATTTCTGTTTCCCTAATGCCTACTGATGTTGAACATCTTTTTATGTGCTTATTTCCCATTCGATTGTCTTCTTTGGAGAAACATCTATTCAAATTCTTTGCCCATTTTAATTGTATTTGTCTTTGTATTATCATGTTTTAAGTCTTCTTTGTCTATTCTGGAAAAAAGTCCCTTATCAGGGAAAATATTGGAAATATTTTCACCCATTCTGTGGATTGTCTTCTTACTTTCTTGATGAAGTCCTTTGAAGCACAGAAGTTTTTAATTTTACAGAAGTCCAGTTTACTTGATTTTTTTTCTTTTGTTGTTTGTGCTTTTGGTGTCATATCTTAGAAGTATTTGTAATCCAATGTCCTGAAGATTTTCTCATTGTTCATTTTGTAAAATTTTATAGTTTCAGGTCTGTGATTTATTTTGAGTTAATTTTCATAAATGGTGTTAAGATAAAAGTTCAGTTTTCTTTCTTTCCAGGTGTATGTTCAGGTGTCCCAGCATCATTTTTGTAAAGATTATTTTTCCCCATTGGATTGTCATGGCACCTTTGTCAAAAATTAACTGGCTACGTGTAAGAGTTTGTTTATGGACTCTCAGTTCTTTTCTCTCAATCTATTTGTCTGTCCTTTATGCAAGTACCACACTGTAGGGATTACAGTTTTGTTAGTGAGTTTTGAATGTGGAAAATTCAAAACTTTGTTCTTTTTCAAGATTGTTTTGACCATTCTGGGTATCTTGCATTTCCATATTAGTTTTAGGATCAGCTTGTTCATTTCTGCCAAAAAGCCAGAGTTGCATTGAATCTATAGGTCATTTTGAGGACAATTGCCATCCTAACAATAAGGCTTCTGATCCATGAACACAGAAGAGCTTTCCATTTATTTTAGGTCATTTTTAACTTCTATCAGTAGTATTTTACTTTTCAATATACAAGTTTCAGACATTTTTCTCAGTATTCCACATATTTTTCTTAATATTCCTAAGTATTTTATTCTTTTGGATGCTATTGTAAATGAAAATATTTCCTTCATTTTATTTTTAGATTATTCACTGCTGTTGTATAGAAGTATGATTACTTTTTTATATATTGATTTGTGTCTTACAATTTTGGTCAGACTGGGTTATTAATTCTAATAAGTTTTTTTTTTCTTTTCTCTCTCTCTCTTTTTCTTTGTGGATTCCTTGGGATTTCAATATATAATATCATGTCATGTGGAATCGAAATAGTTTTATTTCTTTCTTTCTATTCTAGAGGCTTTATTTTCTTTGTCTGGTTGCTTTGACTAGAACCTCTAGTACAATGTTGATTTTGAGAGGAAATAATTCAGTCTTTCACCATTATGTATGATCTTTGCTCCAGGTTTTTCATAGATGTTGTCTGTCAATTTGAGGAAGCTCTCTTCTATTCCTAGTTTTTATCCATTATTCTATTAATATGGCATATTACATGAATTGACTTTTGTACGTTGAACTGCCTTTGCATACCTGGATACATCCCACTTAATTGTGGCCTATTTTATATGTTACTGGATTGGATTTTCTTGTATTCTGTTGACGATTTTTGCCTTTATATTCATAAGAGACAGTCTTTAGTTTCTTGTGATGCCTTTATATGGTTTTGGTATCAGTGTGATACTATTCTCATTGAATGAATTGGGAAGTGTGCCCACCTTTTTTTTAAGATGAGTTTGTGAAGCATTGTTTATTTTTCTTTTTTTGTTTGTTTGTTTGTTTTTTCTTTAAGTAGTTGATGGAATTCACCAGCAAAGCCATAGGGGCCTAGCATTTCCTCGTGGGAATGTTTTGGATTACTATTTCAGTCACTACTTATTGTAGGATTATTTGAGTTTTCTATTTCTCCTTGAATTAGCTTCAGTCATTTATGTCCTTCTAGGAATTTATCCATTTCATCTAGATTATCTTATTTATTGGCTATATAATTATTCATGGTATTCCCTTATATTCCTTGTTATTTTTGTAAGGGCAGTAGTGACATCCTTTCATTTCTTTTTAGTAATTTGAATCTTCTCTCTTTTTTCTTCAGTACTAGTTAAACTTTGTCAATTTTGTTGATCTTTTCAAAGAACGAACTTTTCTTCTTGTTGGTTATTCTCTGTTGTTCATCAATTCTCTATTCCATTTATTTCTGCCTTTAGTATTTTGCTTAGAATGTTTAATTCATTTACATTAATGTAATTTCTTATCAGGTTGAAGTTACCTCTGCTATTTGCTTTCTATATGTCTTTTTTCCCCCCATTCCTCTATTACTACACTTTTTTTGGTAAAAGGAGGCATTTTCCAGTGTGCTATTTTAATTTGTTGTTTTATATTTTTCTTCTCCTTCTCCTCCTCCTACTCCTCCTCCTTCTCCTCCATTGCCCTGGAGATTATAATTAACATCTTGTTTTAAAGCAATCTAGTTCACATGAATGCCAACTTAATTTCAATAGTACACAAAAACTTGGCTTTGGTATCAATCTTTTCCCTCCCCCTCCTCATGCTGTCACTGTCATACAAATTACACCTTTATGCATTTATAAGCACATTTATAGAGTTTCATAAGTATTGTTTTATGCAGTTGTCTTTTACATCAAATAGAAGAAAACACTTACATGTAATACTATATTTATACAGTGTTTTTTTTTTTTTACTCATGTAGTTACCTCTACTAGTGCTCTTTATTTTTCAGGTGAGTGTCCTTTCATTTACACCTGCTGGACTATCCTTAGTATTTCTTGTAGGGCAGGCCTGCTAGCAATGAATTCTTTCAGATTTTATTTTTATTGGAGGGTCTTAATTTCTCCTTTAATTTTTTTGAAGAATCACTTTGCTGGCTATGAAATACTTGGTGACAGTCTTTTCCTTTTATCACTTTGACAATACCATCCCACTGCCTTCTGGTCTCCATGGTTTTTGATGAGAAATCAACTGTCTTACTGAGGAGCCTTTGTATATGTTGAGCCACTTTTCTCTTTCTGCTGTCAAGGTTCTTTGTTCTTGTCTTTTGACACACTGAGTCTGATGTGCCTATTTTTGATGTCTCTATGTTTATACCACGTGGAGGTTGTTGAGCTGCTGGGATGTACAAATTAATGTTTTCATCAAATTTGGGAAGTTTACAGCCATTATTCTTTATATAATCTTTCTAACCCTTTTTTTCTCTCCTTCCTTCTGGCGCTCCCATTATGTGTTTATTGGTATTGTTGATGGTGTCCCACCTATCTCTGACACAGTGTTCTTTTTTTTTTCATTCCTTTTTATTTCTGCTCCACAGACTGGATAATCTCAGTAGTTTTAAGTTAACTGACATTTTCTTCAACAAGTTCATATCTACAAAGAAATCTCTTATTGAATTTTTCATTTTAGTCATTATATTTGTATCTCTAGAATTTCTAGTTGGTTTTTAATATAAATTTTACCTATTGATATTCTCTGTACAATGAGATGTTCACATAATTTAATTCTTTAGGCATGGTTTCTGTTAGCTCTTTGAATATATGTGTAATTGCTTATTTATGTCTTTGTCTAGTAAGTCCAGTGTCTGCGCTTCCTCAGGGAGTTTCTATTGACTACTTTTTCCCCTGTGTTATGGCCAAATTTTTCTGTTTCTTTGTACATCTTGTAATTTTCTGTTGAAAACTGGACATTTAAAATATTAAAATGTGGCAGATCTGAAAGCCAGATTTTCCTCATCTCCAGGGTTTATCGTTGCTTCCATTGTCATTCCTGCTGCAGCTATTTATTTAGTTAATTTTCTGAACAAATTCTGTAAAATCTGTGTTCTTTATCATGCATGGCCATGAGATCAGTGTGTGTGCATAAAGCCTAGTTGTCATCACTGTAATAATGATTGGACAGTGATTTCTTTCAATGCCTGGAGCCAATAATTTGAGCTGTTGCCAGGTGGCTGTGTGTCTGCGTGCTGAGGGATGCCCTCAGCACCAGCAGGCAGTCTGCAGCCCTTCCAAAGCCTTTAGTTCTTGCTTATGCAGAACCTCAATTTCAGCCAGAGTTGAAGGTTTAAGATTTTCTCAGATCTTTCCTTGCCATGTGCCACACATGTGTACGGCCTTCTACAATTCTCAGAATTTTTTTGGAGATTTTTAACAGTACCTCCACCCCCAGAATGTCTCATTACTCAATTTTGCCTTCTAAGTTTCCTAGTCAGCATCTAGTTAGCCTCTACTGGTACCACTGCCTCAGGAAGTTGTAATGTTAAATACTCATAGCTGATTGTTTTCCACACACACTCTGGGGACAGGCTGTTTGCACAGCATGAGTTTGAGATAGGTCAAATAGTGACAGCTCTCTGGGGACGGATTTTTTGGGTAACTTCAAATCACTTCTGCCCCTACATTGATTGTGAGACTGTTGCTTTTAAAGGCCACCTTTTAGGTGAGGATACGGGGATGGGGGTAGATCAAGTTACAATGCCACAAAACTCACTATCTTTATGGAGATTTAGCTGGTTTTTTTCCCTCAAATAAACACTCCCTGGACTGCTGGAAGCCTCTGTTTAATTTCTAGAGTTCTGCAGAAGTTAATTTTGACAAATTTTGCCATTGTCATTGCTTCATAGAGGA
Organism: Camelus bactrianus; assembly: GCF_048773025.1. NCBI lineage: Eukaryota > Metazoa > Chordata > Mammalia > Artiodactyla > Camelidae > Camelus > Camelus bactrianus. The sequence goes on along the minus strand of NC_133546.1, from coordinate 84,196,194 downwards.
GTAATTTTTCCAAGATTTTTACTCAGATATTCTAGAAGTGTATCCCATGTGCATTTGTTTTTAACTGAATTACTTGCAAGACTAACTAATTCTACAGCTCCAGCCCCATTCACATAAGAGTCCATCTGCATGGCTTCTCCTACAGGGAGCAGTGTGCAATCTGTTGTCAGTTTATTGTTTTTCTTATTAAAGTGTAGAGTTTTTAAAATATGCTCATGAATAGCCCTTTGTCATTTTTACACGATAAAAAACTTCCACTAGTCTGTGGCTATTTTTTTCCATCTCTTTTCGTTGCTTTAATGAAGTTCTCACTTTTAAGGATTTTCAGTATAGCAATATGTGGATGCTGATCACACGGGTGAGACATTTAACTACTGTCTAAACCTCAGTCTTTGCTCTGATTCACTGTCTAGAATATCTGAACACATCTACTAAACCCCGTACACCAATGGATGCTGAGAGCCCTAATTAAAAAATTGCTTTTTAAATAAAGCAAAAAATATTATCTTTGACACTAGAAAAGACAAATCTCAAATTTGCTAGCTGATCTTGCTTTCTGTGATCATTAGCTACATCATGTTTATAGAGCCAACAGGCATATTGAGCTACTGATTTTATTTCATTGGATTTTAGAATGCAGAACACATTTCAGGCCCACTTATAGCACCATATGTGTATCTTTAAGGATATGTACATATGATGATGTCTTTATTTAAGTACCTTATTTTATTTTAAGTACCTACTGCTGTGAACCTCATTAAAGAAACCTTGGAACTGCAGAAATGAAATTTTTCATATCACTATCATCCCGTAGCATCTCTTTTGCAATTAGATGTTGTGTAGCAGAGTATTTTTCTGCTCCCTAGAAATGATCAATGTTGAAGGGGGAAAAAAAACCCTCCTCTAATAAATATCATCCAAATCACACACTTATCTGAAGAATGGCCACCATTTTAGTCCACACCAATCCATCTACTCATACTGACTCAGATTCCTCAACACAGACAATCCACCACTGAAGTCAGGGTCCTCAGCACACGTTATATCCCCTCCCCATTCCTTGTTCTTTGTGACCTACTTTTGTCCAATGTGTCCTGCCAGGCCATTTGCAGCCTGACTGCAGTTTTTAATTTTTACCTTTGAGTTCCAGGCTGCGCCTAGTGACTTCCAGAGAAACGCCAAACACCTGGCTCATCAGGAGGGGTGGGGAGGATTTCAGGAAGCTGTTACCCTAACTCACTTGCAGAACAGTGAGTGGCTGTTGTGACCATTACTTCTATATCTCTGCCATGCCGGCTGCATCCACCCCAGCAAAATAATGTAGCTCCTCCAAACACCTCTGCCTCCATTCATCTGTGTTTCTGCTTTTAGTGACACTCAGATGCTGCTGATGGGCATTATATATATATTTTTTTTTAATTGAAGTATAGTCAGTTACAATGTGTCAATTTCTAATATACAGCACAATGTTCCAGTCATTCATATACAGATATATATGTATGAATTCCTTTCCATATACTTTTTCATTAAAGTTATTACAAGATATTAAATATAGTTCCTTGTGCTATACAGAAGAAATTTAGTTTTTTTAGCTATTTTTATATATAGTAGTTGATATTTTCAAATCTCAATCTCTGATGGGCATTTTTAAAGCCACATCTGGAACCCTTGGTGCAGAAGAGTCTGAGAAATATATTTTCAACCTCATAGCCTTTTGGTTAGGAAGTTGGAATAAAGACTGAGCTGGCTTACCTAACTTGTCTGCCTTTGTGAATAAAGAGGTCTGGAGATTCAAGGCCCAATTAAATATCACAGCCCTTCAGTATCAAACTCTTAAAGCAACCAAAATGCTCCCATCTGCCAGAGCATGACTTGTCCTTAGATACTGCAGGCCATAACCACCAATGCTGTCTAAGGCATCGTCTTCACCTGGTGCACACTTTCTTTAGATGTCTAACATCCTGATTAACAGGGCAAGCTGGTTTGGATTCCCAAGGTCACAGGCAGCCTTCTGCCTGACTTTGGTATATATATGTTCATTGAAGAGTCCTCTCTCAGATCAGCTAGAGCTGCCTGGTGTGTGGTTTGCCAGAGAATGTGGGTGCAGTTCTCCCCACCAGAATCCTACCAGTTGTTTTACTGCAGAAAGAGAGAGAGCAAAAGAGACAAAACAGGAATTTCTTGTCCATCCTCAATCAAATTCACCCTCACCCAGGGCTTTTGCTCTGGGACACAAAGAAGTACACGTCAGCAGTGATGTGGTCCCAGTGTACTCCAAAACATGGTGTGGTTGTACTGGGCTATCTTTGTCTTTCATGGACCCTGCAAAGTTCTCGGCTTTGTGAAATGGGGAACTAAGGAACTCCCACCCATGCCTGTAACTCCCAGGGTTTGCACCCTTACGGGTTTTGAGGATTTGCTGGCAACTCATTCTTTTGCACCAGGTCATTTCTCGGTTACACGGCAGTCCTCTGACTTCCTTATCAGAAGTGCTCCTTAAGTTCGGGATTTAGTGAAAGATACCATTTTACCCTGTAAGTTCATGTTCAGGGAGGAGGAGGAAGACAGCACAGATCAGAATAGCTGTTTTGCTTTTTTTTGTTGTTGTTTTCATAAGCCGTCTCCTGTTGTCGAATAGACACTGAGCAAATGAATGACTGTTACACTCCCATTTGAAGGATGAGGAAAATGACATTCATGGAGAGGAGGCAAATTTCCTGAGGTTCCAAAGACAAAAAGGGATGAGCACAGAATAAGATCCCTGCAAATTTCTTGGCTGTCATCAGCCTTTAGGTCAGTGACAGAGTGCCGTGTGTAGTAGTAAATTCGTAGCATGCTTTTAGAAGGGTGCAGATGTTCTTGTTTTTGTTGATACAATCACCCTGTTTTGTCTTGGACTCTGAAAAAGGGAAATGGGTTAGAAAATTTTGGTTTCTCATCCTTGGTCCTTCCTCACCCTTACAGATATGGACCCTTCCATCTGTAGCAGGAATAAGACAGCCCCAGCTTTCCCATCTCATGAGATCAGTACTCATTCATTTCATTCCTGCCCACCAGTAGGTGGTAAAGCACAGCATGATTTTCATGTCCTGCTTCACTGATTCTTGTGAAATTAGGTGTTTGAAGATAGAAACTCATGAAAGGAAGCTGCTTTTTTTTTAATATAAAGTGCAGTAATTTTCTTAGCAGAGAAGGAAATTGAGGATTTTCTTCATTGAAAATCAATAGAGATTTCAAGAGCATCTGTATTTCTGATGTGTAGATGAAAATGACAAAATCTAGAGGGATTACAGAAACACAAGGAAGATACCAAAAGTGTCTTTAAAGAGCTTTTCTAAGACTGGGCTTGTAAAGAGACTGTTAGTTGACAGAGACCCTCTTCTCACCCATAGTCCCTCTCCTTTGGTTGGAAAGGGCCAGCGTTTCCCCTGTGTGCAGTCCTGGTGCTTCAAGTGATTTGTGGGGTAGGGCGGTGCACATGGTGCTTCCTTCAGTTTGTCCATCCTAAGTAACCCCTAGCAGTCAAGGGGTGAGTGTGTTGCAACCTCATGAACCAGCTGCCATGCTCTCTGGGGTGTGTGCTCATCTAAGCTCATCCCGGCTCAGGTGGTGGCAGAGCTGAGAGCGGTGGCAAGAGGTCAGCCATGAGTAGCCGGGAGCAACTGGAGTCAGCTGGGACCCAAGAGGCTAGGAGTTGCAGGTGGAATTCCCAGGACTTCCCACAGCTCATTCAATCAGTTAATACTTCTCCAGCACCTGTGATGTGCTTGTGCTTCCATTGTGAACAGAACCAAATCCCTGTCCTCATGAAGGTGACATTCTAGTGGACATGAGAATGATACATGCAGAAGCAGATCCAGGTCAGGACACATGAGTGCTGTCTATTTTGGAGTGTGCAATGTAAGATCCTTTGGGAAGGAATGTATGATACAGGAAAATGGGGGGGAGAGGATGGCCGTATCCCAGGTCTTATTTGGATCCCTGGGATGCACCTTGCCAAGTGTTGGTCCTTGGTTTGCACAGGAATGAATTCAAGAGAGAGACACAGTTCAGTAAAAGTAGATTTATTCAGAGAGATTTATACTCCATAGACAGACTGGGCTGTTTCAGAAGGCAAGAGAAAGGCCATGAGGCGTGGGAGTTGGGTGCTCCAGTTTAAAGTAAAAGTAGATACACACTCCACAGACAGAGTGTGGGCTGTCTCCCTCAGCAGAGAGAGCAGCCACGAGGTTTGGGGTTAGTTATTATGCACTCAGTATCTTCATATGCTAATAAGTGGGAGGAATATTCCAACCGTTTTGGGGAAGGTGTTGGGATTCCCAGAAATTGGGCCACCACTGACCCTTTGACCTTTTATGGTCAGCCTTGAACCTGTCCTGGCACCTGTGGGAGTGCCATTTAGCATCCTGCTGTATTTCGGTGAGTGTGTGTTGAAGCTCAAAATCTACTGGGAGTTGACTTTTCCACCGTCTTGGTGCTAATGGCTGTGCCATTCTTTTAATGGCTCTGCCCAGCCCCCTTCCCTCCTGTCTCATGAAGGAGCTCTGGACTGATTGCACAATTGCAGAGCAGGGGACAGAGTGGAAAGGATTTCATAAGTGGAAGGTGAAGGCAGCATTGGCAGTAGAATTCTCAACTCAATTATAAAGTAAGGGTCTTCTTTTTGCTGGGGGTACCTGGTGTCAAATTAGGGAGCTGTGAGCCTTGGGGAATTCAGTGAGTTGGTGGCTCACTGTGTATACTGTGTTGCTTCTTAGGTGGCCCGAGGACAGTTGGCTGATACGTGACCCATTCACTCAAGCAGGGGTCTCTTTTGGGATTTTCTGCATGTGAGGCTAACATGGGTCACATTGGGAGAAGGACCAGCCAGTCACAGCTTGGTCCACAGTCACCTAGTGCCCTCAAGGCTTTCATCCCATGGATGTGTCACCTCCCCCTGGATGGGGACAAGGGCACAAGTGGCGGGGCAGCTTCTCAGTGGTGGAGGCATTGCTCTCCAGACCCAACACTCAACAGCATGGACCCCTGGTTTTGGCCACAGTCTTGGCTAGATGAAGCTGTTGGGTAGCTGATCTCATGAGATGTGGGTGCCATGCTTCCATTCAAACTAAGAGCTCTACTTTTGAAGGTTCTGGTCAGAAAGCCACAAATACTCCCTAGCCCATTAACAAAGAACAGTCTCTTTCAATTCGGGATAGAGCACATAGAAGGAGAACAGATCATCCCAAGAGCAGGATAGGCCAAATCAGTCCTGCCATCAGGGGTCTGAGAGATGAGCCAGCTCAGTTCCTCTTACTAGTTGTTTACTTGGAGGATCTGGGATATTTGGGTGACCTGCAGGTGTCAAGAAATAGTACACGAGGGCTTTGTAGATTTTCTGGTCCAGTGTTAACTCACCCCATTGTAGCTGTCATGCAAGGAAACAAAACTTGGTGGACAACAGGCCATGGCCTCTGCTCTCTGGTGGAGCCAGGAGATTAGAATGTTAAGTACAACTGTGGGGGCATCATTTCTATGTTGAGAGGCCAGATGGCCTTACATATCTCTCATGCTGGATGTCTAAGTTGCAGAGGGAAACTAGATTCCATCCAGCTCTCCAGCCAAAGAGGAGACCAGAATTGGCCTCCCCCACAAACTGTGAGCTCTTTGCCTCCACTGACAGCAGCATCTATAGCAAAAAGCTGGGCTGCCACCTGCGTTTCCATGTAAACATCCGAGTAGCCACAGCAATGGCCTTGTGAGGATTGGTGTGCCCAAGGAAGTGCTGTGTGGGATGGAGGGAGGAGTGCCAGGATCAGACACCAGGCAGGCAGACAGGCAGTGACGACATCTGTGCAGTGCAGGTGCCATGGAACTGAGCCAAAGGGAGGAGGGATTTGGAGCAGGGAGCCTGGGCAGTGATCTGTTGTTCATAAGAAGATCCTGGGCTCTGGATCCAAGAAGTCATTGGCTTGATTCCTGACCCCAACCCTCATGTTGGGCAAGTGTTTGAAGCTTTCTGTGCCTCTGTTTCTTGGTGTCCCAAATGGGGACAATAGTAGCAATTACCTCTGAGAGTCAGGAGGGCATTTATAGATGTCATTTCATTACTCTCACAGCAGCCCACAAGCACGGTTCTAGGTCCCCCATTTTACACGTAGCAGATGGGTAGCTTTTTAATCAGTAATCACGCAGTTAAGAATGGTCAGAGCCGGCATTTGAATTTGATCCCTGTGTCCAGATTATTTCTATTCTCACTCAGTATTACTGGAAATCTAGTAAAGTCGGAGCAAACACTGCTGGGAAGTGGGTGCTTGAAACATGTTTGTCGTCTTCGCCATTGGGAAGTGTTGAGTTCATGTTCCTCACAGCCCGTCCGAGGCTCCCTGTGTCTCTGGCTGCCCCTGGTGGGGTCTGCAGGGATCTGGGCAGCTTCTCCTTGATCTCTACCCCAAGGTTCTCTGCTCTCTACAGGTTGAGTCTCAACCCTGACTGCTCAGTAGAGCTAATGTCTAAAAACAAAAAAAGGTGGGGAGGGTACAGCTCAGTGGTAGAGCCCGTGCTTAGCATGCAAGAGGTCCTGGGTTCAATTCCCAGTACCTCCATTAAAATAAATAAAACTAACTACCTCCCAAAAAAGGAAAGACGTATTTAAAAAACAATAAACAGTACAAAGTCCCCACTCCAGGCTGGGGCACACTATTTTTTAAAGGCTCCCAGATGCTTCCCATGTGCAGGAGGGTGAGAGCTACCCCTCCACACCTCTTCTCTTGAGCTTGTCCACTCACACCCATTATCCTCTTGAAACAGGAAAACTACTTGGCTCAGCCTAGAACTTTCTCCTGATTTCTAGACTTTGATTTGCCTACTGGACATCTCTCCTGGAGCCCACAGGCACCCACCCAGAACTGAATCAGTTGTCTCCTCTCATGGCTTGCCCCTCTTCCTGCCCTTCTTATTTCAGGGAATGGCACTATAATTTAAGACACTGCCAAAGCAAGAAAGCTGCCCGGCATCTTTGACCTCTTCCTTCCCTTCCATCACACCTGTGGCCAATCCGTCCACCTGCTTAAATGTTTTCTTCTCTCTCCTCCTGGCGGGGCCTCAGCAGGCCTTCACATGAACCTGCCAATAGGTCTCCCTGCCTCTATCTTGTCTCTTTCTTGATCACTTTGCATGTCTCCTCTACTTTGGAGGCACACAGAGTCCTTTGTGATGTGCACCTGTGATCTCTCCACCTGGTTGCCTCACCTGCTTCCCACACCCTGTGCTCACTTCTAGACTATTTGGAGTTCCTGGAAGGGACCTGGCTCTCTTTGGCCTCCCAGCTTTGCATGTGCATCTCCCCAGGGAGAAATTGCCTTAACATTATACCTTCACCTGATCACTTCTAGGGCATCTCAGAACTCACCACAGTGGTTCCCTCCTCTGGGAAAGCCTTGGCTACAGTTCTGGCTCTCTGCCCCGAGCACCCTCTGCTGACTGTTATCCAAGACCTCTTAACACGCCTCCTCAGCCTTCATTTCATGATGACTTCTGTGCACCTAGGAGCTCCCGGAAGCAGGGACTGTGTCTCTTTTCTCTTTATTCTCAGGGCATGGTAGAGACTCAGGTATAATGGTGGAGGGAACAGTGGTTATTCTGAAATTTCTCTGTAGTTGGGGCCTAGGGGTAACAGTCTGGTTGGAAGAAGGGCTTAGGTGATTTACCCTGAAGCCACATTTTCAATTAACATTTCATGTTGTTTTTGTCTACTATTTGAAGTGTTGAGTCTTAAAACAGAATGACGATTTCTAAAAATTACTTTACCGAAGATTGAGGAAAATGGCAGTTTCCCATATTTAAGAATATTATTTAAATTTTGTGTGACTGGGGTTGTGGAATAGAAATGCAGGGGCTACTAAAGCATTCTCATCCCCTTCCCTACCCTCAGGTCCTTCGGACAGAAGGGACAGAGTGATGTGAGGAGAAGACTTGGAGGGTGGACCATGCACTGCTTTTAAATTATGACAGTTACTTGTGCTTTTTTTTAACTTTCTTTTGTAATGGAGGTACTGGGGTTTGAACCCAGGACCTTGTACATGCTAAGTACGTGCTCTACCACTGAGCTATACCCACCCTTCCCCCCGATATTTGTGTTTTTAGTGGGCATAATGTGCTTGTAGCAGGTACTTTAGCATCAGACACAGTCACCTGCCTCTGACCATCACATTAATACCTTTCCCCTGAGCTAGAGAGCTAGATATTCTGTTTTCACAAGTTCAATAAATTATCTACATTTTCCTTTTTCTTAAAAGAAAGGCATTAACTCATGTTTCTCTTTAGTATCGCCTATAAATAAAATGTGATTTTATTAATCATTTACCAAAGTGTTAAGTGTAATAAATATTAAGTACAGATTTCTGAAGCATCAGTCTTCACTGAAGATCCACATTCTGCTGTTCTCTCTCTGTGTTAGTCACCATACTTCTGGAGTTCTGGAAGCGGCGCCAGGCAGAACTTGAGTACAAATGGGACAGGGTTGAGCAGGAAGAACAAGTCTGGTCAGAATAGGAGGTGTGGTGTCCCCACGTGGAGATAGATGAGATTACCCAGGAAAAGCAGGCGCTGATTAGATGCACTTTAGTCTGTTTACTTTTGGAGTTGTCCGCCTTGGCTGCATGTTGGAATCACCAGGGGACCTTAAAAAATGTTGATGCTTGGATTCCATCACTGCAAACTCCGATGGTACTTAGTGGCCTGGGGTGCATTCTGGCATAGGGAAGTTTTTAAAGCTCCTCTGGTTATTCTAATGTGCAGCCAAGGTGAAGGAGCACTGCCTGGAATGGTGGACACAGAAGAGAAGTGTGGTCCTTCCTTCATAATAACAGTAAAAAGGGGGAAAAGGAAAAGGCTGGTAATTGTATAAGAAAAGAGGCATTGAATTGTATCCTTTCATAACACCAATAAAAAAAATGCAAAATATAAATTAGCCGCTATGACATAGATGTAGAAAGAAAGACACATTGGTTTTTATAGTTGACTCCCATTTTTTCACATGCGCCTTCATTATTGCGGCCTCCTTTTCATCATAGACTAGGTGCCATTTTGCTTGAACTAAGTCCTGGTCACTGCTCCCCCTTCCTTTTGGGATGTGCACAAAGCAGCGTGGCTCTCATCCTAAAGTCAGAGAAAGGGTAGAAGAAGCAGGGAAACCTTTGTTGAGGTGCCATCAGTGTTTGTGCACTGAGCTAGGCATTTTATATAATTGGAAATGTAAATTTATTGCTGCCACTCCTGCTGCAAAATTAAAAAAAATAAAACTATATATCTTTGTATCAACCTTCCAGAGCTATGAAATGATGATTTTTTGAGTCATCTGTATTATTGCTTCTTTCCATCAGCTGAGATAATTTAGAGCTGATGGTACTTGCAGTCAGCAGCAGCAGGACAGCAGGTTGTGAGCATGAATAACTCTTGGAAATAAAATGCTTTTACTAGGAGCATCTGAAAATGTCTCCAACTATAGATTTTATAAATTGAATCACAGATCTACAGAACGTTGGCACTGAAAAGGTCTGGAGGGAGCAGGTCAAACTCCTCTTTATATAAATGGAAAAAAATGAGGTTCAGCTACCAATAGAAAGTGACATTTGCCTTTTAAAATGTAATAAGCTTCTAATAATCCCCATTATGAATAGTTCCCATTGTTTACAACTGAAGATGGCGGTCAAAGCATATGTTTGTGAAAGACTGTAAATTCAGAGATGAAAGCTGAAACTTAGACAAAATTAGATGTTCATAATGTTTTTGAGTCCTGAAAAACAAAAACGTATCATATTGGCAGAATACAAAAAATACTGAAGAAAAGTTTTTTGGTCATTTAAACTGCCAATTTTAAATTTAAAATTGCCAACTAATAAGTTTAAATTTTCATTGGAACATACTTGTTGAAAAATTGAAGATGAAGATTCATTTCACTTTATCATTCTTCCTTATTTAAAAAAAAATTTAATTTTTTTTAGTTTTTTAATTGAAGTGTTTTATTTTAATTGCAAATGCATGCTCCATTTTTTAGAGAGGCCAGCATTGTGGTAGTGAGACCTTGGGAATGAAGTTGCCTAAATTCATATTTGAGCACAGCAGCTTGCTTCCTGAGTGATCTTGGACAACTTAACTTCTCTGTGCCATAGTTTCCTATAAAATAAGAATAGGAGAGTTCCTCATGACTGTGGTAAGGACGGGTCGAATTAATGTACAGAATCTACTTGGAAGACTTCCTGGCACAGAGGAGGGGCCATGTACTTAGTTACAGGTATTATTATACTCCTGCTGCTTTTATAATCCAGGTAAAACTTGAGTCTTACTGATATCATCTCTAAAAAAACATCTAAATATAAACTCTAAAATGGAAACTCTAAAACTTCATAGTTGTAGCTAATTAACACACAAAGCCCAACCAAGAAACACACAGTGGAGACCAGTTAGCTGCAGACACCTGTGAAACTTTCTGTCCTGCATGGACTCTAAGCTGTCACTTCAGTCACTTCTGAAATCTAAGGCAAGCTCAGGAATAGAGCTTTACAGCTTGGCCTCGTCAGGTACCCAGACCCCTAAGCTCAGACCATGGCAGGGAAACAGTTTGCTGTTCACATGTGCATTTTCAAAAAATAATATTAAAATGAACACTGTACGTATTTTGTTGTGTGTTTGACATCATTAACAGAAAAGAAAAGAAAAGAAAAAAAAAAGGAAAAAACCCATGCAGTTAAAAAATAAGGAGGCTATGTCTGAAAATTATTTTTTTTTTAAATTATGCTTAGGATTTAGTGACAAGTTAGGAGAAAAATCATTTCATTGCTGTAATCCCTTGATTGACTAAACATTTTTTTTAATTAGGAAGAAGAGCGTGTTCCTTTTACCACCTGGGGAAAGTGTATACATATAACCCTTTGTGCAAGTGCTCTTTTTCTGGGTAAGAATCTGCCACAGACTTCTTAAAATCTAATGTGAAATGCTGAGGAAACTGAAAGTCAAGATGGGGAATATGTAGTCTCATAGAGAAAACTGTTTCCAGAGAACACCTCAGCCAATGCAGGGATCCAATCTGGAGGTTCCAGAGTCTCTTCTGCTCACAGTGCTTCCCCCAGTTCTTTTCAACTCATTTGTTCAAATCAGATCAGTGCTTTAGGATTCTCCAGGTTCTGATTAAGAGACCAGATGGAGGCATTAAGAATTCTAAAATTTTCCAAGAGTAACAACCAAGGTAAAATGTCTAAGAATAGCCTAACAAAAGGATAGTAGGAACTGTCAAAAAAAATTAAATAAATAAAAACTACTGAAAGACATAAAAGAAGCTTTAATCACATGATTCTAGATTAAAAGATCATATCTCCAAAATATCAGAAGTTATAAAATTGATTTGTGGTTTATTGTGAATAAAATCATATTACTAATATAATAATTAATAAGACAATGAGAGTGTTACTAGCTCAAGAATAGCCAGATTAGAAAATAGGACAGGAAGTCCAGATATGGTTTCTGATATCAATAATAATTTAATATATGAGATGGAAGGCATTACAAATCAGGGAGATAAATAAAGGTTATTCAATAAATGGAACATATGATAGCTACTTGAGGGGAAAAGAAAAGATTGAAATAAAACAGTGAACCATATATTGTGAGAAATTCCAGAAATATTTAAAAAAGTAACGCAATTAGAAAAAAACTAGAAATAAATATGGATGAATATACAACCTCTAGATGAGCAGTAAGTTTCAGAGGAAAATATATAAAGATTTCCATGCATCAGAAGCATCCTAATTTTAAACAAAACAGCAGAGGATGTTATTTGTTTACAAATCCGACAAGGGGCTAATTCCTTCAATACACAGAGAGTTCAGATCACTTCAAACGTAACACCAAAAAATCTCAGGAGCGTAGAAGGCAGAGAACATGAACACATATTCACAAAGGAAAAAATAGATGTCACACTCCAATAGTAATTCAGTCAGTGCACATCAGAATGAAATAGTTTTCCACCTCTCAAGTGACACAGCTCTGTTTATGAGGATGAAGAGCCAGTGATCACCAATCCCATGCCTAGGCTACTGGATAGTTTTGGTGAAGTATGGTTGATTTACAATGCTGTGTTAGTTTCCGGTGTACTCCTCCAGCCTTCTTAGAGAGCAGTCTGGCAGTTCATATCAAGAGTCAAAAATATTCATATGCTTTAATCCACTAATTCAGCTTTGAAAAACTTTTAATAAGGAAGTATTTCAAAATGGCAAGGAAAAGTCAGTATGGATGAAAGTCACAGACATACTTTTAGATGTATATATATAAATAAAATCTCAGCCAAAATATTCTTCCAACACTTCACATAGTAGAATATTTTGCAGTCATGAAAAAGTGTGTCCATGAATATATTTTATGACATGTCAAAGTGTTATGCTTATGATAGGCTTGAGAATAAAATTAATATATAAAATGATTTTTAATATACAAACAATGCACAGTTCTGAAGGGATTATGTCTATAGGTAGAAGAATTTTTCTTATTTTATTTTTTATTCATTTTCAGAGTTGGAGTCTTTTGATTGTAGGTGACAAAATCAATCTCCAATGTGTTTAAACAACAACCAAAAAATGGGGATGCATGGGATTTATTGGTTCCTGTAAATGAAAACCTCAGGTCTGAGGTCTGGCTTCAGTCAAGGAGAGATACTGTAGCCCAGATGATGTCAAGGGCTGCTTTTGTCCTGCCTTCATTCTGTGTCCAAGGATGTCTCAGCATGCTGCTTCTAGGCACTCAGCATCACAGATCACACATCCATCCAAGCCAAGAGAGGTCTCTTTTGGCAGCTTCCTCTCTTGATAGAGGAAGCTCATCATTCACATGGGCACCAGCACGTATCTCCTCACATAACAGTGACTTTTACTGTGTTATTGGCCAATTCTCAAATCATGTGTGAGACCAATAGAATGAGGGGTATTATTTGTCTTAAACCAACTGAGATCTACCTCTGGTGCTTCAGAAAGAGTGTGTCAATCAAGCTTAAATCACAGGACTAAAGATAGAAGGGAAGTTATTTATCCTAAAGCAAAATCTGGGTCCTCTTCTAAGACTGGGGACAGCTCCAGGACAGCAGTTCTGTCCACTACTGAGTACTTTCAAATTTTCATTAATGAGCAAATATTAAAGTTATGATCAGAAAAGATGATAAGTAAGAAGAAACTTGAGGAAGGAGAATGGAAAGCTTTCCTGTTTCTTAAGAAATATTGAACCCATTAAGTTCTTGGAAGAAAAATGGAAATGTGTCAAGTTTGTATAAGTTCTGAAATGAATTAGAATTGATTTCACAGTCCATGTAGGAGGCAGTGCTGTACGGTTTGTGTGTCTTTGGGCTCTTTGAGTATTTCAGTTCTTTCACTTAATAGTTGTTTCATTTGGGGCAAATTGCATCATCTCCACGTGGATCTATTTCCTCGTCTGTAAAAGAGATATAATATTACCTTTCCCACAGGGTGATTGTGAGGATTTAGAAAAATAGATCTGTGCTGAAGCAATAGTAAGCATTTAAAGAATTTAACTATTTTGATTACTTAATACAAAATTAAAAATTTTATTATGCAGACTTTTTAAAAATGCATACTATTTAAATGGCCTATATGTGCTGTACAAGGGAGGAAGGCTTAATATACCTTCTATAATACATTTTTTTTAGCCTTAACTAATTTTCACATTTAATCACACACACACCAAAATGTTATTCCTTTCACAAGCATGAAGCCTTAACTGTGAAGAAAAGGATAATGAAAGAGAGTAGAGGAGGAAATAAAATGCTTTCTCTACAAACTGATGGCTTAAAAACTAAGAAAAAAAACACCTTTTTAAGAATTTGGTCACCATATTCATAGCTAATAATTAGGTAGAGTTTTTCACATGCCTGTGATTAATGTTCTAATTGTTTTCACAATTAGTAAATCATTGACTCATCACAATAATCCTATAAATTGCTATTATTATCCCCCCATTATATGGGTGAGGAGATTGAAGCCCCTAGAGGTTAAGAAATTTGCACAAGGCCCCACAGCTAGCATCAGAGCTGGGATCCAGATGCAGGAGTGTGGCTCCAGGAGGGGCTTGTAAACACTCCCTCTGCTCTCTCCTGCAGGTGCAAGCCAGCCTCCCGCTATTACTGTAAATAACATGATGTGGTTTACTTAGTCTTGAAATTCACATTCTTTGGAGCTTTCTCTCTGGGGAAGCCATCAGGAGCAGCCAGGGACACTGAGACATGCTTCTGGACTATGACCAAGAAGATAGATGGAAGGAAAACAGTTTAAAAATGGGATCTTTAATGTGCATTCTTCAGTGGCCAGAAAGAAACCTGCCTAGTGAGGAACTGAAACCCTATCAGCCACGTGCAAATTATGCTTCACACCCCCGTTGCCCTTGGGTCCACACAGTCAGAACTACAATGGATCAGGGACATGAATCTTGTGCAAATGCAGGGAGTATGAATACCTGCCATTTTAAAATCTCAAGGAGTATGAAAAGCATGTGAAGCTTTCATCAACAGAGATCTGCTGTCACTTCCAGTGTTTCCCTCAGGACATGTGCACAGCTTCACTGGTCCTATTCAGAATGAAGACGACAGCTAGCACCTGCTGGCCCCTGAATCAGTGATAGGTTCTCCCTTTAAAGGAAGCATATCCCCTTCATGGTTTACAACTAGTTCATAACCTATGTAATTCTATAGATGTAGAAGGGATATTTTCATTGGTTCTGCTATCACAGACTTGTCTCCAAAAGAACATGTCACCAGTTACTCCATTTTCACCCATTTAAAGCTATACTTAACAGACTTCCTTCTTTAGTGCAGTTTTAGGTTTACAGAAAAATTCACAGAAAGTGGAGTTCCCATATATTCCCTATGCCGTGCACACAGCTGCTCCTGCTGCCAGCATGTTACATTAGTGGATGCACTCATTCTTTTTGACATCCTTCATTCCTCCTACCCTAAAAATTAACGTACCTGATATTCACGTCTCTTGTGGCATTTATGTGCGATTTACATCACTTCTCACGTTTATGTGAGGTTTAGAGCACATGCATGTTTTCTGTTTAAGCGTGGGTTGGGGCAAGTTTTCTGTGTAAAAATATGATCATTAGTGAGTCTCATGCTGCTGGGTTTTTGGGTTGTCAGGTCCTGTTCACCATTGCTTCAGTTATTGGGATCATTGTCTACGGACTCTCAGTGTTCATTGTATTTTCTGCAAAACTTCCCAAGAACCTGCATGGAAGAGACCCAATCCAGAAGTACCTGACTGTGCAGATGGGCCACGCCCATCACTGCTTCTCTCATCAGTTTTATCATCATTGTGATACTGAAGGCAGTATATGAGAAAGTGGCAATCATGAGGACTGACTCTGGTAAGCTCCTACTGTAGCTGAGGTCATTTCTACACCACTTTTAGAACCAGGTCAAAACAGAAACTGTATCTTTTGGGCACTTCAATTCCAGAACTTTACAGTCTTTAGAAAACGTCAAGTGTAAACGTATTTTCTCTAGCCTATATGAGAAGTGAATTAGCTCCGGCTTTGCATTAGTTAAAGGGACAAAGCAAGCATTAGAATGTCCAAGCTCTGTGTAAAGAGGTCAGTGCTGAATAGTATTTTCAATTACATTAGATCATGTACCCTATTGTTGAAAGTAAATAGTCTCTTTATTGCAAATAAGTGGAAGAGGATCATGGTCCCAGTGGCAGATTTGCTCATGTTTTACGGAGAGGACAAATAATCACAGTGTTATGTGTCTTTCCCCGATGCTGTTCCTGTTAGTGTAGCTCCATTCTCATCATCTATAGCTTCTATAATAAATGTTTCTTCTCTCTGGCTTTTATCCCAGCCAGCGGCTTAGCGGCCCAAGTGCTTCCCACAAGCTGCATGTGGCTGGGTCTTTCTCCCAGTGGTCTGCTCAGTAGTCATCTTCTGAAAACACTAAGACCAATTTAAATTCTAAACTAGGAGGATGACCTGTTTTATGTTCCCCAAATTCTTCTAGCAAGTTTCCCCGTGTTTTGTTTGTTTTCTTCAATAGTCCTACCTTCCTGCCGTTCAGGGAGACAAGAGAATATCATTTAGCAGGATGTTCAGAAGTAGTTTTCTATCAACTTATACCTGACAGAGGACAGTTCTTGCCCATTGGATACTGTTGTGCTTACAAATTTTAAGGAACAGCTGACTATTTTTTTTTGCCTTGTGGGATATTGTGTTCATAGTGTGAGAAACTCTTACAACAGTGTGTACACTTGGAATTAACATAGTAGCTATGTTAAGGAATTCAAAACAGCTTAAATGAAAACAGTGTGAATTGTGTATATATATATATATATATATATATATTTACCGTGTTAACTCATGTATCCGTGGCTTTGATTAGTCTCAAAGCTGTTCACAGCTTTAGAGAATTAACTTTTCTTTATTCTAGCTGCAGAGCTCCCAAGGACCAGAATGACTATGAGAACAACCTAGCCATGGAGGTGTTCTTGTTCCAGTTTGTCAACTACTACTCTTCGTGTTTCTACATCACATTCTTTAAGGGCAGATTTGTGACTTATCCAGGAGATCCGATGTATTGGCTGTGAAAATACAGAAATGAAGTGCTGTGAATACAGCTTTGTGTTCTGACAGTCTAACCTGGTTCATGTTTTCCCCTAGTTGCTCAAAGAAGAGTGTCTTTACTGTCTGTTCCTTAGATTTTTTTAGCCATTAAATAATGACTTTATTTCATGTTATAGCTATCTAAAATTTAAATGATATTTTCTTTCTAATATTCCAGTGTGACCCAGGTGGCTGTCTCCTTGAACTGATGACACAGCTGACAATAATCATGGGAGGACAGTCAATCTGGAATAACACACAAGAGGTGTTACTTCCGTGAATACTAAGTCATGTGATCTTGGGGTGAGAACGGCCCACCCATCCAAGTCATTTTCCTGCATGCCCATCTCTAAAACAGGGGAGTCTCTGCTTATTAAAGGTCTCCAGATAAGAAGATCCATCCAACAGTGTAAACGTACCTGCTGTTTAATAATTATGCTTAAATACCTTCTTTTTATGTTTAACTTAAATCCCCAAGTGCTATAATTTCTGCTTATTAGCCCATCACTGGGGGCTGACTGATCAGAGCCCTTTGAGAGATGGCCCTTGTTGGGGCCGTGAGCTAAGTTTTCCCACAACTTCCCACAACTTTCTCCTCCTTTTATACATGCATTTAAAAATCCATAACAGGAATTTGTTGTGTGCCTAGTATGTGCTAGTCACTGTATTAAGTGTTGTACATATATGTGTGTGTGCGTGTGTGTGTATAATTTAATCACCCAAACAATCCTTATTCTTATCTCCCTTTTGCAAATGAAGATCCTGTGGCTTAAAGAGGGTAAGTGATTTGCCCAAGCTCTCATTGCCAATAAGAGACCACTGTGGGACTCAGATGTAAGACCCTATCTCTCTGAATCCATGTTCTTCTAAGAACAGAGGCTCTCTTGGGGTCCTAAGGCACAGGGTTACATAATGTTTTAAGAGACACTTGTCTAAAATAATAACTACAGAGGTTTTGACTTACTGTTCTCTTCCTAAAAATGAGAAAAGCAGATATTAGCTAAGGTCACACTGTCCTTTAGATTTTCACATAAGCCCAATCCCATATCAAGGTGGACAGTCCACTGTTATCTGCAATTTCTGCACAATTCAAGGAGCTTACTGTATTCACTTTCTGTTGCTGCTGTAACAAGTATCCCCAAGCGTCATGGTAGTAGGAAGAAAAAAGAAAAAGTCTCCACTAAACAACACAAATTAAACCTCCTAGGGTTCTTGAATGCAGAAGCCTGCTGAAGTCAAGGTGTTGGCAGGGCTGTTTCTGAAGGCCCCAGGGGAACCTGTATCTTTGCCTCTTCTGGCTTCCAGAGGCCACCTGTGTCTCTTGGCCTGTGACCTATTTTCTCTCTCTCAAGGTCAGCACGGTGTGCCTCTGACTCTGATTCTGTGGTCATATCTCCTCTCCTCTCTCCCCTCTTCTGCCTCCCTCTTCCTCCTTTAATGACCCTGGCGATTACACTGGGCCCACCTCTCTCTTAGAGTTGGCTGCTTAGCAACCTTAACTGCATCTGCAACCATAGTCCCCCTTTGCCAGGGACCCTGACCTCTTCATATGTTCTGGGGATTAGGACATGGACATCTTTGGGGGGGACCATTTTTCTGCCTACCATGCTAACCTTTTTAGGATAATGTTTGGCTTTCAGTTTCTGTTCTCACAAAACTGTTGATCTCTCTTCTGTCTTGCCTTCCACACCAGCATTCTTCTCCTGGTCAACCTAACTGCAGAGCTCACCCCTCTCTGTGGTGTCCCCCAAAACCACTTACACAAGCAAGCCTTACTGATGTTTGTAGCATGGAGGAGAAACTCAAACAACTTGAATTTTGAAATAAAAAACACCCATCATTTTAAAATCTTCCATGCCACTATAAAAAATTTATTTTTTAACTTCTTTTTTTAATTTTTAAACTATTTTAAACTTTGTTACTTTTTTAAAACTTTACTTTTTTTCTTATCATCCTTCATTGTAAGCTCCAGAAACCTGCTATTCTGCCCACCACACCCAACTTCCCTTTCGTTGTTTCTCCTCCCTTCCCTAAACCTTCCTTCTCTCTCCCTTATTACCAAGTTTCTGTCCATTCTCTTTATAGGGCAGTTAAATTATTTTTTCTTTCTTTCTTTCTGTTTTTGCAGAGTGAACAACTTTGGGTGTCAGTGTGTCCTTCCACATTTCTTCACAAGGGCTTCACCTTTCAGGTTCAGTATGGATTACTGGGGCCTGTCTCTAAACAAAGGCATTTCCCTTGTCCCCCAGCTCACAACACCCCTCAAAAAAAAGATTCTGATCTTTGCTGTGAAATGAATCTTTTTTCCCTACTGTGCAGTGCACAACTCTTACACTGAGCCCACAGTCAGATTTTTCCAGAGGAGTAAATGTAGCTCATGTGCAAATAATACTATTTTTCTCTGTGAAAAGAAATAGATCAGATAGAGGAAATACTAAACTCAGGTTACTCAAAAGCATTTCCTTAAGGAAATAGGTTAATTATTTAACACTAAATTTTGTTGAACCTGGTTGTCAGTGAGCTATTTTAACCAATCAAGGAGAAGGATATATTTCCTAAATTGGTACTGAGAAATTCATGTGAAATGAAACTTGCTCACATGAACTAGTTTAAAGTAAAGGATGCATTATAGTATCTGTGGTCTGTTTATTCTTTTGCTTAAGTAAGCTCATTGTTGTAGGTTCCAGTGAGCTGAACTTTGCCTCCATGTATTTCTACTATGGGCTAAAATATTTAGGGAATATGTTTTGAATTATAATTCCCTTGTTTGAAAACCAGGAATGCTGAGTGGTAGCCAAGTTTGAGGGTGGCTTGTGTTTTCCTCACTGCCTCTTCTCTTTGTATAAGGTGACAGTTTGCTTCATACTTTTTTCCTACTTTTTCATATTAAATCCTAACATACCAAATATCTATCAGTAATTCCTGCTATGCCAAAACTACACCCATCATCAAAAATACATAGGAAGGGAAAAGAAATCTTATCAAAGTTAGCGACTATTTTCATGCTATTTAAATATGTCCAAAGGAACATAATGAAATGAAATAACTCACCTGCCTACACCCCCCAATTCCATGTGGGGCTCTTGATTAGGATTCTGGGAGCAAATGAAGAAGGACAGTGAAGCCATGATCCAGGCTCCCACTGGGGTCTCCCCAGCACTTGGATCAGCACCTGGTATATAGTAGGTCTCAGTCCAAGCCAGCTGATGAGTGAGTGACTCACAGGCATCGAATGCATAATATCAGTGAATTAACAGCATTATTTGTAGGACTCAGAGAATAAGCTGAGAGCCCTGTGGCCTTCCCAGCCTCACATACTATTTTGATATTGGGATCATTTCTGGGAATGTTATTCTGTACTTGACAAAAGGCTAGTATGACTCCAGGGTTAAGCAAATTGCCCTGGAGAAATTTTAGGATAAAATATTAAGAAAAATAGTTAAATGCCCAAAATGGCATAGCATTGTCCTTTGGTGTTTAGATAATGTATGGCTGTAATTTTCTTACTTTATGTTTTCTACATTTTCCACCGTGGGTATGCACTACTATATAATAAGAAAATCTCTCTTCTCCAGATATGATTTGGTTAGAGGATGAGGCAGAGACATATAATAAGAGAATCTTAAATACATGTGTCTGTAATTCACTCTTTAAATTCAGGAACAGGAAACTCAGGAATGAAATAGATTCAGAGAATCAAAGATACTTGTATTCAAGATTAGCAAGTGGGAGTGTCCTCAACAGAAATGGTGATTATCTATAATGCAGAGATTAAATGTGATAATGAAGGTACAAAGACAACATGAAGTAGAAAGTGCCACGTGGCAAGCACTGAGTAAAGGGCAATTTACTATGATTATGCTAATCTGTGGTCAATTCCCAAGCAAATGATTGTGTAAACCCTGCTAGAGGGAGAAAGCTTCCAGCCTTGGCCAGAGAGGGGGGAGGATCCAGTGCCTGTATTTTTTTAAAATGTCTACAGGTGCTTCGCATGTGCAAATTGATATCCCTGCACAAGAACCATAACCCAACAGAAAACCCAAAAGACCGAGGACAATGATGGGTAGACGACAGCCCAAGATTTTCTGCGACAGATGAGTGGTTCCACTCAGGAAGACTGAGAAATAGGGTCAGAGTCTTAGCTAAGGACAAGCAAGTCGGGACTTCTAATATGACCTAATACCATCAGCGGGGGAGAGCATTTCAGCACAAGAAGTTATTGCCAGATGAGTTAGCATGGAAGTTTCATCCTGGATCCAAACCGTGATGGATTTAGGTCCTGGAGGGTAAAAGCCCTGTTTCCGTGGGACATGGACCGGATTCCACAAGAGGCTGAGACAGGAAGTATGAGGCAGAGAAAAATTCCCCCAAGAGACTCCCGAGTCTGGGTGCCAGGAAGGGTGATGGAAGAGCGTGGTCCTAGTGCCACCCTCACCGCAGGGCTCCAAGTGGCTGTGGAGCTGCATGCTCCTGGCCGAACCTCTGACCTGACTGCAGCACTCTGGGCTGCATCCTGGGGAGCAGCTTCAGCAGCAGGCTGTCCCCATCATTCTTGTAGGTAATGCAGAGACCCCCACCCTGTGGCCATGGTGTCCCCAAGCCAAGGGTCTAAGTGACTTCAGCCTTATTTACAGGTGGCCACAGCCAGTTAGCCTGTGCTGCTCAAAAGGAAGATCCCGCATTTTGATGTGTTAGGGGGGTTGCTAATACCTGGCCTGCTCTGAATCGTTTCATCCTGACAGCAGCCTGGGCAATGGAAGTTTCATCTCCCAATTATATTTCAACTTTTTTTGTTGAAAGTATAGTTGGTTTACAATATTGTGTTAATTCTTGGTGTACAGCATAGTGATTCAGTTATACATACATATATATATATATATATATTCCTTGTCATATTCTTTTTCACTATCGGCTATTAAAAGTTTTTGAATGTAGTTCCCGGTGCTATACAGTAGGACCTTGTTGTTTGATGCAAAAATTACTAAACAAGGTATTTGCAGACTAAACCTAGCCTTGTATATGACAGAGTTGAGGTTATCTCAGGGTTTAAATGTGGTTTTGATCTCCAGGATATCTTTATCTCCTTATCATAAGTAAAGAGCCTGGTGGACCACTTCTCAGAAAAATGTTTTAAAATCTTAAGTTTTAGAGAATAAAGAAGGAAGATAATTATACTGAAAAGCAGATATCAAAATATAGAAATGGACATTTGTGATACAGTAATATCTGAATTATTGGAAGAACGTGTTGAATAAGAGGATCCAGTGGTGGGTCTACTAACCGCAACTTTCTGCCATAGCAGTGAGTGTAAATCATCTTCTGAGATCTGCAACAATTGCATTTTGAATGTAAATAAAGTTAAATAACAAATAAGCCATGAAGTGTGAATTCAGATTCAGGGTTATCTCGAGTCCATATCCCCACCACTTCCCAGAGCTCCCTGCTCTTCCCCTAATGTCATTGAAAGCAGTGGGGAAAGTTTGTGAAGCGAAGGGCATGTTCCATTGCAAAGAAATCTCATAGCAAACCTGGGAGCATGGGCAGGGAAAGGTTAATGCTGAGATCAGAGGCAGTGGGAAACCTAGCAGGGGCAGCTCTTTACAAGTCACATCACATACTCTGTGTGTGTCCGTGTGTGTGTGCATATAGACGTGTGTGCATGTACGGTGTATACACCTGACTTTCGTGTGAAGCTGCCTCTCTGTCCAAATTTGAAATCCAACCAAACATGCAGTGCAGTCAGCCGAAGATTTGCCAGACGCTAAGTTGTCTGTTGTTGCTCTGTCTCTTCTCCTGAACTCCATGAGTAAGCCATGTGCCAGCTGTTGCTTTCAGGGACAACAGCTCTGTAGGCTAAAGGCCCATGCTTTGTTTCACTGCCAACCCCGATTTCATTTCAGGACAAATTGCCATTTGAAATAGGGGGAAGCATTCAGTTGGCCCACAAGCCTCTGAGTGAGGAAAAAAGATAACCTTAGAGACAGCTCTGTGGGACAGCATCCAGGAGGGGACAGAGCACTGGGCTGTAAGTCGAGGCTGTGTTTCTTTTAAGCTCTGCACTGACTTTGAGGCGGCATGTCACTTCTCTGACCCTTGATTTATTCTGCTTAAATTAGGGCCTTGGACCTGTTTGATCCAAAGTTAGAGTAACACTTTTCTGCTCGGTGACCCTCCATGGCTCTCCAATTCCTACAGAGGGAAAAATGCCCACATCCTCACTGTGGTCTCTTAGGCTCCACCACCAAAACCACCACTGATTTCCTGTTTGCTCTGGACGACACCAGTCTCCATGCTGTCTGTCCAGCGTGAGGGACCTCCAGGCCTGTGATAACTGTTCTCTCTGCCCACCCTTTTGCCTCCTTCTTTGCCTTATTCAAAGGTCACTGCACCATCCCCAATCCTCCCTACCACAAATTCCTCGTCCTCCTTTATTTTCCTCCACAGCACTTATCACCAGCTCACAGACCCTGTCTTTCTTTCTTTTACTTATTTTCTCTGACGATTTTCAGACTGGAAAGGCCATGGTGGATAATAGCAGAGAAATGGGAGAAAAAAGACAAATGAGGGAAGGTATCTTCTAAAAGCTAAAATGCCCACCTGAAAAGGAGGTAGGAGATAAATTAGCAGTCATTACAGTTTTGGTAAACACAGATACGTAGTCAGGACTAGTTTTCACAATGTTTGGGGGTAGGGTGGCAGCAATGAAAAGAAATTTATCCTGAAAACAAGAAATTAAATTCTTGGGAAGATGATGTGTTCAGCTTGAACTGTCAGTAATACTTTCATGACCTTGGTCTGATAATATCCTGCTTTATAATTTGATCTGTTTGGCATCTGGGTCATGAAACTAATGGTGCCGCAGTTTCGGAAGCAGAACAGACCACCCCACGATGGGAACGGTACTGCCATCTGCAGCCCATGGGCAAACTGGGGTTATTTTATGAATACCTTGCAATGAGTAAGTCATCAGTGGAGACTTCGGTGCTGTCAGTTATACTAGAGTATGTTTTGGGTCTCAGAAGCGTCGGTTACTGAGCCAAACAATGACCATCATACCGAAACGGAGCCCGCTTTTCTCCATTAGATGCAATTATGCAGTCAGGCTTTCAAATAGGGTGCCTCTGTGTATCTTTGTCTACATTTATGTTGTACAAAGCTGAAGATTTACTGCCAAGGAATGAAGTGGAATATTCATGTAGCCCATGTGGCACAGCTGTTGGCTGATATCCTTCTAAACAGAGTCATGTGACCCCACCAGCCTGTGCAGAAAACCCGCAAGAGCATCCTGCGTCATGGCAGCAAGGTTCACAGGGTCACCCCTTCCACATCTCACACCTGCCTTTCACATTGTTCCTTTTCACATTCTTCTGACCGATGGTTTCTGCCTGGTTCCTTGAGTGACCTCATGGCACATCACTGGCTTGAATTCAGGATGAACTTGCTGATCTCAAATATCGGTTAAGCACAGATCCCCTCCTTCTCCAATGTCTTTGTCCATTTCTGTACATTTGCTTGGGCTCTGTTTCTCTTTGGTTGAGCTTGGTTTTGAGATCTCAGTTGCCTTTAAATGGTTGTATCTTAAAATAGATTTCCATAGGAAACGTCATCTTTTCTATTATGCATGGGACACTTTTATCTACTAGAAAGCTGATGATGTGCACGTTTTCTATCTGAGCCCTTTCAGCTCACCACTGCCTTGAATTAGTTTTTTTTTTTAGCTTAGGAGACAGAAAAGGATTTTGGCCAATAGTCTTTGCATTTATGCATGAGGGTTCATGTCTGCAAAGGCACCCCTTTGTGCTTCCGGTTTATAAGTCTAGAGATAGAGGAAGGGTTTTTTTTTCCTAAATCACATTCTATATATAAAATAATTGCTTTTAAAAAAATACATTATACATGGAAACGCATCTGGTTCCCTCAGTGAGTGAAAGGTCATCTTGTGGCATCTTCAGTCAGTGATGCTTTGTGGCCTGGGGTCTGATTTGAGTTACATTTTTGCTTTTGCTGTCTTTCATGACCTGGTTCCATTAAAGGTGCAGCTGCAGTCCCTGGTGTAGAAGTTATGCTCGTTTATATTGCTTATTTTCAAAAGGACTATAAGCCAATGACCTGTTATTCCAAAATGAGTCATAATTATAAATATTTCTTATTGGAGCTATTATCAGCATTAATAATAACAACAACATTCTGGGGGCAGCATAGCATTTATTAATTTAACACACACAGAAAAAGCCTTGGAAAAAATTTATTGTTCTAGTTAAGTCAAATAAAGGGAATTGAAAGGAAAAATTGTAGGCTTTCAGGAGAAATTGATAGGACTTTTAGAACTTTATAGTCTCATTAAAATACCAATTAAATAATTCAGCCTCCCCCTACCCTGCAAAACAGGATGGAGTAACATCAATTCTAGAGAGATTTTTCAGATTTATTAGTTTTCCTATTATCTAAATAATCCATAATGAATTAGAAAATTCAATCCATTTCTGAGAGTAGGCAGTCTGTTATTCTGTTTTCAACGCTGGAGTGAAACCTATTTTTTGTTCTTTTGGTTCATGGGAGATAGAATTTCCAATTGCTTTTTGAATTATTTTTGTTCCTCTAAAATAAAGTGCCTTTGGTGATGATCTCCTGACCTCAGTTTCCTCCTCCCAGGTTTCCCCATGATCATTAATGACACCCCACCTGCCTTTTTAGTTATACCTCTTAGCTGCTGAAGGGGAACAGCTTCTGAGAGGTGATCCTGGAGCCCTCCACCCGTGCTTCATTAGGCCTCGCACCCAGACACCAACCCTATACTCCTTCGCCTGAAGTACCTTTCTCTGCTTTTCTGCCTGGAAGTATTCTTGCCAATCCTTGGCAGGAACCCCTCCACTTTTTAGCGATTTTCTGCTCTCCTCTCTAGGCATGAATTGCACTTGATTCTTCTCTTGATGGTGTGTGATTGTGTCCATGTCCATTGTGCTTCTCGGCTGGACTGATCCTGTTGGAGGCAGTAGTAAGGCTTTGCATCTTCCTGTCCATGTCCAGAGCACCACAGCCTGGACCCTGGTTCTCATACGTGTTTAAGTGACTTGATCTTGGAGTTTCAACACACTCACGTACAACTCTTAGATGAGTTGGCGGTAACATTGCCCTCAAGGCCCCCACAAGATTCTATATGGCATATGATTTTTTGAGTGAAATTTCTCTTTTAGTTGCTTTAGTGAATTCCCTACCATCCTTTGAGATTATTAGAGTAATCATGAGTTGTTAACCACAATAGCTCTCCCCCCACCAGCAAATGATCCTGCTGTCTGAGAACTCAGACATGGGACATAAGAGAAATAATCTATCATTCTTAAAATCTGGAAGCCATAAGATACCTTTTTGTACTTAAAGCACCCACAACACAAACACCAGTCTGTCAAGAATTTGGTGATGCCTTCCCAGAGGGCAGGTGCCATAAGTGAAATGCAGTGAATGATGAAGTGAGACCTCTTTGTCTCTGGTACTGCCTCTTCCACCTGTGCTGTGTTAACTTGATCTTCCCTTCATATAATATGTTCTCCTTTTAATTTACTACAGTTAATATCAGTTGTTCTTCAACATCTCCTTGCGCCCGCCCCCTTCATTCCCTCTCTCTCCAGTGCTATCCCATCCACACCTCTTCTGCGCTCTCCAGGACCAGGCCTGTCTCCCCCACGCCCTCACCTCTGCTCTGTCTGCCCACCACCTGCACTGAGATTTCCTTGTCTCTGCAGAATGAACTTTCCAAAATGGCAGCTGAGTAACTGGGGGGATTGTAGACCGCTCATCTCTTTACTCACTCATTCATTTATCCACCCAACAAACATTGAGCACCTGCTATGCCAAAAACTATCAACTGCTGGGGAGACCAAGACAGGTAAGACTTGGTGTCTGCACTCCCCAGGCCAGGTGAGGCATGGCGAGTAGTTGATGGATTACTAAGCAGGTGAACACAAATTGGACTTCCTAGACCTGGAGATATTTGAACTGAATTTTGAAAGATGAATGGAAGTTAGTTCTCTAACATGTGGTAGAGAAAGTGGACACTTCATGCAGAGAGGTGGAGACATATAAGAGTACACGGGCATGAAGAAGCTTGGCCAGACTGAAGAACAAGTAGGGCTAGAACAAAGTATCCACAGGTGAGAATATCAGGTACACAAGGCCTCTGTCATGATGAGTATACTTTATGTATCCTTAAAGAAACAAGTATATATTGGAATATTTGTAAGCAAGAGAATTGCATAATGTTTATGTTGGAGAAGATCTGGTTATTCTGGCAGCAGAATGGAAGATACTATTTTGGGGGGAGGCCCATATTTGGGGGAAATGTTACTTCAGGGGGCCACCCCAGGTAACCCTGACAACAAGTGGCACACGCCTGCAGAGAGGCCCTGGGCAGAGGGATAGTGACATGGGCGGCAGAAGTGGTAACTGCTGCAGAGGTGACTGCATGGCGGCGGGGCACAGAGCTGCTGAGATGACCTTCCAGCGACCCATCCGGAGAGCGGATCTGCAGGAGGAGTGTAAGGGGAGGAGCTGGTTTCTAGGAGATGGTTCTGTGTGTGGCATTTTGAGTGTGAATTGTCTATGGGACATCTGAGGGGTGATGTCCGTTGTTAAGCTGGATTCACAAGTCAGGAGCTCAGGGGAGCTGTGGGTGAGTCCATTGGCATGATTCAGTCTTGCCAGGCAGAGGATTGAAGACGAGGCCCTGGGGAAAATGGCCATGTACATGGCAAGTGGAAGAAGAGAAATCCACCAAGAGAAAGAAGAATCGCAGAGCAGTTGGGAGAAAACTTGTTGAAGCAACACAGGGAAGACTGTAACCTGGCTTAAGAGGGATTTGAACACTGACTAAAAGAAGCATAGTGAGAAAGGTGGGTGTGTGGGGTAAAAAAGCAAGAGCTAAAGCCGACCTTTAATTGCCAAGACTGGGGAAATGGAGGAGAACTATACTTAGGTAGCCTTTAAAAAACTGATCTGTGTATATCTGCCTGGGCTTTTTAATTTTATTTAAGTAAAACCAAATTCAAGGGGAAAGAACATTCCACAGAGAGGAAATTATTTGTCCACAGCAAAATCTACCTGGTAATCAAATAAACAGTTACTGAAAACGCCCACTGGTTTGGAACTCACAGCCACCGACAGTGCAACTCCTTCTCAGTGCCGTGGTGAGGGCCGTGGGGGATGCAGGGCTCTGAGCCCTGGAGGAGTTATCAGCGCATGTACTTCCCCAAGAAACTGGAATTTAAAGGGAAGAATAAAGTGTATAAAGTATCAGAGAGCAATACAGGGCCGTGAGAGAAGGTCAGGTGAGGGTTAGTTTTGTTTTACAGTGGGCTTTTCTGGCCTTGCTGAGTTGCTAGGCCTTTGTTGTTGTTGGTCTTTGTTCCAAAAGCTTTTTAGAAAGTTCTTCTCGCTTCAATATCTGACCAGATTAAATCATGTTGGGGTTTTTTTTCTGGTGTTCCAGTTTTTAATTAAAAAAAGCTGTCTGGAATTTATTTTAATGTCAAAAGTGAGGGCACTCTACCAGGACTTCCAATGATTTAGCTAATTCAATAGTTTAATCCACTGATTTGAAGTGTCAGTTTTATAATATTACTGAAATCTCATAAATATCCACATCTGTTCTTGAAATGTATTCTATTTCATTCATAATCTCAGTGCACTATTTCTAAACTGTTTCCATGACCATAGATTAATACCTCCTAGAGTTGGTCCTAATTTATCCTTTTCCAGAAGGTCCCTAATATTACCAATTCAAGCATCCCTCCTCATTATTTTACTTGTATATTTGTGTATTTTTCTGGAAGAACTTTAGCATCACCTTTCAGCTTTTTTTCTTAAATCCATTTGGGATTATTAACTAAATTTGCATTCAGATTCTAAATTTATTTTGGAGATAAAGTGTGCTATGTCACTCAAATTTGAGTCTACCCAATGAAGATTATGGTGCATTCTACTGTTCATTCAACCATCTTTATTTTTCTTTCTTTTTTTAACTCATTTATCAGAACCATCTTAACATGTTTCACTAATTTATTTCTAAATAGTCTGTGCCTTTGTTTTCATTATAAATGATTTCTGGGATTTGATCTGGGTTGATTTCTAATAAAGTCTTATTTTCTAGCTTCTCTTGAATGAGAAGGAGATCTGACAGTGTGAGGCCCACTTTCCAATATGGTGATTGTGAGCAGTGCATTTCATTAGGATATCCACTTGCCAATTTGCCAGTAAGTGAACCCACTCCACACATTTCTGTTACTTACCTGGCCCCTGTAGGCAGATTAGTTCATGTAGGGTTAGATGGGTTACGGACACAGATACTGACATCACTGCTGCCACGCTGCTGACTTTGTGGCATCACTAAATCTGGTTCTTGCCTCTCTGACCTCCCTGAATATGACAGCTCCTTCTGGGCTGTGGAGCTGCTGCATCTTTCCAACACTGTCTGCTTTTCTGCAACACAACACTGTCTCTCAGGTCAGAAGCAAATGTCAGCTCCTCTTACCCATCCACCCTATCCACGGTCTTGCCGTTCCTGGCATGAGAGGTCCCTATCCCTTGGCTGAGCAGTAACCCTATAGGGACCATAAATTTGCCTCTCATCCACTGTCTTAGTTGCATACCTGTGCTAGTTTACTTTAAAGGTCTGCCAGTTAGGAGGGGAGGGTCTAAATGTCTTTTAGATCTCTGGCCTTATCATTTCTAACTGCTCCCCCACCCCATGGAACAGCTTACCACAGGTCTCTGCTGCCCCATCTGTAACAACGCCATGTAATTTACAGACAAAGAGAAAAGTACTTCCAAGCCACCACCATAATTTTCACTTCCTGTGACCACACAGACCATAGAAATATCAATATAAACATTCCTGAATAAGGATATTTTGCTTATGAAGACACTTTAATTGCATACCTTTCTGTGACTTGTAACAACTTCATAGACTCTCTGGATGTGCTGCACTCACCTTCCCAGACTCAAGGGAGCTTGCTCACTTGCCTATTTGCAGCATATTTCCTCCAACATTCTCTATGCATAGCTTTCCCAAAGGTACATTTCTTATTTCTATTTAAATTGTTAGATACTTCCACAATATTCTTTTTTTAATCCTCAATTACAAATCATCTTCCAAGATTGTATTATTTCAACACTGAGAATGAATAATATGCTTCAAGATTCCCAAGTTTATTATCAGCAAATAACTATGGTTGGTTAAAGATTTTTAAGTATGTTATTCCTATTAAGGGTATATACGTGAAAGAAACAGGTTGTAATTAGTCGTCTTCCCAGAGATTTTATATTTGTCTTTTGTTTGGTTTCTTTCACTATTGAACATTATTATTACCATGACCGTCTTTTCTCTTTGGGATTTTGTTCACCATTTGCCCCCCTCTCTTTACAGGAGTAAAGGAATATATGTTGTCCTTCCATCCATCCACCACTCCATGATGTGTGTCCATTCCTTCAACAGTTATTCAACTTGGATTCACCACCTTATTTGTGGCCTCTTTTCCACTGGCCCCTCTGTTAGTTCTGGGGAACAATATATTGGAAATCAGAGTGGACACGTGGAAACTTGACTACCCAGTAGAGATGCATGGTGCCAGAAAAAGGCCAGGACATCAGATCGTGGCTGCCCATCATGCAAGGAACAGCAATTCTGGCTGTGGTGGACCAATGTGAGTAAAGAGGCTTCACACGGTGAAGACCTTGAAAAGTCCAAAAATGCATTAGCGGTCCTTCCTAAGGAATCCAGTGTTGGGTATTGTTTAATATGAGAGGGAGATGCTAACACTATCATCGTTAAAAATAACATAGTTGTTGTAACTGTAATTATTATTTTAATATATTTTCTTTATAATTATTATTTGTGACTTACAAGGGCTCTTACAGAGGCAGTTGTTAAGAAGTGGGACCATTATACTGTTGCTGGAGTGTTAATTCAGTAGAAGCATGATAATAATATTAATAAGTACTCACTCTTTTGATCCTAACATGAATATAAAGGTTACCCAGCAGTGCTTGTATAATGGAGATACAAATCTATCTGTTTAAGAGTTTGTAGAACCTAAAATAAGAGCAGTCATTCCACCGTATTTTACCATATAGTCCAGACTATCAGTTTAAAGTGGGAACTACCTGATGAGGCCATATAAACACTTTGTGCATCCCCAAACATTCATTACCTTCCTGGTCCCCTGGGGCAGAGGTCCTTCCAGGGTGTGGTCACATATCTCCTCCCCACCCCACTCTTGGCCTTTACTACACACTGTTGTTCATTAGCTAAGCATCCTCATGCCCTGAATGTGTCTGAGCTGTGAGGGAACAGAACTCAGCTGTTTACAAACTGTATTGACTATGACCAGTCTGAAGAATCTCTCTCCTTCCCTGCCTCCACTCCCACAGGGCAACTGGGGGCTCACAACCACAGATTCCCATGCCAGCCCATCAGGGAACCTACTTCCCTAGAAATACCCTTACAACCAGGGCTGTTTCCTCCCTTACTACACTGCCAATTTCACTCCCAGATTACAGTCCCCAACAAAAGGCTGTTGCAGTTTGAATTTCTTAATCAAGTCACACTGGCCCTGAGCCCCTGGCATTTTCCCATGAGCATTCATAGAAACAGAACAGGGCCTGGCAGTGGCTGTGGGCCAGGTTCCTGGGTTAGGGGACTTGCTGGGCACTTCAGGTTTTAGAGTCTGGCCCGAGCTCAGCTCCCAGCTTGGCAGATTCCCATCTGCATGATTTCGGGCCAGGCTTCAACTGTTCACAGCTTCATTTTATCATCTGTAAACAGAATAATTCCCTGCCGCATATTTTAAGACTGTTATGTACCACAAAGAGTGCTTAGGGAATTCAGTGAGTCAATGCATGGAAGTCACACAACCTGGTCCTCAGGGAATGTTAGTTATCTTCATTATGCACCATCGATAAAATTGGCTGCACAGACTTGGCCAGGTATCAAAGCTACAGGCACAAGAATTTGACAATGTGTCACTGTCTGGATCATAGTCACAATTTTACACAGTAAAACAAGATTCCTGGGACCACTTAGCTGTCAGCCCACCTGACTCCCCACCCCAAAAACACTCACTTTATCTGATTTGCTTGCTACCCCTACTTTTTGGAGAAAGTTGGCAAATCACACACAGACAATGACTGCTAGATTATGTCCATTTCCATTCACTCAAATTGCCCCATTTTCAGTATCCACTGTGCTGCAAAACATAGACTAATGTTCAGAAATATGACAGCGAGGCCTTTCCAGTTCCACATTCAGAGAAGTATGAATCTGTCATGTTTAATATGTCATATGACACTAAGCAAGGCAGGAAAGCGGGCTCCCGTGCTTTAAGGAAATTTTTAGCAATGACATTTGTAACTAAAAGTGTTTTTGTTTCACCTTCAGCTAACCAGAAAATTCAATTGACTCCTATTACCCATTACTCAGGTGTCCTGGTTTGATTGTATTAGGCACTTTTTCCTCATCACCCTAGCATGGCTTTGCTCCATCAACACAGATGGATTGTCTCCAAGGCTGCTCCATGTGCATGGCGTGTTTGTGTACACACGTGCACCCACTGATTGGTGCCACTGATCCATATCCAGTAGTTGTTCTGCCTTATAACTCAGGCATTGCTTTATTATACCCTAGAAAACTGCTTTTAGATCATTGATTGTACTATAGACCATCCTCTTGCCCACATTAGGAAATGACATCTTCCAAGACACAGGTCCTGTGTGCTTGTATATATGTATAAGTAAGAATTAAACATGTATGTCATCCCCTCACGTATTTAATTTGTGCCTTCCCAATCAAATGTGCATAGTAAAGGCTAACTTCCCATAACAGTAGAACTTTAAGGAAGTAAGAAGAAGAAATTAGCCACCAGGGAGAAGACAGGGCATCAAGCAGGAGTTTGGTATCAAATAATTTATTCTAAAGCTGCTCTGGCTCAATAAATAAGTGAAATTGACATTATTGTATCATGCTAGAGCATCTGCTATTGAAGGCTGATTTTAATTTACTTTGATATAAGTGGAAAATTGTGTTGGAACAGCATGGGAAATGAAGCACACTTCATCTATCTGTACTCCCGCAGTGTATTTCAGAGCTGCTCAGTTTTGAGGAAAAGTATCTTGTCAGGAGACAATAGAATTGCTTTCCTTGTTGGAATTTTTGTAGCTTCCAGAAGCACATCTGCAGGTGATTATGTAAAAGTCTAGAGTTGAATTAAATAACAGGAAATTTTAGCCTATTGAAATCTAGGAGAAGTGAAATATTTTTGCTTACCACCACCACCAACACCATCACCACCACCACCACAACCACCAGGCAAGCACGTGTACACCCAGAGAGATTTCACAACAGAGGAAATGACAAAGCTGGTTCTGTTACCGAGGCCAAACTTGTTCTGCTCACTGCCCAACAGTGATAAATAAATAAATCAGGAGATGAGGTTTTGGGGCAAGGAATAGTAACTTTATTCAGAAAGCTGGCAGACCAAGAAGATGGGGGACTAATGTCCTGGAGAACCATCTTGCCCAAGTCAGAATTCAGGCTCCTTTTAAACTAAAAAGGAGAGGGGGTGTGGTTGATTGTGCAAACTTCTTGCTGCAGGCATTCTTTGTTCTTGTAGCCATCCATGTGGGTCAGGCTATGGTGTCCCTGTAAACCTCCAACAAAACAACGGTTATTCTCTATTTTGCAACTTGCCATCTCTGCCTAAGTGCAGAAGTGCTAACATCCTTAAAGTTCAGAGCCCCGAGAATAGGCTTTCCTGTAGGTTTTAGGCTAAAGGCAACGTTGTTTTACAAAAGATGCAGAGCCAGCAAGATTAAGCCTGGAAAACAGGGCACAGTGCTTCAAAGTAAAGGAACAGATCCAATATGGCATCAGATTCGTTCTCCTCTATTACAGTTCTAGTTGGGGGAAATTTTGCAATAGAAAATCCCCTTAGTTGTTTTTTTTGATTTGCCTGAGATCTTGTTTGTTGGCTTGTGGTCTCATGGTGTCTAAACTGTATGTTAAGATGAATACTATTAAAATCATATGGTGCAGAAAACATATCTGTTCTGCTTCAAAAAATGACTGAAACATTTAGCTTTGTTTATTCCCATAGAATTTGGATTGAATCTATTTTCGAGTTTCTTCTTCCTTCAAACCAGTTTTTTACTGGAGGGTTTAAAGCCCAAATTAAAGAATTTTGGAGAAAACTCATGTAATTCATAAAAGCTTTACATCCGAATTTAAGATTGACCCATATTTATACTTTTAATCAAGGAACATGTTAAATTTTGTTAGTTGATCACTTATGACTTTTTTAACTTTGTCCATGTAATCTTTTGGAAGTTGAGAGGCTTAGACACTTGATCTAACAAAACAGGTATCATTGCTTGACTCTGTGAATGGAAGAATCCCAGTATAGTTTCCTGCTAGTGCATTTTATTAAAAATAATAAAGAATTCTTGCTATCTAATAAAGCAACTGACAGAAGCAATACTGAGTGTTTAAAATAAATCAGATTGTGGGTTCAATTATCTAAACAAGTGAAGATAGTATAGGGAAAAATTATGAATTTGAAGGAAAATATATTTTATGCAATTAATATTCTATTTTTAAGAAGCAAATGATAAAAAAATCAAATTTTTAATCATTTATCTACAAAGGAGATATATAAAGCCAACTTATCTTCATAAGTGTTACAAATACAAAAGGGCTATCTAAATCTACATTATTAAAGAATAAATTATACCAAATTGATCTCCAAGGTTGATTGATTTTCATGATATTTCTAATTTTTGATAATATAACTTTCATATAACATATCCAAGTAGCTCTTGAGTTATCCACAGTACCCTAGTCTACAGTTATTCTTACTGTGCTTAAAAAATGTAATAGGCAAGGATCAAGCCCTTGCTTTTGAAATGCCGCTGGACTTCTGGATATTCCCTTAAGTTAAAGACCAAAAGCAAATTAACTATTCTACTTTAAAGCAGTTGCTCAAAGATTTTAAGACATTCACTATCTATATTCAGTTTACAGGAAAGAATTAAGTTTTCTGAATCTTAAAAAAAAATCTACTGCTGAAATTGAAATTCTGGCTTGTCTGTTGACCATAAATAAAAAGGCTCTAAAGTAAAGCTCCCTTTACTGTTTTCTTCCCAACATAGGCCATGTTCATCACTTTCACACCAGACACGATTTCCTGTCTGGTGTATTGCTGGTCATTCTTTGTACCACCATAGAGGGACCACCTGCCTGACACCATGGAGGGACAAAACAACAACACCCTCTGCTGGTTCAGCATCATGGACTTCAAAGCAGAAGCAAGGAAAATCCATATATTAGGCTTAGTAACCATACCTCATGCAGGTAAGTTCTGTTTACAGGTGTTTAAAAATGCATTTCATCTTTTGTAAGACTTTTATTGTAATATAATTCTGTTTGATATCACAGCTGCCAGAGGGTTTTTTTTTTTCTAGTTTTCTTTTCAGATAAACTTTAAAATGGAAAAGTTATAAAAGTTAATACAGACTAGGGTTAGAAACTTCAAACCAAACCATAAAGCAACATTTTAAAATAAGAGTTTCAAGTGAGTACAGGGAGATGGATCCAGGAGAAATCTCTTTTTTTTTCTCTATTTTATATTTTAGTGCTTTATTTTGTATTAAAAAAGTTTCTTTTTTTCTTCTTTTTCTCTTTTTAAATTTTTTTTTACTGAGTAATAGTCATTTTACAGTGTTGTGTCAAATTCCAGTTTAGAACACAAGTTTCAGTTATACATGAACATACATATATTCATTGTCACTTTTTTTCACTGTGCAGGAGAAAACTCTCATATGTTAGAAATGAAGAAACTCTTAAGAGTTCCAAAAAGTAAGATGATTCAATTATTATGAGTAATGTGTTATTTAAGCACACCATGATGATCCTGAATGATGACAAACTAGCACAGTCACTTAACAAAGCAACACAAAGACAAACAGTGTAACCTGGTAACCACTAGTTTGTTCTCTACAAGTCTGTTTCTTTTGTTATATTCACTAGTTTATACTTTGTTGTATTTTTTAGATTCCACGTATAAGTGATATCATACAGTATTTGTCTTTCTCTGTCTGCCTCATTTCACCAAGCATAATACCCTGCAAGTCCATCCATGTTGTTGTAAATGGCAAATTTTCATTTTTTATGGCTGATTAGTATTCCATTCTATGTATGTGTGTGTGTATATATGATCTATATATATATACACCAAGGATCAAATGGTAGTTCCATTTTTAGCTTTTTGAGGAACCTCCATACTGTTTTCTACAATGGCTACACCAATTTACATTCTCACTGACAGCATATGAGGGATTACTTTTCTCCATATCCCTGCCAACATTTGTTATTTGGGTTCTTTTAGATGACCATTCTGACAGGTGAAAGGTGATGCCTCATTGTGGGTTTGATTTGCATTTCTCTGATTATTAGTTGTGGTGAGCATCTTTGCATGTGCTTGTTGGCCATCTGTATGTCTTATTTGGCAAAATGTCTATTCAGGTCTCCTGCCTATTTTTCAATTGAGTTGTTATACAATTATAATTTATAATGATATATGTAACAAACATAAAAGCTCCTAAATATATGAAGCAAACATTGACAAAATTGCAGGGAGAAGTAGACAGCTCTACAATAATAGTAGGAGACATCAATAACACACTTTCAATAATATGTAGAACAACAAGACAGAAGGTCAATAAGGAAATAGGCGGCTTGAACAACATTATAGATCAGTTGAATCTAAGAGATATATATATAGAAAACTTCACTTCACAAAACAGCAAAACACATTGTTCTCTAATTTATATGGAATATTCTCCAGGTTACACTATATGTCAGGCCACAAAAATGTCTCAATAAATTTAAAAAGTTTGAAATCATACAAATAATCTTTTAAATCAAAATGGAATGAAACTAGATATCAGTAGCAGAGAAAAACTGTGAAGATCCCCTAATGTGAGGAATTAACACCCTTAAACAACCCATGGGTCAGACAAGGAACCATAAGAAAATTTAGGAAAACTGAGTCAAGTGAAAATGAAAACTTAGCATACAGAACTAAGGGATTCTGCAAAAGTAGTACTAAGAAGGAAATTTATACCTGCAAATGCTTATATTAAAAAAAGAACAATTCCCAAATCAACAATTTACAACTTAAAAACTAAAAAAGAACAAAGTAAATGCAAAACTAGTGGCAGAAATTTAATAATAAAGATTCAAGCAGAGATACTCAAAATGAGAATAGAAAAGCTACAGAGAAAAATCAATAAAACCAAGAGTTGCTTTATTGAAAACATAAACAAAATTGACAAACTTTTTGCTAGGTTGACTATGGTAAAAGGAAACAGACTCAAATAACTAAAATCATAAATGAAAGAAGGGATATTACAATAAATTTTACAGAAATAAAAAGTATTATAAAAGCATTATGAAAAATTTTACACCAAAAATTTGGATATCTCAGATGAAATGGACAAATTCCTAGAATCACAAAACCTACCAAGACTGAACCACAAAGAAATAGAAAATCTAAACATCCAAAACTAGTTAGGAGATTGAATCAATCATCAAAAAACTTCCAACAAATAAAAGCTCAGGGCCAGAAGACTTCACTTGTGATGTCTACCAAACATTTACAGAGGAATTAACACTAATTCTCCCCCAAACTCTTCCAAAACTTTGAAGAGGATGGAGCATTTCCAGACTCATTTTATGCTGTCAGCATTACACTGATACCAAATCCTGACAAGGACACTATAAAAATTGCAGACCAATATCCCTGATGAAAATTCTCAAGAAAATATCAGCAGACAATTTAACAGCACGTTTGTAAGTATTATACACTGTGACCAAGTGGAATTTATTCCTGGAATGCAAGAATGGTTCAACATACAAATATTAATCAATTTAATATACCACAGTAGCAGAATAAAGATGAAGGGAACCCATGATCATCTCAATTTATGCAGAAAGAGCATTTGACAAAATTTAACACCTTTTAATTATGTAAACCCTTAACAAACTAGGAATAAAAGATAACTACCTCAACATAATAAATGATACATATGAAAAGCCCACAGCTAATATACTTAATGGTGAAGCTGAGGGCTTTCCCTCTAAGAAAGCTTAATAAAGAGACCAAATTCTTCACAAGGAAATTCACAAAATACCATTAAATAGAATAATATTCATGATTCTCTATATCTTCTTTATACACCAAAAATAAAAAACAAACCCCAAAGCAAAAAACGTACACCAGGAACATAATGATAAGAGTCCCTGGTTGAGGACAGCAATGAACAGGAGACTACAGTAGACAGGCGACTAGATTGTATAGTAGGAAATATTTAGAACCATTACATAAAATTTATATTAGTCAATAGACACATAAGTCAATGGAACAGAATAGAAAACCCAGAAATAGCCCCCACACAAGAACAGGAAACTGATTTTTGACAAAGATACAAAAAGCAACTTTTGAAAAGTCTTTTCAACCAAAGTTACTGGGACAATTGGATATGCATAGAAAAAAATGAACCTTGACCTAAGACTTACACCTTATGTAAAAATAACTCAAAATGAATCATAGAAATTCATGTAAAACATAAATATATCTAGAAACACATACTCTGATTTCTCAGCATGTTTCCTAGAGAAAGTTTCAAATTAAGGCAGTTTGTGCTGGAAAGTTGATTTGGAGTGATTGCTCCCCTATGTACATACGTAAGCCTGTCATCCTAACAAAGAAAGTCTGTTTCCAACAAGGTAGTTGAAGGACAGCTTCCAACACATTCAGATCCCAGATTGGAACATGTGGAGAAGAGTTCATTCATTTAGCCAGAATAGGCACGGTATATCTAGAAACAATTACCCTGAAATAAAAATCAAGTTCTGTAGAGATGGTTTGAAGCTAAAGGAGGTTTGAGCTGGAAAACCGAGTTAGATAGAGTGCCTCTCATTATGTATTTAGGAAGGCCTGTCAACATAACACAACAAATTTTTGTTCCCAACATGGTAGGTGAATAACAGCTTGCACACACATTTGGATCAAAAAATGGAACATGTGGGAAAGCCTTCATTCAGCTAGACTGAAAGTGAAGGGTACAAGTATAAACAATGTGAATTCTCAGCAAGTTTCCAAGAGCTGGTTTCAAGGGAGAGGAAGTTTGTGCTGAAAAAAAAAAGATGGAGTGAGTGTCTCCCCTTATATATATAGGTAGGCCAGTGTCACTAACCCATAAACTAGGTGTTACCAACAGGGTAGTTGAAGGACGGCTTCCACAGACAATCAGATCCCAGAATGGAACATGTGTAGAACCGATCATTCATCTAGCACAAAGGACAAGGGTACATCTAGAAACACTTACCCTGATTTCTCAGCATGTTTCCTCAAGCCGTTTCAAGTTAAAGGCAGATTGCTCTGGGAAACTAAGTTGGAGCATGTGCCTCCCATTATATATAAAGGTAGGACAGACCCCCTAATCCAGAAACTCTGTTTTCCCAACATGGTAGTTACATGACAGCATCCACACACATTGGGATGTCGGAATGCAATATGTTGAGGTGTGTTCATTTATCTAGCACAAAGGACAAGGGTTCACCTAGAAACACATACCCTGGTTTCTCTGCATGTTTCCTCCAGCCGATTTCAAAGTAAAGGCCGTTTGCTTTGGATAACAGTTGGAGAGAGTGCCTCCCTTATATGTACAGGTGGGCCAGTGCCACTAACCGAGAAACTTTGTGTTCATAAAAATGTAGTTGAAGGAAGGCTTCCACACACAGATGAATCTCAGAATGTTACATGTGAAGAAGCGTTCATTCACGTAGCACAAAAGAAAAGGGTACATCTAGAAGCAATTACCCTCATTTCTCAGCATGTTTCCTGAAGCTGGTTTCAAAGTAAAGCCAGTTTGCTCTGTAAAGCCGAGTTGGAGCAAGTGACTCCCCTTTTATATATAGGCAGGCCAGTGCCACTAACCGAGAAATTCTGTGCTCAGAACAAGGTATGTGAATGAAGGATTTGACACACATTTGGATACCAGAATGAATCATGTAGGGAAGCGTTCATTCACCGAGCACAAAAGGCAAGATTACATCTAGAAACACTTATCCTTTCTCATCATGTTCCTTGAGCTGGTTTCAAGGTAAAGGCAGTTTGTGCTGGAATACCGAGTTGGAGTGTGTTCTTCACTTATATATAAAGTTTGGCTAGTTCCACTAACCCAGAAACTATTTTCACAAAAGTGTAGGTGAAAGACTGCTTCTACACACTTTCAGATCCCAGAATGGAACAAGTGGAGAAGCGTTCATTCTTGCAGCAGAAAGGGCGTGGACATATCTAGAAACACCCTGAATTCTCAACATGGTTCCTAGAGAGGGTTTCAAAGTAAACGCAATTTTGCTGGAAAACTAAGTTGGAGAGAGTCACTCCCCTTTTTACATACAGAGGTAGGCCAGTGCCTCTAAACCAGAAACTCTGTGTTCTGAACAAGGTAGGTGAAAGTTGCCTTACACACACACATTCGGATGCTAGAATGGAACATGTGGAGAAGCTTTCTTTCAGCTAACACAAAGGGCAAATGTACATCTAGAAACAAGTACCTTGACTTCTCAGCATGCTTCCTAGAGTGGGTTTCAAGGTAAAGGCAGTTTGCTCTGGAAAACCAAGTTAGAGTGAGTGCCTCCCCTTCTATAAATAGGTAGGCCAATGCAACTAACCGAAAAACACTGCATTTAGAATAAAGTAGGTGAAAGGCTGCTTCCAAACACAGTCTGACCCCAGAACTAAAGATGTGCAGAAGTGTTCATTCATCAAGCAGAAAGTGCAAGACTACCTCTAGAAAAACCTACCCTGATTTTTCAGCATGATTTCTAGGGATGGTTTCAATGTAAACACAGTTTGTGCTGGAAAACCGAGTTGGAGTGATTCACTCCATTTTTATTACAGGTAGACCATTACCCCTAACCCAGAAACCCTTTTTTCCCAACAAGGTAGGTGAAGGGTGGCTTACACATACATTTGGATCCCAGAATGTGACAGGTGGAGAAGCATTCATTGAGCTAGCACAAAGGACAAGAGTACTTCTGAAAATACTAACCATGATTTCTCAGCATATTTCCTAGAGCAGGTTTCAAGGTAAAGGCTTTTGCACTGGAAAACCAAGTTGGAGCGATTGTCTCCCCTTACATATATAGGTAGGCCAGTGTCATTAACCGAAAAACTGTGAGCTACAAACAACACAGGTGAAGAATGACTTCCACACACATTTGGATCCCAAAATGGAACATTAGGTGAATCGTACATTCATCTAGCACAAAGGGAAATGGTACATCTAGAAAGAGTTACCCTGAATTCTCAACATGCTTTCTACAGTCAGTTTCAAGGTACAGGCAGTTTGCAATGGAAAACTGAGTTGGAATAAGTACCTCCCACAATATACATAGGTTGGCCAGTGCCCTTAACCGAGAACCTCTGTGTTCCCAACAAGCTAGGTAAAGGACAGCTACCACACACATTCAGTTCCCAGAATGGAACATGTGGAAAAGCATTCATTCATCTAGCAAAAAGGGCAAGTGTACATCTGGAAACACTTACCCTCATTTCTAAGCATGTTGCCTAGAGTAGGTTTCAAGGTAAAGGCAGTTTGCACTGGAAAACTGAGTTGGAGTATGTGCCTCCCCTAATATATATAGGGAAGCCAGTGCCCCTAAACCAGAAACTCTGTGTTCGGATCAAGGTATGTGAATCACGGTTTCTGCACACATTAGGATCACAGAAGCATTCTTTCATTCTAGCAGAGTGGGCAAGGTTACACGTGGAAATACTTTGCCTGGTTTCTCAGCATGTTTCATCGAGCCAGTTTCAAGGTAGAGGTTGTTTGCGCTGGAAAATTGAGTTGGAGTGAGTGCCTCCTCATATATATAAGTAGCCTAGTGCCCTTAATACAGAAACT
The DNA here is from genome assembly GCF_048773025.1 of Camelus bactrianus. NCBI lineage: Eukaryota > Metazoa > Chordata > Mammalia > Artiodactyla > Camelidae > Camelus > Camelus bactrianus. The sequence continues at coordinate 84,154,548 of NC_133546.1, read as the reverse complement.
CTGTGTTCTGAACAAGGTATGTGAGGAGGGCTTGCACACACATTCGAATATCAGAATGGAAAATGTGGAGAAATATTCATTTATCTAGCACAGAGAGCAAGTGTACATCTAGAAACAATTACCCTGATTTCTCAGCATGTTTCCTATAGTCAGTTTCAAGGTAAAGGCAGTTTGTGCTAATAAATGACTTGGAGTGCGTCTCTCCCCTAATATATATAGGTAGGCCAGTGACTCTAACCCAGTAACTGTGTTCACAACAAGGTTTGTGAAGGTTGGCTTACGCACACATTCGGATCCCAGAATGGAACATGACGAGAAGCATTCTCTAACGTAGCTCAAAATGGAAAGATATATCTTGAAATACATACCCTGCTTCTCGGAATGGTTCCTTGAGCCGGTTTCAATGTAAAGGCAGTTTGTGCTGGTAAGTCGAGTTGGATCGAGAGCCTTCCCTTATTTATACAGTTTGGCCTGTGCCCCTATCCCAGAAACTCCATGTTAACAACAAGGTAGGTGAAGGACTGCTTCCACACAGATTAGAAACTCAAAATGGAACATGTGAAGAAGCGTTCATTCATCTAGCACAAGGGGCAGGTGTACATCCAGAAACCCTTATCCTGATTGCTCAGCATGTTTCCTGGAGCAGGTTTCAAGAGAAAGGCAATTTGTGCTGGAAAACCGAGTTGGAGAGAGTGCATACTCATAGGTATGTAAGTAAAGTTTTTCCCCAACCACAGACAGTCTGTGTTCCCAACAAGCTAGGTGAAGGATGGCTTCCAAACACATTCGGATCCTAGAATGGATCATGTGAAGAGGTGTTCATTTGTCTAGCATACAGGGCATAGGTATAACTAGAAACACTTACTATGATTTCTCAGCATGTTGCCTAGTGACATTTCCAAGGGAAAGGCAGTTTGTGCTGGAAAACAGAGAAGGAATGAGTGACTCCAAACAGGTATGTAAGTAGTGTAGTTCCCCTAACGCAGAAACTCAGTGTTCCCAACAAGCAAGTCATAGATGGCATTCACACACATTCAGATTCCAGAGTGGAGCATGTGGAGATGCGTTCATTCATCTATCGTACAGGTAATGGTTATATCTAGAAACACATACTCTGATTTCTCAAAATGTTTCATAGAGCCGATATCAAAGGAATGCCCATTTGTGCTGGAAAACTGACTTCGGTCCAGTGCCTGCCCACATATATGTAAATGGTGTTGCTCTCCTTACCCATAAACTCTGGGTTCCCAACACGCTAGTTGAAGGATGGCTTCCAAACATGTTGGGAACTAACATTGGTGTATGTGGGTATGAGTTAATTCAACTAGCATACATGGCATGGGTATATCTAGAAACACTTATCTGATTTCTCAGCATCTTTCCTAGAGCCGTTTTCAAGGGAAAGGCAATTTGCACAGGAAAACCAAGTTGGAGTATGTGCCTTCATATAGATTTGTAAGAAGTGTAAATCCCTGAACACAGAAATCTGTGTTCCCAACAATCCAGATGAAGGACATCTTCCACAAACATTCAGATCCCAGAATGAACCATGTGGAGATGCCTTCATTCATCTAGCATACAGGGCATGAGTCCATGTAGAAACACTCTCTGAATTCTCAGCGTTTATCCTAAAGCCGGTAGTAATGGAAAGAAAGTTTGCGCTGAAAAAACGAGTTGCAGCGTGTGCCTACCCATAAATATATAAGTAGTGTAATTCCCCTAAGACAGAAACTCCATGTCCCCAACAAGCTAGGTGAAGGATGGCTTCCACATACATTCGGATCCCAGAGTGGAGTATGTGGAGAGACACTCCTTCATCTAGCATACAGGGCATGAATATGTCTAGAAACACTTACTCTGGTATCTCTGCAAGTTTCATACAGCCAGTTTCAAGCAAAATGTATTTTGTGCTGGAAAACACAGTTGGAGCCAGTTCCTTCCCATAGATATGTAGGTAGATTACTTCCCCTAGAACAGAAACTGTGATCCCAGCAATCTAGGTGAAGGATGGCTTCCACACACGTTCTGATCCCAGAATGTAGTATGAGGAGAGGCGTTCATTCATCTAGCATACAGGGCATGGGTACATCTAGAAACACTCAGCATGTTCCCTAGAGCTGGCTTCAGGGGAAATGCAGTTTGCACTGGAAAACTGAGTTGTAGCGGGTGCCTCCACATAGGTATGTAAGTAGCACAGTTCCCCTAATACAGAATCTCTGTGTTACCAACAAGCTAGGTGAAGGACAGCTTCCAAATACATAGGGATCTAAGAATGGAATATGTGGGGAGGCATTCATTCAACTAGCATACATCACATGGATATATCTAGAAACACTTACTCTCATTTCTCAACATCTTTCATAGAGCCGTTTTCAAGGGAAAGGTGGTTTGCGATGGAAAACTGAGTGGAGCGAGTGCCTTTCCATACTAATATAAGTAGTGTAGATATCCTAACCAATAAACTATATGTTCCCAACAATCTAGGTAAAGAACTACTACCACACACTTTTGAATCCCAGAATGGAGCATGTGGAAAGGCATTCATTCATCTAGCATACAGGGTATGAGTACATCTAGAAACACTTACTCTGATTTCTCAGCATGTTTCTTAGAGCCAGTTTCAAGGGAAAGATAGTTTGCACTGGAAAACCGAGTTGGAGTGAGTGCTTCCCCATAGATATGTAAGTAGCATAGTTTACCTAAGCCAGAAACTCTGTGTTCCCAACAAGCAAGGTGAAGGATGGCTTCCAAATATATAGGGATCTAAGAATGAAGTATGTGGGGAGGTGTTTATTCAACTAGCATACATCACATGGGTATATCTAGAAACACTTACTCTCATTTCTAAGCATCCTTCATAGAGCCGTTTTCAAGGGAAAGGCAGTTTGCGATGGAAAACTGAGTGGAGGGAGTGCCTCTCCATAGGTATGTAATTAGTGGAGTTCCCCTAAGATAGAAACTCTGTATTGCAAACAAGCTAGGTGAAGGATGGCTTCCACTCACGTTCAGATCCCAGAATGGAGCATGTGGAAAGGCATTCATTTATGTAGCATTCAAAGTATGAATATATCTAGAAACACTTACTCTGATTTACCAGCATGATTCCTAAACCCGATTTCAAAGGAAAGGCATTTTGCACTGGAAAACTGATGTGGAGCCAGTGCCTCCCCATAGGTATGAATATAGCTGAGTTCTCCTAACAGAGAAATTCTGTGTTCCCAACAAGCTCAGTGAAGGAAGTCTTCCACAGCCATACAGATCCCAGAATGGAGCACGGCAAGATCAATTCATTCATCTAGCATACAGGTCATGGGGACATGTAGGAACACTTACTCTGACAGTTCATCATGTTTTCTAAAACAGGTTTCAAGGGAAAGGCTGTTTGCATTGGAAAACCTGGTTGGATCAATTGCATGCCCATAGGTATTTAAGTAGCCTAGTTCCCATAACACAGAATGTATATGTTCATAACAAGCTAGGTGAAGGACAGCTTCCACACACATTCGGATCCCAAAATGGAGCATGTGGAGAAGCGTTCATTCATCTAGTATACAGGGCATGTGTACATCTAGAAACACTGATTTCTCAGCATGTTTCCAAGAGCCGGTTTCAAAGGAAAGGAAGTTTGCCCTGGAAAAGCGAGTAGGAGTAATTTTCTCCCCATTGATATGTAAGCAGAGTAGATCCCCTAACACAGGAACTTAGAGTTCCCAATAATTTAGATGAAGAACAGCTGCCACACACATTCAGATCCCAGAATGGAGCATGTAGAGAGGCGTTCATTCATCTATCATACATTTAATTGTTATATCTAGAAACACATACTCTGATAACTCAAGATGCTTCTTAGGGCCGATGTCAAAGAAAGGCCGTTTGCCCTGGAAAACTGAGTTCGAACGAGTTCCTGCCCACAGATATGTAAGTGGCGTTGTTACCCTAACACAGAAACTCTGTGTTCCCAACAAGTTAGGTGAAGGATTGTTTCAAAACCTATTGCAATCTAAGAATAGAGGATGTGGGGAGGCATTCATTCAAATAGCATACATGGCATGGTTATATATAGAAACACTTACTCTGATTTCTATGCATCTGTCCTAGAGCCGGTTCGAAGGGAAAGACACTTTGTGCTGGAAAACCGAGTTGAAGCAACTGCCTCCCTATAGGTATGTAAGTAGCGTAATACCCCTAACACAGAAACTCTGTGTTACCAACAAGTTAGGTGAAGGATGGCTTCCACACACATTCAGATCGCAGAAGAGAGCATGTGGAGAGACCTTCATTCATCTAGGATACAGGGCATGGGTACAAGTAGGAACAATTACCTTGAAATCTCAGCATGTTTCCTTGTGCTGGGTTAAGAGAAAGACAGTTTGCGCTGGGAAAAATAGTTGTGGGGTGCCTACACAATGGTATGAAAGTAGCGTAGTTCCCCTAACCCAGAATCTATGTTTTCCCAACAAGCTAGGTGAAGGATGGCTTCTTCAAATACTCGGATACCATAATGGAGCATGTGGAGAGGTGTTCATTCATCCAGTGTATAGGGAATGTGTACATCTAGAAACACTTACTATGACTTCTCAGCATGTTCCCTAGTGTCAGTTTAAAGGGAAAAGCATTTTGTGCTGGAACACCAAGTTGGGGCGAGTGAATACCCATAGGTATGCAAGTAGTGTAGATCCCCTAGCCCAGAAACTCTGTGTTACCAACAACCTAGGTGGAGGACAGCATCCACACACATTCAGATCCCACAATGGAGCATGTGGAGATGTGTTCTTACATCTAGCATACAGGGCATGGGCACATCCAGAAACCCTTACTCTGATTTCTCAGCATGTTTCCTGGAGCCAGTTTCAAGGGAAAGACAATTTTCATTGGAAAACCAAGCTGGAGTGAGTGCATGCCCATAGGTGTGTAAGTAGCATAGATGCCCTAGCCCAGTAACTCTGTGTTCCCAACAAGCTAGGTGAAAGATGGCGTCCACACACTTTTGGATCCCAGAATGGAGCATGTGGAGAGGCGTTCATTAATCTAACCTACAGGAAATGGTTATCTCTAAAACACATACTCTGATTTCTCAGCATGTTTCCTAGAGCAGTTTTCTAGTTTAAGGCAGTTTGTGCAGGAATACCGAGTTAGAGTGAGTGCCTCCCTATATATATGTAAGTAGTTCAGTCCCCTAACACAGAAACTCTCTGTTCCCTACAAGACAGGTGAAGAATGGCTTCTACACACATTCGGATTGCAGAAAGAAACATGCAGAGAGGCATTCACTCATTAAGCATACATTTCTTGGGTATATCTAGAAACATATACACTGATTTCTCCGCATGTTTCCTAGTGCCTTTCTTAAAGGACAGGCAGTTTGCCCTGGAAAACTGAGTTCGAGCAAGTGCTTCCCCATAGATATTTAGGTGGCATTTTTCCTGTAACACAGAAAATCTTTGTTCTCAAAAAGCTAGGTGAACTATGGCTTCCAAACACATTTGGGTCCCATTACGGAGCATGTGGAAATGCGTTCTTACATCTAGCATACAGGGCACGAATATTTCTAGAAACAATTACTCTGATTTCTTCGCATGTTTCCTAGGCCCGATTTCCAAGAAAGTAGTTTTATGCTGGAAAACAGACTTGGTGTCAGTGCCTCATCATTGATAGGAATGTAGCTTAGTTCTCCTAACACAGAAACTGAGTGCCCAACAAGCTAGGTGAAGGAGGTCTTCCACATTCATACACATCCCAGAATGGAGCATAGGGAGAGCCATTGAATCATCTAGCATAAACAGCATGGGTACATGTAGAATCACTTACAATGAATTTTCAGTATGTTTTCTAGAACATGTTATAAGGGAAAGGCACTTTGGCTGTAAAACTGAGATTTGTCAGTGCATGTATATAGATATATAAGTAGCATAGTTTTCATAACCGGAATCTACATGTTGCCAACAAGCTAAGAGAAGGATGGCTTCCACAAACATGCAGATTCTAAAATGAAGCATGTGGAGAGGCATTGTTTCATCTAGCTTACAGATGCATATAGATACAGCAAAGCCTCTCTACTTCTTCCATTCTCAGATCTGAATGTGTGTGGAAGCCTTTCTTCAAATACTTGTTGGGAACAGTTTCTCCTTCAGGGATATAACACTACTTCCATATCTATTGGGAGGCACTCTCTCCAACTCGGTTTTCTAATGCAAAATGCATTCCCTTGCAAACTGGCTCTTGGTAACACGTGGAGAAATCAAAGTAAGTGTTGTGAGATGTACCCAGCCCCTGATGCTAGATGCAGCAACGCCTCTATCCTTGTTCCATTCTCAGATCTGAATGTGTGAGGAAGCCATCCTTGACCATCCTTGTTGGGAACAGAGTTTCTGTTTGCGGGGTAGTACACTACTTCCATGTGTATTGGGAGATACATGCTCTAACTGCTTTTACAGCAGAAACTGCCTTTTCTTGCAAACCAGCTCTATGAAACATGCTGAGAGATCAGTCAGTGTTTCTAGATGTCCCCCAGCCCTTAATTCTAGATGCAGCAATGCCACTCTCCCTGTTCCATTCTCAGATATGAATGTGTGTTCCAGCTGTCCTTCAACTAACTTGTTGGGAACACAGACTTACTGTTTGAGAGGAAACATGCTAATTACTTATCTATTGGGAGGCTTTCACTCCAACTCGGCTTTCCATTGCAAACTGCCTTATGTTGCCAACATGTTCTAGGAAAAATATTGAGAGATCACAGTCATTCTTACTTGGTGTCACCCAGCCCTTAATGCTAGATGCAACAACGCCTCTGTCCTTGTTCCATTCTCAAATCTGAATGTGTATGGAAGCAGCCCTTCACCTACCTTGTTGGGAACATAGACATTCTGCTTGAGGTGAACTGCACTATTTACATATATATGGGGAGGCACTCGCTCCAACTCGGTTTGCCAATGAAAACTGTCTTTCCTTGTAAACTGGCACTAGGAAACATGCTGAGAAATGACAGTCGTTCTTCCTACATGTCCCACAGTCCTTGATGCTTGATGCAGCAATGCCTCTCTCCTTGTTCCATTCTCAGATCTGAATGTGTATGGAAGCCGTCCTTCATTTACCTTGTTGAGAACACAGAGTTTCTGCTTAAGGGGAACTATGCGACTTACATATCTCTTGGTAGGCACTCGCTCATACTCAGCTTTCCCATGCAAGTGGCCTTTCCTTGCAAAGGGGATCTAGGAAGCAAGCTGATATATCTGAGTCAATGTTTCTAGATGTCCCCCAATCCTTGGTCTAGATGCAGCAACGCCTCTCGCCTTGTTCCATTCTCAGATATGAATGTGTTGGAAGCCTTCCTTCACCTTCCTTGTTGGGAACACAGATTTTCAGTTTGCAGGAAACTATGTGACTTACATAGCTATTCAAAGGGACACACTCCTACCTGGTTTTCCAGCGCCAAATACTTTCCTTGCAATCCAGATCCAGGATACATGCTGAGAGTCAAAGTCAGTGTTTCTTGCTGTCCTCCAGCCCTTGATGTTAAATGCAGAAACACCTCTCTCCTTGTTCCATTCTCAGGTTTGAGTGTGTGAGGAAGCCTTCCTTTAGCTACCTTGTCGGGAACAAAAGTTTCTGCTTGAGGGAAAATATGTGACTTAAATATCTATGGGGAAGCCATCACTGGAAATCGATTTTCAGTCCAAACTACCTTTCCTTGTAAACTGGCTCTAAGAAACATGCTGATATATCAGAGTCAGTGTTTCTAGATGTCCCGCAGCCCTCGATGCTAGATGCAGCAACGCCTCTCTCATTGTTCCATTCTCAGATCTTAATGTGTGAGGAAGCCGTCCTTGACCTTCCTTGTTGAGAACACAAAGTTTCTGCTTGACACTACTACCATATTGATTGGGAGAGACTTGCTCCAACTGGCTTTCCATTGGAAATTACTTTTTCTTGCAAACCGGCTCCAGGAAACATGCTGAGAAATCACAGTCAGTGTTTCTTTATGTTCCCCACCACATGATGCTAGATGCAGTAATGCCTGTCTCCTTGTTCGGGTCTCAGATTTGAATGTAAGTGGAAGCCGTCTTCACTAACTTGTCGGGAACACAGAGTTTCTGCTTGAGGGGAACTATGTGACTTACATATCTAGGGGGAGGCACTCATTCCAACTCTCTTTTCCAGTGGAAACTGCCTTTCCTTGCAAAACGACTCTAGGAAACATGCTGGTATATCAAAGACAGTGTTTCTAGAAGTGCCCCAACCTTGATGCTCGATGCAGCAATACCTCTCTCCTTGTTCCATTCTCTGATCTGAATGTGTGTGGAAGCACTCCTTCAGATAAATTGTTGGAACACAGAGTTTCTGCTTGAGGGGAACTATGTGACTTAAATCTCTATGGGCAAGCCCTTGCTGCAACTTGATTTTCCAGTGCAAAGAACCTTTCCTTGCAAACCAGCTCTAAGAAACATGCTGAGAGATCACAGTAAGTGTTTCTAGATGTCCTGCAACCCTCGATGCTAGATGTAGCATACCTCTCTTCTTATTCAATTTTCAGATCTAAATGTGTTTGGAAGCCATCCTACAAATACCTTGTTGGGAATACAGACATTCTGCTTGAGGTGAACTATACTACTTACATATCAATTGGGAAGCACTCGCTCCTACTCAGTTTTCCCACGCAAACAGCCTTTCCCTGCAAACTGACTCTACGAAACATGCTGAGATAACACAGTCAGTGTTTTTAGATGTCCCCAGGCATTGATGCTATATGCAGCAACACCACTTGCCTTATTAGATTCTCAGATCAGAATGTGTGTGGAAGCCATCTTTCACTACTTTGTGGCAAACACTGAGTTTCTTCTTGAGGGGAGCAATGCTATTTATATCTCTATGGGGAGGAGCTCACTCCAACATTCTTTTCCAGTGTGAAATGCCCTTCCTTGCAAACTGGCTCTAGGAAACATGCTGAGAAATCACAGACTTTATTTCTACATGTCCCCCAGCCCATGATGCTAGATGCAGCAACGCCACTCTCCTTGTTCCATCTCAGATCTGAATGTGTGTGGAAGCTTTCCTTCACCTACCTTGTTGGGAACACTTAGTTTCTGCTTCAGGGGAACTACACGACTTACATTTCAAGGGGTAGGCCCTCGCTCCAACATGCTTTTCCCATGGAAACTGCCTTTCCTTGCAAACCGGCTCTATGAAACATGCTGAGAGGTCGCAGTCAGTGTTTCTAGATGTTCCCCAGCCCTTGATGCTAGATGCAGCAGAGCCACTCTCCTTGTTCCATTATCAGATCTGAATGTGTGTGGAAGCTGTCCTTCCCTTAAGTTGCTGTGAACACTGAGTTTCTGCTTGAGGGGAACTATGCTAGTTACATATGTGTGGGGAGGCACTTGATCAAATTCGCTTTTCTAGCTTATATTGCCTTTTCTTGGAACCCAGCATTAGGAAACAAATTGAGAAATCACAATCAGTGATTCTGGATATCGCCTAGCCCTTGATTCTACATGGAGTAACGCCTCTCTCCTTGTTCAATTCTGAGATCTGAATGTGTGTGAAAGCTGTCATTCACCTACCTTGTTGGGAATATAAACTTTCTTTTTGAGGTGAACCACACTACTTTCATATCTATGGGGAGTCACTCGCTCCAACTCAGTTTTCCATTGCAAACTGCCTTTCCTTGAAAACCAGGTGTAAGGAACATGCTGAGAAATTACAGTGTTTCTAGATGTCTCCCAGCCCTTGATTCTAGATGCAGCAATACCTTTCTCCTTGTTTCATTTTCAGCTCTGAATGTGATTGGAAGCTGTCCTTTACCTACCTTGTTGGGAACAGCGAGATTCTGCTTGAGGGGAACTATGCAACTTACAAATCTATTGGAAGATACTCGCTCCAACTCGGCTGTCATTTGCAAATTGCCTTTCCTTGCAAACAGGATCTAGGAAAAGTGCTGAGCATTCACAGTCATTGTTTCTTGGTGTCACCCAGCACTTAATGCTACATGCAGCATTGCCTCTCTCATTGTTCTATATTCAGATCAGAATGTGTGTGGAAGTTGTGCTTCCCCAACCTTGTTGGGAACACAGTTTCTGCTTGAGGTAATCTATGCTACTTACATATCAAACGGGAGGCACTCTCTCCAACACCGTTTTCAAGCAAACTGCCTTTCCTTTCAAGCCTGCTCTAGGAAACATGCTGAGATATCACAGTCAGTGTTTCTAAAGGTCCCCCAGCCCTTGCTAGATGCAGCAACGTCTCTCCCCTTGTTTCATTCTCAGATCTGAATGTATGTGGAAGCCGTCCTTCACCTACCTTGTTGGGAACACATAGTTTCTGCTTAAGGGGAAATGCACTATTTATATATCCATGGGTAGTCACTTGTTCCAACTCAGTTTTCCAGTGCAAACGGCCTTTCCTTGCAAACCGGCTGTAGGAAACATGCTGAGAAATCACAGTCAGTGTTTCTAGATGTCCCCTAGCCCTTGAACCAAGATGCAGCAATGCCTCTCTCCTTGTTCCATTCTCAGATTTCAATGTGTGTGGAGGCGGTTATTCAAATACCTTGTTGGGAGCAGTGAGTGTCTGCTTGAAGGGAACTAGGCTACTTACATATCTATGGAGAGGCAATCACTCCAAATCGTTTTTCCAGTGGAAACTGCCTTTCCTTCCAAACCAGCTCTAGTAAACATGATGAGAAATCAGTGAGTGTTTCCAGATGTCCCGCAGCCCTTGATGCTGGGTGGAGAAACACCTCTCTCCTTTTTTAATTCTCAGATCAGAATGTGTGTTGAAGCAGTCCTTCACCTACCTTCTTGGGAAAACAGAGTTTCTGCTTGAGGGGACCTACGCTAGTTACATATCCATGGGGAGGCCCTCACTCCAACTCGGTTTTCCAGTGCAAACTGCCTTTCCTTACAATCAGGCTCTAGGAAACATGCTGAGAAATCACAGTATGTGTGTCCAGATATTCCCCAGCCATTGATACTACATGCAGCAACTCCTCTCTTCTTGTTCCATTCTCAGATCTGAATATTTGTGGAAATCGTCCTTATCCTACCTTGTTGGGAACACATAACTTATGCTTGATGGGAACAAAGCAACTTACATTTCTACAGGAAGAAGCTCCTCCTACTCGTTTTCCCAGCACGAACTGCCTTTCCTTGCAAAGTGACTCTAAGAAACATCTGAGAAATCACAGTCAGTGTTTATAGATGATGCCCAGCCCTTGATGCTAGGTGCAGCAATGCCTCTGTTCTTGTCCCATTCTCAGATCTGAATGTGTGTGGAAGCCATCCTTCACCTACCTTGTTTGGAAAACCGAGTTTTTGATGAGGGGGTACTATGCTACTTACATATCTATGGGGAGGCACTCCAGCTCGGCTTTCCAGTGCACACTGACTTTACTTGGAAACCGGCTGAAGGAAACATTTTATTAAATCAGTGTCATTGTTTCTACTTATAGCCAGGTCCTTTAGGCTGGATGAATATGCCATTCTCCACATGCTCATATCTGAGATCTCAATGTGTGTGGAAGCTGTCCTTCAGGTTGTTTATTGTTAACACAGTGTTCCTGGGTTAACTGAACTATGCTACATAAATATCTGTGAGTAGGCACTTGCTGGTACTCAATTTTCCAGAGCAAACTGCCTTTCCCTGCAAACCGACTCTAGGAAACATGAGGGATCAGAGTAAGTATTACTAGATGTACACATGCCCTTTATGATAGAAGAAAGAACGACTCTCCACATGCTCCATTTTGGCATCTGAATGTGTGTGGAAGCCGTCCTTCAACTAATTTGTTGGGAACATAGGTGTTCTGAGTTAGGGGAATTACGCTACTTACCTATCTATTGGGAGGCAATCGCTCCAGCTAGGTTTTCTAATGCAAATGTCCTATCCCTTGAAACAGCTCTAGGAAATATGCTGAGAAATCAGACTAAGTGTTTCTATATATACCCATGCCTTTTATGCTAGATGAAAGAACTGCATTCCACATGCTCCATTCTGGGATCCAAATGAGTGTGGAAGCCTTCCTTCATATAGCTTGTTGGGAACAGAGTTGATCTGTGTTCTGGGAACTGCACAACTTAAATATCTATGGGGAGGCATTTACTTCAACTCATATATCCAGAGCAAACAGCCATTCCCTTTAAAAAGGCTCTAGGAAACATGCTGAGAAATCACAGTAAGTTTTTCTAGATGTAACCATGCTCTTTATGCTAGATGAAATAGCGCCTCTCCACATGCTCCATTTGGTATCTGAATGTGTGTGGAAGCTGCTCTCAAAAGTTTGTTGGTCACACAGGTGTTCTGTGTTAAAGGAGTTATGCTACTTACCTATTTATGGGGGGTGACTTGCTCCAACTAGTTTTTCCTGCACAAGCTTCCTTTCCCTTAAAAACGGCCCTAGGAAACATGCTGAGAAATCAGAGTACGTGTTTCTAGATATACCCATGCTCTTTATGCTACATGAGAGAATGGCTATCCCCATGCTCCATTCTGGAATCCTAATGTGTGTGGAAGTCGTCCTTCATCCAGCTTTTTGGGAATACCAGGTTTTTATGTTAGGGGAAGTATTCTACTTAATTATTTATGGGGAGGCACTAGCTCCAATACTGTTTTCCATCGCAAACTGCCTTTCTGTTGAAACCGACTCTAGGAAACATGGTGAAATATCAGAGAATTTGTTTCTAGATGTACCAAAGCTCTTTATAGTAGATGAAAGAATGCCTCTCCACATTCTCCATTCTGTGATCTAAATCTGCATGGATGTCCTGCTAAATTAGTTTGTTTGGAACACATGTGTCTTGTTTTATGGGAACTACACTACTTACCTATCTATGAGGAGTCACTTGCTCCAAGATGGTTTTCCAGACAAACTGCCTTTCCCGTGGAACCAACTGTAGAAAAGATGCTGAGAAATAAGTGTAAGTATTTCTAGATGTAATCATGCCCTTTATGCTAGATGAAAGAAAGCCTCTCCATTTGCTCCATACTGGGATCTGAATGTGTGTGGAAGCCGCCCTTCAACTAGCTTGTTGGAAACAGAGGTGTTCTGTGTTAGGGGAACTAAGCTACTTACATTTCTATTGGGAGACACTCGCTCCAACTCGGTTTTGAATTGCAAACTGCCTTTCCCTTGAGACTGGCTGTGAGAAACATGCTGAGAATTCAGAGTAAGTGTTCGCAGATATACCGATGACCTTTATGCTAGATGAAAGAATGCTTCTCCACAGCTCCATTCTGGGATATGAATATTTGTGGAAGCCTTCCTTCAAATATTTTGTTGGGAACACAGTGTTTTGAAGTTTGCCAAACTACGCTACTTACAAATGTATGGCGTGGCAATCACTCCAACTCGGTTTTGAAGTGCAAACTGCCTTTCCTTTAAAACTGGTTCTAGGAAACAGGCTGAGAATTCAGAGTGTTTATAGCTGTACAGATGCCCTTTGTGCTAGATGAAAGAATGCCAGTCCACGAGTTCCATATTTGGTTCAGAATATGTGTGCAAGCCATCCTTCACATAGTTTGTTCTTAACACATAACTTCTGTGTTAAAGTAACTACATTACATTAATACATATGGGGGTGCAGGAGCTCCAACTATGTTTTCCAGCACAAACTGCTGTTCCATTGAACCCGGCTCTAGGAAACTTGCTGAGAAATCTGAGTATTTGTGTTAGGTGTACCCAAGCCCTTTGTGCAAGATGAATGAACTCATCTCCACAAGTTCTATTCTGGGATCCAAATGTGGGTGTAAGGCCTCCTTCACCTAGCTTGTTATGAAGACAGAGTTCCTGCGTTGTGGGAACTACTCTACTTACAAACCTATATAGAGGCACTTGCTCCAACTCCGTTTTCCAGGCAAACTGCCTTTCCCTTGAAACCTGTTCTAGGAAACATGCTGAGAAATCAAAGTGTATCTAGATGTATACATTCCCTTTCTTCTAGATGAATTAACACCTCACCACATGTTCCATTCTGGAATATGAATGTCTGTGGAAGCCGTCCATCAACTCTCTGGCTGGGAACACAGAGATTCTGAGTTAGGGGAACTACACAAGTTATATACGTATGGGGAGGCAATAGCTCCAACTCGGTTTTCCAGGGAAAAGAGCCTTTCCCTTGAAACCGGCTCCAGAAAACATGCTGAGAATTCAGAGTAAGTGTTTCTAAATGTACACATGCCTTTCGGCTAGATGAATGAACGCTTCTCCACATGTTCCATTCTGGGAACCGAATGTTGGGAAGACTTCCTTAATCTAGCTTGGTGGAAACCATTGTTACTGTATTAAGGGAACAATGTTACTTAGAGACCAATTGGGAGGCACTCACTCCTACACAGTTTTCCGGATCAAAATTCCTTTCCCTTGAAACCAGCTCAAGGAAACTTGCTGGGAAATCAGAGTAATGGTTTTTAAATCTAATCATGCCCTTTATGCTACATGAATGAACGCCTCTCCACATGTTCCTATCTGGGATCTGAGTGTGTGTGGAAGCTGTCCTTCACTTAGCTTGTTGGGAACACATATTTTCTGTGTTAGTGGAGTTTTACAACTTACAAGCATATGGGAAATCACACATTCCAACTTGCTTTTCCAGAGTAAACTGCCTTTCCCTTTAACCCGGCTCTGGGAAACATGCTGAGAAATCAGGGTAATTGTTTCTAGACGTACCCATGCCCTTTGAGCTAGACGAAAGAACTCTTCTCCACACGTTCCATTCTGGTATCTGAATATGTGTGGAAGATATCTTTAACCAAGTTTGATGGGAACACATTGTTTCTGTGTTGGAGGAACTCGCTACCTACAGATTGGTGGGAGGCACTCGCTCCAAAACTGTTTTCCTGCACAAACTACCTTTCTCTTGAAACAGGCCCTATGAAACATGCTAAGAATTCAGAGTCATTGTTTCTAAATGTACCAATCCTCTAAATGCTAGATGAACTTAATGCCTCTCTACATGTTTCATTTTGAGATCCAAATGTGTATGTCAGCTATTCTTCAACTAGTTTGTTGGGAACACAGAGTTTCTGTGTTAGGGGTATACTCTATTTACAAATCCATATGGAGGCACTCAGTCCAACTCGGTTTTCCAGTGCTATTTTCTTTCCCTTGAAACTGCTTCTAGGAAATATGTGGAGAATTAAGACTAACTGTATCTTTAGATACCTATGCCCTTTATGCTAGAAGAAAGAAAGAATCTCCACATGCTCCATTCTGGGATCCTAATGTGTGTGAAAGCCATCCTTCATCTAGCTTGCTTTGAACACAGGGATTCTGTGGCATGAGAACTACACTACTTACATATCCATGGGGAGGCACTTGCTTCTAATCAGTTTTCTGGAGCAAACTGCCTATCCTTTGAAACCTGCTGTAGGAAACATGCTGAGAAATCAGAGAATTTATTGCTAGATGTACCCATACTCTTTATGCTAAATGAAAGAACTCCTCTCCACATGCTTCATTGTGGGATCTGAATGTGTGTGGAAGTCGGCCTTAAACTAGCTTGTTTGGAACACAGGAATTCTGTGTTAGGGGAACTATGCAACTTACTTATCTTTCGGGAGGCAATTGCTCCAAATTGGATTTCCAGTGCAAAGTGACTTTCCCTTGAAACCAACTCTAGGAAACATGCTGAGAAAGCAGAGTAAGTGTTCATATAAGACATCCTTCCCCTAGCTAGTGGGTAACACAGGGTTTTGAGGTTAGCAGAACAATTCTACTTACATATCTTTGGGGAAGCCGTGTCTCCAGCTCGGTTTTCCAGCACAAACTGCCTGTGCCTTGAAACCGCCTCTAGGAAACATGCTGAGAAAACAGAGTAAGTGTTTCTAGATGTACCCATGCCCTTTATGTTAGGTGAAAGAACTCCTCCCTACATGCTCCACTCTGGGATCCGAATGTGTCTGGAAGTCTTCCTTCAAATAGCTTGTTGGGAAAACAGGTGTTCTGTGTTAGAGGAACTATGCAACTGACCTATCTGGAGGCACTCGCTCCAAATCTGTTTTTCAGTGCGAACTGCCTTTCTCTTAAAATTGGCTCTAGGAAACTTGCTGAGTTATCAGGTAAGTGTTTCTAGATGTACCTATGCCCTTTATGCTAGATGAAAGAGTGCCTCTCCACTTGCTCCATATAGGGATCCGAACGTGTGTGGAAGCCGTCCTTCAAATAATTTGTTGGGAGAAGATGGTTTCTGGGTTAGCCAAAGTAATCTACATACGTATCTATGGGGTGGCAGCGGCTCCAAGTCTGTTTAACAGTTCAAACTGCCTTTACCTTGAATCCGGATCTAGGAAACATGTTAAGAAAAGAGAGTAAGTTTTTGTTGATGTAACCTTACCTTTTACGCTAAATGAAAGAACTCCTCTCCACATGCTCCATTCTGGGATGTGAATGTGTGGATGGTGTCCTTCACCTAGCTTTAATGAATCACAGTGTTTCTGTGTTAGGAGAACTACACTACTTACATATCTATGAGGAGGCAATCGCTCCAACTCTGTTTTCCAGCAAAAACTCCTTTCCTTTGATATCAGATATAGCAAACATTCTGAGAAATCAGAGTAAGTGTTTTTTAGATGTACCAATGCCGATTCTGCTAGAAGAAAGAATGCATCTCCAAATGCTCCATTCTGGGATCCGAATGTGTGTGAAGCCGTCCTTCAACTAGCTTGTTGATAACACATTGTTACTCTGTTAGAGGAACAACACTACTTACATATCTATTGGTAGTCACAGGTTCCAACTCGGTTTTCCAGTGCAAACAGACTTTCCCTTTAAACCGGCTCTAGGCAACATGCTTAGAAATCTGAGTAAGTGTTTCGAGATGTAAAATTTCCATTTCTGGTAAATGAAAGAATGCCTTTCCACATACTCCATTCTGGGATGTGAATGTGTGTGAAAGCCATCCTTTACTGAGCTTGATGGGAACACTGGATTTCTGTGTTAAGGGAATTATGCTACCTACATATCTAAGGGGAGACACTCGCTCTAACACAATTTTTACAGGGCAAAGCTCCTTGCCCTTGAAACCAGCTCTAGGAAACATGCAGAGAAATCAGAATAATTGTTTCTAGATGTACCAATGCAGGGACAGGGATCTTCCTCAGTCTTCCCTGAGCCCACCTGTGGAGCACCGACCCAGGCGGAGAGCACAGCAGCAGAAAGCAGCAAAGCGACAGGCACCAGGAGAAGGAGGGTGGCCCCTGATTTTAGGCAGGAACGCAGCCCCTTACCACAGTGCTGGGAGGGGCAGTGACCCACCCTTCTACCTGGCCAGTCTGCAAAATCTGACTGTGGCATCGGGAGGGGCAGTGACATGCCCGCCCATAGCAAAGGAGAGCTGCACCTGACTCAGTGTTGGGAGGAGGCACAATCTGCTTGCAGACAGGCACTGGGAGCAGCACAGACAAGGGTGCCAATGGAGGGCCTCTGGAAACAGCAAGCTGAGCTTCCAAAACAGGATAAAGACAGAAAGATCTCACATCAAAAGCACACAGCCTACAAGAGAACACTGAGCCCCTCCTTTTTTGTTTTTTAAAATCTGTTTTTACCTGTTCTATTTTCTATCACCCTTTTAATTTTTACTTCTTAATTCATTTTTATTTCTCTTGGCTTTGGTGTCCTGTTATTGATTACACACAGGTTTCAGATACATCTTTTCCACTTTTCTCCTTTTTTAAAGGTTTTTAAATGACATCTCAACCCGATTGCTATTCTGCTTCAACTTCCTGTTCTATCATTCATTATACACTCTTTTCAAACCTTTTTTTTCATTCTTTTAAAATTCTTTCTCTCTTTTTTTTCTAAGTCTTATTCCTACATAGGCATTAGATAGATAAACTCCTTAAGGACCACAATAGATAACTGATACTCCATAAAACACAGTGCCAGAGAGGCATGAGCATGATGAAGAAGCAGAGAAAGCATCCCCAATTAAAAGACCAAGAGAAATACCCTGAAAGAAAATCAATGAAATAGACATTGATAGACTAATAGATCAACATTTCAAAAAAGGAGTGATCAAAATATTGAGGGAACTAAAAGAGATAGTGTTTAGAGAAATAAAATATGCCAAAAATGTAATTGAAGCTATAAAGAAGAGCCAAGTAGAATTGATAAACTCATTGACTTAGATGAGGAGTGATCTAATGGCTGAGCAAACCAGACTAGAAAATGCAGAAGAACAAATTAGTGACCTAGAAGACAGGACAATAGAAAGCACCCAATGAGAAGAGCTACAAGATAAACAAATTAAAATAAGTGAAAATGACATAAGGGACCTATGGGATAATATAAATCATCCCAATCTTCCCATAATAGGGGTCCCAGAAGGGGGAGAAAGATCAAAGGGGATTGAAAAGGTTTTTGAAGAAATCATGACTGAAAACTTCCCAAACGTAAAGAAGGAATCAGATATCCAAGTATAGGAAGCGCAGAGGGTCCCAAACAGGAAGAACCCAAAAAGACCCACACCAACACATATCATAATCATGATGGCCAGAGTCAAGGATAAAGTAATGATCCTAAAGTCAGCAAGAGAAAAGCAAAGAGGGAGTTACAAGGGAACCACCATAAGACTTTCAGCTGATTTCTCTACACAAACACTACAGGCCAGAAGGGAGTGGCAAAATATATTCAAAGCCCTGAATGAAAAAAAGATGCAGCCTAGTATACTTTATCCAGCAAGGCTATCCTTTAGGATAGAAGGAGAGACAAAGAATTTCACAGACAAGAAAAAACTACAGAGATTATCAACACTAAGCCCATGCTAAAAGAAATATTGAAAGTTCTACTCTAAATAGAAAAGAAGCAGGATTCTACATAAATGAGAAACTCACAACTGGAAAGGTGATAACTCATGAATTACAAATAAAATAAACACAAAATTATAAAAGAAGGCATATAAATAATTGAGAGTGGGAGAGGGAGTCAGGAAAATATAGAATATTTTTAATTCCTTGTTCTCAGTAGAATGAGTTTGAGATCATGTTACTATCAGTTTAATAAAAACAGTTATAGTAATGGGTAAATAGACTTAAAAAAAAGGGTAACCACGAGCCAAAAACTTACAAGGGAGTCACTAAAACTAAATAAAATTCATGATAATACAAAGGAAAATTACCAAACCACAAAAGGAAGAAGAAAGGAACAAAGAGGAAATAACAAATCAACTGCAAAGATAAGTTCAAAATGGCAATAAACACTCATCTGTCATTAATTACTGTAAATGTTAATGGACTAATGCTCCAGTCTAAAGACACTGAGTGGCAGACTGGATAATAAAGCAGGAACCTTCAATATACTGCATACAAGAGACCCACTTCAGGGAGAAGGACACATATACATTGAGAGTGAAAGGATGGAAAAGGATAATCCATGCAAATGGAAAAGCCAAAAAAGCAGGTGTTGCAGTACTGATTTCAGACAAAATAGACATTAAAACAAAGGCCATAAAGAAGGACGTTTTATAATGATTAAAGGAGTGATACAAGATGAGGATATTACACACATTAATATATATGCACCCAATATAGGAGCACCTAAGTACATAAAACCATTACTAACAGAGATAAAGGGGGATATTGATGGGAATACAATCATAGTTGGAGATTTTAACACCGCATTAACATCACTAGACAGATCTTCCCGAGGGAAATTAAATAATGCAACAGAGAAATTAAATAATACAATAGAAAAATTATATTTGGTGGATATTTTCAGAGAATTACACTCCCCAAAAATAGGATATACATTCTTTTCAAGTGCACATGGAACATTTTCCAGGATTGATCATGTACTTGGGCACAAAAGAAACCTCAACAATTTTAAGAAGATAGTAATTATCTCAAGCATCTTTACTGACAACAATGCCATGAAACTAGAAATCAACAACAGAGAAACAAAGAAGAAGAAAAGGAAAGCTTGGAGATTAAAAAAATGTTATTAAAAAAACAATGGGTCAATGAGGAAGTGAAAGCTGAAATTAAAAAATACCTTTAGACAAATGACAATGAA
Organism: Camelus bactrianus; assembly: GCF_048773025.1. Classification (NCBI taxonomy): domain Eukaryota; kingdom Metazoa; phylum Chordata; class Mammalia; order Artiodactyla; family Camelidae; genus Camelus; species Camelus bactrianus. Next base: position 84,134,552 of record NC_133546.1, on the reverse strand, counting down.
AGCATAACCACACAAAATTTATGGGACACAGCAAAGGCAGTGCTAAGAGGGAAGTTTATAGCGATACAGCCCTTCCTCTAAAAAGAAGAAAAACCTCAAATAAACAATTTAACCCACCAGCTGAATGAACTAGAAAAAGAAGACCAAAAAACCCCAAAAGGCAGCAGAAGGAAGGAAATTATAAAGATTAGGGAGGAAATAAAGAAAATAGAGATTAACAAGACCATAGGTAAAATCAAACAAACCAAAATCTGGTTTTTTGAAAAAGTAAATAAAATCGACAAACCTCTGGCCAAATTCACAAAGAAGAAAAAAGAGAGAGCACAAATTAGCAAAAAAAGAAAAGAAATGGAGAAATTGCAACAAATAAAATAGAAATACAGAATATCATTTGAGAATATTATGAAAAACTATATGTAACCAAACTGGATAACCTAGAGGAGATGGACAAGTTTCTGCAAACATGCTGTCCACCAAGACTGAATCAATAAACACTGACCACTTGAACAAACCAATCACTAGTAATGAAACCAAATTTGCAATAAGAAACCTCCCTATAAATAAAAATCCAGGACCGGATGGCTTCAATGGGGAATTGTACAAAGCATGCAAAGAAGAACCGATACCAGTCCTTCTCAAACTCTTCCTTGAAGATTGAAAAGTAAGGAATGCTCCCAAACTCATTCTATAAAGCCACCATCATCCTGATACCACAACCAGGCTAAAACACTACCAAAAAAGAAAATTATAGGCCAATATCACTGATGAACATAGATGCCAAAATCCTCATCAAAATATTAGCAAATAGAATCTAACAACACATAAAAAAGATTATACTTCATGACCAAGTGGCGTTCATCCCAGGGACACAAGGGTGGTTCAACAAATGCAAATCAATCAATGTAATACATCACATCAACAAGAGAAAAGACAAAAACCACATGATCATCTCAATAGATGCAGAAAAATTATTTGATAAAATTCAACACCCATTAATGATAAAAACTGTCACCAAATTATGTATAGAAGGAACATATCTCAACATATAAAAGCTATATATGACAAACCTACAGCCACAATAGTACTCAATGATGAAAAACTCAAAAGCTTCCCACTAAAATCTGGGACAAGGATGCCCACTATTACCACTCCTATTCAACATAGTCTTGGAAGTCCTAGCCACAGCAATCAGACGAGAGAAATAAAAGGGATCCAAATTGGAAAAGAAGAGATAAAAGTGTCACTATATGCCAACAACAAGTTACTATATATAGAAAACCCTAAAAGGTCCACACAAAAACTACTAGAGCTGATCAAAGAATTCAGCAAGGTAGCAGGTTACAAGATTAACGTTCAAATATCTGTTGCATTTCTTTACACAGATTATGAATCAACAGAAATAGAAAGTAAGGAAACAATCCCCTTTAAAATAGCACCCAAACTAATAAAATAACAAGGAACAAATCTAACCAAGGAGGTTAACGAATTATACACAGAAAACTATGAACCAATGATGAAGGATGTTTCCATGTCTTGACTATTGTAGGTAATGCTGCTATGAACATTGGGGTGCAGGTGTCACCTACAGCCTAAATGTCCATTAACAAATAACTGGATAAAGAAGAAGTGGTACATATAAACAATGGAATACTACTCAGCAATAAAAGCTGACAACATAATGCCATTTGCAGCAACATGGATGTTCATGGAGAATGTCATTAAGTGAAGTAAGCCAGAAAGAGAAAGAAAAATACCATATGAGATTGCTTATCTGTGGAATCTAAAAAAACAAAACAAAACAAACAAAAAAAACCCAAAAAACAAAAAAACAAATCATAAATACAAACGGAAGTAGACTCATAGATATAGAATACAAACTTGTGGTTGTCAAGGGGGCAGGGGTTGGGAAGAGATAGACTGGGATTTCAGAGTTTTAGAATACATAAACAAGATTACACTGTACAGCACAGGGAAATATATACAAGATCTTATGGTATCTCACAGAGAAAAAAATGTGACAATCAATATATATATGTTCATGTATAACTGAAAAAATTGTGCTCTACACTGGAAATTGACACAACATTGTAAAATGATTATAAATCAATAAAAAATTTAAAAAAAAACATTGATGAAGGAAATTAAAGAAGACTTTAAAAATTGGAAAGATATCCCATGCTCTTGGATTGGAAGAAACAATATTGTTAAAATGGTCACACTGCAGAAGACAATTGACATATTTAATACAATCCCTATCAAATTACCCAGGACATATTTCACAGAACTAGAATAAATCATAATAAAATTTATATGGAACCATCAAAGACCTAGAATTACCAAAGCATTACTGAAGAGAAAGAAAGAGGCTGGAGGAATCATTCTCCAAGACTTCAGACAATACTATAGAGCTACAGTCATTAACACAGCATGGTATTGGTAAAAAAAACAGACATATAGACCAATGGAACAGAAAAGAGAGCCCAGAAATGAACCCACAAACTTTTGGTCAACTAATCTTTGATGAAGGAGGCAAGAATATACAATGGAATAAAGACAGACTCTTCAGCAAATGGTATTGGGAAAACTGGACAGCAGCATGTAAAACAATGAAGCTAGAACACTCCCTTACAACATACACAAAAATAAACTCAAAATGTATCAAAGACTTAAATATAAGACAAGATACAATAAGAGGGAAACATAGGCAAAACATTATCTGACATACATATCAAAACATTTCTCCTAGTAGAAATAAAAGCAAGAATAAATAAATGGGACCTAATGAAACTTACAAGCTTCTGCACAGCAAAAGAAACCATAAGTAAAATAAAAAGACAACCTACGGAATGGGAGAAAAAATGTTCAAATGAAATCGATAAAGGCTTGATCTCTAGAATATATAAGCAACACATATGACTCAATAAGAAAAAAATAAACGACACAATCCAAAAATGGGCAGAAGATCTAAACAAGCAATTCTCCAAGGAAGACATATAAATGATCAATAGACACATGAAAAAATGTTCAATATCACTAATTATCAGAAAAATGCAAATCAAAACTACAATGAGGTATCACCTCACACCAGTCAGAATGGCCATCGTTCAATAGTCCACAAATGACAAATGCTGGAGAGGCTGTGGAGAAAAGGGAACTCTCCTACACTGCTAGTGGGAATGCAGTTTGGTGCAGCCACTGTGGAAAACAGTATGGAGATACCTCAAAAGACTAGGAATAGACTTACCATATGATCCCGGAATCCCACTCCTGGGCATATATCCAGAAAGACCCCTACTTCAGGATGATACATGCACCCCAATGTTCATAGCAGCTTTACAATAGCCAAGACATGGTAACAGCCTAAATGTCCAACAGATGACTGGATAAAGAAGAAGTGGTATATTTATACAATGGAATAATATTCAGCCATAAAACCCAACAATATAATGCCATTTGCAGCAACATGGATGTTCCTGGAGAATGTCATTCTAAGTGAAGTAAGCCAGAAAGAGAGAAAAAATGCCATAAGAGATCACTCATATGTGGAATCAAAAAAAAAAAAGCATAAATACAAAACAGAAACTGACTCATAGACATAGAATACAAACTTGTGGCTGCCAAGGGGACGGGGGGTGGGAAGAGATAGATCGGGATTTCAAAATTGTAGAATAGTTAAACAAGATTATACTGTATAGCACAGGGAAATATATACAAGATCTTATGGTAGCTCACAGAGAGAAAAATGTGAAATATATGTTCATGTATAACTGAAAAATTGTGCTCTAAATAGGAAATTGACACAACATTGTAAAATGACTATAAATCAATAAAAATTTTAAAAAATAAATCTCGGAACTGAATGTGTGTGGAAGCCATCCATCACCTACATTTTTGCGAACACTGAGTTTCATTGATTTGGACACAGTCATACCTATGTATATATATGGGGAGGCACTCTCTCCAACTCGATTTTCCATCACAAACGGTCTTTACCTTGAAACTGGCTCTAGGAAACGTGGTGAGAACTCAGGGTAAGTGATTTTATATTTACCCTTGCCCATTACGCTAGCTGAATGTATGCTTCTCCACATGTTCCATTCTGGGATCCAGGCCCTAACCTTGAACTCTGACCCTCACCATGAACACTTCTCCTATCCCTAAACCCTGGCACTGAACCTGCCCCAGCCCCAGCCCCAACCCTAAACTTGCCCCAACCCCAACCAGAAACTTGTCCCTGACCCCTAACCTGAACACGAGCCTCACTCTCATCCTGATCCTCACCCTCATCCTCTCCCTCAACCTCACCCTCTCCCTCATACTAAACACGAACATGTACCCTATCACCTGAGCCCGCATCCTACTTACCCGTGCCCTAAATTGTACCCTAACCCCTAGCCCTATACCCAGCACTACCCATGAAATTTACCCTGACACTGACCCTAGCCCTGACTCTGCACAAGCCCTAACCCTGGCCCTGGCTCTAGTCCTAACCCTAGTCCTAACACTAGCCCAATCCATAACCATGACCCAGAAGCCCTGACCCCATCTGCTGACCCTGACCATAAACCCTGTACCTAAACATGACCCTGAGTGACATTGACCCTGAAACTGTCCCTGAAACTTGTCCCCACACCAAAAACACTGACCTCAACACTGACCACTGACTCCTATCCAGACCCTAATGCTGACCCCTGAACTTGACCCTGACCCAGACTCTGACCCAGAACCAGATGCTGAACAGGACCTTACCTTAAGCCTACCGTTAACACTAACCCTAACCTTACCTTAACCCTACCCTAACCCTAACCCTAAACCCTAACCTGAAACCAAGCCTTTACCCTAACCCTAGCCATAGACAGAGCCCTAGCCCTAACCCTGACCCTGAACCAAAATACTGACCCTGAAGCTGAACCCTGAACCTAAGCCTGAATGCTGACCATAAGCCTGAACCCTGACCCTAACCTTAACCCTAACCTGATTCCAACCCCAGCCCCAACACCGAATCGAACCCCAACCCAAGCCTGAACCCAAACCCGAACACTAAAACCCTGACTCTGACCCTAGACCCTAAACCCTAGACCCTGACCTAGACCATGACCCAGACCTTGACCTTTGCCCTGACCCTAGGCCATAATGCCTAACCCAGCTCTTACCCATAGACCCAACCACAGCCCATAAACATGACATAAACATCCAATACTTCCCCAGGCCCCTGTTCCCTAGCACTGACCCCTAACACACTTCACCTAACCCTTACCACTGACTATTTTACTTTCACCCTGTCTCTACCCCTCATCCCTTAATCCTATTTTCTTGGAATAACCTAAGACTATCTTGATGGAATAAAATCCCACAGAAACATCACAAAAACAATCAACTTGCCTATTAAATTTGATTCCTCCACTTACCTAAAGTACTACTTACCTTAATTTAACCACACAATAAAAAGATTATGCACCTTAAGCAAATGTCTCCACAGAAGATTTTATACTTTTTTAACATTTTAAACCAAACAATGCCTTAAATTTTAACATAAAACTAAATGGTTTAATAAACAACAATATTACAGCAGGAGAAATTACATAATCTGATTCAATTGATCACAAGAAACTTTAAAAAAAACTCCACTCTTACTTCATGGAATAAACACTCTTGAAAATAGGGGTAGAAACAAATTATCTTAGTATGATACACAGCATTATAAGAAACAGTAAATAAATATCTGGAATAAAGCCCAGAGGTTTCCTTTCAACACTTTTATTCACTATTTTCCTGGAACTTCCACAAAAAGCCAGGGTGAAAGAAAGTAAGAGTATCAACAAATAAAATTGTTACACTAAAAACAAATCTATTCACCAATCAGATGACATCATCATATATATATGTAAGTCTTGAAATCATGAACAATTCACTGAGTAGCTTAACTTTTAAGCTGTAAGCGACTCAAATACTTCAGCAAGTAGACAATACAAATTGTCAATGTATCAGAATTTCTTTCTTGTACACACGAACAATGAATAATATCAAGAATAATTTAACAGAATTTTATTTTACATAATATCAATATTACTAGAATACTTAAGAATCAATTTTATCAAGGTGTAAGTCTAGTAAATTGAAATGGAAAAGACATTACCAAAAGAAATAAAATAAAACCTTATAAAAAGAAGACATCCCATGTTGATAACAAAACTAAACATGGAAGGAGTGCCCAAAGCGATCTAGAGAGAAATAGACTGAAGCCAGTTTACTAAAAGATTTATCTGCTGACTGAAACTTCCTGTAGTGGAAGCCCACCAATCTACTAATTATTTTCCTTAATTAAAGTGTTTGATTGGCTTCAATTGATGTAGTACAAACTCTTGTAATCCATATTTTCAGAAAGGAAATTGTACTTCCTTAAACATTTGAAAACTGTTGGTGTGTATAACCTGAATCCATACTTAAGCACTGATACAGTTGATATTAAGGGCAGTAATCCTGTGACTGTTAGGATTAGTAATAATCAGAGTGTTGTTTTCTATGTTTAAAATCTCTTTTTTTTCATAATTTATTGTTAAAAATATAGGTAGTGCTATGGAGGATTTTAGCCAGAAGTACAAATATATGTTGAAAAATGCTGCAAAGAATATTAATGTTTGTAGATTGATATTAATGAATTTTGTTATATCTTGAGTTATTACTCATTTGAGGAAAAACCCTTATACTGGTGGCAGACCACCTTAGACAATATGATGATGGGGATAAAAATTATGATCAGAAGAGTTTTATTTTATGTGTGTGATAATGATACTGTTGCAGTCCATGCACAGGGCATAAATAGTAAGTTGACAGTGTTTTTTATACAAATTAGTGCATTTAGGGTTGTCATGATTGGATTACACATTGTAATAGCTTTTATTCATCTTATATGGACAGTTGATGAGCAGGCTATAAATTTTGTAGTGAGTTTTGTTAGTCTGTCTCAGCTTCTGATGATACTTCATAATACAGCTTTGAAGAATATTATGTTTAGTGGGCAGTGAGATTTGGTGTAACACATAGGGGTGTACATCTGTCACATTAATAAGATTGGCTCTATTGTATGATGTATGCCCTGTATAAATTCAATCACTCAGAAAAGAAATGGGGGAAGTTCAATTTTATGTCTAGGGCTATTGTTAAAATGGTGGATGCTCTTAGATTAAAGAATTTTGTACTTGTTCATTGACTGGAGTATACTAGATTAATAATAATATCCAATATAAATAGTATTGATGTGGTGTTTATTGTTAGAAAATACTTGTTGGTTGCTTCTATAACTTGTGCATTTAATTTTCTTTTAGAATGGAAATACTAGTACCATGTGAGCTTTTTATTAAAATAATGATTCCTGAGATAATGGTCAGCAGAGTGACAGTAAAAATAGGGTTTACTAGTATACTAAAGATATAAAACAATACTCTTAGGGTATGTACCTGATAGTTTATTTAACAGAATATATTCACCATAGAATGTGGCATAATGTGGTAGCATGAACATTTTAAAATTCTTAGGGGTAGGATCAATTCCTATGATTCTAGGAACTGATTAAACCTCTTTTATTTACTATTTTAAAAGAGCTCTTTTGGGGGAGGATATAGCTCAGTGGTAGAGTGTATGCTTAGATGATGATGATGATGATAATAATAATAATTAATAATAATAATAATAATATATTAAATATTTTAAATAACAATAATAATAATAATAATAATAAATTTAAACATGCATAAATAAACCTACTTACTTCCCCCATAAAAGCAAAGCAAAACCAACAAACAAAAATTCTTTGGTCAGACATACTTCTTATGTTTGTAGTGGGATGCCTGATGCACTGACAGGTACTGAAACATATACATAGAGCTAGTCTTTGTGTTAATTTTTTTCATAAATACAGGATGTATAAAAAAGAAATCTAAAAAGAGAACATAAATCCAAAACAGAAATAGATTCATAGACATAGAATACAAACTTGTGGTTACCAAGGGGGAGAGGGGTGGGAAGGGATAAACTGGGAGTTCAAAATTTGTAGATACTGACAGGCATATGCAGAATAGATAAACAAGATTGTACTGTATAGCACAGGGAAATATATACAAGATCTTGTGGTAGCTCACAGGGAAAATAATGTAACAATGTATATATATATATATATATGTTCATGTATAACTGAAAAATTATGCTCTACACTGGAATTAGACACAACATTGGAAAATGACTATAACTCAATAAAAATGTTAAAAAGTAAGAGATGTATAAGATGATCATCTAAAAATTGTGTGTAGGATATTCAAATTCATAGAAAGGATATTGTTAGGATGCATGTTTGAATAATAACATGGGCTGTATGTAATTTGGCTGTATATAATTCTGTTATCCAGGGATTTTGAAATGCCCTTAAAAACAGAATAATTTTGAAACCATTTATTATAGTGATACTGACATATTCATCTATAAAGATCAGAGAAAATAGACCTGCTACATATTCTACATGGAAGGTATATACAAGTTTTGATTCTCCTGTTAAATCAAAATGGGGTTCTGTTGATTTCTTCTACAGTAGAGGTAAATATAAAAAAATATGGCTAGGGGTTGGGAGGGGAAAATTAATCATATGTATTCTTGTTTAATAAATGAGAGTATAAATGATCCATTTATCAGTGGGGATAATAAACCAATAATTGCTAGTTTACATTATTTGAGATTGTGCTCTTGCCCATAAAGCTCTGATTAGTGTGTATTTTTAATATTATACTCATCCAGATCAGAGCATGGAATAAGAAGCTAGGCTTCATACAGCCAGTATAAGAAGTGTGCCTAAGTTTACATCAGTGGATAGTGGATAAGTTATGTTAAGAGGAACTGCAAATGTGAAAGCCATGGTTAAAGCCAGCATTGGTGCAATAATATACATAAATTGATGATATTTGGGCCTCTCTAAATTTCCAGAACCTAGGAATTCCCTTTAATTAATGTGAAAAGTGACACAGTGAGCAAACCTGTAATACTTAGTAAAAGAATGTAGATTGTAAATCTGTTCTTAGGAAGAGGACTTAACCTTAAGGAAATAAAGATTTATGTTTGAAGAAATTGTGTTCTGCTACTGTAGCAAACCATGTTCTACACTAGGGTATATATAAATTATTAAAATTTTACTGTATCACCAATTAATTTGATGGTGCTTTTATAAAGTGACCCTTAATTCTTTTGTCCTCTCATACTGGGACAAGTTTATAATAGATACAAACTTACTGGGATCATTCCAGTCTGAACTCATATCTCACAGAACTTTAATCATTAAATGAAACATTTTCAGCAGTTACAACACTGGGATCTTCTGATCCAATTCTGAGGGTATAAAACCTATTGCTGAAATGAATTCTAAATTTGAATTGAGCTATTATTCTTAGAGTACTTTATTATGTTTATCAATGTATTGGATGAATACATGCTACAGAATTTTGAAAAGCTGGTCTAAATTTTAATCACTTGAAGCTGGTTATATTCATTGGGGCCACCACAACCATAATTATTAACCCATTAAAAGCTATGCTATCCCTTAAGATTCAGTTATTTATTTTATAGATTAAACACATAAAGCACCAAAGGAACTTCTCATTTTATATGGCTCCCACCTCTTATTGGGAAGGTCAATTTCCCTGATGAAAAGAGATAGTAAAAACCTTGTGCCATTCCCCTAGCTGCTTATTTAGAAAACAAGTTATTATGCTACATTTTCAGTGTCAGGAAACCATGGCCATTAAATATGTCCTTTGTTAGGCAGTGCCTCTATGATGAGAAGTGCTAGATGTAACCTTCCTGGTAAACATGCAGGACATGTGATTACAAAGTTCCTTTTCCTTTTAGAAAGTCATTCCTTAAATGCAAACCTATGTTGGACTAACAGTTTTTTATAATTAAGTATTGGTTAGGGTTTATTTTACTGTTAACCATCAGTAAGTGATTCATCCTGATATAAGCTTATGCAAGGATAAATATTTCTTGCTACCAATATGAATAGTATTGCTTTTACTAAAAGATTAGTCCAGTATTAAATTATGAGGTTTATTATTTTGCTATTGATATTGAGATGAATGTGTTCTTAACCTTGAATACTTTCTTAATTGGTGGCTGCTTTTAAGCAAACTACAGCATTGTTTATGCTTATTCTCTAGAGAAGCTTATATCCTGCATCTACAAACCTGTACCTTTTAAAATTACATTAAATTATATTAACAGTTTTGTTTTTAATTAATAATTAAAATTGAACTAAAATTCTTTTATGAACAACCTGCTATCATCAGACTTGTTGGGCTTATTACCTCTACTCATAAATCTTCTATTATACCATATAGATGAATTTGTTCCAGTAAACTGTTCATAAATACATCATCTGGTTTCAAGGTATTTAACTTATTTCATCTTTCCCTAATGGTACTTTATACTACTAGATTTAATTTTCTATCTTCAATATATTAAGTGTTAAACAAATCTCTAATTTACTTATGATAGTTGAATATGGTAGGAAGCCGGGGCTGGCTTTAGTTCAAATTTTTCATGAAGTAAGGAATCTACTGGGTGTAAACCAGGTGCTTTTCTTTCAACTACACTTTAATGCATCAAAGCACACTCTATGGTGTGCTCACCTTGTCATGAATCACCTCCTCATTAATGACTTGTACTTGCTAATGTGCTATAAAAAGTTATCACTATTTGAGTAGGGTGATGGGATGAGTGTGCCTGCTTCGTGTCCTGATTGTATTTGTCACACTTCTTAATTTACAACTATGTTCTCCTTTGGCATTTCTTAACAATTTTGTATATATTATTTGTACTCAAGTTGGCCCTTGACTTGCCATCCAATAGTTTAAACTTAGACCTGACATTTTTATATCTGATCATTATGATTATGACTACTCCTTTTGCGGGTATACTGAAGATGCTGTTACAGAGACAAACCACCAAAAAAAAAAAAAAACCTGATAAAATAAATGAGTTTAGAAAAGTTGTATGATAAAATATCAATACAGAAAAATCAATTGTTAAAATATACACAATATCACTAATTATCAGAGAAATGCAAACCAAAACTACAATGAGGTATCACCTCACACCAGTCAGAATGGCCATCATCCAAAAATCCACAAATGACAAATGCTGGAGACGCTGTGGAGAAATGGAACTCTCCTACACTGTTGGTGGGAATGCAGTTTGGTGCAGCCACTGTGGAAAACAGTATGGAGATTCCTCAAAAGACTAGGAATATACTTATCATATGACCCAGGAATCCCACTCCTGGGCCTCTGTCCAGATGGAACCCTACTTCAAAAAGACACTTGTGTCCCAATGTTTATAGCAGCAATATTTACAGTAGCCAAGACATGGAAACAGCCTAAATGTCCATCAACAGATTACTGGATAAATAAGAAGTGGTATAATTATACAATTGAATAATATTCAGCCATATAAATCGACAACATAACGTCATTTGCACAACATGGATGCTCCTGGAGAATGTCATTCTAAGTGGAGTAAACCAGAAGGAGAAAGAAAAATACCATATGAGATCACTTATATGTGGAACCTAAAACAAACAAACAAACAGCATAAATACAAATCAGAAATAGACACATAGACATAGAATACAATCTTGTGGTTGCCAAGGGGGCAGATGGTGGGAAGGGATAGACTGGGATTTCAAAATTGTAGAATAGATAAACAAGATTATACAGTATAGCACAGGGAAATAAATACAAGAACTTATGGTAGCTCACAGAGAGAAAAATTTGACAATGAGTATATATATATATATATACACATGAACATATATATATATATATATATATGTTCATGTGTAACTGAAAAATTGTGCTCTTCACTGGAATTTGACACATTGTAAAATGATTATAAAGCAAAAAAAATGTTTAAAAAAAGAAAAATGAGTTGACTTTCTATATGCTAATAAGTTCCAGAAAGATAAATTACTAAAACAAACTTATTTCACAATTGTACCAAAAAATAACCAAAATGTCTAGAAATAAATTATAAAGGATGTGAAAGCCCTGCACATGGAAACTTATAAAACAGTGATAAAGAAATTGATACAGGACACACATCCACAAAATTTGTGCTCATACATTAGAAGAACATTGGTATAACATTCATCAAGCCAAAGCAGTGTACACATTAATTGCAAACTCTATCAAATTCAAATAGCTTTTTTTTCATGGACACAAAAACCAAGAAATCCTAGCATTTGTGTAGAACAAAGAACCTGGAATAACCTAAATGATCCTAAGAAAGGAGAAAACTGCTAGAGGCATCTTTCTCACTGACTTCACAGAACATGATGAAGCTACAGTCACATAAGCAGTGTGGTACTGGCACAAAAACAGGCACATGAACCAGAGTGATAGAATAGAGAGCACAGGAATAAACCCAGTTTATGTTGTCAGTTAATTCACAACAAAAGAGCTAAGGACACATAATGGGGAAAGACATTATCCTCAATAAATGGTGCCAAGAACACTGGAAACCATATCCCCCCAAAATGACACAAGACACTGTCAACATCACACACAAAATTAAGAGTAAACTCCACAAGTTTCCATATAAAGCCCCTTCTCTGCTGGATCCTCTGAAAATGGAAACCCTTGGCTGTAACCACATGGAGAAAGCTTCTGCCCACTTTTTCCACATCTTTTACTCTCATGATGTTGCCTCCTGTTGGTTCCTGAAGAAGTCTGGTTCCTGCCTGTGTGTACTTACCTGAGCATTGTCCTGAAGTTGAAACCACAACGGGTCCTGAAGAGGCCCAGCCTCCACTAGCTCCACAAGGAGCCAAGCCCCTAAGTGAGAAACGTGCACCTCAAGGGTCAGAGAGTGTGCATGGAGCCACCTTCTGACCAGCTGGGAACTGCAGGTGCAACCACTCAGTGTTTACCAAGTGTACTCTAAATTGTCCATACAATTATAAAAATGCATATCTATAAATATTCTAAAGGAAAACATGTAAGAAAATCTACATAACCTTGTCTAAGTGATGAACTTTTAAAAAAAAAACCCAAATCTATCCACAAAAGAAAAATTTGTATCATGGAATTTAAAAAAAATAAAAATTTAAACATTGTTTATGATCTAATTCAGAAAACCTAAACACAAACCACACACTGAGAAAAATAAATCTACACAACACATAACTGATTAAGGATTTGGACACAATTACATCAAAAATTTTATAACAAACAACCCAAATAAAAACTGGCAAAGATCTTAACAAACACCTTTCCAAAGAAAATCATATACCATTAAGGAATTACAAACTAAAATGATGATATAGAAATGCACACTTATTAGAACCACTAAACTCCAAAGAAATGATATTACCTGTGATTTATAGAGAATGAAGAAAAACAGGAACTCTCCCTCACTGCTGGAGGAATCCATGTGTGGCTACTTTGAAAGACAGTTTGGCAGTTTTTTCCAAAGCTAGTCAAAGTTCACCTGAGGACCCAACAGTGTGTCTCTAGTATTTAGACAACTGCTTTGAAAGTGTCCAAACAAAACCTAGCCTGCAATTTTGCACAACAACTCTACTCATAATGCCTAAAATCTTTAAAATATGAGGATATACTTCCATGCATGAATACATAAGATAATTAGGGTATACCCATCTGAAGGATGGCAAATTACACTCTAACATAGATCTCTTTAGCTTGAAGATTACAATGGACAGATTTCTTAAAAAAGAACCATGAGGTTCTCTGAAACCCAAGTCAATTTTGCCTTTTTGAGGCAATTTTATATTTATAATGGAAATCTCCATTTGAAAGGTTGTGTCCCCCTCTGTGCCAGGAATAGGAAAATGACTAAATCTCAAACAACAACAACAACAAAACACTGTTATTAATGGAGAAGGCTAAGATTTAAATCTGTACAATGAACATACCCTTCCTTTCTTTTGGTTTTAGATGAAGATGGTATTTCAAGTGATGGGCCATTTCAGGGAATTACTCAATTTTCTTGGTATCTCCCATGCTTAAAGGAGGTACGCATGTTACTAAGTTTGTTTATACAATTATCTATAGACAGCTAATACCACAAAAGTGTGTACTTAAAATGATTTAAATGTTATGATTTAAAATGATTTAAGTGTCATATTATGTATTTTTAATCACAATAAAAATAATCAGGAATGTAGTACTGATACAATGCATGATAGTAATACACACTAAAAAGATCCCTAGTGAAAAAAGCCATAAAGAAAAGTTCTCCCAGATTGAGTGATTATCATGTATGTTTTAAACCCATCAAGGTTATAAAAAGGAGAGAATCTCAGTAACAATTCTAGAAAAAGAAAAAAAAAGAAAACAAGCAGTTAGACCTACTGGTGAAAGTTGAAGTGAGCCTACAGATTAAATAATAATGTGGAAAGCATATCACTTCCTCATTTGTACATTATATGGTGGTTCTTCAGGAGAGTGTCCCTGCTTTGGGGAAAGCAGACTACAGTATTTGGTGCAAAGTGCCAACTATGAGGACTTTTTATCATTACAAAAATTATTGGAAAGTCCAATATTTTCAAAGCAACCATATCAATACCATGGCAGAAAAGTGGATAAGACAGATATCAAACGTTGATATAGAGGCCAATACTTATCCAGACCAAGGTCATCTAAAGTTGTGATGATAATTGCCCTTGTAGAAATCCACTTGCTATTAAGAGGTACTGTGGGAGGAGTATACAAGTAGCCATCAAGGTTAAACAGTATCTAAACATCCTTATTGTCTTGCATCAGAGGTGCAGATGTACTGCCATTCTGTCTAAGCATCATCCATGTGAGTTCCTGCCTGGGTCCCCAAGCCATGCATCCACATGACTATGCAAGTAACTGTCTCACTCCCAACAACATAGCACTGCCATTAGCTCCTAGACCAGACAAAGAGAAAAAGAACTCGATGGGATATAGTCAGTGGTAGTGGTTTGGAAGAGGCTGGTTTGGCCGTGTGGCATCTTCCTAGGTTTGCAGGCCTCTGTGAGTGAGTGAGGAAGCCTGATATCTGGGTACATGTCAAGATGACCTCAGCTGGGCTGAGAGGGTGGGGCATTGGTGAAGGTTATAACAGACTTTTCAGGGGTACTTCTGCCTACACTTGTGCAACATGGTCTGTTCATCCCCAGCACAGATTAGAGAACAACACAGTTCCCACAGGTGCTGCACAAGGCCAAACCTAAGGTGTAATGGCTTACTGACTCTGCCATCGTGTGGTAACTCAAAACCATCATCCATCCAGTAATGTGTGAATTTTCCTGAGAAAAGTGCTTTACAGAATTCAATATAAATTCAATGTAGTTTTTATAGAAATTCAATTATAGTGAAGTAGAAATCCACATATACAAATATATCCCATGCATGCAATAATAATTTTGCCATCATATGTTTCCTAACATAAACAGCTATAATGTAGTTTCTTTAAAGGTTAATTGAAATGAAGAGAGAAGTAGTAAGATCTTAAGCTCCTATAGAGAGACAATTTCACAGCAACAGATATTTGGATGTATGTGGCTTATTTGGGAAGTGATGACAGGAATCCAGAGAAGTATAGATAGCAAAAAGGGACAGTAAGACAGGGAAAATGGAAAAGTCAAGAAAGGCGAGTTATGGGACTGGTTCCCCTTCTGGGAAATGAGGTCAATCCCAAAATGGATATTCTGAAGAACTACATAGAATGCACTTCAGAAGTATCCCTTTGAAGGGCAATGTGGAGATTTATCCAACAACTCACATTTCCCATTGATTGAGAGTTTTTGTAGATGTCTTTAACACCCCTAAACTTTCAGGCTGTGCTTGTGCAAAATGAGCTGCCTTTCACAGTTTAAAGAAAATCCTGAGACAGAATAGATGAAAGGCACTCGAGGCAGGACATAGACGTAAGCTTACTGGTACCAGTAATGCTCTGCTACAGTACATTTGAGAAAAGAGGCAAGAGGATGAGCAATGAGAATTGGAAATAACTGAAGCCTAAGAATTGCAAAATAGAGTGACCAAATCTGAATAATACTTTCAGACAAAGCCTTGTACTGAAAACAATTTAAGCTTCTGGATTAAGGAAATGTATCTTTTCAAAAGCAATAAAAATATTAAACTAGTACTGAATGACATCATTAGGACAAATTTCAAGGGAAAGTGGGAACTCAGTGAGGTAAGTGGAGCATGGAAGCTGTTGTCAAACAAAGGAATGTGCCATCAATTTTGAAGGTGTGAGATAAGCAGCCAGAGTTCAAAAGTCAGAGCTCACCCAAAGAGTCTATGGGGATGCAATGTACTAAATGACCATAGTGAATAATACTGTATTATATATTTGAAAGTTGCTAAGAGAGTAGATATTAAACATTCTCATCATAGGAAAAAATATATATAGCTATTTGTGGCAATGGATGTTAACTAGACTTATTGTGATCATTTGTATCAAATACATAAATATGATATATATATATATACTATATCTATTTCAAATCCATGATTTTGTGTACCTGAAAGTAATATATGCCAGTTATATCTCAATTTAAAAATAATGTAAAAATGCATGTACTAAAATATCAAAGGAGAAAAGAAGAAAAATAAAGGTAAAGGACTCAGGTTTTAATAACATGATATTAACCAATTATGAGAAATAAAAGCAATATAAAATGGGATGTATAATTCTACATTCTTGCCTCTCAAGAACACTGAAGTTTAATGCAATGACAACAGTTCCATTCAACACAAAAGGTGATGAAGCTTCAATGGCAAAGTGTCTTTATTAATGAAGAAATATGTTTTGCTTGAACATTAAAAATTCCAAGCTTGAAATTCCCATAGTAGAGCCCTAGTAAAGAATTCTTGCTGCATTTTGAAGGGCTTAAACTTTCACTTCAAAAAATAACTTCAGATCAGATTACTCCCTAAACTATATGAGGCAAATGAATAACTGTGCATTGTTTGTTTTTTTCAGCTTAAAGGGAATAGAAGCTATCTCATCTCTCCTGAAAATTATCCACTATTTCACACATCATAGAGTCGTTAATTAGAATTCCAGCATTATTTGATAATAAAACTAGAATGGGTTTTATTATACATAAAACTATATGTTATATTAGAAAATATAATAACAGTATAATATATATTAATCACTTATTGTATTCCTGGAACTGTGCTAAACTTGCTCAATGTTAATATATTAAATGTGATCACTGTACACCTTGTGTGATTCTCAATGTGATTGTGCTATTTGTCAATTCATTGACTTCCCAACTCCAAGTCTACCCTTTATTCTCTATTCTGAAAAAATAGAGCTTAACTCCTCAAGTATTTTTCCTTGGCAAAATGGCAAAGTTCAGCTTTGTCAGTAGAAGGTGTTAGGAGGACAGACACGGTCTAATGGGAGACCTCCTTTAAATATTGAAAGACTAAACTAGTTATTCTTAACATTTTCTGTACATAAACATCAACAGGGATGGTCTTAAAAATGCTCACACTTGACCTTTGGACCATCACCAGAGTGTCTGATTTAACAGAGCTGGACTTGGAGCTAAGCATGAGTGTTTTTTTAAGGCCTCCTTCCCAAGTGATTTTAATTGCAAGCCAAGGATGGAAACAACTGGAGTACACCTACAAAGAAAGTGTGAACTTGAAGGGAATCTGCCTTCCCTCACTCAGAATGCATTATATTCAATGTTGATTTGATACAGTATGGAAAGGAGAGAGAAGAGAAGCAAAAAAAAAAAAAAAGATTCATGGCTATCATATTTATTTGCAGCCAGGGGTTTGTTTAAAAGTGTATGTTTTGTTATTATTCAAATATGGTGAGACCAACAGATAAGGAGATGATTGTCATGGAAAAGATGGTTTGTTATTCACAGCTCCCAAGAGGAGAGGGCATGCCATGACAATGTGGGGCAACACAAGAAAGTACCAGGGTCAGTAAGGAGCAGAGTGAGCAAGGTGAAACCTGGGCAAGAGCTTTATTGTGGCTGCTGCTGGAAGGGGAAAGGGAAGGGGTGAAGCAAAGTAGTCAGGTTAAGATTGGTTAGTTTGAATAATTTCAGCAGGCTGTATGGTATGGGGGTGTCCATAGTTGACTGATATCTGATCCTCAGGTGATTAGAGCAGTTGGATAGTGGCCCAGAGGGTGAAGGCTGATAGAGGAAGTGGCTGGAATATAGCCTATTGATTGGTTGGTTTTTTACAAAAGACACACTTGCAAGGGAGTCCTTTACTATTTCAAAGAATAGGCTAACCCCAGATTGATCAGTCTCTTCAGGGACTGCAAAGTCCCAAGATGCCAAACCATTAAATACAGAAGCTAGTAAATATAGTTACTACAGGGTTGCATCTCTTGGATGGTCCAGGAACTCAAGCCAAAATTTTGGTTTAGGATGACTCTGGACTGGTAATATCCACAGGCACCTTAAAGAATTAAATATGAATCCTTCACAATGGAAGATAATTTTACCCTATTCATCTTACAATTCCAACAAGAAATTTTAAAAGAAATTAAATAGCAATAACAATTTAAAAATTGCCAAGCTCAAAAGGAAACAATGAGCAAACACCCTTCCAAAAAAAAAAAAGAATAAAGTGACTAACAAAATTTAAATGTTGAAAATTATTGAATACAGATTACAAACTCATAAGCTTTCTCTGTTTAAACAAATAAAAGACAAACTTTAAAATATTTGCAAGTAATAGAAAATTATATAGTGACAGCAAATTTCAAAAGGAATGGAAAAGTCTTTAAATGAAAAATGGAATAGCTGAAATTAAAAACAAAATATATTATTAAAAGCAGATTAGAGACATCTGACAAGAGAACTGCTGTTCTGGGAGACAAATCAAAATACAGTATCCTGAGTGCAGCACAGAAGAGGAAGTAGGAGGAGAAGGAGAAGAAGATATGGAAGAGAACTGAGGCATCTTAGAGGATAAGGCAAGAAAATCTAAACTATATGAAATGGGTGTTCCAGAACCAAATTGAGATTAATGCAGATTCAGTTTTAAAGAACTATCAACAACCAGAAAGAAATTAACAAAATGGCAATAATTGCATACCTATCAATAATTACTCTAAATGTAGATGGACTAAAGTCTCCAAACAGAAGACATAGAGTGACTGAACATATGAAAAGCAAGATCGATGTATATGTTGCCTACAAAAGACTCACTTTGGATCAAGATACACACTAACTGAAAGTGAAGGAATGGCAAAATATATCCTATGCAAAGGGAGACAAAAAGAAAGTTGGGGTAGAAATACTTACATCAGACAAAATAGATTTAAAACAAAGACTGTAAAAAGATACAAAGAAGAGCATTACATAATGATAAAGGGATCAATTTAACAAGAGGATATAACAATTTTATGGGGGGAAGGTATAGTTCAAGTGGTAGAGTTCTTGCTTAGCATGCATGAGGTCCTGGGTTCAATCCCCAGTAGCTCCTCTAAAAATAGACAAACCTAATTACCCTGCCCCCAAAATTAAATAATTAAATCATACAATAATAAATAAAATATTTTTTAAAAGAGTACACAAGACTTGTAAATATCTATGCATCCAACATAGGATTACCTAAATACAAAAAGCAAATATTAACAGACACAAAGGGAGACAGTAAGATAATAATAGTAATGACAATAATACAATAATATTTGTGGACTTTAACACCTCACTTACATCAATGGCTAGATCACAGAAAAGCAGAAAGGAAACAATGACCTTAAACAATACTTCAGACCAGATGAACATAATAGATAAACACAGAACATTCCACCCAGAAGCAGCAGATACATATTCCTTTCAAATGCACATAAAGCATTATACAAGATAGATCACATGTGAGGCCACAAAACAAAACTCAATAAATTTAAGAAGAGTGAAATTATATTAAGCATCTTTTCTGACCAAAACGGTATAAAATTAGAAATCAATTATAATAAGAAAACTGGAAAAAAAAAAACCACAAACACATGGAGGCTAAAGATCAAGGTTCTAAAAAAGTAAATGAGTCAACAAAGAAATCAAAGAGGAAATTAAAAAATACCTTGAAACAAATTAAAATAGAAATAGAGCATTCCAAAATCTGTAGGACACAGCAAAAATCATTCTAAGACAAAAATGTATAGTTATAAAGGCCTATCTTGGGAAACAAGAAAGCAAATAAACAATCTAACTTTACACCAAAAGAAACTAAAGCAAACAAACAAATAAACAAAGAAAGCCCAAAGTGAGTAGAAGGAAGGAAATACTAGAACAGTATGAGGGGAGGAGGAGAGAGAGAGAAGGGACAGAAAGTTTATTAGAAAGAAATAATGGTTGAAAATCTCCCAAATTTATGGATGGAAATAAATATCCATATTCATACAGCATAATCCAAAGAGAATGGTTTTAAACTCGACACTGAGACACATTATAAGCAATTGTCAAATCAAAGATGAAGACAGACTTTACAAAGATTCATTAAAAAAAATAACTTGTCACATACAAGAGAACCCATAACTATGAGAGAATTTCCTTTTTTTAACGTTTTTATTAATTTATAATCACTTTAGAATGTTGTGTCAAATTCTAGTGTAGAGCATAATTTTTCAGTTATACATGAACATATATAAATTCATTGTCACATATATTTTACTGTGAGCTACCATAAGACCTTGTATTTCTTTCTCCATGCTATACAGTATAATCTTGTTTATCAGTTCTACAATTTTGAAATCCCAGTCTATCCCTTCCCACCCTCCATCCCCTTGGCAACAACAAGCTTGTATTCTATGTCTATAAGTCTATTTCTGTTTTGTATTTATGCTTTTTTTTTGTTTTGTTTTTAATTTTAGATTCCACATATGAGCGAACTCATATGGTATTTTTCTTTCTCTTTCTAGCTTAATTCACTTAGAATGACATTCTCCAGGAACATCCATGTTGCTGCAATGGCATTATGTTGTTGGTTTTTAAGGCTGAATAGTATTCAATTGTATAACTATACCACTTCTTCTTTATCCAGTCATCTGTTGATGGACATTTAGGCTGTTTCCATGTCTTGGCTATTGTAAATAGTGCTGCTATGAACATTGGGGTGAAGGTGTCATCCTGAAGTAAGGCTCCTTCTCTATATATGCCCAGGAGTGGGGTTCCTGGGTCATATATTAAGTCTGTTAATAGTCTTTTGAGAAATCTCCATACTGTTTTCCACAGTGGCTGCACCAAACTGCATTCCCACCAGCAGTGAAGGAGGGTTCCCTTTTCTCGACAGCCTCTCCAGCACTTGTCATTTGTGGATTTTTAAGTTATGGCCATTCTGACTGATGTGAGGTGAAACCTCATTGTAGTTTTGATTTGCATTTCTCTGATAATTAGTGATATTGAGCATTTTTTCATCTGCCTATTGATCATTTGTATGTCTTCCTTGGAGAATTGTTGTTTAGCTCTT
This sequence comes from Camelus bactrianus, assembly GCF_048773025.1. Lineage (NCBI taxonomy): Eukaryota > Metazoa > Chordata > Mammalia > Artiodactyla > Camelidae > Camelus > Camelus bactrianus. The sequence goes on along the minus strand of NC_133546.1, from coordinate 84,113,064 downwards.
CTGCCCATTTTTGGATTGGGTTTTTTCTTTTATTAAGTCATATGAGCTGCTTATATATTCTGGAGATCAAGCCTTTGTCAGTTTCATTTACAAACATTTTCTCCCATTCCATAGGTTGTCTTTTTGTTTTACTTATGGTTTCCTCTGCTGTGCAGAAGCTTGTAAGTTTCATTAGGTCCCATTTATTTATTCTTGCTTTTACTTCTATTGCTTGAGTAGACTATTCTAGGAGAACATTCTTCAGATGTATGTCAGATAATATTTTGCCTATATTTTCTTCCAGGAGGTTTATTGTATCTTGTCTTATGTTTAAGTCTTTGATCCATTTTGAGTTTATTTTTGTGTCTGGTGTAAGGGAGTGTTCTAGCTTCATTGCTTTACATGTTCTGTCCAGTTTCCTCCATACCATTTGCTGAAGAGACTGTCTTTATTCCATTGTATACTCTTGCCTCCTTTGTTGAAGATGAGTTGACCAAAAGTTTGTGGGTTCACTCATACCAGTCATTCTCAAACTCTTCCAGAAGACTGAACAGGAGGGAATACTCCCAAACTCATTCTATGAAGCCATCATCATCCTGATACCAAAACCAGGCAAAGACACTACCAAAAAAGAAAATTATATGCCAGTATCACTGATGAACATACATGCCAAAGTCCTCACCAAAATTTTAGCAAATAGAATCCAACAACACATAAAAAAGATTATACATCATGACCAAGTGGTGTTCATCCCAGGGACACAAGGATGGTTCAACATATGCAAATCAATCAATGTAATACATCACATCAACAAGAGAAAGGACAAAAACCACATGCTCATCTCAATAGATGTGGAAAAAGCATTTGATAAAATTCAACACCCATTTGTGATAAAAATTCTTACCAAAGTGGATATAGATGGAACATATCTCAACATAATAAAAGCTATATATGACAAACCTACAGCCAGCATAGTACTCAATGGTGAAAAACTCAGCAGCTTCCCACTAAAATCTGGGAGAAGACAAGGATGCCCAATATCACCACTCATATTCAACATCGTCTTGGAAGTCCTAGACACAGCAATCAAGCAAGAGAGAGAAAAGGGATCCAAATTGGAAGAGGAGAGGTAAAAGTGTCACTATATGCCAACGACATGTTACTATATATAGAAGACCCTAAAAGGTCCACACAAAAACTACTAGATCTGTTTAAAGAATTCAGCAAGGTAGCAGGTCACAAGGTTAATGTTCAAAAATCAGTTGCATTACTTTACACTAATGATGAATCAACAGAAAAAGAAAGTAAAGAAACAATCCCCTTTAAAATAGCACCCAAAATAATAAAATACCTAGGAATAAATCTAACCAAGGAGGTGAAAGAATTATACAGAAAACTATAAAACACTGCTGAAGGAAATTAAAGAAGACTTTAAAAAATGGAAAGATATCCCATGTTCTTGGATTGGAAGAATCAATATTGTTAAAATGGTCACACTACACAAGGCAGTGTACAGATATCAAGCAATCCCTTTCAAATTACCCAGGACATATTTCAGAGAACTAGAACAAATCATTATAAAATTATATGGAACCATCAAAGACCTAGAATTACCAAAGCATTACTGAAGAGAAAGAAAGAGCCTGGAGAAATAACTCTCCCAGACTTCAGACAATACTACAGAGCTACAGTCATCAAGACAGCATTGTATTGGTACAAAAACAGACATATGGACCAATGGAACAGGATAGTGAGCCCAGAAATGAGAGAATTTCTCAGCATAAATCTTATAGGCTAGAAAGGAGTAGAATGATATACTCAAAATGCTGATAGAAGAAAAACTGTAAAATAAGACTACTGTATCCCAAAAAATTGGTATTCAAAAGTGAAGGAGAGATAAAGACATTCTCAGACAAACAAAAGCTGAAGGAGTTCATCACCAAGAAATATTAAAGGGAGTTATTCAAGTTGAGAAGAAAAGACACTAAATAGCAACAGGAAAGTATACCAAAGTATAAAACTCACTGATAAATATAAATATATAAACAAATATGGAATATTTTACACTGTGATAGTAGTGTGTAAATCACAGCTTATTTTGATATAAGAGTTAAAAGACAAAAGTGTTAAAAATAAACATAAGTATAAAAAGTTATGAATGGATGCACAATATAAAAATATGTAAAATGTGACAACAAATATAAAGTTGGAGAAGTAAAAGAGTAGAGTATTTGTATGTGATTGAAGTCAAGTTATTGTCAGTTTAAAAAGAGACATAACTCTAAGATATTTTATGCAAGCCTCATGGTAACCACATGACATGAAAATACCAACAGAGAAGACAGAAGAAAAAGAGAAAACAATCAAAAAGTAACAAAAATCAACAAAACACAAAGGAAGACAGCAAGAAAGGAAAAGAGGAACAAAGATCTATAAGATAGACAAAGCTGTAAACAGTTAATATCCAGTAACAAATGAGTAGATTAAGAAAATGTGGTCTAATCATACAATGGAATATTACTCGGCTTTAAAAAGGTAAGGAATTCCCACCATTTAACACAACATGAATGAAAGCGGGAGACGTTATATAAGCGAATTAATTTTGTCACAGAGGACAAATACTGCATGATTCTACTTACATGAGGTGCCTAAATATTGTCAAAGTCATAGATGTAGTGAATAAAATGCTGGTTGCCAGGAGCTATGAAGAGGATGAAAGGGAGATTGGTTGCTCATTAGGTTGTCAGTTGCACAAGATGTGTATGTTCCAGAGAGCTGCAGTATGGTACTATGCCTACAGTTATCAATACTGCACTACACACTTAAAAACTTGTTAAGATATATAAAATAGATAAACAAGTTTATACTGTATAACACAGGAAACTATATTCAGTATCTTGTAGTAACATATAAAGAAAAAGATGAAAATGAATATATGTGTTTATGACTGAAACATTATTCTGTGTATCAGAAATGGATGCAACATTGTAAACTGACTAAACTTTAATAAAAATTAAATTAAAAAGTGTGTGTGTATGTGTATACATATTATATATATATAAATATATATAATATATATATATAGCAGTTTGGCCCACTAAAATGTTTTTGAAGCAACAGTACTGCAGAAATAATGAATAAATGCAACACCCAGATTTTTGTTTTCAAATTTTTGTTCACTTAAAAAAATGTAGCAAACAATGTTCCTTAGAGAAATCACAGATTGATTGCAGGTGTAGGGGAAAAACACAACATGTGGCTATGATATAGTTTGGTGCCAGAAAACAAAAGTACACTCAAAGATTAGTGAGGTCATATCAAATAGGTCATATCAAATATGCCAAAAGGACATATCATGGGCAAGTTTGGGATAATTTTAATATCCAAAAGACTCATGATTATAAGTGATTATATTCACATAACCTAAGCCGGTATCCAGATATAACTTCAGTAATAGGAAACATAGGGAAAGAAAAACAATATAAAAGACACCATGAGAAAATAAACAGGTGGGATATTCTATATGAAAACTAGTTTCTTTTAAAATTCAATGCTGTTTTTAAAATGAATAACACATTAAAAACACAAAATGATACTTCTAGGTTTATATAAACAGATATAACAAATAAATATAGGACATGATACTTGGTTTGACCCTGATTCAAAGATATAAATAAATGATACAGCTAAAAAGGTATGTTAGACGCAATTGGGGAAATTCAAATATTGGCTATTAGGTTATATTAGAGAATTATAAATTACCATTCTTTCCCAGTTACACTAATAACAAATGTTTATTTAGGAAAAGATACTTATTCTTGGGAGATGCATGCTGAAATACTTAGGGGTATTGTGAATTGTCATGAAACAAGTTTTAAATGGTTCATCGAAAAAAGTATGTAGAGAGAGAAAGTAAACGTGACAAAATATTAACAAATTTTAAATCTTAATGGAAGGTATATGGGTGTTCATTGCACTATCTTTTCCACTTTTCTGTATGTTTAAAATGTATCAATTTAATGTTTGGAGAGAGAAAAGAACTGTCCAAGTGTAGAAAGGCATTCTTGCAATGCTGTTAAAAATATTATAACTCAGGGTACAATCTAAACGCACTGCAAGCATAAATCACTTAAACACATTTAGTACAGTTGTTCCAGCCACAGAATGAATTCAGCCAATCAGTGAACAGTTACCACCCAGGCAAGTTCTTGGCATCAATACTACCCTAAGCCCTGAGGACAGAGTGATAAAGAAAATAGAGAAGGCTTCTTCTCTCAGGGGAGAGCCAAAAACAAGCCAACAAATAAATGAACAAATTCATTACCGATAGGACTGGTGCATGGCATGAAGGAAATAATAAATGACAGAGGAGTTTCCCTAGATTGAGGGAGAGGGAAGGTTACATTGGGGTGGCAGTATTGGAGCTGAGGCTTGAATGACAACAAGGAGCTGCCACGGGGGACACCTCTTAAATCTTCCCATCCTCACAAGTGATAGCAGAGTGTAAAGGCACTGATGTGAGCATGAGGACGGCTACACAGGTGAAAAAGATGAGCACGGCTGAGGAACATGTTTGCAATTAAGGTGCTGTGTGAGAAGAGGGGTCTAGAACTTCTTCTCTAATAGGATACAACTCTTCAAAGATACATGTACACACAGGATGATACAATGCAAAACACCAACAGCTTGTCACTGTGTTGACATCACAGGAGACCTTTCTCTTTCTCTCACTATTTGTTTTTCCCAAAGTACAAATGAACATGTGACTTTTATATAGATATAGATATAGATATAGACATAGATATAGATATAGATATTTTAAATGCTTAGCACCCTCCTGGAGGGAAATAAAAACAGCAGAAATAGCTCAGTAACTCCCTGGCACCCTGAATGAAGTTCAATCTGGACACTTGAGAAGGACCATTCTGATCCCACCTAGTCACAATCCAGGAGCTCTTTGCAGGGAACAGCTTCATATATTTGTGAAATGCTTTGCTTTCTTCCTTGACTCTAAACCTTGGGACTAGGACAGAAAATAGGGGAAACTTCTCATAAGCTACCAACAACAGAAGACTAGCTGAGCCTAAACAAACAAACAAACAAACAAAGCAATTAATTAATTTTTTAACATTTTTTATTGATTTATAATCATTTTACACTGTTGTGTCAAATTCCAGTGTTCAGCACAATTTTTCAGTCATACATGGACATACACACACTCATTGTCACATATTTTTCTCTGTGAGCTACCATAACATTTTGTGTATATTACCCTGTGCTATACAGTATAATCTTGTTTATCTATTGTACAATTTTGAAATCCCAGTCTATCCCTTCCCACCCTCGGCCTCCCTGGTTAATCTTTTTAAAGTGTGGCTATGACTGATTCAGCATCCTGGTTACTGCCAAGGAGGAAAGCAACCTACCAGTTGCTCGTTAGTGGGAGCCTGATGATTGGCTGCTCAGCCACAGATATCCACAAGAGAGCAGCAGAGGAGTTTGCTTGCTCAAACACAATCCCATATGCCCTATCCTCCAGGGCCTCCATTCTTCCCTCTTCACCCTCTCTTTTAGTTCCGCCCTCAAAATGATCTCCTGTTTTTCAGCTTACTGTGGAGAATAAATCTGTTGGATCTCCACCTTCTGGAGACAATGCTCAAACCACTCATGCCACCTACTCCCAACCGTAAACAAACTGAGAAAGTAGCATTTAAACGTTTGTCTTCAATTAAATTGCATGGCGAGTGATTTCCCCAAGTCCCAAAAGGAAAGAAGGAAACTATGCAAAAAGTCAAGAAGCCTTGGCTGCTTACTCTCTGAGATTCCCCAAACTTATATCAACTTATAAACTTTTTTGTGGTGATACTTTTCTTTGGTTTCAGAAAGCTAAATGGACCACTATCTTGGAAGACCTGGAGGGGTCTCAAATTACTGCTGAGTTCAGTCAGAAAGTAAGAGTTAGAGGAAAAGGGTTAGAAGCCATTCCAAGTTTTATCTTGTTAAAATCGTTTGGTCCTGTGTTCAAAATTGTAAACAACTGAAGGATGAAATGTGGCAAATTAACACCAGCAATTAGAAACTATTTGGAAAGAGCAGTCAAGGCTTGAACTGAATTACAAAAGTAGCCTTTGCTCTAGCCACAGCTTTCTGAATGATATAAGACTTGAGCTTTATGACAGAAAAAAGTCTACTGTTAAAATGCTGAGATGCCTGAATTTCAGACATCAGCTCAGCATTGTGAGGGTAACGTTTCTAAAAAATAGAAAATTCACTATCAAATCACATGGCTTTACAATTAAAACAATTGCAAAAATCTGAACAAAGACAGGACCCCAAAATATGGGCTTCCATTGAATAGAATACTTGCTGGCATTACAAAGAAAATTTCACTGGATTTTGGACTGTCTAGACTCCAAATAGAAAGAAAAGCCCCCAAAACATACAGGAGGAATACTAACTTAGCTCTGAGGAAGCAAGCATTCTTTGACCACAGTTCCCACTAAATTCACAGGGTGAGGTTACCCTTGTGAGTTGAAGGGCACCCTAACACATTTCTCTTTAATTCTGGAGTGACATATTTCACTTTTAACACTGCTTCCTTTTCTGGCACCTTCTTCAAAGTCACCAAACTGCCAGTGGTGGGTTTTGATAATTTCCCTCATAGTTTGCCTCCCAGCCCCTCAGTATATCTATAAGATCCCTTCTGTGTCAGCCCAATTTTCCTCTTAGACCAACTACTCCAATAACTTCATGGATTGGGGTATTATACTTCATTGTGATACTGCAGGACTCCTTTCACAGGTCTCCTATTCATTTCTTTCACTTTTGTTACCTCTAATGGCTTTACCTGACTTCCTTAAGCTTCTCTGTCCTCTTCAACCTAGTACCAATCTTACTGTGGACTGAAGTCAATTAGTGGACAGGAGTTCTCTTCTTTCTAGACAAGGAATTTAACTCAAATTGGGCATGTATGAGGTGGAGAACCCCATAATAGAATGCTATGGTAAATAGAATTAGTTCTGTCCATGCCCACACCCCCAAGATCCCCCAATATAATATAACACAAGAGAAACTTGATGGGTGCTAATAGTTCAAGAATTATTAGATAAGGTACTCCTGGTTCCTACTTGTATCCCATGCAACACTTTCATTCTGGCTGTTTAAAAGCCAAATGGAAAGGATACTGTCTATTCCAAGACTGGAGATGCTAACATGTTCCCCTTCAAATCTAATAGAACTCTATCCTGAGGTCTATTTAAATGTTCCCATAACTATATACTTCAACCCTCAATCCACCCTTATCAGAATTTCCCCTTCCCACTCTAGCCTTAAACTCTGTATAATCACTCAGCTTTAGGCTTCTTTTTCCCTTCTGTGGATTTTTGGAAATGTAGGGACCCTAAAAGCAACTACCACATGTGGAAAAGACTAATTGAAAACAGAGTGGATATTTTACCAACTCAAATGAATTTGAAAAATACCCAGATAGCTGCTTGGCGTCTTCCTAGTCCCCATTCCAAAATTGAATTTACAGTCTCCTTGACACTTATCCAGATGTCAGGCTTCCTCCCACACTCACAGAGGCCTGCAGACCTAGGCAGATGTCACACACCAAACCAGCCTCTTCCTCACTACCACTGAGTGTATTCCATCACGTTTTGTTTCTCTTTGGCTGATCTAGAAGTTACTGGCAGTGCTATGTTGTTGGGAGTGAGACAGTTACTGGCATAGATGTGTGGATGCATGGCTTGGGGACCAGGCAGGAACCCATGTGGATGATGCATAGACACATGGACAGTACACAGATTCCTTTTCTGCATCTCTGCTCCAAGACAATGAGGATAGTTAGACACTGTTTAACCCAAATGGCACTAGAAGCAGACACTCAGCCTGAGATTCTGGACTTGGACCATTTTACTTGGCTTGTAAGACAATGATACATATATGAGCTGATGATAACCCCTGGTATATCATAGCACCACATTTACTTAAACCAGGATGACTTCCCATTGTCCACCTTTGTAAACAATGTCTTGCTGGAACATAGTTATGCCCATTTGTTTACCTATTGCATGGATGCTTTCACTGAATAGTTGTGACAGAGACCCTATATCTCAAAAAGCCTAAAATATTTACTATCTGGCCTTTTATGAAGAAGTGACCATAGACACGGAGAATGCTGAGGAAGGTTGAGAAGAGGAGGAAGGAGAAGTACTCCTTATACCCTCACAGTCCGGCTTCCTTGGACATCTCCCTGCTGCACTTCTCATCTTTCCCTTATACGCTGCTCCATTTTCTTTCTCACAAATGTGTGCCCCCAGTCACTTTCTTATCTGACCAAATACATCCGTTTGGAACTGGTCCAATTGGCTAAATTCCTGTGGAAAGAGGGTATCTATGTTAGGAGAGGGTCCATGTGTTAGGGAAGTACAGGCATGCTGAGCAAAATGCCAATAGTGAGCATCTCCAGATAATACAATGAAGGGTTGTTCATTTCCATCTTTAATCTTTATTTTCTAATTATGATAAAAGTTTTTCATTTAACTAAACATATATATTAAGGAACAGATGTAAAATGTTAAAAGCCCTTTACTAACAAAAATACCCAGGAATCCCCACCAAGAGGAAAATGCTTGAAATATACTTGTTGTATACAGCCTTGCTTACATTTGTGCCATGGATTTTCTATTTTTCTTGTTTGCTAAGGAAACTTAAGCAGCCTTTGGCAACTTTACACGGGGGGAGAGATGTATCAATAAGGGGGCTATGAAGGCCTTCCAATGCAGGGCAGCCCACAGAAAGCGGTGGCATGTGTTAAGATGTGACTATTAAATAGCGTTTTCTAATCTCCTCTCACCATGAACTACACACCCATATTCGAAATGTAATCAGTGGATCTAGCATGACTCTGCTAACTGAAAAAAAACATGAATTACTTTTGCTTTCAGCTTCAGTTTTATTACCATCATACTAGATGGACCAAGAAAAGATGAACCTCCTCGCTCTTTTTTAGCTTTCATGAAGGAGAGTCAGACTGGTAGGAGGAGCTAGTGAGCAAGGTGTGAGAGGCACTGAGAACCGTTCTTTTATCCCCAGTGTGTGGAGCAGGTATGTCCGTGTCTTTTACATGCAGTGCAAAATTGATGTCTTTTCTGTTTTTATTGAAATAGAGTCGATTTACAATGCTGTGTTAGTTTCTTGTGTTCAACACAGTGATTGATATATATATATTCTTTCTCATTATAGGTTATTACAAGATGCTGAATATAGTTCAATAGGACTTTGTTGCTTATCTATTCTGTATGTAGTAGTTAGCAAGATTGATTTCAGATTCAAAGTGACACCTGAGGAAGGGCAAGTGGCCTGCTGTCTGGCATGCAGGGGTCTGTGGCTGGCTTTAGTTCAAAGGAAGCTCAGCTTCTCTGTATGGACCAGTAGCAGCTGCAAAGTGACAGCCAGACACACTGTGTCCCCCTCGATGTTCTTCTCCTTGAGAGAGTCCTCCTGGGGGCCTGCCTGTCTTGCTCTGTCAAGCTCTATGGGCTGGCGTTAGAATTCAGAGAATAAGACAGTCCCTGGCAAGGAGGTTATAGGGAACTGTCATTTATAGAGATTGTTTCTTTTTAATGTTTCTATTAGTCAATTTAAGAAAGCTCACAGTGAGAGCTCTGTAAATCTCTATGTAGAGATAAATTTAGTCTCCTCACCCCTGATCTTTATTACTTAAACATTACGATCACATCAAAACTATCTTTTTCTGTCTCTCTGGCTCCCTCTTCCTCCCTCTTATTCTCTATCTTCCCCTGTCCCCCAACCCCCGCCCCCGCATTTATGGGTTTGTTTTTCATAAGAACATTGGAATCATTTGTAGCATGTTTTATACATACACAACCTAGGTTTAACAATCCCTCTGGGTGATTTTTTTTCTGTAGATCACATTTTGAAAACCAACCTGGAACAGGATTGAATAGCTGCAGTTTGTTAATTTGATGTTAAAAATTATGTTACTTATTCACAGCTAAGAAATCACAGGTCTGTTTCTTTAAAACATTTTTTATTGAGTTATAGTCATTTTACAATGTTGTGTCAAATTCCACTGTAAAGCACAATTTTTCAATTATATATGAACATACATACATTCATTGTCACACATTTCACTGTGAGGTAACACAAGATCTTGTATATATTTCCCTGTGCTATACAGTATAATCTTGTTTATCTATTCTGCATATGCCAGTCAGTATCTACAAGTTTTGAACTCCCAGTCTGTCCCTCCCCCCGCCCTGCCCCCTTGGCAACCACAAGTTTGTATTCTATGTCTATGAGTCAGTTTCTGTTTTGTATTTATATTCATTTTAAAAATTTTTGAGATTCCACATATGAGAGATCTCATATGGTAGTTTTCTTTCTCTTTCTGGCTTACTTCACTTAGAATGACATTCTCCAGGAGCATCCATATTGCTGCAAATGGCGTTATGTTGTCAGTTTTTATGGCTGAATAGTATTCCATTGTACAAATATACCACTTCTTCTTCATCAAGTCATCTGTTGATGGACATTTATGCTGTTGACTTCTCTTGGCTATTGTAAATAGTGCTGCTATGAACATTGGGGTGCAAGTGTCTTTTTGAAGTAGAGTTCCTTCTTGATATATGCCCAGGAGTGGGATCACTGGGTCATATGTTATGTCTATTCCTAGTCTTTTGAGGAATCTCCATACTGTTTTCCACTGTGGCTGCACCAAACTGCATTCCCACCAGCAGTGTAAGAGGGTTCCCTTTTCTCCACAGCCTCTCCATCATTTGTCATTTGTGGACATTTGAATGATGGCCATTCTGGCTTTTGTGAGGTGATACCTCACTGTAGTTTTGATTTGCATTTTTCTGATAATTAGTGATCTTGAGCATTTTTTCTTGTTCCTATTGATCATTTGTATGTCTTCCTTGGAGAATTGCTAGTTTAGATCTTCTGCCCATTTTTGAATTGGACTGTTGGTTTTTTCTTATTATGTAGTATGAGCTACTTATATATTCTGGAGATCAAGCCTTTGTTGGTTTCATCCTTTGCAAAAATTTTTTCCCATTCCTTATATTTTTGTTTTGTTTTACTTATGGTTTCCTTTGCTGTGCAGAATCTTGTAAGCTTAGTTAGGTCCTATTTGTTTATTCTTGCTTTTATTTATACTGCTTGTGTAGACTGCCCTAGGAGAACATTTTTGAGCTGTATGTCAGATAATGTTTTACCTATGTTTTCTTCTAGGAGGTTTATTGTATCTTGTGTTATGTTTAAACATTTGATCCATTTTGAGTTTATTTTTGTGTATGGTGTAAGGGAATGTTCTAGCTTCATTGATTTACATGCTGCTGTCCAGTTTTCCCAAAATCATTTGCTGAATAGACTATCTTTATTCCATTGTATATTCTTGCCTCCTTTGTCGAAGTTTAATTGACCAAAAGCTTGTGGGTTCATTTATGGGCTTTCTATTCTATTCCGCAGACCTGGTTTTTATAAAGTTGTTTCTCTCACATTTTCCTGCAGCTTCCTTTAAGTTTTCCATTTAAAGAAGGGGACTGGACAACTCTGGTCATTATAATGTAGCTGTTAGAGGATCCTGTTTTACCTTTGTATTCTTTTCTCCCACAATGAAGAATCAGAAAAAAGGAGATGGTACAGGAGCAGTGTTTGAATTTTCTTGCTGCTTTGCTCTGAAAAAAAAAAATTATAGACCTTGTTTCTTAGTAACCTGAAGTTTGCAGATTGTGTTCAAATATGTAACCCAATTTGTTTAGTGCAATTATTGTGGATAAATCTCCATCTAATTCAGTAAGCATGCACTGAAATCCCTTTTTGTGCTGCATTCTATGCTCATATATAAGCTTTTACTTATCTGATTTTATTATCAAAACATCCTCCAGACTGGACTTACCATTTTTTTCATATTACCCCTATAATTATTCTTAAAAACTTAGGTTTAGCTAAGTGAGGCTTCTTGTTTAAGGCCACACAAGTAGTAACTGATTAAGCTGGTATTTTTTAAAAATATTTTTGATAGTATTTGAGGCATCTTGAATACTTGACCTATAAATATGAACTGAATAGTTGAGACATTTGAATATAATATCATGTTTATATAGTCTGATTATGAAATATGCATAGATATTATAGGGAACTTTTATTATAATGCCAATCAGAAATATGCCAGAAGAACCATGGTATAATTGTGTTTTTACTACTTAATTTTTAAAATCAAATTTGCCTTGGAAAACAATTACAAGGGAATCTCATATCCTTTTCACCTAGATTTACCCACTGGTGGCATTTTCCTAGATTTGCTTCCTCTCTCTAAATATATGTATATGTCTCTCAATATAATATAAAACAATATTTGCATTTTCATTCTTATTTTCATTTATGGGATTAAGTTGCAAAAATCCTGACCCTTCTCAGCTAAGTACCTTGGCCTAAATCTCTCAAGATTCAGGACATCCTCCTGAAACAGAAGAAGAGTGGCAAGCGGGAGAAGGAGCAAGTGTGTGGGAACATTGATCTAAAGTGTGCAGTCTCCTTCTCAAAAAGGGGAGGCAGGAGTGTGGGAAAAGTCTTCAGTAGTTTACCTATGAGGATGATGTTACCTGTGCGTTTTTCCATACATAGACTTCATTATGTTCAGGTAGTTTATTTTTATTCTTAATTGTATTTTGTTTAGTTTTCACATATTTGTAGACTTTGCAGTTTTATTCCATCTATTAATTTCCAGTTTCATTTCATTGGGTTCAGAAAAGATACTTTGTATGAGTTTAACCTTTTAAAATTTGTTGACTTGTTTTGTGGCCTAAAATATGGTCTATCCTTGGAAATATTCCATGCCCATCTGGGAAAACGTGTTTTCTCTTGTTGTTGGATGAGAGTGTTCTGTATATGTCTGTTAGGTTCAATTAATTTATAGTGTTATTCAAGTACTCTGTTTTTCCTACCTATTATTGCAAGTAAGGTATTAAACTATTGTATTATTGTTAAGTGATCTGTTGCTCAATATTGTCAATGTTTATTTCACATATTTTGGAACTCTGAGGTTCAGGTATACATATGTAGAATTGTTTATCTTCTAGATAAACTTTACTCTTTTAACATAATATCCTTCTTTGTCTCTTTTAACAGTGCTTGAAATAACTTTTTTATCTCATATAGATATAACCACAACAGTACTCTTTTTGTTGTTATTTGAATAGAAAATCTTCCTGGGATGTACAGTAAGGTGGTAGTTGCTCAGGCTGACCTGTCTCCAACCTGTCTGGTGGCAAACCAGCACCCATTCACTCCTTCTAGTCTAGGCTTCTCCAGCCTTTCTATCTGTTTCAGTCTTTCTCCAAGTAGCCAAGGGGATTTGTCTCCTCTGTGCAGGACCTCAGGACTGGGATGCCAAGTCTGTGGCTTGACCTACTCACTCCTCAGGGTTAGGGTCTATTTGCACAGTCTTCCTTTTCCTCTTAGTCCTTCCCTAGGTGCACAGGTCCCAACCTGAAGTTTTTACTCCTCCCTAATTATGTGGTAATATCTCCTGAAATCTTGTTTGTATAGGAGTTCTGCCAGTTTTCAGTCACTTTTCTGTGAGAAGTTATTATCCCTCATCTTGACACCCCTCCTCTGGAAACAGTATTCTTCATTGGTAGGTTCCCCCCTACCCCATCACTCAGTTTTTAGCAATTTAAACATATCATTCCACTGCCTTCTGGCCTACAAATATTTTGTTGATAAATTGACTGACAATCTTATTGGATGTGATGAGTTACTGCTTTTTGTCGCTTTCAAGATTCTCTCTTTGTCTTTTGACAGTTTGATTATAATATGCCTCAGCATTGGTCTCTGATTATTTATCCTACTGGAGTTTGTTGAATATCTTGCATTTGTAGATTTATATATTGCATTGCATTGGGAAATTTTTAGCCATTATTTCCTCAAATAATCTCTCTGCCCTGCCTCTCCCTTCTGCTTTAGGGACTTTCATAATGTATATACCTGTCTATATGACAGTATTCCATAAGTTTGTTAGGCTGTATTCACTTTAAAAAAGTTATTTCTTCCTTCTGCTCCTGAGACTTGATAATTTCAAATGTCCTTTCTTCAAGTTTGCTGAGTCTTTTTGCCTGTGCAAGTCTAATCCCCTTTATATGTATTCAAATGCTCTTTCCCTGAGCTTTACCACCAAGGCTAATTCCCTGTAGAAAATGTGTAAATTGATTCATTGTATTTTCCAGCCTCAGAATTTCAGTTTGGTTCCCTTTTTAATTATTTTTATCTCCTTGTTCATTTTCTAATTTTGTTCATATATTGTTTTTCTGATTTTCTTTAGTTATTTTTCTGAGTTTTCCTTTAGCTTTTTAAGCATATTTTTAAAAAGTTATTTTAAAGTCTTTGCCTAAAACATCTAATGCACAAGTTTCCTCAGGGTTGTTTTGGTTTTTTTTTTTACCACTTTATATTCTTCCTTTGGAAGGGCCATATTTTCATTTATTTTGTATGCCTTGTGATTTTTGTTGTTGTTGTTGAAAAATTGGATATTTATTTATTTATTTATTTTAAATGAAGGTACTCAGTACCTAACCCAGGATTTTGGACATGTTATTTACATGCTTTACTACTGAGTTATTACCCTCCCACCCCCTGAAAATTGAGCATTTATGACTCAGTCACCTTTCCCATTCTTTGCATACTGGCCTTTTGACAAGGAAGTCTTTTCCTAAGCTGGCTCTTGATTTTGAAACTTGGGATTAAACTTAAGAGAAGTTCTAAAGTCTTTTTAGGCTTTTTTGAGCATGCATCTTCCCTGGGCCTGTGTTTTGCTTTTTCAGTTTTCCCATATATGTGCTCCTTTTAAGTATATTAATTTCCCAAAAGATGCCTCCTTTGAACTTTTGATTGTCTATTGTGTGTCTCCACCCTGAAAAGAAAAAGAAACATTCAGTTTCTCTTCTCAACTTTCTATTTTTTATACTTATTTCTGGTCACCATATATGTGAGCATTTTTTCACAATAAGCAATTCTGACCCTAACTTCCAAGAGTTAGTTTATACCCTACAGATTAAGGGCTCAGTCCCACAAGACTTCTCCTCAGTTCAGATGCAATTACAAATCCAGGTTGTCACCTGTGCTTCTGACTAACTGGCTGTACATTGGAGTTACCCATCTCTTCCCCAGGTTCAATGATTTGCTAGGATGGCTTAAGAACTCAGGAAGGATAGTTTGCTTACTAGATTACTGGTTTATTTTAAAAAAGGATACAGCCTATAAACAGCAAAATAGGAGACGCAAAGGGAAAGATATCAAGAAAAGCATGTGGAGCTTCCATGACCCCTTTGGATGTGCCACCTTCTAACAACATCCACATATTCATCAAGCCAGAAACTCTCTGAACCATTTCAGTTAGGTTTAATTTATTTTTTAATGGAGGACTTCTTAGATAGATATGGTTGAGTAAATTATTGGTCATTGGTGATTAACTCAACTTTCATCTCTTCTCTGCTCCCCAGTGGTTGGAGCATCAGGCTAAATGTTGCAACTTTCTAATAACATTGATTCCTCTAGCAAACAACTCCATTGTAGTGATCTAGGGGCTTTACAAAATCACCTCATTAACAAAAACTCAGTTGTTGTTGAAAGGTGCTTGTTATAAATAACAAAAGACTCTCCTTTCATCTTTATCAGTCTGGAGCTATTTTAGGAATTGAGGACAAAGACCAAAAGTTACAAGAAAAATAATTTCATCTCTCTCATCACATAGGGTTTTAAGAGCTATATACCAGGAATAAGGACAATGATCAAATTTGTGTTTCTTATTATACATCTCAATATCACACACCCATAATATCTTGTCATAGGTGTCTGCAGGTCTTTCTCCCTGCAGCTTTCCCAAGCAATGCCCACTGCTTCTCCCTGCCTAAGATCCAAATAAGGGAAAAGATAACAGTCCTTCAGGCAGCCCATGAGATGTCAGAATATTGTAAATGCAGTCTCCTCTGCTCTGTTTATTTTGAAAAAGGGAATTGGAAACTCAATTGATGCCTTAGATAGTCTATTTTATATATTCACTGGTAACCTCTTGCTCTAGGCATCTGTGGAGCTGTCTCTCCACATTTTTCCTTGAGAAATACCTGCTGCTTCTTTCCACCTGATATCCAAGTTTTACCACCACCTACCCCTCTGCCACCCTTCCCTGAGTTTCATGTGAAGTGAAACAGAGACCTGAAGAGGCAGCCCTGACAGTTTAGAACACTATAAAATTCCCTCTCTCTGAATCAGGGGAGGGAATTGGGAAATGATTTGCCACTTCCTTAAAGACCTTACCAAAATGGGGACCGAGGGCAACAGAAAAACCACAGAATTTCCTACCATTTTGAATGAGGCTGTTTCTTGATTTGGTATTTGGTTGGTTGCTTTGGACCTTTGACTGTTTTATGGAACTACTGTAAGGTTATTCTAGCTAGTATTTTGGTTGTTGTTTATATCTCCTTGGGGAAACAAGAGCTTAGAGTTTGCTAGTCTGTCATTTTGCTCAAGTATGTAGATTTTCAATCCTTTCTCAATGACATTCACTCAGCCTTTGTGAGAACCATTTACCTCATTTCCAAAGTAGTTATGTTAATTACTAACTTTCAGTCTCTTGTTAATATCAGTTTAGCTGGATATGTAAGTTATTATCAAAGGGCTTGGTATATTGTAGGCCTTCAGTGCATCATAACAATAACTTTAATTATATTATTATTTTGAAATAACAGTTTGGAGAGTGATATTATATTATTTCACTACCAATATCATGAGAGACTTGAGGGAATGATGGGGGAAAACCTCTGCATTATGCTAATTCTAGGTTACATTTTGTCTCATGGAAAGCACAGAACTCTTACTTAACTTATCCTAAGTTGATAGATGCTTTGTATAAGTCTGAGTTAGAGAATGACTTTATAATCTGATTTCCCCTAAGAAGCTCTTCTAGGTTGGCAGGTTGCCATGGCATCCAGACCCAAAAGGATGGGCACCATTTGTCTGCTGGAAAGTGTCAAGGTGCTTTCAGTGAACCAAAAATCTCTGCAGATTCTTGGTGAGATTTCTTTGCCAGTGCTGGTGGTGGCCATTGTAGGGCCGTATCATACAGGCAAATCCTACTTGATGAATCATCTTGCAGGTCAGAATCATGGTGAGTGTTGTACTGGGTCAAGGACCAATTGCTTGATTCTAGCTAATACCTCAGCTTCTTAATTTTTGTCCTGATCTTGTGTAGGGAGAACCAAACTTCTCTTAACAAATCAACTTTCCACTCCTTTTTCTCACTGCTAAACCACTGTCTTACTGTAATTCATTATCATATTGTATGTTTTATTCCTGTAAAGCAAAATTTCTCCTACCAATTCTCACAATCCTACCTTATTTTACATGCTTAAGCTCTGGACTCTTGCAATTGTGTCTACTCGCTCTTGAAACACATTTTGCTTTTTTATGGACTATACTCTTCAACAAATAAATGTGTTAAAATGTCTATAATCTTAAAAATATTTCCTGTATGTCATATATTACTGTGGCTAACACCTCTCCCCACTTTTGAAATATTTGTCTGACAAAAAATATAATCTTGATTTTTTTTTCCCACCTTTTTCTCTTCCCATGTCTGTCTTCAGTCCATTTCTCTCTGGCTTTGAACCTCACCGTTCTTTCAAGATACTCTTGTTATGGTTATCAGTGACTTCCATTTTGTCTGATTCATGGATTCCCCTTTGCCTCTATGTTGAGCCCTTGCTTGGTATCTTTATCACAATTAATGTTCCTTCCTCCTTGAAACAGATGACACACAAAGTAGGACATTCTTGAGGAAATGGAGAAAGCACCAACTCGTATGCTGGGATACTGACATTCCAATAGATCTGACTCTGTAGCCCCTTGGTTGTTTAGATTATCTGCTCTAACTGAATGCTGCTTTCTCCCCTCTCCTCACAGGCTTTCCTCTAGGCTCTACAGTGCAGTCTGAGACCAAGGGCATCTGGATGTGGTGTGTGCCTCACCCACGCAAGCCCAATCGTACTCTGGTGGTCCTTCTGCACAATTAGAGCCTGGGGGATGTGTGAATGGTAAAGCAGAAATTCACAATTAAATCCTTTTTATTCTGGATTTTCCCCTTATCTCTCCATGGTCCTAGAAATTTTACTGCTTTAATCTGTAAAATCTAGAAATCAATTATAGTAAATAAGGCAAACTATGTTTTGTTTGAATCTCACTTCTAGGTAAGTTATCATAGTGTCTTAGATAAATTCTTTTATTTCTTGGCACTGTGTGGATGACTTGATTACATTTAGTAAGTCATTATTGAATGGCTGAGTTCCAGGCCTTTGGACTTAGGATTGTAGATATCAGTGACCAAAGTAAATGTCCTGCCCTAAAAGAGTCTTTAGTTCAATTGACAAGACATTATCTGCAGTCAGATTTAATACCATGTAATTGGGAAAGAAGCAGGCTGGAGAGAAGAAGAAATTACGTTGCATTGCAATCCCCAATTTGTGGGAATTTCATGGGAGCTCCATGCCTGGATTGGCTTTTTTGAGTTATCCTGATTTTGGGACAGGGGTGCTGATACATTTTTGAAGAGCTGCTCCTGAAGCCTTTCTAATTAAGAGGGCTGACATCTGAAGACTGTCTTCCACCAGCACTCCCAACAGCTGGGGGAATAAGTCCTTCAGTTTTGAAAGGCAATCCAGGCAGCACCTTACTGGTTTTGAGAACTTACAGTTAAGCATAACTAAGAAAGAGAAGTATCAATCTGTGAGTGAGGAAAAATTTCTGATTCACCTTCTTAGCTACAAGGTGAAGAGTGTATTTGAGGGTTGGATTTAAGAGACGGGTTTACATTTTCTATGATGAAGTTCATCAACTACTCACAGAGTGTTCTGGAAATCTGTGAGACACCTCTGAATGTGCAAGTTCTATAAAAGTAAGTTTTTGTCCTACAAGAAACATTTTAAAATGGATTTTTGGTGTTTTAGCTTTCTGCTAATGGGTGAAATGAACTATCCCTCCTTTCCCTCTTTTGAGATTTATTTGGAAATAATACCTACATTTTTATAGCTCTGTCTTTTTTCTCAACAGGAGTTAGAAAGTCTGCTTATTTTTAAAGCCATATATCAAACAATGATATAATCTTGCTGTTGAAATAATTGTTTGTCATAACTGCTACTTCTTCTTATCCTAATTGATTATTTTTAAAAACTGGGTTTTGGGGAAAGAAAGTAATGAATAGACTCTTATCCCACCAAACTCCCATTTAGAATCTTCTCAACATAAACCACAGTTTTTGCATTTACACTGGGAGCAACTTTATATGCCATTTATAATAAAAAAAAAACTATTTCCAGTTTATGCCATCATTTAGACAATGCTATGATTTATACAACTTAGCCTGGGCTTTAGGGCCCTTGATTAGGCTGCATGAAACTCACCTTAACTTCTCCAGTTGCCCTCTTCCCTCAAATGACTCTGTTCTAACTACAAGACCCCTGTCTTCTCCCATCTCTAATTTTGTTTCTCTGGGTTTTCCTGTCTATGGGATCACCTTCATTTCTTCAGTTCCACATTTACCAGTTCTTTAATATTCAGCTCAAGACATTGAGGAAGCTTTCAGATCACATATTCTTTCTCCAAATTTCATAGCTCTGTTCTTCCTTGATAGACTTCTAAATTTTAGTTTAGTGTTATAGCTATAGGTTTCACTGCTTATATACATTACTGAGAGTAAGCCTTTTACAGATACTTCTATCTTTGTTGCACTTACTATTGTGGATGTTTGTCCACTGCTTTGAAATAATCATGTTGTAAGAAAATTTTCATTTTTAGCATTGCTTTTTTAAAATCTAAGAACAATGGGGGATATTTAGTAGCTTCCTGCAAGTATTTATTGATTGCATATAATTTAAATACCCAGTTATGTCAACTATGGTGTATTTTATATGGACTCTGATTAATAAATATATGCAGAATGAATAAGTGCCCACACTCATCACTGAATTCCTAATTACACAACAGGTACTGTATTAGTTTTTCTGTATATGTTATTTTACTTTATCCAATTGAGGAAAAATAAAGCACTGTGAAAACTAGAATCATTTTATATATGAAAAATTTGCAAACACAAGAAATGTCTCTGTAATTGTCAAAGTTGACATCTGCATTTACATCTGTCTTCAATTTCTTTGCATGGTGAGTATGTTAGCTGAAATAATAAATGAAACCATGATTGAAGAAGTGTACAGATGAATTTCTAATGTAGGGGTAAACTTCTAACTCTCTTGTTCTAATGTGCTTTCTAGGATGAGTCTAAGAAGGATTCATGGATCTTTGCCCTGGCCGTGGTTCTCTGCAGTAGCTTTGTCTAGAACAGCATGAGCACCATCAACCACCAGGCCCTGGAGTATCTGCAGTATCCTTCCAGGTCCTGAACCACCATGTTTCACTGAATTCATGGGAATGAGGATAGAGTCAATCTCTCCCTTCCTGTCATTTAGTTTCTTGGGTGGAGCAGAGGGGACCCATGGCAAAAGAGTGTGTTTATACTATTTTTATACTAGAGAAATGTGGGAATTGTTGGTAGTGAGTTTCTTTTCCCTAACCAAATGTTAGTTATGCGACAGAGCTTGCAAAACATCAGGGCAAAGTCCTCTCAAACACCTGATAGAGTAGAAGATTCCACAGAATTTGTGAATTTCTTTCCAGACTTTATCTGGACTGTATGGGATTTCACCATGGAGCTGCAGTTATGTGGTCAGCCTATCACAGAAGATGAGTACTTGGAGAATGCCCTGAAGCTGATTCCAGGTATCAGAGTATGGCCTGGGCAGTGTACGGTCCAATAGAGTGTGGGATCTACTAAACAATATCCCTCATCTCTGTGATTGCATTTGTATTTGAGACTAAATCAAAGTCTGTGGAAATGGTGGCTGGAAAGTGGGTTGCAAAGATCTAGGGGCTACAGTTGAAGTTTACTCAAGAAAAGTAAAGTGTAAAGTGAAATTACTCAAAACCAATTTGTTTTTTATACATCTTTAAATTTAGCATCCAGATTTACATGGGTGATGAAACATTCTAAAGACTGGACACTATGTTTCCTGTTCCATCAATTTTTCTCTGTTGAAGAAAACAACTAATCAGCTAATTGTTAGACATGAAACTGCAGTGAAAAGCTTATCTAATGAACAAAATATAGATTTCACATATTATTCTTTTCAAAGAGGGCTAGAAAACTTTCTAATCCTGTATAATTATATCATCTACAAAATGACTGTATGTTCTAAATAAACCTGAAGAAGTGACTGTCTTTACAATCTATGCCTTTTCAATAATACTGACAATTATTAGAATATTCATTTTACCTTCCACATCATAGCTTTCTCCTAATTCCCACATGTTTACCCATGAATTAATTACAAGGTAAAAAATTATTTTCATGGGTTACATTTCCAAGGATGTGTGTCTATTGAAACCTTGAGAGAAATATCAATCACAATTTAGTCATTCTTCCTTTCACGTTTCTATTTATGATTTCTCAAAACAGCTATTAAGAAATTGGCTGGCAGGAGAGGACCAAATATAAACATTTACCTCAAAGAGTTTATAGATTAGTGGTGATACCTTAAAATTATATTTCAGGTACATTTATACTTCAGAGGTGTTTACTAATAAATACATAACACTGCATCAATTATTTTTAGCATCAAAACAGTTTTTCTTAAATAATGAGGATGTCATTCCTAATATTCCAATTACTGTCCATGATCCCTTGTTTGTACCTCTCCTTTTTGGTTCCACAGCTTAATTCCTACATGAGGTTGAGTTGAGCAGAAAGTTTCATGTGACCTTTCATCCTTTTAGCTGCTAGTTAAGCAAACACATCATAGACAACCATTCTACTATGTGCATGTGTGGAGAGACCAGCCATAGGTTTCCTTTACTGGATCAGATGTCTCCCTAAATTTCTCTGCAGTTATATCATTGGTATAAGTCTGATGTGCAAAGAAGTATTGAATGTCTATGTTAAAAGAGTTCTATGTGTAGAAATGGCAAAGACACACAAATCCCTGCCATGAACACCTGTAACCCCCTCGCCTCAAGACTCTACACACTCTAATCCCTGTTTTTCTGTCCCTCAGGGAAGAATCCCAAAGCCCAAACATCCAATCTACCCAGAGACTGCATCAGGCATTTATTTCCAAGATGGAAGTGTTTTGTCTTTGACTGGCCAACATAGGAAAAAAAAATTCTAGCCAATATTGGGATGGTAACTGAAGACCAACTGGATCCTAAATTCCAGGAGCAAACAAAAAATTTCTGTTCTTACACCTTCATTGATGCAAGGACCAAGACCCTCACAGAAGGAATCATGGTCACTGGGAAAGGTGAGTCTCTTTTTCCCATTTCCATGGGGACTGCTATGTGTTGAATATTTTATATAATGTGCTTTCTAGTATTTTTGTTTGATTCTATAAAGGATTCTGATTTTACAGACTTTTATACTCCATGAAGAAATCTGTATACTTTATAATTATCTCACTTTGGGGGATTTACAAATTCCTTCCCCAAATTGCAACTTTTGTCAATGATATCGGTGACTCCCACTTATCTGAAAACATCCTCCACTTAGAATATAATCACTCTCTTGGTGTAAAAACAGAATACTGCATGTTTTCAAAGGAAGTCCTATACAATAAGTGTTCTTCACAAGGAGAATTCAAAAGATATTTTGATAATTTAGAGTGGTCCAAAAATAAATATTAGCCCATAAATCACTGAAAATCCATTCAAAGCCTCAGAATTAGGAATAAATTAAACATGGTACACTTTGCCTCATCTGTCTATCTATGTAATCTGTATTGCTTTCAATTTTTAAAATGAGAAACTGCATTTTCCAGGTAGCCCCTAGTATTTTAGATAGAAGTAGATATTAACTTTTTTAGTCCTGTGGCCTGGAAAACCATAAAAATGAAGAGTCAGTAGGAAAATGAAGGTGATAATAGTAGAAGGAGGTAGGGTTGCGTGTGTGTGTTTGTGTGTGTGCATGTGTATATGACCCTAGAAGCATAGTCTCAGAATCCTGGAGCCATTGACTGATAACTTGATATTTAGCCCCTAAATTTCCTGGCTTCTTCAGGGCTGAGGACTCTGGTTGTGACCTACCTGGATACTATCAATAGTGGAGCAGTACCTCGCTTGGAGAACGCGGTGACAACTCTGGCCCAGCTGGAGAACTCAGCTGCCATTCAGAAGGCAGACAACCACTACAGTGAGCAGATAGCCCAGCGAGTGAGCTTCCCCACAGACATGCTGCAGGAGCTGCTGGAGGTGCATGCTGCCTGTGAGAGGGAAGCCCCTGCAGTCTTCATGGAGCACTCCTTCAAGGAAGACAAGCAGGAGTTCCAGAGGAACCTTGTGGTAATCTGTCTTAGTATTTACTTTATGTCGCCTCCCCTTGAAGAATGAAGCCTAGAAGTGTTGTTACCGGTCCCATGGCTCATCTCTCACTCAAGGATAAAGTAGTCCATGTTCTCATGAGGGACAGAGTTTCAAAGGACTACATTTCCTTCTTTTTTGACTGCCAGAACTCAGGCAGTTTATCTGGAACTCCCTTTGACCTTCAATGAAAAATCAGTATAGATATCCTCTTGAAATAAATACTTCTGTGGATTCCAAGCCTGTCCAGAACACCCAAGACATTCTTTAGCTGGCTTCTTTTCTGTGAACACACTCCTATGGCTGGGAACCAAAATTTCTCTTTTCAGATCCACATCTCAGGCCACTTTCAGCTTAGGTTGCTCCTTGTTGTATCTATCATTGAAGACAGAATCACTGAATGTGGCAGCTTCAAAGAACCAGAGAGATTAGGTAATGCAATTCCAACAGCTCAGATGAAATACCCAAAGGAGGTTAGGGAACTTCCCCATGGTCTTCCAGAGTTTTCAGAGCTGTGAATAAATCAAATCTTGTGACTGCTGTTTTATTACATGTCCTCCAACAGAATACTTTTCTCATGAGGAACACAGTTAGACCAATTCTTCTACCAGATCCTTTGGAAATTTACTTCCTCTGTTCCTTGCTTCTGGTGACAGCCCTCTATCTTTCTTCCCTCTAGGAAATCATAAAGAATAAGAAAGATGGTTTCTTGATGCAGAATGAAGAGACATAAATCAAATATTGCCAGACTAAACTTGATCAGCTTTCAAAGGCACTAATAAAATTATCTCAGCAGGAACTTTCTCTGTTCCTGGAGGTATTGAACTCTACAGGAAAGTAAAGGAAAGTATTGAAAAGGAAAATTACCAAGTGCCCATGAAACAAGTGAAGGTGAGGAATAAGGGAAACATGGGGAACCTACAGAATACTCAAAGGGGTCTCCTGAAAATCTGAGAGTGCAGCTCCATGCATGCAAAAAGAGAGTGTATGGTGCCATTCAAACAGCTGTGGCTTTTAAGGTTCACTGCATGCTATTTATTTCTGAAGAGAGTACAAATGTCAACTCCCAACCATGAGTACAGATTTCTTAAATCCACAAGAGACAGAACAGAAATTATTCATTTTTTTTTTACTCAACAACATATTTGACGTGTTGAGCACTGATAATTTACAAGTCAGTCTTTGTACACAAGGATGATCACAAGTGAGACAGGAAGTCAACTACATAGGCAAGCTATAACACTCAGGAAAGAGCTACTTAGGTGTTAGAAACAAATATAATACTAATACTAATAATACTAATACTACTACTACTACTACTACTACTACTACTACTACTACTAATAATAATAATAATAATATTAAACTATAATAATGCAACTAATATATATTGAACTGTTGTTTCCTATAGCCAAAATGTTAAGCTCTTTCCCTAGAATCTTTAACTTAATCTTTCAAATAGCATTAAGAAGCATCTACATTATCAACATTTTAAAGATCTCAACTGAGAAGCATAGGCAGGTTAAAATAAGTTGTCTAAAGTTATAACCAGCTAGTGGCAGAGGAGAACAGCAGCACAATTTAGAGGCACTATTTCACACTGGTAAAGCAGATATGTAAAAGCACCAGAGATTTGGGGTTTGTAGAACTGAACATGATTCTGACTGGCTGGATTCTAGTGTGGGGAGAAGGAAGTAGCACTGGGCAAGAGACTGGAGAGAGACAGGTCACTCTAAGGAGCTTGGACTCATTGTAAGGAACCACTGAGGAACTTTAAACTTGAAGCAAAAGTTACATGGACTTAGTTGTCTTTGCATCAATAATTTCCCTATTGGAAATCTAATTTCTGTGCTCCTCCTTGGTTCCTCAGGCAAATGAGTTCCTCCAGAGGTTTCTGCAGTCCCAGATGGCACTAGAGAAATCCTGCAGGCAGATAAAGCCCTCACTGATGGGGAGAAGCCCATAGCAGGTACAGGGTCGGGCTGGGCTCACAGTGGGATGTGTATGTTCTTGCAGTGCCCTCTGACAGGTGTGAGAGCAAAACCTTCCCAATACCGGAGCTTCCTTCCTTTCTGTGGAACAACACTGCTGCACCTGGAAACAGCAAAGGGAACTGTGGTTGGACGCCAGACAGGCAGAGCCTTTTCTCTCACATTCTGAAGTGTGTTCTCGATGGTGTGGACATGGGGTTTTGGGGGAGGACTTCAGAGATTTCCTACCTCTCTCTTTAATTTGGTTTGGCCTCTGAGCTCAGGAGGGTGGAGGTCAATCCTTGCCTATTTTTTTCCCTCTCTAATACCTTCCAGGGGCAGAAGAGTGGACCTGGAAGGAGACAGCTGAGAAGGAACAGGAGCTGCTGAAACAGAAACTGCAGGAGCAGCAGCAGCAGGTGGCGGCTCAGAAGAGAAGTCTCCAGAAACACATAGTTCAGATAATGGAGAAGATGGTGAGAGAAAGAGAAAACCTGCTGAGAGAGCCAAACAAGATATTGGAGCATCAGCTGAAGGTGAATCAGGCTGTGGCAGTAGTAGAGCTTGATAGCTTTGCCATGGTACCCCAGGAAGGGATGGGTGAAGGTTACAGCATGGTCATGCAGAGATCACAAGTGCATCTACTGCTTGTGATTTATTAAAACCCTGAAGCCTTTGAATCCTTCCAAAACCTTTAAATTTGGCTCTGTAAGTAGACTTTGGAGACTTCAGGATGAGTATTCCCCCCTCTACTCCAAGCCCTCAGAGAATATAAATAGGGTTGAATAGCCATTTAGAGAATTTTAAAATGATCTCACAGGGCTTGATTGAACAGATATTCCAATTATGTGTGTTTAATATGAACAACAACTAATATGCTCTACCAAGGTCACTACCTTTTACCAGGAGACCTGCTCAGCCCAAGGCCCTGAGGTAGATCTGTTCTGACATAAAACTACCAGAAATGTCCAGACTTAAAAACACATAGAAATGATAGATTTTACACTTGCTGCATTGCCTCCAGGTGTGGACAGATCCCCAAGCTATCATGTGGCTTGGAGGGATTTCTCTCATTGTTCATCTGAACATGATTTATAAGAGATTTCTATAATTTAGGGGCCATGTGTTTATAACAGATTTCTATAATATGGGTGACAGTGTCATCCTGAGTGGGACTGAGAATTAGTGCAGTCAGACCAAGGCTACCTCTCATTTGCATTTTTTGACTGGAAAATATTACATTTGTCCTCATGCCAGGCTTAGCCTCCTGGCAAAACCCTAAGGTATATGAATATTATTAAGGCTGTAAACTACACTTCTTCTTAATATTTCGGTCCAAACAAGGAAATATTCCTTGTTACAAGAGTCTCCTTTCATGATTAAGAGAGAACAATTTTAGGAATAAAACAAAGATAGTCTGACAAAGTTTCAAAGTTTGACAAAATGTAATCCTTGAAAAAATGGGAGATTTAAAAAGTTTTACTTCCTTCCTCATTTTTTTTTTTTTAGGTCCAAGAAGATCTGTGTACTGAAGGATTTAGAAAGAAATGTGAGGAGATGAGTACAGAGATAAATCATTTGGGAGAGAGAATTGTTGATACTAAAAATGATGATAGTTCCTTGCTTGCACAAGCCTTGGACAACCTTGGCAAAAGAATCGCTTCGTTATTGCCTGCCCCAGCTAACATTCTTGGTAATGTTATGAAAGTAGTGAGCTCACTATTTAAAAAGAAGTAGCTCTCCTTGTAAAGAAATCAGATATATAATATAATATACATGTATGTTCTCTGGCCTATTTCTGATACGCATGGTTTTCACTTTCATCCAGCAATGCTTTAAATATAAAAAGTGATTTCTAGAGAATACTGATGCCTGGCCCACATTAGATAGAATAAATGCATGGACAATTTGATATAGTGTGTTCAGATTTAGGAAATATATATGCGTGCAAAATAATATATATGTGTATGTACATATATACAAGAGTTTCACTGAGGCTTCACTTCTAATGGCAAAGGATTGGAAACCACTTAATGCTCATTTATGTAATTTGGTAATATATATTTTCCTTGTATTTATACTAGAATACTATGTTGCTAGTAAATAGATAGTGGAGCTCTATTTGTATAAATATAGAACAATCTGGAAGATAGAATGTAGAGTGAAAAAATGAGGCACAAAATAGTTTGTATAATGTGTTCACCGTAAAAAAAAAAAAAAGGCAATTATTTTGGGCACTCATACACATGTATGTAAAGTACATTTCTGGAAGATTCATTAGAAACTGGTATCATTGGTTCTTCCTGGAGAAGACAGCTTGGCATCAGGGATGGAAAGGACACATGCTTTTCATTATATACTCTATATTTTCAATTTTGCAAATTTAGCTTGTGTTATTTCTCGAATAACAAAGAAAACAAACTACAATACTAATAATTAAAATAGTAAATGGAATGTGAATAAATGGAATTGCTCATTGCTTCCAGAAATGACATTAGCCTGCTTAATGAGGGGTATAAGACTAAGATCAGAATACTAGAAAATAACCTTTGCATCCTAATCTTGTTTTTGCTTTGGCCTTGGTTTTTAATCCCTTATATTTGCTTCAAAAATAAGGTATGAACTTTCCTGTTACCCCTTGAAATCTCAACAACAGTAACCTTTAATTCATAGGTTTCAATTACACTTTTACAGTGTTTAGAAACAAATTACTAAACACTAAGAATATTCACTGGTGAGAGGAATTCCCATCATCCTTAAGTTCAGTGGTGGCATCTCTGCTGTTGGCAAGTACAGAAGGGGTGATGCACCACTGCAGAAATGGATGCCTTCATAGTAATGGGGAATGAAAAACCCAGACACACAGAGGCCAGGTGTTGGCATTTAAACATCAGAATTCAAGTACATACAATAAGAGTAATGAGCATCGTGGTTTGTCTTAGCTCAGGCTGCTATAACAAATTACCATAAACTGTGTGGCTTACAAAACAAACATTTATTTCTCCCAGTCCTGGAGGCTGTAAGTCCAAAAGCACTGTGCCAGCATTGTTATTTTCTTGGTAAGGGTCCTCTTACAGCTTTACAGATGACAAGGTTCTTACTGTATCCTAGCATGGTGAAGAGAGAGAGACAGAGAGAGAGAGAGACAGAGAGAATGAATCTCATGATTCTTTGTTATACAGGCACTAATTAGATTCATGAAGGCCCCACACTCATTATCTAATCCCTCCCAAACCCCATTTCCAAGCACATTGGGACATTGGTATTTGGGGTTTCCTCAAATGGACTTTGGAGAACACATTCAAACATTCAGTCTATAATTTGGTTGGAGTGGCAGCCAGCAGACCTGACCAGAGGAAATTCTGAAGATGGCAAATAAAACAAGGTGTCTGTAGAGAAAAAAAGAATGGGGAAGAAACCATTGGAATCAAGGATATATATAGGAAGCTGAGAGGTAACATTGATAAAAGGTTATAATCCGTAGCCTTGGTCTAAACCAATTTCAGATGATGGAACTATCACCTGGAGGGGAGGGCAGGATCCCAGGAGAGAGGACCTTGCAACTCAGGGATGAGGATAAATGATAATGATTTTCACAGTGCCTCTCCTAGGGGACCTCTGGAAATGTTCTTGGATCCATATGCTGGGAAATGAGAATGCCCAAACACTTCAAGGACTCTCAGAATCAGGATCCAAGCTAGGAGTGATGCTCAGATCCTGAAAAGACATCACAGTCTCCCTGTTAGAGGTACATGACATCCTGGTATGAACACAGTCTTGGCCCAGGTGCAACTAACTTGGTCTAGTATTTTTTTCAAATAAAAGTATAGTTCGTCTGAAGACAGACACCATTTTATATATATATATATATATGTATTTTCTTTACATCTTCATAGTGTATGTTTAGGCACAGAGGGTACTTAGTAAGAAA
Source organism: Camelus bactrianus (assembly GCF_048773025.1). Taxonomy (NCBI): domain Eukaryota; kingdom Metazoa; phylum Chordata; class Mammalia; order Artiodactyla; family Camelidae; genus Camelus; species Camelus bactrianus. Next base: position 84,083,706 of record NC_133546.1, on the reverse strand, counting down.
CTTCTGTAAAAACAAAAAGCTGACACATGTGTGATTGTTTTCAATTGCCAGAATTCCATGATCACACCAAACCTCTGAGATAATAGATTGTTTGGATTTTAGATATTAGATTAAGGTCTCTAATTTGACTTAAGGACCAGAGGAGCAGAAGAAACTCTTTTGGTACAGTTTCCCCCTCTGTGACCTTATTCACCACAGTCTCAGTATCTCTGCGAGGATGTTAACTCATCTCCACTGGAGAATTTAAATGACTCCGTCTAGTCGTGGCTTCAAGTGTTCAGAAGGAGAATGAATGGCTTTGCCTTTTAAAGAAGAAACCATATAGTAATGAATATGTGACCAATGTATCATGGGGTTTAATGCAAAAGTAAACTATTCTACAGAAATATCTGTATATCTGTTCCCACTGAGAGCTTGACTTAAGCAGATGTTCTAATCCCTTGGACTAGACACACCCTGCATTGAAGAGCAAAGAGAAGCCTTGTCTTTTTTAGATTCGACATACAAGTGATATCACACTGTACTTGTCTTTCTCTGACCTATCTCACTTAGCATAATGTGCTCAAGGTCCATTGATGTTGCAAATGGCAGGATATCCTCCTTCCTTGTGACTGAATAATATTCCCTTGTGTATATGTATATGTGCCACATCTTTTGTATCCATTCATGTGTTGGCATTTAGGTTGCTTTCATTTCTTGGCTACTGTGGTTAATGCTGCAATAAACTTGAGTGCAGATATCTCTTTGAAATACTGTTTCTATTTTCTTTCAATAAAAAATAATAAAACTGACAATGGTCACTTAGAAAAATAAAAAGGCTTTAAAAAGTAGTTAACAATTTATTCACCCATCTATTCTAATCCTCATTAAGGAATGCTTGGTTCTAATTATTTACATTGTTTGTTAAATTCTTATGTCCTCCATGCCATTGTTCTGGATTATGTAAAGAGAGAAAAGCAAAGATCTTGTCCTCATGCAGCTTACACTGTGTATGGGCCTTACATAATGTTATTTAGGCAGAAATAAATATTGTAATTATAAACATGTATATATATATATGTGTGTGTGTATATAGATGTGTGTGTGTATATAGATATGTGTATGTGTATGTATGTGTATGTGTGTGTGTATATATACAAATATTTTTTGTGTAGTGATCAAGAATCTAAGTTGCAACCAAATAGTCTTTTTTTAAGTTTGGTTTCAACCTAGTGCATCTTGCCTGGAGATATAATTGTGTATTATAGAGCCCTAAGGACCAAATATGGTAACTTTAAAGTAAGGTAAAACCTAGAGTGCATGGTGATTGAAACAATGAATAAATAGATTAATGTTTGGATGTATGAATAAGTGTGACATTTGTTTATTATTTCAAAGGGTAATAAATATCCCTCTTATTACCTATAGGCCAAAAAGTAAAGGCTTTGGTGAAGAATTTTGTGTTTTTTGATCTCTATTCCTTTATCACCTGTACAAATTATTATGTTTAAACAAACTAAAGTGGATTCTGTTTCTATGACTGTACTAGGACTGATATGACAACTCTGGAATATTCTTCCTTGTGTCTCTTTTTCCATGGAAGTGTGGTTGTGCCACTCAACAGTGTTATTTGGATGGAATTCCTTTTACTTCAGATAATGTGATCTTATTCCTTAACCACTGTTCTGTGGACAGTGGTCCCAGGCTGCATTGAATATGGTGCTCACTCTTAGCCCAGGAAACAGTCCCTGATAAAACATGAGTAATGAATTCCTCCCCTGATATATTTGGTCTAAGGCCCCAATCTCTCTCTGCCCCTGCTGACTGTCCATTAATATAGAAAATGCAGACAATCAAGTTCTATTTCCCTCCCACTTAAAGTACCTAATTATTTTATTTTGATGAAATATGCACAACTATTTACTATTTTAACTATTTAAAGTGTACAATATAGTGGAATTAAGTATATTCACATAGATGTTACAATCATCATCACTATCTACCTCCAACCCATTGCATCATGCTCAGCTGAAACTCTGTATCCAATAAACAAGTCTCCATTTCCCTCTCCCCAAGCTCCTGGTAAGTGTGAGTAAACTTTCTGTTTCTATGAATTTAACTACCCTGGATACCTCATAATAATGACATCATATAGTATTTTTCTTTTTGTGACTGTCTTATTTCAGTTAGCATAATGTCCTCAGGTTTATTTCGACTGTAACATGTGTTAGAATATCCTTCTTTTTAAGGCTGAATAACATTCCATGGTAAGAATGTACTACACTCTATTTTATTTTTTTTAATTTTTAATTATTATAGTACTTTTACATTTCCACTTAATTTGTAGTTATTACAAAATACTGGCTATGTTCCCTTTGTTGTGCAGTACATCTTTGTAGCCTGTCTTATACTCAGTAGTGTGTTACTCCCACTCCTCCCACTCCTCCATACCTTTATTGCCTGCCCCACTTCCCACTGGTAACCACTGGTTTGTTCTCTATATTTGTGAGCCTGCTTCTTTTTTTGTTGTTGTTTTTGTTATATTCAATAGTTTGTTGTATTTTATACATTCTACATATAAGTGATATCATATAGTATTTGTCTTTCTCTGTCTGACTTATTTCACTTAGCATAATGCCATCCAAGTCCATCCATGTTTCTGTTAATGGCAAAATTTCATTTTTTATGGCTGAGTAGTATTCTATTGTGTGTGTGTGTGTGTGTAGTGTACAAAAAATATCTATACATACTATATCTATCTATATCTATCTATCTGTGTGTGTGTGTATATCATATCTTCTTTATCCATTTACCTGTTCATGGACACTTAGGTTGCTTCCATATCTTGGCAATTGTACATAATGATGCTATGAACATTGACATGCATGTATATTTTCAAATTAGTGTTTTTGGTTTTGGTTTTGCTTTTGCTTTTATATACCCAGGGGTGGAATCTGGGTCATATAGTAATTATATTTTGAGATTTTTGGAGAAATCTCCATACTACTTTCCACAGTGGCTGCATGAGTTTACTTTCCCACCAAGAGCCCACCAAGGGTTTCTTCTCTCCACATCATTGCCAATATTTGTTGCTTGTGTTCTTTTGATGACAGCCATTCTGACCAGCAAATACACTACAATTTATTTACCCATTCATACGTTAGTGGATAACTAGATTGTTTCCATTTTTTTGTACTGTATTGAATAATGCTATTATAAACATTGGTGTACAACTATATATTTGAGTTCTTACTTTCAGTTCTTTTGAGATATATAACTAAAGTTGAACTGTTGAATCAAATGGTAATTTTACGTTTAATTTTCTGAGGAATAGTTATACTGTTTTCTACATTAGCTGTTCAATTTGTTCCTACCAATGATGTACAGGATTCTCAATTTCTCTACATCCTTACCAAAATTTGTTTTCTGTTTCTAAAGAAATGGCAACCATATTAATGTGTGTGAAATGTATCTCATTTCCTTAATGAATAATGATGATGAGCACATTTTCAGGTACTTATTGGCCATTTATCTTTGTTATTTGGGGAAGGTGTCTTCAAGTCCTTGACTATTTTTGAAATGAGCTCTTTGTTTTTGTTTTTGTTGTTGCTGAGTTAAAGGGTTCTTTATATATTCTGTATATTAATTTCTTATCAAATGTATGATTTGTAAACATTTTCTCCCATCCTGTGAGTTACCCTTTATTCTTTTGATATTGTCCTTTGATATGCACAAAATTTTAAATTTTTGTAAAAACCAATTTATCTATTTTTTCATTTGTTGTCTACAAACACCTTTGGTGTATATCCAAGAAATCACTGCCAAACCCAATAGAATGAAGAGATTCCCCTACGTTTTCTTCTAAGAGATTTTGTTTAGCTTTTACATTTAGATCTTTGTTCTATTTTGAGTAAATTTTTGAATATGGAGGAAGGTAAGGGTATAACTTCATCCTTTTGCATGTGAATATCGAATTTCCTCAGTATCACTTGTTGGAAATATTGTGCTTTTCCCACTGAATGGTCTTGACACCTTTACCAAATCATTTGACCGCATATGAGAAGATTTATTTACTGTATTCGTCTATATGTCCATTTGGATTACAATAGTTTGTACTAAGTTTTGAAATCAGGAAGTATGATATCTCCCACTTTGTTCTTCTGTTTCAAGATTTTTTATTTGTTTATTTGGAATCTCTTGAAATTCCCTATGAATTTTAGAACTTTTTATTTTCTGGAAAAAATATTGGAATGTTGATAAGAATTGCATAAGATCTGTAGAATCTGTTGAGTAGTACTGACAGCTTAACAATATTAAAACTTCCCACCTATGAACATGGATGTCTATTTCTTTATGTCTTCTTTAATGTCTTTTGGCAATGTTTTCAGTATGCAAATCATTCTTCTTCTAGGCTAAATTTATTTTTAATTAATCACTTTGATCCTATTTTAAATGGGTTTGCTTACTTAATTTTTTGAATTGTCATGTTAGTGTATAGAAATGCAACTGATTTTTAATTGTTGATTTTGTATCCTCCAAATTTGCTGAATTCGTTTATTTTTTCTATTTTTTGGTGAAATCTTTGATATTTCTATATTTAATATCTTGTCGTGTGTTGAGAGAATTTATTTCTTCATTTCCAAATTTAAATCTCTTTATTTCTTTCCCTTGTTTTATTACACTGGCTAGTACCTCTAATACTATGTTAAATAGAGGAGGGAAAAATGGGCATTACTGTCTTTTTTGTTATCTTAGGGGAGAAGATTTCAGTCTTTCATCATTGAGTAGGATGTAGCTGTGGATTTTTCATGCATGGTTTTTATCATGTTGAGGAAGTTTTCTTCTATTCCTAATTTTTTAGTATTTTTTTAACAGAAAAATTATTAAATTTGATCAAAGGATTTTTGTGAATCAATTGGATTACCATTTTTTTTCTTTGCTCTCTTAATGTGGTATATTATATTGATTGATTTTTCTATTTGGAATCTACAGGATGTAATCAACATTTATAGAATACCAAAAACATCAGAATACATATTTTCCTCAAGCTAACATGAAACATTCACCAAGATAGACCTCATTATGTATCATTAAACACTCCTTAAAAATTGAAAGGAACAGAAATGTTATAATGTATGTCTCAGACTAGAGTGAAATTAAACTAGAAATCAACAATGGAAAGATAGCTGGAAAGTCCTAAAATACCTGGATAGTAAACAACACACTTCTACATTATACATAGGTCAAATAAGTCTCGAGGGATTTTAAAATGTATTCAATGAAATAAAAATAAAAATACAACTCATCAAAATTTGCAAAATGCAGTGAAAGTTGAAGGAGACTTGTAAGATACTTTTGTCATGATATATAATCTTATGGAGACCATAAACTCAATTATGGGAAGGGGAATAGGAAGACACAAAGCAGCAGTTCCCAGGAAGGGAAATGATCCTAAAATTAAATTCATAAATGGTTTCCAAGCAAAGAACAAATCCAGGGTGTTGCCAGAAAAGAAAAGAAAAAAGATGGAGGGGTCAAATATGAAATGAAGGACATGACTGAAGATTCTTTTCCTTAAACCTCAGAATCATTACGGTTGCATCCTTGGAGTATGACATAATCAGAAAAAGACTCTCTGAGGAGATACAGTATGTATCATAGATGCTCTCAAACAATTGGTCTTCTGGAAAGTTTAAGGGAGTTTTTCCTCAGACTTCTCAGCAAAAACCCAACGTAGAAATAGGGCTACATTGAAAGGATTTGTGGGTTCAGCATTGTTGAGCCTTGATGAAGCTCACCTCAGAAGGCTTAGACCAAATTGGAGGGTATTTGTGCTAATGAAGAGCTACAGGGGAACCTGTTGACCCTGCCCTGGCACTCCCATGCATGACTATACTTTCATACATTTTTCCTTACCACTTTATTCTCTTATCTATTTTTACCCTTTGTTTTTCTTTCTTTTCTCATTTCTTCACCCCTTTTTGGACAGTTTTGTGTAAGTAATGGACAGAGGACAGGCCTTGGAGTCAGAGAGCTTGCATCTGAGACTAAGCTCTAGAACCAAGCTAAGTGACCTAGAATATGTTAAGTCTAATCTCTTCACTTGCATTAATGTAGGAATAATATCTAATTTACTGTGTGATCATGAGGATTAGAGATAGTAAGTGTACTTCCTTAAAGGTAGAAAGTGTCCAATAAGAGTGGCTGTTATATTGTTTTTATTACTGTTGCTACAATTTTGTTTATGTGGTTGATTTGGGTTCTTGGAGCAGCTGTTAGTAAACTCTACACTGAGTTTCTTTACTCTACATACTCTTTAATATGATTATTTTTATGAGGTTGATTTTGATAGCTGATATTGAACTCTCTTAGTCTCTTTACAGCAGAGTATCCATCCCAAGATGCTTTGAGTGCTGGCTTCTAGAAATGCTTACATGATCTCCCTTGAGAAATGCCTGGGAACTTGCATCCTCCTATGTCTCCAGTTCTCAAAAGATTTCTTCTCAGAGGATTCAAGCAACAAATCATCTACAGGAATTGCCATCTTATGCTTTGCTTCTAACATACTAACATTAGAAAATTATTTTTTAATTTTTATTTTTAATACTACAAATATATCTTAGGCCTTCCACTAGCAACCAAAGATAGAGCAAGCCCTCAGTTAAAGAGAATGCTAATCTATACTGTATCAGTTTCCCCTTCCTGGCTCCACTTCTGGCACAATGGTGTGCAACTCAGAATCACTCCTCAAAAAAACTGATGAAAACTATTTTTAAAACACATTTAAAAATAGTTGGCCTTATGAGCATCCACAAATGGAAATGCCGCTACAGATATACAGCAAATGAAGACACATTTACTAAAGAATATTTACTAAAGCTCCATAAAATGATGAGTCTTTAGTTTTTGAAGATCCGCACTTTTCCCCTCTCCACTCATTGAGCTGGGAACTCCACCCAGACTTGTACAACCAAGAACACAAGTTTTTGACTCCCCCCAGGTCCTGGTTGGAGGGTTGTCTTCCTGGGAAGGACATGACATTAGCATTTCTCATACTGCCCCTAGATAATTGTTGCTGAGGCAAAGTTCTGTACTACTGCAGCCAACAGGTGGGGGCCCCATTCTTCCACCACATTTCCTCTCATGAGACAAAGGTTCTACCTTGGGCACGGTAGGACATTGAGGTCCCAATTGCTATTGACTCAGCTCATAAGACAGGGGATTGTGCCAAGGGAGACAAGCCAAGGACACCTGGGGCTCTTGCCCATATATCCACTGAGCACTTACTTCTTCAAACTGGGCTGTCACTTAGAATTGACCTATTGTTCCTTACTCCAGCACCAGAGTTGTGGCTCAGAGATTTTCCCTCGGAGGAAAGGCAGACCATAGAACAGAGAGCTCAAATTATCTCCCCAAAGGAGCCAACTTTATTTGCAACAGCATATGAAGTTCAAATCTAAGTGTGCTTTCAAAAACAGTAGAAGTGTTGGTGAGAGGCAATGGGGAGAAGACTGATAAATTCATTGAAGATACAGGCTAAATGATAAGCCAACTTGTTGCTGGAGAAAAATAAGAAACCAGCTGCAAGAACTAGAGTCTGAATAAATTTCAAACTTTGACCATCAGGAACTGTCCCTTCATAGCAGCCTGAATTTGACTGGATTAGGGTGTAAATAATTTATTCTCCAGGGCATTGTTATGAACAATAGAGCTTTTAACCAGCAGTTAGTGGAGTTTCATAGGTTAGTGTGGTCAGGTAACTAGACAAACACTGCCTAAGTCCTGCTAAAACCTTGTTATCCCAAAGTGGCTGGGCATGTCCAAGGATGAATCCCTGAGGAAAAACATCAGAGGCTTTACCCTGTGTCTGTTTAGGGGATAGAGGAGGAAGAGAAGGGAATGGACAACACTAAAATAATCCAGTTAGTCTTTAAACAAGTAAACAAGCTAACAACAATGACAAGCACTGAAAGAGGGGAGAGATGAAGCCAGTACCCAAAGTTGCTGCAATATCTAAAATGTTCATTTTCCAAAAAATATGAGACATGCAAAATAAGCAGGAAATTATGGCCTAGATACCAGAAGAATAGCAGGCAATAAAGCCACCTGCAGGAGAGACCAGATGTGAGAAAAGAAGCCATTATAAATATGTTCAAAGAAACAAAGAAAACCATGATTTTAGAAGTAAAGCATGATGACAGTGTCACATCACATAGAGAACATTAATAAAGACACAGAAATTATTAAAAATAACCAAATGGAAATTTTGGAACTGAAAGGAGCAATAACTGAAATTTAAAAATTCACTAGATGGAATCAATAATACACTTAAACGGGCAGAAAGTAAAAGTACTTAAGAATAGATCAATAGAAATTATGCAATCCAAGAACAGAGTGAAAAAAAGAATGAAGAAAAAATGAGCAAAGTCTCAGAGAAATGTGGGACACTAATGTATACCAACAGACATGTAAAGGCAGCACCAGAAGAACAGAGAAGGAAAGGAGCAGAAAAATATTTGAAAAATTAGTGGCTAAAAAATTCCCATTTCCTAAAATATTTAAATCTACATATCCAGGAGGTTCAACAAACTGCAAGTAGGATAAACTCAAAAAGACCCATGAATAGACACATAGTAAAAATGCCAAAGAAAATCTTGAAGGCAGCAAGAGGAAAATGACATCTTGCTTAAGAAAACTCGTATAAGATTAACAGTTGACTTATCATCAGAAACAATAGAGGGCTGAAGGCAATAGGATAATCTATTCTCAGCCCTCAAATTTTAAAAGCTCTTAATCAAGAATCATATATCCAGCAAAATTATCATTTAAAAGTGAAGATGAAATAAAAAGACATTTGGAAAACAAAATCTGAAAGAATCTGCTGCCAGTAGACCTACCTTACAACACATACTAAAGTTAGTTCTTCAGGCTGAAAGCAAGTGACCCAAGACAGTAATTTGAATACACACACACACAAAACAAAGAACACTGATAAAGGTAATTATGCAATTATAAAGGAGTATAATTGCCTTTTTCTTATCCTTTCTTACCTTGTTTAAAAATCATAAGGCAGTATACATTTAATTGTATTTGTGGGCATATAACATACAGAAATGTAATATATTTTCCAATAGCAGGGCAAAGAGGTTGGGGAGAACAAACCAACATTGGGTTAAGAATTGACTCCAGATGTTTCACTTGAATCCAAAGGAACAAATGCATAGAACCTGAAATGGAAAGAAGGCTAATATGAGAAAAATTATACATATAACATAAAAATTGTGTTCTACACTGGAAACAGACACAACACTGGAAACTGACTATAACTCAATTTAAAAAAAAGAAAAATTATACGTATAAACTTGCTCTCTTTTCTCCTCTCAGCTTCTTTAAAAGACATAAAATTACATAAAGGAATAATAATTATAATGATGTACTGTCGGGCTTATAACATGCATAGAGATAATACCTATGACAAGAATACCACAGTAAGAAAGAAAAGAGAGTAGAGCTATATGGGAATGCTGTTTCTACATTCTCTGAAATTGCTGGTGTAATTGTGAAACTGTTTTTGATAAGACATATATGGTAAGGCCTAAAGCAATCACTAAGTAAAAACTAAAAATATATAGCAAGAAAATCATTAAAGAAGTTAAAAAGTAATATTAGAAAATATTCAATTAATGAAAAAGAAAACAGTAATGCCAAAAAAAGACTTGAGGTGTAGAGAAAATAATAACTTAAATGAGAAATGTAAATCCTATTGTTTTGCTTAGTTTTGTTTTTATGAACTCTGGATACAAGTCCCTTATCAGATATATTATTTGTGAATATTTTCTACCATTTTGTGGGTTGTCTTTTCATTTTCTTAACATTACTTTTTCAATTAGTGCTATGTCTCTCTCTCTCTCTTTTTTTTTTTTTTCCTTAAAATGAATCAGAGCAAACACAACATGTGTACAAATCTATAGATAAAGCTGCTCTGGAAAAAATGCATAAATACATGGCAAAGAAATGAGACTTGGCATTTTAATGCTGATCATGCCATCCTCAGTGCCATAACACCAAATCTGTGCTTGCAACACAGTAAACTATGTGTATCTGCTATACCCTACTTCTCAAATCCAGGACTTATGAACTCAAATCAGAATTTGCCATCAATAACTCAAACTTGAATTCCTGTACTAGGAATGTCTCCAGTAGAGAGCACTAATGTTTTTTGAATATTCGGTGTAAGTAGCTTTAATTGAGATAAGGCCTAGGAAGGAGTTACAACCATTTCCCATTCCCATATATCTGGGTACACAAGACATAGGCATTTATTCCATATCTATTAACAGTTTACAGAGCACCCACTGTCCCCAGGCACCACATTAGGCCTTGGGATCCTGAGGAGGAAAAGATACACTCTTACCCTCAAGGAATTTGGCCTAGTGAAGAAGACTGTCTCAATCCCCTAATAACATCTCCTTGCATCAATCAAGGAAAGCATTTACTAATCATGCACTTTCCTATCACAAACTACATACATATATGTAGAAAAGCACATGGACTGTAAGCATTTGCAAACAGTAGGTTCAGGAGCGCCTTAGAGAAAATCTAGTCAAAATCTCTCATTTTATACCTGGAAACTAAACCCAGAGTGGATAAGTGACTTACCCACGATCACGACAAGAACTAAGATTAATATGGCACTTCCTATACGCCTAGAACTGCTCTAACAGTATTGTTTATTTAATCCTCACCACAACTCATTTTTGAAATACAAAACTAAGGCACAGAAAAATTAATTAACAACAAAAATCAAACAGCTCACAAGGGCAAAGTCAGGATTTGAATCTAATTAGTCTTGCTCCAGAATCCATACTTTTAGTCACCATGCTATATTTAAGTAGCTATGTCTAAAGGCAGTCATGATTTTCTGACTCATGTTTTTACACTGTCTTGTTATTTTATACTGTCAGGGTTTCCAGCATCTCTAGAACCCATTGGTCAAAAATTATCAAAAAATCTCAAGATATTATGGTACTTCAAAGTCACAAGATCCTCGATTTGGGGAAAATGGCTCAATTCAACGTGGATGTACATGTTACCAGAAGGTGAAGATGAAGACATGCACAGACATGAGAAATATAATAAGTAATCTTGTAATAAGTATTCTTTTATCTTACTTTGACAAATGTTGCCACTTCTGTCTCATTTCCTTGTCTTCCTGAATCACTTCCATGTACTCCTTCTCACTTCCAAATCCCAGTCTTTAAGTGTGTTGATTCTTCAATCAAATAAGAACATGTTAATGTAGACAGAGCTAGGGATTAAATCTTGAGAGGACCCTGCACTATACAAGATAGAGAAAATGTGCATTTCAGAAGCCTCAGACTTCACTTCACCCATTCATTTATTATCTAACAAATATTTATTGGGTGCCTGCCATATGCACAACAATGCACTGGGTTCTGGGGATGTGCTAGTCTATGTGATGGATGTGACCTTTACTCTCCTGAGGTCCACAGTCTTACAGCATTCCTCCAGAGTAAGTTAGGGATCAATAGTTAAGCACTTGTCAATTCTCAACCCGTTGGGCCTCTGAATGATGCCTGAGCTACAGGAGGATGAACAGAATGACTCAGCAAGACTGGGGACTGCTAAGAGATGCTGTCACTCTCAGGTGTGCAGACTACAGAGGAGAGAGCATGTTATTTTGAAATGACAGTAATACACTGAGTGATATGCATGAACTATAAAATACTTTATAAATAGAAATTATTTGCATTATGATTATGTTTTGTCAGAATGCACACATCTTTTTTTGTGTGTTTGTGTCCTTGAGGACCCTGAAGAACAAAATTTTGTAACTGATTATTGAATTGGTTAAGTAAATTAAGCAAATCCAGGCATTTTATTTGATAATCAAGTTCACTCAAAGATGAAGGTAAAATTATAAAATTTACACCCACTTACATATTTGTTTCATCCTTTAGTATGCTTCCCCCCCTCATTTTTACTTGTAATCAATCTGTCTGTAACTCCCCCAGTTACACAGAGGCCTTTACCAGACACAAAAAGCTATTCTGCTCACAAAAACAACAGGCTTCCTTAAGCCTTAAGTTTTTATATTTTTAATTTGCCCTTTAGGTCTCAATTTCTCTGAGAAATCTGGGAAGTCCTCTCCACTTTAGCCCACTCTTTCATCTACCAATGTAAGACCCAACTACATTTGCCCTTCAATTTTGTAATGAGATAAAGGACGCCTGATTTATTATCATACTGCTCTTTTTCATAAGGTGACCTGGTTACATTCAGCTATTATAAAGCATATTTGAGTCATAGGCTCTGAAACATGTCAATATCCTGTACTAGGAGATTTTAATCAGCCCTGAATTTGCTCATATATCCAGCTATATATTGGCCTCTATTTTTTTTTAAACTATAAGTTTCTTGAGGGCACATGTTTATTTGTTTTTAAATCCTCCAAAAACAATTTGGTGGAGAGACTGAATTGGAGATAAAGAAGTTAGCAGAGATAAATTAGTAGAATAAGTGGATAACTGGAAGGTGTGCCTGCATTTGGATACATAGCATTCAGGAGACAAAGACAAAGAGAACTGTGGTGTAGGGACACACTGAGGTTTGTTTAGTTAGTCCCCACTGATTTATCATGTCCAGCCTAACGGTCCCTGGAGGAATGCTTGGAGACTTGTGGACCCCAGGAGGGCAAAGGCCACATCCATCAAATGGACCAATGTATCCTCAGAAACCAGTCCAGTGTTTTGCACACAGTAGGCATAGAATAAACATTTGTTGGATGATAAATGAGTGGTAAGATGAAACGAAGTCTGAGATATCTGGAACATGAAATATTCCTATCTTCTTTTCTGATATAGTCCAGGATAGTTACATTAAACACAGAAAACAGAAACTCCTGCCTAGACTGTTAGTGGCTTGCCCCAGATCTCACTGCCAGAAGAGCCACCAGCAGAAGCCAAGATACCAATTCTCATACACTTTCTGACTCATATCTTTTCCTCTATTTCTAAAATGTTCTGAATCTTGTTCTTTTACAATTTATATTGATTCTTAAAAATTCTTAACAAACTATATATATATGTGTGTATATATACATATACACACACACACATACACACATACATATGCATACATATTATGTCCTAGTCTTAGAGAATCAGTTAAGATTAGAATTGAAGTTCAGTATTAAATGTGTATTACAATTAACAGATAGCCTAATATTAGGCCAAGAAACACATATGCACAAATACATACACGCACAGTCATTGAGGAAAAAAAGATGGGAGGGTCATGGAATCAAGGCCTAGCTGGTATTAGACCTGGGTTACTTCAAATCAAAGAAATGAAAAAGTTGACTATGAGGAACCTCAGAAACCAGCTGTTTTCACAGTATCAGGAAAACTTTGCCCAGATTTCAACATGGTCCAGGGAACACAGATTGAATTCTTACAGGGATCCCAGCAAGCACTGTCTCAGTCACTAGCAGAACCCATCAGGGCTTTTTTTATATCACTTCACAGGAGCTAAGGAGCACTAACTCTGCTTTAATTCTAAGCTTTCAGCCTGGCTTCACTTGCAAATATTTTTTTAGAAGTCTTCATTTTATGGATGGGAAAGAGACAATAGTCAATAACTGGCTGGCTCCTGTGTGGCAGATTCCAATATGGGACCCAGATGACAGTACATATTCTTTAAATGGGATGCATGGGAAACTTTCAAAGAAATATTTGGACATCTTCCCAGAAGACAGATTAGCTGGAGATGGCGGGCATCCTGCTGCAGGAAATCGTGTTTTTCCCTTGAAGGAGAGCCTGGAAGATCACCTTCCTAACACTTGTCATAAAAGGAAGGGATGTCATATAGTTAAGGCAGAGGGTCAATCAGCATAGTGGGCTGAGAACACAGAGTAATTGGTCATGAATATTTAAGACTGGGACCATGATAAGGGATCAGCTCACACAGAAGTGCACAGCTGGCCTTGCACAATTACAGTTTCTAGTCAAGCTACCTTATTCCAAAAACACTTGCAATGTCGACCTCATCCTGTCCTTGGACTTCTCACCACTGAGCTCATTCTCAGGGGTCACTCTCAGAATTTCTCCCAGGCCCGAGGAGAGCTCACATTAAAACTCTGCAAACAGGAGATTGAAAAGTTCAGGAAAACATGGTGAAGTCTTTGATCAAAAATAAATAAAAATTCTTCATCAATGACAATATGCTCAATCATACACAGTTGAACCAGCAGGATGACTTTCTGAGAATGCAAAGCCATGAATGCCTACTCACTTTTGTTCTTTTCTTCTGACCTGATGTCTCAGTAGGACTAACAAACTTGAACCCTGGTGTTGAGAAAATATTGCAAAGTAGTATTTCAATTGAGCACTGTAAAGCTAGCCAAACTTTCCCAGACCCATGTTCCTATGCTCCTCCTTCAACCCTGCATGGCCCACCAACCTCTCCTCCCCTTTCAGGTGCTGCATGCTTCCCCTGTAGATTACATACCTCTGAGAAAAGGAATAATGATTCCTGTTTACCTTCGTATTCTGCCTCACCTCTCCAGAACTCCAGTGCTTTCTTTTATACACTGTAGAATTTCAATGTTTTAATTAATTGAAAGAAATAGAGAATTTTCCATTATCAGAAATAATTTTATAATACAGAATTGGAAAATAACTGTTAATACTTGATAATATTCTGTCTTCCATTAATCATAAAAATTTTCTCATGACACAGAGAAATCTGAACTCTTATCAAGGCAGCCACATAGAGCAGAGATGATGACACTCAGAGTCTCTCTTTTTTTAATTTTTTTTTTATTTTTTGGTTTGGTTTGGGTTTTATTGTTTTGTTTTGTTTTTCAGGGAATCAACTCATAAAGGCCCTGCCAAACCTAGGAGTGAGTTGATTGCTCCATGTAGGTCATGCAGTTCAATAACACAATTTGTAGTGATCCTTTCATTTCTGTTATTTGTGACTCTGCTTGTGCCATTGGGCAGAGGAACCGGCCACATTGCTGCTCACAGTCATCTCCTTTATCATATGAATGTGAGGAGCCTACCACTAGATATGTCCCCAAACCAATGGGATGCTGTAGAAAACAGATTATTTCTATGTCTTTTTCTTCTGGATTTTCTCAGGTTACCAGAAAGAGATTGACTGAGCCCTGAGGGTGGATTGGTCATTTTTAAGACAATATTTGGGGCAGATAAGGCAAACATATAGAATTTAGGTCTTTCTAAATTTTACTTCTCTTTCATGAGTCTCTTTCTGATTATTATCACCTGCACTGATCCATCTCTTCATGTAAGTAGTACTTGGTTGTTTTCTATGTGTTCACCTAAGTTCTGAGCTGCTTGAGGTCAGAAACCAAGATTGATGCTTTTTGATATTGTTCTTGATATCTAGCATACTGATGGGCACAGAATGAGTGCTTAATAATTATGATGAGACTTCTAAACACAATTTTACACTTTGACAAATTTGGCTGTGGAAATAGTGACTGAGTCTTTTAGAATTTTCTATGAACAGAATAATAAATGTATATAGGAAATTTATAAAATATAGATGGGAAATAAAATACAGCAGCATCTTTCAGAGACACAGCTTCTCTTTCCTTTCTCTTTCCAGATCCATGCAGGTGACAGATCTTTCTCTGTCCACCTCTGATGGAGACTATATTCTTTACTGTCCAGTAGCATATTCCCTTTGATTGTCTCTTAGGTATGCAGAATTGTGAGCATATTCGAACTTTCCTTCTTTCCTTCTGTCTAATTCTTTTCAGCAGTTTTACACACACACACACACTTCCCGCACCACCAATCTTTTGCAGATTATAATCAGGAGTTCTTCAGGCTTCTGCCTAAGAGGGTGGACTTTGCAGACTGGTGGGCCTGGGTTTGAACCTTACATGATCACTTTGGATGTTTCTGGATTAGTTAAAATTAGCTGCCAGTTACAGAGACTGCAAAGAACAGTGGCATAAACAAAGTGATGTTTGTTTCTCTTTCACATTAAACAAATTTCTAGAGAGAAAATCCAGAACTGGTATTATGATTTCACAAATCTCCTGAGGCTTAGGCTGGTTCCACTTTTTAGGTTTGCTAAACATCAGATGAGGTCCTCAATCTCATAGCCCTAGTTGGAGCTTTATCCATCACATGCAATGTAGAAAGGAGGAAGGAAGGAAGGGAAGGAGACAGAGGAAGGCAAGCATCTATGTTCTCTTAAGGAAATTTCCCAGAGGCTGTCATACACTTCCTGTTACATTTCATTGACCAGAATTTACTATTGTGACCTCACTAAGCTGGAATAGAGACTGGGGAATGTTGTCCTTATTCCAGACAATACTCAGCTGAAATGTGGGCGGTTCACATCCTTAGAAAGAAAGGGGGAAAGGAGCATCGGAGTAGCCAAATACCAGTTACTCTATACCACTTTTTTCTTGACTGTTATTATCCATCTCACAGGAGTCTTAGGATTAAAATAAATGTTACTATGAAAGCATCTAATACAGTATCTAGCATAAAACAAGCTTTCAGTTAATGTTAGTTAATATCCCTCCTTATTCCTTTTTTGTGAATTTTCTCATTTCACTGATACCCCATCATTGGCATCCAAATTCTATTTTAAATACTTGCCCCAGTTGATGGTACTAAGCTGTAGTCTTGTACCTTTTCATAAGAGGGAGCAACAAATACATTATTATTCAATGTCAGCATTAATTTTTTAGCTTAAAGTTTGGCTAAGATTTAAGACATATCTCTTGGAATCAAATAGACCTAGATGTGAATCCCGGCTCTGCCGCTTAGTCAGTGTCTAACCCCAGCCTCTTGCTCCCTCCATTTCCTCATCTGTGACCTGGGGTAAGATTCAGATATGAGGATTAAATGAAAATAATAGAGAGAGAGCACCTGACAAAGTAAGTGTTAGTTTTTCTTATCTTTTTAAATTTGGCCTAATCTGGGTGAACCTTTTTGAAAATGAACTCTTATTCCATTAAAAAAAAAAAGTTTTAAAATTGGTCATCTCCATACATATACAAATGAGTGTTGTTAAATTGTTAGTCAAACCTTTTGATAATTGTCTCCAAAATCAGTTTAAACCCAAATAGCAGCAAAGTCTTTCTTGTGTTTTTTTTTAAAGAAAAAAACAGCATAGCTGAGCCTTAACCTTATTTAGCCTTGATTTGAATGATTTTTGGCAGATCCACTCTTAGAAGCAGAAACATTTCCACCAATGAGTATATTTCATAGCATCTTTCCCCCAGTGGCTAGTTGTTAAGCCTCTACTGTGTCCCAGAAGCTGTGCTAGTTTCTGGGGACATATTGGTAAGCAGAAATGCACATGGTCCCTGCTGCTGTGGAAGTCGCAGTTACTGAGGGAGACAGGTGAATCAATCACTGAAAATAAATGAAAAATTGCCATTATTAAAGTTGTTAGGAAGGAGACATACCGGTGCTGTGAAAGTATGTGCGAACATCTTATGATCCAAGGTTGAATGGTGATTTTAGGAACAAAAAATTGACCAGTCAGTTGAAGTAAAGAGATGTTATGAGCATATGGTTTGAAATGAGCTCAGACACAAGGTGAGCCTGCCCTTGGCATGGACCAAAACATGCCACAGTCTCCAGCACCACTCCAAAGAATGCATTTCATGGTTTGGGGCTGTATTTAAAATAAGTGCCCGTGATATATAACTTCTCAATGTGATACTCTGAAAGGGGCTACATAACTTAGGAATAATCTAATTATTTCATAATGTATTCATGCTATATTGATAAATATTAAATTCACATACTTTTTTTTTGATACACCAAGCAGAGATATCTGAGAAAATTGGCTGTAAAGTAGGATCTTTTCAGAGAGGGTCAGAGTGTTGATCTGCATTTCCTGTAGTGAGAATGAATTTGAAGCCATTTGGCTGAATGGGGTGGCATAAGAAACACTGTTGGCAGAAGAATAGGTAGCCCACAAAGTAGCAGTGGAGGATGACCACAGGATGAGAGGTGTGAGCAGTGTGTTCCAGAGAGCAGGCAGGACTGTGCTTGGGATGGCCCATCTCAGAGCCAGCAGGCAGCACCAATGTCCCATCTCTCCAAGGCATTCCAGGTTCACATAGACAAGAACCCAGCTTGGCACCTTGGCAGTGGGGTACCATTTCTCCTTGTCCTGTCCAGCTGAGCTAACGGGGCATCCTTTGGGGAAAATGTTGCCTCTCTGGTCTCTTTTAGGGGTTTGGAAGTTGGCTGGGAGGCTCTGTTCCCATGTAACATGTTAGGGCATGACTGAGCCTCGGGGGAAGAGCTGCCTGACATTGGACTGTAGGTGGTTTCTTGTTCTGAGCTGATAAATTTAAGATGAATTCCATTCATCTAAAGATTTTTAAGTTCATCTTTGTAGGCAAACCTAAATGAGTTTTAGTTAAATGAGGTATCAAAATAGGCAACTGAGCAAGGGCTTGTCTTCCAAAAGCATTTGTGAGTCATGATGCAGTTTCTAGAGGCATAGTTTTGTGCACAGTGGGCAGGTTCCCAGCCCTCCCCAAGAGTATTTGTGCTAGGTATTTACCCAAAGGCGTCACAAGCCTTTCACTTTCACCTTCCCAGGAATGCCATTGGAACTAGGAATTTCCCCAGCTCTTCAATTGCTCTGTAATTGGAATTCCTCCCTCAGGGTGCAGCAAACTTGTTTCGACCTCAGGGACATCTCAATTGCTGTTCTCTGCCTAGAAAATTCTTCCCCTAAGAATCTGAATGACTGCTTCCTTCTCAATGGAAGGTCAGCTCCAGAGTGACCTCAGGGATACTTTCCCTAATATCTAGATAAAGTACCACTGCCTGCTACCATCATAGTCCTTCAGACCTGGGTTCATTGCTTGCTGACTTGTTCATATTCTGTTCCCCCCAACACAAACACAAGAATATAAGTTCTGTGAAAGCATGGTTCTTGTCTCCCTTGTTTACCTGTTCTTAAGCCTGGTAGAGAGTAAACTTCCCAACCTGCTGCATGTGATAGTAGGCAAAAAGTTTACCCCTTTGGACATAAAATAGGGATAACATCACCTGTGCTTCCTGCCTCATAGAAAAACTGAGGACCTGGAGTTAGGGTGCCAAAGATACTTTCTCTCCCAGAAACGTGACTAATTTTTTGATTCCATATATATATATATATATATGGAATATATATATATATATATATATATATTGCAAATATCAATACCATTTACCCAATTACATAACCCCAAAAGTCTTAGAACACATTTTGTGCTTGTCTTTGCTTTGCTCCCCACTAAACTACTCCTTAAACAATAGTAATCAGTTTGTCCAGAGGCCATATCCTTAAGGTCCCTCCCTTCAGCACCCTTCCTTCACAGCTTCTTGATTGCCTTGAGTCTTTCCAGGACCACTGATAATTGTCTTCCAACCAGCAGTTCATTTTGTATTCTTTCCCCTCTTCCACCTCCCAAATTTGTCATCCACACTGCAGGAAAATAATTGTTGTGGAAGGCAAATTCCACACCAATACTGCTTAGTTTAATAATCATGTAATGACTTGCTTTGCCACAGGATCATGTCCAAATACCTTGAAGAACCATGTAAGGCAGTCTTCCTCTGTGTGCTTCTGCAACTCTCCAGCTTCACCACTTGCCCTTCTGTCATTTCTAAATCATCAGTGCACACAACATGGACAGAATGTGCACAGTCAAGTGCCATATGCACCAACCATCCCAAACTGTTTGCAGTGCAGAGAGGAAGGATTCCAGGTGGCTTCACTCCCCTCTATCTGTGGTGTTCACATTGCCTTGTCAAACACCTGCCCATCTTTTAAGAGTCAGTTCAAGTGTACCTATTCTTAAAGAACATTCCAAACACTTGCCCTCTGCCCACCACTTCCAAGAGCTCCTCATTTCTTCCTCTGCACTGCCTCTGAGCCTTGTAATATGCCTATTATAATACCCATGCCAGAGATCATCTCTGCCTCCTCCTCAGTGCTCCTTCATGGTCAAGTTATTTGATTCATCTCCTGAGCTTCCTGGGCCAGGCATTATACTTGGCATGTTAATCAGTATCTGGAAAAGAACAAAACAAACAAATTCAGTGTACTTATTATCTAGTAGAGGGCTTCATTCAATAACATACTTTTGACTGATATTTGAAAAATTGAAAGATCTCCTTGAAGGTTAGAGTTAGGAAGAAGGGATATTGTATTTATGCTGTTAATAGATATCAGTTGAATGGCCAAAATATTTTGTCAATGAGCTAGTGTTAACTGAACATTTACTGTGTTCAGAGTTCTGGATGTGGCCAATTGCAGGGGATGCTTGAAATAGCTTTTGGACATTTCTGAAATGACTCTGGCTTTATCATTTCACTGGGTCAAAATGTTAAATGGTCAGCACAGGTTCTCAGCTTCCAGGCAGTTTAGAACATAGTGCCTGAATGTTTTTACATCCACTACCCTCTTAAAGGATTTTGAAACACTGTGTCCTTTCCTCATCCATTTAAAAAGATAATATGTAAAAATTTTATCTTGACTTTAAATCATTATAAAAGATGGTGCTTCTTACATTATAAATATTGATTTACAAAAACCACTCTTTTTAATGTACACAATGGAAGCTAAATTAAATACCAAAGTGATTTTGTATCTACCATGTCATCCATATAAAAAAAAACACACACATTATAAACAAACTGTTCTAGAAAAGCCAGGAATTTTACATAGTTGTTTCCCTTGCAGAACTCATTTCATTCCTCTTCTCCTATAAAACTTAATCCCCATATAACATTCTTGTGTTTGATATATTTTCTTGATTACAAGTGCATTCTTAGCTCACTCTCATCCATGTACACTCACCCCTTGGCTCAGGACACCTGCTGGACATTGGTTGAACATCAATTTCACCTTTTCTGTCTCTTACTTCAAGAGACAGAAAAGGTCCTCACAAAATTGGGAAGGAGGAAAAAGAAAAGTAGAAAAGGAAATCAGTGCAGGACCTGACTTTTGGTGAGGGAGCCAAAAAGGGGAAAACACTCTTTTACTGGGACACACACAGAGAGATCAGTTGGGATTGAAGGAGATCCAATGAGGGTGAGAGGAGTGCACAGCAGATGCCTGGCTGACAGAGCTGAAAGAAACCAGCACAAAATATCCCTGTAATGAATCCCCAGACCTTGACTTGAGCTGTTGATGCTGAGCTAGGAATGTCTGCTGAAGCTGAGGGAGAGGGCTGAGGCTGATGGCACAGACTGAGTCTCATGGGGTTGGAGTGTGTTGTTTTCTGTGATTGGTAGTGTCTATGGAACAGAACTGCCTGGGACCTGAATTCAAAAAGCAACATTGCTGATGCACATGGTGTGGATTATCTAGTTATCTCATGGACATATTCACTATTTCTGCAGGTCCAGGGCCCAATTTGGCATTTTTGCAATAGAAGAGAAGCACGGTTCTATCAGAATCATCATAATTTTGGTCTGAGAGACCCAGGGGAAGTTCGGGTTGAAATCAGAATCCATGGCCAAAGAACCTGCATATTTCATTGGCACAACTGTGATTTTTATTGGGTCCAAGGCAGAGGGTGTGGATATGCTCTGTGGTTGTCTTGGTGGTCCCATGCCACAAGGAAGAGAGAGCCAAGAGCAGAGATCTGGGTGCACAGAAGGGGAAGTTGAAGCCTTTCCATCAGCCTTGTCTGCTACATGAAAATGTGACAATAGGAATGGCAGTGACCTGATACTGCACTGAGGACCCAGCTGGGGGACTGAAGGATCATTACAGGAGGCCCTAGTGCATGACATCTTTAGATTTGTTTCCACTGGTGTTTCTGTGTAGAATTTGGACATTCCCATGGCAATAGAAAGGGCAAAGGAACTGTTATGAGTGTGTATTGGAAACATTCCAACACCACATACCACAGCCTGCACCCCAGAAATGGTTTGGAAGTCTCAATTCCAATAAAAGGAGAAACCCTAGCCACTCTCCAATCTGTGATAAACACCTAATCAAAATGAGGCTCTGTTAAACAACAAAAGTACATTGTGTTCACCACAACAAAAACCACATTGACAATCATAGAAATAACAGGCAATGCACTCACAAGAATGACATGGCACCACACCATACCAAAAACAGATCTCACAGCAATATCATGGAAATGTGCGCAGCCAACACAGGAAATCTTCCACTTAATAAAAGCCCTTCAAGTCTACAACAGATAACTGACAATCTTTAACCCATAAAGATAGAGAGCTATAATAAAATGAAAAAGAAGAATCATTCCCAGACCCAACCTCCAACACACTTGGAAACTGAACAAAAAATAAATTAAAAAAAGGCAGCATGTGAACATCCTTATCTACAGAACAGACTGAAATAAAAATTAGATTATGACTACTTCTTAAAAAAAAGTTTTAGTTTTCTAAAATGTCTGAATTTTCAAAGCCACATTTTATATTCTCCACCACCTATTTCTTGTCAATGAGCCTGAGTAAGGTGTTCACTCAGTGACCAAGAAGATCTCAGGTGTTGTCAGCAGGACCTAAAGCAAGCCTCCTTCTACTTGCTTCATCAAAAGAAAATCGACCTATAGTTCCTGCCACTGAGCCAAGAAAACAGGCAGTGAAAACACATTCAGTGTTGTTAATCATCAGAGAAATGCAAATTAAAACCACAGTGAGATATTACCTCGTGTCTACCAGTATGGCTATCATCAAAAAGACCACAAAACCACAAACATTCAGCAACAATGTGGAGAAAATTGAACCCATATACACTGTTGGTGTATAGTTTATACAGAGACTAGTGTGTGAGAGCTGAGTCCTGGAGGCCTGTGATTTATCCAGGAGGTCAAGTCATTGCAGGCAGCATGTGCTGCTTGAAGCCAGTTTTCAGCCCTGGCTGTCCATGCGCATCAGTCTCCTCAGGAGCTGAGTCCCCCAAAATCACAAACTCCCACCCAGAGATTCTGATATAATTGGCCCAGGCATCCTGATTTGAAAAGCTTCCCACTTGATTCAATGTGTAGTCACATTGAGAGACACTGTGAGCAACTAGTTCACTCTGGGTTTAGTCAGTATAATTTATACACACAAACTAGGAAAAGAAGGAACAATAGAAATGCAAACTATTACAACCACAATGGAAAACAGGATGGTGGCTTCTCAAAAAACTAAAAATAGAACTAATATATGATCTAGCAATTCCACTTCTGGGTATTCATCCAACGAAAATGAAAACATTAACCTAAAAATATATATGAACCCCAATGTTCATGGTAACCTTATTTACAATTGCCAAGATATGGAAGCAAACTAAGTGTCCATCAACAGATGACTGGATAAAGAAGTTGTGGTATATATAAAATGGAATATTACTGAGCCATAAAAAAGAATGAAATGTTGCCATCTGCAACAATATAGATGGACTTGGGGAGTATTATGCTGAGTGAAATAAGTCAGACAGAAAAAACAAATACTGTAGAATATCACTTATATATGAACTCTGAAAAAGAAAACTAGTGAACATAACAACAACAACAACAACAACAAAAAACAGACTCACAGGTATGGAGAACAAACTAATGGGTATCCATGGAGACAGGGAAGAGGGGAGGGCAAGACTGGGATAGGGAATTAAGAGGTACAAACTACTACTTATACAATAAATAAGCTACAAGGATATGTTATACAGCACAGGGAATATAGCTGATATCTTATAATAACTATAAATGGAGTATAACCTTTAAAAACTGCAACCTGGAACTTATATAATATTGTACATCAACCCTACCTCAATTAGAAAAACGTCGAAGACCAGTTTGCCCCATGTGACCGAGGTCCCTCCAGTTTTGCCTCCTTTTCCTATCTGTAGGGCTCAGTGTCATCATCTGTTAAATAAGGTACTCAGGCTAGAAGGCCAGCTCTACTTCAAGAATCCTGTAAATCTATTGAAAGCAAACTAAATGATCAAATGAGAAAACTCAATCCCAGCATGAGCAATCCTTACTGCTGGCAGAAGTTCCATCTCCACCATGATGAAATGAGGACTAGATAGTGCACACTTGTTCCTTGCTTTCATAGACAGGAAGACACAGCTGATGTTATGTGAGATTTAAGAAGTAGGGAGAACAAGCCACATACTGCACTAAACTTAATACTCTCATCTGCCTTTGCTTTCCCTTCCTTGCACACTTACTGGAGGTGAGATGTGTTTAATTAAGGTTATATACCAATAAAAACCAAATTATTATTTGCTTTTACCCATCAAATTTGTCTATATAGAAAATGTTTTCAAATAATAAAAATAACATTTATTAACCATAAAATTTCAAATAATTTTAAAACACAAAGAGTAGAAAGTAAGAGTTATCCATCTCTTGCCCAGATATATTTTATTTCCTTTAAGGAGTTTAACACATATCATTCAATACCTTTTCTTATATATATTTATACATAAAGTATATTTTAAATAAAATGTATTAATACTATGTGTAAATTTTACAACTTGCTTTTTCATTTGACAATATATACTGTAGACATCTTTTCATTTGAATTTACATTGCTTTACCTCATTCTTTTTAAAGGCTGACTAGTATTCTACTGTCCAGATGAAATAAACTGTATTAAGCCCTCCCTACTGAGCCTGGTCCTCTCCCCCCTAAGGTGCAGGCCCCTGCATCTGTGAAGGGGAGACGTGGTCTTGGGGGAAGAGCAGGATGTGCAGACAGAGGTGAGCAGGCAGGGAAGCAGGGCCAGCTGACTGCCACTTTCTGCCCCTCCCCTCTGGCTTTCAGCAACACTTCCTTCATCCTACAGTTACATGAATTGCCTTTTTCTCCTTTCAAGTTTCAAAATTCCCTGCACTCAAAGAATTTTGGAGAAACATTACATGAACATTTTCTGATTGTTCATTTCAGATTCCTCCTTCTCTCTGACAATAACACATCTGGCACTAATCTAAATACTCATGAAGCAAGACCAGCAAACTCACAGAAAGCAAGAGGGGAAGGACCCCCTTGATCTTTCAGTCAACATGGAGGGTTAAAATTGTCCAATTTAAAAATACAGCTGGGCAGATAAGAATAAGAGATACTAGAATATTTAAATCAAATACTTCTGGCTAACTGAGTTATATTGCCAAGCATTTAAGTCACCCTCACTCCAAGAAAAATATTTTACCAGGAATCAGGCCCTTAACAAATCCTATAAAACAGAAGTCAAATAGGACTATCTGCAGACTGATGGTAAGGGTCTATTATTCTCAGAATGCTGGGCCTTTAATTTCAGAATGAAATCCAAGCATGTTACCCAAGCAGCTTATACCTTATATAGCAGATGGTGGACATCAATGGGACAGTTCTGTGTTACTTTGTCAACAACATCTGAGATGGATTGCATAAAATCCAGGTTGGTGAACAGAATTTTGTACAGATATAAAAGAAACAATACACATTTCTCTCAACAACTTTTTTAAAATGTAACTTTAACAAATACAGAATTCACTATGCCTTTTAAACCATCACATTGGAATGAATGTGTCAAATTAATCCAAGTGACTCTGTGCATGGAGTAATGGTGACATGTCCCTTCAAGAGATGAAATGTGTGGGTTTAGAGAGGGAAAAGAAATCAAACAGTAACAAAGACAGACCAGCCCTGCGTTAGAATACACAGTGACTCAATCTTTATATGAGATTGTAAAAAGCAAGTGCTCAGTGTATGTGGCATGTAATGAAAAATATTGTAGATAATGAGCATGTGATGTATAGACACTAATGTCATGAAAAAGTTAGCCAGGATATAAGAAAAAACCTAGTCAGTGACTCACACTGTAAATCTGAGCTAGAAGACTGGGAATGGGGGGTGGTGGTGGCTTCTAGGTGAAACAATCAATATGGTAATAACCATGTTATTAACTAAAAAATCTTACATTCAATTCCATAAGTGAAATAAGCTAAAGTATAAGTAATTCAATTACAAAATTCTTAAAAATGCTTTAAAAATCATGAAAAGTGTCAATGTGCTCGAGGGAAGAAGAAGGCGCCATGCAGCTGTTCACTGGACTTTGCTGGTTTATGTCTATTTTAACTGAAGACTATCACGAGCGAATGAGTGCCGTGATATCAGGTACTGTCAGACATACATTGTGTGCCATTTCCCTGAACAGTCATACACATCGAAGAACAGGCAGTGGTTTGTATTTACCTATTAAATGTAAACTGAATGAGGCAGAAAAATATACCAAAATACAAATAAAGTCCATTTTACTTAAACCTTAAAATATTGCCTCTTAGTTACTGCTTTTACAAAAGCAGTAATAATTCTTTGTGACTACTTGCTAAACTGATGATATCTTTAATTCTTCTTTCCAAGGCTGTCCTCAGACAGAAGCTTTATCTAACTTGCAGCAGGGAACACAGCAGGACCAGCTGTACTGGGTTAAATGTTGGACTGGGGATGGATCGTCATGTGTGATGGGAAGGTTATATGTATGCTATCGTACTCTTATACAGAGGCAAATTCCAATCAATCCTCGAGATTAACTAGTTTTCATATCAGTAGGAGATGAATTTCAAATCCATTCTCTTCTATTGCTCTTAAAGCTTCTTCCTAACCACTATTGGTTTAACCAACCATTAACTGTTTAACAGATAGCCAGACCCAAAAAGGAGCATGATGAAACACCCAGTCAAGTGCGTGGACCATGCAGGAGCCAGAGCAGCCACTGAAGCTGCAGCCTACACTCCCAAGGTTCTCCCTGAAAGGTGGCCACCTCACTTGAGAGCCCAACGGGGAGCCACTCTTGCACACACGAGGTGACAGCATTGCTCCACACACGTCATTCTCTGCACACTCAGAAAGCAAACGTCTTACCTCTGGGTGAAAGAAAATTTCAGGGCCTGGGAAACTTTCCTAGCCAACATCGATAATGAATTTCTTCTGGCTTATGGCATTGTTCCCTGTTTGCTGTTTGATCCACTTCCGCTGATCCACGTCATACTTGGCAAACTTCTTGACTATATTGGGGCAAATGTGACAGTACTTCTCCTGCAGACACACACACAGAGATGTCACCAGGCATTAGCGGCCACCCAGTCTGCCCTCCGGCAAACACCCAGTAACTCCAGCACCACAAACCCCCGACATCAGTCCTGCCCAATGCCACAGCTCCAAGGGACATTTACTGGGCTCAGTGATGTCTAACAGCTATGCTCTGGCCACGTACTCTGCTTTCTTTCCAGCTCTGCTATTAGTCCCAGCCTCACTGTGTCACATGCTGCTGCCTACTATCTGAGATGATGTCTGACGGTGCCTATCAAGTCCCTAGTCTCCATCTCCTCTCTTCTTACTCCTTGTATGCCCCCACGTGGCACCTGCCCAGGCACTCGCTGCCACCTACTGGGACAAGCAGACCCGCATCGCAGCCCAACCCAGATCTGAAGGCAGCAGATCTGGCCCTGTGGTCACCACATCCGATTGGCAGGTGGTTAACCTGCTCTGCGGTCTGACACAGCACACTCAGTGGCTCCATGACAGAGAGTTAGTGAGTGCCTAGGCACGTGGGATGCACAAGTGAATAAAACACACACAGACCCCTGCCCACTGGCCCATACACTGGCTGAGAGTCAGAGTAACAAGTGACAGTGATAAATAAGTAAATGGCAGAGCACTTTATAAGGTGCTGGGACCATGAACCAAAGGAAAGCCCGACTTTGACAGGATGGAGCTGCCACACATTGGGGCATGAGAACCCGCTCAGTGCCAGCCCCAGCCTGTGCTGTGCAAAGTGTTTCCTCAGCTGGTGATGCCTGACTGGGGGTCTCTGGGTTGATCATCTGTCTTTAGAGCTAGCCTCAGAAGAACAGCAGTTGGCCCCTGGGTACCGGATTCTGAAAGTCAGCTTCCTGTGGGCCAGGTGGGCTTTGTTCAATGCCTGCACTTTGTCAGGCCCAAAGCTGGTGCTCAGGAGGACCTCTGAAGGCATTTTCATGATACTAAGTTCAAAATATCTTAGAATCCCTGAAATGAAACCTAATACCATCCTTGGTATACTCTGCACAACTGTAAGACTGATGGGCCAGACTTGCTACACACCCCTGTTCTCACTGATAACTGAGTGAGTGGGTCACCCCATACAACTTCAAATCTACCAGGCTGAGGGCAGAAACAGTAAGTTGTCCTAAGACACCAGGTCAATGTCTCGCAGCAACTCAGAGGCTTAACTGAAGGCAGGAAGTGCCTCCACAGTGTTGATGGTGTGCAGTGTGTCAGCCCCAAGTCCTGGACCACCACTGTCCCCACCAACAGAATCCATGCATCCACAGGCCCACTCCTGCCCACAGGGGCAACAAGACACAGGGTAACTCTGACCCACTCCCACAGAGGGAAGTGGGGCAAGAACTAACTGACAGCAGGGATGGGGTGGCTGACCTGCAGGGAACACAAGGAGCTCTTCCACTGCCTACCTTCATGGCTGAGTGATACATTGTCACTGCCCAAATGGGCCAAACCTGGTTCAGGGTCAGAGATGGACCCCAGAGAGTCAGTGAGGAAGGTAAAGCCCACCACGAGGACTAGGAGAGCAGCCTCTGTCACAGTCAGCATACTCAGGGCCCTTCTCACCTGCATGGCCACCCCGACAGTCAGGAGCCAGAGGCTGTGAGACATATTGGTAACAGGAATGGGGAGGTGAGGGAACTTGGGTCAACTATCCAAATTTATTTCCTTGAAGAAACACAAGGAAAGGACTAGGGGAAGTTCTAGGAAATATTTTAACATAAAAAGAAAGTCTTATGCTACTTCTGTAAACCTTCCCCCAGGGGGAAAGGATTGACTCCCATGGGCTGCCCAGGACCACACACCCAAGCTGTGAAGTGACCCATCCCTGGAAACTCTAGTCCTGGGTACACCCGGGTACCCAGCCACCCTACTCACATGGGCCCTGACTCGCACCTGTGCACCCTGTCCTAAAAATACCTCTCCGTCCACCAAGAGTGTCATGCAAAATGTGGGACTCCCCCCAGGCACTAGCGTTCCTTCAACCAGCTTGTTACTGGGTGCAAAAGTGGGAGGGAAGGGGGGAGGCTAACCTCCCTTAAACTCCCCTGCAGCTCAGAAACTGTGTGTTCAAGGTCACATGTCACTTCCATGCTTAAATTTTTCTCCAAAAACAAAATCTTTGCTCTTCATATAATAATTATCCTTGTATTAATAAGAATCTCTTTATTTTGACTAAAACAAAACAAAAACAAAACAGTAATTTGTCCTGATTTTGCAACCTGAAGAGAAAATTGCTTTGAAAGGGGTCTGTCAACAGCTACCTACAGAGTGACACAAAGACCAAACCGATGGATCAGTCAAGTGGGCATTTTAAATAAGGACCAATGAGCCATTTTCCTCCGAATCTTACTGATTTAATTTTAGAGCTTCCTGTAACTCCTCCAGCATGGTAACAGAGTCTAGAAAACACAGGTGGACTCTGTTCAATGATTCACCCTAGAACAGCATCACTCTGAATGGTAATTCTCAGGGTACAGAACCACACACAGCAAGAGCTGGAAATGAGTTTGAATTCTGGCTGACTGCACAGGATTCCTCACAGTCACTGCTGCTGCTGTCTGCTCCTTACTCGGGAAATGAAGCCTGGAGGGAGAGGTGCAAGACACATTGGCTAATTGAAAGTTCTGTCTAATCAGGCTCCAATTAAATGACATCGTACTAGGCAGGATGCTCAATACCAGTTATCAAGCTGCTCTCATTTACAGCTGGAGAACTCCACAAGCATCCATGTTCAGAGAAGAGGCTAAGTTTTCAGCCCCTTAATTCAAGTGGTAAACAGATGGAGACCCACATTCATGGGGAGGGGAGGGAAGGCACAGTGGGAGCAGGGGTGGTGGCCACAAGGGGAAGTGTGCAAACACTATTTCTCTCTCACCACCAAACTGGCCCATTTCCCATCTGTGTTTACCTTAATGGCCTTTGTGGTCTCCAGTGGTTGCTCAGGAGGGACTCCCACCTCCCTCTCCCTTGGCAGCTGTTGAATGAAATACATATCTCTATCTGCAATAGGGATGTGTTTGATGCAGCTTCCAATTACCTAACCTTCCACCTGGGGAGACAGAGAGGCAAAACACCATGTGAGTAACTCCAGGAGGAAAGCCCTCCCTGGACTGTAAGTTAGACTCCTGCCCCCACCTGCCCTGGCAATGCAAGCATTTACTGAATCTCCACTCTGTGCAAAGCTCAGGACTGGGGGAGGGGGAATAAAATGACCATGCATGCAATTCCATTAGGAGAACCTGAGATGCTCTGTAAGCAAAGTGGCCTTTCCATTAGGAATGTGAAGAGAAAACCACAGAAGGCAGTTAATTTCCAAAATGCTGCTGTCTGTCCGAACAATGGGTCATTTTATTGTTCCTCTAACAAAAAGGAAAAAGTTTTAACTATTAATTTTATAAACATTTTTATTGAGTTATAGGCATTTTACAATGTTTTGTCAAATTCCAGTGTAGAGCACAATTTTTCAGTTATACATGAACATATATATATTCATTGTCACATTTTTTTTTTTGCTGTTTAACTATTAATTTTTAAACCAACTACAAATTGGCTTGCACTTAAAAGTCAACCACCTGGTTAGCATGCAGGACTTAGATTGTGACAACCTGGACTCAGATCCTGGTTCCACATCTGTGGGCAGAGTAACCATGGCCACATCTGTTAACACATATGTTTCAGCCTTGGCACCTTCACCCATCATATGCGGTGAGTGGGTGCACAGAAGAGACCCAGTGACAGACAGCGGGTCAAGTACACAGCATGGTTTAGGCATGCATTAAAGACTCAATAACCGATCTGCTCACTCTAGTAAGAGCTGCACTTGGTAGGAAGGAACAGTCTGGCAGGTACCCCTCAACCCTATGCTATGTGAGATCCATGCTGGGGGGAGTTTGGATCCACTCACCCAGCTGCCCTCCCGGACCAGTGACCAGGCTGTCAGCCATCACCAGCAGGAGAGGGCCAGGAGCTGCTGTGTGGTCCCAGGTCCTCACCAGCCCCCTGGGGTGCCACTCAACATGCAGGCCACAGGCTGGGAAGGTCCAGCTCATGCTGGTGGGAGTAGCTGTGCAGAGTGGACAATGTCCCCACCTGCACCAGGTAGAGGAGGCACTCTGAGCTCCCTGATGGCACTGGCTGCTTGTCACACACTCATGGAGACAGAAGGCTGGAGCAAATCCTCATCCATCTGACAGATGGATCAGTTCCACTATGTACAAGCACAGTTACCACTGAAGTTGCAAGAACAGTGACTGAATTCCTCTTATGTCTTCTGAGGTGCCCAACTTCTAGAAGTGAGAGAGTGTGTAGCCTTTCTCAGGAGCCCAAGCCAATTGTAAAATATTTAAGATCAAGATAAAAGATATGTACACATTATTAAAATAAAAAAAATCATAAGAACAGTAGCTCTCACAAACAGAAACTATTCACAATTTCTATACTCAATACATTACATATAACATTTTCTAAAATTAATTCAACCCATGTTGAGTATCAGCTTCATCACAGATTAAATATATTAAAACAAACCACAGCCAATGTTAGGAAAACAAGTAAGTGAGTTGTGCTTCACCCACATGATGGGCTGTCAGGTAGTTACTAAATATCTTTCCACAGAGTATTTAACCATAAAGATACATCAGGGATAAGTCAATATGCAAAATACAACCTCAGGAGCACATTGTACAATTAGAACATGAAATCAGATGGAGGGTATCCCAACTGTGCTTAAAATGTGTGTTGTTTGTCTAAGAAAAAGAGCTCAGTAGACTATACCAAAAAAGTGTGGCACAGTCCTCTGGGCAGGTTTGTGGGTCATTCTATTTTCTTCTTTACATTTCTCCATTTTACCTAAATTTTGTACAGTAAATGTAATTTTTATAAATAGGGGGAAAAAACTGCATTAAGAAACAGAGAAAAATTTGAACAACAACTTTCTCTGGGCCTGCACGTAGTGTGAAACTTGTTTCTGATGCACAGGGGAGGCCAGGAAGCAGACCCACAGGCACAGGCCCTGACCTTGGCCTGCACTGACCTCTGAGGACGTGACCTCAGAGAGGAGCCAGGTAGGACCACACAGCAAGTGGCACCTAAACACCTCACACCCAGGAGGGGGCAGTGTTCTGAGACTGGATGAAGGGGCTGCGAGCACAGAGCATGCTCTGCAGGACTCCTGCCTCTCCTCACCCCCGGGCAAAGGGGACACTGGCAGGGTGCAATGACAGAGGGGAAAGATTTGGCTTTTTCCTCCTGACTGTAGACACATCAGCCTCCCCCTGCAGTGATTTCTGAACTTTGAGGTATTAAAGCACCAGCATATTAGTACATCATCTCTGCAATGTCTTGAAATAAAACAGTGACTATTTTTAAATGAAATAAATGAATTGTTTTTTAAAAAAAACTAGTTTGCATTTTTTAAATTTGTCTTAGTTGATTTACAAAATTCTGTTAGTTTCCAGTGTATAGCATAGTGATTCATTTATTGCATTTTTAAATGGAGCTTAGCACATAAACACACAAACCTATATTTGCACAAAAGATACTTGTAATACACAAAATAACAAACATTAGTATCAGGGGTTGCCTCCAAGAAGGGACGTGGAGAAGGAAAGGCATGTCTGAATTCCCAATGTAACCCCCTCCAGATAGCTTCAATTTATTAAAAAAAAAACTTTAAATAATTCATTTAACTAGTCCATTGTACCAAATGTATATATATATATATATATATATATATATATATATATATATAGTCTCTTGAAGCCTGAATTAGAAAACACTTCTGTTATATTTTGAAAATTAAAACCAAAAAGTGACATTGCAGAGCATCCTACAAGTCAAGGTGAACAATCTCTCCTTCTTGGCTCTTAAAAAATTTTTAAAAAGCAAGAAACAAATCCTCTCCAGAGGATTGTCACAGAACACAAAATCATCCTCCAAATGTTCATGTGCCGCACCCACTGATACCCAGATTACAGTTCAGAATGAAAGCCAGGAAAACCCTCCTGTCAAAGTGACACCGGGGCCAAGCAGAGCCCAGGGACATCAGACGACTGCTGACACCAGACTGCACAAATCTGCTACTGCAAATTTCCAACTGCCAGTGCCACAGACACTAGGCATCTTCCACTTTCTCACACAACTGTGTTTAAAGGCTCTTGTTACCTTTGCTAAGTACAGGTATGTCTTCAAAAGTGGTGCTTTAATTAACAGAAGGGTTTTTTCTTTCACTGCTTCCTTCACCTCAAATCAGGTTAGGCCCACAGACAGAGCAGAACTCGGTGCCCTGCTGACCATTGGGATAGTGTGAG
This sequence comes from Camelus bactrianus, assembly GCF_048773025.1. Taxonomy (NCBI): domain Eukaryota; kingdom Metazoa; phylum Chordata; class Mammalia; order Artiodactyla; family Camelidae; genus Camelus; species Camelus bactrianus. The sequence goes on along the minus strand of NC_133546.1, from coordinate 84,050,337 downwards.
TGACCCCATCCCTGCTGTCAATGATGATTCCTGTTAATGTGTGTTCACCAACTTGTCATGATGTCCACTACACAGCTAAGGCCATCACTGCCTTCACAAATACCACAGAGACCATCAGCATGGGGACTTTCTCAAGTGTTCCACAAGCCTATCTTCAGGTTGGAGCAATAAGCCCTTTCTTTCTTACTGAGACTGAATGAAATTTCCCTTTCCCTACCTTCCATCTTCCTCCCAAATCCAAATTCCAAAGTGGACAACTAACATGTAAATTCTGTGCACTTAATCTGGAGGAGTCAACTTCTCAGTAAGATAAATCAAAGCTTTGCAAAGAAAAGCCAGAGAGAAAGGAATCTTATTGTGGAATCAGGAGGTTTTAATTTGTAATCCACTGGTTCCCAGTGTGGGTCCACAGATGGATTGCAATAAGACTACTTGTGGGGACTTTAGAAAGACAAAATACTGGGCCTGGCACCCAGAAATTCTCATCTGGCAGAACCAGGATAGTGGTTCTCAACCAGGGGCAATTTTGCCCCCAAGGAGCACCTGGCAATATCTGGTGCCATTTCTCGCTGTCACACTTGAGGGAGGGGAGGCTGGTGGTGGTGCTTCCCCTGGTGGGTCAAGACCAGAGATGCTGCTAGACATCCAACACACAGCTCAGTAACCTCCCCTCCCCTGAGGACTGCCCGATCCAAAATTTTGAGGCTGGAAACCCGTGGTCTGATATAAATTCTGAGAATGTGTATTTTGAAAAAAACACTTTTGAGGAGACCTTGCTGCATAGATCACTTTGAGAACCACTGGGCCAGTGTTTCCTGAAGTGTCTCCTACTCCATGGAACAGAAACAGCTTAGGGGTGGGGGAATATTTCTGGTTAAATTTGGAAGTGGTGGAATAAACAGAGTTTCCTAATGTAGGCATTTTCAGAGCCTTTAAGACATCACTGTCTACTGAGAATCACCACACAGAGGACACAGCATGTGGAATCTTCCAAGTTAAACATCTATGCAACTCCTACTCTTTTTTCCTACAAGTAAGGGAATAGAATACGCAGGAAGCATTTTGGAAAACAATTTTATCATTTATTCCCCCAAATTTCAGTCAATTCCCTTATATAGAGGCAGATACATTACACCTAAAAACAACAAACCCCCCCACGAAGAACAAGCAGCTTCAGGGGAAGTTCTGCAAACTCATGGAACCACAGGAGCTCAGATCCACAAAGGGAAACCCTTGAAAGACATTTATTTTGTTTCATTTTGTTTTGTTTTAACAGATTCTATAGTATATTTTCTTTTTTATGATCAGAAGTAAAAGAAGCCAAAGAACCACACCTACATATTGATCTTGTCTTCCTGAGGATACCTTAGATTCTAATGAATGTAAACAGACAAAAGCTGGACAAACTCTACACCAGCAGTAAAAACATAAATCACAGAAATTGCTCTGTACAGTGTTTGAGCTCAGACCTGAATGTGATGAGTTCCTGTGCACTTGAGTGCATGGGAAAGGAAACCACACCACACAATCTTACAGAGGCCTCTAGAATCACCATTTCTTCCACATTAGACAACTAAGGTCACTTGGGAATCATGAAAGTCACTTGTCCTTACCTGAAATGCAATGTAGAGTCCTGGTACATTAAATAATTTGAACATAATTTCTGCAAGATATTCTTTATTTTCTGGTGTATTCAGAGGAGGTTCTGTCTGTAAGGAAATATTCACTATATTTAGTGTTCACCCAAATTTCATGTAATTACATCAGAACAGCAAAATGTTAATCTAAAAGCATGTTCATTAAGATGCTGTACAACTCCTTAATTTGACAGACAGAGTACACCCAGAGTGATTGATTAAACATATTTTGGCTGTGAGGTTTAAAATCTTTGAGAGAGTAAAGCCTCTCTAAACACTTCTGCTCTTACTAATCCACCCCAAAACAAGAACAAGCTACAGAAAAGGAAACTCCACCTCGGATAACAGAACACCCAAACACCGTGAATCTGAAGAGACATGCACTGAGCTGCCAAGGGCAATAACAGCCCCACTGAGACCAGATGAGTGAGGACATAGAAAGAGAACACCAGTGACTTCAGATACCAGGCAATATCCAGTTCTCCAGAGAAGAACAAAAGCAGAGAGCCCTTGCTTGGAGTCAGAGCAGTCTGAGCAGCACAGCTGCAGGAGCCTCGCTCCCCAGGCCCCTCCCCTCAGAGCACAGGTGGCAAGGTGAGAAGTTACACCTCCACCATCTGCTGTGAGAAAGACAAGCCTGGGACAGAATCTGCTTCAGCCAGACACTGCCCACCACCCAGCCTAAACCAGACACACAGCCAGTTCAGAAAGAGCTCCCCTCACTCAAAGATGAGGAAAGAACACAAAAAGACTAGCCAAACATCAAATAAAAACACTCATAGAAAAAGAGAGTGGAGAGAGAAAATAGGAAAAAACAAATGGCAGATAAAAAACATGTACCCAGAAAAATATAAAAATAAAGCAGATGAATATCATGACATAGATATCCGAGTTTTTTAAAATGTCTATTTAAAATAATAACTATTATCTAATAGGAGGAAATTAACAGGATTACAGAAAGATAAAAATAAATAAAACTGCTTTTTGTCATTCAGCAATATGTTGAAAATTTTTCCATGTTAATAAATATGGATTTACATCACATATTTAAGCTAGGGAAAAAAAGAGAGAGAAAAGGAGAAAAAAAAAAAAACAAAGAAAGGAAAAAAAATCTAGGCCTTTTGGCAAAAAAATAAATAAATAAAAATCCACATTACCCTTTGTTATATACTGAGCTGTGTGTCCCAAAACTCTTATGCTGAAGCTGCAACCCTCAGGTGACTGTGTTTGGAGATGAAGCCCCTAGAGTGGTAATCCAGGATCAGTGAGGTCACATGACAGCACTAACATCTCTGCAGGATAAGGCAGAGGGATCAGGGAGCTCTCTCTCACTCACACACAGAGGAAGAGCCACACAAGGACCTGGTGAGAAGGAGGCCATCTACAAGCCAGGAAGAGAGATCTGATCATAAACCAACCATGATGGCACCTTGATCTCAGACCTAAAGCCCCCAGAGCTGTGAGAAAACAACTGTCTGTTGTTGAAGCCACTCAGCCTATGGTGTTTTGTTAGGCTTATTGAGCAGAGCAACATACTCTTAAAGCAGGAAAAGGGCAGCCTGTCTTGGCCATTGGCACAGCTGCATGCAGGACACTGGGACACACAGGGCCACATTTACAGACTTTTCTGGCAGGAAAATATGACCCCAGAATTCTATATCTGGCCACACTGCCAATCAAGTCTGTTGCAAAAACAAAATGTCTTTAAACATACAACAACTTGAGAGAATTTGGTTTCTATGAACCCTTCATGAATTAACCATCAGACAATAAGCTTTAGCAAAATAATAAGAATGCATAAAGTACAGCCAAAGACTTACAGTGAGCAAGTAGTCCATTTAAGATGTAGGGATAAATGCTTTTCTTTTCTGGGAGAATCTATAGCTACAGAAGAGAATGTAAATATTATAAATTAAAACAACAGGAGTAGTATCAAGTTGACAGGCACAGATGGAAAGGAGGAAAATATAAAGACACTGATGCCCTTGTGTCATGGAATCAAAAGATATTGTTTTCTTGGTAGAGCAGCAGAGACACCAGTAAACATAAAGTCACAAACATAAATATCAGAGTAAGTTCACTAACATAAACAATCAAAAGCAGGTGATAGAAGAAAGGAGGAGGAGGTAAGAAATGTGGCCATGTACCAACGTGGTCACTAAGCACAGTAGGAAGTAATCATCCCTAAACAAATACAGGTAAATATCTTATACAAAAGTACAGTTATGTTAAAATATGTTTCACCAATTATCAGAACGAATATGCACCCAATAGAAACCAAAGAGAAAGTCAAGCCTGAGTTTTAAAATATCCATACATAAATAAAACACACTAAAACCAGAAAGCACAGCACCAGAAAAGCAGCTGTGACCACACACACCTGCCACACAGCCCAGGCCATTTCAGCACGGGCAACGGGATAGCTCCAACTCCAATCAGCCCAGCTACACCCCACCTTCGATTTTACCAAGTTTGGAAAGTGATTTCCTCTCTCCATGCATAATTAGCACTGACTTCACAGGAGTCTAAACAAAGTGCTCATGGCAGCACCTGGCATGGGGAACGTACTCAGTGAAAGTGCATTATTATCACTAAAATCATCAGCATGTACCAGTGAGAAACTCACGTACTGAAGAGGAAGTCTCTGAACAAAGACTATGAGACAAAATCAAATTCCATTGTCAAGCCAAGGGACATCTAAAACAAGGTGTCTCAGAGAGGTGCACAGTTGTCACAGCTTCCAAGATCAGAAAAAACATAACTGCACATAACAAGGAACTGATTACACAGATTAGGTCACATGCATAAAATGTAACACTTTGCAGCAATTAAAAAGGATGGGCAGTGTGTCTGCAGATATGAAACAATATCTACTATAAATTTGCTACATGAAAAGAGGCCTCTCCATACATACACATTCTTAAATATACTTCTGTATCTACAACATTTTTTTTAAAAAGCAAGGTGTATGAGGGAGAGAAATGAGGAGCTGTTTATGGGCACAAAGTTTTGATCTTGCAAGATGGAAAAGTTCTAGAGTTCTGTTACATCACAATATCAATGTAGGTAATGTTACCAAATGATACATTTAAAACTGTGTTAAGTGGGTAAATTTCATATATTTCAAATTATAATTTCTAAAATTTTTAAAGTAAAAATCAAAATGTACCATAGTATGTCAATTTTGTTACCATTTTATGAATCAAGTTTATGTATAATCCATGTGCCTGCACATAATTATTGCTGGTTAAGCACCAGTAAAGTTGGTTTCCTCCATGAAGGGGATCTGGAAGGCAACACAGAAGTGGGAAAGAGACACTCTTGAACTGGAAATCGTACTGCACCTTTTGAATTCTGTGCTGTGTGTATGCTAACTCTTCAAGCAAATAATCAAATCTGGCTATCAACTAGCTGGGGGCTTTAGTTTATACTCCTGTCTGATACAAAGCTCAAACATCATGCCCCAAGTAAGTTTTAATTACTCTGATTAGAATCAATACACTCCCTGAATGGGAGAGAGAAAGCAATCTTAAGACATAGACAAGAAATAATAAAGTCATCAAAAGCAGATTGTAAGTAAATGATCTAAACGTTATTCAACAACACATTACTTATTTTAATGTGCCTACCTCAAGGGGCTGAGATCAAATTAGTTAATACCTTAATGATCCCAGTACACATTTAGCACTGTGTTAGTGATTACTATATCAGATTTTTTTTTTAGTTTTCTTTCATTTAAAGCACATGAAGAATAGCTGTGGATTCCAATATTTAGGTTACAATATATCTCCTTATGGCACCTCCTATCAACCTGAAAAACAGGCCTAATAACTACCTACCCCACAATTGTCTGTGGGATTAAATAAGTGAGTTAATTCATGCAAATGCTTGGTGGGGAGAGGGCTGGGCCTTTAGCAAGTGCTGAATATATCAACAAACAACTGTAATACCAAGAATATATCTCAGGCCAGAAGAAATTGAATGTATTAACTCCAGAGACCTAGAGTCTTCTCTTACCTTGAAGAGGAATCCAAGCACCTTAATAAGTTAATTTTATAAACATAACATTTAAACTGATTAGAGGGGGGAATAGGATGAAGAGAGGAAGGCTAGAAAGGTATGCAAAGTGGGAGCATAGTCATGCAATGTTTCCTTCCTGCCTGGTTTAAAAAAAAATGTGAGCCTATAGAAGGCATTCCAACAAGAAGTAGATTAACCCTGGCTCTGGATTCTTCCTGGGTTTAATTTCAGTGTCAAGTGATGTTCCAAATAAATCCCAGATGAATGAAAAATATATATAAACATCAAAGGAAAGTAGGTTTACTTACATAAAAATTTACAATTATAGATGTTCAAAAACATAACCTACAAAAAATCAAGTGAGAAAAAGTATCTGCTTATGACAAAAAATTCTTATATGTTATATGAAAGAACTCACACCATAAACAGATTGTGGCCATACATACAACAGAATATTATTCAGCCCTAAAAAAGGAAGGAAATTCTGACACATGCTACAATGTGGCTGAACCCTGAAGACCTTATACCAAGTGAAATAAGCCAGTCATGAAAAGACTAATACTGGATGATTCCACTTATATGAGGACCCAGAATAGTTACAGTCATAGAGACAGAGGGGGGATGGTGGGGGCTAGGGCTGGGAGAGGGGGAAAGAGAGTTATTCTTTAATGTGGACAGAGTTTCAGTTTGGAAGATGAAGAAGTTCCTGAGATGGATGGTGGTGATGTTTGCACAACAATGTCAATGTATGCAACTCACCAAACTGTACATTCAGAAATGGTTAAAATGATAAATTTTATGGTATGTGCATTTTATCACAAAAGAAAAATTTAAGTAGAATAAAGTTCAAAGAAATCATAGCAACAATAAAAGCAATAAAACACTGATATGTACAAAACCCAGGACATGAATAGGCAATTCACAAAGGAGAAAATACAACTAATAAATACATGAAAAACTGTTTAAGATCAAAGGTATTCAAACTGCAAATTAAAAAGTCAAATAATCAAAAATGATATTAATCAATCCTAAGAGTTCAAATAATGTGGCTTCTTGTACATTGAAGATTTCAGTGTGAAATGGTATACCAGAGATTCAAAATTATTAACACATCTGGACCTCCAAATTATATATATATATATATAATTTTTATATTCTTAATATAAAAATGCTCTAAATATAGAAAAAATTGTGCAAATATTAATTTATGTTATGTCTTACAAAACCAAGAAACTGGAAACAAAAGTAAACATCTAAAAATAGTGGGGCTGCTAAACAGACAGGAAACAACCACTGGATACATGATTGCATGACCATTAAAGCGAGGATTATGAAAACCATGCAAGAAAATGGGGGAGAGGGATGGAGGACACAATATTGAATGAAAAATCATATAAAAACATGAGTGAAAAGATTAAGTATAGCTATACTAAATGATAATATTTATGATAATGGGATAGGAGTGTGAAAAGCCCCACAAGAATCTTCCAAATTTTCTAAATCGCACTTATAGTTCTATAATAAGAAAAAAAAAATTCATTACAAGAGTTGTGAAACCCTGAGTTACAGCCTGTGTGTGAAGGCCACAGAAACTCCCAATACAACTTCCTGGTTTATTTCTCCACAGGCGGAGAAGCTAACAGAAGAAAGACTTCACCCCAGGGCAGAAGCCACAGCACATCCTGGTGTGGCTTTTCCCTAGCCTGTTGGCTCTGTAACGTGGAAAACACTTTCCATATCCAACCACAGTTGTGAAGACAGCTGAATTCTTGATCTGCCACTGTCTTCATACCTGTAATCACATCATTATGGCAGGCACTGCAATTTCCCTACCCAGTATCTATTCTGCCTTCTGCCTTAATGACAGACCACTGATCAATCACAGGCCCAGAAAACAGCATTTCCCAGACTTCCTGGTGTACAGGGATGGCTAAGTAAGTTCTGGCCAATAAGAAGCAAAAGTTATTGGATGTGTCTTCTGGGAAAGCTCCTTACAAGGTTGAAGGTAGACTCATGTAGTAGGCCCACTTCTGCTCTTAACCCCTTCTTTCCTGGAATATGGAGGTGATGACTGGAGCTGCAGCAGCTAACTTGTGATCTAAGGCAATCTTAGAATGGAAGCCATATGCTAAATATACTAGAGCACACAGATCCCTAATGACACCAGAAACCTGACATACCAGCACTGCCCTCCCTGCTACAAATGACTTTAAGAAAAATAAAACCTTTAACTTGCTTAAATCACTGATTTTTACACTTTAGTACTTGCTGCCAAACAATTCACCATCTGTGAAGAACTAATATTAAAATCTATACACTTCCATTAAGAGAATGTTTACAATAAAATTAGGTTCTCCTGGCTCCTGAATCAAATTCAGCATTATTAAAGATACATTCTTCTGGGTTCTCAGAACCATAATCATAAATCTATGTTTTCCTCAATCCTCCTTTTCTCCTATGTTTACCACCAGTAATTGTTCCTTTAGAGGACTAATTTAAATAAAACCTTCCAAAAACCATTATTTATATATAACGAGATCTAAATTGGAGATATCAAGTTTTTCTTATTTTTTAAATACTGAAGTATATGATTAAAACTTCACATGAATGCAAATTACATAAGCATTGTATTCATAATAATGGTAAAATATCATCAAGTATTAATTCAAAAATGAATAATTAGTCAGTACTATAAAAATCAATCCATATTTCTGGATAAAGAAAGCAAGCTGAACACATGCAACTAATATTGCTCCAGTCTCAAACCTCTCCATAACTGCAGTAAAGAAACATTTTTAAAAACATAAATCCTCAAGGAAGGGCAAGTAGGAGTGGAGATGACAATATACTGAAAATGGGAAGAACACGGGCCAGCAGTAACAGACTCAGCAGCACCAAGGATGTCCAGCTCCACACCAGCCAGTGCTAGTGTACAGGACAGAGCAGGTCTGAGCCACCCTAATGAACCAGGAAGGGAGTTACTGCGGTAAGCCAGGACAAGCCACATGTCATGGTGATTATTATGTGTCATCTTGACTGGGCTAAGGGGTACCCCGAGAGCTGGTAAACGATTCTTTCTGGGGTGTGTCTGAGAGGGTGTCTCTGGAAGAGCTTAGCATGCAGCAGACTGAGTAAGGAGACCTGCCCTTGCCAATGTGGGTGGGCAGCACACAGGCTACTGAGGACTTGATTGGAAAAGGATGAAGGAAGGGTGATCCTCCATCCCTGAGCTGGGACACACATCTTTCCTGCTCTCAGGTGGATGGCAGAGCTCCTGGTTCCCAGCATCCTTGGGCAGCACTGCTGCTTGCTCTTCCTCCCCTGATTCATATTCAGAAAGGTTTGCAAATTTCCTCTACAGTTACAATTCAATTTCCCTTCAAGAGCACTGCAGTTCTTTAGAATATATGATTCTGTCTTGAACTCTGGGCAATTCAGTATTAGAGAAAAGAGTGTGGTTCCCATTTGCTATCTGTTTAGTCCACGTGACCAACATGAGTTGAGTCTCTGAAACTTCTTGAAAAACATGAGCCCTACTGAGCTCATTCCCACCATGGATGTGCAGATGTCTGTCATGGCAGTCAGAAGGGACAATTTCATAGGCTACTGAGGGAACTTTAATTTAAAACTTTTAGACTCTTTTACACCAAGAAGCCATTAGCTGATGTAGTGGTTCAGTAAATGTCTTCAATGAATTTCTGGACATGGCCACAAATCCCTGTACCTGCTTCACTCCCCTTCAATTATCCCATTAACTGATGAGGAAGGACATAAGCCTGAGATAAAACCACCCTTCTCATAACTTCCTCTTTCAAATCATGCAGCAAACACACCTCCTAACTTCAAAGTACAATAAATGTAGCACAATATTTTCTTATGTTTAATGTAATAAACAATTATTTTTGAAAATTCTCTTCAGATACTCATTTTTGGCAAAGGACTTAAGCTTTTCCATATTCATATCAAACACCTACAGTTCGTTCCCAGCAATTGGTTTTATTGTACTGCGGTGTATATGCCAGCTAGAGCAGAAAAATTCCTGGTAGGAAAAATTTCCTGTGGGCTGTGTCCTGGTGATTGCATTTGCTCCACGGGCCTAAGACTCAGACTCCCTCTGAGCAGAGCAGGATGGGGCAGGCAGGGAGAGGAAGCTGGGCCCCAGGCCCATGCCTGGAGTCCTATCAACAGGTAGTTATGTGACGTATGAGAGAAGGGAACATGCCAAGCATGGCAGGTGGGAGTCTGTAATTTGTTTTGGCTGTAAAGACAAAGCCACTCAGACATACTGTCAGTTTCCTGGCTCCATGTATTTTACATAAACCATCATAGATACACAGGAGAGAAAATACACAGTGGCCTGTAAAACACAGTACTTGGACGTGGCAATTCCTATTTGTGAAGATACAGCCAGGAAAAAGCTTAGAGCACTTTCAAGGACTTGATTTAATACACACAAAATATATAGATTCCACTAACTACCATAACAGCCTTGTACTTAACATATTTTAAGCCAGATAATTCTAAAGAATATTCCATATTTAACATTAGGAAGAATTATATAATTGGATCAGGGACCATTTGACAATGCACTAGCATGGAAAAAATGCAAAGCTAAATTATGTAGGTTTTAATGTGCAGCCTATGTTACATGCAATTGCTCTCCTTAAAGTAAGTGTTTTATACATGTAATTAATTTTAACTTAAAAAGAACATAAAACAATGAAAACAGGCTCCACAACCAAGAGACATTTCTCTTCATTTCTCTGTATTGTTTTATTTCATCTGAACAAGATCAATTACATCCACAATATCAGGGCCTGTAACTCAGCTCAGTGTTAGTGTGAGATTTAACCTTGGCAAAACAGCACCTTGACTCAGCTCCCTCTGCTGTAAGAAGCAAAGGTCAGAGCCAACCAGTTATTTCAGGAGGACACCTAACTACACAGGTGGTTTCCTACCCAAACCCATTCCTCCCTCCTCATTCCTTGCTGCTGGAGGCCGGTTTAGGTACTTACTTCTTGGGGCCAGGTGATGAGATGTGGTCCCCTCACCAGCAACAGGAGAGAATCTTGACTCATCAAAATGTACCAAAGTAATTTTGTTCCCCTCTAGGGCCCACACTGGGCACGGACAGACAGGGCAAATCTGCTAGGAAGGTTTCTGAAGATGAGAGTCTTAATTCTAAAACTCTGAAAGTAAATACACCAAAAGTCAGTACAGGAACTCGGGCAGCCACCCTGGGGCCTGAGGGGAACCAGCACAAGAGGCCAAACAGGTGAATTAGGCTGGGTTCTCACCTCCATCTCTGAGCTGCTCAAGTAACCAGTCCTGAGTGGCCTGACACTGGCATCCTGTTTTGTGGGATAATAAGCCCTCTTTGGTTTTGGACATTTTGGTTGAGCCTTCTGTTATTTGCCCAAAAAGCACTCCAACTCATACAAAGAGCTTTAGTGGGAATTAAAAACTCCCCAGGGAAGAATATCCTGGGTTTAAAATCTAAGCAACCAAGAATCCACAGGGCTCTTCTCTCAGTCCCAGTTACTCACCATCAAAAAGTGATGGCCCTCAGGTTCAGCTCAGGGAAAATTAAAAATAACTTGTTCCATGAACCTCTCCATTAGATCTCAGTCTTCAATTATTCCATGTCTTATTGGCCACTAAAGCAAGAGAAATCAAACTATGTCAAGCTTCAGTCCATGTCAGTAAGAGCAACAGTTTTAAAAACAATGGCCCAGAAGAGACTGAGTTATTAGAGAAAACAGGTCCTTTGCACTGGGTGAATGTTAATTTATGTAAAGAAATAACAGGCACTTTACCAGAAATATTAAGTTATATTATCATTTATATTCTACTTTACATCTCTAAGTACAAAGTATCATCTTAACAGTGGAGTAATAGATGCAAAAGTACAGCTAATCCGCCATACCATTCCATTTGGAGTTTGGAGGTTTTTAGAACAAATACCTAGTTAAACAATTTTAGTGCTTCTTTTTAATTAATCAGTCTACAGCTCTTCTACATCGGACAGGTCAGTGAGTCAACCTGCAATTTTCCACAGAAGCAGATCTTGCTCTCACATGAAGCCCAGCATTCCCAGAGTCAATCCTGCATTCTGGGGTTTCTTAAATTTACTTGATTCCCCACATGAAAAATACCTTGTTCAACTAACACAACACTGTAAATCAACTATACTTCAATTTTGAAAAATACCCCATTCAAAACCAACAACAACAAAACCTCTTTTCCAACACAAGAATAAAATACACAGCTCACAAGTACAATTGCTATGAAATCTACCATTTTGCATGATTCATCCTACTCTCTGTTCTTGATGATACACTTACAGAAGCAAATCCCGGTGGGGAGTTTACCTTTGTGGCATACGTGGGTTTATCTATGGCCTCATCCCTTATGAAAAATTCCAGGTCATCAACTCCCCTCAGCACCCTCCTTTGGGCTTGGTCAACCACTTTTGCTGACTCTCTGATGGAAATACCTTAGGGAGAACAACGCAAAGATTTCTGTCAGCATCCATACTCATTTCAATGGTCAAGGAAGCATAATATAACCCCTGTGTATGTACAAGTAAATTTTCAATGTCAGGGTCTCATTGGAGTTGAGAGTGTTCACAGAAAAGACGCTATCACAGAGCACATAAATTAATACAGAAACCTTTCTTATGTTCTGGTATTATTTTTAGTGTGGCACAAAGGAGCCTAGCTGGTCTGCTTTTAATAATGACAAAAGATGAATTACTAAATTTTTCAGTTTCATCTGAAAAAAAAACCCTCATGATAGTGAAGTGAAAAGCACATATCAATCGGTTCCAAATTTTAGAATACAATGTAGAAGGACACAAAATTAAAAATATAATGTGAAAGAAGAAAATAAACTGAAAAATGCTCATACACTCTCAAGTCATTTTAATAAAACTGTGTCACACAGATTTAAAATATATTTTTATTCTTGTTACAAAATCACTAAAAGAAAAAACTGAGGTTGCTGACTAATATCTCACAAGAAAAATTCAATAATCAAACAACTGTATTATGTAAAAATATTAATGGCTTTATGATATATTATTTTAATAAAAGTTTAACCACGATATTTAGGAATATACTTATAGTTAATAATCATATGAAACTTCACTGTAGAATTTAACATCTAATGAAATGTGGAAAGCTTCATGAAGATTCAATTTTCCACTTAAATTCCTAACCCCTGGTCACATTTTGCTTTCCCATAAACTCATCTTCATCAAATTTATTCCAAAACAAATGAGTAAACATATACAACCATTTTTAAAAGTAGAGTATTTGTAGTTCCCAATTTATTAGAAATGAAGAATAACAGCAAAGCTAAGGGAGTGAATTTTAAACCTTGCCCTCAGAAAGGCATCTTGAAATAATAGCTTGAAAAGGTAGGAAAAAGAAAAGAGGTACAGGACAGAAATCACTTTGCTCACCTCCTCTTCTGACTCCATCTCACTGCCGCACTTGGTCCAGAAGCTTTCAACTTACAGAAGGTGGCACAAATCCAAAGCGCAGGATTTCTGCAGGACTAAGGCAGCAGGCGTGACGTGGACGTGCTGGGGGCGGAGCCCAGAGGAAGCATCCGGGGCAGAAGCAGCGGGCGTGCCAGGACCACGAGGCCGAGAGTGGGGCTGGGGAAGTCTGGAGGGCCGGGACGAACTGCGGCAACTGCAGCCACAAACACACCCGTCCCCGAACACAGACCCCGCCACGGGCGGCGCACTAACGGGCGGCGCAATGATGGGCACCGCGCAGCCACCTGTGCATACGCAGCACGTCAGAGGGCCCTGGCGGGACGGCCCGCAGCCGACCCCAAACGCCTCGCGCAGCCGCGGCGCTGCTGCAGGGCCGGCGGGAGCCCCTGAAGCCGTCTCCCCGCACCTCGCGCCCCGCTCCGCCCTGGGCGGCGGCAGCAGCTGCGGGAACCGGAGCGAGCGAGCGGCTGGCTCCGGGACTGAACGGCCGCGCCGCCCTGCGCCCCGACTCGCCCTCGCCCCCTCGCCCCGGCGGGGTGGCGGCCTCCGCAGGGGCCTCGGCAGCGAGAGCCCGCCTCTGCGATGAGGCCCAAGCCCCCCTAGGCCGCGGACCTAGGACAGCGAGGGCTTCAAGAAGCGGGCGGCGTCCCTGTCCTTCCGGAGCGAGCAGGAGGACGAGGTGCTGCATGTGGGCAGGCTTCGGTCCCGGACCAGTGGACTGGCCCAGGAGGAGGACTGGAGCCCCAGGAGGAGCCTGCCAGTGCTGCCGTGAGGGAGGCTTACCAAGAGACTGGAGTCAAAGGAAAGTCAGGCAGACTCCTGGGCATATATGAGAACCAAGACAGAAAGCACAGGACATATGTCTATGTCCTTACTGTCACTGAAATATTAGAAGACTGGGAAGATCCTGTTAATACAGGAAGGAAGACAGAGTGGTTAAAAGTAAAGGATGCCATCAATTTCTCCAGTGTCATAAGCCTGTACATGCAGAGTATCTGGAAAAATTAAAGCTGGGTTGCTCGCCAACCAGTGGAAATTCCACAGTCCCTTCCCTTCCAGAAAGTAACACCTTGTTTGTAGCTGCTGCACAGAGAACCTCTGGGCTGCCATCCAGCATAAGATAGACAGGGTTGGAAGGACCCCTTCCACCATGTGCAATCTCATGGGCAGAGGCTTCTTTATTTTCCTTGACAAATATCTGAATGACGCTTACAAACTGAATTTGCCATGCGGGATTTTTTTAACAATCTGCTTGATTTTTAGGTGCTTTCAAATCTTCTTTAAAAAGAAAAAAGATAGTGTAAAATATTTTAATAAGCCAAAGCCATGTGGAATTTTTTTTTTTAGATGCCTTAAATGTGCTCTCCCACCCAGCCCACCCACCTTGTTATTTTGTTTGGCATTTTCACTTTTTCCCCAGTATTTTTTTATCCATTTGATGTCAGTCTGTGGTTTTTGTCAGATCAACATACTTGTGGGTATATTATCCTGGTGAATTGTCTTCTCATTCACAATATTAACATATTCAATGAATCCATTTGTCAACTCATTTATCTCAATTTTCACAACTGGTACTATGTCACTAGCTACTTGATATGGCCAATTCCCCTTTAACTCAATAGTCCTTTAATACAGAGTTTAACTCTATAGAGCTGGTGAGTTTTAGGCAGTTACTGTAAGCAAAATGCATGTAGTAGATATCTTATCATGGAACCTGTATTCATGGAATTGAATTAGGGTGCTCAGTTGCCAATTCCCTTTATTCATAATCTCTCTTTACACAGAACACACAAGAACCATATTTCCCTCAATGTAAATTGCTGCTTTTAAATATATATTTTCAGTTTGAATTTAGTGACATCTCTTCAGTTAAACTTGCTGGTTACCAGTAAACACCTTAAATAGCAGTCAGTGGTGACTGCATCAGAATTGAGTAAAATGGCCTTCTTGTTCACCTGTTACAGACCTAGGTTTTTAGGGTGCCTCGGAATGTCTCATCTTTTATAGGTGGTCAGCAGGTAGGTACTATTTATCATGTAACTAATTACTGGGACACTGGAATGTACCTAAGAATTATTTTGTCTTATTTTTATATTCACATAAATCCAAGAATCCCATCTAAAACACATAAATACCTAATCTGAAATGCCTGTACTTCCTCAACCAAGTCAGAGATGAGATGGGGCAAGTAAAAGGTGGTTCTCTATGTAGATATTAGCTTTTTGTAAAGATCATAACTGTTGAGTATAAAGTAGGAAGAAGCATCGTTAGACATTTGTTGTACAAATTGTTAACCTTTAAGAATATAATTGCTGCTGAAAATACTGCTGTTATAAAGAAAATCAGTGCCACCATTTTGAAACTGGGCTCTTGTGCCATAAAAGCAGCTGAGCTAAATACGAGTATTAGTTCACAAATTAAGGCTGCCAAAGGAATAAGACAGAAAAACTTTAAACAACTGACATTTCATTCTAAATTATGTAGTGTGATCAGACATGATCTTCCAGAATTTTTATATTTTTCTTTGTACAGAGGTTATGTTTTCTGGGTGTTTTTTTTTTTTAAAGGAAATACTTAAAAATCCCAGAGATTGACACTTGTTATCAATCTTCAGTGGACTAAGTTTTTCCTCAGTAATCTCTGAAGTTTCTTTAAATTATATACTTAACACAGAAGATAAATTGATTGTATTTGTACATAACACTGTGTCCACCTGAAATGTCACAATTACTGGGGGGCCTGGGTATGTTGTACATTGATATTCTTAAAGGTAATAATGCATGAATTTCTTTTATAAACTCTTGGACTATGTATTTGATGTGTAAAATATGTACAGTATTAATGTCAACCATTTCTTAAAGGTGAGCCTATAAATATTGTTGTATCATTTTCTTTGGTCAGTAACATTTGGACCAAGTAGTGCCACTTGGGTCAGGATTTTCTTCAGTGCCATTTAGCAAAACATCTGTCTTTGGTCTATGCAACTAGCAAAATTTTGTATAATGCATCAGAATACTTCAGAGTTGTCACACTTTAAATTTCACATGAGGGGTTCTTCACTATTTTTGAACTCAGCCCACTGAAGCTAGAGGAAAGGCCCTGAGGATATTTATTTCTGTTAAGAGAAAAAAGCCTACATTTGCAGGCTCAACAATTGAATCTACTACAGATAAAAAATAGTGTCTACTCTCTCAGTCCCTCAAAGTTTACAGAGTGTTGGGACTTTCATTTGTGCTGCTTTCTGTTGGGTA
Source organism: Camelus bactrianus (assembly GCF_048773025.1). Lineage (NCBI taxonomy): Eukaryota > Metazoa > Chordata > Mammalia > Artiodactyla > Camelidae > Camelus > Camelus bactrianus. Next base: position 84,033,922 of record NC_133546.1, on the reverse strand, counting down.
GTTGGATAAAACTGGGCAGCTAAAATTTTCAGTCCCAAGTGCCTACTAAATTAAAAAAAAAAAAGTTTGTAAATTGACTTGCAGACACAAAATAGCAAGTATCCTACATGTTTGATTTTGAGTTTTCTTAATTTCTTCTTTTTTTTTTTTTTTTTGTAAACAGGTGAAATTTTCCAACTAGGCACATGCCATTCAATTTTCTGTCTATCCCATAGTTGTATAAAGTAGCAAAACTGAAGGGAGGAATGATTGTTGTATACACTTTAAAATTGCTTTGTATGGTCTCATTTGAGATAACTGGTGTAAGAATCTTGATGTTTTATATATTTGGAAATATCAAATTAAAAAATTGAAATTAAAAAAAAAATCCTTACACAGTCTGTCAGTGCAAGTTCCAGTCTATCAGTGCAAGTTCCAGACTCCATCCTCTGTGCAAGATCAAACTTAATTATGCATGGATTTAGCATTAAACTGCCAAGAGAACATGAAAGACTATCAAGAGACAAAGGCAAAAAGGTTCTTCAATTCATGATTTTACTCAAGTTCACCAAGAATTTGAGGGCAATATTTCTACTCAAAAGAAATAAATCACCACCCTAAAGAAAAAGTGCTAATTTAGTGAGAATGAAACTACCATGCCCAAAAATTTAAATGATAACAAAATCAATCTCATCTTTCCCAAAAGGTAGATACAAGTACTCTGACCCCAAATCATAGTAGACCTGTGTTTTCATGCCCCTTAGAAATAACAACAACAAAGTGCATACATTCTGTTAACTGTTATGTGGAAGCACCTAAACCCATGAAAGTGAATAAGGGTATATAGAGCTTATACCCATAATCTTTTGTTGACACCTATGAAAAGCAAGCTGTGGACCAAAGAGCCCTTGTGAACATGATGGAGAACCAAGTCTAGGAAAGCAGCTGTAATGAGTATCTCCAAATACTTATGGAGTATACATAAGACTTATCATAAAATGAAGACTTCAGTCACCAGCACCTGTCTCCAACACACTTCAGCTTACACAGGACCCTGACTCAGGTGTACACAGAAAACACAAGAAATGTGCAGAAGACACTAAGATGGAAGGGAAAATAAATATATCAGGTAACAGGACCAACACCTAAACCGTGCAAGTGGTTACATACACATGGCATCTCCATGCACTGGAACAGCATGAGGCCATGAAAAATGATAAAGAAGTTCTTCTTGTATGAATCCAGAAGGTTCACTAAATTGCAGTGTTATGAGAAAAAAAACAGGATACAGTGTATGCAGTATGCCACCACCTGGGTAACAACGCATCTGTGTATGTCTGCTGGTATCTGTAAAGTTACCTCAGAAGGAAACACAGTAACCAGAAGCACTGTTGCCATCTAAGAGGGGAAGTGGGTGGGAGAAAGTTAATTTCACTGTAACTTCTTTTTATATCACTCAACTTGTATGTCACATGAATGTATTACCCATTCAAAGTTAATTAAATTTGGACTTCTGCTTCTGGAAAGATGGATAAACATACTTTTCCCTGCTCTTCCCACTAAGCATGGCTAGACTCCCTAGGCTTTATATTTGAAAGAAACAAAAACATGCTGAGAGGTGAAGAGAATTTGGCAGACTGGCCAGGGATCAGGACCTGAGGAACTACACAGTGGTGACTTCCTGAGTTTTATTTTTGTCTCATGCATCCCACACTAGGTGCCAGGGAAGCCAACAACCCAGAAACGCCAATGGGAGCAAATAAAAAATGTCCCCAGAAAACCTGCTCTCTCCAGCCAAAGGAGATGAAGGGACAGTGGAAACACAGAAAACTTACACAGTTACTGCCTGACTCCAGCCAAACATTACAGGAAGACAAGCCCCCACCTGCAATGTAGACACCACATGCGGAACGAGGACCTCCATCCCCCTCACTGCCTCCATGTTTGGGTTATGACAGGAGGCCCAGTGGAACATCAGGAATTCCACAAATGACAGTAGGGCACCCCCTGCCATCCCAGAAAGAAGGTACCTGCAGAGGCCTTGGGGGGAAGCCCGAACTCTGGTCCACAATCAGCAGTAACATGGAGCCCCTCCCCAGATGAGTGTCAGCAAAGGCCAAGATTAAAATCTGAGCTTCAAATCCTAACTGGCATTATCCCCTTCTCCCTGCTGGAGCATTACCAGAAATGACTTACTAAAACATAATATTTAAATAAGATCTGGAACCTCATAATATAATACCCAAAATGTCCAGCACTGAATAACAAAAATTCTCTCAACATAGCAAGAACCAGGAACATCTCAAGTGAAAGGAGAAAAGATAATCAATAGATAAGAACACTGGCATGACACAGGTAACAGTTACCAAACAAGACTTTAAAAGCCATCACAGAATGCTTCAGTGAGCAACTACAAACACACCTGAAACAAATGAAAGACAAACAAACAAAAAAGTCAGCAAAGAAACACAAAATCACAGCAAAGGTAAAAGGCCACATGGAAATTTAGAACCAAATAACCTAATACCTGAAATAAAAATCTCAATACATGGACTCAACAGCAGAAAAGAACAGATGAATCACTGAACTTGAAGACACGACAATAGAAATTACCCAAACTGAAAAACAAAGAGAAAATAGACTGAAAAATGAACAGGGCCTCAGGGACAGATGGGCGCAATATCAATGAATATGACATTTATGCATTCTGAGTCCCAGAGAGGATAAAGCAGTAGGGCTAGAAAAGTATTCAAAGAAATAATGGCTAAAATTTTGCCAAATTTGTCATGAATGAATGAATAAATAAATAAATATAAATAAATAAACAAACCTAAATATTTAAGGCTGAACAAATTCCAAACAGGATCTTAACCCAAAGAAATCCACTCTGACATATTATAGTTAAACACCTAAAAACTAAAGACCAAAGAAAAAATTCTGAATGCCTCCAGCAAATTTCTCATCAGAAATCAGGGAGCCCAAATGAAGTTACATATTTTTCTAGTGTTGAGAGAACTGCCCACTCAGAATTCTGTATTCTGCAAAAATAACCTTCAAAAATGAAGAGCAAATCAACTAACTATTATCTATAAAATAGATAAACAACAAGGTCCTCCTGTACAGCATGGGAATTCAGTACCTCATAATGGCCTATATATATAAAGTTGAATCACTCTCTGGTACACCAGAAAGTAACAACATTGTAGATGGACTGTACTTCAACAAAAGAAAATGTTTTTACTTTAAGTATGTATTTTTAACTGAAGTATAGTCAGCTTACAATGTTGTGTCAATAAAAAAAACTTTTTAAATAGCAAAATAAGGCATTCTCAGATGAACAAAACTAACAGAATTTGTCAACCAACATATCTACTCTAAAAGAATGAACAAAACAAAGAGAAAATGAAAAAAGAAGGAATCCTGGAACATCAGGAAGGAAGGAAGAACAATAAAAATAGTAAAAATATGGACAATTACACTTTCTTACTCCTTTCTGTTTGCTAAATTTTGTTTGGTAGTTGAAGCAAAAATTATAATGCTGATGCACTTCTCAGTGTGTGAAGAGGAAACATACAAGACTATCATAACAAACTGTTAAGTGTTGACACCAGCAGACTAAGAAAAGTTATGTGTATATGATGTAATGGTTACAGTAACCAGTTAAAAAGATACACAAATAGCTGTAGCACAGGGAACTATATTCAATATCTTCTAGTAGCCTATAATGAAAAAGAATATGAAAATGAATAAATCTGTATGACTGAACTACTATGCTGTTCACCAGAAACTGACACAACATTGTAAAGTGACTCAACTTCAATTTAAAAAAAAAAATGATACACAAAGAGAAGCACTCAAAAACACCACAGATAAGTCAAAATTAAGTTCTAAAACATTTTCAGGTAATCCACAAGAAATCACGTAAAGCAAAACAGAGAAGTGAAAAGCAGAACAAACAGAAAAAGGACCAATCAATAACCACAATAAATCTAAGTGGTCTAAACACACAAGTTAACTAACAGTCAATTTAAAAAAAATGACTGAGCTCTATGTTGTCTATAAGAAACACTTCAATTTAACAGTATAGAAACATACTTGTTTTACTACACTTCAGTTTATTGAGTTTTACAAATTGAAGGTTTGTGGCAATTCAGAATCAAGCAAGTCTATCAGCATCACTTTTCCAACAGCATTTGCTCACTTTGTGTCTCTGGGTCACCATTTGGTAATTCTCACACCACTTCAAACTGCTTTATTATTATTAATTTGTTTATGGGATCTGTGATCAGAGGTCTTTGATGTAACTACCACGACTCACTGAAGGCTCAGTTGATGGTTAGCATTTTTTAGCAATATTTTTATACTAAGGTACATACATTGTTGTTTTAGACATAATGCTATTGCACACTTAACAGACTACAGCACAGTATACACATAACTTTTAAATGGACTGGGAAACCAAAATTTCATATGACTGGCTTTCTTGTGATATTTGCTTTATTACAGTGGTCTGGAACCAAAACCACCACATCTCCAAGGTATGCCTATATGTAGGTTAAAACTAGACAGATGAAAAAAGATATTCCACATAAACATTAATCAAAGAAAGTATGAGTGGACACATTGCTATCAGAAAAAGTAAAATTTATAGCAAAGAAAATTACCACTAACAGAGAGGGATACTAAATAATGATCAAAAGTCAATCCATCAAGAAGACATAGCAATTCTAAATGTGCATGTACCAAAGAAGAGTGCTGCACGATACATGAAGCAAAAACCGAAAGGAGAAGTAGAAGAGTGCACAGGTACAGCTGCAGACTTCAATCCCTTCTCTCAGCAACTGATGGCACAAGTAGAAGGGAACTCAGCAAGGATACAGGACTCAGCAAAACTATCAACATGCAGGGTCTAACCAACACGAAGAGAGTACTTCGTCCAGCAGGAGCAGAACGCACATTGTTTTCAAGTGCACAGGGGACCAAAGTAAACTTAATACTGATCATAATACAAACCTCAAAACTTTAAAAGAACTGAAACCATACAGACAATGCTTTCTGACTACAATGGAATTAACCCAGAAATCAGCAAGAGATGGGTAACGAGAAAATACCCCCAAACACTTGGAAACTAAACAACATGGTTCTAAATAATCTATGGATCAAAGAGGAAGGCTCAGGGAAACTAAAAACTATATGAACAGGATGAAAATAGAAAATACAAAATATTAAAATGCGTGGAACATAACTAAAGCAGTGCCGAAAGGAAAAATTTTAGAAAAGAGAAAAAGTCTCAAATCAATAATCTATGTTCTCACCTTAATAACCTGGAAGAAGATAAAAGTAAACCCAAAGCAAGCAAATGAAAGGAAATAAAAAGAGGAAATTAATGAAATGCAAAACAAAAAATAGAGAAAATTCAATGAATCAAGAAGACAATTCATCAAAAGTTAAAACTTTTGCTCAGCAAATGACCCTGGGAACAAGGTGAAAAGGCAAGCTATGTGATAGGAGAAATTACACACATCTGACAAAGGACTCATATCTAGTATATACCAAGAATCCTCAAAATAACAAAATTAGAGAGATGGAAATAGATGAGTGGTTGTCAGAGTTCAGGAATGGTGGAGGGGAGGGGGAGTGTGTAATTATAAAGAAATAGCATAGGAAAGATCTTTGCGATTATGAGACAGTTCTGTATCTTGACTGTGGTGGTGATTACAGAAATCCACACACGGGATGAAATAACGGAGAACTGCTCTTACATTGTACGAATGTCAAACCTCTGGTTATGATGTTGTGTAAGATGTAACCTTTGGAGGAAACAGAAAGAAGAGTAAATAGGACTTTCTAAACTCTCTTTACAACTCCCTGTGGCTCTAAAATTGTTTCAAAATAAAATATTTTAAAGACAAAAAATAGTTTTAAATGATTTAAACAAATTAAAAATTAAAACACTTCAGTTAGCTGTAATGATGAATCAAAACTAATGAGATTAAACTCAATAAAGAACAATGTAAACATTTTGAAGATTTGTTTTTAAAAAATAGAATGTGTGTAACCAGAAAAGACATGCTATTCTCCAAGTGCTAAAAAGTCATCTGAGGGCAATCTAAAGAAGATTATTAGGGACCATATATCTAAGGAAGATTTCATCTAAAGATTTAGATATAAATTCTGGATCTTAAGAACACCTGCTACAGCAGTTGACAATAGTAATTTTTAAAATAAAAATATCCAATATGTTTCCCAAAAGAATGTCATATATTTTACTAAACCTTTACAGAATTAGTAATTCCTATCTTATATAAACTGTTTCAAAGAATAGAAAAAGAAAGCTAAAAAATTAATTTTACAAAGTCAGTAAAATTCTGATATACAAACTGGATTAAACTAGTACAAGAAAGGAAAATTATCTCACTTTTGAATATTGATACAAAAATGCCAAATATATGCAAATACAATTTAGCATGTACTTGATATTTCATAACCAATTAGGGTTTACCTCAAAAATGAAATAAAAGACTGTTCAATATTTGAAAATGTATCAATGTAATTCACCATGTTAGGAGCTTAATTATAAAAGCTATATAATCATCTTTGCAGATATACAAAAAGCCTTAAATGTCAACATCTATTCATAATAAATTTTTTTTTAAAAAAACCTCTTGGTAAACTAGGAATGCAAAGGCACTGTATTAACCTCAAAAAGCATTTCTACAAAAACCTATAGTAATCACCAGTGAAACACTAAAATCGTTATTTTTTAAGTCAGAAATACAAAAGGGCCTGCTACTCCCAAGTTCTAGCATGTGCCGCCAGGCAAAAAAAAAAAAAAAAAAAGTATTGGCATGAAAAGAGACACGATAACCATTATCTGCAGTACATCCTGGATGATTTTAATAGGTATTGTTCAAAAACAATTTACAGAGAGCACATAAAAAATAAGTACAGTAAAAAATGTCCAGCCTCATTAGTCATTAGGGAAATGAAAATAAAAATCACTATGAGATACAACTTCACACCTGCTAGGATGGCTAAAATGAAAAAAAAAGGACAATAACAACTTTTGGAAGGATGTGGAAAAGTTGGAAACTTCAGCTTTGCTGGTGTGAATATTAAATGGTGTACCCACTCTAAATAACAGTTTGACAGTTCCTCAAAATTTAAACAAAGTGTTATTCTGTGTGTAACAATTGCATTCCTAGGCATATATCCAAAAGAATAAAAACATATGTCTACACACACACTATACACGAATGTTTATAGTAACCAAAAGTGAAAACAACTCAAAAAGCTATCAGTTGATGAATGGGCAAAAGCAAAATTGAATACCTATATACAATAGAATTTTTTTTTACCAATTAAAAGGAATAGAGTACTGATATATACTACAATATAAATGAATCTTGAAAACATTATAATGAAAACAGCCTCCAATTGTAGGGGTCAGTTTATATGAAAATGTCCAGAATGGCCTAATCTATTGAGACAGAAAATATGTTAGTCTTACCAGGAGCTGAGGGGGTGGGGTGCTAGAAATAAACACTAATAGCTATGGAATCCTATTATTCTAAAGTTTAATAGCTTTCATGACTGAATAATGTTGGGAATATACTAGGAACCACTAAATTGCACATTTATGGGGGTTAATTTTATCATATGAGAATTATATTTCAATAAAGTTGTTATTAAAAATAAGTTATGTATGGAGTACATAAAAATGAAAAATTAAGTTTATTAAAATAAAGCCATATATCACTTTGGCTAATGGAATCTTTATGAATTTTAAAAAATTAGAAATCTAGAAAGAATGATCAATATGTTTCTCTAAAGAAGAAACACTGAATTACAAAACACTGTAAGCTTGAAATATAATAACCCAAACTATGTATGCAAAATGAAAAAACAGATCATCAGTGCATTTGAATCCTACTTACATAGCAGCTATTATATGCCAGATAATCTAAGTAATCCATACATATTGACATATTTGATCTTATAAAAAACCAATGACAAGAGACTACTACAATCCTCCCATTTTAGAGCGGGGGATACTGAGAAGTCAAGTCATCTTCTTAGTTTCACTTGGCCCCTAGTTAGCAGAGCTAGGCTCAGACACCAGTAAGTTTCCTCCAGAGGCCGGGCTTTTAAGCCCCTACACACACTGCTGACCTTGTCAATCATGAACTGAAATAGGAATAAAGACAGGAAAGGAGAACAAAGAAGCAAGCAGAGAGAAAAATGCCCAAATCAAAGGAGGTCAAATATCCTGATAGGGCTGAAGACGAGAGGCTAGAAATACAGTGGAAATGCATGGGTAAAGGGAAGAAAAGTTGACAGATCTCCTGAGGTCAGGAAACAACAACCTGTAAACTAGAGTCAAAAGTGGTGTCTTCACTGTCTCAGCAGCAGAGAATGAGGATGACCAGGAGGGGATGATGCACCTGTCTTCTTAAGCTGTGATTTGCACATTTTCAGAATCTCTTACTATAGGTGTTATTTAAAGGTTTTTGTTCATATATTTGTTAATGATTAGGATGTACCCTCTAAGAATTCTTTATTATCTTTTCCAGTTTTTAAGTATTGAGTTTACTATTTTTCATGTTTGTTCTTCAATTTTACTTTTAATGTATTACTCATCTTTTAATTTTTGTGTAGAACATTTTTGATTGGGATTTTTTTCATTCTTTATGTCAACTTTATGATTAGAAAACCCTTTTTCATTCTAATTTAATACATTTCCCAATACATTTCACTCATTCCCTTATTGTTGTAACAATTCCATCAAACCCTTTAACATTTCCTTTCAAATTTTTTTTAAGGAAGTAAGTATCCATCTTTACTTCTTTTTCTAAACTGTAACTAATTGTGTCAGCATCATTTGTTTAAGAAAACTTTCCCTCATCTGTTATTTTTTATCCCTGTATCTTTAAAATATTGTAGTATTCAGGGACTTAGCAATATCCACAAAACATGGCTCCAAAAATCTTCTCTATTGTGTTTCTGAATTTACCTGTATTCACAACATGTGCATTTCTGTTAAAAATGGCTTCCCTCCAACTGATAGACACAGATTGATGGCAATCAAGGAAAAAAATTATTATGGGGCTGTTGAATCTAGGTCTCGAATGATGAAAATATTCTCTCCATCAAGAAAGTCAAAGAGAGGGTGAAGAGGAGGAGGGGCTGAAGAGAAAGGGAAACATCCTGTGTGTTCTGGCTTCCATATTATTTAGCTCAAGAAGAATACATTCTTAATAACTATCAAACAAAATAAAATTTCTCAATGTCATATTATAGAAGATTATGCATATCATGTTTCTGCAGCTCCCAGGGGGAGCTTTTGTGGACTTACAGGAAAAGCCTCATGACCTGGACAATGGGAGAAGATCTGGGGCTTAGACCCTAACAAAGACATCACCGTGTAACACTACTGTGTGATAACACCCCCAACACCACCGTAGGCTATCATGAAAAACAGGGTTCCTGGGCAAGCACTTAGGCAGTAGAACAGAGATTCCAAACAGAAAGGCCAGAGCCATCCCTCCAGTTAACACCAAGGCAGCTAGTGCACACATGGCTGGGTATCATAAGGAAGAGGTCAAACTTCTGCAGATACCAATTCAGGATGATTCAAGTTAAAAATATTTTGAAAAATCTCACAAGCCAAAAAGAATTCTCGATGACCTGAAGTGTAACAGTAAGATAACCAGTGTGTGTAAGATAGACAAGCACACAGGGATGCAAGTATGAGAAAGCTTTTTCACAAGCAGAACAGCTCAGGGGACCACATCAGAACAAAGATGAGCCCCTTTGCTGGATGGGAATAACTGGAAACGATCATCCAAACACAAAGTATATCTGATATTTGTAATTACATTTATATATTCTTTTATCCCAAACTGCATACATGTTTTTAAAGTCTATTTTCAAATAATCTTTTAAAAATAACCCTTAAAACCTGAAATAAATAAGTTTTCCACCGTTTTCCTATATGGCTATCTAGAAAGCACAGCCCTTCGCTATCTGCTATAATCAAGATCCCTTCACCCAGTGAAGTGAAAATTATCCAAGAATATAACCTTGAGAATGTTTATTAAAGTATCTTAATTTGCTATCTGTGTCATTCTGCAACAGGAAATCCCTTTAATTTAGATATTGTCTCAATCAGAATATTGTGTGATCACTTCTAACTTATATATATTTCCATGTTTTTTCCTCTTTCTTCTAAGTGGAAGCAGAATCTTCCAGACTCAACTTTACAATCACCATTCCAGACAGCATTTCTGAATAAGTCATATTTTAATATTGCCTCCCCACTTTGAATAAAGCATGGATCTTTTCACTACACTTAAAGTAAAACTCGATAAATATTTATTGATCACTTAAATATGTCAGGCACTGTGATTAATAATTTAAATAAATAAACTTCATCCTTTAAACTATCTTTTTAAAATGCACTACTATTAGCCCCATGTTATAAAGAAGAAAACTGAAATATACTGATGTTAAATTAAGTTTGGGGGTCATCGACCGCTATGGGCTGAATGTGTGCCCCACCCCACAGTTCATCCATTGAAATCCTGGTGCCTGTGGGAGGTGATTAGGTTGTGAGGGTGAAGCCCCCTGGAATGGGTCAGTGCCCTTAGAAAAGAGACCCCACAGAGATCTCTCACCCATTCCATCATTTGAGAACACAGGAGAAGACTGGCTATAAGCCATAAGGTGAGGCCCTCACCCAGGACATTAACGTGCTCATACCTTGATCTTGGACTTAGCCTCAGATCTGTGAGAAAGACATTTTTGTTGTTTATGTCACTAATGTGGTAGGGTTTTGTCACAGCAGCCCAGCAGAATAAGACATACGTCAAAGCAATGGTCTAAGATTGGCATCCAACCAGTCAGACTCTAGAACTGACCTGCTCTTGTGATATTACAATTACTAACCCAACTTCCTCTTTCCCAATTCTCCACTACTTTAGCGAAACATCAAAATCATCTGTTGAGTTTTTCTTTAACACAGATACATCAGTTCTACTCTTTACCTCCATCCTGATTCAGCATTTCTGATCTTTTACTCTTTGATTTTCTTAGCATTCTCCCAATCTTAAACAGATGAAGTCAAATGTGTGATTGTGATGTTTAGTCACCAGGGAGAGCTACGGCCTTAGAATCGACACTTCTTATATTCAGGGACAAAATCTTGACTTATTCAGAACCCTTATTACGTCTCTATAGTCTTGCTGCTAATAGACACTCCATAAATATTTTCTCAGTGATTAAATCTTTATAGGCCTCAACACTATTAAACAGTTGCCTCAGGGTGCTAATATCTGGAAAGTCAATAGGAAATACCTAAAATAATGTATTATACTGAGTTGATTGCTAATTTTATTTTCAAGACAGCACAGAAGGGAACTGATGGGGGGAAGAAAATTTGTAGTATATTTCTAAAATTTTGAAAATTGTATGGCTAGTGCTAATTGACTGTAATATATTGTGTGAGAATAATAATCACAAGGTTTGACAACCTGTAGGTGATGAGCACTTTTCAGTCAGAATGTAAAAGGCAGTGAACATCAGGTGTGATTACACCGGACTCCAGCAGCTGAATTTCAGACCTGTATTTAACCATAGGCATTTGTTACGATGTAAAAGATAAATTCTGTCTGTTACAATGTGGTCAATTGTAAATTTAAGTTTATTTTCCCATTTCATATTAGGTTTGTACTCACGGTTCTAAATTACATGGTCTCCACATATTAGTACACTTTAAATGCAGTTTTCTATGTAACATATATTGCTTTCATATACAGTGACATTATAGTCGTTTCCTTTCTAAGTTTGATTATGTCAGTATGCTTTTTACTTTGTAATATTGTGAAAACTATTTTCCTAGCTTTTAATGTGCACACAATATATGTTTATAAAATAGCAATAAAAGTAATTTAGGCAAGCTTCTAATTATTGAAGGTCACAGAAATACTATTATCTAAAAATTTATGTGATTTTCTAAAAATTATGGCAATTTCTTACTGGCCTATTTACTTAGATATTTAATCTTTCATCAATAAATAGCACAGTGAAATATAAATTAAATATATAAATTGAATTTGATAGATACATTACTCTTAACAACTTTCTTTCATAAAGTAAAAAATTTCATGTATCAATTCAAAGAAACACAGCAGAAAACGAAATGTACAGGAATAAAAATTCTTATTTCAAATTGGTAGCAAACAAAAAGTGAAGCAACTGCGTTATCTGGTAGAAAAGCTACCACCAGGCGGCGCAGCTGAGCCCCCAGCCAGGAGTGGCGGCGCGCTCCCGCTCGCGCGCGCCACGCTGGGTGACTGGGAGCCGGACCACTGCCCTTTGCGCCTGGGCTGGCCGCCGTGGGGCGCCAGCTACCGGCTGGGGTGGGGGCTGGTTTTCTCGCAGGCCATCGGGGAAGGCCGCTGGAGAGAGGGGAGGGAGGACAGGGGGTGGGAGCGGCGGGAGGGCAGCCGGAGAGCAGGGCGAGGAGGCGGTAAGGGGAGGGGCCGCGCGAAGCTGGGGCCAGGCCGGGAGGGGTGCGGGGAGGATTGGGACCGAGAGAGAAAGTAACTGCAGGACGAGACCGGAGCCTCTCGCGCCGCGGGCACAGGCGGCGTGGCTGCGCCCGAGACCGCTCCGCCGCTCCCGCTCCAACGTAAGCCCGGCGCGGGCGCCACCGTTCATCGATGCGCACCCCTGTCCCTAACGTGGCTGCGACGCCCAGAAAGTCGCCCAGCCGGGATTCGGACCTGGGCAGGGGCGGCGGGACACGCGGAGCGGGGACATCCAGCGTCAAGGTCTGGTGTGGAAGAGGGGACTGCCCACGTCGTCGGCCCTGGCCCCGGGTAGAACCTCTCCAGGCAGGTTGGGGGCTCAGGTCCTGGCACGCTGGCCTCAGTGCAGGGCTGGCGAGTATGCGGTGTCAAAGCCGGGCTCCCGAAGCTGGGGCTTTGGGCTGACTGGGCCCAGTTTGGTATCCAAGTCAGAGAGAGAAAAGGTCTCCAGCGGGACAGATGTGCGTCCTCTGCCGCCCACCCGCGAGTCCGAATTGGAGCGGGAGGGGCTGGCGCGCTGCTGGTCGTGCCAAGCGCGTGGGATCTAGAGCCCCAGGGGGGCACCTGGGAGACATGATCGCCCCTCGGGAACCCCGCTGCCCGCGGGCATCCCCGGATCTGGACCGCGCACCGCATACACTCGCAAACAGCCCCCTCCCCCGGAGCTGGAGCGTGCTTCCCTCCCTCGTCCCCAACCCCTGACTGCAGAAAGATAAGCTTCAAATTTTCACTCCGTGTCTCATATGTGCCTGAAGGTATTTAACTGCACGAGTGAATAACAGCATTATTATAGTTTCAATTTCTTTTTAATCCCTGCAACAATAAACTTTGAGAACAACAACAAAAGAAAACTAAAACCAAAAGTATGAAAATTTTATGTGACAATATTATTTGATGGTACATTTAATTAGTTAGATTAATTTTATTTCACTTAAGGAAACAATACTGTAAAAAATTTCTATTAACATGCATAATAAAAATACATAAAAATATCAGTCACTTTTACAGAACTATTATTCAGTGTTTTACATATGCGGAGTCAGACTTGCCATGAAGCTGATGGAATTTGTTTCCGAGCACCTCATTTGTACAAACCTTTCCAGGGACCTGAAAACAGTCCTAGAATGTGTTTATATGGTCAGTTATTTTTGTTACATTTAGAAATATATTTATAATTGTGATTTTTTTCTTATTGTAATTAATATTTTATTTTGTGACTGATAGTTATTTATAATTTGTCTTCTATTTCTTAAATAGAGCCGCTTCAAAATGGAGGGGCTTTAAAAGTTAAAGGGTCATATAGCCTTGAGCTGTATTAGTTAGCTATATGAATCGACTGCATTAATTTTTTTAATTAATATGACAATATGCTTTACACACAAAGAAACAGGACAGGAAAATTAAGAAACTTCTATATGAAGGCTGTTAAGTTAATGATATAATATTCAAAACAAGGCCTTCTGGCTCTTGAGTCCCTGTTCTGAAAGTCCACACTTATAGACATAAATATTAACACAGATGGAACTCCAGACTCTGTCATACTTGTATGAGGTATAGCTCAATTTATGTAAAATTCCAAACAGGCAAAAATAAATGGCATGTTTTACAGATACATACATTTACAGTAAAAATACAAAGACTAGCAAAGAACTGGTTAACATAGGACTCATGGTAGGAGTTACCTCTAGAGAAAAAGGAGAATTTAGTGGGGAGGAGCCTCCAAGGGCTTCAAGTGTCTTTGCCATTGTATATTTTTAAATGATTATTAATTCTACAGTTATCAGAGTATTATTTTACTTTAAGTCGTATGTAGCTTATAGATACCCTCATGTGTGCAATACGTATAAAAAATTCAATAAAAATTGTCACATATTTCAAAGTACATAGGTTCCCCTAAGTATACATAGAAAATCCCACATCTCTTTCTTATTGCTTTAAATAGACAGGAACTGTATTTTTTAATTTAATGGAATAAAAATAAAACATTTAGATTTTAAGCTATATTTTGGCATATTTCAAAGGAGAACACAACTTTATTTTGGTTTCATCATGAAATATTAATAACATAATAACCAAAAATACCTGGAATCTTGGTAACCATGAATAATTAGTGATTTAATCACATGTATTACAGAGACCTGATTCCATCTAAGGATAGACACATGGAAAGAGTGTCATACTTATCAAAGCATAAGAAGAAGCTGGGAAATCTGCAAAATCACACTGCTGCTGAACCCATCAGAGTGCTGACTTTGAATGGTTACCATCAGGGTAAAATTTGAGGAATGCTGGCATGAGCCTCCAGACAGACAAGACACTGGCAATCCCTCACCTGTCCCAGAGCACTGAAAGTGTTAGGTTGTTAGATAAGTGGGGGCACCAGGCAGACAGGTGGAGGAGAGACAGGATGGTCTGGATGATGGTGTCATGCCTGCCTCCAGCATAAAGGGGCTTTACTTCTTCTAAGTGAGTGCCAGCAAGAAACCAGTTAGAACTAAAAGGCTGGAACTTCATGGTAGTGACAAGGACCTAACCGGACATGACACAGTGCTCATTGTAATATAATTAGCATTGAGGTTCTGGCCCCTCCATGGGTTTTTCTGTGTTCATCATGGATAAGGGCATTCACAAAAGGGGACAAACATGATTGAGCACTGCAGGGGCAAGAGCCATCAATCAATCAAAAGACCACCTCTAAGTGAGGGTACAAGAGGAAGGAGCAAAGACCATTGCTGTCTGCACTTGGATCAGCCTGCCTCCTGTTCTTGGAGGGGTACTTCACCTTTCCTAATAAAATCTTTCACTGCACAATGCTTTCATCTCCCATGTGAATTCTTATCTTTTGAGTAAGTCAAGAACTGGGGCCTTTTCCTTCCCCCTTTTAGGGTAACAGAAGGAGACAAGGTGGGGATGCAAACAGATACAAAAGTATCAACTAACTCCTTAATGAACTGCTCAAAGCTGAGCACTCCCAGTTGGGAGAGTATGGAGTCCTGGGATCACAGATGGTCGCAGCCCCTTCTCCATGGACCTCACTGTTTGCTTGTGAAAAAGCCTGGGGGCAGGAAAGAGTGGAGAAAGCCTCCCACAGTTGGTGTGTTCCTGTTGCCCTGGGATGGCACTGCTGAGGGAGAAATCAATTCTTACCTGGATGCTTTCCCCAGTGGAATAATGTCTTAAGATGCTGAAAATAAAGGGCAGTAAATCCTGTCAATTTCAGGGGGTTGAAAACTCAGAGTTTGCTTAATGGAGACAGGCAGACATCCTCCTAGTTTCAGAAAATTAAAGATTTCTTTTTACCATGGAGGGCAGGGCAGGATCACCAAGGAAACTTGGCTCCAATGACTCAGAGACACGTGAGCTACCTAAGACTGATGCTAAATGAGGAAAATGTGGAAAGCCTCTTTGTTTCTCACCACCTGGAGTAACCAGGACCAAGAAACAAGCAACAGCAGACCAACCCCCAGCAGAGGGATAAGAGCACACAGGGACCAAGAGGCAGGGTCACAGGGAACATCTACAACTGAAGGTGGACCAAGCACATTCCAGAATAAAACTCAGATAGTCTATCAGTCTAGCTCCCGCCCTAACCACAAGGTGACACTGAAGGAACCTGAGGTTGGCCATGCATGGCAGGTAATTGAAACTACCAGCAAAACAGAAACACAGCTCAGTTCCTCAATGAAAGCCTAACAGGAAAAGAGGTGTGCCTATTTCCAGCCTTAAACATTATTTACTTAGGCTTCTGACCCCCTACATGGAATATGTAGATTTCAACTAAAAGTTATGAGACCTATGAAATGGAAAGAAAAAAGAATCCACTGTTGAAAGATAAAAACAAATAATAGAAGTGAAAATCAGACAGGGAATATAAAATCACTATGATTAATACATCACACGCTCCAGTGAAAAGACATGAAGACATTCATGAATAGATGGGTCATTTCAGCAGAGAAATGGAAACAATAAGAAAATGTCAAAGAGCAGGCTAGGAATAAGTTTAAACACATGCCCAGCAAAGGGAATGAAGAATGTCTTTGACAGGCTCATCAGTAGGCCTGACACATTCAAGGAAAGCCTTGGTGGACTTGAATATAGGTCAACAGACATTACTCAAATGAAAACAAAAGAGGAAATTCTTGGAAAATTTTAATAATTTAAATTTAAAAGAAAAGAGTATCCAAGAGATGTAGGCCAATCATTCTGAAATATATTTAATTGAAGTCCCAGAAGGAAAAAGAAAGTAAAAGAATGAGGGAAAAAAATTGCAAAATGAATGGTCAAGAATTTTCAACAAATAATGAATTAAAAAACAACCTAGAAATAAATTCATACTGCTAAAGGCCAAAGATGAAGGGAAGCATTAAACTCTGTCAGAGAAAATTACATGATCATCTTTAGGAAATGGGGTGTCTCCCAGGTGTTTGAGACCAGGTGGAACCAGAATAAAGTTATCAACGTGCCTAAAAAAATGATGTATAATTTAGAGGAGTGAATGATCCGCCAAAGGGGTTAAGAGAAATCAGAGAAGGGAGGTAACAAGGTCAGTTATCCTGTGTAAAGTATGCTTTTCCTGGCTAGAATTTGGATCACCCAGTCATATATAGTGTACAAATCAATGAATCAATTAATTAACTGTATGAACATATATAAATAACTAATAAAGACAATTTAAAATTATATTCTGATGCTATTATATATTCAAATGATAAAACAAAATATGTCTCGGTATTTGTACTCAAATAATATACATTTCTGATGTTTTTTTTAATGTAAGTATACTCAGTTTACAATGTATCAATTTCTGGTGTACAGCATAATATTTCAATCAGACATATACATACATATATCCCTTTTCATATTCTTTATTACAGGTCACTGAAAAATACTGAACATTGTTCCCTGTGCTAAACAGTATAAGCTTGTTGTTTATCTATCTTATACATAGTAGTGTCAGCAAATCTCAAACTCCCAATTTATTCCTTCCCACTCCCTTTTGATTTGCTTTTCAATAGAATTTGCTTCTTTCTTTCAATGTAATTTCAATAATTACCTTTCCAATATCTCAGGTTGATTTTAATATTCTACTAAGTTGAGCTTAATATTCATTGACAGATATTTTAAATTTCATAGATTAAACTGACAAATAATACTATGCAAAATGCACCCAACTTTACTACTGTGAATCATGTCTTGAATCAGAAGAGCTCTGGGACCCTGAAGAAAGCAAGCACATCAGTCAAGCACTAATCCGGAGGCAGGAACCATGTGGTACCTTGAATGTGGACATTTTAATTAAAAGTATTAACTATAACAGGGAAACATCTACTAGAATGTAAAGGGTCCTATAGAAAATCTAGAAATAACAGATAAAATAACAACAAGATCTCCTAGAGATGAGATCATGAACCACAGGGAGAGACTCATTTCCTGAAGTGTGGAGAACACCCAGACCTCTTTTTAGAGGGTGGGTATATCTATGGCTCATGAGAGAGTGGAGAAGTTCACAGAGGCCACAAGCCTCCCAGGGAGTACAGGAAGAAATTTTTAATAGGAGGTACCCTGCTGGAAAATCCCCACTAAGAAGCCACTGTGGAGTTGGTGGAGAAATCTACCCCCCAGGACAATCCTGAGCTGCTTATAAGTCAGGTACTTCTGGAGTCAAGGGACTGGAGGAGCTATGCCCTCTGCTGAGCTTGGAAGTTGACATGGTGCAGGAGCCTGCCTAGGAAAACACAGCAGACTTGGAAGGGAAACCCCTTTCTTACTCTAGTGTCTCTCTGGTACTCTCTACTAACAAAGCATGCCATCTGCCACAGGAGAAACATCTACAGTGTCCAAATATATTATTTCAGAGCAGTCATTTAAGGGTGGTTTGCAGCAGAGAGGCAATGCACTGATAACATGTATATTACATTTTATTGTCTCTCAAGAAAAATGCATCTGGAAAAAAAAACATGGTCAGATATCTGGTCTAGTTTGAGCCACAAATTTTTCACTACACGCACTTGCTATTCTAAGTATTTGCCAATAATAAGGGGAAAGAAAGAGACAACAAATAGAAAACATTCAAAAGCATCCCAGAGCTGGTTATGTCAGTGTTTTCAATTTGTGAAATCTCATCAAGCTTTAAAGTTAAGTTTTATGCACTTGTCTTATCATTTATGTATTTCAATAAAGACTTTTAGAGTAAAGCATATATGTGGCAAAGTTTAGTTTTTGATTATCTAGCACTCCATAGAATTCATGTATTTAGCTCTATTGGCACATGGATTTCTTTATATTTCAATTGTCAATTCAACTGCAAGGACTCTGAATTGAACATAATTGTATTTCCAGGCTCTCAATAAAGATTTTTTTTTAAATTGAATTATGAGTGTATTTTGGAAGGAAAGACTTGTCAATCATGCAAAATATGTGTTTTCTTTGACTTCTTAGAGGTTCCTAGTTTGCCTCTAGCTGAAAGTTATAGTCATTATAAATGCCATCAGGAAGCTAGTAATTATTGTATGGTTATTATTTTATAGTAAAAAACCAAATGACCCTCATTTCATTCACTAAGTTCTTTTATTTTAAACTGAAGTATTTTTGACTTACAATATATTAGTTCTGGTGTACAGCATGGAAATTTTATATTTTTATAGATTATACTTCATACAAAGCTATTATAAAATAGTGACTATTTTCCTTGTGTTATCCATTAGGTCTTTTTGTATCTTGTTTTATGCATAGTAGCTTGTATTCCATAATCCTCTATAATAGCTTTGCCCCACCCCACACCCCTCTCTCCTGACAACCAACAGTCCATTCTCTGTATCTGTGAGTCTGTTTCTGCTTTGCTATATCTGTTCTAATTATTATTATTATTATTATTATTATTATTATTATTATTATTATTATTATTATTAATTATTATTACTACTGTCTTCAACCTTCAATGGAGAATCAGTCCCTGTCTTAGAAGACAGGTCTTCAACAGTGTTATTAACAAGTGAATCACCTTTTGTGGTAGGCTAATTTCATTCATGGTCTCATTAATTCTTTTCTAAATCCTGTCATTTACTTTGTAATTTTCTGCTTTTCCCTTTGACAATGGACTTTTCTACATTGCAAGCTCTGGTCAAAGCAATGTTAACAATTGTGATATAAGCTGAAAATTAATTGAAGATAGAAGAGTGCACTTTTGATTGTCCTGTTCATGACATGACCTACTCTCTCTTGAATCCTCACCATCAACCTGAGAATGAGCTGAGACTAGCTTCCTGGCAGCTAAGAGACCCCATCAAGCTGGGTTAAGTCACCCCAGCTGAAGCCAGCCAAGTCTGGTCAGTTCACTACAGACTCATAAGTGTATTATACAGGAGAAAGAACCTTCAGCAATGTCAGTCCAACTCAATTCAGATTAGCAAGACCTCCAAACTGAGTCAAAACCTTGTAAAAAAATAACAGGTAGATGTGATTTTAAGTCACTATATTTTGATATGTCATGGGAAAATATCTACATAGCAAAACTTTTCACTTCTGGCAGAAGTTTTCTCTCTCACTCAATGTTTTAAAATTTAAAAACAATGTTTTTTGTTCCTTAGGAAATATTATTCATAGCACTCCTCTCGAGTTTTATGCATTGACAGGGAATTAAGAACCAGAAAAAGCACTGATATTCTTATATGAGATGGTCATGTGAATTTATTATAGTTCAAAAACATTTTCTTCAACCCAGCAAGAGAAATTGTGAATCTAAATTTCACTATAACTAAGATATAAAATATTACATACTATTAACTTGTAGGGTTCCTTGGGAAGAGTTAAAAGTTTAAAGTTAAAATCTACAAGTGTTGAGTCCACCAAATGAGAGAATTGATTAGAAACTAAGAATGGTTTTTATTAATTATTTTTGGATCTAGAGATTATCATATTATCTGAAGTCAGAGAAAATCAAATATCATATTACTTACATGCTGAATCTAAAACTGATACAAATGGACATATTTACAAAACTAAACCAGACTTACAGACATAGAAAACAAACTATGGTTACAAAAGGGGAAAAGGCAGTGGAGGTATAAATTAGGAGTCTGGGATCAACAGACGCACAAGGTATAGCACAGGGAACTATATTCAATCTCTTGTAATAACCAATAATGGGAAGGAGTCTGAAAAATAATATATATATACTAAATCACTATGCTGTACAGCTGAAATTAACACAACATTGTAAATCAACTACACTTTAATTTAAAAAAATAAAATAAAGCCAGCAACTTCTTGGTGCTGGTCATTGTCAAAACAAAAACAAGCAAACAAAAATAAAACAAAAAAGACAATACTGGTGATCTGATTCCCTCATTAACAGATGTTGCAAGAGTTAAGTGAATTTCTTTTCAAAATTATTTAGAAAAATTTTACAATAAAACAGTGATAATTGAATAAGTGTAGGCTTAATCATTGTTACACCAAGTGTGTGTGAACCCATAGGTTATTAAAAAAAACAGGGCAAATTTAATGACTGACAATCAGGCAATTATGAGAACAGCTGCCAAAACCAAACTGTCCCAAGTCCTGAATCATTGTGAAAACTCAGGGAAAGAACCTGTGACTTGACGAATAGCCAATAAATATAATTTATGTGAGAAATGTATTACTATATTTTATGAAGATTTGTATGTGTGTCACTTGGTGATGCCATGTGTTGGGCTCAGCTGTGATTCATGAGTCAAGAGAGAATGGGGAGCGTTGCTCTGCTAATTGCACACACCACAGCTAAAACATACATCATATTCCAATACAATGACTCTTTTTTTTTTTATTACTTTTAAACTGTCTGTCTGTTTTGGAGACAAGAATAAACAAGAATTTTAAAAATGAAGAGCACTAAAAACATTCTGTAAGGCTATATTTTTGAGAAATGTTTATTGAGCACCTCATCTTTACCAGCTAATATGAGTCACAGGCAAAGACTGCCTAACTCTCCTTTCAGAAGTTGAATGGGAAGAAATAATTTCCTTTTAACTAATCACAAAGGAAAAGATATAATTGATGTTGAGGACCTGAAAAAAGCCATCTGATTCTTATTCTACTTCTAATCTTAAATAATTTCAACTCTCCAATTTTATGTTTGCTTATATAGCTAAGAAGATACTTACAGTATTCTTGGATGATGATTATTTATCATCTCTAAATGTTTTTTCTTTTGACCTATCCTTTCTGCTTCTTTGAGCTACATTGGATGATATTATCTACCCACATGTGTGCAATAATTTTCCCATGAAAATTAAGCTTCTTAGAGAAAATCTATTGTTGCTTGGGTTAACTTTACAGCCCTTCAGATCCAATTATTTATTTAGGCCATTAAGTGTTTGAAAAATGAACACTTAGATTTGAAACCCAATTTGGTCACTGACTGGTTTCAAGAAATTGGAGAAAATTATTTCCTTTCTCTCTGTTTTGATTTCCATATGTACAAAATTGGAATTAAAACATTTGCTCACTTTATCTCACAGATAGGTGTAAGGAGAACATGAAATGCAGTTTCAGAAAGAACTTAGAAAATTACAATGAAATGTGAAGCATATTCTCTTAATGATAAGGAATTAAAAGTTCATAAATTGACATATTTGATTTCTCATGCACTGGAGATTTCTAAATGGGAGTAAACCTGTTAGGGTTGTAAGGATGAAAGTTTTATAATTACTTCTAGCCATTCATTCCAATATCACATCCCTGTATTCTTTGTGAGGTTGGTAAATTTAAGATGTTCTGGGTTCCCTTATAAGTGAAGCTGCATATTCTTGCTTTCTAAGGGAAGGACTACATTTCTAAGGGTCTCTTTCATTTTGGCTGTGAGGGATCAGACAGCTTCATTGTTCAGATGATAGTTTCACATTCAGAGAAAAATAGGAAGGAAAAGAATAACTGGAAATCAAGCTATTTTCACAATTTGGAAAATTTATACACATTTCTAAAATCATGAAAAATCATACAGTAAAAAGTCATGACCATAAATCTTAAAAGAGCAATTCTAATGGGTTTCTAGACTGAATATATTATAATGCCTTTCTAGGAAATCATTAGTACATATCACTAAAAAATATTTCATATCTTAGGTTAACAGTTATAAGGGGGGAGACATATGGTACAATACAAGAAAATGTCATGAGTGTTTTTTTTTTTTTTTGAGAGTTTTAAATTTTATATCAGAAAAGAATATCTTATTGCCTCTCCAATTTTATCTCCTGCCATCAGACTTGGCCCAGGGAGGCCTCATTCAGACCATCCAGCAGCCCAGGATCCTTGGTACCTTGTGGTCCACATATTTGTCACCTGGGATACACTTTTCAGAATATCTCCTACATATCCTTGAGACATTAAGTCTCTTCTGGGATAACATAAATTAGGTTCCCTTTGTAAAATCTATCACTTGGCATGTTGTTAAATAATTTAAAAAAAAAAAGTCCTGTGTTTGTGGTGAACATGAGGTTGTCATATTCTGCTGAATACAATCCTCACTGGTATATTTTTATAGTTGTATAATGGGTATATTTTTGCTGAATATCTTTCAGGTTAAGAAATATTATGTTGCTTTAATTTCCTTAAATCAAACCACTTGTATATTAACACCTCTTCCTTATGTGGTGAGAAATATTTATTTTTTCAGCCAAGTTACTCAATAGGGAGCTGTTTCCTCCTCCCTGGCATTTTTACATTTGACCCTTGGGGACTTTCACTGGATGGTAAGTTAGACAATGCTCTCCCCTACACACAGACTCCCTCCCTGACATGATCTATTCAGCACATCAATCTTAGGTCTCTGCTCTTTTTGAAAGCATCCAAACTAGTTGGCTAATGTCCTATCACTACTATCATTCACATAGACAGAATTGAGTTTGCCAGGCTCCAGGACAAAAGCCTATGTCTAATTTAAGTCCAACTATAGGCAATTGCAAAGGATTCACTTGAGGAAATTCACAGGGGAAAGCTGCTCAGGGCACCCAGACTCAGTGCCCAGCCAATGAATTGCAGTCTCAGAACCCAGGGACCCTAGTCATGCATGTCTTTATGCTTACCTCATTTCCTGGCCCAGGCCCTCCTCTTGGAGGCTTCATCATCAGTGTCTCACTGCAGAGGAGGCTCTCAGGCACCTCTGCCCTGATAACCTTATCAGGGACCCTTGAAAATATTTTTCTCTGTGGTATCCTAGCCCTTACCATTTGGCTCCCCACAGACCTCAGATCCAACATGACAGGAGCATTTGGTTTGAGGGCTCCCTGGAAAGTAAGACAAATATTTTCATTGATCCACCTGACCATTGTCTTGGGCAATATCCTGGGGGAAAGTGAACCACCATGGGTGCTGGCACTTTCTCCTGTTTAACCTCTAACTGTGTCATCTCAACAAGTGATAGAAGGCTTGACTGTTACATTCATCTGGCCTTTTGTCTTGATCAACTACTTCAACATCTGACAGTTTATCTCTCTTTAGCTCAGCAGGCTCTGGGCAAGACCCAGAGATGGTGCACAGCAACAAATGCAGCATGTAGTAATAGAGCCAGAGCTTAGGAAAATACTCTATGAAAATCATCATTTGGGGCCATGCAGCTGTCTTTCAGTTATACTCTTTTTGCGTTTACACATTTTGGAATACTCTAATTCTAAAATTTGAATATTCAAATTAGTTTCTCACCATTGTCCGTTTAAGTCCAGAATAGCCACAATTCCCAGGACACAATGCTTCTCTGACTTTGAGGAGGAGGGTTACCTTGGTCTCTCACTCTTTGCTGTGTAGGATACATTTGTAAGAATAAAACAGGAATTAACATGTATTAAACAATCCTGTCAAATCTGTGACAGGAAAATCTTCTTTCTGTGTTATCCTTCCAAGGCTTAATTTCTCCTGTATCTTAAGTCAATTGCTCTCTTTCTGGGTCACACCTGCTACATTGCTTCTGTTTCCTGTGTGTTAAATATTTATGCTAGTGGGGTTTTGACAGCATTCTCTCTTATGATCTTCCCCTCCCCTCTACTCCTCTTCTCTTTCCTTATTTTTTGGGGTTTGTGTTTTACAATTGTACTTTGTTTGTTTGTTTGTTTGTTTATGCATGTATGCTTTCTGATGGAAAGGATAGTTCACCAACTTCTGGCCACTCTGCACTGTTACATAGTGTGAGAACTTAATGACAATACAATGGGGAAATGGAGAATGTGCACACAATCAGAAAAGTGAATCTTGTATCACTCTTGTTGTCATGCTTTATTCCTTTTGACACTATATTTTTTTATTCTGGAATTTGCCATGCATCAGTGTTTCATGCAGATTGATTGGGTGGGAGCGGTGCAGGGAAAAAGACACCATTTGTACCCTTGACTCATACAACATGGTTCCTTGACTCTGTTGAGAAATTCCAGATCCTGTTTTAAAATATAAACATTTTTCCCTAAGGGAAAAACTAGATTTTGAAAGGAATAAAATCAGAAGAATATATGTCCTATGGAAAAACATGATTGGCAGCTTCAGGTTTAAAACAAGAAAGAAAAGAAAATAGTAGAGCAAAATGTATGGTTATCCATATTTTTTTCTAAAACTGAGTTTCATACTTGTTTCTATTTATTTACAATCCCCAAGTTTGAAATGGAGGATATAACTAGTCTCTTAAAATATTAATTCTCAAACAGTATTTTAATATTTTAAAGAAGAAAATATTTTGAGTTTATTCCTTTAATAATCTTACAACAATTAATTTTTGAATGTCCTAAAAATAGCTTTAAATGCAACTGAAACTATATACATCAGATATGTTATTAGGATCTGATAGACAGCATAATATCAATAGATGAGAAAGATCATCTGCAACCCTTCTTGTCTTCCTTTATGAGTATGGAAATGAGATACTGTCAAATATCTCTTTTCAATTATCTATTTTCAAATATCCATTGTCAATTGCTCAAAGTTTTGACATTGTCTGGGGTTTTTTTGACTTGTAATAAATCACAATTGTCACAGATCCAAATTTTTTAAAAAGCAACTTCCTTAGAAAAAAGAGTTCCCAAATTTGTATTATAACCAAATAAACTGACTTTTTTATTTTCTTTGATGTAGGGCAGCTCTCAGAGGGTATTATGCCCCTTTGGAGAATTACTGAGGAACAACACTGATAGAAAGTGAATACTGTTTGGAAGAAATCTGTGAGAATCAGATTTGTAAGAGGACAATAAAACATGTTGTACTATTGCATTATTCAGTAACCGCTTGGTTAAAAGTGACATTGATTCAAACTAGTTTAAGCCATAAAAAATTACTTATCAGTCCATACTTTGAGAAGGATAGATACTGTGATAAGGGAAATAAGAATTATCATGGTTCTTAGTGAACTGAAAAAAAATTAATGAGAGATAGAAAGTGTGATATAAGCAAGGTTTTTATTAGTAAAGTAAAAAGGTACTAAAAGAGAGTACACTCCTGAGAATCGGGAGCAGGCCAACCGAGGGGAAAAATGCTTATTTCAGGTGAGAATGGATTCCAGGCTTCAAATATGTAACTAGCAACCTGTATCATTTTCTGCATCTCATTTCTGACTTCTTTCTGAGACACCCTCTCTTCATCATTATGAATGCTGCTCAGAGTTCCAGTTTAACAAAGAACTTATTTTTCAGGACCTCACATGCAGAGATATCCTCCTTTCCAAATTCCACGTTGAAAACTCCACATATGTCTACTTCTACCACCCAGAAAAAAGAATCAATCAAGATAAATCAAATTAATCAAGCAATCAGGCAAGCAAGCAATCCCAATTCTGTCTTGCTTAGCTTAAACCACATAATCATCCTTAAACCAATTGCAATCTGTGGAAGATACATTCGAACTGAAATGTTGGTCTCTGTGTTTTGCAGTGACTGCTTCTTGACAAATTATCAAAACTTTTGTTGTGAAAATTCATTTTGCTGGTTGGTTCTGTGGGTCAGTGTTTCAGACAGGGAATGGAGGGGAAGCCTTGTCTGCTTCACTTGACATCTGCCAGGGCATCTCAGAGGCAGGGGTCTGAAGTAATCTGAAGTCTCTCTCATATGTCTGCAGGTTGAAGTTAGAGGGAGTTGGACAGCTTAGGGACAGAATAGACAGGAATCCTATGGCATCTCTTCCTTACTCCAGGTGGTCTCATCACCTGACCTCAGTATGAAGCTTAGGGTAATCAGGCTTTTAATGTGTCAGCTCAGAAGTTCCAGAACAAGAGATCCAGGTGGAAGGAAGTTGCATTTCCTTTTTCTTTGAGTCACAAGTTATACAATGTAACTTCTGACACATTATATTTATTAGAAATGAGTCAATAAACCAGTCCATATTCCAAAGACTCATATGTCTTCTGAGAATTTGAGAACATGTTTGAAACAACCTCAATGTGCCTAATTTTGGGAATGGTAAATGACACATTTTGGTAGAAATTTCCACAAAGTAGAAGAATAGATAACCAAAAAAAGGGGGTGTATGTGTTTGTTACAACCATGTAAGAAATAAATACATAATAATCACAATCAGTTTTAGTTTTAAAGGTCCAATATGCTATAGATATTGTCTTATTAATTATAATTTGCTGTTACAGTTGTAATAAAGTTAACAATTATTTATATCATCTCTGAATTATCATTAAGCCTTGTTCATTGTTAGACATTTTAATCAATCTTTCTATTTAAGAGTATTAATTTTCCTTTTTCTATCAATTGGTTAAAATAGATCTTTATTTATTTATTTTTTTTTTAGGCAAAGTAAACAGGTTTAAATTATTCTTGATTCCTGTTTAATTTAAGTGGATTTTATCTTGAAAAGGAATATCTGATCATGAGCTTTTATTTTCAATATTAAACTATGGATGATGCTGTGAGTTTATTTTTTCTTCTATCATTTTGTGTTTCAAAAGAAAATGTGAGGAATATGAGTTTATTTGCTATTTTTAGTATGAAGCTAACCTTTATCTTTGACTTTTCTGTTATATATTTTATGGGATGAATTTCCTTCCTCTCTCCTCTGTGTTTACATGTAGGTGTCTTAAGAATTATATTACATGTAACATAGGGAGCATTTCATTGCACATGCAATGATTTTTAAACATTTTTATTTGTCTAGAAAACATATCCACACTACAATTTTGGCTACCACTTCTTCCCTTTTTGTTCTGTTCTATCAGTAATCACCAGTAATCTGCATTTTAGAATCACCAGTTTACAGCTTCTATAGATACTTGCATATTTTTTCTGTTAATTTTCATCTTGTCCTGTGAATTCAGGGAAACCTTTTCAAATTGTTCCCCATGTCACTTAATCAATAACATTCTTCTGAGAATTCAAAACAATTTCCCAAACATTTTCCAAATTATGGAACAGATCATTTTCAGAATTAATACCCTCCTTTAAGTGTTTTGTATTTTGTTCAATATATTTGATTCTGCACTATACTTTCATGGCTCACAAGTTGTTAGTAACTATGTTTTTCTTTTAATATCATTTGAATTGTAATCCCTCCAACATTGTTTATCAAGAGGTGGGTTATGTTAACTTGATCTCTATCCTTCTGACAGTGCCACACCATCTTGAATAATGTAATTTATAGAAAGTTTTGAAATTGGGAAATGTGAGTCTTCTACCTTTGTTTTTCTTTTCCATTTTTGTGGTATCCTGGACCCTTGAATTTCCATATAAATTTTACAGTCAGCTTATCAATTTCTGTGAAAAAGTTAGGTAGAATTTCAATAGGGAATTCACTGAATCTAAATCAGTCTGGGAACTACTGATCCCCCCAAAATATTCTTTGCCAATGTATGAATACAAGATTCCTTTCCACTTATGTAAGTTTATCTTAATTTCTTTAAAAGAGGTTTTACAGTTTTCAGTGTACAAGTCTTATAGTTCTTTTGATAAATAGATTTTAAACATTTTATTCTTTTATATGCAAGATCATAAATGTATGAAATTTGTCCACTGCTATTGTATAGAATTACAACTAATATTTTATACTGATTTGATATCCAACAATCTTGCTAAACTCATTTGTTACTTGTAATTGTGTTTGAGTGTGTGTGAAATACTTTGTAATTTCTGTATCCACTCACATGTCATCTGTAAGTATATGGAAACATTTTTATATTTAGCAAGGCATAACTCTTATATTTTCCTTTAGTTCATTAAACATGATTTAATTTGATTCTTGGGAGATATTTGTAGAAGTTGATATAAAGTCTTTGTAAAGTGTATCCCACATCTAAGTTTTCTCAGGGACAGTTTCTTTACTCTTTTTTCCCTATTGTGTAGCATAGTTTCGTGATTCTTTGCATGTCTCATAAATTTGTTTGTTTGTTTTTTTTTGAAAACTGAACATTTAAAGTAATATAATGTGGCAATTGTGGAAATAAGATTTTTGTTCTTACTGCTTTTTTTTTTTTTGGTACATTTCCTGAACAAACCTGTAAAGTCTGTGTTCTATATCACTTGTCACCAGAACTACATTTATTAGCTTAGCGGTCACCTAATAAGTGCACATATTTTACTTAAATGCGATGTTCCAATAAGTCTCCTGGATATTGCTGAGGGGTTTTATGTGCATGTTAGACACATCTTTAATGCTCCTTCAGTTTACACTATGCTTCATCTCTCACTTTGAAGTTTCAATATCAGCCAGAAGTGAGATATTAAGACCTTCTTAGTTCTTCCTGGGCTTAAAAACTGCCCTATACATGACCTTCCACATTCTCAGGAATATATCAGAGCTATTTAAAACCCCCTATGGATGTCCTATTTTCCAATTTTTCCTTTTAAGTCTTTTGGTCATCTTCCCATTTGCTCCAGGTGTTGTTATTGGCTCAAGCAGTTGTGGTACTAAACAATTATGGCTGATGGTTTTTAACACGTGTCCTGGGGTAAAAATTTCCACTCTACATGCTGACTCATATCAAATAAAAAGCAGCTGTTGAATTTGGGTTTACAGGGGGCTGCCATACCAAATAATAATAAAATATATCTGTAGGAATAAGGCTCTATGGGGTAGTCCAAATCTATTCTACCCTATTGGGACACCAACTTCAGGAAGTGCTTTATATTTGTTTATATTTAAATAGATACATAAAAGTACTTAAAGAATATTATCCTATTAATGCAATGAACAGAGGGTAGCTATTTTAAGATTGTAAATGATATATAACTTTCTGTAAAAGTTAAATGTACTAGAAAAATTTATATGGGTTTTTTTGGTATTAGTTTCAGGTATGCAGCATAGTGATTCAGTATTTTTGCAGATTTTATTCCAGTATGTGTTATTATAAGATATTAGGTGTAATTCTCCATGTTATACAGTAAATCCTTATTGCTCATCTATTTTATATATTGTAATTTGCATTTGCTCATTCCATATTTTCTTAAGATTGACAATAAGACCAGGTCACCCACTATCACTACCCAAACCATCATAACTTCAGTGAAGTTTAAATTATAATTCCTGACAAATTATTTTTAGTAAATACTCAACATACATACACAAGAGCATCTATTTAATAATAGTTCAATCATTTCAAAAAAAAAAAAAAAAAAAAAAGAACCTGGAAGACTTTTCCTACCTGAGAAGATGTCATATTTTAAAGAAACAAAACAATGTAGTATAAACATCACAGTAAACAAATCAGCTTCTTGGAATAAATTGGAAATTTTTAAAATAGAATTAAAACACATATGAATGAATCTATTCTGTGGTAAAAGTATCACAAAAATTGGACAAAGTGCAGCTTGTTTAAAGGAAGGTATTGGAAAAACTGAATCATGGAGAAGATTATAACTTTGGATCTCTACATATCAATATACACAAAGAACTATATGGGAATAGTAAAATTGTAAAGGTAATAGAATAAAACCAAGGAAACTATATTCACCATTGTGTTCAGTAAGGGGTTTTAATAAAGCATTTGAAAGCACATATACAAGGCCAAAAATTAAAAATTCTGGTTCAGTATTGGTAAATTTAATATTGTTGTTCAATCAAAGGCACAACTGAAAAATAAGCTGAGATAATAGAGATATGAAGGTATTTGCAAAATTAGTATCTGAAAAATATTTCACATCTACACTATACAAGTTTATATCAACATAATAAAAAACAGTAGAGACCAAATGCGAAGAGGACAAAGCTCACTAATAAGCAAAGGAAAGAGGGGCCTCTGTACATGATAAGTCCTTTAGTGTATATTTTCAAGATGTTTATTACAGCATTCTATGTGGAAGCAAACAATTGGAACCATCCTTGTTACTGATTACTAAAAATAACAATGTAAATGTAGGATATGTGTAATACATACGATGCCATAATAGGTAGCAAATGTAGGATATGTGTAATACATACGATGCCATAATAGGTAACAAATGTAGGATATGTGTAATACATTTGATGCCATAATAGGTAGCAAAACAAATATGTATAAACTAGAGGCCCTCAGAGCATTTTGATGGATCTTAAAACATGAAGTTGAGCACAAACAAGAATAAAAATAAAATGTCATTGTATTATCATTTCTCAATCACATTTATGCATGTAAACAATGAAGATATGCAAGAAAAATACATTATACTTAAAAGGATACATATATGTTCAACATATGTGTGTAGACACATATATTCAATTATTCATGCCCAAAGCATTAGAATATCTCTGTTGGGGGAACTGGGGATATTGAAAGCATGTAGAAAGTAGAATGGGGAAATATGTACTTAATTCTTGTACTACAAGTCTGCAATAGTGAGAGGAAAAACAAAAATAGAGCTATTCTAACCTAATGGGTGAAACTTAAATCTTAACCTGTGATACACTGGTTTTATACTTTACCTCCTACAATCTCTTTTCACAATCAACCTATTATTTATATAATAAATAAATGTTAATTTCCTGGATGCTGATGACCAATATCTTGGATGTGTTTTCCTATAATATCAAGATAATACAGAAACCTAATTCATGGTGTTGTTTTAAAGATTACATGATTTAATATGTGAAAATATTTAGAACAATGTTTGAGACATATTAAATGCTCAGCAAAATTGCCTTCTTGAAATATTTGATTGTTTATATATATATAAAAAATTTTAAAATAAATAAAAATATATGTATGCTATAATATGTACAATTTTTAGAATAAATGATATTGCAATGTTATTTCTTCATTATTAAGTGATTAGAAATCTGAATTCAGTATTGTTTCACTTACTTCTAAGGCTTATTGGTAGTCTCAATTTTGAACTTGGTCTTTGAAAAATTTAAGAGATTTATAGTTAAATATAACTATATACATAATATATTTAATATATGAAATATTTGTAAATAAATGTATATATACTCATTTAAATAAAAAGGTAACTGTTTAGATCACAGAGCAGAAAACTTAAAAAGAGCCATGGATTCTTTTGAATGTTAATTTCCACATTCACACATCCTCAGAAATTTTGCTTTCTGTGTATTCTGTGATGTTTTGGGCATTTTTTTCCTCTGTGAGTCACTTTCACTATTAGGACAGCTCATCTGATGAGTAAAATATATATAGGAGTTCCTAAAATCCCTATGCTACTCCAACCAGTCCAATATTCTGTTGTTCTCAAGGAGTTAGACAAAGCTTCTTTCCTTACTGCCTTAGCTAAGTGTTCTCAATGTCACATGACACGGATTAGGTCCTGTGGTCATCTCAGAACTGAATTCTGTGGCTAGGAGAATAGGAGTCCTTCACAGAGCTTAAGATTAATCATTCCCATCGAACTCAAGGAGAGAGTGGAATGGGAATGCCATTTCACAAAAGAAAAACTGAGTGCTCTAGTTAGAATTCTAGGGAGTGAGTCTTAAGTAAAGAACCAACAAATAGAACCTTTAAAATGAATACACAGTAGTTCCATGCATTCCCTCTAGAGTCTTTTTTTTTCTTTTTTTTTCTTATTATAAAGGATTATTCAAGATGTGTGTCTCCATTTAATCTGTTTTCCTCATGTTTTTAAAGACTTTCCCAATATATCTAAGTTCTTGGCTTCTCCTTATGACAACATTTCAGATATTGACAAATCCATTGGTTTCATTTGTTCATATTGTTTGTGGAGTATTTAAATGCTCTGCTGTAAAAGGCAAAAAAAGAAGAAGAAGCACATATATTTTCCTGAAAAAAAAATTGTCCTACAAAGATATTCAATGTTGTATTTCTTTGTTATTCTTTAGCTTTAGATGAACAAAACCAAGTGCGTATATTTTGATGAAGTCTAACTGAAATTATCATGGTCAAGCTAAAGGATATAGGTTGGTTGCATCATCTAACTACATATTCAGTTTTCCCTACAGTGCAAGCATAAAATCACAGATGCTGACAATCTGAAAAGGCCCATCAACATGATGCTGGAGATGTGCCTAGTGAGGGAGCCAGGAAAATTTCAGAGGATGTACTATGCTTTTCTTTAGAGACATGATATATATTTGAGAATGCTTTCAGAGAATGTGTATAAAGAAAGAAATGAGTGTAGGGCTTTTCTCTCTCACCTATAGGTGTCAGATTGCAGAAAAAACACAAGCAAAAAACCTCACATTTGGGGGATTGAAAGATTGTTTAGATAAAATAAAACATAACAACATAAATAACCATAATAAATTTATCTCTGACCACTGAATGGCAAGGATTATATTTTATCCAAGGGAACTTGGATTTTTTTTCATGATTAGTCTAAGCTGCAAGTGAATATTTTACTTGATGTTGCAACGTGTAACATGAAAATCACTAACTCAGCTTGTTTTGCTCCTTTCACTAAGTATTTAATAAATAAAGAAGGTACAAAAATTAGAGGAGCATTTCTCAGTACTGAAAATTTTGCTGTTTGAAAATAAAAGTTAGAATATATTAAGGTACAGATTTTAAGCCTTAGGCCATAGTTTATAAAATTCAAGTGTTAGATACAAACCTTCTACATCCCAGAAACAACATTGTAAGGCAATAAAGTCCATCAGGAAATTTTCTAGAGAATCAAGCACAACAGGCTTGTACATATTGTTAGATTTCAAATAACAGAAGACTCCAAAACAACTTGCATTTAACTGTATGTATATTATTTGTATACAAGACATTTAGAGACAGGACATTATGAAACTGTATTTGTTGACATGCAGTGACATCAACAAAGACCCAGTTCTTCTCATCTTTCTTCTCTGCCATTCTCAGAGTGTTTGATTTGTCCAGCCCTCAGATGAGGCTAATGGCTGATGAACAGGAAGGAAGTTGCTGCATACTGATGTAGCCAAGGTGGGTAAATTCATCCTGCAGTAAGAATTTCTTTTTCTGAAGACAAAGTCAATGAATTTATCTAGAACAAAGTCCACAAGCTGGGATTAATAGCCCAGTGGCCTGCATTATCAAAAACTCATGAAAATGATCCCATAGTGCATTTCACAGCCAAATAAGCATATGAAAGACTGGGCTAGACTAAGGATTTCAATGAGATTTGTGTCCTGAATGGATGAATTTTTTTTTCCCCAGCATGGATTCCTACAGAATTGAGAATTTTCTTAACAAATCTGAATAAGAATAATAAGCTTTCTCATCTAGTGTGATACTGGAGGCCATGAATGTGGTCATTCTTTGATTCTTATGTGTTCAATTCTGCTTTACAGATTTTTTGGTTGGCAAATTTTTGAAGCTGGCTTTACTTGTTTTTGTCTGGGAGTAATTTTTCAAATGTCAAATCTGTGAGTAAATTTTAATCTATTTTGCTGATAGAAAATTTTACTTATTTTATATGTCTTGATGATTTCATTAGAAATGTTGGAGACTAATCTTGTGGGGGGGGAAACACATCCGATTTCAATATGTTTTAATCTTTACATGATACCATGTGAGCGTTTCTATTTTATGCATATGGACATTAATACATTAAAAATATTTTGCATCATTATGAACATTTTGATCAGCTGTTTTATCTTAAATTACTTTATAGAAAAAAATGAACTGTCATTGATGGCAGTACTATAGGATAGGTAATTATTGCTATTCATATAATTCATTAACAGGAAAAGATAACAAATTAGTTTAATGAGTCTCCCAGACATAAATTTGTTTCAATCTACAAACTCATTTATGGTTTTGTGGTATATCCAAATTAAATTGTCACTCTCTGATATTCTCAGAATTGTTCTTTCTTTTAAAGTAATAAACATAGAACATAGATCAAAACAATTTCTTTACTCAAGTGTTATAGCACTTCCAGGAAATTATTAACACTTCTGGCAAACCTTCTACTTATGATTTTAAAAAACAATATCATTTTCCATTCAATATGGTAAACTCAGACATCACTATATGATTATGTGCAGTAGAACCATGAACAGCCACTTATCTAAAGAATCTTATTTAAAATATTTCTAAATTATTTTATCCAAACAATTGCAGCTATCACTACATAAATGTACAAATGTTTAAAATAGTAAACTCTAGAGTAAACTGCATGGATTGGAATTCTGGCTCAGGCATGTTCTAGATATAATCAAGTAACATAAAGCCTTTATGCTTTAGTTTCCTTATCTGTAAAACTAAGGATTAAAATAGTACTTTCCAAATGAGTGATTATGGCAATTGATACTACAATATAAGTAAAATGCTCATTGAAGGCATATTATTTTAATTATTAAATATATTTTCTTATCTTGAATATATGAATATATGTGAAACATAGGATATATATTTGGTCTCTGCCACCAATTTCTGACACAGAGCTTCTAAATCTCTTGTAACTTCCTGGATGATGAGAATATCTTTTGTTCTAATGAGTAAATTCTTGGTGGGCTTTTGGATAGCTTCAGCATCAGAGCTGGTCACCAGACCAAGCCATTATCAGAAGTTTGGAACTTTCAGCCTCATCCCCTGTTCTCCACGGAGGAGAGATAGGCCAAAAATTGAGTTAATAATCAGTAATTTCTACCTGTACCTCAGCACCTCCCTGTGTCTCAGGGCTGACAGCTTTTCCTTTTCTATGTGAAAAGAAGTGTTTCCTATGTTCTGTGCATTCTCTGAAAGGCAGAGAAGGGCTTCTTGTTTCCTTTTTTCTGGACCACTACTTATCATCTGCTTCTAAGCAAAGATAACTCATGCTATTTAAACTTGAAAAGATTCAGTTCTACTATCTTTAAGATGTTAATAAGAAAGAAAAAAAAGACAAAGATGGAGAGGACAAAAGAGAAATAAGCAAAGAGAAGAAAAGGAAGGAAAGGAAAAGAAAGGAAGGAAGGAAGAATGATATATGGAAAATGATAGGCAACAAAAATAACATTTAACATTTTTTTGTTAGCTAAACTATAGAATATAGGATGCAACAGAAACATCAGAATTCTTTGATATGACCCTTTAACATCAGATGAGAAAACTGAAGAACTGCTGTGC
Source organism: Camelus bactrianus (assembly GCF_048773025.1). Taxonomy (NCBI): domain Eukaryota; kingdom Metazoa; phylum Chordata; class Mammalia; order Artiodactyla; family Camelidae; genus Camelus; species Camelus bactrianus. The sequence continues at coordinate 83,997,940 of NC_133546.1, read as the reverse complement.
TTGGTATCCTTGAGTTCATTCATCAGTGTTTATTTAGTGCTAATGAAAGTCAGGCTTTGGTCTAGATGCTAGAACACCGCAGTAAATAAAAGAAAGTCTGGGGATTTTCTTAGCAGAATTAAGGTTCTTGTTCTGATTTCCTAATTCCTAATTACTCTGCCTACCTCATTTCACCCATGCCCTAATGAAAGTGACCTCACTGATGCCATGAGCCTGGTGTGTATTTTTGGAAGAAGTGGCTACATTTAGCATTTTAACATGCTAAGAATCTCTGGTCCTAAAAGTAATTATTTAAAACACCAAATTATTAATTAGAAAATTATTTTCATAACATGTATTCTACTGAATGTGTGCTGGCCTCACTAAAAAAAGAATAAATGACTTGTGGTTGGTAGATAAAAACAGCAAAGGGATCATTCTTAGAAACTTACTTTATTCTTTGTTTATGTTTCCAGGCTTTTAGTGTGCCAGTTATTCTGGCAAACAAACAAGCAGCCCTTAAATATTGTTACAACACAGAAAACATGCTTAGGAAAAGATAAAGGCTATATTAGAGAGGATTTAAAAATACTTGGAAATATTGCATGTGCAAAACAGATAGAGGAGTTGCAGAAAATGCTACATTTTTACTTGTCTTGATTGGCATAGGTAGGGGAATGTAAATTGCTTGGGGTCCATCAAAACATGGCAGGTGACTCAAAATGCCCCATGTGACATTGTACAAGCTAGACAATTTGTCACTAGAAACCTCTTTTCATTTTTGGGTGTGTCTTTGTTTGGAATCATATTGTTGAGTTATCACATTTTATAGGGCATTCAGTATGCATTTATGTAAAAAATAAACATTATTCTGCAAAAAATGTTTTCTGAGAAGAGATAAAAAAATGTTTAAGGGCTTTGTAGCAGGAAAGCATAAACTGAACAGTCCTATGTCAGGGAGGTCTACAACCTTCTCCTGGTTTTACTTTCTTTTCCTCTTTATCAAAGTCTCTGCCTTTTCTTTTCATTTTTTACCCCCATGGGGAAATGTCTGTCTCTTTATCAAGGTCAAATTTAAATGTCAGCACATTGTGAGGCTGGTCTCACCTCCAATTCTGTCTTTCTTTTATCAATCTCTTCCTTTTCTGCCATTCTGAATCCTTCACATTTACTTCCTTTATAGTAGTTTAGAAAGATCAGTCCTGCATTGTTGATAGGATTAGAGTAATGAGATGAGGAGGCAGGAACACTAGTTAAAAATCTGATTGCATAATCCAAGTAAGAATTGATGCTGACCTGATATAAAATAATGTGGTGGAGATGAATGGAAAACAATAAGACAGGTATTAGGAAATATAAAATAAAAATATGAAATTAAACAAAGTAAAGCACAAAACCAAAAAACAAAATAAAAGCAAAAACAGAAAACCAGATGAAATAATCTAATAAAAAAAAAACCCTTGATTCATCAGACTAAAGAAAAACAGTAGAATAATTTGGGTGAATATATAATTTATCATCTGAATCAGGAAAGAGTTTAGGGTGAAAAGGAGCACTATTGATAATTAAATCAAACAAGAAACTTCTAACTAAAGCAGGCTGTGAAAACCTGGGCATCTGGTCACCCTGAGGATAATGGAATCATTGCTGAATTATACATTGAAATGTAATTAAATTCTAATCTTAATTAATCACTACTTTTCTGGGAAAATTTTTGAAAATTAGCTAAGTGATTTGATGGTTAGTTTTATCTTGCCAAAATTGGTCTAGATGTACTGAAAATTGTGGGTGAAAAGGACTGAAATCTAAGCATCTAGCTATTTTTCTAAGATTGTATGAAAACAAAGAGGATAAAAGATCTCCTTCCTCTCCCTTCCTTCCCCACCCATCCTCCAACTCCTGAACACAAATAAGCAAACCAGACCTCCTCTGAAGAAGCCAGGTGCTCACCATGGTCACATTGTCAACCCATAGGAAGATGTTACTCCTTGCTAACCAAACACACTCTTTAATCAAATCATTAATTTCCAAAGCTTCAACACCATGTTTTCACTGATGCTTTCAGAATGCGTATCTCCAATCTCAATATCTCTAATGAATGGAAGACAATATATTTAATGGGGTACTCACCTCAAATCTTTGAAAATTAGCATGTATTTTACACTTAAAAGATATCCCAATTCAGATACTAGATTTTCATCAATTACTTGATCTGTATTTGGATTTTATAAAATTTTCAATTCAGAAAGTAGAGTCACAAGCTAAGTTGATCCAAATACAAGGAAAATGTTTCAGTGAGTTGAGTAGCAGCTTTAAATTTAAGTTTAACTTCAGTAGATTAAATAAAATGTAAAATTTGGTCTCTGCTAAGTACCAGAGGCTACCATATAAAACAATGTAGGAAAAACAGGTGTCTCAAAGTTACAGATTCACAAATTGCATGTTTACCCTACCCTCAAATCTGCTTCTCTCCTAGGCTTCCTGACTACAGTACCTGGCACTGTCATTTGCCTGTGGGCTAAGGTCAAAAAACTTGAAGTCAGACTTAACTCTAGGCTATTTCCACCCCTCATATCCAGTGTCCAGGAAATTGTGATACAAATGTAAAAAAAAAAAAAAAAAAACTGACCACCATTCACCACCTCTGCTGTTAAAGCTCAAATATTTATTGATTCTTCTTCTTTCACTTTTAGTGCCTATATGGTATTTCCCAGGCTAACTAATCCTTTTCATCTGAATGTGCTACTTAGTTGCTCAGAGTTCCTCAAAATGTTTTCATTAATCATAAAAAACATACTGCAATCAAAAGTCTGACATGATCTTGTCATTTCTCACTCTGTTGACTCATCCGCCATCTGCAGATCATCCAAGGTGTTTTCTTGATTATGCCCTGACCACAGGAAGCACATCCCACAGTAAGGCTTTACCTTTGCAGACCCCTTTGAAGTTCCTTCTCATCTAGTTACTTGGCTAACTCCCTTATCTTCTCATTGAGGCTCTCCTATTATTTTTTTATTTTATTTCATTTTTTTAATTGAAGTATAGTCAGTTACAATGTATCAGTTTCTGGTGTACAGCATCATGTCCCAGTCATGCATATATACATACCTATATTCATTTTCATATTCTTTTCCATTAAAGGTTATTGCAAAATATTCACTATAGTTCCTTGTGCTATATAGAAGAAATTTGTTTTTAATCTATCTTTATATATAATTGTTAACATTTGCAAGTCTCAAACTTCCAAATATATCCCTTCCTAACCCATTTCCCCCAGTAATCATAAGATTGTTTACTATGTCTGAGAATCTGTTTCTGTTTTGTAGATGAGTCCATTAGTGCCCTCTTTTTCTTTTCTTTTCTTTTCTTTTTTTTTTTTTTAGATTCCTCATAAGAGTAATATCATATGGTATTTTTCTTTCTCTTTCTGGCTTACTTCACTTAGAATGACAACCTCCAGATCCATCCATGTTGCTGCAAATGGTATTATTTTATTCTTTTTTTTTTTAATCACTGAGTAGCATTCCATTGTGTAAATATACCACAACTTCTTTATCTAGTCATCTATCAAAGGACATTTAGGTTGCTTCCATGTCTTGGCTGTTGTATATATTGCTGCTATGTACATTGGGGTGCATGTATCTATTTCCTTAACTAAAAACTCTCTCATCTTTCACACATTCATGCTATTTTCTCTTAACAAGTTACACCCTAATTTGTTTTCAGAACTCTTCTTACATGGAGAACTGTCATAGCATAGTGATTAAGAGTACAGATTTTGGAGCCATATTTCCTCGGTTTTGCTTCTTAATAGTTATGTGACCTTGAGCAATTTTACCTACCACTCTGTGCTCTGGTTTCCATAACCCTAAAAATGAGGCTAATAATAGTACCTTGATAGTGATAATGTTACTTTATCTAAGGGGCTAAAAACAGTGCCTGGCACATGGAAAATACCCAATGTTAGGTTATATATTTATTTGTTATTATTTATTTCTCACATTAGAGTGAAAGATACATGAGAAGGGGCAATTTGTCAGTTTATTTACACAATCTTCCTAGATCCTAGAAAAAATGCCTGGCCTATACATGAATAGAAAGACCAGAGTTAAAAAATATACATACAGATGCAAGAAGATATCAACAAATAATTATAATTAAATAAGATAATGCCCAGAAGAAATATTCAAACAGGGGAATTGGGAGAAGAGAGGATTAAAAAGAAAATCTATCTGTACTGTTTTGAATTAAATTAAATTGTTCTTTTAGCTTCACTCTTGTTAGCTCATTTCTGAATCCATCATTCATTTAATATTTTACATAGGTAAGGCTAACTTGCCTTGGCTTATCAACAGGGCAAATCATGTGACATCCAAGATGCTCCATTTGAATGCATGCCATGTAATGCAATTAAGAGAGGACCATGTCAGTAAATAGGAACCTGGATTCATTTCTTGACTATACCACCACAAGGGATTGATACTGCTTTGTGTCTCTCATCTTAGTTTTATCATGAATGGAACTGGATTAAGTAGTTACTATTAACCTTCTAGCTTTCTAATTTGTTGCATTTTTGTGGTATGCTCTGACTTTTTCCTGAATGTTTTCTATCTTTCCCTCTCTCTGTCCTCAATTGGATATCATGGTAAACAGAGCATAATTGCAAAGATAAAAATAAGGCACAAAATTATATGCTATACATATGTACTCACTGATAGTTGAATGTTATGCTATTTGGATTAGCATGGGTAATAATTTCTTATCTTGCCCAACCAAATATGGTAATATGAATTGATGTCAATTGATAGGATAAAGCACATGAAAATGAAGCAGTAAAAATAAGTGAAATAGAGAAAAGAAGGGTACCAGATAAAATTACAAGTGAACAAAATGAGGGCAAGCAGATTCTATAGCCATCATAATTTATATATTTCCTATGGCTTCAAATTCTTTCTGCTTTCACAAATTAACCAAAACTGCTTCCTAGTGGAATAAGAGAATGGAGAAAATCAACAAATATGTGTAATCCTGAATCTGATTTCCAAGTGGGCATCTGATTCAGTGAGGATGTGTTGTCTTCAAGTTGCAGAAAATCTGAATAATTTTGGCTTCTACTGTAGGCACTTGTGTGCTTTCCTTTAATAGAAATTCTAGAAAAAGAGAATATCAAAAACGGTGTTCCAGTGATAGAATGATGGAATCCTTTTCAAGCATTCTGCTGAGTATTCGGGCTACTCCCCCATTCATCAGATGGTGCTGAGGTTTCAGTATCACATCCTCAGTTAACACATCTGAAAGCAGCAAGGAAGGAGTGTGTAGAGGAGATCTTTCTTACTACTCTCCCTTTTCATCAGGAAGAAATAATGTTCCCTGAAACACCAAGTATTTTCACTTATGTTCTCTTTGAAGACAATCCCTGACAAACTAAGCCAATTGGGCTGAATATTGGTCATTTCCTGAGTTTAAGGTGTCATCTGAAAACACTGATAACCTTATTAAGTTTATTTGTGGTTTTTAACAGAGAAGTGGGAAGGAAAGACAGGCTTTTGGGATCAAAGGGTGTTTGTTTATCTGTAGTTGTTCTTGCTTTTCACACGTCCTTTAATAGGTAATAGTTCTAAACAAGGTCTATATTATTTTTGGCCTTGTATAAGGTTGTGCTCCATTTCTTTACCTTTTATTTTAATATGATTGGCCCCTCAGGCTGAATATCCCCACCGCCTTCCCAGGAGCAGGAGGTGAAAAGATGGAGTCCTTCTTTGGAGTTTTGCTGTAGGCTTTTGTATAAGTAAAGCTGATAAACACACATGGGAACATTCCTGGACCTACTATGTGGTGGTGCACTTAATGCTTTTTAGATTTGTAAGTATCATAACTGCTGACTTCCATTGATCTTCACAAAATGAAAAATAGAAATAAGTTGTGAACAAATCACTCATAAACTCTTTAGCCACAGTTGAATCAGTCATTTCCTTGTGATGGCATTTTGGGAAAAGAGGGTTACCAATAAAGCAAAGTCCCTACTGGGAGAGTTTCAACCACCAAAACAACAAAACGAGTGTTAGATATGACACTTTCTTCTTAAGAAGGTGCCTTTAACATTGGCCAGTATATGATTTTTGTGTGTTAGTGTCAGTGTATGTGTGTCTGCATGTGTGTGTATGGACTAAATTATTAAATATCAGGGCTGCTGTTAATTCTTAGAATTATTTGTATTACTAGGAATAAAGAAGTATTCCATAAGGGCAAAACATTTGCCATAATTTTTTGTGTCCTTTATTATAGTATTTTAATAATTTGTCAGAAAACTATATACCTATATATTTTTATTAATTATATAATTTATTGTAACTTCATAAACAGTAACTATATAATTTATTACAATAATATTTATAATAACATTAGAACAGTTTAAGGTGCTCAAATGTTTTATTATTTTGATATATAACAGAAATATGTGAGAAATTATCATTTAATATATTAAAAAATCAAATAAGGATAAAAATTAAAATAAATTCTTAAATGCTAAGTAGTACACACATTTCATGTTGTCATGGCAACCTAAATATCAGCGATCAACTGGAGCATCAGGCAGAATGGCAGACAGCTTTAATGCATTTGTTTTAGAATCTTTGCCTCCTGTAGTGATAGTTTATGCATTTAACTAGAATTTCATTCATGTATTATCATCTAATGAGTAGTATAAATGACTGTCAATGAACCAGATATGTTACTGTAGAAAATATATTTTTAAAAGACATGAAATCAAAGTGAATATTGTACAAGTACCATAAATGCAGACTTCCTTCTCATCACACATTAATTACAATATTATTATTAAAATTCTCTCAGTACAATGATTTTCAAACAGAATAACATATATTTAGCTCTTAAAATCATCTTTATATGAGTGTCCTGTTTTCCTGTGGAGTTTCAAGTTAAGTGACCATTTCTTCCTCTTTTGCTGTTGTCAATCAGCTGCATATTCAAAACATAGAGCTTACACAGTCATTCTCAAATGAAGGGCCAATCCGAAGGAAAATAAAGAAAAATAATTATCACGGACATCCTTTGAAAGCAGAATCTAAATAGCCAAAACTAATGCCAAGTAAATGCAAGGTTTTATTTTTTTTTTATTTTTTTTCTCTCTCTCATTACTGCTGTGTTTCCTCTGAGAGTAAAATTCTTTTTAAAACTGCTATATAATTTTAGTTTTATTGAAAAGTCTCCAATTGATTCTAAATACATGAGAATTTACATCAACCTATCTGAGACTGGCCTTTGGGGGTAGGAAAATGGATATTTCTGCCTCTTGAGGTCTTCAGGGTTTTTACGAGTGACAAGATGACAAATGCTAATGTCATTGTCCTGGATGAGCATATTAGTGACTTGATATATGACATTCTGTTTTGAACCACTTGTTTGGGATATTGAGATTGAATGCTATTGCATCTATGTGATTGAAATTTTATTAAATTTTATTCTCCACCCCCCATATTCACAATCAAATAACAGGGGAAATATTAAATCCGTGGTTATAGACTATTTCATTATGTTTCATTGATGGATTTCAGACAAACACATAATCCTGATACTTATCACAATTAAGTCTCGATAAATGCTCTATCCTTGGTCACATTTTGGTGAAAAAATATCGAAGTATTTTGAGAGAAGTCCTTAGTGTTTATGAATACTAGCTTTACAATTGGTAGCCTCCACTCCAGTGTTTGTGTTTTGGTGCCAGTCTAGCAGTTGTACATTCTTAAATAATGTCCTAGGATTTAAATTTCCTAATGTCCAAAATTACTAATTTTTTGGCTTCAATCACCAAATATGTACTGATGCATCTCTCATCTTTATTTCCAGATTAAAGAATCTTTGCATTCATCTTAATTTAATGTTAAAATAAATAGCAAGGTGAGTTTTTAGATTTACCAAATTCTCTGTAACTTACAGGTTACTATTTTAGTGGGTCATTTTAGGATAAATAATAAGAGACTTTGTTCCATTCTAAAGAATGTGTTACTAACCCTTTAAAATAATAGAAAAAATTCAGTCTTTTCTCTTTAGAGCTTGAACTGAATGTAGGCATTAAGAAATAAAGAAATTGTGGTAAAAATAGAAGTTACATATAGAAAAGTAAAGAAAATGATCACTTTTAATTCCTAATTTTAATGACTTTGATAATGATAATAACATAAAACTATAGTATAAAAGTCTAGATGTTCTAATAATTTAATGTATTTTATCCTTTACAGCCTCCCCGATAATTCCATGAGCTAGGTTTCATTATTAATCCAATTTTACAAACAAGAAAACAGATATTAAGAATTTAAGTTACTTGTCCAAGATCACACTTCTTATAAATGACAAACAGTATTAGAGCCAAAGGAGACCCAGCTTTTTACACTAGGTTGATACTTCTTTCTCATAAATTTCAGACATCTTTGGTGTCCAAACATCACAAATTTCTCCCTGCTTCTTCTTAGTCTACACATTGCTTTTATTCTGCTACCTTTTGAATATATATGAACCAGAGTTTAGTTCTAAGATTTTATATTCTCATCTTGTACCTAGTTAACTGGTTAACGTAACTAGAGTAATTTACTTCACAAGGCAGCAATCTTTTGGAGATTAAGACATTTTTACTCCATATTATTCAGTGGCTGCTGGAGGCATATTGCCAATGATATTAAATCTTAAATGCGATTGAGCTCTGCAGTCATCACATAAGGTAATACAGGCAGACTTCCAAGTTTTCATGCTGTTGGGTGTAAGCCTCCTGGGAACCATGTGATAGCTCTGCCCTGTTTGCCATCAAGTAGAATCTCATACAAATCAAACCCTTCTTGCATTTCATCCAAGAAAATTTGCAAAGATTTGTATACAAAAATTCTTCCCTTTAATGCATCAAGCTTGTAAATATCTTGTGAACTTGTTTGATGGCAAGTTGTTTTCCAAGGCAGGGCAAACTTCTTCCATGAGGAAAATTCATTTTTCAAAAAAAAAAAAAGCATAAAGCAATAAAAAAGATCAACTTATATCACCTTTAACAAATGGAACTAGGGGACTTAAAGTTTTTCCTGAATGTTTTTCCTTTGATGAATGTGGTTAAATTGTATGTCACATATCTAAGGACAAAATGATGAGTTATCATTCTTTGATATACAAAGGCCTCTCATCTACTTCTGCTCTTCAACACACATGCCACTTTCCCCTTCATAGGACAGTAGGGAAGAGAGTTCTGGATTTAGAAATAAGAGATCATGGAGTAATAGTCCTATTTAAAAAAAAGATCAACAATCGCTTAGGCTCCTACATATGGATATGTGTAATGCAGTCTTTCTTATACGCATAATGTGTTTTAAAAATAAGATACCAAGTGCATAGTTCACACATAAAAAGGAAGTCCTCTATATAAGTTTACAAATATATATAATGGATATTTTGTATGTTTGCTTGTGGGTGTGTGGATGTGAAACTAAGTAAATGTATTCATATACACATATATATATACACATACATATATATACACATATACATATATATATTTATATACACACATATACATATATATATTCAGTGCTGTTCCAGAAGGTAGATTATTACCTACATTTTTCAGACATACTGGAGGTACAAATACACTAATAAACATTTTTCAAAGACATTAATCCATGCATAAAGTCTCTACCAGTTTAGCTATTTGCTTAGTTTCATCATTTATATTATAGTGGGCCTCATGATGTTAGATATGAATGCAATATGGTCTATTATGTCAGGCCCCAGGTTGTTAAACACTCCCAGTGAGCTGGTAACCTTTTCAGAAAATTGCATTGTCATAATACTTGTCAACCACAAGCAAATATTAAGAACTTACTTCTTCATTGTGCGTTGCTAATTGCAGGACAATTATTTGAAGGGTTTTGTGACTTACAGAAGCAAAGTCCGTGATCTCTCTGGTATCATATACACAGTTACATAACAGCCTTAGGAAATAGAGATAGGAAATGTTAATTAAAAATGAATATTTGGATAAGTACTAGAACAATATAAAACAGACATCCAGGAAGCTTTTCATATAGAAACACCAGAGAAGAATGCCATAGAGGTTTGAAAGATTTGGAAAAAATATGTACAGTGAGCTGGAAATTAGACATATGTTTTTAAAGGAGGAAGGAATATTGATTTGGAATTGGATCAAACATCTACCTTCTTTATGTGATTTAAAGGACTTTTCAAACATTTCTTCTTCAATGATTTGATGAACTTAACAACCACAAAACAAATTTTCAGTAATTCCTGTTAATCCACTGAAGAACTTCATTCTAACTCAACTATCCACATATATATGAGTTTTATGTTGTTATTAGCTTGTACTAGCAACCATCACCCATAGGTGAATAAATAATTGTACAACTATTTTGATGTCACAATTTACAATATTCTCACTCTTACATTTGAACCTGAATATAATGTGAGTTAAGGAGGACATGGTGTATATTTTTTCAATTTTGCAGATGAGAAAAATGAGCATGGCATCTTGAATCAGATATAATTGATTTCAAATTCTGGCTTTATAACTTACCATCAATTTGCATTCCCATGCATTCTTCAGTATTTTTTAAATAAAATTGTTTTGAATAGTTAAATTAAATAGGGGAGGTAAAGCTGTTAGTACAGTCTAACAGATTAAGAAATGGTAGTTATTTTGTTTTAAATTTAAAGCGAACATTTTCTCACTCTGTCAAGTTGAATGCTAAATCTCAATCATTGAGGTATTTTAGAATTTTTGTATACTAGACAGTGTATTCATAAATATTCATGCAATTTAACTTTTAAACCCTGAGCTGTATGTTTTGGCACATATTCTATTCCCTATGTAATGACAAATACATGCGAGTCCCAGTCATTAAGTGGAGTTAGGTGAGGCAGAAAGGAGAAATGACACTGATAAATAATTCCAGGCCATTTCTGTGAACCACAGATGTTTACATCAAGCTGATTAATATTTTCATAATTCACAATAGATTAATTTATTGTGTGTTGCCACCTCCAGCTCTTTTATAAATCAAATTATTAAAATTGTATTTAATAAATCATTTTCATTTTCTAAAAATATGTAAAAAAATTTAGCTGTCATATTAACATATATTGTGAGTCCACAAAGGAAGATTTTTTGAACTCTAACTCTCATAATACAGAAAGAGATTTCATATATTGAAATACAGACAGCCTTTGAAAACATTTGAACATCATTATTAGATAATAAGTTTAAGGCAGGTGTCATCTTTCCGTCTATATCAATCGGATCAAGTTTGTCCAAATATTGGTCAAAAGAAGAATCTGAGTCTATAATCTTATTCCTGTCTCCTGTCCTGACAAAGTTTTAGTTTAGTTTCTTTAGAGACCTCTGTTGGAGGTACATATTTCTTGTTAACAACCTTCTTTCATCACTCTATATATTTTCTTCTCTCACATTTTATGATTATAGTTTTCATATTATCTTTAAAATTATAAGCAGATTATTCAGAATGATTTTGTAATCAAGTAAGTTAATTATTCATACTTGACCCTAACTAGAAGCAAATCTATAAACTAAAAATGCTATTAAATAATTGATTTCCTGTCTTGTTTTAAGCGACCTGTTCAAACTGTGATTGTTAATTTTGCTGGAAATTTCAATTTAATCTCCTCTAAGATAGCATGAAGTTATTTTACTAGTTTCTTCTCTCCCCATCATGTTTTTAAAACAATTTTCTAAATGTATTATTGATGAACTTTACCTACCTATCTATCCATCTATCCCTTCCCTTCCTCAGGATTTAACTCATTTCTCATCTCCACCCTTCTGCTTATCTGTTGTGGACTGAATTGTGTCTTTCTAAAATTCATATGATGTCATATGATGTCCTAACCCCCAATGTGATTGTGGCCATACATAGGACACTTATGAGGTAATTAGTTAAATTAAGTCATTAGGGTAGGACCCTAATCCCACAGGACTTCTGTCTTTATGAAAAGAGGAAAAGATACAGGTTCTCTCTCCATGTACATACAAAAAAGGGGACATATGAAGACACAGAGAGCAGATCATCATCTACAAGGCAGAAAGAGAGGTCTCCCAGAGACCAACCTGTTGGCAACTAGATATCAGACTGCCAGCCTCCAGAATGGTATGGAAATAAGTGTGCCTGTTGTTTAATCCACCCAGTCTGTGGTATCTTGTTATAACAGCCTGAGCAGTCTCAACCTAAGCAACCAATTTCTACCACCCTTTCAGATTTCTGTGTAAATATTACCTTTTCCAAAGCCCTTTCTATCACATCCATTTTCATCAACACCACATTACTAGACTTGCTGCATTTTTATATGTTCTAGCTAATACTGTTTTGGATTTCTGTCACCTGTGACTGATTTAGAAGCTTCTTCAGTTTAGAGACTGTTTCCCACCAATTAAACATCCTTAAGACCTATCACAGTGAGTGGTGAATGTTAGGCTACAAGAAATATTTGTTGAAGTGCATTTTTGGAGACATATCAGTACCTGGAAGGCTACCTATCATAAAGTTGTCAAGCAATTGCACATGTTCAATTTAACTTGAATTGAAATTCTAAAGACCTTTTTTATGTGATAAAATCATGGGGTTCTTCCCTCCAGTGAAGTAAAATAGCTACCAACGAGAGTTTTAATTATATTATGCTATATCAACTCAATATACATTTAAGTGGCCTCTAAAAATAATGATTATGAACTCTGTGTAGCATTTTGGAAACATTATAATAAAATGTATATGAATTGCATGTAACATAAAAGAAACATTATAATAAAATGGAAAAGACAGGAGGTGAAATTGCTCATGAACTATGATTCCAAGTGTTAACAGATTGAAACATGAGAATATTTAGAGAATAATAGTTATAACATGGTGTCAATATGAATATTTTCTCCATTTTCCAAATTTCTGTGTTGTTTTCTATTTTCACCATTAAAATATTAAATTTACTTAAAAATGCAAGGAAACATGTGAGTAGCATAGATAATACATATTAGAAGAATATGTGTTAAAAAGGTGAATTAGCATGGCAGCTGGACTCGTGGGCATGGGCAAACTGGATGGGGTTAAATCTCATATTTAATGCTTACTAGCTTGATGATCTTGAAGAAGTGATTTGCATGCTCTGAGACTTCATCTCCTTGTCCTTTGAATGAGAAATGATATTAACATTATGCCCACCAAAGAACTAAGACTGCTGGAGTATCAGGAGTGCTCTTAAACGGCAGCTAATAATTTCCAATATAGTGTAAACTCTGTGAGGCTAGGGACCTGTGAATTCACTACTATAGATTAGTGCCTGGCATTTGGTAATTTTATAATACAACTTTACTTATAGATAAATGAATAAAAGGGTGAATGTAATGAAGCTAAAATATATAGAAAAGACTTCATAGAAAGTCTAGGAATTTTGAAGAAAAGAAGAGCAGGACTTTATATACATATACGTGCATATATATCTATAATTTCATTATATGCCTGATGTCTAAGCAGATAACTAAATAAACAAACACTTTTTGCTTCCTGAAGAGAATTAATCCAATTTTCCCTTAAGTTGTTTCCTGAGTAAGATAGTTTTTTTCATAAACTGCTTTAACCCATACCTTGTGATAATTTACTGTGTCTCTGTTCAGAATGATTTTCTTGTGATAGGTTAACTCAGGTTCTAGTAGAATCAGCCATGGTAAATATGTAAAATAAAATTACTGTAAGAAAGATGAATAACATTGGTAAGATCATTTAATATTTTTGGAAGAGAAAAAAAGCAGAAACTGCCTAAAACTTAGAATGCCCCTAGGAACAAGCTGCATTCCCTGCTTTCAAAATCCTTCTTGCTACTTCTGCTCAGTGATGGCACTGAAATTCACTGATGCCTCTGCACACAGTTTTCTTTTTTCAACCTCAGGTCATATCACATTTACAGTTTACTGTCTTAAAAACACATCTGGAATGCACCAAGTGTATTGATTATCTCTCATATTTAAATTGAAAAATATAATGGACTTGGAAGGGAATAAACCAAGTGGTGGCCAGCTTTCTCTATCACTTTTTCTGTGTGTAGCACAGCAGATATATCTAAACATTTTCAGGATAAAAGGAGATTCAAGTGAGCCACTCAGTGATGTCATAATAAACTTCCTCCCCACGCACACATAGGAGTGTAACACTGACTTACATGTGTTCCAGGAGATAAACCACTCACCCATTTTTTAGGAAATAATTATGAATGGAGTAAGTCAAAGTGTGTCTCCCTGTCCCCTCTCCAGCCCTTATTAATATATTCATACATCTATTGATTCAAAAGGTTAGTCATTCAAATATATATACTATGTATTCATCACACATTTTCTCTATACTAAAGGGCTGTGGAATTTTTGTATTCCAAGAACTTACATTCTAACTGGGAGAGAGACACTGTAAATGAAAAAAAATAAGTAAAGTAATTTCAGAATGCAAAAAATAAAAATGTAAAGAAGAAATAAGGGGGCAGAGGTATAGAGTGAGGATGTTTTCATGGCTATTTTAGAGCTAGTGTTCTGAATGTCTTCTCTTAGGGAGTTACATTTCAAGCTGGGGTGTGACAAATGGACACTCAGCCACAACAGGATATTGGGAGAAGAGAATGTCAGGCTTAATTTCCAAGGAGGATAGTGGCTTGAGGTTTCCAAAGAATTGAAGAAGAAAGGGAAGGAAGGAAGAGGGAGAGAGAGAGAGAAAGAGAGAAAAAGATGAGAAAATGTTAGTGGGATTGAAGAAAACCATGACAAGTTTTATGGGGTGGATGTGAAGGAATAATATGGGCTCAATTTGGCCATGAAAAAGTCTTAGGTATTCTTCTAATTTCAATTGATCTTCAGTGGAGCATTTTCTCTAAGGCAGTGATATTATCTATTAGATAATTTCTTAAAAATTTTACACACACACACACACACACACACACACACACACACACACTACTCCAACAACTTTTGTCTTATGAAAAAGTTGTCTAGACACAGAGATAGGACACCATGTACTGAAAGATGTCCAAAGGAATCAACGTGAGAACTGAATTGTGAAAGCTTTGAGTTCCAGTCCAGATAAACAAGAGGAAAAAAGCACTTTTTAAGTATTTAAGTATTGGTGAATCAACTTTACACTAACATTTTTTAAACCCTTGATTTTGTCAAAAAACATAAATATCAGCAAGATGCAACTGAAATTTTTTGACATCCCTAAAATTTTAAACAGTCTAGACGTGTTTGCTTAAAGGTTGAGCAAAGGTTGAGAGGTTGACTTCTCAAGTATCTGCATATATTTTATTTTCTACAAATATAAAAATTGTATAACAGAAACAGAATATGTTGGTGTATATTTGTAAAATATCTACCATTTATTGGACTATTACACTGTTCTGCACATATTTTAATTTTTAAAGAATTCAGATTTGAGGAGGGGGTTAGAGTTCAGTGGTAGAGTGCATGCCTAGCATGCACGAGGTCCTACGTTCAATCCCGGACCTCCATTATACAAAGAAACAAACAGACCAAATTACCTTGGCCCCCACTCACCTCAAAAAAAGATTGTGTTAAAAAAAAATTCAAAATTTACATTGACACTAACAGGGAACTATTATCATGTTCAATTTCCTGTTGAAGAAAATGAGTTTCAGGGAGGCTTCCCCAGCTCATTTCAGATGGCAAATATCAGGGTAGGACTAGATCTGAGCTCAGGTCCACCGAATTATTCTGCTGTCCCACACAGTTTAAACCATGGCTTCTTTCAAAGCATGCTTGAGTATTCAGCAGTAGAATGTGGGTTTCTTTTACTGTGTGGCTTACTCTGAAAACAGTAAAAGCACATAAAATTATGAAAAAGAGGAAAGAAAACATATACATTGCTTTTTTGTAATTTTTTTAAACTACTCTATATCATTCTCCTCCTCATCCTCTTTTCTATTGTCCTTTCTTACTTAATGGCTTCAAACTTTCTTATGTCCCTTCTTCATGTCCTTTTTTGTACTGTGCTTTCTCTGTGGCATAAGCCTTTATTCTTAGATCTACAGTCTTATAGTACATTTGTGAATATATCTTATCTTTTTAAGAGAAAAATATGTAATATATATATGATCATAGAATAGCAAACTTTATACGACTCCTAAATCTATAATTTTATACAAATATTTTTGTCATTTTTAAGCTTATAAGCAAAATCTCCATGTGAATAGTATGTTTGCAAATACACAGACACCAAATATAAAATGATATAATTTGGAATTTTTATATATTAAAAGCTATGGAAATAAGCCAGAAGCAAAGTGCTTATAATTGTTGTCATGGCAGAGAGAAAGTTATGTAGTTTACATAGCCTCAGAGCATCTGTTATCTGAATATGAACCAAAAACACTCTTTAAAAGATCCTGGGCACATTAATGGAATCATGATTTCCCCTAAAAGTAAATAAACCTATAGATTAATATTACAGAAAACTGTGTAAGAGGATATAGTAAAATATTTATTCAATGTTATTTAAAAAAATACTACTTCTGTTCTACCACGTGAAGACATCCAATTATCAAGAATTTGAGTGGAAAGAACAAAGGAAGAAAAAGAAATAAGTAGAAAAAAGGCTTGCAGTCAATTTTCCTAGAAGCAGTACTTTTTTCCTAGGCTTGGCACTTTATAAAATACAATTGTCTATGCCTGCTCTTCAAATAGAATCATTTATAAACATTGTGCAAATCTATATTATAAATTTCATAGCTCTTGCCAAAATTAAGGATATTTTCTTACTTTGAAAAACACCTCATTTAATTGTTTTAACTGCAAAATTAATGAAATTCAGAACATCTAAGAAAAATTACAAAACAAATGACTAACATATTTTATAGCACCTCCTATTCAAGAGATGGAATCTGCATCTCAGTTCTGTGAATCTGGGCTTGTCTATGACTTGCTTTGACCCAGAGAACCTGACAGAAGTAATGGTTATCTTTTTAAGTTGTTAAGTTTCCAGGTGTTTCTTTCATTCAACACAAAATAACTGATACAACACTGACCAACATGAATTGGACAAAATTATTTCAATAAATTTTCCCTGACAAATTAAATATCAAGTGATATCTAGATATTAAGTTCACTATTCATGCCCCCTGCCAGAATGTGGCTTTCTTCACCTGTCTAGAAATTCTAGAGACCCTGAGCTGCGGTTGCTTCTTTCTTAGAGAGGATGGATGAGAGTGGACTAGCCTGCTTATTGACCTTGTCCTGTGTCAGCCACATCTGAAGGTAGCTGCTCATCTAAAGGTGGGATTCTGCACTGTTCCTATTTATCATTTTCTCCAGAGCAGAAACTGTGGACCTATGGTTACATGTGATCACAGTCCATGGAAGGACACATCACCATGGTCTTTTAAATAGATATAAAATGTCAACAGGCCTGGCTTATTAACACATACAGGTCCTTAATAAAGGCTTAGGTAAAGATTGATCTTTGAGCTTCAAAAAAGAAACAAAGAGCTATTGGAGGTCATCAATGAGAGGATGTGACTTCAGCTGACTCATGAGCTGGACCCACCAATCAGAGCTCCTCAACCCCTCCACTGCCCTTTCCATGTACCTTCTGACCACCTTTCCCACAGCTGGAGCTGTTTTCAAGGACACAGCCTTGAGAGAGCAATGTATGATGGAGATCATCTGGAAAGTACATGTGACTGAATCCAGTAAAGGCCTCCAAATAAACTTTTAAGATTCTGCTGAGCAGGTTCAGAAGTCTATTTGTCTCACAGCCACCAAAGACAAACCTCATATGTAACTTCCCATGCTTATTAAACCTGCCACATACCAGTCTGGAGTGGTTTGCCTCTTTCTTCAGTCTCTCTTTGCACTCTATGTATGGGGTCCGTTTTTGAACCAACAAGAGCATCTTCATTTCTCTAATGTGGCTATTGGCAGAAACCATAGATTGAATAAAGCACATCTGGTTACTACCTCCATCTACCTTAGAGGGTGGAGGAAGAGGGTAAAGGATAAAGGGCTCCTGAGTTGAGTCCATGATGTTTGTAGAGAGGAGATTGCTCACTGCTTGGTAGTGAGTTCTTGAGTGCAGTATCTCAGCTTTACTACTTCAGACAAAGGCAGTGATTTTCGTAGAGAATGGGTGACAGCTGCAGCACTGATTCCACCAGGTTTCCAAGGAAGAGAGGCTGAAGGATTATGCTTTTAAGTGGCTAGGTGGGTTGCTCAGAGTTTTTTATGTATTTATTTATTTTTTTAAGCAGTAGGTCTCCACGTGGAGTAATTCTTCCCTGGGACATTTGGTAAGATCTGGAAAGATTTTTGATTGTCATTCTAGGAGTGCATTGTTATTGCAATCTTGTCTAAGATGCTGCTAAAGGTCATAAAATGTACAAGTCAGCATCCCTCCTCACTCCCCCCCTACCACAGACACACACATAAGCACAATCCTGTCCAAAATGGCAATAATGCCAAAGTCCAGAAACCCTGGTCTGGAGGAGCCAGGCCTTCTTTCCCAGATCAGGAGCACGCAGGTAGTTTTTGCTCTCAGTCTTTCAAATTGTGTAATTAAATCCCAATGACACTACTATAATTGAAACAGAATGGTTGTGCTTAAATTTAAACTACTCTATTATAGCAAAATAATGTTATCCTATTTAAAATTTACAGGGAACAGATTTCAAATGATTTAGGGAAGAATCTGTTATTCAAAGGGAAACAATAGGCCCAGGTCCCCAGTGTGGGATTCCATGAAACAATTTACATAATACATTTACCATTTACTAAATGGTATTATTTATTATTATTATACAATTTTAGTTTTATAAAGAAGCTTTCATGTACCTTGTTATTAACAATAGCCCCAAATCACTGCTTAAAAAACTCACCTGTTACCCAAGTTGTAAATGAATCATTTCCTTGTGATGTCAGGGATCCTGGGGCCCATAAAAGGAATTTTTTTAGTGTCTATCAGAGTACACTACAAAACAAATATCATTAAGCATATGAAAAGCAATATAATGCCCTTATTTTTTGAGAAGACTTAAAAGAAAACACTTATTTAATGAGATCCTCACACTGAACATCATACAAAGATATGTGCAGCTTAATTAGGATTAAATTTAAGCCTTTTTTAAGTTGTAATTTAAATTATGCTTTTATGTTAACTTTTTAAAAATCTATTTACATGTATTTCTGAAATTTATTTGGATGGACATTTAGTTATATCATATTTACTCCTCTCATTCTTTCTAAAATAGAATCTAAAATAGGTTGAAGGTTGTTTATCATCTGAAAGTTAAAACTCAAACTATAGATGATTTTTAGCTCCTTACGCTGTTCATTATTTCCTCCATTGTTAACTGGCCAAATGCTGTAGTTATTTAGAAGTCTTTTCCATTGTCTCCTGGAGAGAGTGAAAAGAAAAAGAAATGGGATAGGAGAAATTAGCCTAATGCATTGACTTTAAGAAGAAATAAATGTGAAATCTGTTATTGTACACTTTTGCAGTTGGATAACTATTGTATGAAGTGACAGAAAACCAATTTTTATAGAAGTTTTATACCATTAAAAGTATACTCAATTTTTTTGAAATTCTTGTTTTTGCCTTTGTTACTTACAGATCAAAATTTAAAATGAGTGCTTTTTGTTATTTTTTCTTCTCCATGAAAGTCATTTTGATAATTAGTCCGTTTATTAATGTGTTCCTTGATTTTAAGTTATTTCTGCTTCTTCATTATCTTGATTACATTATCTTATACAGTGACCCAAAAAACTGCTGTTAACCCTTTTATTTACTGATTGATAAGGCAGTGAATATAGTTAGCAGAAATTTTGTAAAAACTGAAGTGTCTCATGTATGTGGAAGAATTTAATTTTATTTTTCTTGAATCTATATCCTGACATTGATGTTGTCATTCAAAACTGCTTTAAGCATTACTTTCTAAATTCTTACATTTATTCAACAAATATTGAATACATATAACACATCAGAATATCCTTAGACAAAGGGATATAATGATTAAAACAAAATATGCTTGCCTCCACGAAGCTTGCATTATAGCATCCTCTATCCTTCTGATTATGGTGTTTCTCTTGATTCTTTCTCAATCTGTACATTCATCTTTTTAACAAATATTTATGGTGTTCTTATGTGCTTGGCTTTGTTCTACATGTTTGGTACATAATGGTGAGATGATTACTATCTTCGTGGTTTTTAAATTAGAATGGGGAAATGAATATTATATAATAAAGGCAGACATGAATACAAAATAATGAGAATTTAAGTACTAAGAAAGAGACAAATGCTCTGTAAGAAAACAATCTGGGTAGCAGATTCTTGTATAGAATATGCAGCCCAGTATTGTCCTTAAAGAAGTAAGTCAACATGAGAGCTGAGTGAAGAGAAGGAAATAGCCATGCCCAAGAATTCAAATTCATGCTTTTCTGATAGAATATCATCACATTTAAGTACTGAGATGGGTGAAAGTCACAGTCTTCAGTACACCAGAGTCCAGTGCAACTGAAATTCAGTGAATAAAAGGAGAGAAAGATATTAGAAGATGCTGGGTGGTGGCCATGATGCTGAAGATCAAGAAGGTGTATTTTGGAAATATAATTATCAGGAATTGGTGATATTTTTTATGTGAGGACTAAGGAATACAGAAGTATCAAGGATGACCCCTAAAATCTGAGCTTAAGCAGCAAAACAGGGGACATAGTTTATGGAAGGAGTGAGATGAGTTTGAAAAATGTGTTAGAGACACCTTTTCTGGCACTAAAGCAGAGATGTCAGGTGGAAAGCTGAGTATAGGTCAAACTTCAGAGGAGGTGATCAGATTGAAGTTAGAGGTACAATGAGAGGTGTCTTGGGCTGCAATTACAAGTCATAAAAACAGGTTCCCCAAAGAGTGTCTAGAGAAGATACTTCCAGTATAGATTCAATAGTAAGGTTTGAGTAGAGGAATAAAATCTTGGAGCATGCACTAGGAAATGGAGATACAGAAAAAATGGAACAAAGCTTTGACTTCTAGGGGATTAAGGTCAAGCTGAAGAGATATACATGTATCTGAATAGTTATATGATAAAGATATGTACTAGCTACTAATGGAGCACAATGGAGGAAACATTTAATTCTACTGAGGGTAGTTCAGAGGAGAGTTACAGAAGGATAATATGGAGCAATTCTGAAAAATCTTCAAAATAAATAACAAGCTAATAGGACACAGGGAAGAACATTCTGAGCAAAGGATTTGAGATTAAAAAATTCAAAGCATTTGAACAATTGTAAATAGTTCAGCTTAATTACACGGTTATAGCTTGTTTCACAATTCAAGATTTAGGTTAACCTTCACTGATGTACCTTTCCACCTGCATTTTACATTCCTGTAGTAATTAACAAATCATATTGCTTTTGCCCTCTCATTGTCTGCATTAACATTTTCTCTCCTGACTTGTCTTTAATCTGCACACTAAAAAGAGGAGCATAATTCCTTTTTATAAGCAAATGCTCATGCAGTTCTATGCAAAGAGCAGATGGTCTACAAATGTATCATTTTCTAAACAACTGTATTCTTGTCCCTTTGTCCTTGGTGGAGATGGAAGTAAAACTTTTAAATAGTGTGAAAACCAAAA
Source organism: Camelus bactrianus (assembly GCF_048773025.1). NCBI lineage: Eukaryota > Metazoa > Chordata > Mammalia > Artiodactyla > Camelidae > Camelus > Camelus bactrianus. The sequence goes on along the minus strand of NC_133546.1, from coordinate 83,976,279 downwards.
TAACAGTATCCAAAATATTACAACATATTCTATCCTATCTGTGATGCCCTGATGTAAGTAAAACAATTCAGTGATCTGAAATTAACCTGTAATTAAAGTGTTGAGAATCAATCAGTACAATTTAAGTTTCATTAAATTCAAACACACTCAAAATTGAATCAATTTATTAAGCTTACTTATTTCCCAGTCCCCAACAGACACAATAATACCAACATGTAACAAGTTCAGACATAAACAGCTTCACTGTTCCACTTACAGAAGTGAGACTACAACTTCCCAATTAGAATAAGGTACACACTAAATACACATTAAAAGCAAGACAAGACACTCTAAATTGAAGATCTGCTTGCTGTTGGTGAGAATGCCTTGAAGTATTGTTCTTGATCTATATGCAAAAGTATAGGGGCACACACTTCTCAAAAGAGAATACAAAGTTCCATCTAACCAATCCATCTTGTGCAGATTTTCCCTTCATTCAGTGCAAGTTTAGAATGTATAAATTATTTTGATCAGAATTCAGCAATAAAATCTTAACTCAAAAACAAAAACAACAGAAGTGTCTTGTTCACACAATGCCTGTGTGTCTTTGAAAAAAGAAAACTACCTGGAAGCAGTCATTTCTGTAGCTTTCTGTGAATTTTGATTAACAGATTCCCTCATCTTGACTTGGAGCAACTCTCTTAGAATCATAAATTGTGAAAATTAATTGCACATTAAAGGTTCTGGCACCCAAGAAACTTGAGTTTTCCAAATAATGTTTTTCAAGACATTTAACTAAATGCAACTATAGTGTAAGGAGAAGGTAGTTGTCAATATGAACACTTCAATAGAGTAGAAGTAGTCATGCTGAATTTTTTGCATTCAATTATTCATTCTATGTTATGTGATAACACATAATCTATCAATTATTTGTTAACTATCACAATTAAATTTGTCAGATTCTTTTGGTAAAACCACTACCAAAAATAGCAATGACTAAACATGCTTTTATAAGGATCAAGCAACCAATGCAGTTTAACACATGATCCATTAGAACCTCACATTTCAAAGCCTGGAGTTCTTTGACAGGTGGAAAAAATGTACACACTGTATACATTACAGAAGAGATCTTACAAACTTCTATCAATAAATATCCACAAAACTATTGCATGTCACTGCTAAAATTCAATTTCACAATTCAGTTGAAAAAATTCCATTGGTTACATATCTCATTTAAGTGTTGGAACGAATACTCAGTGACTTCTAAGAAATGATGGACAATCTGAATTAAATAGCTAATTAAATTAAAATCAAAACTATAATAAGCTACATATTTGATAAAAGTAATCTATATATGTGTTTATCACACTAATATAATGTAGAATAAGATGGCTATAATTGTGGATGACTAGATATAAGGAGGTAGTAAAATGGTCCTGCTAGCTAGCAAATCTGATTATTAAAATCAGGACAGAATAAGAAGAAAGTAGGGAAGAGAGGGAGAGAGGAAGATGAGAGGGAGTGAAAGAGAAAAAGGAGGGAAGGAAGGAAGGATTTGTAGTCAAACTGTTACATGTCAGGCCCTAAAATAAATTATTTCCTTAATTCTCCAGCACTGGTTCTGTTATCCCCAGAATTTAGTTTAGCTTTTTTTTTTTTTTTCCCCAAGGTGAAAACATCAAGGTTTAGGAAGATTAAATAAACTTTCTGTGAACACATAAATAATGAAGGAAGAAACAGGATTTTAAACTATTGACTTTTTATTAAATCTGGACAACACAATTTACTTAAACATAGACTGATTAAACAAATATTTACTACTATTTGTTTTTATCATTTATGTACTTTCCTATAACTGATAATCACCAGCAAAAACTTTGGATGTAATGTCTCTTTATTTCACCATTGTAACAGGAGAAATAGAAAACATATTTTCTATACAAAACATTTGATTTTAAGATTTTTTTACTCAGCATGCTGAAGATAAATTCAATTAATGGTAGTTAAAATTAATCAGCAAGAAACTGAATGGGACAAAGGGCCTAATTGTTCCTTAAAACATTTATTTCACAGTCTGTTCTAGATGTCATTTTTTATGACATCTTGTTGGGACATCTCTTAATAATAAAAATAGTTACTTTTTTGAGATACACTTTTGAAAGGTTGTGATAATATAATACAAATAGAATAATACTGTTTTACTAAACTTGTGTAAATGCAAATTCCAAAACACAAGCATAAGTTCAGCTTTCTTTCTCAGTACAAAATTAAACTATACTAAATTAAACTATGCTAAAGGGAACTGCTTGGCTAAGGGAGTTTGGCCATCTCAGTAAATAACCATCATTTATGCAGTTTTCTCATTTCCCTGCAATTCTTTTGCATGTTAAATAAATATTGATATGAGTGAAAGGATATGAAATCTCTACTAACAAAGTATAAAGAAAAAATAACACACTAACTTAAAATATACTTCAGCTACCTGTCATGAGCAAATTTTAAAAAGCCTTTAATGAAAATAAGTGCAGTACTTGGCAATATCAGTACTTGCTTCTATAGATGATTCAGCTTATTTGAGTCTTAAAAAGGTCTCAGATATATTCGTGTCTTCATATCTGAATGCTATGTGGTTTTCCTGTGGGATAAGGTGAATTATTTCCATTTAATAACTTTAGAAACAAAAGATAGGATATTTCCATATTAAATTTTAGATGTTAGTATTTAAAATAGCACCTTTGGCCATAGCTTGACCTCATATTTTGTTTCTCTTTATTTGATATTAATCTTGAGTCATCATTTGCAAAATTTTGTGCATCGTACTTCTTGTGAATAATTAAAATGGGTCAAACCAAGGAATTGTATTTGACTTCTTTAGGGCAGAAAACTGGGAGAAAAAAGTTAAGAAATTCTACCAATTTACCAGGGATTGCTCAGCAAGGCTGACTGCAGGAGACTTTCAACTGCTTACCCATGCAAGGGTTCATCAGTAAACTGGCAATTTCAACTGTCTGTATTTACAAGTTCCTGCTGTTCAACATCAATAAACTCACTGACTGAATTCATGCAATTCAGCCACACAGCCAAGCACTGAGTGCAACTGCAAGGAATGCCTTCGAAAAATTGAGATCAAAGATTGAATACTTGCACTATTAAGTGTAGATCCATTCACATTCTTTATGACTCTTTAGGGAAGCACAGCAGTGGACAGTCATATAACTGCTATGCACTTACAGTTGGTGTTATTTGTTAAGAAAATGTATGGCAGTTTGAAGACCAGAAAAGGGATTGCCAAGATGACAGAGTAGAAGGACACATAGCTCACCCTGTCCCATGAACACACCAAAAATTATATACAAATACAGAACAATTCACACAGAATAACTCCTGAAATTTGACATAACTTCTCTTACTTTGGAAATACAAGGAAAGCCCCACAAAACCAGGTAGAGGAAAAAAAGAAAGAAAAAGGAAATTGGTGCATGATATGCTTCACAGAGAGAGAGCAGCATAGAAAGAAAAGTGCCCTCACCCTGGGAAGCTCCCTCTCCAGCAAAGAGATCCACAGGGACAGAACAGGAGCTTCAGAGGTTTAGAGGAGGCAGCAACAGCAGCTTAGCAGAAAGAACTAAGAGAAACCAGCAATGAGAGTCTCTGTGAACCCTAGCCTAAGATGCATGCCAGTGGGGACAGGCTGGGCTGAACTGCTGGAACTCAGGCTTCCATGGATGAGCCTGAGGAGGGGACTGGGGTTGACTGCACACAGGCAGCCTCAGGAGCCTGGAGTGTGGTGCGGGCTGTGGCTAGAAGAGAGTGCAAATCAATCTGGGTCCCTCCATAGAAAGCACCATTGCATCGGGGATGAGGGGTGCATTGCAACCTTCATAGCTGCCATCTCCACTAGTGCACAGGGTATTGCTCTGCACCAATGTTGATGAGCATTCTTGTGAGAAGAGAGGTGGGGTTCAGTCACAGCCATCTTCTCAGCTTGCTCTGGAGGGGTACAACTGCTGGTGCTTGTCTTCTGGGCAAAGGAGGGGCTGAAACATGAACTGTTACCGAGGGGCCCTGCAACATCACAGGCAAGACTGTCATTCTGGTCCCAGGCAGAGGTGGTTGATTTGCTCGTCTGGTGCATTTGTGGACCTGTGCCTCTAAGACAAATGAGTGGAGATTTGGTGCACATTGGGGATGGGTTTGGCATCAACCGTGGGTCTGTGTACCCTGCTTTTGATTTGTGGTTACCCTGTTTTTTAATTATGTTAGCCCATTAGTATATCTATTTGCTTTAGAATGGTAGTCATATAGGCTTTAACACATCCTATGACGAATGCAAAGAAAATTTACATTTGGTTTCACTGGGGAATTCTACCAAACATACAGAGAAGAACACATATTGATCCTTCTCAAACTCTTCCAAAAGATTGAAGAGGAGGAAATACTACCAAACTCATTCTACAAAGTCACCATCACCCCAATATCAAAACCAGGTAAATATACTACCAAAAAAGAAAACTATAGGCCAATATCATTGATAAACATAGATGCAAAAATCCCTCACAAAATATTAGCAAACAGACTCCAACAACACATAAAAAAGATCATACACAATGATCAATTTGGATTCATCCCAGGGATGGTTCAATATACACAAATCAAACAATGTGATACACCACATCAACAAAAGAAAGGACAAAAATCACATGATCATATCAATAGATGCAGACAAAGCATTTGATAAAATTCAAAACTCATTTATGATAAAAATTCTTACCTAAGTGGGCATAGAAGGAACATATCTCAACATAATGAAAGCTATTTATAACAAACCCACAGCCAGCATAATACTCAACAGTGAAAAGGTGAAAACCTTCCCTCTAAAATCTGGAACAAGACAAAGATGCCCATTCTCATCACTTCTATTCAACAGAGTAGTGGAAGTCCTGGCCACAGCAATCAGACAAGAAAAAGAAATAAAAGGAATCTAAATTCAAAGAGAAGAAGTAAAATTGTCACTAAATGTGGATTACATGATACTATATATAGAAAACCTTAAAGGCTCCACACAAAACTAATAAATCTGATAAAAAAAATTTGGCAAGATAGCAGGATACAAGATTAGCATTGACAATTCAGTTGCATTTCTTCACACTAACAATGAAATATCAGAAAAGGAAATTAAAGAAACAATCTCTTTTAAAATCTCATCCAATTAAAAAAAAATTCTTAGGAATAAATCTGACCAAGGAGGAGAAAGATTTGTATCAGGAGGACTACAAAACATTAATTAAGGAAATTAAAGATAACTCAGAGAAATAGAAAGATATCCCATGGTCTTGGATTGGAGAAATTAATATTGTTAAAATGGCCACACTACCAAAAGCAATCATTAAAAAGTCCATGAATGATAAACGGAAGAGAGAGTGTGGAGAAAAGGGAGCCTTCACACACTGCTGGTGAGAATATAGTTTGGTACAGCTATTATGGAAAACAATATGGAGATTCCTTAACAGAAACTAAAAATAAAGTTACAATATGATTCAGCAATCCCACTCCTGGGCATATATCTGGAGATAACTCTAATTCAAAACGATACATGCACCCCAATATTCATAGCAGCACTATATACAATAGCCAAGATATGGAAGCAGCCTAAGTGTCCATTGACAGATGGCTGGATAAATAAACTGTGGAATATTTATACAATGGAATGCTACTCAGCCATAAAAAGAATAAAAGAATGTCATTTGCAGCAATATGGATGGACCTGGGGGTTATCATTCTAAGTGAAGTAAGCCAGAAAGACAAAGAAAATTATATATGATATCACTCATATGTGGAATCTAAAACAAATTAAAAATAAAGACACAAATGAACTTCTTTACAAAGCAGAAATAGACTCACAGACATAGAAAAAAACTTATGTTTACTAGGGTGAAAGGAGGTGGGAATGAATAAATTAGGAGTTTGTAGATATATGTACTATTATATATTTAATATATAAGCAACAAGTTTCTTCTGTATAGCACAGGGAAGTATGTTCAGTATTTTGTAGTAACCTATAATGAAGAATAATATGAAAACAAATATATGTATGAATACATATATGACAGAAACATTATGCTGTGCACCAGAAATTGACACAACTTTGTAAACTGACTTTACTTCAATTGAAATATAGAAAGAAAGAAAGAAAGAAAGAAAGAAAGAAAGAAAGAAAGAAAGAAAGAAAGAAAGAAAGAAAGAAAGAAAAAAGAAAGAAAGAAAGAAACTAAAAAATTTAAAAGAAAAAAGAAGGCCAACAAAATTAATAAACAAAAAAAGGAAAATTGGATTGGATTGTTTCAAAGTACCCCTTTATCTTATTATTTATAATTTAGTCAGTCCTCTATTCAACAATATATCAGTTGGTTATTGCCCCTGACCATCACTGACCTACTTTCTGTCTCTATCGTCCTACTTATTCTAAACATTTCATATAAATTGTATCCAATATGTGGCTTTTTGTGTATGACTCCTTTCACTTAGCATAATCAGAACTACATTCTTTTTATGGCCAAATAATATTGTATTCTATGGATGTACCATATTTTATTTACAAAATTACTTGTTGATAGACTTTTGCTTGTTTCCATTTTGGGGCTATCATGAATACTGATGCTGTGAATATTTGTGTACAAATTTTTGAATGTATTTTTAAAATTTTCTTGGGCATGACAGTGGAGTTGCTGGATCATATGATAATTCTTTTTTTAACTTTTTGAAGAACTAGCTGCCTTGCAAATTGGCTTCACCATTTTACATCTCCCCCGACTCCAAGCAATGTATGAATTTTCCAATTTCTTCACATTCTTTTCTGTTATTGCCTGTCTTTATTTTTTTAATGATAGCCATCCTGGTAGGTGTGAAGTGGTACCTCAAATTGTATTAACTTTCTTAGCATTTACAAACTAAGTGATATATGTGTAGATATGAAAGTAGATTCATAGGGACATAATTAGATACATGATAGAAGGAGGTATACAGGCATATCTCAAAGATATTGCATGTTCAATTCCAGACAACTACGATAAAGCACATATCACAGTAAAATGAGCCACATAATGTTTTTGGTTTCCAAGTGCATATAAAATTTATGTTATACTACATTGTAGTCTATTTAGCTTGCAATACTATTATATCTAAAAAAGCAATACACATACCTCAATTAAAAATACTTTAAAAACTGTTAGCCATCATCTGAGCCTTCAGTGAGTCATAATTTTTTTACTTGTGAAGGGTCTTGCCTCGATGCTTACAGATCAGGCTAGCAGTTGCTGAAATTTGAGATGTCTGGCAATTTCTTAAAATAACAATAAATAATAATTGATAGCAAAATATTGATTGATTCCTCTTTCACTTGAACACTTAGAGGCCATTGTAGGGTTATCAACTCATCTAATTTAAATATTATTGTGTCTCAGGGAATAGTGAGGCCCAAGGAAAGAAAGAGAGATGGGGGAACAGTCAAGTCAATGGAGCAGTCAGAACACACACAGCATCTGTGAATCTGGTTTTCATCTCATGTGAGTGGGGTTCATGGCACTCTGAAACAATTACAATAGTAACATCAAAGATCACAGGTCACCATAACAAATATAAAAATAATGAAAAAGTTTGAAATACTGGGAAAATTACCAAAGTGTGACAGAGAGATACAATGTGGAAAAATGGCAGTGATAGACTTGCCAGAGACCAGGTTGCCACAAACTTTCAATTTGTAAAGAAAAAACTCAGTATCTGCAAAGTACAGTTAAGTGAAGCACAATAAAATAAGATATACCTGCATATAGAAACTGCCAAACAAATTATGCAAATTCATGATTTTTTTTTTCTGAGAAAAAGCATACTCACAAGGTCAGATACACTTTTGTGAGAGGAATGACCCTTTTGAAGTCACTGGCATTGACTGGTTTTTGAAGGATGAACACTATTCACACAGAGTGAGAAGAGAGAGAAAACTCCTCAAATAGAATATTTAAAGTAACATTTTGGGAAGGCAAAATGTACAGGGTATCATTGTGAAACATTGGGTAGATCTACTTTGCTTGAGCAGACAGTTTTACAAGAGAAGGAAATAAACCTGAAAAAATATATAACCATCACAACTAAAATAAGGCAACATAAATAATTAGAGTAATTACATACATTCAATATTTTGAAACAATGCAGGATGATGATAAGTTTAAGTGGCATCATGAGTGAAACATCATAATTAACATGATGTGCACTGAAATATTCATAAGAGTTTCAGAAAGGGATAGTATTTGAATGGACATATACACATCCCAGGTTGGTCCAATACAGAAGGAACTATTGAGAATTAGATAAGAGATGGGCAAAGCTGTGCCTGCTTTTCATTTCTCCCCACAAGCCTTGTGCTGTACCATGATATCCCACTGAATCTGGGCTTTCTGAGGACCCTAGAGCTAAGGTTGCTTCTGATCTCCATGTATTTCCATTCTTTTGAACCCAATTTGGCTACTAGTTACATTATGTTTATATAAATGAAGTGTTTTATGTGAGGGTATTAATTAGCTATGTCAGCACTGGACTGCACCCTGCAGGTCTACAAGCCCTGTACTTGCCCAGCTTCAAGACCTGAGAAAGATCCCAGAGTCAGCAACAGAGATAATCAATAGTTTAATGATTAGGGTGATCTTACACATCTGAAGCAAAGTCCTGGAGCAACATCCTGCCATGTGTGGGAGCTGGAGGGCAGGACATGATGGCAGTCTTTGCTCCTGGTGGGGAAGAAGAGGTTACCAGTCATAGGGGAGTTGATGTCAGGTTGGCTCATTGGTTACGAGGGTAATCAGCACAGGGTCATGCCTCTCACCACCCCTTGGATAAGCATAGTGGTGAGTTCTGATCTAAATCTAGAACAGTCATTAGCTGGGGCCTGGGGTGAATATGAAGGAAGATCAGTCTTATGAGTTGTGTGTAGGTGAAGCAGGCACCAGTCAAGCAGGAGATGTATAGAGAGAAGCCATCTTGAGTTGCCTGACCATACAGCCATCATCAGAGGTACATGTTATTTATTGACTGAAAATAAAGAATCACGGAGTAGTGACATCAGAATTCCCATACTCTCTTAAGGTTATAATTTCTTGTTCTCTCTGTATGGGCAGAACCCTTGCCCCCAAGTTTCTGTTGAAACTCAGGTTTCAGGGAAGTGTCTTCCAGAATAATGTTCCTTGTATACAGGAGGTGGAACTGGAAATTAAGAGAATGGTTAGGATATCAGAAAACTAGACAAAATGATGACAAAGGGATGGATATCCATTCAGAGGAGAACATGAGAAAAGAGAGGGGAGAATGGCAATCTGATAGGGGACACTTAAAATAACCAACGTCAGAAAACAACCTTTGGGAGGACATTTTACTTTTCAACAGGAGGAGATCACCAAAAAGGAAATCATAAAGTTGGCTTGGAATGTGTGCCATCATCCTAAATAGTCTTAAGACGTGTGATGTGATATGTCGAGTTCTCTGGTGAGTGGAGTGATTAAGCTGTAATGACAGCTCCACAGGGCACAATGTCAGGAACCATTCCCGATTGCTTTTCTGTTGAAGAGGGCAGTAGGGTGGAGGTGGACTTCCATTTTCAAGTTCCTTCAATATGCTGGTCCTCAAGCCAGTGCATATGTATTTGGGCAGCTGAAAAGAAGAAGGATGAAGAAGGGCATTGAAACCCTTTAAAATTGTACTCAAAGAACAAGTGACACTTACTTTTATATGTGACTGACTACAATTTAGTCACTAAATCTAGCTACAAGTCATGCTGGGAAATGTTCCCAGATAAGTACAAGTATCATTTCTACCCAGGAAAGGAGCAGTGGACATTGAATGATAGATAACTGGCAGTCTGGCCCACATCTCCTTTAATAAAGAATCAGTGTAAATCCTCTTATAAACCTGTAGTTTTATGACTCTCAACCCTTGTCTCACAGAAAAGAAAAGTGAGTTTCAGAATCAAGAGTAAGAATTTGTGTCCTGCTTTCCTCTGCTCTAACGTCACTTGCTCTCAGTAAGTCAGCTGCTCATTCAGAGGAGAAAATATTTCTCAGATGCCAAAAGCAAAATTGATCTATTGTGAAAGAGTTGAAGTGTGTTCTAAAGAAACTTTAGACACTGCTCAGTCCTCGACACTGAAGGCCTTCAGGATGTTTTGTGATTGTTATAATTATTTTTGGTTCCTTTAAGTTTGTGCTTAGAGCATGGGACAGGTAGCTGTATTTCATTTTAAATATATTTGGATGATGCTATTCATTGAGTAAATGTTGGTCGGACTTAATGCATATCAAGATCTGTGTTAGTCCTGATAAATCCTTTAGAAGAGAACAAAATATAGATAAAATTGTGATGTGTTACAGAACCCCAGACACTCATAGTACAATGAGAAGATGACAAGTATTTCAACAACCAGCATGAACAACTTTACCACACATACACATGCCACATATAGAATATGTTATGTTATACATGCTACAACATGTATGCTACATATTATATTATACTATAGTGTATTATACTATACACTTTACTGTAGAGGTGAGTAATACATTCTTCCCATTTTCCAGGAGATAAATCCTTAGTAATTTGCATTCAAAGAGAAAGTAGAAGAAGAAATGTTTCCACTTGTTTTGGGAAAGAGACAAGGTGTAAATATACTCAATCAATAGGACAAATTATTTGAGGGTACTTCCTTTTTTTATGTGTTCCTCAATACATGTACTTTCTTGCAGAAGTGTACTTGAGCATTTTGATCACTAACATATACATATCATGAAGATGCTGGGTGAAGATAAGTGTTTCAATAGGAAACTCCGTAGCATACTCAACTGGAGAATTCTGCCACTGGCTAGAATGACAGATTCAGTGTAAATGTCTAAGCACAGCACTAAGACGATTTAAGTTTCCCTTTTGTATGTGAAACACTGAGGTCATGCTTCTTACATGCAGCATGCTTGTGGGGTAATTGGAGTAGGTGATCAGGGCAATCACACTACCTGTGGATGGCTGGAGGGGATGGTGGGCACAGAATGCTCTGGAATATGACACGATAGATTATTACTCCTCTTACAATGTGTACCCCCCCAAAATAAGCTACTTTTTAGTATTATATATATAATAGTATTATAGATATATATAATATATCTCCTTAGATATTTAGTTTAATTCAATTAAACTTTTGGACAAACTGTGCAGTGTTATAGTCTGTCAGAAAACCTGATGTTACAGGTAAATAGAATACAAATTTAACACATTTTAATTCCCTGTGTAGAAAAAGTAGAACACTTTAACATGAGAAAATTCACAATTTCAAAATTTTCATATCAATCTTTAAAGGCCACTATCTGCTTTTAGCTTGGGGAAGCAAACAGTGAGGGCTTTTGTTATTGAAACAACGTGGTTTCCCATTTTCTCTATGACATATTGTCATTACTCAAATCTAATTTAATCAATCCATCTTATTAGTGTTTTCTGATATTAAAAAGGATATAAAATTACATTTTATTGAATTATAAGTGTGAGTAAAATAGCTATTAATATTTCCTGTGGGTTGATGTCCATGCACCAGAATGCAATTGTACTATTTTATTAAATTCAAAAATGTTTCTGTTTTTGCTGCCATTTGGTTTGCACATTCTGTGTCTTGAGTGATGTTCATAAAGTTTTCTTAAGATTTGTTTCTGCCATTGCCACAATACAACACATTTTTATAGTAATACATTCCTTTCGTAATTTAAGACAAAAAGATGTAGTATTTTGGAAATATGGTTATGTTTCTAACAATCCTTCCTATGCTCTGGCAATCAGAGGAAGTCAAATCCTGCATTTTCTAAATGTTTATAAAAGCTTTATAGCTACCACAAATAATTTTAATATGAGGGAACATAAGACAGAATAAAATGATGCTGACAATATAAAAAATAGTATACACATATAATATTTTGATAAAAAGTGCATTTAGACAACATAATAATATTTAATTTTCATAACATTCTGGTGCAGGAATGCTATTATCTACAATTGAAGAGAAGTGAGTCCGAGAGGTCAGTAAACATGTTCAAAGTTGCACAGTTTAGATTTCAGATTCAGAACCACACAGTGAATCTTGTGACTCCAAATCTCTTACTCGTTCTGCTAGACCATGTTACTTCCAGAAATAGATCCAGGCAGCCCAGATCTATCTCCACAGTTTACTTTCTCAAAAGAAATTTCAGGTAGGCCAAATTAAATAAAAAATTGAACATCTATTTTTTTCTCTCATATTTAATTCAAGATCAAACTCCCTCTTCTATATGTGTCTTTATATTTGACCTTCACTTCAAATCCAAGTGCCTTTTTAAATGAGTTTAAATTTATTGTCTCTAGTTTATCTTTTAAACTAAGTAAATAATTTTCAACATCAGCCTCTACTACCAATTGAAACTGGTTAGTAAAAATGACTTTCCTTGTGGTCATATTTATTAAATTTTGTTTTGATGGGGAGGTATTTATCTATCTATCTATCTATCTATCTATCTATCTATCTATCTATCTATCTATTTATTATTTGTTTGTTTGTTTGTTTATTTAAATGAAGATATTGGGGATTGAACCCAGGATCCTGTGTATACTAAGCATGCACTCTACCACTGAGCTAGTATTTTGTTATAGAATGAACTGTGTCCGTGTATAATTTGTATGCTGAAGTCTAAAACTTGGCTGCCTCAGAATGTGACCTTATATGGAATAGAGCTGTTGAAGGTGTGATTAGTGAAGATGAAATCATGGTGGGCTAGTGTGGGTCTGTAACCTAATACGAACGGAGTCCCTGTGAAAAGGGAATATTAGAGCATGGATACACATGGACACAGGGAGAATGCCACGTGGAAATGAAGGTAGAGATCATGGCAATGCTTCTTCACACCAAGGAACGCTAAGGACTGCCAGAAAAGCACCAGAAACTAGGGGAGAAACCCTAGAAGGAATCAGCCCCACTAACACCTAGATCTCAGACTTTTAGCATCCTAATCAATAAATCGCTGCTTAAGCCATCTAGTTTGTGGTATTATACAGGCCTCATCGGTTAATACATAGCCTTTTCTTTTCTTTATCAAATCCAGTATTCTTGTCAGGCTCTTTCATCTTTATTATGTCTCTAAAAAATTTGGATTTATCATCCCCTATAATGCCTAAAATGCTGGTCTTCTTAAGGATCGTCCTTTATATACAGTTTTGGAATAATATCAAAAGCTGTGGTTTAAACTAGTACTCATTTATATACCAAAATTGCATATGTCTTCTAAAATCAGGCACAGACTACCCAACATATCTAAAACTGAATTCAGTACACTTGGTGCATTTCCCTATCTTCTTATCTCTTCCCCACTCTCTATTGTTGTAAGTCACTCCTTTGACTCAGTTACTTCAGCAAGAATCTTGAATGAAGGTCAATCTATATTTGCCAACTTCATGTCCTACTTTTAAATAGTACATAAGCCCATCAATTCTATATCCTTAATAATTCTTGAATAAATCCACCTTTTTATAACCCTTTACATTCTCTCCTGGTCAACTTCAGTACTTTCCTAACTAGCCTTTCTGACTTCTGCCTTGTGTATTCCCCCAATTCATTGCTGTTCTGTTTAAAGACCCATTCTGTTCTGTAAGATATAATACAGTGTATTGTGACTTTTTAATTTTATTTTTCATTTAACTCAGGAATAATTGACAAATAAATTGAAATTGTGATTCTTTTTGTTTATTTATTTATTTTTTATTTTTACCAGTGTTCAGCACAATTTTTCAGTTATTCATGGACATATACACACTCATTGTCACATTTTTTTCTCTGTGAGTTATCATAACATTTTGTGTATATTTCCCTGTGCTATACAGTGTTGTCTATTCTACAATTTTGAAATCCCAGTCTATCCCTTCCCACCCTCCACCCCCCTGGTAACCACAAGTCTGTATTCTCTGTCTGTGAGTCTATTTCTGTCCTTTACTTACGCTTTGTTTTTGTTTGTTTGTTTGTTTTTGTTTAAAGCATTACTGAAGAGAAAGAAAGAGGCTGGAGGAATAACTCTCCCAGACTTCAGAAAATACTATAGAGCTACAGTCATCAAGACACATGGTATTGGTACCAAAACAGACATATAGACCAATGGAACACAATAGAGAGCCCAGAAATGAACCCACAAACTTTTGGGCAACTCATCTTTGACAAAGGAGGCAAGAATATACATTGGAATAACGACAGTCTCTTCAGCAAATGGTGTTGGGAAAACTGGACAGCAGCATGTAAAACAATGAAGCTAGAACACTCCCTTACACCATATACAAAAATCAACTCAAAATGGATTAAAGACTTAAACATAAGACAAGATACAATAAACCTCCTAGAGGAAAACATAGGCAAAATATTATCTGACATACATTTAAAAAATTTTCTCCTAGAAGAAATAAAAGCAAGAATAAACAAATGGGACCTAATGAAACTTACAAGCTTCTGCACAGCAAAGGAAACCAAAAATAAAACAAGAAGAAAACCTATGGAATGGGAGAAAATTTTTGCAAGTGAAACCGACAAAGGCTTGATCTCCAGGATATATAAGCAGCTCATATGACTCAATAAGAAAAAAATAAACAACCCAATCCAAAAATGGGCAGAATACCTAGACAAGCAATTCTCGAAGGAAGACATACAAATGATCAATATGCACATGAAAAAATGCTCAATATCACTAATTATCAGAGAAATGCAAATCAAAACTACAATGAGGTATCACCTCACACCAGTCAGAATGGCCGTCATTCAGAAATTGTGATTCTTAATACACATTAATGAGAATAACAGTTTTTAGATGCAGTTCATTTATGCAACACATCTTTCTATTTTTAGCATCTAGGTTTCTTTAACCTTAATGCATTTTGATTTCCATTCTTTGTAATGATGAAACATTGCAGATTTAAATAAATTTACATCAGTGTTTTTATTATCTGTTAAGTTTAAAACACCATAAACAAAGCCTCTTTTTTCCCTGTCTACTTCACCTTCAAACCTCCTGCCCCTCCCCGAAAACATGCATACACACACACACACACACACACACACAAACACAGAGTCATCACTCTCTCTTTTTTTCTCAATTGTGTCAGCAACATGCCATGGATATAGCAAACATATTTCTTGGTTGGTCTTTTTGTGAGTCTGAATGAGGTTCTTATGCATCTGTAAGTGATTGATTAAAAAGAAATTTTTGATTTCATAGAAAAAGTGGTAAAATGCTTTGGAAAGTCTTTCAAAATAGCATTTCTAAACTTGAAGTGTAATTTTGACATTTTGGCATTTAACATTTTAAGTTTTATCCATTTATTAAACAACTTAATGTGTTTTTGTCACCTGGCCTTTTCTGTCTTATTCATATATTTCCAGATGATACAAATTTCTTCCCCAAAGAAAGTTCATAATGGCAAGAATCTTAGTTATATTCTTGATTTTGTGTTCTGTAAGGTTTTATTGAACCATACAATTCTAATAGCATCTTTTTTCTTTTTTGGTGGAAATGGGAGAATAAAAAATCATTTGTATCAGTGTAAGTCAAATACTACTTTCTTTCAATAATTAAATATTTTAAGTAAACTGACCTATTAACAGTTTAACTTTTTAATTTTTTCCTTGTTCATTTCCCGCCATGAAAATCCCTAATTTTTAGCACAGTAAGCAAAATTTCCTTGGGTGACTAGATCTTAGAAATTGGAAAATGCATTTGCTCAGGCAATAAGGGCTTTATTATATCAACATATTTCTGCCATGCTTATAAAATCATTAAGCTGACACCTTTGGGAAGATTTTAATTAATTACAAAATGTCAATTAATTGATGGAGTAAAATGAACAAAGGTAACATGGAACAGATTTAGCAGTATACGAAAGAGTTGGATATCTTCAGTCTATGCTTGATAGAAAGTTCTAATTTCCCTATCTTGAGAACAAAGGACACTGGACTTAGACATCTGTTTCCAATTTTGCTGTTAAGGAGATTTGGGCCCAGGTAGGTCACTTAACTGATGGACATCTCTTTTCTCATAAATGAAAGTACAGGATCAGAGTAGGTAATTTCTAAAATTCTTTCCAGCTCTAATATTTTATTTTTTTTGTCAAAATCTATCAGCCTTAGTGATACATGTTGTCAAAGATTAGAGATATAGAGAATGATGATGATGATAATGATGATTTTGATAATGTCTAATATTATTGAGTGTTATATGCCTGCATTTGATTCCCTAATTGTTCTAATAGGGGAATATTACTGCCTTCCATTTTATTAATGAGAAAATTGAGGAAAATATAATTTAACTAATATGACCAATATCATAAAGCCCTATGCCAAAGTCAATTATTTCAAATATTAAGCTTTATGGAAAGAATATTATCAGTGTTCATCAGTATCCTTTCTGTGCACCAGCAAGACTACATTATTTATCCACTTGAAGATCATTAAGGTCATGTGATTAGCTTTGTCCAATGGCCATGAGTCAAATTTACATGTATAAGTTTTGGCACAAAGCATGGAAAAACCAGCAATGGCTCTGCAGGTGCCTCTTTTTCTGAGATGCCCAGCAGGAGGCAGTAAGCTCCATATGATGTTGCTTCAAGATGGTGGTACTTTCCTTGTATTCTGAATCACTGAGTTGCTGGTTGTGGGACAGTTCATCTTGCTTCTTATCTGGATACAGACTTTTCTAGAGTAAATTCTAAATCTTTGTTGTTTAATAAACTGAAATTTGGATTAAATCCACACACACACATATATGAGGACATTTAGCCTATATACAATTCAGGACATTTTCATCTTCAATGAAAGTTAAGGGCATGAAGCTTTGAAAGTTTTCCATGTTATCAATTATACCAGTATTTCCTGATATAATCAGCCACCTGGTAGTTAGCATTGGCTACCATGAAAACATTCTTAAGCATGAATCATTCTCTCCTGCTAGATTATCTCCTTTTTTCTCACTTCTATCTCTCTTGAAACCACTTATTCCTTGCTCCCAACTTCATTTTTAGGAAATACATACCTTAACAACTCCTCTTTTTTTTTTTTGGAAATATTCTTTCTTTCAAGATTGAGAAATAGTATGAAATATTTGATTTTCAATACTGACGTTTTATAGCAGTGTGATCTCATCGAAGTTATGTCTCAGTCAGATTCAATCTGAAAATGAAAACAAGTATGAGTATTATGTGAAAAGGGGTTAGATATGTGATAGCACTTCCCCAAATTGTGTGTATTGCTGGGGTCATAAATTTCTAAAAGGGAGAATTGGAGGCTCATGGAAAAGACAATAACCAACCCTTTGAAGTAAAGCAGTTTGGGCTGCCCAAGTGGGTCTGCAAATGAGACCTGGTGCAAAAGATTATGGAAAGCTGCTGTCTCCACATATCTGTTGGGTCTCAGTGGCTCTTGGTCAGCAAGATTATCATTTGGGAAGATGATGTGGGTGTGGAGCCAAAGACAGCAAGAACTAGCTAGAATCCACATGTATCTCTTTGTTACTCGTACCTCTAAATTAACAGATTTCAGATGAGCTGCTTTATTTTCCCCTTCCAAAATTTGTAAAAAGAATTTCTTATTTGGGCCAGTTAACAAACTATCATACAGGATAGGGGATTCTTGTAAACTATTCTAGCTTAGCCAAGATGACAGTATAAAAAAATTGCTGCAAGTCAATTAATTTTCCTGTCCTTTAATTTCTTTATTTCTAAAATGTTTGATTTTGCTTCAGCAACTCAGTGTCATAGTTGTTGGAATCACATGTGAATATACACTGAAAATTACAATAATGATAAAAATTATTGTTGTTTCAAAGTAATTGTGACAACATATTTTAAAATGATTTGCCTAAACACATCAATCTGTGAAAATAAATATTTCATACATTTTAAAAATAGAAGCCTCTTGAAACAGTGTGGGCTTAACTTGTCTTGTGTATATCTGCTTGTTCTATAGTATATGATTGTAGATTTCAAATTTTTACAGTGCAGTATGCACAATTTACATAAAAAATTCAATAATCATCTGTTAACTAAATCTTTACTTGTGACTAATAAGATAATACATTAATAATTTAAAGTTCATGACACATACAGACAAAGAGGTGGATAGCTTACAAATTCTATTACATGGAATTCTGAAGTTCTTGTACTACCAAGAAAATTATAAATATAGATTTGAATTTTATGTAACTGCTGCTCTGATAAAATTAGTTGGAAGGAAATTCAGTGCTTTGAGTTTTTAATAGTTATGATATTTAATACTTATTTACTTCAATTTTAGCTAATGAACATTGGAGACCAACACACATTTAAGCTGGTAATTTCTACTTCTGGCCAGAAACACATAGGAACTGTGTATAAATAAATACAAATGCCATTAATGTATAGATTTTTAAAGTTCTACTATATTTTTCTTGGAAATGAAGAGAACTTTCAAAATTATCTTTCTTAATCCTATCATTTGATAGATAAAAAAAGAAAATTACCCAGATAAAGTAAGAAAAATTATATAGATCATAAATAAACTTTTTGTATAAGTTACTAAACTTTTCATGTGCCTGCTTTATTTTATTATTGCTTTTTGTAATACAACTGACTACTTACACCAACCACCAATTGGTATATATGTTACCAATTGTGCACATATTTCTATGATTCAGTCATACAAATGTTGATTATGGTTTGTTCCAAATTCATTTGGATTTGCAAACCTAATCATAACTAAAACAACTGAGGAATTAGAAATTCATTTTAAACAAAAATCAAAGGAGACCTTGCAAGATACTATCCCAATCAAACCTATGGCCCTATTGCAGAAAACAGATTTTAACAAATCTGGGCTAGGCCTTGTTATGTACATGGTATATAGACTGAGGTTCAAACCACAGTGCCTGATGTTGGGAGTATGTGGTCTTATTAAGATAGTGAAAGACATGTAGTCAGTAGTTACAGAGCAGTGCAAGTATTTGACAATGACTGTTTCATAGGAGAGGCAGTGAAGAATTCATTTCTGTGTTTTCATCAGAGACATAGAGTTCAAAACAATGACTTTGGTCCTAAACTTAGGAGATTTTATACTACAATAAATAGTAGTAAGGAGGATGTGTGGATACATTGTGTTGTGCATGTGGGGGCACACACACACATGCCTGTTGTGGGCAAAGGTATGTGTTATTGGCAGGGTTAGCTCGTTTAGCCAATACTAAAAACAAGGGGTGGGACATAGATCCCAAGTGACTTTGTGATTTTTACTATTAATAATTCTAAAGAAAAACACTGGCAAAATAAGTAAAAATTACAGAGTTTTTCTAGTTTTTAAATCCAAAATCTGTTTATTTTTTCAAGCTACTGTTATTCTTAGTGAAGGGGAATAACAGTTCCTGCCTTTTACAGTGAAGGAATAAAGAGTATTCATGATGTGACTTTTCATTAAAATATGAAATTTTCCATCCTAAGGTCCTCAAAAATGAGTTATTCTACCCTGATCAGAAATGGTCCTCTGGGCATTGGCTCATGTGGGATAATTTAATGGAATTTCACATTCTGTAATTGAGACTATATGTTCATCTAATGATGCCAAGCATATTTTAAAAACCCCTCAATGCTGAAGTTTCAGTCTCCTGCCATGATTGTTCATACCTCTAAGTTGATTAGTAATTCTAAATGACAATGCAAATCAAAGTGAATTTTCATATTGTGTTTACACCATTAGTGAAAATCTAATTAAATATCTAATAATTAATGCAACTCCTTCCAGGAGAGTTAATACATTAGAGAATGTCAATGGGGAATATCCAGTGGGAATATTATCTTCATTGTTGTGTTTCATATTGTGAATTGTGTGAATTATAGTGTATATTATATTTTATATGCATATTTTTTAAAAACTGTGTGGGCAAGACAATCCAGTTCTTGGTACAGTAATGTAACTTTCTTTTAGTTGGACATTATTATATTGATGTCTTACACCAGGTCACCCAGTCAGCTAGCCAGTAAACATTTAGAGAGTGCCTAATACGTGACCAGCACTGTGTTAAATGTTAGTGATATAGAAAGTGTTAATATAGAGACCTTTTTCTCAAAAGGATCTTTTCTTAAATTACTAACCATTATAATTAACTTAAGCTTCTAATTTTCAGTGGGGAACTTTTGAGTGGAATTCAGAGAAGGTTATGGTGTGTATTAGAATATCCTTTGGCATTCTATTTCCACATGAGGAGTATTTATCTTCTCCTACTTTTGGGCTTGAACTTGTAACTTGCTTTGGCCCGTAGGCTATCAGCAGATATGATGTGATGCAAGCCAAGGCTTGAAATGTGCTTATGCACTGGGCTTTCTGTCTTGTGCTCTACCTCTTCCATGAGGACATGCTGAGTAGACTGATTGGCCTCAAACAATTCAAAGGCACTTAAGATTAGACCTGAACTGAACCCATGTCCTGGAACTAAACCTAAGTGAGGGCATCAGAGTTCTCAGCAGAGCTGGCCCAGTGGGTCAGCAGTTTGAGGTAGAACCCCAGATGAACAATTAGTCAGTGCATAAGAATACTTAGCTTTATAAACCTCTAAGCTTTGGGATGTTTTGTTGCAGACCCATAGCTGACAGACACAAATGAATCTGTGGTTTATAGTGATTGCAATAACAGATCTGTTTTTCTTTTTAGATCTTGTATTTAAAAATATTTACAAGAGTATAAATATGTGTTCTCTGTTTTAAGGAAACAGAGGCTTCATCATTATTTAACTATAATTTAAGAACCAAGCAACAAAGGCAGAAACAGTGAAAACATCAATGGTGTAAATGTAATAATATGAATGATTCTATTCTGCCAAATGTATCCATGACAATTTCTTAAGTGATCATCAAAGTATAGGCAAATTATTCTCCTCGGAAGGCCCTGTAAGCTCCTTGTGTAGTTAACCAGTTTACATAAACATGGAAGACAGTGATGGAGTTGCTTCTTGATTTTAAAAAAAAGTTGTGTCAGCGTGTTTA
The DNA here is from genome assembly GCF_048773025.1 of Camelus bactrianus. NCBI lineage: Eukaryota > Metazoa > Chordata > Mammalia > Artiodactyla > Camelidae > Camelus > Camelus bactrianus. The sequence continues at coordinate 83,955,216 of NC_133546.1, read as the reverse complement.
GGTAATTTTTTAGAGTTGTGTTTGTGTTTCATCTGAGTTGGCTCAAAAAATGACAAATAGGCAACATAAATATAAAAATTCAAGGCCACTAAGAGAAAGAATTATGTGCTAGACTTAAAGCCATTAATATGCAATTGTTAACTCCTTAAAATAAAGCACACACTTATTTTATATTATACACCTCTAGTCAGAGCTATGTCTTTCATGATGTTGGTATATCATGTATGAGCAATAAATAGTATTATGTGACTCAAACAATGATCACACATAAATATATTACTAATGAAAAGTTAAATGTTTAGGGACCTTTGTATTGTTAGTCCTTGTATAAGTTACTAAATTTACTAAAACAACCCTTTCATGTACATATGTACATTAATAATAGAAAGTCATCTGGCATAAATTAACTGTATTTTCAGTGATTATAGTCACACCTCAAATCTCTGGAAGCAGTTATTTGGTACACTTTGACATGGACCTTTTAAAAACTAGATTAAATTATTAGTAACTGTAAAATCTCTGACAAGAAAATGCTTCTTTCAGGACGTTATATATAAATATAAAATTGAAAGAAGGACGTACCCTCCTGTGAGAAAAGCAAATGTTAATATCCAGTTGTGTGGATTAGGTGAAGCAAGGCCCTAGCGTTCACTCTACATACTTTTATAGTGGGCGTTTTTTCACCGTGACTCTTTCACCTCAGGTTGACTAAATGTGACTTGTTCACAACTCAAAATTTAAATAGTTTGAGCTCATGTACGCCTTATGAAAAAAGCGAGATTCAGCATTGCATATTTAACTCTTAAAGTGTAAACTGTCTCATATTTACTATCACACAAAATAACAGAACAAAAATAGGTAAATACAGTAGAAAAATATAAATCTGTAGGCAAAATTGACCTGTAAAAATAAATGGGATTATTCCAACAATGCAAATTAGTTTGCCTGTATACAATAAATTAATGTAGTATGGCACATTATTAGATTACAAAACTACAAGGGGAAAAGCAATTGATCATTTCAGAAGATGCAGAGAAAATACGTGATTAAAGTCCAATACTGGTCCTAATAAAAAGCTCTTAGAAAACAAAAAATGAAAGAACTTCTTTATTCTGACAAAGAATACCTTAAAAAAAAAAAACAACAAAGTAAACTATTGTGATGAATACAAAAAAGGTAAAAATATTAACTGCAAAATTAGAAACAAGTTAACAATAACCTCTATGACCTCTTCCATTCATCATTGTAAGGGAGGTACTTAAGACCTTAGTAAGAAATAGAATCAAGTGTATTATTTACTAGAATCTGAATGAAGTAATCTAAACTGTTTATGTTAAAAAAACCAAAAAGATAGGTATAAAAAGAGTAGTTTTCAGAGACTAAGTATCAGGTGTATTTCTATGCCTAGAAACAAAATGTTAGAAATGCAATAAACACATACAATTTTAAACACAGAAAAATATGAAGAAAAGAAATTCACCAAATAAAAGTCTTGCATGCCATCCGAAAAAAAAAATATGACTGTGTGGAAATGCATTAAAGATACAAAAGTAACTGGATAAACATAGCTTCTTCATGAATATGGAAAGCCAATATCTTAACCATATAAAATCTTACCAAAGTGATTCAGATTTAATCTCTATGATTAAATTCTGGCAGAGGTTTGAATGGTAGTCAACAAACTTACTCTAAAATTTATATGGAAAAAGACACAGCCAATAATAGTCAAGTTATTCTTGAAGAAAATTAGGTGAATGTAAATTCCAGCCATAAATATTAGCCAGTAACACAGCAGAAAAGATAGAAAAACACACAAATGTGAAACTTTAAGTTTAAACTTTAAACTTTAAGTACAAGTGATGTGGTGTTGGGGCAAGGAATAGCGACTTTATTTGGAAAGCTGGCAGACCGAGAGGATGGCTGACTAATGTCTTGGAGAACCATCCAGATCCAGTCACAATACAGGCTTCTTTTATACAAAACAAAATCAAAAACAAAAACAAAAACAAAAAACAAACAACAAAAACAAGGGAGGGTGTATGGTTGGTTGTTGCAAACTTCTTGCTGTAGAAATTCTTTGTTCTTACAGCTGTCCATGTGGGTCAGTTCATGGTGTCCCTGTAAACCTCCAACAAACAAGTGTTATTCTCTATTCTGCAGCTTCTTATCTTTATGTGAGTGCAGAGCTAGCAAGACTAAGCCTAGGAAACAGGGCACAGTGGTCAAAACTAAAGGAACAGATCTAATATAGAGTCAGATTTGTTCTCCTCTATTACATTAACTTCAGAAAATTATAATATCCTTATAAATTAAAGGTGTACACACACGAACTGCAGCAATTTTTTTCCTAAGTTACCTTCAACCTTCTGCATGTGTTCTGTGTTCACCAAGATAAATATACAAGTATGTTCATAACATCATTGCTTATAGTAATCAAACATTGTAAATAACTCAAATATCCACTTTTTGGAAAATGGATTAATGGAGTAATTTCTAAGTTGCATTCTAAAAATTTCAGTTTTATAAAAACTAATAATTCTAAATATAAAAATTGTAGTAAAGTGAATGTTTCGGGGGAAATTGAACAAAAATATAACATTTAATAAATATAAATGGCAACTTAAACTAAATGATATCATTTTATTGATATATATGTGTGTTCAAGAAATTATAAAGAAAAGCAGGAGAATGCATTTTAAAATCTCAGGATACCTCCATAGTGAAGAAAGAGAGGTAAATAGGATAAAAATAAAAGCACATTAGGGGCTTTAATAATAAAGTACATGCTTTAGTTAATTTCAAAAAGAAGGTTCATAAATTTCAGTTAGCCAGACAATTATCCACTTTTGTTGTTTAAATTTTATCTTATTTATTTTTGTGAAAATAGTACAACTTTAGCCTTATGAAATTTGTGGACACTTCCTTTCTGACTTACTACATAGTTACTTTTTGTCATTTTTATATGTACCTTTAAAAATATATATTCTGTGAGGTGTAAAAATTGTTAGACAAAAGTTGGAAACTCTATAAGAAAATCCTCTCTATACTTTTTTTGTCTAATTAATCTAGAAAGTTTCAAGGGATTTGTTTGTTTTTATTACTGTAAATCCTCTCACTTTAATTTTGAGTTTCTCAATATCCCGACATTCTTTTTTATCAGTCTACCCTATATCTACATATATGAGAGGACCAAGACCCTGATGCCACAATCATTCTTCCCAGAGGAAGCCCATGTCCTGGGATCTGTAGGACCCAGCAGCATATATAAATATATATTTATCTACACTGGCACATTATAATCACTCATAATTACCTTTGGACTCACTTTTGGCGTTGAATACTCTATATGTCTGGACAAGTGTACAATGGTATTTATCCATTATTACAGTACCACACACAATTGTTTCACTGCCCTAAAAATCCTCTGTGCTTTACCTAATCAATCTTCCCTTTCTCATAACACTTAGCAATTTTTCATCTTTTTATTATCTCCATAGTATTGTTTTTTCCAGAATATCATGAGGTTGGAACCATATAATACATAGCCTTTGTAGATTGGCTTCTTTCACTTATCATTATACATTTAAGGATCTATATTATCTTTCTATGGCTTAATAGCTCATTTCTTTTCAGCACTGAATAATAATCCATTGTCTGATTGTACTATGGTTTATCCATTCTCCTACTGAAGGATATTTTTGTTGCTTCCATGTTTTGATAATTACAAACAAACCTGATGTAAATATCCTTGTGTAGGTTTTCATGTGGACATAGTTTTCAGCTCCTTTATGTAAACTGCAAAGAGTTGACTTGAAGGATTTTATGGTAAGAGCACATTTAGTTCTGTAAGAAACTGCCAAACTATCTTCCAAACTGTTTTAATCATTTTGTATTTCCATCAGCAATAAATAAGAGTTCCTGTTGCTCTACATCTTGGCAGGATGTTTGGTGTTGTCAGTGTTCTAGATTTGGTTAGTCTAATAGGTATGTAGTAGTAACTTCTTGTTTTAATTTGTAGTTTCCTAATGACATATAATGCTGAACATATTTTCATATGTTTGCTTGCTATCTGTTATCTTCTTTGGTGAGGTGTCTGCTCAGGTAAATTGCTCATTTTTTAAATCAGGTTGTTTAATGTTCTATTGTTGAGCTTTTTAGAATTCTTTGTATATTTTGGCTAATAGTCTTTTATCAGATATATTTTTTGCAAATACATCCTCCCAATCTGTGGCATGTCTTATCATCCTTTTGACAATGTCTTTTGCAAAGAAAACAAATTGTGATTTTTTTAAAAGTTCAGCTTTGAAATTATTCCTTTCGTTGATCATGCCTTTGGTGCTTTATCAAAAAGAAAAGTGAACAAAGTCAAAATATGGACTAGATAATCCTTTAAATAACAGAACCAAATTTCCAAAGATGGAGCAAAATACCATAATGTACCTATAATATAAAAACCAGTTAAAATGACTAGTTTCTTGATATAAAGTAGAAAATATATAAAAATATATAATTAGAAAAAATTTAACTACAGAATAATAACTATCAGGAAAAAACAACAAACAGGTTGTTTTTTATATAATATTGGCAAAACTGGATTAAAGAAGACAGCTTCTTGAAATTTATGTTTTGTAGAAAAGTCATCCTGAATTTTATATTCTAGAAATAGCCAAAATATTATACAAGTATGAAATAAATGAAGTTATCTTCAGTGATATAAAGAATGAGGGGTTTAATGCCTGAAAAACACATCTGAAGGAAAAACAAAAGAAAGTCACACAAAAATATGAAAATAAATGAACAAAATTTTATGTGGAAAACAAAATAGACAGTCATAAATAAATTAGTCAATAATACATATGGATAAGCCTAAATTGAGTCAATTTTCCTATTAAAAGACATTAAAATGCATAGATTCTCAGATATTTGGGGGGAATCTCTATGATATTTGCAAGAGGAACACTTAAACATGCTACAAAAATTATTGAAAATAAAATATGGAAAAAGAAACACCAGAAAGAAATACCTATTACTATAAAAAGTAGTTATATCAGTTTTAGATTTAAGCAACATAAAAGAGCAATGGTAAATATATTGGAAATGTCATGTTTTATTTCTCAGTTTGGGTGGTAGAGTAATGGATATATATTTTATAATCATAACCTGTATGTATCAAATGTTTCATAATTTAGAAATGCAAATAAAAAATATAATCAAATCTTACTGTAATGTAACAAATAATTAAACATTTTTTTGCATGTAATTCCTGGGTATTAGTTATGTGTATGTATGTTATATATATGAATGTTTTTGTCCTAGAATCAAATTATGCACACAATTTTGCTCTATGAACATTAGACATTCTATATTGAGAATCCCTTATGGTTTTAAAAGAGTTTAAATATAATTAATAACAAAGTAAATTTTTATTTGTGAAAACCATAAGAAATATACTTACTCAGCTTTACTGATGCTGTTACATTGTTTTTAATGCTTCACACTGGCATTTTTCTATTAAAATAACCATTCTAATATCTATTTATGCATTTGAAACGACTTTAACTTTGTAATTAAATTCTCAAAAATCTTTAGTGAATAATATAGGTTATGAAATTTAGAGACAGAAAAAATATTACTCACAAGCCCATAATTAACTAAATTTAATCTTTGATATAGAGACTTCCAGAACGGAATTATTAAAAATATACTCAATATTGTAATCATAAATTTTGCACAGAAATTTTAAAATGTTTTACATATCCAAGAAGTCATTAACTCTGTTTTCCTTTTCTTCTTTTTCCCCACTATTTATACCTGATATGGATCAGTCTTGAAGGGATCATCAAGAGGACATGACTGCTGGAATGTGTTTCACTTGCCTTCTCTGAAGAAGCCCCACCAAGTACTCAGCCTTGTGACAGTAATGTGCTTGTTGCCAAGACTACCTGGACAGTATTTTAAGGCTTCTATATAAACTTTTAAGATTCTGGTGGGGTTGCGAGGAGACTCTTGTGGCTGCTCAAGACAAGTCTCATAAGTAAGTTATCTTGCTGATAAGACCTGCCACCCACTAAATTGCAGTGCTCTGCTTCTTCCTATGGTCTCTCCTTCCCCTCTGTGTTGGACCAGTTCGTGGATCATCAAGCAGACTGGGCTGAAGTACATCCTCCAGCAATTCTCTCTGTGAAGATGTCTGGGTGTAAATTTTTTGGCATCCTTTTTATTTCTAGAAGTATATTTGGCTATCACTCTCACAACTGCTAATTTGTCCAGATGCATAGTTTTAAGCTTAGAGTGATTTATCTTCCATTCATCATGATGAAAATGTCTCTCCTTACGCAGATTCATTATCACGGTGGCCCAGTTTTTTTTTTTTTATTTCAATTCGAAATTATATAGGCAGAGGTAACTTTTCATCAATTGTGAAATCAATGTTTTGAACAATTTTAATATACATGCTGTTTACTGAAATAAAATTGTATAACGTAAGAGTTGTGGGTTAAGTTTTATTTGGGGCTAAATGAGGACTATAATCTAGGAGACAGCACCTCAGGTGGCTCTGAGGAACTTTTCTGAAGAGGCAGGGGGAAACTCAGTATTATATATGTAATTTTAGTGAAGGGGAGTATGTGCAGTCAAACACACATTGAGTTATTTTGCCAGTTATGAGGAGCAGACATCACTGTTAATGAATTTAGTGCTCTTCTAGATATAAGGAGATGCAAGAATTGGGGCTCATAAAATTTTCTCCTGAAAACATCTATCTGAATCTCTATTTTGTCAGTTTTCCCACAGCACAAAGTGCCCCATTCCTAATCTCCACCGTGAACTTTCAGGGAGTGTTGGAGGTCAGCGGCTACAGTGGCTCGTGATTGGTTACAGTAGCAAGCAGAGGTAGATGGCAAATGGTATAAATGATTATTCTCCTTAACATTTTTATTTGAATTATTTTTGATTACTTTTTTCTCCATTATAATTTTATATTTTACTTGAAAATATAAAGACTTATGATTTATAAAAATTCACTGTTAAATCTTTTATTTGTAAATATTAGAAAAGAAAGTTATTTTTGCTATCTCAACATTTTTATACATTTTCTTTTAATTGTATCTGTGTTATTAACCATATAATAATCAATAATGCAAATTGATATAAAGTAACATGCATTTACAAAATCAAACAAGTTAGACTGAAATATCATTTTAAGAATTATTTTTATTTATTGGCATTTATTTTGAAATATTTTCAAAATAGACGTGATCCTCACTTTGTCTACCTGTAGATTCAATACCCTTTAACGTAGCATTTATATAATCTTGTCTTACTTCTTACATTTTAAAAAATGTATCCTTTTCTTAGTACTTACTATTATTTTTTTAAGATAAATATATAGTTACCATTCCTTCTGATTCTTTGAATGTCTTAGTATTACTTTGGCTTAACTACAAACATAACAACCTTAGTGGTAACACAATTATAGAATTATAATATTTTCCTCAAAGCTTTATAGCTATTTCCATAATATATTGTGGCTAGTCAGTCTTTAATAGAAGAAGACAAGGCTATTCTTTGTTTTCTCTAGAGAAGTAATTTTGTTTATATTTTTTTCTGGTCCACTTTTAAATTTAACATTTTGAAATAGATATAGATAAATATCTATTTTGCATTATAATTAAGCTTTAAACATGGTATATTCTTTTACTTATGTTGATATGCCTATTTCCCTGCCCTGGGAACAGATCTGGGTATCCAACAGTTTGGCACATTTTCTTGGTTGTTCTCTGATTGCTAAGAGTCAGGTCATACCCATACTTTAGCAACTGCACTGGATGACTGAATTTCTAATGTTATTTCCTTCTTTTGAGCTGCAGTTTCATTACATTTATGTATTATTTATTGTAGAAGCAAATAAAAGCTTATATTTATAGGTAAATGGCATAAGTTTTAGTGGAATGTGGAGGTCACAATACACATGTTTAGTTGATATAGATCTTTACTCTAAATAATGATGAAATTTTTTGATGTTAAATTGCCTTCCTGCTTTCCTTCCCTCTTCTTTTCTTTCTTTTTGATTGGTATTTTTTGCTCTAAAGTTTATTTTTTTTGCAAAATCTTATTTGAATTGATACAGAGATGAAGGATACACACACACACATAAATGTCTATATAAACTCTACTAAATAAATAATCATAAAATCCCTGTTTCTCAAATCAATTCAAAATATTTTAAGAATGCTGCTTTCCTTGAATTAAACTTAATTCTTCTCCTCACTTATTTATTAAGCAGCATTCCTTTGTCATGCAGTGACTATAGCCTTGTTCTTCCTGTAAGTAATTGTGTTTTATAAATTTGTAAGCAACCAGAGTGATTTCAGAATTTGTTAAAGATTTACAAAAAATTGACATGATTTTAACCACATGCTGCTATTGCCAATATGCCCTTTAGAGTGATGTTTTTACTAAAAGCAATGTCTGACTCCTTCACATTCCTACAATAATGGCCTTATTATTATACTACAAAAGATGACATCTTCAAACAAAAAATGTCTAACTCTATAACAATATTCCATGAATTCACTTATTACACAATATTAACAAACTGCTTAAAGAATGAATCAAAACCATATAAGATATTATTTCTCATGTATTGGAAAAAAATTATACGATGAAGTAAATTAAATCTAGTAGTGTGAAAACATTCTAAGCCTTTCTAATGATAAAAACTTTAAACATAAAATATTCTACTTCAAAAATGCTTTCAGAGATGTTATAAATGGTGAGAGGATGTATATATCATATATAGTTTTCTGTTTATGAATTTGATTATATTAAAGCAATGGAACAGTGTAATATTAAATTTTAAAAAATGCATATCAATTGAAGATATAAATTAACCTCAAATTTGGGTTGTAAATAATTTTATATTTAGCTTTCAGTTTTCTTTATGTGTTTTTATATAATTTCAGGAAAATTATCATATATAAATGTACACATCTGAGTCTTTATCTAATATGTCTCAATCTCAAGAGTTCTAAAACCCCTCAATTTCCTTCTTTCCTTCCTTCCTCTTTCCTTCTTTCCTTTCTTCTTTTCTCCCTTCTTTCCTATTCCTTTATTGGTAATTTGGGGTATAAAAGTTAATTGTTGGCAATATTTTATCAGAACTTTTAATGTGAATGAAGGATGAGAGATATATACATATATACACACACACATATAGTGATGATCCAACTTGGAATAAATATTCCCATATTTCTATGAAAAATTATGAATGCATTTAACTATAGTATGTTATTCCTTAACATTTTTCATAATATACAGTATATGTACTTACAACTTTATACTGTGAACTTAATTGTTTAATATCTACCTTCATGCATAGAAAGGTTTTTATGTTATTATAACGTATACTTTAATAATGTGATAAAGGAGAATGACATGGTGTTAAGAAATTATGTTAATGTAATGGGCTTTATGAATTCACAAATTAGCTGAGCACTGAGAGTGATTGGAATTAGATAGGCAAATCTCTTGAGGGGAGTAGGGCATTGATGTGTAAAAGATTATTTCTGAGAGTGAGAATAGCATGTGTATGGCCCTGTAGCATGAGGGAACATAGTAAGTACGAGGATTGTAAGACGTATATCTATGGTAATGATCATGAAGGTGAACAAGGAGTGATTTGAGGCAACTAACAAGGGTAAGGCCAAATATATAACAGTCAGCATATTACAGCAGGCTGTCCGGCGAGCCGGCCCTCCGCCCGCGCCGCGGGGTGGGCTAGCGCCCCGCGGGGGTCTCGGGCTCCCAGCCCACTGCCCCGCCTCCCCGCCACCAGCTAGGCGTCGTCCGGGGACGCCCCTTGCCGAGAGAGACCCTCAATCACAAGTCACCCCGCCCTCCCCACCCTCCTCGCCGTGCCACGCAACCCCGCCTCCGAACCGCCCTCCCGATCTCCGTGCAGTACCCCTCGCCCCTCGCCGGGAAGAAGTGACTCCAGCAGCCGTGGCGGCTCTTTGGGCCCAAGGGGCGGGCGCGGCAGCCATTGGCGGAGGCCGCTGCCTCCGGCTGTCAATCCCGCGGCCCGGCCCCGCCCCACCGGCGGAGCGTGGCAGGACGCAGGGCCGCGGGGGCTGTCGGGACGGCTCCAAGATGGCCGCGCGCTTGGGGTCCGCACCTGCTGGCGGCCTCGAGCCCCGTTAACTGCCACCGCTGCTGACCGGAGCCGCCAGTCGGCCTGGCGAATCCGTGGGCTGTCCCCGCGGGGCGGGAGGCCGCCATGGCGACCCTGGAAAAGCTGGCGAAGGCCTTCGAGTCCCTCAAGTCCTTCCAGCGGCCGCCGCCTCAGCCCCCTCAGCCGGCAATGCAGCCGCCGCCGCCTCACCCGGTACCGCCGCCGCCTCAGCCCCCTCAGCCGGTACCGCCGCCGCCTCAGCCCCCTCAGCCGGTACCGCAGCCGCCGTCGCCTCAGCCGGCACCGCAGCCGCCGCCGCTTCAGCCCCCTCAGCCGGTACCGCCGCGGCCTCAGCCTCCTCATCCGGCACCGCAGCCGCCGCCTCAGCCGGTGCCGCCGCCGCTTCAGCCCCCTCAGCCGGCACCGCCGCCGCCTCAGCCCCCTCAGCCAGCACCGCAGCCGCCGCCGCCGCCGCCGCCTCAACCCCCTCAGCGGGCACCGCAGCCGCCGCCGCTTCAGCCGGCACCGCAGCCGCCGCCGCCTCAGCCTGTACCGCCGCCGCCTCAGCCCCCTCAGCCGGCACCGCAGCCGCCGCCGCCTCAGCCCCCTCAGCCGGCACCGCAGCCTCAACCGCCACCGCCGCCCGTCCACCGTGGGTCAGGAGCCGCTGCACAGACGGTGAGTCCCTGCGGGCCCCTCCCCAGCCCTGCGCGGGTCTCCGTCCCTCCCTCGGCCTCCCCCGAAGGGCCCGAGGCGGTCCGGGCCCCAGGCCTCTGCTTTCCCGGCTGCGAAACTCGGGAAGGAACGGGGCTGTGTTGTGATCCGAGGCCGCGCGTCCCGTTCGGCTTCCTCTGGGCCACTCCCCACCCCTCTCCTTCTCCGGGCCAGGTGTAACATTTTGTCTTCCCTTTTCAACTGAGGGTTTAAAACAGTGTTTCAGATAACTGTCAAAACGCTATGCCTGCAAAACCCTAGGTTAACTTAAGGGAAGGAGTAGGAGAGAAGAGGGGAAGGAGCGAAGTTCACTGGTCACTTCTGTGGGGGTGGGTTAGATGGTCACAGTGGTGAACGCTTAACTGCTACATGGCCCCGTGCGCTTACCAGCATAGTCGTTACTGTTACTAACCCCGGACAGCACTGGTGTTAAGGAGGCATGACCACGGACCGTGTGCTCATTGAGCTTAATTTTACACAAACTAAGATTTCCACAGAATCAAGACAGGCAGTAAACGCCAGCTGCAGAGGACAGCTTGTGCAGGGTTGGGGAACAGCATGGCATGATCAGAACTTTCGTTTGACTGGCTTGAAATGTAGAGGGAAAGGGAAACTTCACACTGATGAATCAGAGAGGAGATAGCTGTTTTTATTAAACTAAAATGGTTAAATGAGCCTTGTTGGTTAATGATTTGCCTTAGCAATGTGAATTTGGATTCTGCAAGTATTGTATAAGTTCTGTAAGAAGCTTGTTTTAAAATTTCAAAACTCTTAAGATATTAGAAGTTCAGTTTTATTTTATAAGAATTTTTTAAAAAGTGTTTATTTAACTCAATTAGAACTGAGTTCCTTTAACATAGACTTTATTATCTCATGTATTAATACCCTCTAGAGGTACAGAATGAAAAATGTGATTTATAAACAGACACATACAGACACAAGGAAAACAGAGTATGTAGCTTCAGTAACAGTTTAAGAGAAAAGTCAGAAACAGAAATTTTCCCTGGTCAAAATATCAAAAAAAGCATCTGGGGCTTATATCCTTTAATTGATTTCAGCTCTAAATGGACAAATACACAATTTTTTTTTTTAATTGCTAAGAACAAGATTCTTTTTCACGTTGAATAATGATTTTGAAGTTTAAATAAATACCAACAATAGAGCTATGAGGGAGGAAAAATATAAAATACTGATTTTTTTTTTTAATCTCACCGTAAGGTGCATTCTTAAATACATAGGAGAGAACTGTCATGATTTGCGCAACTTGCTTGCAAATAGTTCAACAGTATTAACAATGATTGAATTTAGATGGTGGGCATATGGGAATTTATCATCCTATTAAACAGTTTTCTGTACTTCTGAGACTTAGAATAAAACATTGGAAGGAACCTGTTAGACATAATGCTCTATGTGAAGTAATTTGTTCCCTTTGTGAAATTCTAGGAAGGTTAAAATGCATGTTCATAACATCAAGAAAATCACAAGCATTTACGATGTAATCAGAACTACCTGAGGATCTGTGAAACTTGGTGAGTTGGTGAATTTTTTAAAATGTCTTAAAACATTTTGTTTTTACAAAGATTACAGGAGTAAGAGAAGATAAATTTTAATCAACTCTTAATATTTTTTTCCTGGTTGATGTGATATAATTAAATGTGGGGAAAAAAGGTAAATTCTAAAAGGAGACACTACCTTGATGGTTTTCTATGGAGGAAACTCAAGCAGGAGGAAGTTTAATTTAAAAACATAAATTACTGCTCTTTATAATAAATTCTAAGTTGTCATTCTTTTGAATTCTTTCCTTTCCAAACAGGTGTGTTATTCTGGGAGATCATCAGGACTTCTGGGTATTTGGAGGTACTGACCTAACCAGTGGAACTGCTGATTTATAAGAAGTTGTCCAGAATTTTGGAAAACTGATTAGTAGAGGTAAATAATGTTTCCTTGGCAAGTGATGACAGAAAGAGACTTGAGTGAATTTTCCTTTGTTTTTAGGCAGATGTACCTAACCATGTATGTTAACAATGATTACAGGCTGGAGACCGAGAAGAACTACCATTTTTGCCAGCTGGGATGCAGAAAAATTTGGACTTCTGGGTTCCATAAATGGGCTGAGGTAACTAAGACAGAAAACGTATCTTCTTGGTCAACATGTATCTCAGGGTAATCACAGATGTGTTCCATTACCTGATATTGTTTTAATTTGGATAAATACTCAAGAAAATTTAAGAAATAGAGTTTGATTTTGCTTTTACATCAGTTTGGTAAAACAGAACAACCTCTTAATTACTAAGTACAAACCAAGTTTTTCATTATTTTTAATATATTTTAGTTTCTATTTGTATTTGTTTTGTGATAAGTAAGTAAAATCTGTAAGCTCAGAAAATAGTCAAACCTAGGAAGCTGCTTCTGACAAGTGAATTAGCTTATTGAAAATCTGATATAGATCCTTGGCATTAATTTTCAAGTTTTTACAGTTTCCTTGGATTTCTTCTATCTAGGAAAACAACATGCTCTTTTAAGATGACTATACTCTGATTATAGTCTCTCCTTTATGGATTCCGTACTAAATTGTAACCATAGGTATATTTTACCATTTACAAAAGTGCCTGATTGGGAAGTATAATACAATGATTTTGTAAATTGAATTACTCTAAAATTTCAAGGATTTATTTTTAATTCAATTATGATTAATTTTAATTTGTCACTGGCTCTTAATGCTTTATTTTAAAGTGTTTTTCATAGGCCCCCTTCTTTCGTCTTCTTCCCTTAGGCTCTCTGTCCAGTAACTCTAAGTTCTTACATGTTCATGGTAGGCTTGTGTGTTTTTTTTAAAGGCAGGTGCACCAAAAAGCACTTTCCTGTGACTATCCTATGTTTTGTTCATCATTTATGAGTCCAAATTTTATAGAATTGATTTGAAGAATGTCATATCTTTCTTATAATTGTGTCTGGTTTTTAAAATGCTTTCCTTCTGACTCATTTCTGCATACTTTAAAATAATAATATGAATCAAATAAGTATGGGAATAAAATCACAGTTACTTGTATCACATTTGATTCAATGTATATTGCAAAGTCTTATTATTATGTTGGTGTTATGAACATGCATTTCATAATACAGTTATTTACATGAATCAGATCTTATTCATTAAGGTCATTTACTTTTAGAAATATGTAATTTCTTGTGAATACATGTATATAGAAATACATGTGTCTTTCTATAATTTAAGCAGCTTAGAATACAGATAAAATAAATCCAAGATACAAGATAATATGCCTTACATTAATTTAAATTCATGTGACTTAAAAGACAATTTGAATATTGTTTCCCATTTTCTAGTAGCTTCTTGATCATATTCAGCAGCACATTTACCTTTACATGTATTTAAGGAATCTTTTTTATTTCTACTGTAGCTCTGTCATAATGGAAACTCTGCAGCAGATTCAGCTGTCATCTATCCCGTGTGGCCAAGTGCAGAGGTGAGAATTCTCATTTGTGGGATGACCACTCACAGCTTTAAATGTTTTTACTGTAACTGCTCTTATAAGGTAGCAAGCTAGAGAGAGAGAGAGAGAGAAACAGAGAGAAGAAAAGAGTTCTCTCTGCATATTCCCATGTGTGTGATGGCATTAGTCTTCTTCTGCTGTATTTTTCTAGAATGTGTGTGCTTGTGTGCATGTATGTGTGAGAGAGAAATGTCTTGTCTTTGTCCTAATAGCCACTCTTCTCTCCCTCTAGTTTTTTCTCTATCCTCCCCTCCTTTCTTTTTCTTTTTCATCAATATCTTCTCTTTCAAAAAATTCTTGATAAATCAAATTTCCAACTTCCTCACTTTTAATATGGTAAAGTTACTTGGATCCCCAATGTCAAGGGATCTCATACTTTAATGTCTGTAAGGATTACCAGGGACACCTTTTAAAAGTACAGATTTCCAGGCCTTACTTTACTTTCTCTTCCAGTAGATCCAGGGTGAGGCTGAGCATCTCCGAGCCTTCCCCCTTCATATTATGGTGCAGGGGATCAGGGGCAGTTTTCCTCTGGGTCTCCGTGCTGTTGCTATGAAAAGTGGCTACAGCATCACTAGTATTTTTCTTGTTTTAATTGCATTAATATTATCAAGCAGTTAATAGCATTTTCTTAAAATTATGGTCAAAGGCATAGGCGTTTGATTTATAATGGTATCTGCAAACCACTCTTTTACTGAATTAATTTGTTTGTTTTGCTTGTATTTCCACAATTGTAAATGCTGTGAGTTAAGTGACTGCTTTGCTTCAACTACAGGAGAATGTGAAAACACTCCAGGAGAGAGAGGTTGCATATATCAATGCAGACTCATACACAGAAGGTAAATTTTATTTCAGATTGTCATTAAATAGTATACCAGTATTTAAGTCTATCAACTCCAACTCATAAACTAGGATTATCCTCTTTCTATGAGATGCCTCAATAATACCTCCATTTCTCCATTTTACCAGAGAGAACATTATTATGATTCAAATGAATCAATATGATTCATAACTAAGCTATTGATCCTAATTTCTTTAGAATATTTACCATTTGCCTATCTTGGATTACTACTTAAAACTTTAGTACTTTTGACATTCTTCCTGTGGAGCTATTTTTAAAAGTTGGGGTAAAATATTTCATACAGAAATAGTTCCTGTATGTATTGGACCAACTCTGAAATAAGCACCCACTACAGACTTCCTTTTGACCCTGACATGTGGCATGTGCATCTGTAGGCTTTCATCATATTATGGTTATTTCTAGGTAAGTGTCACAGGACACATGTTAGTTACTGACATGCTCTAGTCTAAAGTCTTGATATTGAATTGAATGAATGAATAAAAACATGAACCTTATGGCCTTACCACTTCCTTTGCCAAAGACCCTTAGGTACTGCTGCCGTAATGAGCAATGGCCCTTACTGTTACTGCAGGAGCTGCGGCCTTAGCAGCAGAGTCCGCCTCTGCAGTCTCCTATCCCGAGTGTGTGCTGCAGCCTCTCTGGCTCCTGAAGAGTTATTTCCACCTTGTGTTTTAGTTTTAGCCAGACGGTTTGTCTGTCTGTCTATTTATCTACCTACCTATCTATCTATTCTAAAATCTTATTTATTTGTTTTTACTGAAGTACATTTGATTTATAATATTAGTTTCAGGTGTACAGCAAAGTTACACAGTTATATACATATACATATACATATACATATACATATACATATACATATACATTTTTAGATTCTTTTCCATTATAGGTTATAATAAGATACTGAATATAATTCCCTGTGCTATACAGTAGGTCCTTGTTGTTTATCTGTTTCATATATAATAGTGTATATCTGTTAGTCCTGAACTCCTAACATCTCTCTTCCCTTCCCCCTTTCCCCTTGGGTAACTATAGTTTCTTTTCTATGTCGTGAATGTATTTCTGGTTTGTAAATAAGTTCATTTGTATCATTTTTTTGTTTGTTTACATTCCACATATAAGTGATATAATTTGATATTTGCCTTTCTCTGTCTGACATACTTCACTGAATATGATAATCTGTAGGGTCCACCCTATTTTTAATTCTCCAGGAATGATGCCTTCAATTTGAAATCTGTTATAACTTGTTTATAATTAGAAAATAAAGTTAGAATTAAATACAGGTTTGAAGTCCATTTGGAGGTATTAAAATACTCTCTTATTTATTTTGCAGGCAATTATACTCTCAGAGTTGACTGTACACCCCTTCTTTTCCAGTTGGTATATAAACTGACAAAAGAGGTATGTAAGTAGATCTGTCATAATGTTTTTTGATGAGTGGATAAATCAATAACTTTTGTTTTCTAAATTACTAATATTTAAACTGGTGACAGACATAGCTGATTTGTATAAATAACAAATCAGAATGAGCTTTAATACACTACTTATGTGACATAACTATGAGAACAGTAGTGCTAGTCTCTGTTCTAATAATAGTTCCTAATAATTGTATACATTTGTTAAAATGTGCAGGGTCTATTGTTTCATGGGGCAGAGTCTCTTTGATATAACAGAAAGAATACTGAGCTGGGATGGGGAAGCCTTGGCTGTGAAGATTGCCTTGGCTATTCATTCATTCATTCATTCATTCATTCAGCAAGTATTTATTGTGTGGTTACTATGTATCAGGTCCTATGAAATGAATTCTAGCAGCTACAGTGATAAAAGCACAAGGTTTCTGAATCCAAATACTTTATAATCTAGAGAGGCCACAGACCTGTAAATGAGGACTCATACTTCACTTGAATATTGGATACTATATACAGTGGAGGACAGTTGTGGAAGAGAGAAGTTAAAACCCTGGGGTAGCTGGTGAGGTTGGAAAGCATTAGAAGGTGTTTACAGAAGGATTAGTGGTTAGGCTGTAAAATGGAAGGATGTGAAAGTGGGGAGAAGGTTTCTCCTCAGAGGACACAGGACCTAATAAAGACATGGATGTGTGAAAGAACATTTCCCGACCTCTGGGTAATGCAATATAACCTAAATGCAAGGTGTTGGTGAAAAAGCTGGCAAGAAATGGGGCCTGACACATAGGCCTAAATGTTCATAAATCTGGTGATGGAGAAATTAAATAATCTTTAACAAGTTTGTACATTATCATTTTTATTCATTAGAAAAATTACTCTGTATCAGTGCAGTGAATAGGTTAAGCTGTAGTAAGTCTAAAGGCAAAATGGAAATAATTCCACATACTTATTTAGCACACAGGAATTTATAAATACTTGTTATTGATGTAAAAAGTACTCTGAAAATGCTAATGCACTCTAAATCTCTAAAAATTATGTGATCTACTCATTGAGAATATGTGTGCTTCATTTAAATAACCCCCCATTATAGAATTTAACTGTAGAAATGTTTCTTTCAAGTAGGTATCACTTAGATGACAGTGGGAAGTAGATGTCACATCTCTGTGGTCCTGTTTCCCAATCGCCCTTCATCTTGCCCTGTCCTTTTCACTGTTAGTGTCTTTAACAACTCATCCTCCCAAGTGAGCATCCTCCCATGCCCATCACAACTCCCACCATACTGGGAAGCTTAGGTCCTTGATCCTTTTATTGAAATGTCCCATAAAAACATCTTATCTAAAAACACGCTGTAAAGACAGCCCTTGTTGGGGAATCCTTCTCAGGAGATACATTTACACTCTGTCTTACAGAGGAGGCTCCTGCCTTTATAGGTGGGGTAGTAAAAATTTTAGGACCAAGAAGGAGAAGCTTAGGTCTATCCCCTTTGTACATTTATTTAATAAGTATTAAATGTGTAAGTGGTTACCATAATGACAGGATAAATCAAACAGAGATTCTGCTATTAGCGTGTTACCTGTGTAGCCAGGAGAGACTATGATCAAGAATTTTCAAATCCAAGATAGAGATTAAAATCACCAAAGTGAATACAGATAAAAGTGTGGGAAGCAAAAAATAAATATCTTAGTTTATTATTTTACATGTTGGAATTAAACAGCCTGCTTAATGGGAAATTGCAAATTTTTTTCCAATTTTAAAGCCTCTTTTATGTTAATTTGAATTTAATTTGCATGCCACTTGTATTAGATACAATATATTTGTCTTTCAGAGTTTTTGTTTTAGGTAGTTTTTTAACAGTTTAACTGGGAAATTAAAATGTATCTTTAGAAGTTACATTATCAGGATGAACTAATTAATTGTCCAGAAGAGAAGAGTGAGATTTTATAATCTTTTTTGATTTGATTGTCAGTGGAGGAATCAGACATCATTCATCTGGAGAAATGCTGTTGGTTGCTGAGGGCTCAATCCCGAACTGGATGATTTGACTTAGAGACATTTGGCCCATTGGCTTCACCACCAATTTGTCCATCTCTGAGTGAAGGTGGGAATCCTTCTATTTTCTACAAATGTTCTTTGGTAAACACGTGAGCCTTGTTCCACCTTTGGAGCCTTGTGTAAGTCGGTTTACCTTTCTGCACCTGAATATTCTCATATATAAAATCAGTTTGACCAAGACAATCATTATGAAACTGTGCTCCAGTGCGGTGCCTCAGCATCTGGTGCAAGATCAGGGTGGTGGACACTGAATAGGCAAAGCTCTAGCTTCCACACGTGACCTCACCTCTTCCTCAGCTGAGTAGTGTCTATTGTATTTCTTTTATATAGAAGAAGGTTCCACTGCTGTATCCTTCCCCCACCCTTAAAAAATTAAGAAACCACTGGACTAGACCATCTCTAAGGTCCCCACTTAGCTCTAAACTTTTCACTACTATATATATATATATATATTAAATGAGGTTTACAAGGAGTAGTTGTGGCTGATAATCACAAAAACTGTATTTGAAATCTGAAAGCTTGGGTTCTGCTTGTGATTCAGACCTTTTTAAAAAAATTTCTTACTTTTAGCAAGTCATTTAACTACTTCTTAGCTTCAATTTTCTGCTCTTTGAGGGCACAGAATTAGATTCTTGAAATAGACAGTCTGTATTCTTCAGGTTTCTAGTGTGTTTTAGTAATATTTGTTAGGGGAGCTAGAACAGACAGGGCTTCCACTTCAGCAGTGCAGTTATGTTTTTACCTTTTTAGAATTAGAGATTGAGAAATCATTTCATTTGAAAACAAAATGATTCCATTTATTTTTTATGAAAAGTTTAAAAACCACAAGATTAGATTATAAATTGCCCTTTATTTCTGAAATTTAATATATTTATTTATACAGATTAAGTGGTACAATGAAGACTGCAGTACAGAATTTCTTTCTCTTATAATATAGTGTGTTAGTTTTCTTTGCTTCATGAAGGAGTTGTATGAAGCTTGTTAATAACAACACAGTATATCTTTGATAGAGTTCAACTTTTCTTCTTCTTTTTTCTTTTTTCATCTTAGTCTTTCCAAATTAGGATAATTGTGGTCTCCGACTTTTTTCCAGTTAAATTTTTAAAATATATTTTAATTTTTTACATTCTACAATCACTTTTGACTTTTGGAATTAATATAAGATAGAGACAGGTAGGCAGACAAAACCAAACACTAAATGATAGTATTTTCTTCTAGGAAGTTAAATTTTGGTTATAATTATTCCAGGGGGGAAAAAAAAAAAACTTCCTAAGACAGTGGAAACTACTGATAACTTTTAAAAACTAAGTCAGTTTATGCGAGTCATGCCACCTTTCATAAGCATGTCATTATTAACAGGAAGTTTGTTGGCTGTGATTTATTCTGTGTTCCTATCTTACAGGTTTATTTAATGCTTTTGGTGAAAATCATGACAGCCACATAGATTTTAAGGAGATATCCTGTGGGTTATCAGCTTGTTGCAGAGGACCTCTGGCTGAAAGACAGAAATGTAAGTGTGTTAAACATCACAAAATTTGGAAGCTATACAGAGAAAAAAATTAGCATCCATTCATGTAAAAAATCATCTGATTAAGGCTTGAATTTTCATCCCTTTGGCAAATAGCAATCTCTTGCTGAGGTTTTACTGAGGTCAGTGTAAAGGTTCAATCATCTATTCTTTTTTACTGTGGAGTAATTTAAGATCTTTGTTATTAATAATGGTTGATTTTCCAGATGAATGTACAATTCATGATAAATGAACTACATCATTCATGATGTGTTTGAAAATGTTAATCATATAGAAAATATTTTTTGGTAGTCTATATAGAAAATTTGTCTTGCTTAACTTGAATTCCAACTTATTTTCTAGCACTGTGTATATTGATATTAGCAAAATTAAATTTATGATAAAACAATTTTATTAAATACTAAATTTATCTTTTAAACCTAGCTAAAATATTATAGCGTAATTTGTAAGCATATTACATTAATAAATCTTAACCATATTTGGTTAGGAAAATGCAGCAGTTTACATTTAATTGGAACCTAATTCTTATATATTCACTAGGGTCATTATCTCTGCATATTTCTAAAATACAGCTTCACAAATACTGCGTATTTTGGGTATGATACTTATTAGTTCAATATTCTTTAGTAATGTTGTACTGTGATGTACTCAGTTAATTTAATAGCATAATTAATACATAATTATTACACACACGGGTGTGTGAAGTAGATAATTATTTAATCTTAAAAATTTAGATTTCTTTTCTCTTCCCTGACAGTATACCATTACTCTAACCTGGCTTTGTGATAGATTATTTGTTCACATTAAAGTTCTGGTATTAAAGAGGCTGAAGTCTTTGTTTCTCAATTGAGGTTAATTATTGTCTTAAATTTTTTTTTAATTTATTTTTTGCCAGTGGACTAGTGGAAGTTAACCAACTAGGCTAACTAGCAATTTTGCTGATATTGATGTTAATTAGCAAAGTGCTGATATTTCGGATTTTTAGCTTGTTGTATATAAACTTCATTGAAGATTTGAGATTGTTCTTAGGCAAAAATATTGGGTGCACATTAATTACACTGGAGAGGCAAAATCTTTATACAGTCATCTCTCATTATCTGCTGAGGATTGGTTCTGAGACCCCCTCAGATACCAAATCCATGGATGCTCAAGTCCTTATGTAAAATGGCATAGTGTTTGCATATAACCTATGCACATCCTCCTGTATACTTTCAATCATCTCTAGGTTACTTGTAATACCTAATACAATGTAATTATTTGTAAATACAATGTAAATGATATGTAAATAGTTGTCAGTGAATAGCAAATTCAAGTTTTGATTTTGAGAACTTTCTGGGAAAATTTATATATATATATTAATATAATTTTTGACCTATTGTTTATACCTGTGAATGCAGAACCAATGGATACAGGGGGCTGACTGTACCAGCTTTTTGTTAATTCTTAATGTAGATGGAATATTTTCAACGTTGTAAGAATCAACTCTGAAGTGATCAGTTTTAAATATTAGAAATTAATTTAAAAGCTTGAATTACCTTCTCAAAATCTTTGAGATATTGTATAGTAACTTGGCCCTTCTTTTTCAGTTTGCAAGAAATTTAACTTTAGATTTAGGTGAAGGATAGAGTTCTCTAAGCTGGCTAATGATATAAGGAGAGAGACTTGTGAAGTGTACAGGAATTCCTACAAGTTCAAAGGACTTTAATGACACAATCTCCTCCAAATAAGAACTTAATCCAGAATGTAATTGTTTGAGGAACTAAGTAATTTTACTAGGGCAGCTTGTAATAAAATGTATTATACTTCAGAATATGAAAGTAATTTCCCTCCATAAGAGTTTCTTTTCTTTAGTTTGCTTCAAGGTATTTGATGTTGACGGTGATGGAGTTCTCTCTAGGGTTGACATGAGAGACACGTGGTTGCACATTTAGAGGTCTGGAAGGACAACTGCACCGATGATACCCTGGTAAAGTCTGATTGTATACATCTTCTTGAATGTAAACTTCCAACAGGAACATAGAGTGAAGAATTTTTTAAAACAGGTTGAGAAAAAGATTTCTTACTACTTCTAGGTTCTATATTATGCTACTCAAAATATTCATAGCCAAAGATGCAAAATTGGGAAGAGAATTTGCCTTAGAAAATTTAATAAGCTGAATGTATTATATTAAAAAAATGAAACCACTGGAAAATTGTCATAAATTTTTAAGGCAAACAAGCAATCTATTTCTGTAATTAAAAAGAAAAAAAAAGTTGACTGAAAATACTTTATACTTCAGCTACTGGCTAATAAAAATGATACCTTCTCTATCCTAACTACTGATTTGGGTTTCTGGTTTTAAAGGAATTACATGTGGATGTATCCAACATTGTAGAAGACACATAGAATGCACATGACACCACAAAGGTGAGTCTAGCAGAGACTAATTTATTCTTTTCTAAAAATACATTATATTCTGAATTGGTATACATACCTTACGTATACATACTTGAATCTCTTCTACATCATCCCTGCTAAATGCTTATTTGGACCTGTGGTTACAATACCTCCAAGTTGTCCCTAAGGAAAACCCATTCCACCTTTAAACAACTCCATTAAGTGTTATTTATATAAAAACATATTTTAAAAGCTAGGCATTTTATAAAAATTAAGTAGAGACAGCCCTTGACATCTGTAGTTTATAATCTTTACTTCTCCCATTTTAATACATTATGGTAAGACAAAGCTTATGTTGAGCAAAAGAAGCCACAGAATAAAAGAACACATTGTACAATTCAATTTATATGAAGTTCTAGAACAGAGACAACTCATGTTAATAATTGTTACAATAGTGATTTTGGAGATGGGTCATTTAACTGGGAAGGACCATAGGATATCTGGGCTGATGGAAATTATTTTTTATCTCAATCTGGGTGGTGTATATAGTTTTAAAATTTTTTTTTTCAATAATATTGGTGAGGGTCTGTTCTAAGTTTTTTAATAGCAGCCAGAATAAGTGTATAATAGCAGAAACAAGCATGTACTTTACAAAGAATAAAGCCTTGAATTTTTTTTAGTTTCACAACATTTATTAAAGATATTATAATAGGTTTGCCTTAATGTCTATGTATCCCTGTGAAACTGAAGATAATCCATATATGTGAGACACATATGAGTTAATTTGACCCTTTGTATTCAAATGTTGACATGTACCAAGTAGCAGATGGTAGGATGTAGACCATAGTGGTCTTATACAGGCTTAGAAAAATAAGTAACTTTTTTTTTTCAATCACAAATCCAGAAGAAATCATCATAGCCTTATTAACTGACACTCAACAGAAATAAATAATAGAAATGAATTTTTCAGGGCTTGATCTTTGTTTGGCAACTCAGATAACCGTCTTCATTTACTTTTCTGCCCAAAACTAAGGTAGCCATTTCTATTTGGTATATATGAAAACAGAAACATAGGAAAGTTTCTGTTAGGAAATACCTTATGTAGAGATACAATTTCCATTGCCTTTTTTCTGGGTGTTTGATAAGTATGGAGGTTATCATCGCTGTCTATTTTTATGTAAGACCGTGTTTCTTCTTATGGCTGTACTTTTGAACATTAAAAAAAAAAGATCATTTAGCTGCTCCATCTCCGTGTAACCATAATAATGAAATGGTAAAAATTTAGAATGGAATTTGGACCTTTCAACCAAACCTATTACCCATATTCACTGGTGACTAGACTGTGACAATATTACCCATTATTTTGTACCATTACATTGGTATTAATATACTTTTATGGAAGTTGCATCATGAAAGCCAATAATTACCATCATAGTGCTTTAAAATCTTTTCTTATAATACATGGTATTATATATTGAATGAATACATGAATATCATTAACAATAAATATTAAATATCATTAAATAATAAATCATTAGTTAATAAAAATATAATTAAGTAATAAAAGCTAAGAACATTATTATTCATCTAGGATTGTTAAGGTGATTGTTCAAAACATGAAGTAAGAAGCATTCGGTTATATTTTTGCCTGCCACGAAATATTGTCTACTGTATATAAATGTAATTTTTGGTACACTTTGACACCAAAAAAAAAAAAAATACTGCTTTATTCAACTTGTGAAAGTAATGTTAAATTTTATTTTGAGGAAATGTTAATATAGATACTCATTTATTATATATATTTAGTTTTTTTAAATCTCTTAAGAAGTCTAATAATATTGCCAGATGTTTTAAAGAAGATCTTAGAAAATTGTTAGGGTCAAAGGGCATAATCCAGAGAGTTTGGAAAGATGCTTTCAAAGTTAGTAAATAGTCCTTTTTCTCTAACCAGAACCTTTTGTGGGTTCTGTTAGTAAACTTCACCTTGAACCAGAAGATACTGTGAGTTATTTCCCAGGTCTTACTGGAGGATGAAGATTTTTGGTGATAAATTGCCCACGTTGTGACTGACTACTTCAGAGTTTGGTTACTTTTGAACTTATTCTTGCTGGCCTACTTTCAGATGAACACATAGCATCTACGTTAAATCATTAGTTTTCTTTCAGACAAATGACCATTGCAAGTTTAATAAAACAGATTTTATTCAAATAATATAAGAAGATGAAGATTTAAGATATTCTTAAATATTGTTTCTCTTTCAGAATGGCCATCTTAACTCTAGAGGAATATCATATCTGGAGTGTGAAAAATGTTCTTGCCAATGAGTTTTTGAATCTACTTTTCCAGGTATGTTTAAGGTAAATGACAGAGACCGAGGGCAGTGGTACCAGTAGTTCTACATCTTTTCCATTATGTAGTAGTTAGACAACTAGACTACAAAACCATATATTGTCAAAAGAACTGCATTAACCTGTACACCACCTGCAGATGGTAAGTTAGAGCGTGCATGCTTCTCAGAGTCACAATGTGCATGATAGGAAAGTAGAGTATAGCTGATAATGTTTATCTTAATAACTCATGATAGAGCAGATTGTAGACACATAGAAAATAATTTAAAATGTAAAAGCCATTATAATTTGCTATTTTTCTTTACTTTTTTTTTTTTTTTTAAGACCCTTCCTAACAAGTAAGGCAGTGTGGACAGAGACAAAGATCATAAGTCGGCAGCTGTAAATTTTTCACAAAGTATACAATCTTTCCAGTTAGGAGGTTATTTTAGATGCAAATCTGTTTCTTAATTTTCTTTTATTCTTTCTTTCTTTCTTTTTTTTTTCTTTTTTTTAATTTAATTCTTTAGAAGGTCCAAAAAAGATTGAAGGAGAAAGGAGGAAAAAAAGCTGTCAGGGGTGAACATGAAATCATAAAACTTGCCAGATTTTAACTATTTTCCAGTTAAAGTAGTTCTCTTTGCTCCAATTTAAAGAAACAACTTATAGGTTCCCATTTTTCATAGTTCTTCATAAATATATGTTGATTTAATAGTATTTTACAGGGTGTGAGTAGGGACAGACTGGAAGTTCAAGATTTGTAAATACTGACAGGTATATATAGAATAGATAAACAAGTTTATACTGTATAGCACAGGGAAATATATTCAAAATTTTGTAGTAGCTCATGGGGAAAAAATATGAAAACAGATACACGTATATTCGTAAAGTACTGAAAAATTGTGCTGTACACCAGAAATTGACACAATATTGTAAACAGACTATAACTCAGTAAAAAAATAAAAACAAGATAAAACTGTTAGAACACTATAAAAAAAGTAGTATTTTAGATTTTTCTTATTTTATTCTCCTTTTCTTATAAAAGCACCCCTATGAAGATCAATAAGGCTTGATCTCTTTATATCTATCATGATCCTCCATTGTAAATACAGAGTAACCTGCCTGTGACACAGCTATGTTAGAATAAATGAAAATTGAACTCTTCCTGACAGCTAATAATTAATGTATATTTAAAGCATATGAAATCTGATAAGTCTATGATACCCATTTAAATCAATCAGTTGCTCCACTGTCAGTTATCAGCCAGGATCTAAGTTGATGTCTTTATAAAATATAAATACATATAAAAATAATATAAACCTACTATAAACAGAAATGACTTGCTTAGTAATATGAAAATTGAGCAGCTATTTTTATCTCATTTAAAATGATGTCCTCAATTACTTTAAGTTATCATTAATTATATAAACATTTTGACCACTTAAGTTTGTGTCTGAGTCACCTTGCAGCTCTTACATAGCAAAGCATTTTGAACTTTTATATTGCCTTTCCTATTTTCTCATGTTATCAGGGACTTGCATAGGCACTATTTTTTCTAGAACTCTATAAACAGATGTATGCCTGAGATTTTCTTTTATGTCTGTGTTTCTAGCATTATATTACTGACAGATTTTTTTGTTGGTTATCAATCTAATTTTTTTTCTTGGTATATATAGTCCTTTCAGCCCTTTCAAATATATATATATGTAGTCAGTTTACAATGTGTCAATTTCTGGTGTACAGCACAATGCTTCAGTCATACATGAACATACATATATTAATTTTCATACTCTTTTTCACCATAAGTTACTACAAAACAGTATTGGATATAGTTCCCTGTGCTATACAGTATGAACTTGTTTATAAATTGGGAGTTTGAGATTTGCAGGTACTAAATATTAACATTACATTTTATGATGCTTACTTTATCCCATATTCAGACATGCTTTTAAAACTTAATTTTCACTAAATATATAAGTAATCAGACTTACTCTAAATTGTTTTATTTTCTGTCTGTTTCTAAAATAGAATTAGCTAGTAAATTCAGTGATAAAAGCTTGAATTATACTTTTATTTTATTTGCCAAGATCCCACTCCTGGCTGACCATTTTGGGTATTTAAGTATAAAGTAAGTAAATGTCAGTAGAATTAGGAAACCATTCCTGTGGTAATATTATTTTCAGTCCTTTCAAATAAACTCAGTGCCCAATATTTTGCAGAGGAAGCATTCTAAACATGATCAGGATCTTCTATCTTGTACGTTTGTCAGAAAGCGTCAAATGTTAAACAGTTTGATAAACAGAATAGTGCACCACACTGACCCCTACCTATATCCATGCTCTAATCCTGAAATCTGTGAATATGTTATTTTACATGGCAAAGGGGATTTTGCAGATGTATCAGGTTAAGGACTCTGAGACAGGGAGATTAGCCTGGATTATCTACATGGGCCTAGTCTAACAACAGGAGTCCTTAAAAATTGAAAATCTTTCCCAGCTGTGGTCAGAAAGATAAGACTTTGGAAGAAGGATTAGAAAGCTGTAAAGCTGTTAGCTTTGAAGATAGAGGAAGGGCCATGGGTAAAGAAATGTGGGTGAACTCTAGAAGCTGGAAAAGACAAGGAAATATATTCTTCCTTTGACCTACAGGGCATACAGCCCTGCTGACATCTTGATTTTTAGCCAAATGATACCTGTTCCTGACTTGACCTACAGAACCATAAAATAATAAGTTTGTGTTGCTTTAAGCTGCAAAATTTGTGATAATTTGTTACAGCAGTGATAAAAATAAATATAGGGGAGGTAATCCAACTTTATGGATTGGAGGGCTCAGCATTTTAAAGATGTCAGTTCCCCTTCAACTGATTCAAAGATTTATATGTGCACATCAAAATCCCCAACAGTTAATTGTTTTAACTGTTTTTTTGTAGAACTTGACAAGCTGATTCTAAATACATAGAGAAGCGTGAAGGGCCAACAATAGCCAAGATGATATTAAAGAACAATGTTAAAGGACTTATAAAACAATATTAAGTCTATGTGATAACTACCTAAAGTTAGACATATAGACAAATGGAACAGCATTGAATTAAACCCTGTACCATACATGAACAGTAACTTTAGATAGATTATAAATCTAATATATTTGAAACATAAAGCAAAGCATCTGGGGGAGGGTAAAGCTCAGGTGGAATGTGTGCTTAACATGCATAAGGTCTTGGGTTCAACTCCCAGTACCTCCATTAAAATAAATAACCTAATCCCCCACCAAAATAAAGCATCTACAAAATAGTGTAGGAGATATTTTAATGACTTTGAAGTGGCAAAGTGTTCTTAAACCGGACAAAGCATGAAACATAAAAGAAGAGTTTTAAGTTGGACTTCAGTAAAATTAAGAATTATTTTTATCAAGAGATACCATCAAGAAAGTGAAAAGCTAAGCCACACGGTGGGAAAATATATTTGCTATACCTATATCCAACAAAAGACTTGTATCTAGGGCATATAAAGAACAAAAACCAGTGGAGAAAAAGGCAGAACCTCAATATTAAAATATGCAAAATAATTGAACAGGTGCTTCACACACACACAAAAAAATCCACATAAGCTATGAAAAGGGGCTGACCTCTTTAGTAATAATGGAAATACGTACTAAAACCACACTTGGAACACCATTAGACATCCACTAGAATAGTTAGTTGTTAAGTGATATGAAGCATTGGTGAGGGCAACAAGCAATGGGGACTCTTACACATGGCCAGTGGGAATATAAATTCTTACAAATACTTTGGAAATAGGCTTTTTGAATGAAAGTTATATGTGTGTGTGTGTGTATATGTACACACATACACATACACACACACCCACACCCTATTACCAAGGGTAACCCATATGTGTACCCTTCAGAAACTTCTACATCTGAGCACCAAAGGACATCCAGAAAATTCCCATAATCACTATTTGTTATACCCCCAAATAGAAAATGACCCAAACACTTGTCAACAATAAATACATAACCATAAGTGGTGGCACATGCATACAAGTTGTATACTTTAAAGCAATAAAAAATATACTAGTTTACAGAAAACACTAGTGGATGAATCTTACATAATGTTGAGTGGAAAGTATGGGACCAAAAATTTCAAAAGCAAAAAAACCAATCCATGGTGGCTGAATTTAGGATGGTGAATCCATCAAAGGGGTGCCGTAGTAACTGGGAAGAAACCCAAATTGGAACAGCAATGTCCTGTTTCTTGACTGGATGAAGGTTACATAGATGTGTTTACTTTGTGAAAAATCATTGAGCTGTATACTTAAGATGTGTTCACATTTAAGCATGTATATTATATTTGCATTTTTTTAAAAAAAGTTTGCTTGCAAAAAAAGATATCCAAAGCCCAAGTATTTATCAGTAGGAGAATGGATAAAACAAATGATAGTATATTCAAACAATGGAATACTACTCAACAATAAAAAAGAATCAACTACTGATACAAGGATGAACCTCAAAAGCCTAATTTATACATTTCATTGTCAGGTAAATTTTAACTCAGAAGGTAAACAAAACTGTAAACAGTCATGTGCCCTGGGGGGAGGGGTGCTGTAGCCTTTGTCTCCTCAGACCTGTGCCATTAATGGCACATCTCGCAAGAAGAGAGGCAGGGCTCAGCCACAGCTACCATCTCCTCCTGTGCATAGTGCCTGGGCGGGGGTGGGGCTGAGGCCTGAATCTGCACGTGGGGGCTCCACAACCTCCTAGGCAGGACTGAGACTTGTTTATAGCCCGAGGCAGAGAGGATCTTTCTACCCTGACACCTCAGAGAACTTGTGCTGCCAAGAGAAACAAGGAGCTAAGATTTGGCACAGAGCATAGGTGGGGCTGTTCCGCAGTCTTCCCCGAGCCCACCTACAGACCGCCTACCCAAGGCAGAGCAGGCAGCTGCACAGAGCAGCAGAGTGACCAGCACGAGGAGTGGGCAGGTGGGCAGCCACCCACCTTCCTGGCAGGAACACAGCACCTGACCACGGTGCTGGGACTGGGTGTGATCTGCCCACCTGCCTCCCCCTGATCACAGCATCTGACTGTGGCATCAGGAGGGGGAGTGACCTGCCCGCCCACCGGGTAAGAGCTCAGCTCCTGACCTTGTGTTAGGAGGGGACACAATCTGCTAGCCAATAGCCACTGAGAGCAGCACAGATGAGGGCGCCAACAGAAGGCCTATGAAACAGCAAGCTGAGTTCGCGAAGCAGGGTGAAGATACAAAGACTTGTCGATTAAATCATTAAGGGCACACCATCTCCAGGTTAAGTAGGTAACTGATACTCCTTAAGCCACGGTGCCAGAGAGATATGAGCAATGTGAAGAAGCAGAGAAACCACTCCCAATTAAAAGATCATGAGAAATCCCCTGAAAGCATGATCAAGGAAATAGACATTGATGGCCTACTAGATCAAGGTTTCAAAAAAAGAGTGATCAAAGTACTGAAGGAACTAAAAAAAATAGTGTTTAGGGATATAAAATATGTCAAAAATGAAATAGAAACTATAGAGAAGAACCAAGTAGAATTAGTAAACTCATTGTCTGAGATGAGAGCTGACCTAAAGGCTGTGCAAAGCAGACTAGAAAATACAGAAGAACAAGTATGTGATCTAGAAGACAGGACAACTGGAAGCACCCAATCAGAACAGCTGAGAGAAAAACAAATAAAAAACAATGAAAACAATATACAGGACCTATGGGGTAATATAAAGTGTGCCAATCTATGCATAATAGGAGTTCCAGAAGGGGAAAAAGAACAAAGGGGATTGAAAAGGTATGGGAAGGACTCATGACTGAAAACTTCCCAAACCTAAAGAAGGAATCATATCCAAGCACAGGAGGCTCAGAGGGTCCCAAACAGGAAGAACCCAAACAGACCCACACCAAGGCACATCCTAATCAAGATAGCCAGAGTCAAGGATAAAGAAATGATCCTAAAGGAAGCAAGAGAAAAACAGAGTGAGTTACAAGGGAACCCCCATAAGGTTTTCAGCTGATTTCTCTACACTATTTACAACAGCTAAGACATGGAAATGACCTAAAATGTCCATCAACAGATGACTGGATAAAGATGTGGGATATTTATATGATGGGATACTATTCAGCCACAAAAACTGACAACATAACGCCATTTGCAGAGACATGGATGCTCCTGGAGAATGTTATTCTAGGTGGAGCAGAACAGAAAGAGAAAGAGGAATACCATATGAGATCACTCATGTGTGGAATCTTAAATATATGCAATGTCTTGTGGTAACACAGCAAAAAAAAAAAAAAGTGACGAATGTATGTATGTTCATGTATAAATGAAAAATTGTGCTCTACACTGGAATTTGTCATAACATTGTAAAATGACTATTACTCAATAAAAAATGTTTAAAAATAAGTAAAATAAAATATAACCTTTAAAATACTGTATAATGAGAGGTGTGATGTTCTAGTATCTGTTCTAAGAAGTACGTTAGACACACATAAGAATAACCAATGGTCAGAAAGATCACATGTTACCAGCTACCACCCCATGCAAATTAATGGCATTTAGGAGATATTCATATATGTGTGTACATATGTAAAATATGTATTAGTATATATGTAAATCAAATAAAATATTATAATCTAATGTAAAATCATATCAGCAAAAGCACTGTGCTGACATAAGTATCTTGGTGTAAATAGATTACAATTTTTTATTGAGTTGTCATAATGGGAATATTGTGAACCAAGTGGAAGTTGTAAAAAAAAGTCATCCAAAAAAAAAAAAAAATCCTGACTACATGAAAAGATGCACAGTTACTATAAGGCCTCTCCCCTTATTTACTATCAGTGTGAGAAAGTCTCTTGGAATAAGTTAGGAGAATTAAAAACTCTTAACAAGACACAAAAATGCACTCTCTGTTAAAGAAAATAAACCAAAAGAAAAAACAAATGAATGGACAATTAAGATCCTACAGATAAAAATACCAATTTTTATGGGAAGTATAGCCTTAAAAAATGAGATTATATTCTAATTTCACCTTTTGAATAAAGATATACAAAATTTAGCTGAATACCTTCGTATTTTGCACTTATGAAGAAAAAATGTATTTGCAATGAAAAAACAGCCATTATCCTGCCTTTTGAGTATTCTAAATTTTAGGTTTGAATATATTTCATCTTAAATGGTCTTAAGCACTATGCAGTGGTTGGTTTTTTAAAAATACCACTGTGTGTGGAACTTCTAAAAGTGATTCAAAAAATTTATATTTTTGTAATAATTTAATAATGGCCCGGATATTATTTTTAACAAGACTACTCACCATGGAATGGTGCAAGATTTTTTCGATGAGTTTATATTCACACATGTTGAAGATTGTCACTATATTATGAGAAAATGTCAACCATGGCAGTATTTTGACTTGAAAACGAGATAAGCTGAGAAGCATATTTTAAGTATAAAATAAATGATTGCATGCCTTTAAAGACAAGAAAATAAAAGCACGATAAACTCTGACTTTGACACACTTAAAATATAAAAATTAACATAATGTGATTTACACACTTCTCTTTAACTCTTTCAGTACTTTCTCAGCCCCTTTCCCATTACACCTGCGTCCCCGCTCCTGACCCGCGGTGTACACACCCCCGATCACACGGGGGAGCGGGGACACTCACACCTGCATCCCCGCTCCTGACCCGCGGTGTACACACCCCTGATCACACGGGGGAGGTGGACCCGGGCGGTGAGGACCAGGGGCGCGGACACTCACCGGCTCCCTGCGGGCGAGGAGAATAGTCGAAGCGGGCCCGCCAGCGCACCCATCCCCTCCTGCCCAGCCGGCCGGGGCCCCAGCTCGGTCAGGTCCACACACACCCCGGCAGGGAGCGGGCGCAGGCAGTGGGAAACCGGCGTAACTTCAGACAGCGGGCGGGGAGCGTCCTCCTCCCGCGGACACGCAGGCAGCGCTGTCCTGGAGCCTCCATGGCGCCGCCCGCTCAGTCCTGAGGAAAACAAGCTCCGCCCCCAGGGAAGATGCTGGCTGCTGACGCGGACTGCGTATGCGCACCGCCACCTGAGACACGCTGGCTTCGCGCGCCCCCTGCAGGTCCTCGAGGGCGGTGCAGTATACTCAGAACTCACTGTAGAACACATGACCCCTCCCAGCCAGGATGCTAAATCACTGGAAATCTCAGTGCCCTGGCCTCTTTGTTGATGGCACTGGCGATGCGCTCATCCAGCCATGCCTGCTCTCTTGCCTGGCACATGCCTCAGTCTTTGGAATCCCGCCTGAATCAGATTCTGTTCTGGAGGAAGGACAGGTGCAGAAGAATCTCAAAATTCCAGACTTAGAAGGTGATCAGGAACCCAAACTCAACTCTGTAAACTCCCTGGGGTCCCCTGAGGAGTCTGGTTTTCTCAGAACCATCTGCCCTGTGTCAGGAGCAGACCAAGCCTCAGGTAGCTTAGAGAGGCTATCATGCAGCACATGCTTTGGACGGTTCTCAGTTCTGACCTGCATGATTTTGAGACCCTTTTGTAACTCCTAACACTGTTTTCTCATACCTATAGTGATGGTTTTTGACGACTGAGTTAATCCTCTTACAATGCTGAGGTGCTGTTGTTCCTTGGAAAACAGAATATTTTGAAGGGATCAACTTTATATCACTTCCCCCTAATTAAGTATGTTTTTAAAATTAGAAATGTTTCAGGGAGCACTCAGGTCCTCCTCTTGCACCAGTTCCTGGTGTT
The DNA here is from genome assembly GCF_048773025.1 of Camelus bactrianus. Taxonomy (NCBI): domain Eukaryota; kingdom Metazoa; phylum Chordata; class Mammalia; order Artiodactyla; family Camelidae; genus Camelus; species Camelus bactrianus. The sequence continues at coordinate 83,921,509 of NC_133546.1, read as the reverse complement.
GGCAGTTTCTGCTCTGAGCTCCAGATCCTGATCCTTCCGGTGGTCTATGGTGATGCCAGTGTGTGCATGCTCTTCCTTGTGCACCGGTGTGGAAAGGAGACAGCCCTTCCCCTACATGAGGCTGCAACATTCTGACACTCAAAGCAGGCACAATGAAGAATCAGCTAGAGCCCCCGGTACCAGCTGTCCCAGGTAGAAACATCACCTTCACCACAGTGTTCCTGTGCTCCTATCAGGCCTTCACTACTCCCAGCAGGCCATGCATGAGTAGTGTGACAGGTGACTGCCTGTCCCAGCACAGCATGGTGCTGATGATCCCACCTTATCTGTTTGTCTTTGGAGTGTCCCCACACCTCTCTGAGCTTCACTTTGCTCTTCTCACAGGCAGGGTTGTACAGGCATGAACCTCACAGTGTTATGATAGGTAGTCATGGTAGCTGCTCACCCAGTGGCAGGCTCTGCCGAGAAGGCTGCTGGGAGTGCTGTGTGTCTTCACACTTGTCCTTCACTCTCCCCAATGAAAACACTCTTGGCCTTATCCTTCCCTGGCCTGTGGCCTTTCTGTGTTTGCAAAAGAACATGGAAACAATCTGTTTGCAAAGAAGTTTTGAGGTTCTGTCCATCTGGTCCAGGAAATGCTGACTCTGCTAGATGTGCTGTTGGGTGGGCTCTCATGGGAGAGGTTTGGGCAGGACTTCCCTTGGCAATAAGCTGCCCCACCCAGGCCTTTCCATGATCCATACTCCTGGGACCAGGGTGCAAATCCCCAGCTCCCCACTTGTCAACAATGTGACCTGGGCAACTTTCTCAAACCCAAGCTTTGTCCACCCAAGGTCATCAGAGATGGGGGATAACAGGATGTCCTGCACAGAGTGTCTGTGCAGATTAAGTGAGGTAGAACAGACAGAACAGTGGTGGGGCCTGGCCCATTGGTTGGCAGAAGGGAGCTCACCATGTGCAGCAATTTCCGCGAGTCACCCAGCAATCTGCCCAGAGGCTTAGCCACTCCATCACTATCATGTGTCTGAAGTCCACTTAACCACATGGGAGAGAAACAAACACATATTCTGAGTGTAGCTGCCACAGGGAAAAGTGTATCTGAGCGGGGAGTAATACCAGAGGGTGATCAGGATGGTGGAAGATGCCCCCTGAGGTTGAGCAGACTGGAGGTGCCCTCCAGAGCCTGGGGTTAGTGAGGATGGGCTTGTAGAAATGCCTCTCTCCTTTACCCATCAATGCTAGGTCCTGCTGGTACTGAGTCCCACAATCGGTGTGCTGCTAGTGCCCTCAGCACAGAGAAAAACCCAGGGGTTCCCACAAGGCTTCGGCCACGTCCTCTGCTTCCTGAACTCCCATTCTGGTGACCCCACCTGGGATGCAGAGATGAGGTGAGGCAGGGGCTTGTGCTGTCAACACCACTACTCTACCCTGGGAATCTGACACACAGTAGGTGCTCGGTAAGTCATTGTTGAATGAACAGCAATACTGGGCCAAGTTTCTGTGGGTGTCTGTGCCCCCAGATCAGGGACCCCTCAGGGCCCACCTCACAAGTGACATGAAAATAATAATGCCACCAGGAGCAATAACAGTTCCTCAGAATAAGTGGGCTTTTCCAAGCACTCTCCACCTTTTGCAAAGGCCTCCCAGCAGGGAAGTGGGCTGTCAGGGGCAACATTGCACTCTCCACTGTAACAAGGAGAAAGCCAAGGGCCACAGAGAGGAGTGCCTTTCCAGTGTCACTGCTCACTTTCCCACCTTTTGGGAGACTGGGAGGCTTTTCTACTACATTCTGGCTCTGAAGCCCCAATACTGTTTGGACATGCCTCCCTCCCTGGAGCAGGGAACCACTAAGTGACCTGTCACTTGTCACCAAGCAGACAGGCTCATTTCAGCTCATTGTGCCACCTGCAGGTTGTACTAGTAGCAGGATCCTCTGGGAGACATCACACTCTCCCAACCTGAAAACAGGTGAACAGCTCACAGGTTTCCTGGAGAGGATGGTCACATGGCCTTGATCTGGCCAATCAGCATTTTCCATCCTCCCTGGCCACTGTGATTGGCTCAAGGCTGGGCACCAGCCCAATCAGGCTCCACGGAGGTCAGCCCTAGTTACTGGAATCCTGGGAGCAGAGAAGTTCTATTTCAGTTGGGAGTTGAGGGGTGATGATGTCAGCCTGTGGCAGTTGGTGACTATCTTGCTCTCATAAAGGCAGAGCCATGTGAAGATGACACCAGTGGCAGAGCCCAGAGGTGGGGAAGGATGACATCTGCTGATGTCACTGAGCACCAGGTACAGCCCTGCCTGAAGCAATCTCCCTGTGGATGTCTCAGTTAGGTAAGTCATTCTCTCCTGCCCTGTTTGCTTCTTTAAGCCACTTTGGTTTTCTGTCACTGGTTTTAAGAAAAAGTTTGACTATTCCTTCAAGCTGGCTAAATGGAGACCCTGGAACTGCAACAGTGTGGTGACAGGCAACAATGTGGCTAATAGACTCCAGAGGCCTCTGTTCAAACAGGGGATTGTAAATGACAAGGGAGAGTACACATGGCCTCAGTGAACAGATTTGCTAGTGGTAGCTCGCAGTTCCTGGATATTAGAGTGCATGCACTCAGCCAAGTCTCAGCTCTGCTCTCACACCTGCTAACTCATACATCTCCTCACCCACCTGCCCGGCCTAGGGGGGCTGGACACCCCCGGGCACCTGAAACAGCCCGGGGCTTTGTGTTTTAATTTACACAGGCTGCCCCCACTTCTGAGGGTGAGGGTGACTGGGTTCCAGTTTACAGAGAAAACAGACTAGACGGTCTCACTGGTGAGCTGTGGGGGTGGGATCCCAATCTACCATCTGACCTATGACTTCAGAGTGGACAGCCTCCCCACCCTCAGCAAGGATGCTTGCTAAGCCTAGGGGCTCAGGAGTCCTGCTCCCTCCAGCACCCCTCCTGGAGGTGAGAGTGGGGGGTGGCTCTTCCCTATACAACATTCACCCCTGCAGGGGCACACGTGTGACCTCACAGTCTGTCATCCCTTCCTTATGACCTGGACCTCCTTGGCAGGGCATGAGAGGTGCCTTGATGTGTGAGAACTGCAGTTCATGGGTGCATACGTGTGCAGGTGCACCATGACTGAGAGGACAGCACCCCAATTTAAGCCCTCTCCATGCTAGATGATTACATCCTGGAATTGAGGGGTTCCCAGGGGTCAGGTGGCCAATTCTGGCCTTAGGGGCAAATTCTTATCACCCAGGGGGCTAATTTTTAAATTAAATTACACGTTTACAATTCAATAGTCAAGCCCCCTTCTCAGCAGCCTTGTAGCCTCTCAGCTTTTACCCCTCGTTGTGACCATGTTCTTAGCTTCAAATTGAGTGCCATTATGGACATGAACATGTCCCTGTCATGTGTCACGTTCAGAGTAAGGGGCCACCCAAAACTCCCCTCCCTTCCCCTTGTCGATACCTCCACACAGGGAGTAGGGCCCTTTCGATGCAGTTGTGCAAATGTGTGAGCTAAGGGTTTAGAATGACCAGGCTAGGAGTGGTCTGCCCCACATAGCAGGGCAGGTGGTTTGGCAGGGGGTGATGGTTCACTTGTAAAACTCAGCTGGTGTCAGGCAGCGACAACAGACTGGCAGCCAAGGGCTCAGCTGGTGCAGAGTAAGCGGATTAAATGTGTTCACCCAAACGCCTCGGGGATGGCAGCCCTAGAGTAAGACTACAAGTGAGGAAGGTGGAGGGTCCCCAGTGCCTGGACCTCCACCTTCTAAAAATCAGGACTGAGATGTGGCTTTGAAATCAGAACACTGGGGTTCAAAGCTTTCCCCACCACTTGGTCAATAATTCAAAGCAAATAAGCCTCAGTTTTCTCATGTGTAAAATCAGAACATTGAAGCCTCTCCTTCTGAGGGTGTGGAGGGAAGTAAATGCGGTGACAGCAGAGCACAGGAGATGTCTGGGCTGAGCCTGCACACAGGCAGGCCGTTGTTGCTGCCATGACCACCGTCTTCCAGGGCAGGGTCTGCACACTCTCCCTGTGAAGGTCCAGACAGTAAACATTCTAGGCTTTGAGGGACCTACAGTCCCTGTCACAACTACCACCCTCTGCTGTTGGAGGACAAAGGCAGCTCCTGCAGTATGTAATCCAGGCTCTCACCCCCGCTTCCTGGGATAAGTATTCCTGAGATACAATTGTCACATAACTTTGTTGGCTTTAGGTGTGCAGCATAATGAATTGTTACATGTGCATATTGTGAAATGATCACTGCATTAAGTTTACTTGACGTCTGTCATCACCCATAGTCACACACTATTTTCCTTGTGATCAGAAATTTTAAGAGGTACTCTCTTAACAACTATCAAATGCACAGCGCAGTATTGTTAACTACAGTCACCTTGCAGTACATTATGTCCCCAGGACTTGTTTATCTTCTAACTGGAAGTTTGTACATTTTGATTATCTTCCCGAATTTCAATCACCCCCTGACTCACCTCTGGCAACCACCAACCTGATCTCTGTTTCTATGGGTTTCGGTTTATTTTGTAGATTCCACATATAAATGAGATCATAGGTATTTGTCTTTCTCTGTCTTATTTATTTCACTTAGCATAATACCCTGAAGGTCCATCCAAGTTGTCACAAATGGCAGGATTTCATTTTTTTAATGTCTGAATAAGATTCCATTATATATACATATATATGCGTCACGTTTTCTGTATCCATTCATCTGTTGATGGACACTTAGGTTGTTTACATATCTTGGTTATTGTAAATAATGATACAGTGAACGTGAGGGTGCAGTTGTCTCATTGACATAGTGATTTCATTTCCTTTGGATATATTCCCAGCAGTGGACTTGCTGGATCATACGGAAGTTCTAATTTTAAATTTTGGGGGAGTCTTCTTACTCTTTTCCAGAGTGATGGCACCAATTTACATTCCCACCAACATTGCAGAAGTTTCCCTTTTCTTCACACCACCACCATCACTTGTTATCTCTTGTATTTTGATGACACCCACCCTGACAGGTGTGAGGGGATATCTCATTGTGGTTTTGATTTGCATTTCCCTGATGGTGAGTGATGTTGAGCACCTTTTCATGTACCTGTTAGACATCTGTGTGCCTTCTTTGGAAAAATGTCTATTCAGTTCCTCTGCCCACTTTTTAAATCAGATTGCTTGTTTTTTTGCTGTTGAATTGTAAGAGTTATTTATATGTTTTGGGTGTTAACCCCTTATCAGATACATAGTATGAAAGTACTTTCTCCCCTTCTGTCTGTTACCCTAACCTCTGCTTTCTGGATGACAGGGGTCCAGGAACTTGGGAATCTCTGCTTCTCACATGTTTCCAATGGTGGGTGGGTGAGGGCTGTGTTGTGATAAAACTGTGCACAACCGTGGGTCACTACCCCTTCTTTTAGAAGGTGGGCTCTGAAGAGTGCAGTGTGGGCAGGGATGTTTCCCTGTAGTCATCATTTGGATGGTCATGTGCCCTGGAACTCACATCTTCTAGCCCGGATGTGATGGGGGAATTTGCAAAGGGAGGACCTTGCAGCTAAGAGACTGACCAGGTGTTCTTGTGTCTTGTTGGAAGCACCTGGAAAAAAAGTTGTGTGGAACAGGGACTCCTCCAGGTCACAAGGCTCAGTTCAGGCTTCTGGGATGCAGAGACCTGCTCTGAGCCACTCACTGAGGAGGGAAGGGCCTCAGGCAGGAGGGAGGGGTTGCTGGATTTCACTTGCCCTGTTTGTCAAGTATCAGCTCTGGTGATGTGTGGCACATGGGCTTAGCTTTGGGCATGTAAGAGGAGAGGTTCCTGGGGAAGGGCTGGCTTTTTCCTCTGATTGAGGTCCTACTGTGTGCCAAGCACAGCAGTCCTCTGAGTCAGAGCTGGAAAGCCAGGCACAGAGAGGTCAGGGAGTTTCCAGGTCACACAACATTAGGGGCATCATTAGGGTCTGATGCAGACCTGACGCCCAGCCTACATTCTCTCTCCTTTCCCAGGACCATCATGATCCCACATGTCAGCATCACCCAGAGAGGCCCAGGTATGGGCGCTGGGACCTTTCCTGCCTAACATGCCAGGAGCCTTAAGAGGGAGGACAAGACACTTCCTGAGTCCATGATGCCCAGAGGCTGCTCTCAGCGAGAGGCCCAGCACACACTCTTGGATGAATCCTAGCTCTGTCCTGAGTCACTCTGTCCTCCCTGCCTCAGTCCTTCTGCCCACATGGGGCTGGAAACAGCAGCCACTTCACAAAGGTCTAAGGAAACTCCAGGATCCTGGAAGCAGCGCCCTCACACAGGGAACATGGTGGGGTCAGCCTCCATTGTCTACTTAACTTTTCCTCACCTCTTTGCTGGATGAGGAGTCCTAGCGGGGCCCTGGCTTGTCCCAATTCTCACCCCAGATCAGGGTCCAGCAGGGGGTGGTGTCCAGGCTGGACTCTGTCCTCTGCCCCTTCTGGGCACCCTCATTCCCTACACCTTGGCTGCCTGGACACTGTCTTCCAGGGGCCACTCTGTGCCCCCCACACCTACCTAGCATCCACCCACCCTGGGTTACTCCATCGCCCTCTGGCCCTTGGACACACACCTACTCCGTGTTGAGTGGAAATGAGGTGACGGACATGCTGGGCCTCCTGGACAGTCTGGGGGAGCCCGATATCCCCATCCTGCCCACCGCCCAAGAGCCCAAGTTGGGGAGAGGGTGTGCCTCCATTCATACTCTGATTTGCTCAGATTCTCAGCACCTACCTTGCTGTGTGGATATGGGGGCAGAGGGATGATGTAAAAGCAGGAGACCTGGACAGCAGAGCATGAGAAGGGGGCTAGCCCAGGCTGGTCTCATAACCCCCTTAGCCTTGGCTTTCTCATCTTTAAAGTGGGACAGACTATTGTGAGGTGAGCAGGATCCTGACCCATAGCCAGGCACTGTCCTACACGCATAAGAGTTCACTGACTCCTCATGAAAATCTGTGGGGCAGGGACAGGCGTTATCACCCATTTCTGCAGAAGTAACTGAGGCACAGAGAGAACATGGGAGGTGACCACCCCAGATTACAGAGCCCAGGCCATCTGTTTCCAGTGTCCAGGCTCATGGTCAGTGCCCACTCTGGGTTTCCTTCCTCCCTTCACCCTCCACTGGGACCCATGGCTGCAGCCTCATCTCAGTGTGATTGTTCATGGGGAGCAAGATGGGGGCTCTGAGGGCCCGTTTCTCTGAGCACTGCTTTCCCAGAAGGCTCAAGGGGTTGACTGTATTCACTACAGGACACCCAGGCCTGGGCCCAGGCCAGCCACACTGCAAGGCCTGAATCAATGATTGTTGAGTGAATACCTGAACCTCTGCATGTACCTGCATGTGGCTCCCATTTCCTCATCTCCACAGCTGGCTACCCGACCAACACCTCGTGTCATCAGGCCTCTGCCAGGGACAGTCAAGGGGACCAGAGCTGCTCATCTGGGGACAGGGAGCCTCAGGGGCCCTGTGTCTGTCCCAAGCATCTCCTGGGCCAATTAACAGGGAAGCCCAGCCAGCTTCCAGGAACAGCAATCAGGTCCCAATCCCAGGGGTGTAGAGTAGGTCTTGAGGGGTGTTTCCTGAGACTGACTTTGTGTATGAAGGGGTCCTGGGGGTCAGGCTGCTTTCAACTTCCATTCCAGGCCCACACCCCTGCTGGTAGCATTGAGCTAGTAATAAAGGACACAGGCCGTGGGGCCAAGGCTATAGCAGGGCTCTGCTCCATCTCTGTGGCTCAGTGTCCTCATCTGTAACAGAGAACAAGTAACAGGGCCAAGGGAGGGCTCACTGAGACCCTCCTCTGTAGCTTTGGTTAGACACTGCCCTCTCTCTGCTCAGTGCCCTTCTCTGTAATAGAGAACTAGTAACATTTTTCTTAGCCCCTTTTGGCCCCATTTTTCTGAGTCTCTTTCCACATTGGGCTCAGGGCTTTCACAGAGATCACAGACTTGGGAGGTAATCAGAGTGTGGTCTCAGCCCTAGTGGTCCGAACTGAGGCCAGAGGAACTTCAGGAGGGGTGGGAATCCAGAAGTGCTTCATGGAGGAGGTGAGATCTGAGCTGTGTCCCCAAGGATGAGCTGTCATCCAGCTGAGGCCTGGCACTGAGCAGGACCCATGTACATGGTGAATGAGGGTGTGAATGAATGAATGGGCACTCCTCTAACAGAGAGTGAGGGGGGAAGTCCCCCAGGCCAAAGCAGGAAACACAGGGCACCCTGGGGGAACAGAGGGTGGGGCTGCAGTGTGATGCCTGCCTCACCCTTTATGGGTGTCTTGCCCCCACTTTAGCCTGTGTTCTGGTGGATTGGGAGCCCTTGCCTCTCCTCTGCTACAGTATCCTGCTCTTCATTCCCAGCAACACCCGCCTGTGTCACCTCAGTGTCCCCAAGTGGACCTGGACCTGTCTTGTGGGAGATTGTGAAGAGGGATTTGGTGTGCAGCCCAAGACTGAAGTAGGAGGGAGAGGATAATAGGGACCTCCAGAGGGGATCATGGGCTGGGGGAAATCGGAGGGGTGGGGAAGGCAGAGACTCAGGGCTGAAGGATCCTGCTTGTGGTGGCTCCTTCACAAGGGGCTTCACAGGGAGGAAGCATTCATGGGGTAAAGGCAGAGCTCAGTTTGGGGCTCGCTGACATGGAACAGCTCATCACAGAGACGTCCAGAGGAGCTGGATATAGGGAACAAAGGTGCCACTGATATCAGGGTCAGAGCCTGAGACCCAGATGAGGTGGGGTGGTGGTGCAGGGGAAGGGGCTTGAGGATGTCAAGATGTTCATTCATTGGGGTCCTCAGGGTGGGACCTTCATGTTCATTTCACAGCCACCTGGTGCCTGACAGAGCTAGGCTTAGGGAGGTCACTGAGTAGACACGTGCTGACAACCTAGATTCTCCTGTTTTCACATAAAGTCCCTGGTGTGAAGCCAGGTGGCCCTCTTTAGAGTCATACACCCTCACCCCTGGGCTCTCTGTGTGCCTAGAGCCCAGTGGCACCTTACCTCCCACTCCCCACTGCAGGACCCTTTGCACACCTGCATTTCCACAAGCTATAAAACATCTTCTCTTGCTGTGTGTTTACCCTATGAAAACTCATTGCCCCAGGAAGAGAGGCCTCACAACCTGCCCTTATTAAAGTGGTAAAGCCTGTTGTTCAGAGAAGCCCCTGACAGATCTCACAACCAACCAGGTACCTGTGCATGAATTGATCATGCAGCCCCCTCCTCCTTGTGTGAACAGCACCCCCCCAATAACAGACCCCACACACTCAACCTTGGCACTCGTGTAGGCACCTCTTGCCTGTGTGGCCTGATGTTGCCTATAGCAGTGTCCCCATTAAACTTTCCTAGACCCTTCTCAGACGCTGGTAATTCTTTACCAACCCAAGTAACTAGCCAGCCATTGTGCCCACAACACCTGAAACAGAATTGGCTAAATTATGCAGATTGATGATGCAGTTTAATTTGCTTTAAAGGTGAAATCAAGGTTTACAAATAAAAGCAACATACGTACTCAAGGCAGGACTAAGAACTCACACGGATAACTAAGACCCTCCATGCACATCCCACTGTGGCCTCAGGGCCTTTGCACTGGCTGCTCTTTCAGCCAGGATCTCTCTCCGCCTGCTTCTTAAACACCTCCAGGAATCTGCTCAAATGTCCTCCCTGACCTTATTTTTCTCCATGGAACATATCACCTCCGGACATTGTGTATATTATACTTAATTTTCTCTGTGTCCCCCACCAGGCTGTCTGCTGCATGAGAATGGAGACCTGCCTGCTTCACTCCCTGCTGTGCCCGGTATATGGAACCCGCCCAACACACAGTAGGACCTCAGCGAATGTGTGACGGGTGTGTGATCACTGTAGGCCACAGAAAAAGGTCTTCCCAGCAGTGATGGTAAGAGTCATTCATTCTCTACTTACTGAGCCCTACTGTGCACTGGATACTGACCTGGGTGGGAGGCATGCAGTGGATGAGACACAGTGAGCACACACAGCATGTTAGGAGAGACACGTGCTCTGGAGAGCACACAGGGCTGGGGGAGTGCAGGAGTGGAGGAGAAGAGGGCCAGGTGGAGACAGTGGTGGCAGAAGAGACAGAGAGGTGGGGCCCAGGTCGTGCAGGGCTTGATGGCTCCTGTGAGGGCTTTTCCTCAGGGCAGCGGAACCATGGCTGGGCGTGGAGCAGGGGCCCGGGTCCTGAATGCTAAGCAGGAGATGGAGCAGGTGTCTGCTTTGGAGATGTGCGTGGAGGAGGCTGTCCCTGTAGACTGTGCAGGCAAGGAAGGCTCCTCTGAGGGGGTGACATCTGAGCTGAGCCCTTGTATGGACCATGTTTCCACCTTCTGTAGACTGGATGCTTTCGTCTGCCCTGCAGGCCTATGCAGGACACACCCTGTTCTCAGTCACCTGGGCTGGGCCTCCTGCCTCCATTATGGGCCTTCCCACCCCAGAAGGAGTCCTTCTAGATCTAACGCACTACCCCTTCACTGGACTTGGACTCACACTGAGCCACTGTCCACCTGCCCAACTCACCCAGAGTCAAGTCCAGACACTTGGGGGAGCCCCTCCACCCCAGAGCCCATGAACTTACTCAAATGGCCAGTCCTCAGGCTGCTCACATGCCTCACCCTCCCCTCCTGCAGAAACTCTGTGACAGATCCTGTCCACAGCACCCTGCTCCTCCGATCCTGACCCCAGGCTTTCCCATGGAGTGTGACCCCGCATGGGGTGCAGTCCCCTCCTCCAGTCTGGTGAGTAGAAACTACCTTTTCTTTTTTCTTTTGTTAATATATTTATTTTTTAATTTTTATTTTATTGAGTTATAGTCAGTTTGCATTGTTGTGTCAATTTCCAGCATAGAGCATAATTTTGTCAATTGTGTTTACTCTTTCAAGAAACCATCTCTTGGCTTGATTTTTTCAAATGTTTCTAATATCTCTATTTTATTTATTTCCTCCCTGAACTTTATTATTTCCTTCCTTCTGCTTACTTTTGTTATTTTTTGCTCTTCTTTTTCTAATTCTTTTAGGTGGTAAGTTTGATTGTTTATTGTAGTTTTTCCTCTTTTTTGAGGTAGACCTGATTCTCTCGCTATAAACTTCCCTCTAAGCACTGCCTTTTCTGGATCCCATAGGTTCTGTGTGGTTGTGTTTTCATCATCTTTTGTCTCACTGTGTTTTTTTATTTCTTCTTTGATTTCATCATCCACCCATTTTTTTTTTAAAGTAGTATGTTGTTTAATCTCCATGCTGTCATTTATTTCTCCTTTATTTTTCTGTAGTTAATTTCTACTTTTATGGTATTGTGTTCAGAAAAAGTTGCTTCAAATATTTTCTATCTTCTTCAAATTGTTAATGCTTCTTTTGTGCCAAAGTATATGATCTATCCTAGAAAATGTGGTACGTGCGCTTGGGAAGAATGTATATTCTATTTTAGGGAAATATAATGTTCTGAAAATATTAACCAAGACAAATTGTTCTATTTTATCATTTAATTTCTATGTTGTCTTATTAATTTTATGTAAGGAAGATCTGTCCAGTGATGTTAATGGATAGTTAAAGTCTTCTACCATGACTGTATTCCGATCAAATTTTCCCTTTTTATCTGTTATGTATTTAGGTGCTCCTATGTTGGGTTCATATATGTTAATGAGTGTAATATCTTCATCTATGACTCCTTTAATCATTATAAAATGTCCTTCTTAATCTTTCTTTATAATCTTTGTTTTAAAGTCTGTTTTATTTGAAATCACTGTTGATATTCCTGCTTTCTTGTCATTTCCATTTTTGTGGAATATCTTTTTCAATCCTCTCACTTTCAATCTATGTGTGTCCTTCTCCCTCACGTGGGTCTCTTGTATACAGTGTATTGTAGATACTTGCTTTATTATCCACTCTGCACTCTATATCCTTTGATTAAAGCATTTAGTCCATTGACATTTATAATAATTATTGATACATATGTGTTTATTATATTTTGAACTTTGTTTTGCAGTTGATTTGGTATTTCCTCTTTGTTCCTTTCATTTTCTTTTTGTGGTTTGATAATTTTCCTTTTTATTATCTTGGTGTCTTCTTAGTTTTGTGACTCTATTGTAACTTTTTGGCTTGTGGTTACCCTACTTTGTACATATATTAACCCATTACTATATCTGTTTGTTTTAAACAGATAGTAATATAAGCTCAAACTCATCCTACCAAGAACAAAAGAGAGAGAGAGAGAGAAAGAAACCTGTGCATTTTCTTGTTCGCCTCCCCCACCCTTAATGATTTAGATGTCCTCTTTTATGATTTCATGTTTATTCTGTTGTAATTCATTGTAGCAATCACCTTTCCAATCATGGTTTTCTCCTTTTTGTAGCATCCTGCTTCTTTTCTGTTTAGAGTAGGTCTTTCAATATTTCCTTTAGCATAGGTTTAGTGTTGCTAAATTCTTTTAGTTTTTGCTTGTCTGTGAAGTTCTTTATCTCTCCTTCTATTCTAAAGGATAGCCTTGCTGGATAAAGTATCGTAGGCTGCATCATTTTTTCATTCAGGACTTTGAATATTCCTTGCCCCTCCCTTCTGGCCTGTACTGTTTGTGTAGAGAAATCAGCTGAAAATCTTATGGGGGTTCCCTTGTATCTCATTCTTTGTTTTTCTCTTGCTGCCTTTAGAATCATTTCCTATTCTCAACCCTGGTCATCCTAAATGTAATATGTCTTGGTGTGGGTCTGTTTGGGACCTCCTTGTTTGGGATGCTCTGTGCTTCCTGTACTTGGATATCTGATTCCTTCTTTAGGTTTGGGAAGTTTTCAGTCATGATTTCTTCAAATACCTTTTCAATCCCCTTTGTTCTTTCTTCTCCTTCTGGGACCCCCATTATGAGTAGGTTGGCATGCTTTATGTTATTCCATAGGTCCCTTATATTGCTTTCATTGGTTTTTATTTGTTTTCTCTCAGCTGTTCTGTTGTCCTGTCTTCTAAGTCACATATTCATTCCTCTCAATTATCTAGCCTACATTTTACAGCCTTTAGCTCAACTCTCATCTCAGCAAATGAGTTTTCCAATTTTCACTGGCTCCTCTTTAGAGTTTCAATTTCGTTTTTTGACATATTCTCTGTCTCTATAGACAATCTCTTTTAGTTTCTTCAGTACTTTGATCACTCCTTTCTTGAAATCATCTAGTAGACTATCAATGTCTATTTCATTGATTGTTCTTTCAGGGGATTTATCTTGTTCTTTTAATTGAGAGAGGTGGCTCTGCTTCTTCATCTTGCTTATATCTCTCTGGCACTATGGCTTATGGAGTATCAGTTATCTACTGTCGTCTTTTAGGAGTTTATTTATTTATATAAAGTGGATGCAGAAATAAAACTAAGCACAAAGAAATTAGTTTTAAAAGCAGTATAATCAATAACAGAAGAACATATTGAAAAAAGATAACAATTGAGTTGGGATGAATTTTTAAAACATTAAAGGAAGAAAAATATTTGAGAACAGAGTATCATCATAACAGAAGAACAAAACAAAGATAAAAATGAAATTGGACAAATTGAAAGATAATAATATTAGTATTTTAAAAGAAAATTTTAAAAGGGATTAAAAATAGAAATATAAAAATTATTTAAGAAGTAACATTTAAAAAGTAAAAGAAAATGGAACAGAAAAAGAAGAGAGGATGTTCCCGTGGAGATTGTGTGCCCTTAATAATTTTATCAAGAGGTCTTTCTTAAATAAGTGTGGTTGCCAAGTCTTACTTCTGTGCCTTTTGTCTGTTATCCCTTTGGTTACGGATGTGGCCATTAACCTGTTAACCAGAGCCTACCCTGGCTATTGAATGGGGACTCCTATTTGTTTTGTGGTTGTCACAGCTCCTGCCCCTGCCTTGTTTCATGAACTCAGCTCATTGGTTCCAGAGACCCTCTGGTCACACCCTTGGTCTGTGCTGCTCCCAGTGCCTGGAGGTAGACATGTCACATCTCCTCCCAATGCTGCATCTTGTTGCTGCTCTCCTGCATGGTAGGTGGGCAGGGTGTGCCCCTTCCCAATGCCGTGTCCAGGTGCAGCAGTCCTGCACAGTAGTTGGGTTGGTTGCTCCCCTGTTCAGTGCTACTCCCCACTCCAAATCTGTTCCACACTCTGTAGGTGGGCTTGAGGCAAATGGCCACACCAGCCCTAGTCCCTGCTCTTTGCCAGAACTCTGCTCCTTGTTCATTTGTCTTAGAGGTGCGAGTTCATAGACGCACCAGGACAGAACCTTCCTATATGTCTGGGGATGTAAACAAGTCTCAGTCCCACCTATGAGGCTGCAGAACTGCCAGGTACATATTCAGGTTTCAACCCTGCCTCTGCCTGGGTGGGTATGATGGCTGTGGCTGAGCCTCATCTCTCTTCTTCTGAGAAATCACCAGTTATGTTGCTGTGGGTCAGCAGAGACAAAGGACAAAACTCCCCTTCCCTCAGGCAAGCCAGCAATGTTGCTTTGCTTTATTTTTTTTTCTTATTTTATGGGGGGCCCAGGCTGTTCTGATCTGTATACAATCCAAGCAGTTGTCCACAGCACACTGTAGTCCCCCAGGGTTACCTCTGTACAGTCAACCAGAGTCTGCCTGGATCCAGCAGCCTGTCCCTTCCCATCCCTGATTCACTTCTAGGTTTGGGGGTTGTTGACACACTTTGTGCCCATATAACTTAATTCTGTCAGTCAAGGGCGGTTCTGTACACATGTGAGCCTCAGAGGTTCCCTGTCCATCCTGCTGACCTCTCCATTGGAAAGGGGGAGACCCAGTCAACCAGCACTATCCCTCCTTTGCTGCTCCCTCTTCAAAGGACCAACCCCAAGCCATTTTGCATTTTCTTCCTTCTTTTTTCCGTTTCTCCTACCAGATTGGTGGCACATTTTGTCTTTTGAAGATGGCAATGTTTTATCAAAGTTCAGCAGATGTTCTGAGTGGATGGGTGTGTCTGTGAATGTCAGTCTTGGTGTATTTATTGGAGAGGATAAGATACAAGTATCCTTCTACTCCACTATCTTGGCCTTTCTCCAAGAATATGCACTCTTAATAATTTTGTCATAAGTTTGTTTTTAATTATGGGTGGTTGCCAAGTCTTCCTTCCATGCCTTTTGCCTGTTATCCCCTTTGTTGGTGGTGTGGCTGGTGTTCTGGTGGCCTGAGTCTGCCCTGGCTATTGAGCAGGAGCTCCTTTTTTTCCTGTGGTTGTCACACTCCTGCCCATATCCTGCTGTGAAAACTCCACTTGCTGGTTCCAGAGGTCCTCCAGTCGTGCTCCTGGTCTGTGTCCCAGCATCAGTTTGTGGGTGGTCTGCACCCCCACCAGATGCCTGGTCCCAGCACCACACTTGTGCAAGTTAGTTGGCAGGTAGCTCCCCTGCCGCATTAGGTCCATGCTTCATAGGTGGACTCAGAGAAAACAGCTGCACTAGCCGTCACCCCTGCTCTGTTCCAGAACACTGCTTCTTGTCCATTTGTCTTAGAAAAGCCAATTCAGAGAGGCATCGGTGTGTAATGGTCCCCTCTGCTTGGGACTGTAAACAAATCTCAGTCCCACCTATGAGGTTGTGGAGCCCCTAGGTAGGGATTCGGCTTTTGACCCCTCCTTCACCTGGGAACCATGAACCAGAAAATATGGTGGCTATGGCTGAGCCTTGACTCTCTTCTCCCAAGAAGTCTCCAATATTGGCACTGTGGGTCTGTGGACACAAAGGCTACGGATCCCCTTCCCCCCAGGGCACACCAGCAGTGTTGCTTTGCCTTTTTTTTTTTTTTTTTGGATTTTATGGGGGACCCAGGCTGTTCTAATCTGTATACTCTCCCAGCCATGGCACACAGAACATTGTAGTCCCCCAAGGTTTCCTCTGTACAGTCAGCCCGAATCCTCTGCTCGACTCAGACAGCCTGTCCCATCCCACCTCTGCTGGTTCACGTCTAGGGCTGGGGATCATTGGGACTCTTTGTGCCCAATTAACTTAGTTCTGTCAGTCAAAGGCTATTCTGTACAGATCCGAGCCGCAGATGTTCCCTCTCCATCTTGCTGAACTCGCCATTGGAGTTGGGTAGACCCAGTGTATTAATGCTATTACTCTTTTGCAGCTCCCTCCTCATTGGAATGGTCCTGAACTATTTTCCTTTTTCTTCTTTTCTCCTACCAGATTTGTGGAAAATTTTATCTTTTGAAGAAGGCAATATTCTGTCAAAGTTCAGCAGGTGTTCTGGGTGGTGGGTGTGTCTGTGGATGTCACTCTTGGTGAATTTGTGGGAGAGGGTGAGCTCTGAGCATCTTTTTCACTCCACCATCTTTCCTCCTCCTTCACTTTTTCTTTTGATTGGAACACTTAGTCCATTGACATTTATAGTAGTTATTTTATAGATGTGGTTTTATTGCCATTTTGAAATTTGTTTTCCAGTTGATTTGGTATTTCTTATTTGTTTCTTTCTTTTAATTTTTTTTTCATTTTTGTCATATGATAAATTTCTTTTCTATAAGCTTGGTTTCTTTTTGGGTTTTATGACTCTTTATATACTTCTGATTTGTGGTTATCTTGTCTTTCAAGTATGGTAACCCCTTACTTCATCTGTTTGGTTTTAGTTGATAGTTATGTAGGCTCAAGTGCATCCTAAAAAGAAAGAAGAAAAAAAAAAAGAAAGGGAACAAAATCTATATTCTCTTGCTCTCCTCTTTCACCTTTTATGATTTTGCTATTCTCTCTTTCTTTCTTGCTTTCTTTATTGACTTACTGACTTATTTATATCTTCATGTTTTCCCTTGCAATTCACTGTATTTATTGCATTTCCAATTATGGTTTCCTAATTTCTATAGCTTCCTGTTTATGTTTTATTTAGATTAGAACTTTCAATTTTTTTTAGCATAGATTTAGTACTGCTGAATTCTTTTAGTTTTGCTTGTCTGTGAAATTCTTTCTCTCTCTTTCTGTTCTAAAGGAGAGTCTTTCTAGATAGAATATCCTAGTTTGCAGCCTTTTCTCATTCAGGACTTTGAATATATCTTTCCACTCCCTTCTGGCCAGAAGTTTTTATGTAGAGAAATCTGCTGAATGCTTATGGGGCTCCCTTGTAACTAACATTTTGTTTTTCTCTCACTGCCTTTAGAATATTTTCTTTATCTTTAACTTTAACCATTTCAAATATAATATGTCTTGGTGTAGGTCTGTTTGGTTTCTTCTTGTTTGGGACCCTCTGTGCCTCCTGTACTTGGATAATTCTTTCCTTCTTAAGGTTTGGAAAGTTTTCAGTCATGATTTCTTTAACTATATTTTCAATCCCCTTTTCTCTTTCTTCTCCTTCTGGGACCCACTATTATGCATAGGCTGGCGCACTTTATATTATCTTGCTTTAATTGGTTTTTATTGGCTTTTATGTCTGCTGTATTGGGTTATTTCTTTTATCTTGTCTCCTAAGTCATTTATTCATTCCTCTGCATTATCTAGTCTGTTTTTGATTGCCTGTAGTTGAATTTTCTATTTTTAACTAGCTCTTCTTTATAGTTTAAATTTTCTTTTCAAAGTTTTCTGTCTCTATTGATAGTCTCTTTTAGTTCTTTCAGTGTGTTGATCATTCCCTTTTTGAAGTCTAGTAGACTATCAGTCTATTTTACTGTTTGTTCTTTCAGGGGATTTCTCTTGTTCTTTTAATTGAAAGTGGTTCCTCGGCTTCTTTATTTACTTATATTTCTCTGGCTCTATGTATTTCTTCTAGACCCATTTCTGAGCTGTGGTGTGTAGTAGGCAGGGTGGGAGCACTTCAGTTCTGAAGAAAAATAAGCAGGAGATTTCCACTGGGGAGTTCCCTCTGTGGTGTTGTCTGTCACTTGTTATGCAGACTTAAAAAGTACTATTTGTTGATGTTGGCTTTATTCCTGCTTTAGCTATGGGAATGTCAGCCACCTACTCTGGTGCCCCTCAGGTTCTGAGCCCCAGGAAACATCAGTGCAGATCCAGCAGTGTCAGTCCCTTGGACCTGCCTTAGCAAGTGTGTAGTCACACACATGAATTTGTGGTCCACTACAGGTTCAGCTCAAACCCCAATCCCGCATCCACTTATGGAACCATACACCACCCTGTTGTAAATACCCTCACTGGCCACCCTTCTTGAGTCAGAACTCCACTCACTGCCTGTAAGTCCCAGAGGTGTGGATCCACAAAGTGACCAGAGAGAGCAAATCCTCCCTCTCTGCCTGGGGCTGTAAACAAATCTCAGTCCCGCCTGTGAAGTTGCAATGGCACAGGATATGGATTCAACATTCAGCTCTGCCTTTGTGCAGCAGTGTTGGCTATGACCAAGCCCCATTTCTCTTCTCATGAGAACACACCAACAATGGAGCCAAGTGGAGAAAGTGACTTTGGCACAGCCATGTATCATTCCTCCCCCATTATACCAACATTGGTGCTTTTTTATGAGAGTTTCAGTCTGTTCTGTTCCACACACACACACACACACAGCCAGAGCTCACACTGCCCTCTAGTTTCCTGATGCTGCCTCTCTGCAGTGTGACCCAGCCCTCTGCCTGGGCTCTTCACTGACTCCAGTAGCCAGTCCTGGCTCATCCCTGCTAGTTCATGTCTAGGGCTGGTCATCACAGGGACCCTCTGTGTCAGTATTCCCCAGTTCTGCCTGCCATGCAGTTGCCACTGTCTCCTCCAAACCTTGGAAGCTCTGCTTCTTTCCTAGCTGATCTCCCAGCTAGAGGGGTTGTGTCCCAGTGTGAGGGTGCCTTTCTTCCTATGCTACTTTTTCCCTGCAGGATCAGTCCTGCACTGAATTTGTCTTTCTTCTTTTTATTCCTTACCATATTTTGTGAGAATCTTCCTGTATTTCAAAATGAGAGACACTGTGCCAGAGTTCAGGAGGTTTCTGAGCAATTCAATGTTGTTGTAGATGTAATTCTTTGTGTATTTGTGGGAGAGTTCAAGCTGTGAGTCTGTCTACTCTGTCACTTTGGCTCCTTCAAATTTTAAAATAGGGCTAGGTCTTTCTTAATTACTCTCAACAAGCTGTTGTAGTTTCCAGCGTACATGTCTTGTAATTTTTCTTTGCCTCTATTGGATGCTGATTCAGAACATACACAACCTTCTAGAGAAACCTGTCCCACCCTGCCATTTGCTGCCAACTAGCTGGCCTGTGTCTGAGTCACCAAAAGGTTTTGTTCTTTATCTGATTCTTCATTCTTTAGAATTTATCATTTTACTCTCATAAATGCTGATTGTACTTGTAACAAATACTTTAAAATAAAAATAATAAACTTTACGCTGTGGATTCAATATGAATGAATCTCAAGTAACATATGCTTTAAATACCTTAGAATTAGTAAAGCAATATAGATACATTATGAACACTTGAAATGTTGCCTAAAGGAAAAGTGCAGAGATTTGCAAATCCCACCCCCAGAAGTGACCGTCATGAATGGCTTGGTGAACATCTCTCAGTCTCTATCTCTCTTATTCTCTCTGCCTCTGTCTCTCACACACCACAAGATTCATTTAAATCTATGATGATTTGACACATATGTGGTCATAGATGGCATCTGGGATGTAGATGATGGATTAACAAGCATCCAAACTGAGGGCTTCCTTGACATCAGGTAAAGACCTAGCAGTCATTTTTCCAGCTGCACAACAATCATTCCTCCATGTGAACCAGAACTGATGAATCCCACCCCCTTTCCATGAACATTTGTGTTGCTTCCAATCTCCTACTAGTTAAACCAGAACTGTGATGAACATCCTTGAAAAGACATCTTTGAAAAATTGTGCAAGAATTTTAGTATGATCAACACTAAGCATCAGCACTACTCGGAAAGGGGTGAACTTGTGGAACTGTAATTCACCCTGCATACTGTTCTCCCAGAGAGGAGTGTCTGCTCACTCTTCCCTCCAGGGGATCTACTGTGGCCTCTGCCTCCTTATGTTGTCACTAGAGCTGGTTGTCACCAGGCTAAAGTTCTGCCAGTGTGATGGTGACCAATGCTGTCTCCAAAGTGTGTACATCTGTGTGCATCCTCACTTGAGAGGTCAAGCACCTCTAATATACACTGGCCACCTGCATTTCCTCTTGTTGGAATTGTATGTGTTTGTTCTGTTTCTGTTTAGAACACAGTGTTTCAAGAAGTTTTTGGACCACAGGGATGTGAAACATTTCTCTGACTTTAGGTTATGAAAAATGAATTTTCCAGGTTGTGGTTTGACTTTCATGGCTTTTGAATATTATTATTTTTTATTTTGTAGGTTATGTTTTGCCACAGGAAGAGCTAAGCATCTCCCTTCTGGCTCTGGTTTCACACATAGAATAGCAGTGCCTATCTCGAGATTATGCACATAGTTACTAAAAATTTTCATTTTGTACATCTCATGTTTAATCCACCTGGGTTTCCCTTTCAAATAACCAAAATGCTACTTCAAGTAAAAAAAAAAAACAAAACACCTGTCCCTTGTTAAAATATGAGAGCAGACACAAACAGCCACCTTTTGTATGATTTCATTGATAGGGAACATCCAGGGTAGGGAAAGACACACAGAGAGAAAGAGGATTAGGGCTTGTCAGGGGCTAGGGGAGGGAGAAAAGAGAATGTGTGGTTTGGATACAGGGTTTTATTATGAGGAAAGAAACAGTCTGAAACTAGACAGTGATGATGGTTACACAGCATTGTGAATGCACTTAATACTCCTGAATTGCACAATTTAAAATGGAAAAACATCTAAATTTTATTATTGTAAACTTAAAACTTAAAAATAGATGATACTCTAAATGACATGAAAGAAAACAAGGAAATTACAGAAAAAAACAAACAAAAATGATTCCAGGAGAAGGGAAGTAAAGTTCGAGTCTGGGAGTGGGTTGATTCTGAGAATTAGATGACAGTGTTGGTGTTTGCAGAGGCATCTCAGCCCGTAGGGGTGGTGATGCCTGAATTGGCTCTGGGTCTCATAGAAGTGTGTGTGTAGGTGAAGGAGGAGCTACAAGATCAGGCTCAGGGTCTCCCTGCAGGACTGGTAATGTAACCTGGCTCTAGGTCTCCTGTAGGTCTAGTCTTACAGTCTCCCTGCAGAGCTGGTGGGATGTGACACGGTTCTGTGTTTTTTGCAGGTGCAGGTTCGGGTTCCCCTGCAGGGTTGGTAGAATGGGACCCAGTCCTGTGTCTCCTGCAGGATCCAGCTCAGGATCTCATGCAAGACCAGGCTCAGGGTCTCCTTGTAAGGCTTGTGGAATAAGACCCCATCCTTTTTCTCCTGCAGCAGCAGATTCATGGTGTCCCTGCAAGGTTTTGCAATTTCACCCTACTCTGTATCACCTGCAGGAGCAGGCTCAGACTGTCCCTGCTGGGTTATTGGAATATGACCCATCTCTGATTCTCTTGCAGAACCAGGCTCAGGGTCCCTCTACAGGGCTAGTCAATTTTGTTCCAGTCCTAGGTCCCTTGCAGGTGCAGGATTGGGGTCTAATTTCAGGGCTGGTGAAATGTGACTCAGCTGTTGGTCTCCTGCATAAACAGGCAGACTTTCTCCCTGCAAGCCTTGTGGAATGAGACCCAGTGCTGGGTCTCCTACAGGAGCATGCTCGGGGTCTCTAGGCAGGGCTAGTGGAGTTGGACCTGGCTAATGGTCTCCCTGCAGTGCTGTTGGAATTGGTCCAATTCTTGGGTGTCTTGAAGGTGCAGGCTCTAAGTCTCCCTGCATTGCTGGTGAAATGTGAGCCAGTTGTGGTTCTCCTGAAGGAACAGTCTCAGGGTTTCCCTGCAGGGCTGGTGGATGGGACATAGTCCAGTGTCTCCTGGAGGAGCAGGCTCTGGGTCATTCTAGAGCTGTTGCAATATGACCAATCTCAGGTTCTCCTGTAGGAGTAGGCTCGGGGCCTTCCTGCAGGGCTAGTGGAATTGGACACGGCTCATGGTCTCCGTGCAGTGCCATTGGAATTGGTCCAAATCTTGGATCTTTTGAAGGTGTAGGTTCTAAGTTTCCCTGCATTGCTCATGGAATGTGACCTGGCTCTGGGTCTTCTGCAGGAGCAGGCTGATAAATTACCTGTAGGGCTGGTGGAATGTGACATGGCTCTTAGTCTCCTGCCAGAGCTTATTCAGGGTCTTTCCACAGGGCTGCTAGAATTGGTCCCAGGCCTGGGTCTCCTGCATGTGAAGGCTCAGGTATCCCTGCAGGGCTTGTGGAAAGTGACTGGGTTTCTGTTTCCTGCAGGGGCAGGTTCAGAGTCTCCTTGCAGTGTTGCTGGAATGGCACATGGCTCTGAGTTTCCTGTAACAGCAGTCTTATGTTCTTCCTACAGGGCTAGTGGAATATGACTCAGACCTTGGTCACTTGCAGGAGCAGGCTAGTTTTCTCCCTGCTGGGATGGTGGAATCAGACCCTGTCCTGGGTCTTCTGCAGAAGCAGGCTCCAGGTCTTCCTGCAGGGCTGTTGGAACATGACCCCATCACTTGTTCTGCTTCAGGAATAGGCACATGGTCTCCTTGCAAGGATAGTGTAATTGGACCCAGCTCAGGGGTCACTACAGGGCTGATGGAATGTGACCTGGCTCTGTGGTTCCTGCAAGTGTAGGTTCTGTGTCTCCCTTCAGGGTTGGTTTAATGGGACCCATTCCTGGATCTCCTGTAGAAGTAGGCTCAGGGTCTCCCTGCAGGGCTGGTGGAATGGGACCCATCTCTGGGTCACCTGCCAGAACAGATTTGGACTCTACCTTCAGGCTGGAGGAATTGGGCCTGTTCTTGCATTTCCTGCAGGAACAGGCCTTGGGTCTTCCTGGAAGAATACTGTAATATGACCCATCTCTGGTTCTCTTGCAGGAGAGGCTCATGGTCTCCCTAGAAGGTTAGCAGAATTTGTCCCATTCCTTGGTCTAAGGCTCAGGGTATCCCTGCAAGTTTGGTGGAATGGGACCTAGTCCTGTGTCTCCTGCAGCAGCAGGTTCTGTTCTCTTTGCAGGGCTGGTGGAATGTGACTCCACTCTGTAGTATTTTTTGCAGATGCAGGCTTAGGGACCCCACCAGAACTGATGGCTCTTAGTCTCCTATGGGAGCAGGTGAGGGATTCCCTGCAGAGCTGGTGGAATTCGTCCCAGTCCTCGGTCTCTTGCAATTGCAGACTCAGTGTCTCCCTGCAGGGTTTGTGGAATATGACTAGGCTGTGGGTATCCTGCAGGAGCAAGCTCAGTTTTTCCGTGCAGGGTTGGTGGAATGAGATCTAGTTCTGGCTCTCCTACAAGAGGAAGCTGGGATTCTCCCTGGAAAGGCTGATGGAATTGGACTGGGATGTCTGTCTCCTGCAGGAGCAAGCCTAGGGATTACCTGCAGAGCTGGTAGAATGTCACACAACTCTTGTTCTTCTGCAGGAGCTGGCTCATGTTCTTTGTGAAGGGCTTGGTCTCCCCCAGGAGCAGGTTTGTAGTCTCACTACAGGGCTGGTGTTATGTGACCCACTCTGTTTTCTGCAGATGCAGTCTCAGTGTTTGCAGGTTTGGTGGAATGGGACGAAGTCCTGGGTTTCCTGGAGTAGCAGGCTTACAGTCTCCCTTCTGGGATATTGGAATGTGACCCAGTCATGTGTTTCCTGCTGAAGTGGCCTCAGGATATCCCTGCAGGGCTGTTGGAATTGTACCTCGCTCTGTATCACCTGCAGGATCAGGTTTGTGCTCTCCCAGCAAGGCTGGTGGATTTGGACCTATTCCTGGGTCTCCTGCAGGAGCAGGTTTTCAGTCTTCCTGCAGGGCTTCTGGAATATGACATATCTCTAATTTTCCTGCAGGATCAGGCTTGTGGGTCACCCAGCAAGGCTAGTGGAATTGGACCCACTTCAAGGTCTTAGTGCAGGGTTGATGGAATGGGACCCAGTCCTGGGTCTCCTGCAGGAATTGGCTCAGAGTCTCCCTGCAGGACTGGTGAAATTGGACACATTCCTGAGTCTCCTGCAGGAGGAGGCCCTGCATCTTCCTGGAGGGATGGTGGAATATGACAGAGATCTGGTTCTCCTGCAGGAATAGGCTCAAGGTCTCCCTACAAGGCTTGTGGAATTGGACACATTCCTGGATCCATTGCAAGTGAAGGCTTGGGGTTCTTCCTACACAGCTGGTGGAATGTGATTTGGCTCTGAGTCTCCTGCAGGAGTAGGCTCAGGGCCTCCTTGAAAGATTGGTGAAATGGGACACAGTGCTGTTTCTCCTGCAGTAGCAGGCTCAGGTTCTCCCTACAGTGTTGGTAAAATTGGACCTGGCTCCAATTCAACTGCAGTAGCAGACTGAAGGTATACCTGCATGGCTGGTTTAGTGTGAAGGAACAGCAAGTCTTAATACATTGGCCCACTCCTGGGAAAAGTATAAACAGGGCTTTGTGCATGGTCTCTTGTATTGTCTGAAAAAGCCCCTTGAGATGTGTTGATTCTGATGACCTCTTCCAAGAACTTGAACACTTATAGAATCTCTGCCAACTCATCTTGTTTAGACTGAAGGAATCTGCCTTTCATCAGTTCTTGGAATAGAGATCAACACAAAATGAAAGAGGGAAGAAAAAATTACCAATCTATCTATTAAGAAATCAGCTGAAGACATTAGAAAGTTCTCTTGCAATGCACTTGTTTCTATTTTGGTGCATTTAGAATCATTTTTTATTATCAACTTTGGCCATTTAAATTAGAATATATATTGTTGTAGGCCTACTGGGGTTCATTATGCTTGGACCCTCTGTGCTTCCTGTGTTAAGATAGCTGGTTCTATCTTTGGTTTAAGAAAATTTCAGTCTGATTTCTTCAAATATCTCTTCAAACCATTTGTCTTTCTTCTTTTCCATGTGGGATCCCTATGAGTCATAGACTGGTATGTTTTCTCTTATCCCAGGTTTCAGTTGCATTGCTTGCATTAGTTTTCACTTGCTTTTCTATGTCGTGTTCTGACTGAGTGATTGCGGTTATCCTGCTTTCGAAGTCACTTATTTGTTCCTCTGCATTATCTAGTCCGATTTGGACTGTCTTTAGCTTAGCTATTCTCACCGTTGAGTTTTCTGATTCTATTTGGCTCATCTAAAGTGTTTCTCTTTCCATTTATACTAGCCTGCATTTGTGTTCATAGACTCAAGGTTTCCTTCAGTGTTTTTATGTCCTCCCTTTTCAAGTCATGTTCTAGTAAATTTTGGTGGTCTAATACATTGGATGTTCTTTCAGGAGACGCCTGTCTTTTGAAAATTTGGAATGGTTCTTTTAATTTTATTATATCTCTCTATCGCTATGGGTTAAGGATTATCAGTTATCTATTATAGACTTGAACAGCTTTTGTAAGTGAAATCATTTCTGTGCACATTTAGTATTAATGCTGTGAGGATTGTTTTTGGTATGTAATGATGCCATGCATTCCTTCTGTGTCTGTTGCCTGTTATATCTATGATTGCTAGTGTGGTTTTTGTTGTGGTGAATACAACCTATTCTAGTAAAGTTAGCAGAGTGTCATTTTGGTTAAATGCTTATCATAGCTCTGACAGTGCTGGGACTAGTAATTTTTGCTGGAATAGAGGCTTCCAAATGGTTTCTGGGCTGCCGGCTGGATATGTGGATAGGGAATGGTTCCAATACACTCTCATGAAAGTGCATTCATCCTTACTATTGCCACGGAAAAGTCAAAATTTTATAATGGGTTCCCTCAGGTTCTCTGCAAACAAAAACAAAAGTGGAAACAAATCAAATGATGTCACACATTAGAACCTGTTGAAGCGTGCAGTGCCACAGTTGGGTCCTTAGTGTAGTACTGGGTCAGCACCACAACTATTGTTGCATTAGCATGTGGTAGTCAAGTCTGATGGAAAGGCTTCAAATTCACCTACTGTTCAGCAGATCTCTGCTCCAAGAACTCTTGCAATAAGGCATTGGAACTCAAAGGCAAGCATGGGGCATTTCAAAAACCTCTGCTTTGGACAATAAGAAATTTCAATCCTGCCTATGAAAGTTGCAGATCCTTGGGCTATAGAATCTGATTTCAACAATAAATTGCCCTGGATTCTAGAAACTAGATGAAGATGGCTCTGAATGAGACCCATTTCTCCTTTATGGAGAAAATGAGCAATTATACCGTGGATGTGGAAAGACTGTGACTAAGGCCCTGGGTTACTAAGCTAATCCACAACACATATGCCAGCAGATTTAATATTAAGAGAGGACCCAGGCAGATCTGTTCTCTAGATAGTACCAACCACAGCCCAAAACAATCTCCAAACCCCTGGGAATAAATTTGTGACATCAGCCACAGCCCTAACACACAGATTCCACAGGCACTCCTAGCTCAAAATTAACAGGTGGAGTATTGGTCTGGGAATGAATTGCAGAGAAATTTTGTGATTATTGCTTTCAGATATGTCAACCAAACGTCCACTATGCACTCTTTTAACCCTCAGCACATTTTCTTCCATCTCAAATGACCTGTCCACTTTAGAGTGTGCATTCCAGTAAAACACAGTTTCCCCTTTACTGCTCCCTCACCAAAGGTCAGGTCCTGCACTGATTTCCATTCTCTAATTTGCCTTCTACTCTTTCCAGGTTATGTGAGAATTCTTTCTGACCTTTGAAGTAAGAGATGTTTGGGCATTATTCTGCAGGGTTCCTGAGCCAAGGGCTGGGAGAGTGTATGTTTATCTTGCTGTATACATGGGAGAGAGTGAGCAAAGTTTGCACTGGTACTCTGCCAGTTTGGCATGGATAAATTAACACAATTTAGTCATAACTCACAGACACTTGATTCTTGTTTAGCTATTTTTCTGTATATCAATTGTGGGAGGATGTGTCCGAAAACTCCAGGTCTGACAATGTGTTCATACCTCATTGCAGACTTTCAAATAATAAACAGAATTAAATTACATACATGGGAAATGTATCAAAATAAATACAGTTTTAGAAACGTACTATATCTAACTATAAGACAGAGTTGCCAAATTTAGGTACCAGCTTGAAATATCCAAATAAGAAAAATGCACAGAAAATATAAATTAGCAGCCAAAAGTCATGAAGGAGGCAGGTCAACAGTTTTCTCTTGGTGCCTCCAGCACTAACAGAAACAATGAAATAATTCTTAGAACCATTAACAACCACAACCCTAGGTTTCCATTGTGCATGTGGTGCCCTTTCCTAATAATGACACATACTGGTCAATGTTGGCGATTCAAGGGGAAAAATTATTATTTAGGAAACCACAAAGAAACCCAAACAATGTATTTTTACATAGGCTTGGTTTCAATAGCACTTAGAGATATTATAGATATGAGAACACTGCCGCAGCTTTGCTAGGCTATTGACAATCATGTGCTCTTCTATCAAAGATGAGAATGTTTAATCGACTAATTATGTTGAGAAAAGCAATTTAACCCAAAAAATACAGCAATCACATTATATCCTGCTCCTGGGACTTGACAAAAGGGAAAAGACGGTCCACAAAAGAAGTGTCACTACATATCTATCCCAACAATTACACTTCATTTCAATAACTGAATTATAATAGTTACAAATACTGTTTTGAAAAAATGAGGATAAATAAATATCCAAATTCAGGCAAAAAATTCACTCACTTACAAAACTCCCTTCACACCAAAGTAGATATAAGCCCAGCATTTGCTGAATCTAGGGGAAAATCATCATTTCAAGGTGTGAGCGAAGAATTCAATACCAATCTATTTTAGTCGAGAGTAGTTGACAATGGAGGAGTTCACTGTTGCGCACAGAATGTGAAGGAGGAGGAACTCTGATACAAGGAGGGGCTTGCTCAGCTCCTACTGGCTTCATTGCAACTCAAGTGCTGATTCTTTGAAATGGATACATGAGGGGAGGGGAGGGAAGAGCAAGTGCTTGGTACCAAGGGCCAACCCTGGGAAAAGGCTTACCTGTGCTTCGTGCTTGGTCGTCTGAGTGGTTTACAAATGCCCCTTGGGACGTGTGGATTCTCACGACCTCTTCCAAGAACATGAGCGCTTTTATCATCTCTGCCATCTCTTCTCTTTTAGACGTCAGTAATCTTGGACCCGTTCTTGGAGCAGAGAATTGAGTACCTTCCTAAAGTGCACGTTGACACTCCATATGTTTCTGCCAGTATCAGCGAGGTTCAATATGTCTCATGAATGTCTTTTGAGCCTGGTATTCTCTAGAGATGCCTCCATGCCAGTATTCTCCATTGTAGCAGAACAACTCTCATCAATGTGTTCGCATCTCACCTCAATTCGTGCAGCCAGCTTTTCTGCCAACTTCCTTCATGTCTCCTATAAAGTCAAATTCTAAAGGACAGGGCAAGTCTGAAAGTACCTCGGAGCCTCACCTGTAAGCTGATGACAGGCAGATCTTCCACTATCTGCCCTTTCAGATTCTGGAAACTGACCCGTGAACTCAGGCCATTGCGCAGCACGAGTATCTCGAACTTACACAGATTCCAGAAAAAGAGACTTAAGCCAAGCTCCATAGAGGGCGGTACCGCCTCCATGACACTGATCCACCCACAGAATTCTGCCCAGTTACATTGGATCCACCAGCCACAACAATCCTGGCGGAACACACCAAGATTCCACCTGGAATCCAACCGGTAACTGCCATCCCCAATGGCTGCTGCATCTTGTCAGTGTTGGGGAAGGGGCTGCATCAGATGAGAGGTTCCAAAGGTAAATGTGATTCTCTCCATTAGCGTCCCATGATCAGTTTTTTCTTCCCTCTATCCTTTTGTATAGATCTGTATACACAGTACAAACGGAGGGAATTCTGTCCATGTTAAGTTTATGGATTCACACCTATTTAAACTTTCTAACAGTTCACAGTACACAGAGACCCACTATAAGAATCTTTTGTTTGTGTAATATCCATTCACCCACAATGCATATCCGTCTGTTGCTTTTCTGCTGAAATACACACTCTCTCAGAACATGGATCCATTTGTTTCATGGGGGCTGAAATTCCTAGAAGTGAAACCAATCCCAGTGTGCACTTTCCTGTCTGTCTCTTTTGCTCTTAGTACAGTTTTGCAGAGCTACTTGTCTTTGTTATAGGTGTATGCCATTTATTCTCTACGTAGGGTTGAATATGCCATTCATTGATCCTGTTGGAAGACTTGTAATCCTATATCACGGACTATGACTCCATCTTATTCAAATTCGGCATTTGGGTTAGGTCACGATATGCTCTTTTGAATCAATATTTATGAATATTAATGCACGCGTCTGTGTTCTGAATACATGTGTGTTGATTACATGCAAGCCTCGATACTGGGTCAATGCAGGCTGAATTATCCTTGACATCACTTTGAGTAATTTATTTTGAATTATCATGTTTCCTTTGGATAGATGTCAGCCAACCGTACTCTTTTTGTGTTTATTTGTTTGATTGTTTGCTTGTTGTTTGTTTTGCAAACACATTACGCCATGAATCTCTCCGTTTGCTTCAGAGTTATGTAAGCTGATTTACTTAGTATAGTGCTGAAAATCACCTATGATTTCCTGCTCCCCACTTCCATCTTCAGGATTTTGATTTCCTCATTGCCTTCTTGTTTATTCTTTGCAACTCATTGCTCTTCTTGCATTTCCAATAATGGTTTCCTTATTTACATTTCTACTTGCTACTTTTCGATTCAGGGTGGAATTCTCAATCTTCCTTTAAGGATAAGTTCCTAACTGCTGAATTCTTCTAAGTTTTGCCTGTCTGTGAAATGATCTAGATCTGCCTTTAATAGGAATGGCAGTCTTGTAGCATAGGCTACCATAGATTGCAGCTTTTTCTTATTCAGGATTTGGTCTATGTCCTGTCACTCCTTCTATCCTGCAATATTCCTCTCGAAATATAAGCTTAAACCCCTCTGGAGGTAGTGTTGTGACTAAGTTGTTTTCCTCTAGATGCATTTAAAATCACTCGGTTGATCATGAACTTTGTTGATTTGAATAATACTGCTGAATGTAGGTGTATTGGGTTTCCAACTACTTTGGTATGTGTACTTTCTGATTTCGTATACCTCATTCTTTCTTGTGTTTCAGCAAGTTACAGTCTGATTTTTCTACAAATATCTTTTCAGACTTTTTTTGTTAATCTTGCTTTTCCATCTGGGACTCTTACGAATCATACTCTTTCATGTTTGTCTTACCCCAGGCTTCAACAGCAATGTTTGCATTGGGTTGCACTTCTTTTTCTATGTCTTCTTCTCATCGAGGGATTTCTGTTCCCCTGTCTTCACAGTCTTTCACGAGTCCGTCTGCATTATCAAGTCTGCTTTGGACTGACTTTAGCACTGATATTATCTCATCCTTGAGTTTCCTGATATTATTTGGCTTTTTTTAGAGTTTCTCTTCCCCTTTCCTGGATAAATACCTTTTGTGATTCTGAGACACTGTTGTACTTCATGTTTTCCTCACCTCCATTTTCAATACATGCTCTGGTAGCGTTTTGCAGTCTAGATGTTTGAAAGCTTATTTTTTGGGCCTTCAAACTCTTTGGAACTGAAAATGGTACTTCCTGTTTCTTTTACTATACTTCTTTATCTCTACTGGTCAAGTAATATCAGGTATCTAATATAGATTTATAGGGCTTTGTTAAGTGAAAATTTTAGACCATTCGGTGTACAAAGTTCCATGATATTTCTGTGAGGACAATTTTCCCTAGGCATTGATGCCATGTCCTGTTCCTGTGTGTGTTGTCTGGTATACCTCTAATTGCTGGTGTTGCCTTTGTTGTGATGAACACACAATATTTTTTCAATTAGTAAAACTTTGTTTTATTGCACTTACTTCACAATTCTGAAAGTGCAGAGTAAACTTCCTGTTCTGGAAATGAAGCTTAAAGGTTTTCAGCTCGGCATTCTGCTGTATGTCATATTGGAGTCTTTCCAAAACAGCAAACTGAGAGTGCGCTTGTGCTTTCTATTGCCATGGGAATGTCCCAACGTTACCAGTTCTTCCCAGAGCTCCTCTATCTACAGAAACACCAGTGGAAACATATGTATGGATGTCATACATCAGGGCCTGCTGGAATGATCCCACAGACCGATCTTTGTGTCCTCTGGGCAGTACCATGTCAGTGCCATCCAAAATGTAGCATCTGCATTTGGGAGATAATGCTGAAGGAAATGCTTCAACTTCTCACGTTGTGGACTTTGACCACTCTTCCTTGATCCCTCATCCTTGGGTCATGGGTGCACGAATGCAACCACAGAGCTGTACTGAATTCTCTTCCTCAAACCAATCCATAATCCCTGTCCATGTTATGACTGTAGCAGATCCTAAAGCTTTTAATACTGATTTCAAACCCAAGGGCCACTGAATCCCTCAGACCAGATGCACGACATCTCTGATTGAGCCACACACGTGCTCTATTGGCAAAATGCCAAATTGATCCTAGGCCTGCAAGATGCAGTGGATGTGGCCATGGCACATATCGAAAAACTCAACCTCACACGCCAATGTGGTTGCTTTCTTAATGGGATAACAGGTCGGTTTGCTCTCTTGATAGAACCCACCACAACCCACAATGCACTCCAGATCCCTGAGACTCAGCGTGTGCCATGATCTGTAGCTCTATACCTCATTTTCCGCTGCCTCTGCTGGCTCAAATTTGGCAGATCGGATCTTTGTCTCAGAATCAATTGTGGGGATATTTTGTGCTGATTTCTATGAGTTATGTCAGCCAAGCATCTGCTGTGCACTCTTCTAACACTCAGCGCATTATCTACAGTCCCATGTGTGCTGTCCGCTTGAGAGTGTGTATCCAAGTAAAACAGAGTTTCACCTTTGCTGCTCCATCAGCAGAGGTCAGATCCTGCAGATATCCATTCTCTACTTTGCCTTCTCCTGCTTCCAGGTTTTCTGAGGCCTCATCCTGTCTTTGGAAGTAACAGACCACACTTCGGAAAGTGTCCTGTGCCAAGGGCTGGGTGAGTGAATGTTTACATTGCTGTGTACATGGGTGGGAGTGAGCGCAGGTTGCACTGGTTCTCTGCCAACTGGGCATCAATAAAACAACATTTTACAGATATAATTCACAGAATTGTGATGTTTGTTTAGCTCTGTTTAATATGCAGCCATGGTGGGAGGGTTTGTCCTTAGCCTCCAATTTTCACATTGTGTTGATAACTCAGTTGCAGTTTTTAAGAAGGTTAATAGAATTGATTTACATGTTTTGGGATTTATAAGAAAATGAAGGTAGATTTTGAAACATACCAAATCCACCTAGATGCCAGACCTGTCAATTTTGTAACATTATGTCAACTATAAGAAAAATATAGACAGTTATAAAGTAAAATCGCTGTCCAATATGTTGAAGGTGATATGTCAACTCTTTACTGTTGAAGCCTCCAACACCAACAGGAACCATGAAGTACCTATTGGAGCCACGAAATAACCGAGAACCTGGGTTTCCTTTGTGCATGTGGTTCCCTTTACTCACAATGACACATACTGGCCAATGTTGGCATTTCAAGGGGTAACATTCCTCTTTAGGAAAATACAAGAAAAACCAAACAAAATTATACATTTAGGCTTAATTCCAAAGCACCTAGAGGCATTTTAGCTATGAGAACTCTGCTGCAGCTATGCTAGGCAATTGAGAACCAGGTGTTCTTCTATCATTGATGAGAACGCTTAATCATCTGATCATATTGGGTAAATAAATTTCACACAACCAAGTGTGCACCCCCATGATATCGTGCACCGGGGGCTTGTCTGAAGGGAATGACGCCCCACATAACCTGTGTCTTTAATGTCTTTCACGACTTTTACAGTTCAGTTCACTATCTGACTTATAATATTTGACTATACTGTCTTGAAATACTGAGGCCTAATACATATTCAAGTTCAGTCAAAGATTCCCCTCACCTACCACACTACCTTCACCCGAAAAAGACTTAACCACAGCATTTGCTGAATCTATGGGAAGGTCATCATTTCTTTGTGTGAGCTGAGTATTAAATTCCTATCTATTTTAGTTGAGAGTATTTGACCTTTAAGGAATTCACCATTCTTCACAGAGTGTGAAGTTGGAGGAACTCTGATTCTAGGAGGGACTTGCTCTTCTCCTACTGGCTTCATTGCAGCTCAGGATCTGATTCTTTAAAATAGATGACTGAGTGGAGGGGTGGGAATTGCAAGTGCCTGATAGCTATGCCCAAACCTGGGAAAAGGCTTACCTGGGCTTGGTGCATTTTGGTCTGAATGGTTTGTAAATGCCCCTTGGGACCTGTGGATTCTCATGACCTCTTCCAAGAACATGAGCGCTTTTATCATCTCTGCCATCTCTTCTCTTATAGACGTCAGGAATCTTGGACCCGTTCTTGAAGCAGGGAATTGAGTAACTTTCTCAAGTGCACGTTGACACTCCTTATATTTCTACCAGTATCACCGAGGTTCAGTAGGTCTCATGAAAGAATTTCGAGCCTGGAATTCTCTAGAGAAGCCTCCATGCCGGTATTCTCCATTGTAGCAGAACAACTCTCATCAATATGTTCGCATCTCAGCTCAATCCGTCCAGCCAGCTTTTCTGCCAGCTTCTCTTCGTGTCTCCCATAAAGTCGACGTCAACAGGACTGGGCAAGTCTGGAAGTAACTCTGAGCCTCACCTGTAAGCTGATGACAGGCAGATCTTCCACTGTCTGCCCTTTCAGATTCTGGAAACTGACCCGTGAACTTAGGTCTTTGGGCAGCAGCAGTAACTCGAACTTGCACAGCTTCCCGAGCAAAAGACCAAAGCCAAGCTCCACAGAGGGCGGCAGACCCTCCATCACACTGATCCACCCACAGAATTCTGCCCAGGTACCTTGGTTCCACCAGCCACAACAAGCCTCGCGGTACACAGCAACATTCCATCTGGAATTCCATCCGGTAACTGCCATCCCCAATGTTTGCTGCATTTTTTCAGTGTTGGGGAGGGGCTGCATTAGACTAGAGGTTCCTAAGGGAAATGTGATTCAATCCACTGGCGTCCAATCGTCCTTTTTTCTTCCCGCTTTCCTTTGGTCCAGACTGTATACACAGTACAAACGGAGGGAAGTGTGTCCATTTTTAGTTTATGTTTTCACACGTCTTGATTTCTAACAGTTCACGGTACACGGAGACCCACTAAATAAAGTCATGTTTGTGTAATGTCCATTCACCCAGAATACATATCCGTCTGTTGCTTTCTGCTGAAACATCCACACTCTCAGAACATGGATCCATTTGTTTCATGGGGGCTGAAATTCCTCGAAGTGAAACCAATCCCAATGTGCCCTTTCAAGTCTGTCTATTTTGCTCTTAGTACAGCTTGGCAGAGCTACTTTTCTTTGCTATAGGCTTATGCCGTTTCTTCTCTATGTAGGGTAGAATATGACATTCGTTCATCCTGTTGGAAGACTTGTAAGTCTATATCACGTTCTATGAACCAATCATATTCAAAACCGTCATTTGGTTTGGGTCACGATATGCACTTATGAATCAATATTTATGAATATGAATGCACCCATCTGTTTTCTGAATACAAGTGTGTTGAGTACATGATAGCCGCCATACTGGGTCGATGCGTGCTGAATGATCCTTGACATCACTTTGAGTATTTTGTATCGAATAATCATGGTTCTTTGGTATATGTCAGCCAACTGTAACCTTTTGGTGTTTGTTTGTTTGTTTGATTGTTTGTTTGTTTTGCAAACACATTAGGCCATGCATCTCTCCTTTTGCTTCAGACAGACAACCATATAAGCTGATTCACTTAAGATAGTGCTTAAAATCAACTATGATTTCCAGCTACCCTCTCCCATCTTTAGGATTTTGATGTCCTCCTTGCCTTCTTCTTGTTTCTTCTTTGCAACTCATGCTCTTCTTGCATTTCCAATAGTGGTTTTCTTATTTCCATTTCATCTTGCTACTTTTCTACTCAGGGAAGGATTCTCAACTTGTGTTTTAGGATCAGATTCAAACTGCTGAATTCTTTTAAGATTTGCTGGTCAGTGAAATTCCCTAGCTCTGCCGTTCTTAGAAAAGGCGGTCATTTGGCATTGGCTACCCTAGATTGCAGCTTTTTCTCATTGCAGGTACGGCCTATGTCCTGGCACTCCTCCCTGTCCTGCAAAATTTCTGCCGAGATATGAGCTGAAACCCCACTGGAGGTTCTATTGTGAATAAGTTGCTTTCCTCGGGGTGCATTTTAGATCACTGGGATGATCATCAACTTTGTTTATTTGAATTCTACAGCTGCTTGTTGGTGTATTGCGATTTCACCTCCTTTGGACGCTGTGTACTTCCTGAATTCGTATAGATGATCCTTTCTTGGCTTTCAGCATGTTTCATTGTGATTATTCTACAAACACCTTTTCAGAATTTTTTATTTTATTTCTTGCTTTTCATTTTGGGACTCTTATGAATCCTATTCTTTCATGCTTTGTCTTACACCAGGATTCAACAGTGATGTTTGCGTTGGTTTGCACTTGCTTTTCTATGTCTTTTTCTGATCAAGGGATTTCTTTTCCCGTGTCTTCACAGACATTCACGAGTCCCTCTGCATAATCTAGTCTGCTTAGGACTGACTTAAGCCCAGTTATTATCTCATCCATTGAGTATTCTGATATTATTTGGTTCTTCTCTAGAGTTTCCCTTCCCCTTTTCTGGTATTCTGCCTTTTGTGATTCTGAGACTCTGTTGTTCTACAGTGTTTTTCTCACCTCCGTTTTCAATGCTTGCTCTGGTAGAGTTTTGTATCTAGTTGCTTGAAAGCTTATAGTTTGGGACTTCAATATCTTTGGAACTGAAATGGTACTTCCTGTTTCTTTTAATATACTTCTTTTTCTCTATTGGTCAAGTACACTCAGGTATCTAATATAGACTTATAAGGCTTGGTTAAGTGAAAACTTTAGACCCTTTGGTGTATGCAATTCCATGATATTTCTGTGAGGACAATTTTCCCAAGACATTGATGCCATGTACTGTTCCTGTGTGTGTTTTCTTGTATATCTCTAATTGATGGTGTTGCATTTGTTGTGATGAACACACCATACTGTTTCAGTTAGTAGAACCTCATTTTTATTACACTAATCTCACAATTCTGAAAGGGCACAAGGCACTTCCTCTAGTGGAAATGAAGCTTCTATAGGTTTTCAGCTCTGCATTCTTCTGTATGTCATTTTGAAGTGTCTCCAAAACAGCCAACATAGAGTGCGCTTGTACTTTCTACTGCCATGGGAATGTCCCAATGTTACAAGTTTTTCCCAGAGATTCTCTGTCTACAGAAACACCAGTGGAAGCATATGTATGGATGTCATACTTCAGGGCCTGCTGGGATGATCCCGCAGATCGACTTATGTGTCCTTGGTGCAGTACCCTGTCAGTGCCGTCCAAAATGTAGCATCTTCATTTGGGTGATAATGCTGTAAGAAATGCTTCATCTTCTCATGCTGTGGACTTTGACCACTCTTCCTAGTTCTCTCATTCTTGAGTAATGGGTTCACGAAGGCAACCACAAAGCTGTTCCGCATCCTCTGCTTCAAAACAGACTATAATCCCAATCCAGGTTATGAATGTAGCAGATCCTAAATCTTTTAATACTGATTTCAAACCCAACAACCCCTGGAAACCACACTCCAGATGCATGATACCTCTGATTGAGCCCCACACGTGCTCTATTGTCAAAATGTCAAATTGGACCCTGGTCCTGCAGATGCAGTGGATGTGGCAATAGGACATATCGATAAACTCAATCTCATGCGCCAGTGCGGTTGCTGTCTCACTGAGGACACAGTTCTCTTTGCTCTCTTGAAAGTACCCACCAAAACCCACAACGCACTCTAGAACCCTGACTTCTGCGAGAGCCATCATCCGTAGCCTTATCCTTCTTTTTCTGCTGCCTCTGCTAGCTCAGATTTGGCAGCTCGGATCTTGGTCTCAGATTCAATTGTGGGGATATTTTGAGCTGATTTCTTTGAGGTCTGTCAGCCAAGCATCTGCTGTGCACTCTGCTAACACTCAGCACATCACCTTCAATCCCATGCCTGCTGCCGGCTTGAGAGTGTGCTTCCAAGGAAAACAGAGTTTCACCTTTGATGCTCCATTACCAGAGGTCAGATCTTGCACTGGTTTCCATTCTCTACTTTGCCTTTTCCTGCTTCCGGTTTTTCTGAGGCCTCATCCTGTCTTTGGAAGTAACAGACCACTCTTAGGCAAGTGTCTTGTGCCAAGGGCTGGGTGAGTGTGTCTTTACAATGTTTTGTGTATGGTAGCTAGTGAGAGCAGATTGCACTGGTTCTCTTCCTACTGGGCATCGACAAATCAACACTTTTCACAAATAATTCACAAAAATTGAATATTTGTTTCACTCCATTTTCTTTACAGCCATGGTCGGAGGGATTGTCCGAAGACTCCAGCTTTGACATTATGTTGATAAGGCAGTTGCAGTCTTTAAGAAGGTTAATAGTATAGATTTACGTGTTTTGGGATTTATATGAAATTGAAGTTAGATTTTGAAAATTACCAAATCAACCTAGAAGCCAGACTTGACAATTTCTGTAAGATTTTGTCAGCTCTAAGGAAAAAACAGACAGTCTCAATGTAAAATAGCAGTCCAAAAGTTTGAAGGGGACATGCCAACTCTTTTCTCTTGAAGCCTCCAACAACAAAAGGAACCATGAAATACCTATTGGAACCATGATATAACCCCCATCCTGGGTTTCCCTTGTGCACCTGGTGCCCTTTATTCCCAATGACACATACTAGGCAATGTTGGCATTTCAAGGGGTAACATTCCTCTCTAGGAGTATACAAGAAAATCTAAACAGAATATATACATTTAGGCTTGATTCCAAAAGCACCTAGAGGCATTTAACTATGAGAAACCTGCTGCAGCTATGCTAGGATTTGAGAACCAGGTGCTCTTCTATCAGTGCTGAGAAGGCTTAATCATCCGATCATGTTGGGGAAAGCAATTTAACAACCAAGTCTGCACCTCCAAGATATAGTGCACCTGGGGCTTGACTGAAGTGAATGACTGTCCACATAACCTGTGTCTTTAATGTGTTTGGCGAATTTTACAGTTCAGTTTACTATCTGACTTCTAATATTTTCCAGTACTGTCTTGAAAAACTGAGGCCTAATACATATTCAAGTTCATTCAAAGATTCCCCACACTTCCCACAATCCTTACAGCCAAAGAATACATAACCCCAACATTTCCTGAATCTAGGGGAAGGTCATCATTTCTTTGTGTGAGCTAAGTATTCAACTCCTATCTATTATAGTCGAGAGTATTTGACCTTTAAGGATTTCACTGTTGTTCACCGAGTGTAAAGGAGGTGGAACTCTGATTCTAGTAGGGGCTTGTTCTCCTCCTTCTGGATTCATTGCAGCTCAGGTTCTGATCCTTTGAAATGGATGCCTGAGTGGAGTGGAGGGAAGAGCATGTGATTGATGGCTAGGCACAAACGTGGGAAGAGGCTTACCTGGGCTTGGTGCATTTCGGTCTGAATGATTCGTAAATGCCCCTTGGGATGTGTGGATTCTCACGACGTCTTCCAAGAACATGAGTGCTTTTATCATCTCTGCCATTTCTTCTCTTTTAGACGTCAGGAATCTTGGACCCGTTCTTGGAGCAGAGAATCGAGTAACTTTCTCAAGGGCACGTGGACTCTCCGTATGTTTCTGCCAGTATCACCGAGGTTCAGTAGGTCTCATGAATGTCTTTTGAGCCTGGTATGCTCTAAAGATGTCTCCATGCCGATATTCTCCACTGTAGCAGAACAACTTTCATCAATGTGTTCGCACATCTCCTCAATCCATGCAGACAGGTTTTCTGCCAGCTTCTCTTCGTGTCTCCCATAATGTCGACATCAACAGGACTGGGCAAGTCTGAAAATAACTCGGAGCCTCACCAGTAAGCTGATGACAGGGAGATCTTCCACTGTCTGCCCTTTCAGATTCTGGAAACTGACCCATGAACTCAGGTCTTTGGGCAGCAGCAGTATCTCGAACTTACTCAGGTTCCCGAACAAAAGACCTAAGCCAATCTCCACATAGGGCAGCAGAACCACCATCAAACTGATCCACCCAAAGATTTCTGCCCAGTTACCTTTAATCCACCAGCCGCAACAAGCCTCGTGGTACACACCAACATTCCACTTGGAATCCAACCGGTAACTCTCATCCCCAGTGGTTGATGCATCAAGTCTGTGTTTTGGGTTATGCTGCATTAGACGACAGTTTCCTAAGGGAAATGTGATTCTATCCACAAGGGTCCCATGGTCCTTTTCTCTTCCCTCTTTCCGTTTTTTCAGATCTGTATACACAGTACAAATGGAGGGAAGTGTGTCCATGATCAGTTTATGGATTCACACCTATTTAAACTTTCTAACAATTCACAGAACACAGAAACCCACTCAAGGAAACTCATGTTTGTGTAATATCCATTCACCCAGATTACATATTCATCTGTTGCTTTCTGCTGAAACACCCACACTCTCAGAACATGGATCCATTTGTTTCATGGGTGCTGAAATTCCTAGAAATGAAACAAAACCCAACGTGCACTTTCCTGTCTGTCACTTTTGCTTTTAGTACAGTTTTGCAGAGCTACTTGTCTTTGTTATAGGCTTATGCCATTTCTTCTCTACGTAGGGTAGAATTAGGCATTCGTTCATCCTGTTGGAAGACTTGTAAGTCTATATACCGTTCTATAAAACCCTCTTATTCAAAACCGTCATTTGGGTTGGCTCACGATATGCACTTCTGGATCAGTATCTATGAATAGTAATGCACGCGTCTGTTTTCTGAATACAAGGGTGTTGAGTACATGCTAACAGCGATAATAGGTCGATGCGTGCTGAATGATCCTTGACATCACTTTGAGTATTTTGTCTTGAATAATCATGGTTGTTTGGTATATGTCAGCCAACTGTAACCTTTTGGTGTTTGTTTGTCTGATTGTTTGTTTTGCAAACACATTAGGCCATGCATCTCTCCTTTTGCTTCTGACAGACAGTCATGTAAGCTGATTCACTTAAGATAGAACTTAAAATCAACTATGATTTCCTGCTACCCTCTCCCATCTTTAGGATTTTGATGTCCTCCTTGCCTTCTTCTTCTTACATCTTTGCAACTCAGGCTCTTCTTTCATTTGCAATAATGGTTTTGTTATTTCCATTTCATCTTGCTACTTTTCTTCTCAGGGTAGGATTCTCAATTTTTGTTTTAGGATCAGTCTCAAACTGCTGAATTCTTTTAAGGTTGGCCTGTCAGTGAAATTCCTTAGGTCTACCGTTGTTATAAACGGCGGTCATTTGGCATAGGCTAACCTAGATTGCAGCTTTTTCTCATTCAGGATATGGTCTATGTCCTGGCACTCCTCCCCGTGCTGCAAAATTTATGCCGAGATATAAGCTGAAACCCGTCTGGAGGTTCTGATGTGACTAAGTTGCTTTCCTCGAGGTGCATTTTACATCACTGGGATGATCATGAACTTTGTTTATTTGAATTCTACAGCTGCTTGTTGGTCTTTTTGTATTCCACCTCTTTTGGACACTGTGTACTTCCTGAATTCGTATAGATGATAATTTCTTGGCTCTCAGCAAGTTTCATTCTGATTTTTCTACAAATTCCTTTTAAGAATTTATTATTTTATCTCTTGCTTTTCCATTTGGGAATCCTATGAGTCCTATTCTTACCTGCTTTTTCTTAACGAAGGATTCAACAGTGATGTTAGCGTTGTTTTGCACTTGCTTTTCTGTGTCTTTTTCTGATGGAGGGATTTCTGTTCCCCTGTCCTCACAGTCATTCACGAGTCCCTCTGCATTATGTAGTCTGCTTAGGATTGACTTTAGCCCAGTTTTTATCTCATCCAATGAGTTTTCTGATACTATTGTGTTCTTCTTTAGAGTTTCTCTTCCCCTTTTCTGGTATTCTGCCTTTTGTAACTCTGAGGCACTGTGGTTCATCAGTGTTTTCCTCACCTCCATTTTCAGAGCTTGCTCTGGTATCGTTTTGCCGTCTAGTTGTTTGAAAGCTTATTTTTTGGGCCTTCAATCTCTTTGGAACTGAAAATGGTACTTCCTGTTTCTTTTTCTATACTTCTTTTACTCTACATTTCAGGTACTATCATGTATCTAATATAGACTTATAGGGCTTAGTTAAGTGCAAACTTTAGACACTTTGGTGTACGCAATTCCAAGTTATTTCTGTGAAGACAATTTTCCCTAGACGTTGATGCCATGCCCTGTTCCTGTGTGTGTTGTCTGGTATATCTCTAAATCCTGGTGTTGCCTTTGTTGTGATGAACATACCATAGTGTTTCAGTTAGTAGAACCTCATTTTTATTACACTAATCTCACAATTCTGAAAGGGCACAGGGCACTTCCTCTAGTGGAAATGAAGCTTCTATAGGTTTTCAGCTCTGCATTCTTCTGTATGTCATTTTGAAGTGTCTCCAAAGCAGCCAACATAGAGTGTGCTTGTACTTTCTACTGCCATGTGAATTTCCCAATGTTACCAGTTCTTCCCAGAGCTTCTCTGTCTACAGAAACACCAGTGGAAGCATATGTATGGATGTCATACTTCAGCGCCTGCTGGGATGATCCCGCCGACAGACCTATGTGTCCTCGGTGCAGTACCCTGTCAGTGCCATCCAATATGTAGCATCTGCATTTGGGTGATAATGCTGTAAGAAATGCTTCATCTTCTCATGCTGTGGACATTGACCACTCTTCCTAGTTCTCTCATTCTTGAGTAATGGGTTCACGAAGGCAACCACAGAGGTGTTCCGCATCCTCTGCCTCAAACCAGACTGTAATCCCAATCCAGGTTATGAATGTAGCAGATCCTAAATCTTTTAATACTGATTTCAAACCCAACGCCCCCAGGAACCCTCAGTCCAGTTGCATGATACCTCTGATTGAGCCCCACACGTGCTCTAATGGCAAAATGTCAAATTGGACCCTGGTCCTGTATATGCAGTGGATGTGGCCATAGGACATATCGATAAACTAAATCTCACACGCCAGTGCGGTTGCTGTCTCACTGAGGTCACAGTTCTCTTTGCTCTCTTGAAAGTACCCACCAAAACCCACAACGCACTCTAGATCCCTGAGTCCTGCGAGAGCCATCATCCGTAGCCCTACCCCTCTTTTCCGCTGCCTCTGCTAGCTCAGATTTGGCAGCTCGGATCTTGGTCTCAGATTCAATTTTGGGGATATTTTGAGCTGATTTCTTTGAGTTCTGTCAGCCAAGCATCTGCTGTTCTCTCTGCTAACACTCAGCGCATCACCTTCAATCCCATGCCTGCTGCCGGCTTGAGAGTGTGCTTCCAAGGAAAACAGACTTTCACCTTTGATGCTCCATTACCAGAGGTCAGATCCTGCACTGGTTTCCATTCTCTAATTTGCATTTTCCTGCTACCAGGTTTTCTGTGGCCTCATCCTGTCTTTGGAAGTAACAGACCACTCTTAGGAAAGTGTCCTTGCCAAGCGCTGGGTGAGTGTGTGTTTACAATATTTTGTGTATGGTAGCTAGTGAGAGCAGTTTGCACTGGTTCTCTTCCTACTGGGCATTGATAAATCAACATTTTCCACATATAATTCACAGAAATTGGATATTTGATTCGCTCTGTTTTTTTACAGCCATCGTCGTAGTGTTTGTCCGAAGACTCCAGCTTTGACCTTATGTTGACAAGGCAGTTGCAGACTTTAGGAAAGTTAACAGTATCGATTTACGTGTTTTGGGATTTATATGAAAGTGAAGTTAGTTTTTGAAAATTACCAAATCAACCTAGAATCAAGAGTTGTCAATTTCAGTAAGATTTTGTCAGCTCTAAGGAAAAAACAGACAGTCTCAATGTAAAATAGCAGTCCAAAACTTTGAAGGGGACATGCCAACCCTTTTCTCTTGAAGCCTCCAACAACAAAAGGAACCATGAAATACTTATTGGAACCATGAAATAACCCCCATCCTGTGTTTCCCTTGTGCACCTGGTGCCCTTTACTCCCAATGACACATACTAGGCAATGTTGGCATTTCAAGGTGTAACAATCCTCTCTAGGTATATACAAGAAAATCTAAACAGAATATATACTTTTAGGTTTGATTCCAAAAGCACCTAGAGGCATTTAACTATGAGAAACCTGCTGCAGCTATGCTAGGCTATTGAGAACCAGGTGCTCTTCTATCAGTGCTGAGAAGGCTTAATCATCCGATCATGTTGGGGAAAGCAATTTAACAACCAAGTCTGCACCTCCA
Organism: Camelus bactrianus; assembly: GCF_048773025.1. Taxonomy (NCBI): domain Eukaryota; kingdom Metazoa; phylum Chordata; class Mammalia; order Artiodactyla; family Camelidae; genus Camelus; species Camelus bactrianus. The sequence continues at coordinate 83,878,307 of NC_133546.1, read as the reverse complement.
AGATATAGTGCACCCGGGGCTTGACGGAAGTGAATGACTGTCCACATAAAGTGTGTCTTTAATGTGTTTGCCGAATTTTACAGTTCAGTTCACTATCTGACTTTTAATATTTTCCTGTACTGTCTTGTAAAACTGAGGCCTAATACATATTCAATTTCCTTCAAATATTTCCCTCACTTCCCACACTCCTTTCAGTCCAAAGAATACATAACCCCATAATTTCCTGAATCTAGGGGAAAGTCATCATTTCATTGAGTGAGCTAAGTATTCAATTCCTATATATTTTAGTCGAGAGTATTTGAACTTTAAGGAGTTCACTGTTGTTCACCGATTGTGAAGGAGTAGGAACTCTGATTCTAGTAGGGGCTTGCTCTCCTCCTACTGGATTCCTTGCAGCTCAGGTTCTGATACTTTGAAATGCATGCCTGAGTGGAGTGGAGAGAAGAGCATGTGATTGTTAGCTAGGCACAAACCTGGGAATAGGCTTACCTGGGCTTGGTGAATTTCGGTCTGAATGATTCATAAATGTCCCTTGGGATGTGTGGATTCTCACGACGTCTTCCAAGAACATGAGCGCTTTTATCATCTCTGCCATCTCTTCTCTTTTAAGCGTCAGGAATCTTGGACCCGTTCTTGGAGCAGGGAATCGAGTAACTTTCTCAAGGGAACCTTGACTTTCCGTATGTTTCTGCTCGTTTCAGCGAGGATCAGTAGGTCTCATGAATGTCTTTCTAGCCTGGTATTCTCTAGAGATGTCTCCATGCCTTTATTCCCCACTGTAGCAGAACAACTCCCATCAATGTGTTCGCACATCTCCTCAATCCATGCAGCCAGTTTTTCTGCCAGCTTCTCTTCGTGTCTCCCATAAAGTCGACGTCAACAGGACTGGGTAAGTCTGAAAATACCTCGGAGCCTCACCAGTAAGCTGATGACAGGCAGATCTTCCACTGTCTGCCCTTTCAGATTCTGGAAACTGACCCGTGAACTCAGGTCTTTGGGCAGCAGCAGTATCTCGAACTTACTCAGGTTCCTGAAAAAAAGACCTAAGCCAATCCCCACATAGGGCAGCAGACCCACCATCAAACTGATCCACCCACAGAATTCTGCCCAGTTACCTTGGATCCACCAGCCGCAACAAGCCTCGTGGTGCACACCAACATTCCACCTGGAATCCAACCGGTAACTGCCATCCCCAGTGGTTGATGCATCAATTATTTTTGGGGGTGATGCTGCATTAGACGAGAGTTTCCTAAGGGAAATGTGATTCTATTCACAAGGGTCCCATGTTCCTTTTCTCTTCCCTCTTTCCTTTTGTTCAGATCTGTATACACAGTAAAAAACAGAGGGAAGTATGTCCATGTTCAGTTTATGGATTCACACTTATTTAAACTTTCTAACAGTTCACAGTACACAGAGACCCACTCAAGGAAACTCATGTTTGTGTAGTATCCATTCACCCAGATTACATATCCGTCTGTTGCTTTCTGCTGAAACACCCACACTTTCAGAAAATGGATCCATTTGTTTCATGGGTGCTGAAATCCCTAGAAATGAAACCAATCCCAACGTGCACTTTCCTGTCTGTCTCTTTTGCTCTTAGTACAGTTTTGCAGAGCTACTTGTCTTTGTTATAGACTTATGCCATTTCTTCTCTACGTAGGGTAGAATAAGGCATTTGTTCATCCTGTTGGAAGACTTATAATACTATATCCCGTTCTATGACCCACTCTTATTCAAAACCGTCATTTGTGTTGGCTCATGATATGCACTTCTGGATCAGTGTCTATGAATAGTAATGCACGCGTCTGTTTTCTGAATACAAGTGTTTTGAGTACATGCTAACAGCGATAATAGTTTGCTGCGTGCTGAATGACCCTTGACATCACTTTGAGTATATTGTCTTGAATATTCATGGTTGTTTGGTATATGTCAGCAAAGTGTAAACTTTTGGTGTTTGTTTGTTTGTCTGATTGTTTGTTTTGCAAACACATTAGGCAATGCATCTCTCCTTTTGCTTCAGACAGACAACAATGTAAGCTGATTCACTTAAGACACTGCTTAAAATCACCTATGATTTCCTGCTACCCTCTCCCATCTTTAGGATTTTGATGTCCTCCTTGCCTTCTTCTTCTTACTTCTTTGCAAATCAGGCTGTTTTTGCATTTGCAATAATGGTTTTGTTATTTCAATTTCATCTTGCTACTTTTCTTCTCAGGGTAGGATTCTCAATTTTTGTTTTAGGATCAGTCTCAAACCGCTGAATTCTTTTCAGGTTTGGCGGTCAGTGAAATTCCCTAGCTCTGCCGTTGTTATAAATGGCGGGTATTTGGCATAGGCTACCCTAGATTTCATTTTTTTCTCATTCATGTTATGGGCTATGTCCGGGCACTCTTCCCCGTGCTGAAAATTTCTGCCGAGATATCAGCTGAAACCCCTCTGGAGGTACTGTTGTGACTAAGTTGCTTTCCTCGAGGTGCATTTTACATCACTGGGATGATCATGAACTTTGTTTATTTGAATTCTACAGCTGCTTGTTGGTCTTTTTGTTTTCCACCTCTTTTGGACACTGTGTACTCCCTGAATTCGTATAGATGATATTTTCTTGGCTCTCAGCAAGTTTCATTCTGATTTTTCTACAAATTCCTTTGAAGAATTTATTATTTTATCTCTTGCTTTTCCATTTGGGAATCCTATGAGTCCTATTCTTACCTGCTTTTCCTTAACGAAGGATTCAACAGTGATGTTAGCGTTGTTTTGCACTTGCTTTTCTGTGTCTTTTTCTGATGGAGGGATTTCTGTTCCCCTGTCCTCACAGTCATTCACGAGTCCCTCTGCATTATGTAGTCTGCTTAGGATTGACTTTAGCCCAGTTTTTATCTCATCCATTGAGTTTTCTGATACTATTGTGTTCTTCTTTAGAGTTTCTCTTCCCCTTTTGTGGTATTCAGCCTTTTGTGATTCTGAGGCACTGTGGTTCATCAGTGTTTTCCTCACCTCCATTTTCAGAGCTTGCTCTGGTATCGTTTTGCCGTCTAGTTGTTTGAAAGCTTATTTTTGGGGCCTTCAATCTCTTTGGAACTGAAAATGGTACTTCCTGTTTCTTTTTCTATACTTCTTTTACTCTACATTTCAGGTACTATCATGTATCTAATATAGACTTATAGGGCTTAGTTAAGTGCAAACGTTAGACTCTTTGGTGTACGCAATTCCAAGTTATTTCTGTGAAGACAATTTTCCCTAGACGTTGATGCCATGCCCTGTTCCTGTGTGTGTTGTCTGGTATATCTCTAAATCCTGGTGTTGCCTTTGTTGTGATGAACACACCATAGTGTTTCAGTTAGTAGAACCTCATTTTTATTACACTAATCTCACAATTCTGAAAGGGCACAGGGCACTTCCTCTAGTGGAAATGAAGCTTCTATAGGTTTTCAGCTCTGCATTCTTCTGTATGTCATTTTGAAGTGTCTCCGAAACAGCCAACATAGAGTGTGCTTGTACTTTCTACTGCCATGGTAATGTCCCAATGTTACCAGTCCTTCCCAGAGCTTCTCTGTCTACAGAAACACCAGTGGAAGCATATGTATGGATGTCATACTTCAGCGCCTGCTGGGATGATCCCGCCGACAGACCTATGTGTCCTCGGTGCAGTACCCTGTCAGTGCCATCCAATATGTAGCATCTGCATTTGGGTGATAATGCTGTAAGAAATGCTTCATCTTCTCATGCTGTGGACATTGACCACTCTTCCTAGTTCTCTCATTCTTGAGTAATGGGTTCACGAAGGCAACCACAGAGGTGTTCCGCATCCTCTGCCTCAAACCAGACTGTAATCCCAATCCAGGTTATGAATGTAGCAGATCCTAAATCTTTTAATACTGATTTCAAACCCAACGCCCCCAGGAACCCTCAGTCCAGTTGCATGATACCTCTGATTGAGCCCCACACGTGCTCTAATGGCAAAATGTCAAATTGGACCCTGGTCCTGTATATGCAGTGGATGTGGCCATAGGACATATCGATAAACTAAATCTCACACGCCAGTGCGGTTGCTGTCTCACTGAGGTCACAGTTCTCTTTGCTCTCTTGAAAGTACCCACCAAAACCCACAACGCACTCTAGATCCCTGAGTCCTGCGAGAGCCATCATCCGTAGCCCTACCCCTCTTTTCCGCTGCCTCTGCTAGCTCAGATTTGGCAGCTCGGATCTTGGTCTCAGATTCAATTTTGGGGATATTTTGAGCTGATTTCTTTGAGTTCTGTCAGCCAAGCATCTGCTGTTCTCTCTGCTAACACTCAGCGCATCACCTTCAATCCCATGCCTGCTGCCGGCTTGAGAGTGTGCTTCCAAGGAAAACAGACTTTCACTTTTGATGCTCCATTACCAGAGGTCAGATCCTGCACTGGTTTCCATTCTCTAATTTGCATTTTCCTGCTACCAGGTTTTCTGAGGCCTCATCCTGTCTTTGGAAGTAACAGACCACTCTTAGGAAAGTGTCCTTGCCAAGCGCTGGGTGAGTGTGTGTTTACAATATTTTGTGTATGGTAGCTAGTGAGAGCAGTTTGCACTGTTTCTCTTCCTACTGGGCATTGATAAATCAACATTTTCCACATATAATTCACAAAAATTGGATATTTGTTTCACTCTGATTTTTTACAGCCATCGTCGGAGTGTTTGTCCGAAGACTCCAGCTTTGACCTTATGTTGACAAGGCAGTTGCAGACTTTAGGAAAGTTAACAGTATCGATTTACGTGTTTTGGGATTTATATGAAAGTGAAGTTAGTTTTTGAAAATTACCAAATCAACCTAGAATCAAGAGTTGTCAATTTCAGTAAGATTTTGTCAGCTCTAAGGAAAAAACAGACAGTCTCAATGTAAAATAGCAGTCCAAAACTTTGAAGGGGACATGCCAACCCTTTTCTCTTGAAGCCTCCAACAACAAAAGGAACCATGAAATACTTATTGGAACCATGAAATAACCCCCATCCTGTGTTTCCCTTGTGCACCTGGTGCCCTTTACTCCCAATGACACATACTAGGCAATGTTGGCATTTCAAGGTGTAACAATCCTCTCTAGGTATATACAAGAAAATCTAAACAGAATATATACTTTTAGGTTTGATTCCAAAAGCACCTAGAGGCATTTAACTATGAGAAACCTGCTGCAGCTATGCTAGGCTATTGAGAACCAGGTGCTCTTCTATCAGTGCTGAGAAGGCTTAATCATCCGATCATGTTGGGGAAAGCAATTTAACAACCAAGTCTGCACCTCCAAGATATAGTGCACCCGGGGCTTGACGGAAGTGAATGACTGTCCACATAAAGTGTGTCTTTAATGTGTTTGCCGAATTTTACAGTTCAGTTCACTATCTGACTTTTAATATTTTCCTGTACTGTCTTGTAAAACTGAGGCCTAATACATATTCAATTTCCTTCAAATATTTCCCTCACTTCCCACACTCCTTTCAGTCCAAAGAATACATAACCCCATAATTTCCTGAATCTAGGGGAAAGTCATCATTTCATTGAGTGAGCTAAGTATTCAATTCCTATATATTTTAGTCGAGAGTATTTGAACTTTAAGGAGTTCACTGTTGTTCACCGATTGTGAAGGAGTAGGAACTCTGATTCTAGTAGGGGCTTGCTCTCCTCCTACTGGATTCCTTGCAGCTCAGGTTCTGATACTTTGAAATGCATGCCTGAGTGGAGTGGAGAGAAGAGCATGTGATTGATAGCTAGGCACAAACCTGGGAATAGGCTTACCTGGGCTTGGTGAATTTCGGTCTGAATGATTCATAAATGTCCCTTGGGATGTGTGGATTCTCACGACGTCTTCCAAGAACATGAGCGCTTTTATCATCTCTGCCATCTCTTCTCTTTTAAGCGTCAGGAATCTTGGACCCGTTCTTGGAGCAGGGAATCGAGTAACTTTCTCAAGGGAACCTTGACTTTCCGTATGTTTCTGCTCGTTTCAGCGAGGATCAGTAGGTCTCATGAATGTCTTTCTAGCCTGGTATTCTCTAGAGATGTCTCCATGCCTTTATTCCCCACTGTAGCAGAACAACTCCCATCAATGTGTTCGCACATCTCCTCAATCCATGCAGCCAGTTTTTCTGCCAGCTTCTCTTCGTGTCTCCCATAAAGTCGACGTCAACAGGACTGGGTAAGTCTGAAAATACCTCGGAGCCTCACCAGTAAGCTGATGACAGGCAGATCTTCCACTGTCTGCCCTTTCAGATTCTGGAAACTGACCCGTGAACTCAGGTCTTTGGGCAGCAGCAGTATCTCGAACTTACTCAGGTTCCTGAAAAAAAGACCTAAGCCAATCCCCACATAGGGCAGCAGACCCATCATCAAACTGATCCACCCACAGAATTCTGCCCAGTTACCTTGGATCCACCAGCCGCAACAAGCCTCGTGGTGCACACCAACATTCCACCTGGAATCCAACCGGTAACTGCCATCCCCAGTGGTTGATGCATCAATTATTTTTGGGGGTGATGCTGCATTAGACGAGAGTTTCCTAAGGGAAATGTGATTCTATTCACAAGGGTCCCATGTTCCTTTTCTCTTCCCTCTTTCCTTTTGTTCAGATCTGTATACACAGTAAAAAACAGAGGGAAGTATGTCCATGTTCAGTTTATGGATTCACACTTATTTAAACTTTCTAACAGTTCACAGTACACAGAGACCCACTCAAGGAAACTCATGTTTGTGTAGTATGTAGTATCCATTCACCCAGATTACATATCCGTCTGTTGCTTTCTGCTGAAACACCCACACTTTCAGAAAATGGATCCATTTGTTTCATGGGTGCTGAAATCCCTAGAAATGAAACCAATCCCAACGTGCACTTTCCTGTCTGTCTCTTTTGCTCTTAGTACAGTTTTGCAGAGCTACTTGTCTTTGTTATAGACTTATGCCATTTCTTCTCTATGTAGGGTAGAATAAGGCATTTGTTCATCCTGTTGGAAGACTTATAATACTATATCCCGTTCTATGACCCACTCTTATTCAAAACCGTCATTTGTGTTGGCTCATGATATGCACTTCTGGATCAGTGTCTATGAATAGTAATGCACGCGTCTGTTTTCTGAATACAAGTGTGTTGAGTACATGCTAACAGCGATAATAGGTTGCTGCGTGCTGAATGATCCTTGACATCACTTTGAGTATATTGTCTTGAATATTCATGGTTGTTTGGTATATGTCAGCAAAGTGTAAACTTTTGGTGTTTGTTTGTTTGTCTGATTGTTTGTTTTGCAAACACATTAGGCAATGCATCTCTCCTTTTGCTTCAGACAGACAACAATGTAAGCTGATTCACTTAAGACACTGCTTAAAATCACCTATGATTTCCTGCTACCCTCTCCCATCTTTAGGATTTTGATGTCCTCCTTGCCTTCTTCTTCTTACTTCTTTGCAAATCAGGCTGTTTTTGCATTTGCAATAATGGTTTTGTTATTTCAATTTCATCTTGCTACTTTTCTTCTCAGGGTAGGATTCTCAATTTTTGTTTTAGGATCAGTCTCAAACCGCTGAATTCTTTTCAGGTTTGCCGGTCAGTGAAATTCCCTAGCTCTGCCGTTGTTATAAATGGCGGGTATTTGGCATAGGCTACCCTAGATTTCATTTTTTTCTCATTCATGTTATGGGCTATGTCCGGGCACTCTTCCCCGTGCTGAAAATTTCTGCCGAGATATCAGCTGAAACCCCTCTGGAGGTACTGTTGTGACTAAGTTGCTTTCCTCGAGGTGCATTTTACATCACTGGGATGATCATGAACTTTGTTTATTTGAATTCTACAGCTGCTTGTTGGTCTTTTTGTTTTCCACCTCTTTTGGACACTGTGTACTCCCTGAATTCGTATAGATGATATTTTCTTGGCTCTCAGCAAGTTTCATTCTGATTTTTCTACAAATTCCTTTGAAGAATTTATTATTTTATCTCTTGCTTTTCCATTTGGGAATCCTATGAGTCCTATTCTTACCTGCTTTTCCTTAACGAAGGATTCAACAGTGATGTTAGCGTTGTTTTGCACTTGCTTTTCTGTGTCTTTTTCTGATGGAGGGATTTCTGTTCCCCTGTCCTCACAGTCATTCACGAGTCCCTCTGCATTATGTAGTCTGCTTAGGATTGACTTTAGCCCAGTTTTTATCTCATCCAATGAGTTTTCTGATACTATTGTGTTCTTCTTTAGAGTTTCTCTTCCCCTTTTGTGGTATTCAGCCTTTTGTGATTCTGAGGCACTGTGGTTCATCAGTGTTTTCCTCACCTCCATTTTCAGAGCTTGCTCTGTTATCGTTTTGCCGTCTAGTTGTTTGAAAGCTTATTTTTTGGGCCTTCAATCTCTTTGGAACTGAAAATGGTACTTCCTGTTTCTTTTTCTATACTTCTTTTACTCTACATTTCAGGTACTATCATGTATCTAATATAGACTTATAGGGCTTAGTTAAGTGCAAACTTTAGACTCTTTGGTGTACGCAATTCCAAGTTATTTCTGTGAAGACAATTTTCCCTAGACGTTGATGCCATGCCCTGTTCCTGTGTGTGTTGTCTGGTATATCTCTAAATCCTGGTGTTGCCTTTGTTGTGATGAACACACCATAGTGTTTCAGTTAGTAGAACCTCATTTTTATTACACTAATCTCACAATTCTGAAAGGGCACAGGGCACTTCCTCTAGTGGAAATGAAGCTTCTATAGGTTTTCAGCTCTGCATTCTTCTGTATGTCATTTTGAAGTGTCTCCGAAACAGCCAACATAGAGTGTGCTTGTACTTTCTACTGCCATGGTAATGTCCCAATGTTACCAGTCCTTCCCAGAGCTTCTCTGTCTACAGAAACACCAGTGGAAGCATATGTATGGATGTCATACTTCAGCGCCTGCTGGGATGATCCCACCGACAGACCTATGTGTCCTCGGTGCAGTACCCTGTCAGTGCCATCCAATATGTAGCATCTGCATTTGGGTGATAATGCTGTAAGAAATGCTTCATCTTCTCATGCTGTGGACATTGACCACTCTTCCTAGTTCTCTCATTCTTGATTAATGGGTTCACGAAGGCAACCACAGAGGTGTTCCGCATCCTCTGCCTCAAACCAGACTGTAATCCCAATCCAGGTTATGAATGTAGCAGATCCTAAATCTTTTAATACTGATTTCAAACCCAACGCCCCCAGGAACCCTCAGTCCAGTTGCATGATACCTCTGATTGAGCCCCACACGTGCTCTAATGGCAAAATATCAAATTGGAACCTGGTCCTGTAGATGCAGTGGATGTGGCCATAGGACATATCGATAAACTAAATCTCACACGCCAGTGCGGTTGCTGTCTCACTGAGGTCACAGTTCTCTTTGCTCTCTTGAAAGTACCCACCAAAACCCACAACGCACTCTAGATCCCTGAGTCCTGCGAGAGCCATCATCCGTAGCCCTACCCCTCTTTTCCGCTGCCTCTGCTAGCTCAGATTTGGCAGCTCGGATCTTGGTCTCAGATTCAATTTTGGGGATATTTTGAGCTGATTTCTTTGAGTTCTGTCAGCCAAGCATCTGCTGTTCTCTCTGCTAACACTCAGCGCATCACCTTCAATCCCATGCCTGCTGCTGGCTTGAGAGTGTGCTTCCAAGGAAAACAGACTTTCACCTTTGATGCTCCATTACCAGAGGTCAGATCCTGCACTGGTTTCCATTCTCTAATTTGCAATTTCCTGCTACCAGGTTTTCTGAGGCCTCATCCTGTCTTTGGAAGTAACAGACCACTCTTAGGAAAGTGTCCTTGCCAAGGGCTGGGTGAGTGTGTGTTTACAATATTTTGTGTATGGTAGCTAGTGAGAGCAGTTTGCACTGTTTCTCTTCCTACTGGGCATTGATAAATCAAAATTTTCCACATATAATTCACAAAAATTGGATATTTGTTTCACTCTGATTTTTTACAGCCATTGTCGGAGTGTTTGTCTGAAGACTCCAGCTTTGACCTTATGTTGACAAGGCAGTTGCAGACTTTAGGAAAGTTAACAGTATCGATTTACGTGTTTTGGGATTTATATGAAAGTGAAGTTAGTTTTTGAAAATTACCAAATCAACCTAGAATCAAGAGTTGTCAATTTCAGTAAGATTTTGTCAGCTCTAAGGAAAAAACAGACAGTCTCAATGTAAAATAGCAGTCCAAAACTTTGAAGGGGACATGCCAACCCTTTTCTCTTGAAGCCTCCAACAACAAAAGGAACCATGAAATACTTATTGGAACCATGAAATAACCCCCATCCTGTGTTTCCCTTGTGCACCTGGTGCCCTTTACTCCCAATGACACATACTAGGCAATGTTGGCATTTCAAGGTGTAACAATACTCTCTAGGAATATACAAGAAAATCTAAACAGAATATATAATTTTAGGCTTGATTCCAAAAGCACCTAGAGGCATTTAACTATGAGAAACCTGCTGCAGCTATGCTAGGCTATTGAGAACCAGGTGCTCTTCTATCAGTGCTGAGAAGGCTTAATCATCCGATCATGTTGGGGAAAGCAATTTAACAACCAAGTCTGCACCTCCAAGATATAGTGCACCCGGGGCTTGACGGAAGTGAATGACTGTCCACATAAAGTGTGTCTTTAATGTTTTTGCCGAATTTTACAGTTCAGTTCACTATCTGACTTTTAATATTTTCCTGTACTGTCTTGTAAAACTGAGGCCTAATACATATTCAATTTCCTTCAAATATTTCCCTTACTTCCCACACTCCTTTCAGTCCAAAGAATACATAACCCCAAAATTTCCTGAATCTAGGGGAAAGTCATCATTTCATTGAGTGAGCTAAGTATACAATTCCTATATATTTTAGTCGAGAGTATTTGAACTTTTAGGAGTTCACTGCTGTTCACCGATTGTTAAGGTGTAGGAACTCTGATTCTAGTAGGGGCTTGCTCTCCTCCTACTGGATTCCTTGCAGCTCAGGTTCTGATACTTTGAAATGGATGCCTGAGTGGAGTGGAGAGAAGAGAATGTGATTGATAGCTAGGCACAAACCTGGGAATAGGCTTACCTGGGCTTGGTGAATTTCGGTCAGAATGATTCGTAAATGCCCCTTGGGATTTGTGGATTCTCACGATGTCTTCCAAGAACATGAGCGCTTTTATCATCTCTGCCATCTCTTCTCTTTTAGACGTAAGGAATCTTGGACCCGATCTTGGAGCAGGGAATCGAGTAACTTTCTCAAAGGAACCTTTATTTTCCGTATGTTTCTGCCCGTTTCAGCGAGGTTCAGTAGGTTTCATGAATGTCTTTCTAGCCTGGAAATCTCTATAGATGTCTCCATGCCTTTATTCCCCACTGTAGCAGAACAACTCCCATCAATGTGTTCTCACATCTCCTCAATCCATGCAGCCAGTTTTTCTGCCAGCTTCTCTTCGTGTCTCCCATAAAGTCGACATCAACAGGACTGGGCAAGTCTGAAAATACCTCGGAGCCTCACCAGTAAGCTGATGACAGGCAGATCTTCCACTGTCTGCCCTTTCAGATTCTGGAAACTGACCCGTGAACTCAGGTTTTTGGGCAGCAGCATTATCTCGAACTTACTCATGTTCCCGAAAAAAAGACCTAAGCCAATCCCCACATAGGGCATCAAACCCACCATCAAAGTGATCCACCCACAGAATTCTGCCCAGTTACCTTGGATCCACCAGCCGCAACAAGCCTCGTGGTGCACACCAACATTCCACCTGGAATCCAACCGGTAACTGCCATCCCCAGTGGTTTATGCATCAATTCCTTGTTGGGGGTGATGCTGCATTAGACGAGAGTTTCCTAAGGGAAATGTGATTCTATCCACAAGGGTCCCATGGTCCTTTTCTCTTCCCTCTTTCCTTTTGTTCAGTTCTGTATACACAGTAAAAAACAGAGGGAAGTATGTCCATGTTCAGTTTATGGATTCACACTTATTTAAACTTTCTAACAGTTCACAGTACACAGAGACCCACTCAAGGAAACTCATGTTTGTGTAGTATCCATTCACCCAGATTACATATCCGTCTGTTGCTTTCTGCTGAAACACCCACACTTTCAGAAAATGGATCCATTTGTTTCATGGGTGCTGAAATCCCTAGAAATGAAACCAATCCCAACGTGCACTTTCCTGTCTGTCTCTTTTTCTCTTAGTACAGTTTTGCAGAGCTATTTGTCTTTGTTATAGGCTTATGCCATTTCTTCTCTACGTAGGGTAGAATAAGGCATTTGTTCATCCTGTTGGAAGACTTATAATACTATATCCCGTTCTATGACCCACTCTTATTCAAAACCGTCATTTGTGTTGGCTCATGATATGCACTTCTGGATCAGTGTCTATGAATAGTAATGCACGCGTCTGTTTTCTGAATACAAGTGTGTTGAGTACATGCTAACAGCGATAATAGTTTGCTGTGTGCTGAATGATCCTTGACATCACTTTGAGTATATTGTTTTGATATTCATGGTTGTTTGGTATATGTCAGCAAACTGTAAACTTTTGGTGTTTGTTTGTTTGTCTGATTGTTTGTTTTGCAAACACATTAGGCAATGCATCTCTCCTTTTGCTTCAGACAGACAACAATGTAAGCTGATTCACTAAAGACACTGCTTAAAATCACCTATGATTTCCTGCTACCCTCTCCCATCTTTAGGATTTTGATGTCCTCCTTGCCTTCTTCTTCTTACTTCTTTGCAAATCAGGCTCTTTTTGCATTTGCAATAATGGTTTTGTTATTTCAATTTCATCTTGCTACTTTTCTTCTCAGGGTAGGATTCTCAATTTTTGTTTTAGGATCAGTCTCAAACCGCTGAATTCTTTTCAGGTTTTTCGGTCAGTGAAATTCCCTAGCTCTGCCGTTGTTATAAATGGCGGGCATTTGGCATAGGCTACCCTAGATTTCATTTTTTTCTCATTCATGTTATGGGCTATGTCCGGGCACTCTACCCCGTGCTGAAAATTTTTGCCGAGATATCAGCTGAAACCCCTCTGGAGGTACTGTTGTGACTAAGATGCTTTCCTCGAGGTGCATTTTACATCACTGGGATGATCATGAACTTTGTTTATTTGAATTCTACAGCTGCTTGTTGGTCTTTTTGTTTTCCACCTCTTTTGGACACTGTGTACTTCCTGAATTCGTATAGATGATAATTTCTTGGCTCTCAGCAAGTTTCATTGTGATTTTTCTACAAATTCCTTTTAAGAATTTATTATTTTATCTCTTGCTTTTCCATTTGGGATTGCTATGAATCCTATTCTTACCTGCTTTTCCTTAACGAAGGATTCAAGAGTTATGTTAGCGTTGGTTTGCACTTGCTTTTCTGTGTCTTCTTCTGATGGAGGGATTTCTGTTCCCCTGTCCTCACAGTCATTCACGAGTCCCTCTGCATTATGTAGTCTGCTTAGGATTGACTTTAGCCCAGTTTTTATCTCATCCATTGAGTTTTCTGATAATATTGGGTTTTTCTTTAGAGTTTCTCTTCCCCTTTTGTGGTATTCAGCCTTTTGTGATTCTGAGGCACTGTGGTTCTTCAGTGTTTTCCTCACCTCTATTTTCAGAGCTTGCTCTGGTATCGTTTTGCCGTCTAGTTGTTTGATAGATTATTTTTTGGGCCTTCAATCTCCTTGGAACTGAAAATGGTACTTCCTGTTTCTTTTACAATACTTCTTTTACTCTACATTTCAGGTACTATCATGTATCTAATATAGACTTATAGGGCTTGGTTAAGTGCAAATTTAGACACTTTGGTGTATGCAATTCCATGGTATTTCTGTGATTACAATTTTCCCTAGACCTATATGCCATGCCCTGTTCCTGTGTGTGTTGTCTGGTGTATCTCTAAATCCTGGTGTTGCCTTTGATGTGATGAACACACCATACTGTTTCAGTTAGTAGAACCTCATTTTTATTACACTAATCTCACAATTCTGAAAGGGCACAGGGTACTTCCTCTAGTGGAAATGAAGCTTGTATAGGTTTTCAGCTCTGCATTCTTCTGTATGTCATTTTCAAGTGTCTCCGAAACAGCCAACATAGAGTGCGCTTGTACTTTCTACTGCCATGGGAATGTCCCAAAGTTACCAGTTCTTCCCAGAGCTTCTCTGTCTACAGAAACACCAGTGGAAGCTTATGTATGGATGTCATACTTCAGGGCTTGCTGGGATGATCCCGCAGACCGACCTATTTTTCCTCGGTGCAGTAACATGTCAGTGCCGTCCAAAATGTAGCATCTGCTTTTGGGTGATAATGCTGTAAGAAATGCTTCATCTTCTCATGCTGTGGACTTTGACCACTCTTCCTAGTTCTTTCATTCTCGATTAATGGGTTCACGAAGGCAATCACAGAACTGTTCCGCATCGTCTGCCTCAAACCAGACTGTAATCCCAATCCTGTTTATGAATGTAGCATATCCTAAAACTTTTAATACTGATTTCAAACCCAACTGCCATAGGAACCCTCAGTCCAGTTGCATGATACCTCTGATTGAGCCCCACATGTGCTCTGTTGGCAAAATGTCAAATTGGACCCTGGTCCTGCAGATGCAGTGGATGTGGCAATTGGACATATCGATAAACTCAACCTAAAGCGCCAGTGCTGTTGCTGTCTCCCTGAGGTCACAGTTCTCTTTGCTCTCTTGAAAGTACCCACCAAAACCCACAACACACTCTAGATCCCTGAGTTCTGAGAGGGCCATCATCCGTAGCCCTATCCCACTTTTTCCGCTGCCTCTGCTAGCTCAGATTTGGCAGCTCGGATCTTGGTCTCAGATTCAATTGTGGGGATATTTTGAGCTGATTTCTTTGAGTTCTGTCAGCCAAGCATCTACTGTACACTCTGCTAATACTCTGCGCATCACCTTCAATCCCATGCCTGCTGCCCGCTTGAGAGTGTGCTTCCAAGGGAATCAGAGTTTCACCTTTGATGCTCCATTACCAGAGGTCATATCCTGCACTGGTTTCCATTTTCTACTTTGCCTTTTCCTGCTTCCGGTTTTTCTGAGGCCTCATCCTGTCTTTGGAAGTAACAGACCACTCTTAGGAAAGTGTCGTTGCCAAGGGCTGGTTGAGTGGGTGTTTAGAATGTTTTGTGTATGGTAGCTAGTGAGAGCAGTTTGCACTTGTTCTCTTCCTACTGGGCATTGACAAATCAACACTATTCACAAATAATTCACAGAAATTGGATATTTGTTTCGCTCCGTTTTTTTACAGCCATGGTCGGATTATTTTTCCGAAGACTCCAGCATTGAATTTATGTTGACAAGGCAGTTGCAGTCTTTAAGAAATTTAACAGTATCGATTTACATGTTTTGGGATTTATATGAAAGTGAAGTTAGTTTTTGAAAATTACCAAATCAACCTAGAAGCCAGACTTGACAATTTCTGTAAGATTTTGTCAGATCTAAGAAAAAACAGACAGACTCAATGTAAAATAGCAGTGCAAAAATTTCAAGGGACATGCCAACTCTTTTCTCTTGAAGCCTCCAACAACAAAAGGAACAATGAAATAACTATTGGAACCATGAAATAACCCCCATCCTGGGTTTCCCTTCTGCACCTGGTGCTCTTTATTCCCAATGACACATACTAGGCAATGTTGGCATTTCAAGGGGTAACATTCCTCTCTAGGAATATACAAGAAAATCTAAACAGAATATACACATTTAGGCTTGATTCCAAAAGCACCTAGAGGCATTTAACTATAAGAAACCTGCTGCAGCTATGCTAGGCTATTGAGAAACAGGTGCTCTTCTATCAGTGCTGAGAAGGCTTAATCATCCGATAATGTTGGTTAAAGCAATTCAACACAACCCAGTCTGCACCTCCATGATATAGTGCACCCCGGGCTTGACGGAAATGAATGACTGTCCACATAAACTGTGTCTTTAATGTGTTTGGTGACTTTTACAGTTCAGTTCACTATCTGACTTCTAATATTTTCCTGTATTGTCTTGAAAATCTGAGGCCTAATACATATTCAATTTCATTCAAATATTCCCCTCACTTCCCACACTCCTTTCAGCCCAAAGAATAAATAACCCCAGCATTTTCTTAATCTAGGGGAAGGTCATCATTTCTTTGTGTGAGCTAAGTATTCAATTACTATCTAATTCAGTCGAGAGTATTTGACCTTTAAGGACTTCACTGTTGTTCACCGAGTGTGAAGGAGGAGGAACTCTGATTCTAGTAGGGGCTTGCTCTCCTCCTACTGGATTCATTGCAGCTCAGGTTCTGATCCTTTGAAATGGATGCCTGAGTGGAGTGGAGGGAAGAGCATGTGATTGATAGCTAGGCACAAACGTGGGAATAGGCTTACCTGGGCTTGGTTCATTTCGGTCTGAATGATTCGTAAATGCCCCTTGGAATGTGTGGAGTCTTACGACCTCTTCCAAGAACATGAGCGCTTTTATCATCTCTGCCATCTCTTCTCTTTTAGACGTCAGGAATCTTGGACCCGTTCTTGGAGCTGAGAATCGTGTAACTTTCTCAAGGGCACGTTTACTCTCCGTAAGTTTCTGCCAGGATCAACGAGGTTCAGTAGGTCTCATGAATGTCTTTCTAGCCTGGTATGCTCTAGAGATGTCTCCATGCCGATATTCTCCACTTTAGCGGAACAACTTTCATCAATGTGTTCGCACAACTCCTCAATCCATTCAGCCAGTTTTCTTGCCAGCTTATATTCGTGTCTCCCATAAAGTCGACGTCAATAGCATTGGGCAAGTCTGAAAATACCTTGGAGCCTCACCAGTAAGCTGAAGACAGGCAGTTCCTCCACTGTCTGCCCTTTCAGATTCTGGAAACTGACCCGTGAACACAGGTCTTTGGGCAGCAGCAGTATCTCGAACTTACTCAGCTTCCCGAACAAAAGACCTAAGCCAATCTCCACATAGGGCAGCAGACCCACCATCAAACTGATCCACCCACAGAATTCTGCCCAGATTCCTTGGATCCACCAGCCGCAACAAGCCTCATGGTACAGAGCAACATTCCACCAGGAATCCAACTGGTAACTGCCATCCCCAGTGTTTGATGCATCAAGTCCATGTTGGGGGTGATGCTGCATTAGACGAGAGTTTCCTTAGGGAAATGTGATTCTATCCAGAAGGGTCCCATGTTCCTTTTCTCTTCCCTCTTTCCTTTTGTTCAGATCTGTACACACAGTAAAAACGGAGGGAAGAGTGTCCATGATCAGTTTATGGATTCACACCTATTTAAACTTTCTAACATTTCACAGAACTCAGAGACCCACTCTAGGAATCTCATGTTTGTGTAATATCCATTCACCCAGATTACATATCCGTCTGTTGCTTTCTGCTGAAACACCCACCCTCTCAGAACATGGATCCATTTTTTTCATGGGGCTGAAATTCCTAGAAATGGAACCAAACCCAACGTGCAATTTCCTTTCTGTCTCTTTTGCACTTAGTTCAGTTTTGCAGAGGAACTTGTCTTTGTTATAGGCTTATGCCAATTCTTCTCTACATAGGGTAGAATTAGGCATTCGTTCATCCTGTTGGAAGACTTGTAATTCTATATACCGTTCTATGACCCACACTTTTTCAAAACCGTCATTAGGTTTGGCTCACGATATGTACTTCTGGATCAGTATCTATGAATATTAATGCACGCGTCTGTTTTCTGAATACAAGTGTGTTGAGTACATGCTAAAAGCGATACTGGGTCGATGCGTGCTGAATGATCCTTGACATCACTTTGAGTATTTTGTCTGGAATAATCATGGTTTTTTGGTATATGTCAGCCAACTGTAACCTTTTGGTTTTTGTTTGTTTGTCTGATTGTTTTGCAAACACATTAGGCCATGCATCAATACTTTTGCTTCAAGCAGACAGTCATGTAAGCTGATTCACATAAGATAGTGCTTAAAATCACCTATGATTTCCTGCTACCCTCTCCCTTCATTAGGATTTTGATGTCCTCCTTACCTTCTCCTTCTTACTTCTTTGCAAATCAGGCTCTTCTTGCATTTGCAATAATGGTTTTGTTATTTCCATTTCATCTTGCTACTTTTCTACTCAGGGTAGGATTCTCAATTTTTGTTTTAGGATCAGTCTCAAACTGCTGAATTCTTTTCAGGTTTGCCAGTCAGTGAATTTCCCTGTCTCTGCCGTTGTTATAAACGGCGGTCATTTGGCATAGGCTACCCTAGATTGCAGCTTTTTCTCGTTCAGGTTATGGTCTATGTCCTGGTACTCCTCCTCGTGCTGCAAAATTTCTGCCGAGATATCTGCTGAAACACCTCTGGAGGTACTGTTGTGACTAAATTTCTTTCCTCAAGGTGCATTTTACATCACTGGGATGTTCATGAAATTTGTTTATTTGAATTCTACAGCTGCTTGTTGGTCTATTGGTATTCCACCCCTTTTGGACGCTGTGTACTTCCTGAATTCGTATAGATGATACTTTCTTGGCTCTCAGCAAGTTTTATTCTGATTTTTCTACAAATTCCTTTTCAGAATTTATTATTTTATCTCTTGCTTTTCCATTTGGGAATCCTATGATTCCTATTCTTACCTGCTATTTCTTAACAAAGGATTCAACAGCGATGTTTGCATTGGTTTGCACTTGCTTTTCTGTGTCTTCTTCTGATGGAGGGATTTCTGTTCCCCTGTCCTCACAGTCATTCACGAGTCCCTCTGCATTATGTAGTCTGCTTAGGATTGACTTTAGCCCAGTTATTATCTCATGCATTGAGTTTTCTGATACTATTGCGTTCTTCTTTAGAGTTTCTCTTCCCCTTTCCTGGTATTCTGCCTTATGTGATTCTGAGGCACTCTGGTTCATCATTGTTTTCCTCATCTCCATTTTCAGAGCTTGCTGTGGTAACATTTTGCCGTCGAGTTGTTTGAAAGCTTATTTTTTGGGCCTTCAATCTCTTTGGAACTGAAAATGGTACTTCCTGTTTCTTTTACTGTACTTCTTTTACTCTACAGTTCAGGTACTATCATGTATCTAATATAGACTTATAGGGCTTGGTTAAGTGCAAACTTTAGACTCTTTGGTGTACGCAATTCCAAGTTATTTTTGTGAAGACAATTTTCCCTAGACCTTGATGCCATGCCCTGTTCCTATGTGTGTTGTCTGGTATATCTCTAAATCCTGGTGTTGCCTTTGTTGTGATGAACACACCATAGTGTTTCAGTTAGTAGAACCTCATTTTTATTACACTAATCTCACAATTCTGAAAGGGCACAGGGCACTTCCTCTAGTGGAAATGAAGCTTCTATAGGTTTTCAGCTCTGCATTCTTCTGTATGACATTTTGAAATGTCTCCAAAACAGCCAACATAGAGTGCGCTTTTACTTTCTACTGCCATGGGAATGTCCCAAAGTTACCAGTTCTTCCCAGAGCTTCTCTGTCTACAGAAACACCAGTTGAAGTATATGTATTAATGTCATACTTCAGGGCCTGCTGGGATGATCCCGAAAACCGACCTATGTGTCGTCGGTGCAGTACCCTGTCAGTGCCGTCCAAAATTTAGCATCTGCATTTGGGTGATAATGCTGTAAGAAATGCTTCATCTTCTCATGCTGTGGACTTTGACCACTCTTCTTGGTTCTCTCATTCTTGATTAATGGGTTCACGAAGGCAAACGCAGAACTGTTCCACATCCTCTGCCTCAATCCAGACTGTAATCCCAATCCAGGTTTTGAATATATCCGATTATAAATCTTCTAATACAGATTTCAAACCCAATACCCCCTGGAACACTCAGTCTAGATGAATGATACCTCTGATTGAGCCCCACAGGTGCTCTATTGGCAAAATATCAAATTGGACTCTGGTCCTGCAGATGCAGTGGATGTGGCCATAGGACATATCGATAAACTCATCCTAACGCGCCAGTGCTTTTGCTGTCTCCCTGAGGTCACAGTTCTCTTTGCTCTCTTGAAAGTACCCACCAAAACCCACAATACACTCTAGATCCCTAAGTTCTGCGAGGGCCATCATCCGTAGCCCTATCCCACTTTTTCCGCTGTCTTTGCTAGATCAGATTTGGCAGCTCGGATCTTGGTCTCAGATTCAATTGTGGGGATATTTTGAGCTGATTTCTTTGAGTTCTGTCAGCCTAGCATCTGCTGTGCACTCTTCTAACACTCAGCGCATCACCTTCAATCCCATGCCTGCTGCCCGCTTGAGAGTGTGCTTCCAAGTAAAACAGAGTTTCACCTTTGATGCTCCATTACCAGAGGTCTGATCCTGCACTGGTTTCCATTCTCTACTTTGCCTTTTCCTGCTTCCGGTTTTTCTGAGGCCTCATCCTGTCTTTGGAAGTAACAGACCACTCTTAGGAAAGTGTCCTGTGCCAAGGGAAGGATGATTGAATGTTTACAATGGTTTGTATATGGTAGCTAGTGAGAACTGTTTGCAATGGTTCTCTGCCTAATGGGCACCGATAAATCAACACTTTTCACAAATAATTCACAGAAATTGGATATTTGTATTGCTTCGTTTTCTTTACAGCCATGGTCGGAAAGTTTGTCCGAAGACACCAGCATTGACATTATGTTGATAAGGCAGTTGCAGTCTTTAAGAAGATTAATAGTATCGATTTATGTGTTTTGGGATTTATATGAAATTGAAGTTAGTTTTTGAAAATTACCAAATCAATGTAGAAGCCAGACTTGACAATATCTGTTACATTTTGTCAGCTCTAAGGGGAAAACAGACAGATTCAATGTAAAATAGCAGTCCAAAAGTTTGAAGGGGACATGCCAACACTTTTCTCTTGAAGCCTCCAACAACAAAAGGAACAATGAAATAACTATTGGAACCATGAAATAACCCCCAACCTGGGTTTCCCTTGTGCATGTGGTTCCCTTTATTCCCAATGACACATACTAGGCAATGTTGGCATTTCAAGGGGTAACATTATTCTCTAGGATTATACAAGAATATCTAAATAGAATATACAAATTTAGGCTTGATTCCAAAAGCACCTAGAGGCATTTAACTATGAGAAACCTGCTGCAGCTATGCTAGGCTATTGAGAACCAGGTGTTCTTCTATCAGTGCTGAGAAGACTTAATCATCCGATCATGTTGGGTAAAGCAATTTAACACAACCATGTCTGCACCTCCAAGTTATATTGAACACGGGGCTAGAAGGAAGGGAAAGACGGTCCACAAAACTTGTGTCTTTAATGTGTTTGGCGACTTTTACAGTTCAGTTCACTATCTGACTTCTAATATTTTCATGTACTGTCTTGAGAAACTGAGGCCTAATACATATACAAGTTCAGTCAAAGATTCCTCAAACTTCCCACACTCCTTTCAGCCCTAAGAATACATAAAACCAGAATTGGCTGAATCTAGGGGAAGGTAATCATTTCATTGTGTGAGCTAAGTATTCAATTCCTATCTATTTTAGTCGAGAGTATTTGACCTTTAATGAGTTCCCTGTTGTTCACCGAGTGTGAAGGAGGAGGAACTCTGATTCTAGTAGGGGCTTGCTCTCCTCCTACTGGATTCATTGCAGCTCAGGTTCTGATACTTTGAAATGGATGCCTGAGTGCAGTGGAGGGAAGAGCATGTGATTGATAGCTAGGTACAAACGTGGGAATATGCTTACCTGGGCTAGGTGCATTTCGGTCTGAATGATTCGTAAATGCCCCTTGGGATGTGTGGATTCTCACGACCTCTTCCAAGAACATGAGCGCTTTTATCATCTCTGCCATCTCTTCTTTTTTAGACGTCAGGAATCTTGGACCCGTTCTTGGAGCAGAGAATTGAGTGACTTTCTAAAGTGCACGTTGACACTCCGAATGGTTCTGCCAGTATCACAGAGGTTCAGTAGCTCTCATGAAGGTCTTTCGAGCCTGGTATGCTCTAGAGATGTCTGCATGCCGATATTCTCCACTGTAGCAGAAGAACTCTCATCAATGTGTTCGCACATCTCCTCAATCCATGCAGCCATTTTTTCTGCCAGCTTCTCTTCGTGTCTCCCATAA
The DNA here is from genome assembly GCF_048773025.1 of Camelus bactrianus. NCBI lineage: Eukaryota > Metazoa > Chordata > Mammalia > Artiodactyla > Camelidae > Camelus > Camelus bactrianus. The sequence goes on along the minus strand of NC_133546.1, from coordinate 83,856,343 downwards.
AGTCGACGTCAACAGGACTGGGCAATTCTGAAAACACCTCGGAGCCTCAACAGTAAGCTGATGACAGGCAGTTCTTCCACTGTCTGCCCTTTCAGATTCTGGAAACTGACCCGTGAACTCAGGTATTTGGGCAGCAGCAGTATCTCGAACTTACTCAGCTACCCGAACAAAAGAGCTAAGCCAGTCTCCACATAGGGCAGCAGACCCACCATCAAACTGATCCACCCACAGAATTCTGCCCAGTTTCCTTGGATCCACCAGCCGCAATAAGCCTTGTGGTTCACACCAACATTCCACCTGGAATCCAACAGGTAACTGCCATCCCCAGGGTTTGATGCATCAAGTCCGTGTTGGGGGTGATGCTGCATTAGACGAGAGTTTCCTAAGGGAAATGTGATTCTATCCAGAAGGGTCCCATGGTCCTTTTCTCTTCCCTGTTTCCTTTTGTTCAGATCTGTATACACATTACAAATGGAGGGAAGTGTGTCCATGTTCAGTTTATGGATTCACACCTCTTTAAACTTTCTAACAGTTCACAGTACACAGAGACTCACTCAAGGAAACTCATGTTTGTGTAATATCCATTCACCCAGATTACATATCCGTCTGTTGCTTTCTGCTGAAACACCCACACTCTCAGAACATGGATCCATTTGTTTCATGGGGGCTGAAATTCCTAGAATTTTAACCAATCCCAACGTGCACTTTCCTGTCTGTCTCTTTTGCACTTAGTACAATTTCGCAAAGCTACTTATCTTTGTTAAAGGCTTATGCCATTTCATCCCTACGAAGCGTAGAATATGTCATTCATTCATCCTGTTGGAATTCTTGAAAGTCTATATCCCTTTCTATGACCCACTGTTGTTGAAAACCGTCATTTGGTTTGGGTCAAGATATGCACTTCTGGATCAGTATCTATGAATACTAATGCATGCGTCTGTGTTCTGAATACAAGTGTTTTGAGTACATGCTAGCCGCGATACTGGGTCATTGCGTGCTGAATGATCCTTGACATCACTTTGAGTATTTTGTTTTTAATAATCATGGTTGTTTGGTATATGTCAGCCAACTGTAACGTTTTGGTGTTTGTTTGTTTGTCTGATTGTTTGTTTATTTTGCAAACACATTAGGCCATGCATCTCTCCTTTTGCTTCAGACAGACAGTCATGTAAGCTGATTCACTTAAGATAGTGCTTAAAATCACCTATGATTTCCTGCTACCCTCTCCCATCTTTAGGATTTTGATGTCCTCCTTGCCTTCTTCTTCTTACTTCTTTGCAACTCAGGCTCTTCTTTCATTTGCAATAATGGTTTTGTTATTTCCATTTCATCATGCTACTTTTCTACTCGGGGAAGGATTCTCAATTTTTGTTTTAGGATCAGTCTCAAACTGCTGAATTATTTTAAGGTTTGACGGTCAGTGAAATTCCCTAGCTCTGCCGTTGTTATAAACGGCGGTCATTTGGCATAGGCTACCCTAGATTGCAGCTTTTTCTCATTCAGGATATGGTCTATGTCCTCGCACTTCTCCCCGTGCAGCAAAATTTCTGCCGAGATATCAGCTTAAACCCCTCTGGAGGTTCTGTTGTGACTAATTTGCTTTCCTCGAGGTGCATTTTACATCACTGGGATGATCATGAAATTTGTTTATTTGAATTCTACAGCTCCTTGTTGGTCTATATGTATTCCACATCATTTGGACGCTGTGTACTTCCTGAATTCGTATAGATGATCCTTTCTTGGCTTTCAGCAAGTTTCATTCTGATTTTTGTACAAATTCCTTTTCAGAATTTTTATTTTTTCTCTTGCTTTTCCATTTGGGAATTCTATGAGTCCTATTCTTTCCTGCTTTGTCTTAACCCATGATTCAACAGCGATGTTTGCATTGGTTTGCACTTGCTTTTCTGTGTCTTCTTCTGATAGATTGATTTCTGTTCCCCTGTCATCACAGTCATTCACGAGTCCCTCTGCATTTTGTAGTCTGCTTAGGACTGACTTTAACCAAGTTATTATCTCACCCATTGAGTTTTCTGTCATTATTGGGTTCTTCTTTAGACTTTCTCTTCCCCTTTTCTGGTATTCTGCCTTTTGTTATTCAGAGGCCCTGCTGTTCATCAGTGTTTTCCTCACTTCCATTTTCAGTGCTTTCTCTGGTAGCGTTTTGCCGTCTAGTTGTTTGAAAGCTTATTTTTTGGGCCTTCAATCACTTTGGAACAGAAAATGGCACTTCCTGTTGTTTTTTTCTATACTTCTTTTTCTCTACACTTCAAGTACTAGCAGGTATGTAGTATAGAATTATAGGGATAGGATTTATGAAAACTTTAGTGTATTTGGTGTAAGCAATTCCATGGCATTTCTGAGAGGACAATTTTCCCTAGACCTTGATGCCATGCCCTGTTCCTGTGTGTGTTGTCTGGTATATCTCAAATTGCTGGTGTTCCCTTTGTTGTGATGAACACACCATACTATTTCAGTTAGTAGAACCTCATTTTTATTACGCTAATCTCACAGTTCTGAAAGGGCACAAGGCACTTCCTCTACTGGAAATGAAGCTTCTATATGTTTTCTGGTCTGCATTCCTCTGTATGTCATTTTGGAGTGTCTCCAAAAGTGCCTACAGAGAGTGCGCTTGTACTTTCTACTGCCATGGGAATGTCCCAATGTTACCAGTTCTTCCCAGAGCTTCTCTGTCTACAGAAACACCAGTGGAAGCATATGTATGGATGTCATACTTCAGGGCCTGCTGGGATGATCCCGCAGACCGACCTATGTGTCCTCGGTGCAGTACCCTGTCAGTGTCGTCCAAAATTTAGCATCTGCATTTGGGAGATAATGCTGTAAGAAATGCTTCATCTTCTCATGCTGTGGACTTTGACCACTCTTCCTTGTTCTCTCATCCTTGAGTCATGGGTTCACGAAAGCAAACACAGAGCTGTTCCGTATCCTCTGCCTCAAACCAGATCGTTATCCAAGTCTAGGTTACGAATATAGCAGATCCTAAATCTTTTAATACTGATTTCAAACCCAACGCCCCCTGGAACCCCAAGACCAGATGCATGATATCTCTAATTGATTCCCACACGTTCTGTATTGGCAAAATATCAAATTGGTCCCTGGTCCTGCAGATGCAGTGGATGTGGCCATAGGACATATCGATAAACTCAACCTCACGCGCCAGTGTGGTTGCTGTCTCACTGAGGTCACAGTTCTATTTGCTCTCTTGAATGTACCCACCAATACCCACAACACACTCTAGATCCCTGAGTTCTGCGTGGGCCATCATCCGTAGCCCTATCCCTTTTTTTCCGCTACCTCTGCTAGCTCAGATTTTGCAGCTCGGATCTTGGTCTCAGATTCAATTGTGGGGATATTTTGTGCTAATTTTTTGATTTCTGTCAGCCAAGCATCTGCGGTGCACTCTTCTAACACTCAGCACATCACCTTCATTCCCATGCTTGCTGCCTTCTTGAGAGTGTGCTTCCAAGATAAACAGTGTTTCACCTTTGATGCTCCATTACCAGAGGACAGATCTTGCACTGGTTTCCATTCTCTACTTTGCCTTCTCCTTCTTCCAGGTTTTCTGAGGCCTCATCCTGTCTTTGGAATAACAGACCACTCTTCGTCAAGTGTCCTGTGCCAAGGGCTGGGTGAGTGGATGTTTACAATGCTCTGTGTATGGGAGCGAGTGAGAGCAGTTTGCACTGGTTCTCTGCCTACTGGGCATCGGTAAATCAACACTTTCCACATATAATTCACAGAAATTGGATGTTTGTTTTGCTCCGTTTTCTATACAGCCATGGTCCGAGGTTTTGTCCGAAGACTCCTGCTTTGAGGCTAGGGGAGGCTGGGTCACACTTTTCCCTGCTTTCCCAGCTCAGCTGGAAGCCTGAAAGATGCCCAGGTCAGCCTGTGGCCCATTTTCAGCCCTGCTCCACCCTGGCCTGTCCAAATGCCATATGGCCCTGTCATACATCTGGCTGGCAAGCGTTCCTTGGGGTAGAACATCTATCCCCTCTTCTCCGCGTTTGCCCCCTGCCTGGTGCCCCTCTATATCTGCCCTCCCGCTCTCCCGGCCTCTCAGCGCCATCTCCCCTCCTCCTCCCCATAGTGTCTCAGCGTTTTCCTTCCTTTGGTGAGATGGGGCCATTTCTCTCAAGGGTCGTTTTAAATATTCAGATTTTTAAATTTTTATTTTATGGAATTATAGTCAGTTTACAATTTTGTGTCAATTTCTGGTGTACAGCTCAATGCTTCAGTCATACAATAACATTCGTATATTCATTTTCATGTCCTTTCTCACCATGAGCTACTACAAGATTTTGACTATGGTTCCCTGTGCTGTGTGGTATAAACTTGTTGCTTTATTTTATATTTACCACTCACTGTCTGCAAATCTTGAACTCCCAGTCTACCCTTTCCCACCCTGTTCCCCTCTGATAACCATGAGTTTGATTTCTAAGCCTGTTTAATTTTAGATTCCACATGAGTGTTGTCATATGGTGTTTTTCTTTCTTTCTGGCTTACTTCACTTAGAATGATGTTTTCCAGGGCCATCCATGTTGCTCCAAATGGCATGATATTATTTTTTATGGCTGAGTAGTATTCCATTGTATACATGACACGGCTTCTGTATCCAGTCATCTGTTGCTGGACATTTAAGCTGTCTCCATGTCTTGGCTATTGTAAATAGTGCTATGAACATTAGGGTGCTGGTATCTTTCTGTATTAATGCTTCCTTTGGATATATGCCCAGGATTGGGATTATTGTATCTTATAGTAAGTGTATTTTTAGTTTTTTGAGGACTCTCCATACCATTTTCCATAACTGCTGTACCAAACTACATTCCCACCGACAGTGTACAAGGGTTCACTGTTTTCCACACCCTCTCTAGCATTTACCATTTGAATATTCATGCTTTAATTATTTTATTGCAGCAGCAACATGTAAGAATGAAAAAGTGGCATCCTGGTGGCTGGGGGATGAGCCTGTGTGTGTGTCCCTGTGCATGTGTGTATGTTCCTGTATGTGTGTACATGTCCCTGTGTGTACATGTGTGCCCTCCATGTGCCTGCATGGGGGTGGGGAGTGGGGCTGGAGCCTGTGTGTGTGACTGACATCTCAGGCACGTGGGCCTGGAGGGGTGTGCGAGGCTGTGATGCTGGGCTGAGAGGCTGTGAACTGACAAAGGCCACACAGCCCATCTTGGGGCCCAGGGCCCCACCCTTGCTTCCAGGCCTGTCACCAATCAGCTGGGGTGTCCCTTGCCATGACACAGGGCTTGGAGTCCTGACCCTAAGGGCCCCACAACTTCCCTCAGGAGGAGGGGTCTCTGGGGCAGGAGGAGGTGGCTGGGCTTGGCATGGGGAGGGGGGAGCAGGGAATCCAAAGGGTTGAGCATGGCTCTGGAGTTTGTGGGTGACCATCAGCAGTGAGGTGAGGGGAGTAAGAAGGGCCTCCTCACCAGGACTGAGTTTGTCACCCCGGCCAAGGGAGCCACTCTTCTGCACAAGGGCCAATTTTTAAAAAATGTGGAAAACCAAGTTTCAGGCTCCATGGTAGATAAGTCCCATTCCAGACTGAAATAGCAGGATGTGACCCCGTAAAAAGTGGTGAGCGCACATGAGCCATCGCCTCGCCCAGAAAGGAATTCCCCCGAGAGCCAGAGCTCACCCCACACCCACCCAGGGGCCTGGGAGTACTGGAGTGATGGCCCTGCTGGGGTCCCACTACCCAGGAAGATGGGGAGAAGGGCCGCTGGTCATACAGTCGAGGCCCAAGGAGGGGAAGAGACCTGCCCAGGTCACCCAGCACAGGAGGGCAGTCGGGTGGGACCCAGGACTTCGGGCTTGTCACAGGCCCCCTTCTTAGGAAAGGGGCACAGGCCTGCCTGGGAAAGAAGCATCGGGTAAGTGAATAACCCTGCAGACAGGGCCAAGTTGGCTGGCTGGCCGAGCCTCAGTTTCCCCTCTGTGGAACAGGGGACGGGACGGCGCCTGCTCACAGGGTCTCTGTGAAGCTAGAGATGGTGCTGCTGTGGTGCTGGGGAGAGCCCTCCTGGTCCTCCTTACCTTGGAAGTGGCCGGAGGGCCCTTCCTGAGGGCCGATGGTGCCTGTCTAGCTGGGCAGGCTGCTGGTCCCTGCGGCCCTGACAGTGGCAGCTACACGGCTTAGTGAAGGATGGGCCAACTCCCCTTCCCAGGCACCCTGGCCCATCGTCCCCCACCATGCACCCTGGGGTGGCTCCCTCTTTCCTTCCTGCCTCCTCTTGTCTCTGCTTCCCCCCACCTGGTGTCCCTCTCTTGTCACCTCCTGTCCCTCTCTAGGACTTGACCCCCACCTTTCTCTCTCTCACTCACACACTGTCTCTCCCTGCGTGTGTCTTTCTCTGCCTCTCCCCCAGGCCCTCAGGCCCTGAGCTCAGGTCTAGCCCTGTCCAGGGCCACAGAGCCACAGGGCCACATCTCTCCCAGCACTCCCACCCTCACAGCGATGTTCCAGCCCCAGCTCTGCTCACAGTGGAGGAGCCCGGTTACAGAGCTGCTCCTGCTGGCATTTGCTGCTGCATCGCTGATCCCCCCCACTTCCCGGGCAGCGCAGCAGTCTCACCTTGACCTGTTTGTGGCCCAGCCTGGACCCCAGAGCTGCTGCAGGGCTGGCTGCCTCCCCCACCTGGAAGGAGGGAGGGCCCCGTGGGCTCCAGGGACAGCTGGTGCAGAGTGGAGTGGACTCTTTTTATGCCCAACACCTTCTCCCTGGCAGTGGTGGCACCCCAACCACTGACCCTGCCCCTCCCACCTCAGAGTCGTGAGGCTGTGGGAGGATGAAGGGCTCTCATGGGGCCCACTGAGAGCACTACCGCCCTCAGCCCCCCTCAGGGTCTGCCTGGAGCCGGGGCTGCTGTGCAGCTGATGCAGGGCGGGGGCACGGGCCTGGTCAGTGCAGGGCCTCTCGCTGGATGCCCATGGCCTCCCTGCACCTCATCCGTTCCTCACCATGAGACACGGCCACTTCATTCTGGTCATCTAGCTCATGACCGGACACCCCTGTGACTGACAGGCCCCACATGCCCAGTGAGTGTTTACCGACTGAAGCAGCACAGCCATCACTAGATCTAGACACAGGCTGTACCCACCACCCAGGAGGAGCCCCGGGGCCCCTGTGGTCACTGCTGCCCTGAAGGGGTAACCTTGCATCTGCCCTGTCATCTTAGTTCCTGCTGGTTTGTGAGTTGTGTGCCCGTGAATCACTGCATGCCCTCAAGAGGGTGTGACCACTAGTCCTCCAGGAAGCAGACACTGACACAGAGAGAACTGTGACAATTTCATTAGGGGTGACAATAGGAGAGAACAGCAGAGGGGGCAGGTTGGAGCAGGGAAACATTCGGGCCGTAATGCACCTCTGACATCTTCTCTAAACACATAATTGCCACAGCTGAGGGGCCCCTTCAGTTGGCAAATGGACTGTGCTGTAAGGCAAAAGGAGTTATTTATTTTAATAGGATCTTATTTTTTCCTGATTTTGTCTTCTCTAATGTATGTATGGCCTCTGACAGACACTGTAGTCTGTGTGTGCATCTCCGTGTCTATACAGAATGAAAATAATTATTTTCACATCTCAGACACAGATCTCAAAATGTGCACATTCTCATTATTATATTTCCTTCTTTAACTAGTAAGACCTAATATTTAATAGAAGAAAGGGACCTTTTGCATATGTTTAAAGCAGAGAATGGTAAGCTCTGGGCCTGAGCTCTTATATCTTCAGTTTAATTTAATGTACTTCCTAAGGTCTCTTTTGATAATTCTGTGTGCAGACACTTTCTTTTAAACTATGAGAATGCTGAGTGAGAAATATGTCCCAGTCATTTTGCAAAACAATGTGTGTGCTTGACCCAACCCTCCTCACAATGATGTCAGGGACCAGCATTACCCCCCGGCTCACAGAGAACAACAATGAGACCCTGTGGGGGCCCCACTGAGTCTTGGTGTTAGGGGATGAACTGCAAGAACTCAAAGAATCAGAAATTGGATCTTGTGATATAAATGTGGAGATGCCAAGCTGACAGTGGGCATGGTGACAGGAGGGAGCAGGGGTGTAGGGACAGGGGTCCTACAGGGTGTCTCCTGATCACCCCTGACTTCCCCCAAAGAACCTGCCTCATGCTGAAGGGCAAGGCACCTGCTCAGCTGATCTAAATCCTGCCTGCACTTTTCAAATCACTGGGGCAAAAGAAAACTTCAGCCACACAAATTACCCTGAAAAAAACAAGCTAAATTTCAGTTTCTCTGATATCCAGAGATTTCATCCAGACCCAGAACTTTCATAAACCCAAGAGAACAATCATCTTTATATGAGGTTGTGAACTGAGGGCCTTCTGAAGGCACTGGGTTCTGAAGGGGATACGTGCATGGCTGCACTGAGTCCCCTGCACACACAAGTGGCTCTGAGTGGACCTCACACTGCATTCACACGGCCCGCCTGAGCTGCCCGCCCTGCCAGGAGTGACCTTCCAGCTCCATCTGAGTGAACCCAACAAATGCCCACTGGGCAGCCCTTCAATTTCTTTCTTCCCCTCCACACCCTCTTATTCACTCCTGTGTGGCTCACGTGTCCCTCTTCTGCATTCTGAGGCCCTGCACGGGCACATCTGCTATGGTGACAAGCTGTCTGCTGTGAATGTCTCTCTCCCTCACTCGCTCCCTTACCCCTCAAGGCAACCCCATGAGCCCCTGAAGTTAGGGGTGTGCTTCACCCCTCACAGAGCACATCACATGGTCCATGCAAGAGGCACATCTGCCAAACTGGGACTTCAAATTCATTTGATATTCTGTCAAAAGTCTATTCTGTTCTATACAAGAGACATCTGCTTCCCAGGTCAGGATGGGGAAATGACACAGTCCATCAGATGTGTGTGCTGGGAAGCTAGACAGACGTCACAATGTCCCAAGTCAGATTTCCTCAGGCATCGCAAGGCCCTGGAGTGCCATCTCCCCTTCTGCAAAGACTCGACAAGGGAGCAGAAGCACATGCTCTCATCTTACCGAGTGCTGTAACCGGTGGTGGTGGGGGTGGCAGTGGGTGAGACCGCATAGGCCACAACAGAGGTGGGGGTGGTGGTGATGAATAGCCTCTGAGAAGTGATGCTGGGTGTCCCATCAGGTGAGGCACACCAAGTGGTCCTGCACAATTACCAGGACATCGGGAATCCACAGTGACCTGCAGAACAGAAGAGAGAGCTGTGTTGGATGACAGACAAAAGGAACAACACCTACAGAACCTGAAACCCAATGCAGCAGCTATCAGCACCGGGCACCCTCCCCTCCACCGGGTGCCCAGACAGCAGCACAGGGCCACACACTCGACCTTGGGGATAAAACACTGTTGCCACATGACACCACCGGTGTCTGTAAGTGGAGGAAGGTGATAGTCCTGCCTGAGATGATGTACAGAGGTTCCAGCAAATTGATAAAGTAGGACCTCCCAAACTGGAAGCCTCTCTGTGCAGGACAACCCACCCTGACACCTTCCCCAGCTCCACAGAAGCATGGTCTGCATGAACCAGAAACACAGAGAAAGAAAGGAAGTGAAGGCCTGGTTTTCCACATAGAATCAGAGCCGCACCTGGGTACTTGCTCTATCTGCAGGACCCTGCCAGACCCTCTCTACTCCCTGATCACAAAGGGCCCTCCTCCACCAGCAGGAGCTTCCCCTGGGTGCAATGAGCTCTGAGGAGCTGGGCATCCTGCAGTCCTGTGGGGGAGCTGGCAAAGTGATTCTGAGGGGACAAGGCTGTCCTCAGAAGGGAGTCAGTCTCCACTACAAACATCCTTATTCAAAGGGATGTCTGGATTTTAAGTTCGCTAGGAAAAGCACAATACGTTTGTCATATGGGAAAGGGAAGGGGGAAGTCTCAATCCTGCAAATAACACCAACAGGATTTTAGCTCAGGTGGAAAATCCCACGGTGTGTGATGAGACAGAGAAGAAGCTCTGACAGCTTCCAGGGCAGAACCGACCCACCGCGGGATGGAGAACATGATGCCAGGACTGTAGTGCAAATTGGTCCTGCAGGGAAGTAGGCATTTTCATGGCGGGCACTTGCCCTTCTAGCCTCAATTCCCTACTACAAATGCACCATCTCTGAGAGTCAGGCTTTTCTGCCCAAGAGTACAACTGGAGGCAGCGGGGAAGGCACCTTTACCTCCCCAGAAGAGACAGTGATGGCCTGTGATATTACCACACACAGGAAGACTCAAAGTTGCACAAACACCACGGTGTAAGGCTGGAGGGGTGGCTTAGATCAGTTTTCAGTTACAAGGAATTGAATGGGCATTATACAAAGGAGAATCCCACAGTTTGAGACTGGAAAGCATTCAAAGAATGACAACAGGAACCGGTCTCAGTGAAACAGGAGCAATCCCAAGAGAAGGAGGAAAAAAGGAATTAGCCGAGCCAGGAGAAGTCAGTATGGAGAAAGGGCTCACCATTCTTATGCTATTTTAAGAAAAACAGAGTCAAAAATTGAGGTCTTCAGCCCTCATGCACTCCCTCGCTGATGGCTTCTGCAAGTAACACTCAAGGTGACAGGGGGAGAGGAAAAGCCAATGGAAACTGGGCAAGAGTTTGAATTTGAAAAAAAAAGACATGACAGACTCATAACAGAACACACAGTCTACAGACGAGGCCACAAGAGGCTGCTGAAAAAACAAAAAGAATAAATATCCCAGAAACACATCCACCGAAAAAGACCTCCCAATTAATCTAGGCCTCCGTGGTCACCTAAGGAGGGTGGGAGTTACCGGGGAACACAGGAGACACACGACGTACTGAATCGGAAAAAAAAACACAGAAAGGATGGAGGATTAGGCTAATCAGAGCAGACTATATTCAAGGAAAAAAAATTTGAGCCTTCTTTCCCATATGACAATCACTCTCATATCACACCGAGTGGGAGACAGGACTCAGGACCCTTGACTGAAGAGACCACAGGCCCCAGGTTCAGGTGTTCCTTCCATAACCGATCATCGGCTGTGGAAGGTCAGGGCTCCACTCACTGCAGACAGTGACAGGGGCGGGCTTGTCCTCCAGGGAGCCCAGAACGTGGTGTCTGTTGAAGGCCCGTGTGCAGAACCGACAAGTCTGCCCTCCGTCAGAGGACCCTCTTTCCCTCTACAACAGACACCTCCATCCCCAGGGCAGGATGGGGAAGACGCGGTCCATCAAGTGCGTCTGCTAAGGGACCAGAGGGACAAGGCCGTGAGCCCAGTCACGGCCGCCCGTGCACGGGGAAGCCCTGGAGAGCGATCTGCCCTTCTTCTGCAGTGACTCAAGGAAGAAAAAGGACTATGCTTTCCTCTTACCCAGCGGAGCAGCTGGTGTTGGGGGGCGAGGTTGCACAGGGCAACAAGGGGGACCAGATGCAGGTGCCCAGCTGGGCGACGACGGGCCGCACCAGGGGCAGGACATAACGGCTGGTCATTGGAAAGGTTGGGGCACTCCGGCCCACGGGGTGACCTGCAGGACAGAAGGGAGGGCTGGGTTGGATGACAGACAAAAGCGACAACACCGACAAGAGCCGAAAGACAAAGCAGCAGCCGTCGGCACCGGGCACCCTCCCCTCCACCGGGTGCCCAGAAAGCAGCACGGTGACACACGCTCAACCCAGCCCTCTGGGGCCTGCCTGCAGCCTGGGCCGCACAGGGGGACACGGGGATATGACCCTGACGCCGCACGTCGCCGCCGCCGCTGTCTCCAAGTGGAGGAAGCCAAGGGTCCTCCTGCACGAGAGGCTGCACACAGAGCTTCCAGCACACGGGCAAACTAGCGCCTTCCCAACAGCCAGCCTCTCTGGGTGGGACGGCCCTCCCTGCCACCTTCCCCAGCTACACGCAAGCTTGCCCGGCGTGGACCAGGAACACGGAGATGGGAAGAACGTGAAGAGCTCATTCTCCACACGAGCAAGCAGAGCCGAACCAGGGTCACCGCTGTGCCTGCAGGACTCTGCCTGCAGGACCCTGCCAGGCCCTCTATGCCCCCTCCTCACAAAGGGCCCTCCTCCGCCCCGCAGGGGCTCCCCTGGGCTCAAAGAGCACTGGGGAGCTGGGCATCCCGGAGTCCTGTGGCGGAGCTGGCCAAGGGCTCCTGAGGGGACAAGGCTCTCCTCAGAAGGGACTCAGGCTCCACTACAATCATCCCTATCCTCAGGGACGTATGGATTTTACGTTCGCTATGGAACGCACCCTACCTGCGTGCAATGGGAGAGTGACGTGGGGAGTCTCAACCCCACACCTGACACCAAAGGGACTGTACAACCACGTGCGCAAAATCCCACGGTGTGCCATGAGACCGACGAGCAGCTCTGACAGCTTCCAGGGCAGGCCCGACCCGGCACAGGTTTGGGGAAAATACACAACGTACGCAATCTGGTGCGCATCGGAATTCCCCCGCAGGGAAGGAGGCATTTTCAGGGCGGGCTCTTTCCCTTCCAGCCTCTATTCCCTACTACAATCGCACCATCTCCAAGAGCCAGGCTTTTCTGCCCAGAGTACAACTGGAGGCAGCGGCCAAGACACACTTACCTCCCGAGAAAAGACAGTGACGGGCTGTGACGTTTACCACACCCAGGAAGACTCAAAGTTGCACAAAGCACACCGTACAAAGCTGGAGGAAGGTCTTTGCCCCTTTTCAGGTTACCAGGATCTGAATGGACATTGTAAACAGGAGAATCACCTGGCCTGAGCCGGGAAACCCGTCAAAAGAAAGACGACACAGAAATCCGTCTCAGTGACCCAGGAGCAACCCCAGGTGCATGAGGTCAGGAATGAGTCAGCCGAGCCAGGAGAAGTCAGTGTGGAGCGAGGGCTCACACTTCTCACGCTGTTTCGAGAAACCCACAGTCAAAATCTGCGGGCTCCGGCTCCTAAGCACTCCCTCATGGCTCCTGCAGGCACCAGCCAAGGTGACGGGCTCCCGGGAGAAGCAGCCCACTGGCTCCTGGGCAAGAGTTTTGAATCTGAAAAAGGCAGCGACAGGCCACGCCAGACCCATCACAGGACACACAGTCTGCAGACGAGGCCAGGAAAGGCTGCCGGGAGAATGGGAATATCACCATTCTAAGGACGAGGTCCAACAGAGCATGACCACCCCACTTACCTGGGCCTCCGGGGCCGACGCATGCGGGCGGGCGCTGCCGGGCAACACCGGAGCCGCGCCAGGTCCCGCGTCGGCTAAAAACCACAGAAAAGGATGGAGGATTAGGCTTTCCTGCGAAGACACTGCTGAAGCGAAACAAAACTTTTGCGCCTTCCTTCCTTCATTCCTTCCACGTATCACACTCGTTTCTTGGAGGAACTGGATACTGACCCCAGGAACTCCTGCATGCTAAGCCCGCATTCTCTCTACTGCTGAGCTACATATACACTTCCCCTCAGAGCACACTCGTTTCTAGGAACAGAGGACAAGAAATGCCAGCCACGTTCACTAACTTACCCAGTGTATAATAAGATCCGTGTGCTCCACCAACAGAGCTCAGTGTTTTATGATCCGTCAGCTCCTGCGGAGCCACTTCTACAGTCCCAGTAGCATACTCCGGTTTTGTAATTTCGGGCTTAGTCGCCCCTTCCTAGGAACACAAAACAAGATAAATCAGGAACCGAACTTCAGATCATGTGCATACGCTTAGTCAGTCAGGTAGACAACAGTTATTTACCGAAGCTATCAGAACATAAGCCCTATCCTGGGAGAAGCTGGCGGTACAAGTAAAAGTCAGATTCTCCTCTCTGTTCTGCCAGAGGCACAGGATCCATGAAAATAAATCAGCACAGGAAAGTTTCAACAGCTCTACAACTGAGGTGAACGGGTACAGTAACGCCACAAAGGACAGGAGAGTCCGCTGCACGTGGATAGCTCAGGGAATGCTGGGAAGACCGCACTGTTTCGTAACAGAGAGATCCAGTGCAGAGGGGGGATGTGGAGGGGCTTTTGGGAAGGGCAGCCTGAGTAAAAGGAGCAGGTGGGAAACAACGTAAGGCATTAAGGGAACTAGACCACTGTTACTGGCGGTGGAAAGGGAAGACAAAACATGCTGCCTTGTTAAAGAAACATCACTTAATTAATTTCAAGTGAGGACGGCTAAAACAAGAACCAACTCCAAGAAACACCTAACTTTCCCAGGGATGAATTTCTTTTCAATATCCTCTAATAAAATGTAAGGGAAAGACCCTGAAAAAAAGAATGCCCACACAGACACTGGTTTCAATAGGTGAGTCTGGAAAATGAACAAAAGTGCATTATCCAGTCCTACGGCATTAAGCACAGAATCACATCCTAAACTGTAAGTTAAAAGCATAAGTCAAAAATTCTCATCAGCAGATGCAAACGTGAAAATGCACACAAACACCAACCCCCGGTTTATGTCTCAGAATCCCCTGGTACTTATATAGTCACACAAGGACATTAACAATAAGAGACTGTACCTCATCCCAGGAAGATTCTCTTCCTCTCTCTTCTGTAAAGTGGCGCACTGACACACCAACTGTAAAATGTAGTTAAAGTACATTAATGAGAATATTCACGAATGTATATTAAAACCAACATGTGCGTCTATCTCCGTTCGTGGATGTGTCAAAACAAAAGTGGCAGAAAAGACTTTCAAAGAGTTAGAGCATTTTCTGAAAAAAAATGCTTAAGTCACGGTTGGGATAAATTTCAAACCAAGTAGTATGAGGAAAACACGTAAAAAGAATGGATATGGAATTTGGGTTTGCGCACTATGTATTTCTAACATTTGAAGTTTGCTCTTGTTTTATTTTTTTCGTTTCTTCTGTTTTTAAATGGAGGTACCGGGTATGAGCACACGGAATTCGGCATGCTAAGCAAGCATTCTATTTACCACTAACCTATGTCCTTCCCCGAGTCAACTAGCTTCTCGGCATAGATAAAATAAAATACAAATCACTCTTTCACGGTTCACTGCCTTACAAAACATGTTAGTTTGCTCAAGAGCCAAAGAATTTTGAGGCCTTCTTCCCCGTACCACACTAAGTCTCACATCAGACCGAGTGGGAGACAGGTCTCAGGACCCTTGACTGAAGAGACCACAGGCCCCGGGTTCAGGTGTTTCTTCCATAACCGAACATCGGCTGTGGAATTTCAGGGCTCCACTCGCTGCAGACAGTGACAGGGGCGGGCTTGTCTCCCAGGGAGCCCGGAACGTGGTGTTTGTTGAACGCCCGTGTGCAGAACCGACACGTCTGCCCTCCATCAGAGGGCCCTCTTTCCCTCTACAACAGACACCTCCCTCCCCAGGGCAGGAAGGGGAAGACGCGGTCCATCAAGTGCGTCTGCTAAGGGACCAGAGGAACACGGCCGTGAGCACAGTCACGGCCGCCCGTGCACTGGGAAGTCCCGGAGAGCGATCTGCTCATCTTCTGCAGTGACACAAGGAAGAAACAGAGGACTATGCTTTCCTCTTACCGAGAGGAGCAGCTGGCGTTGGGGGGCGAGGTTGCACAGGGCACCAAGGGGGACCAGGTGCAGGTGCCCAGCTGGACGACGACGGGCCGCACCAGGGGCAGGCCACGCAGGCTGGTCCTCGGAAAGGTTGGGGCCCTCTGGCCCACGGGGTGACCTGCAGGACAGAAGGGAGGGCTGGGTTGGATGACAGATAAAAGCGCCAACACCAAGAGCCGAAACCCAACGCAGCAGCCGTCGGCACCGGGCACCCCCCCCACCTGGTGCCCAGAGAGCAGCACGGTGCCACACGCTACGCCCAGCCCTCTGGGGCCTGCCTGAAGCCTGGGCCGCACAGGGGTCACGGGGATACGACCCTGAAGCCGCACGTCGCCGCCGCCGCTGTCTCCAAGTGGAGGAAGCCAAGGATATTCCTGTCCGATAGGCTGCACACAAAGCTTCCAGCACCCGGGCAAACTAGCACCTTCCCAACAGCCAGAAGCTCTGGGTGGGACGGCCCTCCACGCCACCTTCCCCAGCTCCACGCAAGCTTGCCCGGCGTGGACCAGGAACTCGGATACGGGACGGACGTGAAGAGCTCATGCTCCACACGAGCAATCAGAGCCACACCAGGGTCACCGCTCTGCCTGCAGGGCTCTGCCTGCAGAACCCTGCCAGGCCCTCTCTGCCCCCTCCACACAAAGGGCCCTCCTCCGCCATGCAGGGGCTGCCCCTGGGCGCAAAGAGCCCTGGGGAGCTGGGCATCACGGAGTCCTGCGGCGGAGCTGGCCAAGGGCTCCTCAGTGGACAAGGCTGTTCTCAGAAGGGACTCAGGCTCCGCTACAATCATCCCTATCCTCAGGGACTTCTGGAGTTTACTTTCGCTACGTAACGCACCCTACCTGCGTGCTACGGGAGAGTGACGTGGGGAGTCTCAACCCCACACCTGACACCAAAGGGACTGTACCAGCTCGTGCGCAAAACCCCACGGTGTGCCATGAGACCGACGAGCAGCTCTGACAGCTTCCAGGGCAGGCCCGACCCGGCGCAGGTTGGGGGACAAACACAACGTACGCACTCTGGTGCGCATCAGAATTCCCCCACAGGGAAGGAGGCATTTTCACGGCGGGCTCTTTCCCTTCCAGCCTCTATTCCCTACTACAAACGCACCATCTCCGACAGCCAGGCTTTTCTGCCCAGAGTACAACTGGAGGCAGCGGCCAAGGCACAATTACCTCCCGAGAAAAGACAGTGACCGGCTGTGACGTTTACCACACCCAGGAAGACTCAAAGTTGCACAAAGCACACAGTACAAAGCTGGAGGGAGGGCTTTGCCCCTTTTCTAGTTACCAGGATCTGAATGGCCATTCTAAACTGGAGAATCACCTGGCCTGAGCCGGGAAACCCGTCAAAAGAACGACGACACAGAAATCCGTCTCTGTGACCCAGGAGCAACCCCAGGTTCAGGAGGTCATGAAGGAGTCAGCCGAGCCAGGAGAAGTCAGTGTGGAGCGAGGGCTCACCCTCCTCACGCTGTTTCGAGAAACCCACAGTCAAAGTCTGAGGGCCCCGGCTCCTAAGCACTCCCTCATGGCTCCTGCAGGCACCAGCCAAGGCGATGGGCTCCCGGGAGAAGCAGCCCACTGGCTCCTGGGCAAGAGATTTGAGTCTGAAAAAGGCAGCGACACGCCACGCCAGACTCATCACAGGACACACAGTTTGCAGACGAGGCCAGGAACGGCTGCCGGGAGAACAGGAGTATCACATTTCCCAGGACGAGGTCAACAGAGCATGACCACCCCACTTACCTGGGCCTCCGGGGCCGCCGCAGGTTGGCGGGCGCTGCCGGGCCACACCGGAGCAGCGCCAGGTCCCGCGTTGGCTAAAAACCACAGAAAAGAATGGAGGATTAGGCTTTCCTGCGAAGACACTGCTGAAGCGAAACAAAAACTTTGCGCCTTACTTCCTTCCTACCTTCCACGTTTCACACTCGTTTCTTGGAGGAACTGGATACTGACCCCAGGAACTCCTGCATGCTAAGCCCGCATTCTCTCTACTGCTGAGCTACATATACACTTCCCCTCAGAGCACACTCGTTTCTAGGAACAGAGGACAAGAAATGCCAGCCACGTTCACTAACTTACCCAGTGTATAATAAGATCCGTGTGCTCCACCAACAGAGCTCAGTGTTTTATGATCCGTCAGCTCCTGCGGAGCCACTTCTACAGTCCCAGTAGCATACTCCGGTTTTGTAATTTCGGGCTTAGTCGCCCCTTCCTAGGAACACAAAACAAGATAAATCAGGAACCGAACTTCAGATCATGTGCATACGCTTAGTCAGTCAGGTAGACAACAGTTATTTACCGAAGCTATCAGAACATAAGCCCTATCCTGGGAGAAGCTGGCGGTACAAGTAAAAGTCAGATTCTCCTCTCTGTTCTGCCAGAGGCACAGGATCCATGAAAATAAATCAGCACAGGAAAGTTTCAACAGCTCTACAACTGAGGTGAACGGGTACAGTAACGCCACAAAGGACAGGAGAGTCCGCTGCACGTGGATAGCTCAGGGAATGCTGGGAAGACCGCACTGTTTCGTAACAGAGAGATCCAGTGCAGAGGGGGGATGTGGAGGGGCTTTTGGGAAGGGCAGCCTGAGTAAAAGGAGCAGGTGGGAAACAACGTAAGGCATTAAGGGAACTAGACCACTGTTACTGGCGGTGGAAAGGGAAGACAAAACATGCTGCCTTGTTAAAGAAACATCACTTAATTAATTTCAAGTGAGGACGGCTAAAACAAGAACCAACTCCAAGAAACACCTAACTTTCCCAGGGATGAATTTCTTTTCAATATCCTCTAATAAAATGTAAGGGAAAGACCCTGAAAAAAAGAATGCCAACACAGACACTGGTTTCACTAAGTGAGTCTGGAAAATGAACAAAAGTGCATTATCCAGTCCTACGGCATTAAGCACAGAATCACATCCTAAACTGTAAGTTAAAAGCATAAGTCAAAAATTCTCATCAGCAGATGCAAACGTGAAAATGCACACAAACACCAACCCCCGGTTTATGTCTCAGAATCCCCTGGTACTTATATAGTCACACAAGGACATTAACAATAAGAGACTGTACCTCATCCCAGGAAGATTCTCTTCCTCTCTCTTCTGTAAAGTGGCGCACTGACACACCAACTGTAAAATGTAGTTAAAGTACATTAATGAGAATATTCACGAATGTATATTAAAACCAACATGTGCGTCTATCTCCGTTCGTGGATGTGTCAAAACAAAAGTGGCAGAAAAGACTTTCAAAGAGTTAGAGCATTTTCTGAAAAAAAATGCTTAAGTCACGGTTGGGATAAATTTCAAACCAAGTAGTATGAGGAAAACACGTAAAAAGAATGGATATGGAATTTGGGTTTGCGCACTATGTATTTCTAACATTTGAAGTTTGCTCTTGTTTTATTTTTTTCGTTTCTTCTGTTTTTAAATGGAGGTACCGGGTATGAGCACACGGAATTCGGCATGCTAAGCAAGCATTCTATTTACCACTAACCTATGTCCTTCCCCGAGTCAACTAGCTTCTCGGCATAGATAAAATAAAATACAAATCACTCTTTCACGGTTCACTGCCTTACAAAACATGTTAGTTTGCTCAAGAGCCAAAGAATTTTGAGGCCTTCTTCCCCGTACCACACTAAGTCTCACATCAGACCGAGTGGGAGACAGGTCTCAGGACCCTTGACTGAAGAGACCACAGGCCCCGGGTTCAGGTGTTTCTTCCATAACCGAACATCGGCTGTGGAATTTCAGGGCTCCACTCGCTGCAGACAGTGACAGGGGCGGGCTTGTCTCCCAGGGAGCCCGGAACGTGGTGTTTGTTGAACGCCCGTGTGCAGAACCGACACGTCTGCCCTCCATCAGAGGGCCCTCTTTCCCTCTACAACAGACACCTCCCTCCCCAGGGCAGGAAGGGGAAGACGCGGTCCATCAAGTGCGTCTGCTAAGGGACCAGAGGAACACGGCCGTGAGCACAGTCACGGCCGCCCGTGCACTGGGAAGTCCCGGAGAGCGATCTGCTCATCTTCTGCAGTGACACAAGGAAGAAACAGAGGACTATGCTTTCCTCTTACCGAGAGGAGCAGCTGGCGTTGGGGGGCGAGGTTGCACAGGGCACCAAGGGGGACCAGGTGCAGGTGCCCAGCTGGACGACGACGGGCCGCACCAGGGGCAGGCCACGCAGGCTGGTCCTCGGAAAGGTTGGGGCCCTCTGGCCCACGGGGTGACCTGCAGGACAGAAGGGAGGGCTGGGTTGGATGACAGATAAAAGCGCCAACACCAAGAGCCGAAACCCAACGCAGCAGCCGTCGGCACCGGGCACCCCCCCCACCTGGTGCCCAGAGAGCAGCACGGTGCCACACGCTACGCCCAGCCCTCTGGGGCCTGCCTGAAGCCTGGGCCGCACAGGGGTCACGGGGATACGACCCTGAAGCCGCACGTCGCCGCCGCCGCTGTCTCCAAGTGGAGGAAGCCAAGGATATTCCTGTCCGATAGGCTGCACACAAAGCTTCCAGCACCCGGGCAAACTAGCACCTTCCCAACAGCCAGAAGCTCTGGGTGGGACGGCCCTCCACGCCACCTTCCCCAGCTCCACGCAAGCTTGCCCGGCGTGGACCAGGAACTCGGATACGGGACGGACGTGAAGAGCTCATGCTCCACACGAGCAATCAGAGCCACACCAGGGTCACCGCTCTGCCTGCAGGGCTCTGCCTGCAGAACCCTGCCAGGCCCTCTCTGCCCCCTCCACACAAAGGGCCCTCCTCCGCCATGCAGGGGCTGCCCCTGGGCGCAAAGAGCCCTGGGGAGCTGGGCATCACGGAGTCCTGCGGCGGAGCTGGCCAAGGGCTCCTCAGTGGACAAGGCTGTTCTCAGAAGGGACTCAGGCTCCGCTACAATCATCCCTATCCTCAGGGACTTCTGGAGTTTACTTTCGCTACGTAACGCACCCTACCTGCGTGCTACGGGAGAGTGACGTGGGGAGTCTCAACCCCACACCTGACACCAAAGGGACTGTACCAGCTCGTGCGCAAAACCCCACGGTGTGCCATGAGACCGACGAGCAGCTCTGACAGCTTCCAGGGCAGGCCCGACCCGGCGCAGGTTGGGGGACAAACACAACGTACGCACTCTGGTGCGCATCAGAATTCCCCCACAGGGAAGGAGGCATTTTCACGGCGGGCTCTTTCCCTTCCAGCCTCTATTCCCTACTACAAACGCACCATCTCCGACAGCCAGGCTTTTCTGCCCAGAGTACAACTGGAGGCAGCGGCCAAGGCACAATTACCTCCCGAGAAAAGACAGTGACCGGCTGTGACGTTTACCACACCCAGGAAGACTCAAAGTTGCACAAAGCACACAGTACAAAGCTGGAGGGAGGGCTTTGCCCCTTTTCTAGTTACCAGGATCTGAATGGCCATTCTAAACTGGAGAATCACCTGGCCTGAGCCGGGAAACCCGTCAAAAGAACGACGACACAGAAATCCGTCTCTGTGACCCAGGAGCAACCCCAGGTTCAGGAGGTCATGAAGGAGTCAGCCGAGCCAGGAGAAGTCAGTGTGGAGCGAGGGCTCACCCTCCTCACGCTGTTTCGAGAAACCCACAGTCAAAGTCTGAGGGCCCCGGCTCCTAAGCACTCCCTCATGGCTCCTGCAGGCACCAGCCAAGGCGATGGGCTCCCGGGAGAAGCAGCCCACTGGCTCCTGGGCAAGAGATTTGAGTCTGAAAAAGGCAGCGACACGCCACGCCAGACTCATAACAGGACACACAGTTTGCAGACGAGGCCAGGAACGGCTGCCGGGAGAACAGGAGTATCACATTTCCCAGGACGAGGTCAACAGAGCATGACCACCCCACTTACCTGGGCCTCCGGGGCCGCCGCAGGTGGGCGGGCGCTGCCGGGCCACACCGGAGCAGCGCCAGGTCCCGCGTTGGCTAAAAACCACAGAAAAGAATGGAGGATTAGGCTTTCCTGCGAAGACACTGCTGAAGCGAAACAAAAACTTTGCGCCTTACTTCCTTCCTACCTTCCACGTTTCACACTCGTTTCTTGGAGGAACTGGATACTGACCCCAGGAACTCCTGCATGCTAAGCCCGCATTCTCTCTACTGCTGAGCTACATATACCCTTCCCCTCAGAGCACACTCGTTTCTAGGAACAGAGGACAAGAAATGCCAGCCACGTTCACTAACTTACCCAGTGTATAATAAGCTCCGAGTGCTCCACCAAAAGAGCTCAGTGTTTTATGATCCGTCAGCTCCTGCGGAGCCACTTCTACAGTCCCAGTAGCATACTCCGGTTTTGTAATTTCGGGCTTAGTCGCCCCTTCCTAGGAACACAAAACAAGATAAATCAGGAACCGAACTTCAGATCATGTGCATACGCTTAGTCAGTCAGGTAGACAACAGTTATTTACCGAAGCTATCAGAACATAAGCCCTATCCTGGGAGAAGCTGGCGGTACAAGTAAAAGGCAGATTCTCCTCTCTGTTCTGCCAGAGGAACAGGATCCATGAAAATAAATCAGCACAGGAAAGTTTCAACAGCTCTACAAATGAGGTGAACGGGTACAGTAATGCCACAAAGGACAGGAGAGTCCGCTGCACTTGGATAGCTCAGGGAATTCTGGGAAGACCGCACTGTTTCGTAAAAGAGAGATCCAGCGCAGAGGGGGGATGTGGAGGGGCTTTGGGGAAGGGCAGCCTGAGTAAAAGGAGCAGGTGGGAAATAGCGTAAGGCATTAAGTGATCTAGACCACTGTTACTGTCGGTGGAATGGGAAGACAAAACTAGCTGTCTTGGAAATGAAACATCACTTAATTATTTTCATGTGAGGACGGCTAAAACAAGAACCAACAACAAGATACACCTAACTTTCCTAGGGATGAATTTCTTTTCAATATCCTCTAATAAACTTTAAGGGAAAGACCCTGAAAAAAGAATGCCCACACAGACACTGGTTTCAATAGGTGAGTCTGGAAAATGAACACAAGTGCATTATCCAGTCCTACGGCATTAAGCACAGAATCACATCCTAAACTGTAAGTTAAAAGCATAAGTCAAAAATTCTCATCAGCAGATGCAAACATGAAAATGCACACAAACACCAACCCCCGGTTTATGTCTCAGAATCCCCTGGTACTTATATAGTCACACAAGGACATTAACAGCAAGAGACTGTACCTCATCCCAGGAAGATTCCCTTCCTCTCTTTTCTGTAAATTGGCGCACTGACACACCATCTGTAAAATGTAGTTACACTTACATTAATGAGAATATTCACGAATGTATATTAAAACTAACATGTGCGTCTATCTCCGTTCGTGGATGTGTCAAAACAAAAGTGGCAGAAAAGACTTTCAAAGAGTTAGAGCATTTTCTGAAAAAAAAGCTTAAGTCAAGGTTGGGATATATTTCAAACCAAGTAGTAAGAGGAAAACACGTAAAAAGAATGGATATGGAAGTTGGGTTTGCGCACTATGAATTTCTAACATTTGAAGTTTGCTCTTGTTTTTATTTTTTCTTTTCTTCTGTTTTTAAATGGAGGTACCGGGAATGAGCACACGGAATTCGGCATGCTTAGCAAGCATTCTATTTACCACTAAACTATGTCCTTCCCCGAGTCAACTTGCTTCTCGGCATAGATAAAATAAAATACAAATCACTCTTTCACGGTTCACTGCCTTACAAAACATGTTAGTTTGCTGAAGCGCAAAAGATCTTTGAGGCCTTCTTCCCCGTATCACACTAAGTCTCACATCAGACCGAGTGGGAGACAGGTCTCAGGTCCCTTAACTGAAGGGACCACAGGCCCCGGGTTCTGGTGTTTCTTCCATAACCGAACATCGGCTGTGGAATGTCAGGGCTCCACTCGCTGCAGACAGTGACAGGGGCGGGCTTGTCCTCCAGGGAGCCCGGACCGTGGTGTCTGTTGAAGGCCCGTGTGCAGAACCGACACGTCTTCCCTCCGTCAGAGGACCAACTTTCCCTCTATAACAGACACCTCCCTTCCCAGGGCAGGACGGGGAAGACGCGGTCCATCAAGTGCGTCTGCTAAGGGACCAGAGGGACACGGCTGTGAGCCCAGTCACGGCCGCCCGTGTACGGGGAAGCCCCGGAGAGCGATCTGCCCTTCTTCTGCAGTGACTCAAGGAAGAAACAGAGGACTATGCTTTCCTATTACCGATCGGAGCAGCTCGAGTTGGGGGGCGAGGTTGCACAGGGCACCAAGTTGGATCAGGTGCAGGGGCCCAGCTGGGCGACGACGGGCCGCACCCGGGGCCG
Organism: Camelus bactrianus; assembly: GCF_048773025.1. Classification (NCBI taxonomy): domain Eukaryota; kingdom Metazoa; phylum Chordata; class Mammalia; order Artiodactyla; family Camelidae; genus Camelus; species Camelus bactrianus. The sequence goes on along the minus strand of NC_133546.1, from coordinate 83,832,557 downwards.
GCCACGCAGGCTGGTCCTCAGAAAGGTTGGGGCCCTCCGGCCCACGGGGTGTCCTTCAGGACAGAAGGGAGGGCTGGGTTGGATGACAGACAAAAACGCCAACACCGACAAGAGACGAAACCCAACGCAGCAGCTGTCGGCACCGGGCACCCTCCCCTCTACCGGGCGCCGAGAGAGAGCAGCACGGTGCAACACGTTCCGCCCAGGCCTCTGGGGCCTGCCTGCAGCCTGGACCGCACAGGGGGACACGGGGATACGACCCTGATGCCGCACGTCGCCGCAGCCGCTGTCTCCAAGTGGAGGAAGCCAAGGGTCCTCCTGCCCGAGAGGCTGCACACAGAGCTTCCAGCACACGGGGAAACTAGCGCCTTCCCAACAGCCAGCCGCTCTGGGCGGGACGGCCCTCCCCGCCACCTTCCCCAGCTCCACGCAAGCTTGCCCGGCGCGGACCAAGAACACTGAGACGGGACGGACGTGAAGAGCTCATTCTCCACACGATCAAGCAGAGCCGCACCAGGGTCACCGCTCTGCCTGCAGGGCTCTGCCTGCAGGAACCTGCCAGGCCCTCTCTGCCCCCTCCACACAAAGGGCCCTCCTCCACCTCGCAGGGGCTGCCCCTGGGCGCAAAGAGCCCTGGGGAGCTGGGCATCACGGAGTCCAGAGGCGGATCTGGCCAAGGGCTCCTGAGGGGACAAGGCTGTCCTCAGAAGGGACTCAGGCTCCGCTACAATCATCCCTATCCTCAGGGACGTCTGGAGTTTACGTTCGCTACGGGACGCACCCTACCTGCGTGCTACGGGAGAGTGACGTGCGGATCTCAACCTCACACCTGACAACAATGGGACTGTACCAGCTCGTGCGCAAAACCCCACGGTGTGCCATGAGACCGACGAGCAGCTCTGACAGCTTCCAGGGCAGGCCCGACCCGGCGCAGGGTGGGGGACAAACACAACGTACGCACTCTGGTGAGCATCGGAATTCCCCCGCAGTGAAGGAGGCATTTTCACGGCGGGCTCTTTCCCTTCCAGCCTCTATTCCCTACTACAAACGCACCATCTCCGAGAGCCAGGCTTTTCTGCCCAGAGTACAACTGGAGGCAGCGGCCAAGACACAATTAACTCCCGAGAAAAGACAGTGAACGGCTGTGACGTTTACCATACCCAGGAAGACTCAAAGTTGCACAAATCTGACCGTATAAAGCTGGAGGGAGGGCTTTGCCCCTTTTCCTGTTACCAGGATCTCAATGGACATTCTAAACAGGAGAATCACCTGGCCTGAGCCGGGAAACCCGTCAAAAGGTAGGCGACACAGAAAACCGTCTCAGTGACCCAGGAGCAACCCCAGGTGCAGGAGGTCAGGAAGGAGTCAGCCGAGCCAGGAGAAGTCAGTGTGGAGCGAGGGCTCACCCTCCTCATGCTGTTTTGAGAAAACCACAGTCAAAGTCTGCGGGCCCCGGCTCCTAAGCACTCCCTCATGGCTCCTGCAGGCACCAGCCAAGGCGACGGCCTCCCGGGAGAAGCAGCCCACTGGCTCATGGGCAAGAGTTTTGAGTCTGAAAAAGGCAGCAACACGCCACGCCAGACTCATCACAGGACACACAATTTGCAGACGAGGCCAGGAACGGCTGCCGGGAGAACGGGAATATCACCTTTCCGTGGTCGAGGTAAAACAGAGCATGACCACCCCACTTACCTGTGCCTCCGGGGCCGCCGCAGGTGGGCGGTCGCTGCCGGGCCACACGGGTGCCACACCAGGTCCCGCGTCGGCTAAAAACCACAGAAAAGAATGGAGGATTAGGCTTTCCTGCGAAGACACTGCTGAAGCGAAACAAAACCTTTGCGCCTTCCTTCCTTCCTCCCTTCAACGTATCACACTCGTTTCTTGGAGGAACAGGATACTGACCCCAGGAACTCCTGCATGCTAAGCCCGCATTCTCTCTACTGCTGAGCTACATATACCCTTCCCCCCAGAGCACACTCTTTTCTAGGCACAGAGGACAAGAAATGCCAGCCACGTTCACTAACTTACCCAGTGTATAATAAGCTCCGTGTGCTCCACCAATAGAGCTCAGTGTTTTATGATCCGTCAGCTCCTGCGGAGCCACTTCTACAGTATCCGTAGCATACTCCGGTTTTGCAATTTCGGGCTTAGTCGCCCCTTCCTAGGAACACAAAACAAGACAAATCAGGAACCGAACTTCAGATAATGTGCATACGCTTAGTCAGTCAGGTAGACAACAGTTATTTACCGAAGCTATCAGAACATAAGCCCTATCCTGGGAGAAGCTGGCGGTACAATAACAGGCAGATTCTCCTCTCTGTTCTGCCAGAGGCACAGGATCCATGAAAACAAATCAGCACAGAAAAGTTTCAACAGCTCTACAACTGAGGTGAACGGGTACAGTAACACCACAAAGGACAGGAGAGTCCGCTGCACGTGGATAGCTCAGGGAATGCTGGGAAGACCACACTGTTTCATAAAAGAGAGTTCCAGCGCAGAGGGGGGATGTGGAGGGGCTTTGGGGAAGGGCAGCCTGAGTAAAAGGAGCAGGTGGGAAACAGCGTAAGGCATTAAGGTAACTAGACCACTGTTACTGGCGGTGGAATGGGAAAACAAAACATGCTGCCTTGGAAATGAAACATCACTTAATTAATTTCAAGTGAGGACAGCTAAAACAAGAACCAACAACAAGATACACCTAACTTTCCTAGGGATGAAATTCTTTTCAATATCCTCTAATAAACTCTAAGGAAAAGACCCTGAAAAAAAGAATGCCCACACAGACACTGGTTTCACTTGGTGAGTCTGGAAAATGAACACAAGTGCATTATCCAGTCCTACGGCATTAAGCACAGAATCATATCCTAAACTGTAAGTTAAAAGCATAAGTCAAAAATTCTCATCAGCAGATGCAAACGTGAAAATGCACACTCACACCAACCCCCGGTTTATGTCACAGAATCCCCTGGTACTTATATAGTCACACAAGGTCATTAAAAACAAGACACTGTACCTCATCCCAGGAAGATTCTCTTCCTCTCTCTTCTGTAAAGTGGCGCAGTGACACACCATCTGTAAAATGTAGTTACTGGTACATTAATGAGAATATTCACGAATGTATATTAAAACAACCATGTGCGTCTATCTCCGTTCGTGGATGTGTCAAAACAAAAGTGGCAGAAAAGACTTTCAAAGAGTTAGACCATTTTCTGAAAAAAAAGCTTAAGTCAAGGTTGGGATATATTTCAAACCAAGTAGTAAGAGGAAAACACGTAAAAAGAATGGATATGGAAGTTGGGTTTGCGCACTATGTATTTCTAACATTTGAAGTTTGCTATTGTTTTTATTTTTTCTTTTCTTCTGTTTTTAAATGAAGGTACCGGGAATGAGCACACGGAATTCGGCATGCTAAGCAAGCATTCTATTTACCACTAACCTATGTCCTTCCCCGAGTCAACTTGCTTCTCGGCATAGATAAAATAAAATACAAATCACTCTTTCACGGTTCACTGCCTTACAAAACATGTTAGTTTGCTGAAGCGCAAAAGATCTTTGAGGCCTTCTTCCCCGTATCACACTAAGTCTCACATCAGACCGAGTGGGAGACAGGTCTCAGGACCCTTGACTGAAGAGACCACAGGCCCCGGGTTCGGGTGTTTCTTCCATAACCGAACATCGGCTGTGGAAGGTCAGGGCTCCACTCGCTGCAGACAGTGACAGGGGCGGGCTTGTCCTCCAGGGAGCCCGGACCGTGGTGTCTGTTGAAGGCCCGTGTGCAGAAACGTCACATCTGCCCTCCGTAAGAGGACCATCTTTCCATCTACAACAGACACCTCCCTTCCCAGTGCAGGACAGGGAAGACGCGGTCCATCAAGTGCGTCTGCTAAGGGACCATAGGGACACGGCTGTGAGACCAGTCACGGCCGCCCGTGTACGGGGAAGCCCCGAAGAGCGATCTGCCCTTCTTCTGCAGTGACTCAAGGAAGAAACAGAGGACTATGCTTTCCTCTTACCGAGCGGAGCAGCTGGCGGTGGGGGGCGAGGTTGCACAGGGCACCAAGTTGGACCAGGTGCAGGTGCCCAGCTGGGCGACGACGGGCCGCACCCGGGGCCGGCCACGCAGGCTGGTCCTCAGAAAGTTTGGGGCCCTCCGGCCCATGGGGTGACCTGCAGGACATAAGGGAGGGCTGGGTTGGATGACAGACAAAAGCGCCAACACCGACAAGAGCCGAAACCCAGCGCAGCAGCCGTCGGCACCCGGCACCCTCCCCTCAACCGGGCGCTGAGAGAGCAGCACGGTGCCACAGGCTCCGCCCAGCCCTCTGGGGCCTGCCTGCAGCCTGGGCCGCACAGGGGGACACGGGGATACGACCCTGATGCCGCACGTCGCCGCAGCCGCTGTCTCCAATTGGAGGAATCCAAGGGTCGTCCTGCCTGAGAGGCTGCACACAGAGCTTCCAGCACACGGGCAAACTAGCGCCTTCCCAAAAGCCAGCCGCTCTGGGCGGGACGGCCCTCCCCGCCACCTTCCCCAGCTCCACGCAAGCTTGCCCGGCGCTGACCAGGAACACGGAGACAGGACGGACGTGAAGAGCTCATTCTCCACACGAGCAAGCAGAGCCGCACTAGGGTCACCGCTCTGCCTGCAGGGCTCTGCCTGCAGGACCCTGCCAGGCCCTCTCTGCCCCCTCCTCACAAAGGGCCTTCCTCCGACCCGGAGGGGCTGCCCTTGGGTGCAAAGAGCCCTGGGGATCTGGGCATCCCGGAGTCCAGTGGCGGAGCTGGCCAAGGTCTCCTGAGCGGACAAAGCTGTCCTCAGATGGGACTCAGACTCCGCTACAATCATCCCTATCCTCAGGGACGTCTGGATTTTATATTCGTTACGGAATGCACCCTACCTGCGTGCTACGGGAGAGTGACGTGGGGAGTCTCAACCCCACACCTGACACCAAAGGCAATGTACCAGCTCGTGTGCAAAACCCCACGGTGTGCCATGAGACCGACGAGCAGCTCTGACAGCTTCCAGGGCAGGCCCGACCCGGCGCAGGGTGGGGGACAAACACAACGTACGCACTCTGGTGCGCATCGGAATTCCCCCACAGGGAAGCAGGCATTTTCACGGAGGGCTCTTACCCTTCCAGCCTCTATTCCCTACTACAAACGCACCATCTCTGAGAGCCAGGCTTTTCTGCCCAGAGTACAACTGGAGGCAGCGGCCAAGACACAATTACCTCCTGAGAAAAGACAGTGACCGGCTGTGAAGTTTACCACACCCAGGTAGACTCAAAGTTGCACAAAGCACACCGTACACAGCTGGAAGGAGGGCTTTGCCCCTTTTCCAGTTACCAGGATCTGAATGGACATTCTAAACAGGAGAATCACCTGGCCTGAGCCGGGAAACCCGTCAAAAGAACGACGACACAGAAATCCGTCTCAGTGACCCAGGAGCAACCCCAGGTGCAGGAGGTCAGGAAGGATTCAGCCGAGCCAGGAGATGTCAGTGTGGAGCGAGGGCTCACCCTCCTCACGCTGTTTCGAGAAACACACAGTCAAAGTCTGCGGGCCCCATCTCCAAAGCACTCCCTCATGGCTCCTGCAGGCACCAGCCAAGGCGACGGCCTCCCGGGAGAAGCAGCCCACTGGCTCCTGGGCAAGAGTTTGAGTCTGAAAATGGCAGTGACACGCCACGCCAGACTCATCACAGGACACACATTCTGCAGACGAGGCTAGGAACGGCTGCCGGGAGAACGGGAAGATCACCTTTCCCAGGACGAGGTCCAACAGAGCCTGACACCCCACTTACCTGGGCCTCCGGGGCCGCCGCATGTGGGCGGGCGCTGCCGGGCCACACCGGAGCCGCGCCACGTCCCGCGTCGGCTAAAAACCACAGAAAAGGATGGAGCATTAGGCTTTCCTGCGAAGACACTGCTAAAGCGAAACAAAACCTTTGTGCCTTCCTTCCTTCCTTCCTTCCCCGTATCACACTCGTTTCTTGGAGGAACTGGATACTGACCCCAGAATTCCTGCATGCTAAGCCCGCATTCTCTCTACAGCTGAGCTACATATACCCTTCCCCCAAGAGCACACTAGTTTCAAGGCACATAGGAAAAAAATGCCAGCCACGTTCACTAACTTACCCAGTGTATAATAAGCTCCGTGTGCTCCACCAACAGAGCTCAGTGTTTTATGATCCGTCAGCTCCTGCGGAGCCACTTCTACAGTCCCAGTAGCATACTCCGGTTTTGTAATTTCGGGCTTAGTCGCCCCTTCCTAGGAACACAAAACAAGATAAATCAAGAACCGAACTTCAGATCATGTGCATACGCTTAGTCAGTCAGGTAGATAACAGTAATTTACCGAAGCTATCAGAACATAAGCCCTATCCTGGGAGAAGCTGGCGGTACAAGTAAAAGTCAGATTCTCCTCTCTGTTCTGCCAGAGGCACAGGATCCATGAAAACAAATCAGCACAGAAAAGTTTCAACAGCTCTACAACTGAGGTGAACGGGTACAATAACGCCACAAAGGACACGAGAGTCCGCTGCACGTGGATAGCTCAGGAAATGCTGGGAAGACCACACTGTTTCATAAAAGAGAGTTCCAGCGCAGAGGGGGGATTTGGAGGGGCTTTGGGGAAGGGCAGCCTGAGTAAAAGAGCAGGTGGGAAACAGCGTAAGGCATTAAGGAAACTAGACCACTGTTTCTGGCGGTGGAATGGGAAGACAAAACATGCTGGCTTGAAAATGAAACATCACTTAATTAATTTCAATTGAGGACGGCTAAAACAAGAACCAACTCCAAGATACACCTAACTTTCCCAACGATGTATTTCTTTTCAATATCCTCTAATAAACTGTAAGGGAAAGACCCTGAAAAAAGAATGCCCACACAGACACTGATTTCACTAGTTGAGTCTGGAAAATGAACACAAGTGCATTATCCAGTCCTACGGCATTAAGCACAGAATCACATCCTAAACTGTAAGTTAAAAGCATAAGTCAAAAATTCTCATCAGCAGATGCAAACGTGAAAATGCACACTCACACCAACCACCGGTTTATGTCTCAGAATCCCCTGGGACTTATATAGTCACACAAGGACATTAACATCAAGAGACTGTACCTCATCCCAGGAAGATTTTCTTCCTCTCTCTTCTGTAAAGTGGCGCACTGACACACCATCTGAAAATGTAGTTACATGTACATTAATGAGAATATTCATGAATGTATATTAAAACCACCATGTGCGTCTATCTCCGTTCGTGGGTGTGTCAAAACAAAAGTGGCAGAAAAGACTTTCAAAGAGTTAGAGCATTTTCTGAAAAAAAAGCTTAAGTCACGGTTGGGATATATTTCAAACCAAGTAGTAAGAGGAAAACACGTAAAAAGAATGGATATGGAAGTTGTGTTTGCGCACTATGAATTTCTAACATTTGAAGTTTGCTCTTGTTTTTGTTTTTTCTTTTCTTCTGATTTTAAATGGAGGTACCAGGAATGAGCACACGGAATTCGGCATGCTAAGCAAGCATTCTATTTACCACTAACCTATGTCCTTCCCCGAGTAAACTAGCTTTTCGGCATAGATAAAATAAAATACAAAACACTCTTTCACGGTTCACTGCCTTACAAAACATTTTAGTTTGCTGAAGCGCAAAAGATCTTTGAGGCCTTCTTCCCCGTATCACACTAAGTCTCACATCAGACCGAGTGGGAGACAGGTCTCAGGACCCTTGACTGGAGAGACCACAGGCCCCGTGTTCGGGTGTTTCTTCCATAACCGATCATCGGCTTTGGAAGGCCAGGGCTCCACTCGCTTCAGACAGTGACAGGGGCGGGCTTGTCCTCCAGGGAGCCCGGAACGTGGTGTCTGTTGAAGGCCCGTGTGCAGAACCGACACTTCTGCCCTGTGTCAGAGGACCCTCTTTCCCTCTACAACAGACACCTCCCTCTCCAGGTCAGGACGGGGAAGACGCGGTCCATAAATTGCGTCTGCTAAGGGACCAGAGGGACACGGCCGTGAGCCCAGTCACGGCCGCCCGTGCACGGGGAATCCCCGGAGAGCGATCTGCCCTTCTTCTGCAGTGACTCAAGGAAGAAACAGAGGACTATGCTTTCCTCTTACCGAGCGGAGCAGCTGGCTGTGGGGGGCAAGTTTGCACAGGGCACCAAGGGGGACCAGGTGCAGGTGCCCTGTTTGGTGACGATGGGCCGCACCCGGGGCAGGCCACGCAGGCTGGTCCTCGGAAATTTGGGGCCCTCCGGCCCATGGGGTTACCTGCAGGACAGAAGGGATGGCTTGGTTGAATGACAGACAAAAGCGCCAACACCGACAATAGCCGAAACCCAACGCAGCATTCGTCGGCACCTTGCACCCTCCCCTGCACTTTGTGCCCAATTGGCAGCTACGCTGCATACTCTCCTTCAGCCCTGGGCCTCCCTGCATCCTGGGCTGCTCAGTAAAATTTGGCGATAAAATAGTTTTACCAAACCTCACTGTGATGACTGGGCATACATTTCCCCTAATTCCCAATCCACAGGCAAAGCCAGGAATTGTTTGTTCAAAAAGAAAATGCTAGTTCCAGAGATTATTCAATACAAAATGACCACCACAACACAACTGAGTAAAATTACTTACTTTGGTTTCCTCTGCCTCCTAAGCCTGAAAGGCGGTTCCATTCCTAACAGGGTTGCCATCCCTCTGTGAAGCTGTAAAGGGAGAACAGCACTGAAGGCGTATTCTATCTGACAGATGCCGTGTGGGGGAAGCACGAGCCGAGCCCTCCGTGCCCTCCTCCAAGAGCTCTCTCTTCCGCCCACGCCCTTGTCTCTTCACAGAGGCCGCAGGTCTCCTTCTCACCTCAGTTGTCCACGAGGACGAGGGGAGACTGGACCCCTGTCCCATGACGAGGACACCACAGGGCCTTGTTTCAGGTGTTTTCATAGCTAATCACCCTGGATGTGGTCTCAGGGCCCAGATCCTTGTCAACCAACACTTACACAGTGGACTCACATCACACTTCAGGGCAAATCATTCTGTATACAGATTATACATTAAAGTAAGAAGGGTCTTTCATAGGAAGAGTATCAACAACCCCTGACTGTGAGCTCCACCTCTTCCTCCTCAGCCTGTTGGTAAACTGTTAAAAGACTTCTCTCTGACAGCGCATGTCTTGTATAATTGACCAGATGTCACGTAAACATTTATGAAAGAAGCCTCAATGACTCATGTTGTAATAATCGGCAAAAGAATGGTGAGTTACATGGAGTAGCTGGTGGGAGACTTTAGAGTTACACTTTAACTCTGGGAGAAGGAGGATATGTAGTCATGTCACTTTCTAACTGGCTACTCTAGGTCACTGTGCAAGCTTTTTTATAAGAACGAAGGGACCTGCAAAATTAGTGAAGAAATGCCTGCTGCCTTAAAGCAGATCTTGAATAGAATATTTATCCACCAAGGCAAATGAAGAAAAATATTTTTCTCGTTATGACATACTGCCTTCATTCTAAAATGTCATCCATGTTATTTTCCTGAAATAAGAAGAAAATTCAGCCTTCAAAACCGTGTCCAGGCGGGAAGAGAGGGCTGATGCTCATGTATTCTAGTGCATAGAAACCAGCCATGCCAGCCACGCCAGGCAACCAAGAGACTGGGGGGCGGCCTGCAGTCCCTGGAGGGGCATGAGCTCCGCCGCTCACAGGGGACAGAGCCCTGCGGGCTGATGGCATGTAAAGAAAACAGCATCTTGTCACCCAGCTGTGAAACTGTTCCCCACAGTGAGTGTGTGGTGTGGTGTCCAGGAAACCCGACAACTACCCATGGGGAAAAGCAGCCCACTGGGCAGCTCCTGCTGCAGAAATGGAGCTGCCGCACTTCACAGTGCGCTCCTTACCTCTCAGGGGAGGTTGCAGCCTGTACGGTCCTCCTGGGGTGGGCTCCTGCCTCATGTATTCCTCTGCCTGCCTCCATCTGCAGATTGCATCCAATCTTAAAGATAAAGAATGGCTTCAATACAAATTACACCACCAATTCCTCTACTAGGCACAAAACAACCAGTCCTTAAAAATCTCAGAACACCCGTAAAAATGTGTCAAAATTCTGTACCTCTGTTTCAGGTGGGCAACTTCCCTTCTCAGCTCAGAGGATTTTTCCCTTCTCAGGTCAGAGTTTTCCCTTCTCAGGTCAGAGTTTTCCCTTCTCAATTCAGAGATTTCCCTCTCCAGCTCCTGAGCCCTGAGCTGTGTGAGAAAAACACATCCACTTTCAGTTGTGGCCGACTGTGCACAAAGGGAAGGAAGGAAACAAATTCTTACCGAGCTGTCTTGGGCCTTCTTCTCGGCAAGAGTGACCTGAAAAAGTCAACACATCAAGAAACACCCCATGGCTAGGGGTTCTCAGGGCCACAATAACTGTCTGCATCAGGTGCTGAGGACTCGGTGTGTCAGGAGGAAGGCAGGTTACCTGGTGTCTCCAAATGATCTCTGCTTCCCGCATTTGCCCGTGACATTCTTCAAGTCTTATCCTATGAGTTACAAATTGTTCCATCAGAGAAGACACAATGCTGGGTATGCTGTTAAATAATCTGCCCCAGTCCATGTTATCTGCATTGCACACTCACACACATCATCTCACCACTCAAGACACACTGCACACGGCTGCAGAAGCACAGCAGTTGCAAAGCTGTCGCTGCAGCCACTCCTTCCGTCACTGTTACTGAACGCCTGCCCGGTTCTGCGCTGACACATTTCCCCCTCCCGTTCTCAGCATTTCCCTCACGTGTCCTGTGCTGAGCATCTTTCATCTCAAAGCTTGATTCTTCCTTTCCTTACATCCTGACCCTACTTCTTACACCTGGGTCTCCCCAGCAGCACGGGAATGTGTATTGGTCCGACTGACGCTACACTAAACTGCTATCCTCAGGGTGAGAACGGTTTATAGCACCTTCAGAAACATCTCTGTGAACCGTCTCTCCTCTCAGTCTGGCCAGCACTGGGACCAGGAAATTCTTAGTAACTTAATACTTTTTAAAGTTAAACGTTTAACTTAACATATGTAAAACTTAACACTTTTCCTCCTGTGTGAAGCCATGTATACAAATGTCTTTTGTTTGGGTCAGTTTATGATATTGTGTCTAAACATTTTAGAAAAGTTTTCAAAAAATCCAACAGGTGTTTTCAGAGCCGCAGGTGCAGTGGAGCTGAACTCACTTGTACCATCTTGTCTCCTCTTCAGCCAATTTTGCCTCCTCCTTTGCTGCCAACAGCTGCTGCTTTCCCACCAGCTCACATCCATTCATGTCCACCTTCCTGAGAGGGGAAAGAAACTCTGAAATTCTGCCAGTTTCCCTCCCAGAAACTGGAAGGGAAGAATTCCATGTTCCTTTCGCCCTGCCCCATAAATGCTCAGGCTGATAAATACACAGGAAAGAATTAAAGTACCCCCACTAATAAATATGAAAAAGCTACACTCAGGCCTCTGGCAAGTGTTTGGTATCTGGGCTTCCCTTCAGCGTCCCCACCCCTAATCATTTATGCATAAACACACAGGAAAAGCCCACGTGATGTGTGCTCTGCGCCCCCCCCACCAGGCTTAGGCTCCTGTGCCTGGGACAGCGCGAGCTCACTGTGTTTCAACGTGGGAATCAGGGTCTGACCAAGTCATCACAACCAAACACATTAGGGTAAAGCAAGCGTTCATGACTTGTTTGATTTCTCCCACAGAGAGCCCAGATTTCAGTCAAAACCTGGAGCAAAACCTGATCCTTTAGGAAATATAAGGAAATGTTTTTGAAAGCGGGTTAATGGGTGTGATGTCCATGACCTCTCCCTGAGAATGACAGGAAACTCTGGACAAATTATGAAATCCATGATCAAATGTACCAAATTGCTAACAAGCCAGAAAGGGACATGAGGCCAAGATGGAGAAGAAGAAAGCCCAGGACTGGGCCCACCTTCCCCGGGGGTCATCCAGTAACTGCAGAGGAAACCACTGAGATGCAGAGCAGCCCGGCAGCCGGTGCCCCCTATGCACAGGCACCGCAGTCAGGCAGCTGGAGCTCACTGTCCGTCAGCGAAGGTGATCCCTAGAGAGACCCACAGGACTTAGCTGGGATCCATGAGAGCTACATGCCAGAAACAAAGGTGGACAGGAGACACACGGGCCTCACGAAAGCTGGCTGCACTGACTGATCTCAGCTGCTAACCGGGTTAACAGGATGTAGCGCTGCTGGCGCCCTGACCACCTGCCAGCTGTAATGCCCACCTTCTCTGCAGCAAGTTAACCTCACACGAGGCCTCAAATTTTCTCTATTTTCTACCCAATGTCTAGAGTTTATTAAAAATGATAGACACATGGCAGGTCATGACACTTTGATGTGGTTGAAACCTAAGGACAATAAAAATGGACCTAGGGGGATCCAGATAATGAAGTGACTAAATCTGGTCCAAGAACCCGCTAAAATCTCAAACTAAATACAAACAAGACTCTGGTAACCAGTTAGAATGAACAGAAGCAGCAGATTACAGAAATCAAGGTCGAAAAATAAATGCACATCTGTACTGATTGAATATGGTAAAGAAAATATGGTGGTAAGTATTCTGAAACGTATTACAATATCCACATAACTCCACACATTCATTCACACATTGTCATAATTAACACGGGAATGTCTTACCCTTCAGTGTCCATAGATCTCTGTCCACTGATTTCATCAAGGACGCGTACTTTCTTCACCTGCCTTTGGAAACCGTCTTCCTCACGTTCTTTCAGAGATCCCGATGCAGCATGGTGGTCTTGCATTTTCTTTTTACCCTCTATAAACATAAAACAACTGGCTTTGTGTGTGCACATGTGCACTCAAGAGCTTGGCTGTGCTGGGGAGTGGAGAAAGGAGAGAATTCTGAAGGCAGGAATCCCCTTTTTACCTTCCCAGTGCAAATTCATTGTTATTACAGGCATGTTTCATTTTATTGCCCTCCCTGGTAATGCATATTTTTAAACAATTGAAGATTTGTAACAACCCTGAGTACAGCAATTCCATTGGTGACATTTTTTTCTGGCAGCATTTGCTCATTTCTTATCTCTGTGTCACATTTTTGTAGTTTCTGAAATATTTGGTTCTTTATCATTTTAATTAAAACAGGCATGACATTCCTTTAAGGCAAAGCCTAATCCAGCGGAAGTCCCTAGTTCTCAGCAATTCTATAAACCCTGAGAGAGGTGAAGAGGCTTCAGAAGAAAAGTGTGAAGCCAGCAGGGGTTGGCCCATGAAGTTTAAGGCAAGATTCCATCTCCACTGCATACCTGTGCAAGGTAAGGCGGGAAGAGCTGACCCAGAGGCTGCTGCAAGTGCTCCAGGAGATGAAGCTAAGGCAGCTAATGAAGGTGGCTGCACTAAACAACAGGTTTTCAATGCAGAGAACTGCAAGGGGAGGCCACCCAGCACCATCACAGCTGGAGAGAATTCAGTGCCTGGCATCAAGGCTTCAATGGACAGGCTGATTTTCCCATTAGCGGCTAACGAAGCCAATATTCATTTAACATTATGAAAATCCTATGTCCCATGAGAATCAAGTGAAATCTACTCTGTGCTCTATAAATAGAACAAAGCCTGAATGACAGCACATCTATTTACAACATGAATATTTTAGCCCATTGTTGAGACCTACTGCTCAGAAAACAAAACAAAACACACAAAAAAAATTCTTTCAAAATATTACTGCTCATGGACAATGCACAAGTCATCCAGGAGCTCTGATGGAGATGCATGAGATGAATGCTGTTTCCATGCTTAACATGACATCTATTCTGCAGCCCATGAATCAGGAGTAATTATGACTTTCAAGTCTTATTATTTAAGAAATACATTTTGGAAGTCTTTAGCTGCCATAGACAGTGACACCAATGATGGGTCTGGGCAAATGAATGGAAAATTTTCTGGAAAGGATTCACCATTTTACATGCCATTAAGAACATTCGTGATTCATGGGAAGAAGTCAAAATATCAACATGAACTGGGGTTTGGAAGGAATTGATTCCAATCCTGATGTGTGACTTTGAGGGGCTCAAGAATTCAGTGCAGGAAGGAGCTGCAGATGTGCTGAAAATAGCAGGAGAACTAGAGTTACAAGTGGAGCCTGAAGATATGATTGATTGGCTGCAACCTCATGATAAAATGTGCATGAATGAGGAGCTGCTTCTTATGGACAAGCAAAGAAATTGGTTTCTTGAGATGGAGTCTACTGGTGAAGATGCTGTGAAGAAGGTTGAAATAACAAAGGACTTAGAGGAGCGTATGAACTTAGCTGATAAATTACCACAGGGTTTGAGAGGAATGACTCCAATTTGGAAAGAATTTCTACTGTGTGTAAAATGTGTCAAATTGCCTGTGAAAGAGGACTTGTTCCTGAAAGGAAGAGAGAATCCTGTCACAAACTTCATTGTGGTCTTATGTTAAGAAATTGCAAAAGCCACACTGATCTTCAGCAACTGCCACAGTGACCAGTCAGCAGCCACCAATGTTAATTCAAGACCATCCACCAAAATGACTGTAACTCAATAAAAAAAAAAGTTAAAAAAAAAAGACCATCCACCAACAAAAAGATTAAACCTCACTAAAGGCTCCAATGATGGCTAGCAGTTTTTAGTAATAAAGAGTATTTTCATTAAGTTATGAACATTGGGGTTTTTAGACACAGTGGTATTGCTCACTTAATAGACTACAGTATAGTGTAAACTTAACAGTTCTTTGCACTGGAAAACCAAAAAAAAAAAAACCCCAAAAATAAGTTATTTGACTCTCTTTATTATATTTATTTTATTCTAGGGGTCTAGACCTGAAGCCACAACATCTCCCAGGAATCCTGTATGTAAGGTGTTCTTCCCAACAAGCAACATACCTTGCAGGCTGCAGTCCCCTGTTGTCACAGCTCGCTGCATCGAAACCTCAGATCTGGTCTTTGAAACACCTGGCTGTAACATAGATATGAGAAGACATTCAAGAAATACTGATCCACAGCAATGTGCACATACTTAACATGAGAGGAATCATACGCTTGGAATCAGCTAAGATGGGCCATCTGCTTTCCGTGTGTTACAGCACAATTAAACACTGACACAGTGATGCTCGGTTCTCTGAGGTAAGCATCTCTGGGGGTGAGTAACAATCCTTACTCTCTTCTTGCTGCTGAGCTGAACGTCCTCCTGCACATGCATTTCTTCAGATTTCACTGTGGCTTCACAGACATGAGATTTATTAAGAGCAATTTCAACTTAAAACATTCTCATTGGTGACTAAATTCCCAAGAAAAATAATTTGAGTAGATATCAACATTTAATCTTCTAAGACATGAGATTGTTGTTCCTTGTGAAAGCTAATGTGTACAGTGGAAATCCTGCTGCAACTGGTGGCATTTACCTCAAATTCCTGAAGTGTTCATTGAAACAGCACCTTTCAAGTTCTCTGGAGATGTTCCTTTTTCCAGTATCTTCACACAGGACAGAAATAAAGTATGTACTAAGATTTCAATGAAAACTCAGGGTGATATGTTTAAAAAGTGTAATTTTTTTTCCCAGAAACAAAGTATTTTGTTAACTGCAAAACAAACCATAGAAAATAAATATATTAGCCCTGGTACATGTCCAAAGACTTTGGTGAGCATTCTCTCCAGAAGATATTAAGGCAGTGAAATGATTCTGAACATACAAATTTTATAAAGAAAGGAAAGCAAGTGTTATATGTTCCCTTACTTATGCTTGAAAGCATCTGAGACTTTCCCTGAATTTCGGTTTGGGGCTGAAGACAGTGCTCCATTTGAGAGTTTACAGCAGACAGGGCCTCTTCCTTCAAGTTCTAGCTCCGGGCATCCTAGCAGCTCATTCTGACACTTTGCATCTTGCATTTCCTTCTTCAGCTGGTCCTCTTCCACTGCCAGCCGGCCAATCTCTTCCAGAAAGTCTTGGTTTGTTCTGATGGGCAGTTGCTTCTCTTCAACCCTTTTGGAATCCTGTCCCTTCTCAGCCAGTACCCACAACTACCCCTAAGTTTCCTGTGATGGCAGCTGATCCAGGCTGGGCCCAGGACAAATGTCAAGCCCATAAAGAAATGTGGAAAAAAGACCTCCAGGCACAGATTTTTCCTCACCTCCACAGGCTTCCTCCTCCCTGGACAATGGAGGGCACGACTGGACGACAAGAGGAAGAAAGGGTGGGAAACTGCTCATGTCAAAGAGCTCACAAATGAGTGTTGCTGGTGAAATATAAACAAAGTTTACCCAAATTCACATGGAAAATTCTCTGTTTAACATCAACAGGGCAAGGAACTGTGCACCTAGTCTAGTAATTTCCTTAACCTCTCAGGTATTTCCTGGCATCTTCTGTGTATCTTGGAGGGCAGTGTGAGTGGTGAGAAAACTCTCTAGGTTGTGAAAATAATACATATTTCCTAGTCTCTGAAATAGAAAAAGTCACAGAGGTTTTAGTCCATGAAATTCTGGGTCATTGTTCACAGGGAGTTTCCGCTCCTGGGCTCTCACACTCTGCTGTGGTCAAAGGCAGGAGGAGCAGGTGCACGCAGCTCGCCCAGGGCACAAAAAGCCTCAGAAGCCCAGCTATGGTCAACGTGGCAGCTCTTACCAGGTGTGGGCTCTTGGCGTTCTGGTCCCTCACTGCCTGCAGCTTAGCTCGAACAATCTGAATGATGTCATTCAAATTTTCATTCACCTTCTCAATGGCTTTCAAGCTCTCATTCAATGAAACATTGAATTAGTAACAATTACTCATTACTTTCATTTCTATTTTCAGAATGTAATCTAACAAGAGGTTCGTACCTTAAACTTCAGTGCTTTCTCAGAGGGCAGCTTCTTTTGCCTGATGGCCTCCTCTAAGCATTTCTTTGTGTTGTTGGTCTATGCAAAAATATAATGAAGGAAACAGAATTATAAATACTAATTACACTGCTAGCTGAACCTATCTTGTGTGTGACCCCTTCCACTAATACAGAAAGTGGTGCTTTACATCTACAACACTTGTTTTGTTTATTTTTTTACTGATATATAGTCAGTTACAATGTGTCAATTTTCTGGTGTACAGCATGTTTCAGTCACATACATATATACACCTATGTTTGTCTTCACATTCTTTTTCATTATAGATTACAAGATATCAAGTAGTGTTCCCTGTGCTCTACAGAAGAAATTTGTTTTTTGGGTTTTTTTGTTTTTTTTTTTTTTATCTAGGACACTTGCTTTGAACCTAGACCTCTTATGGAACACATGGAACAGGACAGTAGGATGAAGGAAAAGAGAGCCAAATAACTGAACTGCCAGAGTGGGGAGGAACTGAAGGTAAAATCACAAAAAAAAAAAAGCAATAGGACAAGGATACCTTCTGCACCCAAGCAGATATATTTTCTGCAAGTTCTCTGTTTTCATTCTCCAAATTCTTGCTCTGCTCAGTCATCTGCTTTAAAGTAACTAAAAGGAGATGAAGCAGTTTCTCATATTGACAAGAAAACCCAGTAGAATAGAATTATCATGATTTATTAGCAGTAGAGACATATCTGGCTGGCACTACGAGTATAATTAGCCTTTTAGCTTTTCTACTGTGCCTAAAGGAAGAAAATCTTAGTGGCATTCTAAATGTGAGATCATTGAGATTCCTAGTTTAATTTTTTTCAAAGATGCAGAAACACAATAAAAAGTCTTCCCCTAAATTCTCTCCCAGCTATAAGCACCATTCTTAGAAAATTCAATCATTCAAATACTTCTGACATCACCAGAGATGAAAAAGAAAAACCAAGCATCCTGTCCCCTTAACATTCTCTCCTTCAATTACTAAGGTAAGTAAACATGCCCCTGCTTAAAAAAATAGAACCCTTATTCCATGCAGGTTCACCCCACAGCCAGGCCCTATATGCAACACCACAGAAGGCAAGTTCAAAACGTTGCCTGACTGGGCCTGCACAGGCCTCCAGTGTCTTCCTGCTGCCTGGAAGATCGTCTTTCATGAAAACCATGTTGGGGGCCCTGAAGGACAAGGTCGCTGGAATTAAACACTTTGGTACCATGTGGGCTTCCCCACCTAGTCACTGGAGGACCTGGATAACACACAGGCCCTAAATGACAAGCTTTTCTATCGCCAGGATGAGAATGTTACCATCACTGCTTCAGGATAGCAGCACATGTAAAACAGCCAGTCACAGGCAACTCCACGTGTGAAGCTCTAGAACGCAGCCCTCAGAACCAGACTCCTCTCTCAGGCATCTAAGTCCCTCATCTGACCACACAGTGCACACGCGTCTTCTGTCTGCCCAGTGGGGATGCTCTGATGCTGAGATCCCTCTTCTCAGCACCAGCCCTTCTGCATCAACTATCACCAACAGCAGCCCTTGAGGGCCTACTGAGCGCTGGGCAGCCACCCTGCCCATCACGCACAGCCCCACTCGGTCAGCAGAGTGTGAAGCCTGCATAGAAAGCATCATCCTCAAGCTGAATCACTTCCATTAAGTCCACACTGCCATGAATGGCTCCTTTCACTTATGAGTCACAGCCCATGGATTCCCCTCTGCTGTGACACACACTGCCTGGCTACATCTGCATCCCTCCCTCAGCCTGGAGAGTCCTGACAGGCTCAAGTAGTGTTTCAGCATCTTTAATTTTCACCAAGAGCCAGCTCATATTAGGGACACACTCCGAACATTAGACTCTTCTCATCACCTGCTTCCTCAAGGTTGCTATGCATAATTAAACTCATCCTAGTCTCCCTACTCCTGTGACCCTCCTGGCCTCTTAGCTCAATAGATGTCAACTTCCTCTACGATGTCATTTAGACACCATTGCAGGAGTAAAATTTTCAAGAGTTGAGAAGTCAGTTAGACATCAGAAGTCATTGTGTTTACTCTTAGTTGAATTAAAATCCACATCAAATCCTGGTATTGAGAAAATATTACAAAGGAAACTAAACCCTAATACCTTACCTTGACACACTGGAGGCTTTACCTAGGAGAGGAAGAAACATTAAATTTGAAGTCAAAACATATAATTAGTAAATCTATAATTTCTAATAAACTATCAAAACAGTAATCCATTGAAATCACAATTATCACTTTGGTTCAGCATAACAATTAATATGATTAAAAATCAGGAAAAATCAGAATTTCCTACTTAAGGCATGATCTTTCACTCACCATTTCTGATAGCACAATGGTAAATAACTTATTTTAGAACAAAAGATCTGCTTACATTCTATTAAATAAACATCACTCTATTCAATTTTCATAACGCATATTCATATTTAACAACACTGAACTATATTATTTTCATGATATGTTGTTGCAATGCATCATTTATCTAATTTTTTTGTCAAACCAAACATCCACACTTAAGTCCAGAACCTGGATAGTTGTGTAACCTTCAAAAGAGAGAGAGAGACAGAGAGGAGAAAACTAAAAGAAAAATAAAGGCAAAATCTTTATACTAAGATTAAGATGCACCCCTTTCATTCAATGAAAGGTTTTCTGAAATCTTATACAGAGTTGACTGTTGAATTGATAAGCAATTGTAACATATGAGGTCGTAAGATTTGTCAAGACCACTAAAAACAAACGGACATCAAATGAGACATCAGACGAGAATGAAAGTGAGTAATGGCTGTAGTAAAAGCACACACAGCAGCAGGACGGACAGCGACCATTTTCAAGAAGCGAACGTGCTTCTTGACTCAGATACAAGTCATCGTATGAAGAGTAATAGTCCAGAAAAACCCAGGCAGGACTCCACTGTAATACCATGTAAAGACACATTTCCCTGACCCTTAACACATATTTCTTCATTCAAAACTTTAAGTGATGATCAGAGACTGAGGCCAGCCCCTAACCTTGCCAAGATATTGGAGAATCATCACAGTGTCGAAGATCCAGTGGCAATAATGTGGCAATAGAAGAATGCATCCACGGAGGGCAAACAGAAAACCACAGATGTTCCCTTAACTTCACACTTGCTCAGGAACACTGAGCTTCCCTGTCCCCTGTCACCCAACACACAGGCAGGGGCAGGTGGAGAGATAGATGGACTCGCCAAATACTTAACCTTCCTGTTTTGTTATTGAAGAGAAGAGTTTATAAATTGCCATTGTCTCATTGAGAATATACTGTTGTCTTGCTCAATGGGTTCTTACTATAAAGATTTTGCAACAAATTTCCATTTCAAAACTAATTTGTGTTCAAGTTAATAATCTAAAAGGAAACAAAGAAAAGACTCCTGGATTCTGGCCCAGGCAGGCAAATAAAATGTCCAGTGACTATAAAAATTCCTATTAGGTGTGATTAAAAGGACACTGTCAGGTACTTTAGTAATACTCACAGCAAGGACGGTCCTCCAGACGAACAAGAGAAAAATAGAAACTCCCCAGGAGGCAGCAAGAAGAATAAGCTTCCACAGAAGTTCATAAACATCAGACGCAAGATGGAAAAGGAGAATCAGAGTGTCAAGGATCTGAAAAGATATTAGATATAATGAGGAACCTCAAAGACATTCCCAGTGTATATGTCACAGAGAATCATCTTTAGAAACCGTCAACCACATCCTCAGATAGCTCCACAGAGAGGCGAGAAGGGACACTTGAGTTCAAAGGAGCCCTTGGGAGTGTGGGCATGTTTTCTGCCTTGATTTGGTAATAGTTTCACTGCTGCACACATACGTCAAATACCTGATACACAAAATGTTAGAGATTTGACTTTGCTGACAGGCACATTGCAAATATTTTTAAAAAAGTTAACAGAACTTAACTTATGAATGTAGAAGCCAACTTGAAATTGAAAATAAGCAAACACAAACCTACAGGGCATGGGATGCCTCCATCTTCTATTGTATGTTCATGAAGTACCTGGACAAACCCCTATGAAATGTCTCCAAAAATACACCCAACATGTATGGGGAAAGAGCAAAGAAGGTATGTGTTAAAATACAGAGAGATGTACAGAGATGTATTTCTACATTTATAGACTGGACATGAGTAAGAAAGCAGACCAGCTCTTAGAATAATGTCAAAATTACTATTCCAGCAAAAATTAATGATATATTTTAGCCCAACTATCTAAAAACCATGGAGGTTTTCTTCAATATTCACTTTGGTTCTGAACCAGAGCATGTAATGTCAGACTTCTGAAATAAATAGGGATTTGTTTAATAGAGTTTTAATCATATTATACAAGATTACTCAAAGAATGAATTTACATAAAAAGAGAACTCAAAATAATCAATACAAATAATTTACATGCATATTTCACAGTACTGCACCTACGTCCATTAACAGCCACCAAGAAAATTAATTTGTATTTCTGGAATGTACAGTCAACAAAACAAAAGCCAAACACATAGTTTTGTAAAAACTAGATTTATAAGTATTATAGGAGGGAATAAATGAACAATGTAATTTGTACTTTATCTAGACACCAAGTTTCAGTCTTGTGCAAATAAAACCCCTCTAGAAAGCAGCCTCTGAAATCAGTAACACTGTCATTGTCAGCTCTCACAGTTGGGGTCAGTAAAATGTGTGCTGGTGGAAAACATGCACTGTCTTTGCATAGCTGCCATCTGAGAGAGCAGTGGATCTCAGCACAAAGGAGAGACATGCAGATAAATGGCACAAAAACAAACACCATCTAGTCGCTAACTGGTAAAACCCCCTCCACCATGGGCATGCTTGTTACACAGGGCACTGTCTGAGTGCTGATGTCAGCAGCTGCCTCCTACCTAAAGTCTATCCATCAGGGCCGATGGACTCAGGTTCTGTCAGCAGCCATGAACAACGGTGGAGAAGGACAAGTTAGTTTATCCAAATGCTCAAAGATGTGGTAGGGAAAGAGGGCTGACTAACCTGTGAGAACTCAGCCTCATTCCCTTTGAGGGAAAAAATCCCAACAAAGATGACCTAGAAACGCCCTCCTTAGTAGACTCAAAAGAAACAGAACAGACTCTTCTTTGGGTGGAGTGTTCATGTGGCATTGATTCTGCTTCAGTGCAAAGATTGTTCCTGACACTCGGTTTTTCCAGGTCCGTAAGAATCTGGTGGAAGCCTATCAGAACAAACCACTTAAATCCATGAGGTGTTCTCAGTCTTTCTTTTTTAGGGTGTGGAGGTGATTTATCCTGACACAGTAAAAATTTCACAGCATGTATCTGAATTTTCTTTATATTTAGACAATTCTAAAGACATGAAGGACACTTTCTGCTTTGGGGAAATCAACATTCTTCACAAGGACACGTCACTAAAAAAAAAGACAACTCGTCCACCTCCTGGTCACATCCCTCCTGAGCATTTCCTCACTGTAAACATCACAGCAG
The DNA here is from genome assembly GCF_048773025.1 of Camelus bactrianus. NCBI lineage: Eukaryota > Metazoa > Chordata > Mammalia > Artiodactyla > Camelidae > Camelus > Camelus bactrianus. The sequence goes on along the minus strand of NC_133546.1, from coordinate 83,810,221 downwards.
TTTGCAGCCACTGATTTTCACATCAGCTCGGCTCTCAGGGCTCCCCCACCAACCTAGCTGGACACAGAGTCCCTGGGGGCAGCCTCCAAGATAAAAAGGAAAGGGATAACTAAGAATTTGCTAGAAGTCCAATAAAAATAAAAGCAAAAATAAACAAATGGGACCTAATTAAACTTGGAAGCTTTTGCATAGCAATGGAAACCATAAGCAAAACAAAAATACAACCTACAGAATGGGAGAAAATTTTTGCAAAACATGAAACTGACAAGGGCTTAATCGCCAGAATATAGAAACAAATCATACAACTAAATAAGAAAAAAAAAAAAAAACTCAATCCAAAAATGGGCAGAAGACCTAAACAAGCAATTGTCCAGTGAAGACATACAAATGGCTAACAGGCACATGAAAAAGTGCTCATTATCACTGATTATCAGAGAATTGCAAATCAAAACTACAATGAGGTATCACCTCACACAAGTCAGAATGGCCATCATACAAAAGTCCACAAATGACAAATGTTGGAGAGGCTGTGGAGAAAAGGGAACTCTCCTACACTGCTGGTGGGAATGCAGGTTGGTGCAGCCACTGTGCAAAAGTTTGTAGATTCCTCAAAAGACTAAGAATAGACTTACCATATGACCTAATAATCCCACTCCTGGGCATATGTCCAGAAGGAACCCTAATTCAAAAAGACACCTGCACCCCAATGTTCATAGCAGCACTATTTACAATAGCCAAGACATGGAAACAGCCTAAATGTCCATCAACAGATGACTGGATAAAGAAGAGGTGGTATATTTATACAATGAAATACTATTTGGCCATAAAAAACCAATATGCCATTTGCAGCAACATGGATGTCCCTAGAGAATGTCATTCAAAGTGAAGTAAGCCAAAAAGAGAAAGAAAAATACCATATGAGTTTGCTCACATGTGGAATCCAAAAGAAAATAAATAAAAAAGAGCATAAATACAAAACAGAAACAGACTCACAGACATAGAATACAAACTTGCGGTTGCCAAGGTGCTGAGGGGTGGGAAGGGACAGATTGGTAGTTTGAAATTTGTAGATACTGACAGGCATATGCAGAATAGATAATCAAGATTATACTGTATATCACAGGGAAATATATACAAGATCTTATGCTAGTTCACAGAGAAATAATTCTGACAATGAAAATATGTATGTTCATATATAACTGAAAAACTGTGCTCTACACTAGAATTTGACACACTATTGTAAAATGACTATAACTCAATAAAAATGTAAAAAAAAAAAAAGAAGCTGTGGTATATTTTACAGAATAGACTACTACTCAGCCATAAAAATGATAAAATGATGCCATTTGCAGCAACAGGGAATGGATGGACCTGGAGAATGTCATTCTAAGTGAAGTAGTCATAAAGGAAAAGAAAAATACCATATGATATCACTTATATTTGGAATCAAAAAAAAAAAAGACAAACTTATTTACAAAACAGAAACAGACTTAGAGCATAGAAAACAAACTATGTTTACCAGAGGGAAAGGGAGTGGGAAGGGAAAAATTGGAAGTTTGAGATTCATGAATACTAATCTCTATAAAGTAGACAACAACTAGTTTACACTGTACAGCACAGGGAACTCTATTTAATATCTTGTAGTAATTTATGGTAAAAAAAAGAATATGAAAATGAATATATGTATTTTCCTATATGACTGAAGCATTCTGTTGTACATGAGAAATGGACAACATGGTAAACTGACTATACTTCAATAAAAATATTTTAAAATTTATAGGGCTATTTAATATTTTTGTTACATTAAAATTTCTGAAAAGAATACACTTCAAAGAAAAAACAAAGTTGCTGTAAGTTAACAAACCAGAAAGCACAGAGCAGAGATGACATTTCCCTGTTTGACAGACCAGCACCAACCCAGTGCTGAGACCCCACTGCTCCCAGGACTGCCAGACGTCACCACCAGGAAGGGTGCAAACACAGGAGAGCACACCGCACAGGGACAGAACCGGAACACGCACAACTTGAAGCAGGATCCTGACAAGCTTTCCGGGAGCCAGTCTCACTATGACTTCTAGTAAATAGGAGTTTCTCGCTTTTTAAAAAACTGCTTTACTGAGATATAATTCACCCACTCCCCCATTTTAGGCATACAACTCAATGGCTTTTAGGATGTTCACACTTCCTTCTTTGATGCAATAAAGTAACTAATTCAGGTTTCATCCTGTCAACCTGCTGTTTGGTCCAAGAGGTCCTGATAGGACTCAGATCTTGAGGACGCCGGTGGCCAGAGCCACTCTAGGCTGGTCAAGAAACCTGTCCTGAGAGCCTAGGGCTTCACCAATGATGCGTTCCCATCAAGGACCCTATGAGAAAGTATCTATTTAACCACAGTGTGAAAGAGCCCAGGAAAAAGGAGGACACCTGATGCCCGATATTTACTCACAGTTGTATATTCATATCCAGTACATCCCAGCACGTGGGACCAGAACATCCCCATCACCTACATGTCCTGGTCCTCTCAGGTGGGGAAGGGACAGGGGAGGGGACAGGGGAGGGGAGGGGAGGGGAGGGGAGGGGAGGGGTGGGGGATGGGGTGGGGAGAGAGTGTGACAGGAAGAGGGTTTGGGCACTTGGGAGGAGAAGGGGGTCACAGAAAGGATGAGGGCCAATCAAGCTCTTGAGGGGAGGAAGGAGGGTTCAGTAAGGTCAGGAGGTCAGCAGGTCAGGAAAACAAACAGCAGGCAAGCGGACTCTCAGGAGCAGCTGGAGGGGACCAGACACCTCCCTCCAAGCCTTCTCCTGTCTGAACGCTGCTTAGCAACGCCCCATGCTTTATGACCTCTCTCGACCAATCACCTGCCTTTGCCCCTGGCACCTCACAGTGGACATTCAGGGTGACGTCACTTTTACAATGTGCCCCGCCTAACTGATCCCCCACCACCAACTGCCATCTAACACTGGGTCCTCTCTGCAAACTTTTCTGACCTTATGCTTTCTGGTCCTGCCCAACTGATGTCCCCTGCCCCCTACTTCTTGGGTGCTCCCTCCTCCTTTTCCAAATTCCCAGGATTTCCCTTGGGCAGTGGCTGAAAATCATATTAGGTAGACAATGACAGAACCAGGAGGAATCAAATATACCGGCAGGGTGGGAGGTCCTCTCTCCCCTTCGCTCAGCACTGCACACAAAATGCAGAGAGAACGTCCACAAGACGGAGATCTTAACAGCACACCATCTTAATCACGTCGCCACACCCATGTGGCTGTGCTTATCTGTAGTACACCTGTAGGTGACACATTAATTTTAAGTACGTATGTCACATGCATAAAAATAAGCCCTATGGTTTTTGCCAAAAATATATAAAATTATAAAAAATAATTATATATTGTCACACCCCCTACACTGCCCTTGGGTGATTCACTTACACCCAGGTTCAAGGAGGCAGAAACTACCTGGGTGGGACAGAAGCAAAGTTGTGCTTTGGGGCAGTACTGGCTGTGAGGGGGCCTGAGAAACCCTTTTGGGGTGGTGGGAAGACTTGGTGTCTAGATATGGGGGGTGGTTGTGTTCACTCAATCAAGAAATACTGAGCACATGGGGCCTGCCAGTCTCAGGAGTCAGAGAGACACTCCTGCCCTGTGGGGAGTTGACCCCGACTGCTCACAGGCCCAGTGGGGCTGCGTTTCCAACCACACTGCTGGGCCTTCCTGGTCCCACAGCCGGGCTTCAGGCGCTGTGCTGGCTCCAGGATCCCCTGGCCTGGAGGGACTGAGTCCCATCCAGGGTGAGCAGGCTTCAGGGATCCTGGGTCTCCTCCTACTGTCAATCAGAATTCCTTCCAAACCTCAGGAATCGGGACACCCTGTAAATAACCAATTAGCATCAGGACAAAGGTATTGAGGTCTCACACTAAGCAATAAACTGTGCCAACTGACCAAATTCAAAGTGCAGTGTTCCAACTACACAACATTCACAATAACCCATTTTATGGATGACAAGACAGAGGGGGTGTGAATCACCTAAGGGTCTCGGGGCGGCGAGTGCTGTAACTTTACCCTGAACTAAGATCTACCTTGGAAAGCGATTCCACCTGGAGCCCATCCTGTGACCTGCTCCCTGAGGTTCTGAGGAAGACCGTTGGCTTTTCCTTGGGAAATTCCTCTTGCAATGACATTAAGTCATGCATCAGTCAGGACAAACGGTGAGGATGTGTTCATGAGGGATCCTGACTCTTAACGGCAAGTCAACTTTGTCTCAGGAAATGGGTCTTCTATTACCATTAATTCGGGCACCAAGGTAAATAAGAGTAACAACATAAAATCCATCATACATATAAGTACTTTTAATTTAAAATATAAATAACTTTATGAACTATAAATGGATGCATTGCATTGGTCCATGACAAACAGGACATTACGTACATTCATTACAAAGAAGTGCTGTCATGGGTGGGGATGTGGTGACAAGAGCAGGGTCATTTTTAGCAGGGAAGGATGTCCTACAGCTCTCAGTACAGGGTGGGTAAGTTCACAGTGCTTCTCCCCACGACCAAACTCTCACCACACACACACACACACACACACACACAGCAAATGTACATAGATCCTAAAATGACCATCTACCTTCTGATCAGAAAAAAGATAAAGATATGTGCTCACATCACCTAACAACACACTGACCACACACACAGTTCCCATAATAACTTCTTAATACTTCAGTTCTATGAGCCTCTGAAGTTCCCCTCACTTGCGCTCACCATCATCTAACAGAAAGAAGTCATAAACAATTCTTCAAGTTTGATTCATTACAGTTCCTCTAAGAACTTATATTATTGCAAGTGTCAGAAGAATATAAAATTCAATTTCAGATGGAGTTTTTGGCTCAGTAGTTTTCATGGTTAAAAGTTTCCACTGACTACACAAAATTATTGGCTCTACTTTTCTCGTTCTGTGCTTCCTGTCCCAACTAAAATTTCCCTATACATCTCGTTATTTTGGATTTCAGTCAGTGGTCTGATAGTGCATTTTGTAGATAGTTTGATTGTTCCTACAGATCGCTATCTATTGATGAGCATTTTATTCTTTTAGTATTAAATAGAACAAATGACTTCCAGTCTACAGCTTTTCCTGTAACTGGAGAAACAATAAAGCTTATACCGACATCACTCACCACTACACTACCAGACTCACAGCTTGTCCTGACCGTACTCTGACCTCCTCTAGTCAGTGTCCAGAAAAATCAAGCCCACACACGTGTGGATGTGACTCTATAGGGCCAGCACGCCCACCTTTTTCATTTACTTACTCTCAGTCGTCACTACTTTCCTATATTTGACCTAGAAGTTGCCCTCCTCCTACCCCTACCCTGAGCATTTCAGAAGAGTAACCTTAAAACTAAACTCTTCATGGCACAAACTGTAATCACATTACTAGTAGCCATAAAGTTAGCCTATGAATGAATTTAAAAGGATTAGAATGAATGTATGATAATTACTTTAAACAAAAACATTTTGACTAATAAAACTGTAGTTAACTTCATAATTATCAAATGGCATTAGTCTATTTTACTATCCTTTTTGCATTTACAGTACCCTATATGGATACTAATATATAAATCACACTTAACATCCCCAATTACTATGCTTAGATGGCACAATATCATCATTTTTCATTACAGCCGCTGTCACCATGCTCAGCACCCATTCTACGTGAGCTGGCATAACACCTGCCATCAGTGCTCCCCGCCTGTGTGGCCGCACCGGGACCGTCAATAACAGCTGTGGGACCCAGCGCCTGCGGTACTGATTGTGTCCAAAATCTTAACCTTCTTCAAGGCTAAAACTCATTATTCCAAACATTATAGTAATATAATTAACACGATTACCAAAATTATATCCTCTGAATTAACACTAAACCTTATGGCCTAGTAACCAGACTTATCAGCTTTTTGCTCCTGAATCAACTGACACAGCCTCCACTTTTCACTAGTCTCCTTTCTGTTAGTGCCTCCACTTGCATCAACAATGTCTCTTCTTCCACCAGCATACACAGCCAGCCGATTTCATCCATCCCAGCAATCACTAACCCCCAAAATTGTGTCATCACAAGTACCCTTACTACAAACATCCTTAGACTTTCACACTTCACAACTGACCACATTCTATAGTTTAATCAAAACAAAATTAGTCAAAACCCTAATTATTTACTACCCACTGAGAAAATCAGACAAGATGATTAAATTCAGGACTCTGTTTCTTACTGTATGTACTCCTTGGATCATTTTCACTTGTCACTGCATTAATTTTTACCCAGAATCTTGTAGGTTACTTACATTTTATAATAATTCAACACTAAACTCAGGCAGCATCCATTTCTTAATCTGGTGTTTCCCTATGACTGGCATGAGTAAGAGCATTTAGAGTAAGCAGACTCCTTTAGGACCTGCTCCATTGGTTCCCAAGGGCTTAACTGGAGTTTGCATTCCTGGACCCAGAGCACCTGCAGTCATGCTGGTCACACGAGGCAGCTGGGGCACATCACACATTATAATATTCAATCCCTTGGAAAACCAGATGGCATATCCTGTCCTTATATTACCTTTACAAAGAATGATCATAACGAGCCCCATCTGTCTGTGCCAGACAGATGTACAGCCACTCCCACAGGGCTCCCCACCAGCCACAGACAGTAGGAGCTGTGGGCATCCGTGCTCAGACAGCATGATGTCACAGAGGTGCTCCAGCCCTGACAACAACCCACGCCTTATGTCCTGGTCTGAAGCACGTGTCAGGCACCCAGGCACGGGGTTCAGCACCAGGACGAGCAGTCCCCTCAGCTGGAGTGAAAACCAGCGAGCTTGCTGGGGCACTGTAAGATGCAGAGCTACTGCTCTTGAACAGCCTGTGCAGAGATCCGCTGACTCCCCGTCACGGCAGGGACAAAGCAGGCTGAACACTGCCTGGGGCTCCGGCCGGCTGGCAGGGGTGGCTCAGGGGGACCCCCGGACTCCCCCAGGCTCCTGCTCCCTCCCTCCGTGTTCTGGTGCTGCTCCCCACTCAGGTGGAGGCCTCCACTGCCAGTGAGAGTGCACACCGTGGGAGAAAGTGGTGCTGGAGTGGGTGTGGCCCTGTCTCTGAAAAGACGGCCGGCAGTCACGGCCAGCTAGTGTCCCCGCACACACTCTGCAGGGAACAGCACCAGCACCAGGGCAGGGCCTGCCATCACCAGAACTCACTTTCCTGTGCACGCCTGACGGGGTGGGGCCAACTCAGTGGTGCAGCCCCAATTTCTCTGGCCCCAATCCACCCTCTAGCCAAGGTGTGCACACTGGGGAAAAAGTAAAACCAGTACAGAAGTGCTGCTGCAAACCCTCAGGCCTCAGCCACATCCCAAACGAGAGACTGCCACCACACCCAGGAGAACCCCACTCCCACAGAGATCCTGCTCCAGCCCCACAGGACCCCGTGCCAACCCTGATAGGGCTGGAACAGTCACTGAGCAGAGGAGAAGCCTCTGCTTCAACCTGGAACTGGCTCCAGCCCCTCTGACTCCAGCCCTGCCGCCCCCATTGCAGTGGCTGCCAGCACGTCCCGGGGGAAGAGGTCAGCCCAGGATCACTTCAGGTCCAGCTGTTCCCAACAAACCCACTGGGCACAGAAGACTGCACAGGTATGCTCTCACACAAGGACACCTTTCATTCTGGGGCAGGCAACTGTTTCACCTAATTTCACAGAAATACAGAAAGTTAAAATGAGAAGACACAAGAACACATTTTAAATGAAAGAATAACAAAATAACCATAATGAAAAGAAATAAATACTTTACCTGAAAAAGAGTTCAAAGCAATAGCAACAAGAATGATAACTGAACTGGGAAAAAGAAGAGATGAGCACCGGGAGAACTGTCAAAAGAACTAGAAAATATAAAAAAGACCAATCAGAGCAGAACTGCAAGTTGTACAGAAGATTAGGCAATGCAGATGATCCATTAGCAATCCGGAAGACAGAATGAAAAACACCCAATCAAAAAAGCAAGAAGAAAAGGCCTGCTACATGAGTTTAAAGCACTTCCGAGACAGCAGCAAGCATAGTAACACTCACATTACAGGAGTCCCTGCAGGGAGAGAGAAAAAGGCTGAGAAAACATTGGATAAAATTAAGGCTGAAAACTTCCCTAATCTGAAGAAAGAAACGAGTATCAAGGCATAGGAATCAGAGAGTCTCAAACAGGATCAGCTGAGACAGACTCACATCAAGACATACCATCATTCAAAAAGCAAAATTTAAAGACAATGATAGAATTCTAAAGGCAGCAAGGAAAAAGGAAAGTGTCACAGAAAAGGAAATCCCTCATGAGTCTATCAGCTGTCTTTACTGCACATATTTTTTAAATTTACATGTATGTACTGTTCATTGTCTCTAAGACTGTTTAGAGCTTTAGCTTTTTAAACTTATGTAGTTATTAAAGGAATAAAACCAAACACAATAAAAATTCAAAAAGATACACGCATCCCACTATTAACAGCAACACTATTTACAATTGCCAAGACATGAAAGCATCCCAAGTACATATCAACAGATGAATGGATAAAGGAGATTCACCATATGTAGGTAATGGAATACAATTCACCCATAAGAGAGAAGTGTATTTTTCCTTTTTTGGCCTTCATTCATTTTTAACTTCAAAACCCAGAATTTTAGAACTGGCATAAACATTTCCATTGCATCAAAACCAACAAAATACCTAGAAATAAACTTAACCAAGGAGGTTATGTGTATTCTGAAAACTGTAAAACACTGATGAAGGAAATTGAGGATGATACAAAGAAATGGAAATATATATTATGCTCTTGGGTTGGAAGCAACAACATTATCAAAATGGCCATCTACCCAAAGGAATCTACAGATACAATGTAACCCCTGTCAACACTCATGGCATTTTTCTTTTTCTTTTTTTTTTTTTAGCTTTTTTAATTGATTTATAATCATTTTACAATGTGTCAAATTCCAGTGTTCAGCACAATTTTTCGGTCATTCATCGACATATACACACTCATTGTCACATTTTTTTCTCTGTGAGTTATCATAACATTTTGTGTATATTTCCCTGTGCTATACAGTGTAATCTTGTTTATCTATTCTACAATTTTGAAATCCCAGGCTATCCCTTCCCACCTTCCACCCCCCGTTAACCACAAATCTGTATTCTCTGTCTCTGAGTCTATTTCTGTCCTTTATTTACTCTTTGTTTTTGTTTGTTTGTTTTTGTTTTTGTTTTTTAGATTCCACATATGAGCGATCTCATATGGTATTTTTCTTTCCCTTTCTGGCTTACTTCACTTAGAATGACATTCTCCAGGAGCATCCATGTTGCTGCAAATGGCATTATGTTGTCAGTTTTTATGGCTGAGTAGTATTCCATTGTATAAATATACCACCTCTTCTTTATCCAGTCACCTGTTGATGGACATTTAGGCTGTTTCCATGTTTTGGCTATTGTAAATAGTGCTGCTATGAACATTGGGGTGCAGGTGTCATCCTGAAGTAGATTTCCTTCTGGATAAAAGCCCAGGAGTGGGATTCCTGGGTCATATGGTAAGTCTATTCCTAGTCTTTTGATGAATCTCCACACTGTTTTCCATAGTGGCTGCTCCAAACTGCATTCCCACCAGCAGTGTAGGAGGGTTCCCCTTTCTCTACAGCCTCTCCAGCATTTGTCATTTGTGGATTTTTGAATGACGGCCATTCTGACTGGTGTGAGGTGATACCTCATTGTAGTTTTGATTTGCATTTCTCTGATAATTAGTGATATTGAGCATTTTTTCATGTGCTTTTTGATCATTTGTATGTCTTCCTTGGAGAATTGCTTGTTTAGGTCTTCTGCCTATTTTTGGATTGGGTTGTTTATTTTTTTCTTATTGAGTCATATGAGCTGCTTATATATTCTGGAGATCAAGCCTTTGTCGGTTTCACTTGCAAAAATTTTCTCCCATTCCGTAGGTTTTCTTCTTGTTTTACTTCTGGTTTCCTTTGCTGTGCAGAAGCTTGTAAGTTTCATTAGGTCCCATTTGTTTATTCTTGCTTTTATTACTTCTAGGAGAAAATTTTTGAAATGCATGTCAGATAATGTTTTGCCTATGTTTTCCTCTAGGAGGTTTATTGTATCTTGTCTTATGTTTAAGTCTTTAATCCATTTTGAGTTGATTTTTGTATATGGTGTAAGGGAGTGTTCTAGCTTCATTGATTTACATGCTGCTGTCCAGTTTTCCCAACACCATTTGCTGAAGAGACTGTCTTTATTCCATTGTATATTCTTGCCTCCTTTCTCAAAGATGAGTTGACCAAAAGTTTGTGTGTTCATTTCTGGGCTATATGTCTGTTTTGGTACCAATACCATGCTGTCTTGACTGTAGCTCTATAGTACTGTCTGAAGTCTGGGAGAGTTATTCCTCCAGCCTCTTTCTTTCTCTTCAGTATTGCTTTGGCAATTCTAGGTCTTTGATGGTTCCATATAAATTTTATTATGATTTGTTCTAGTTCTGTGAAATATGTCCTGGGTTATTGGATAGGGATTGCATTAAATCTGTAGATTACCTTGGGCAGTTTGACCATTTTAACAATATTGATTCTTCCAATCCAAGAGCATGGAATATCTTTCCATTTTTTAAAGTCTTCTTTAATTTCCTTCATCAATGCTTTATAGTTTTCTGTGTATAATTCTTTCACCTCCTTGGATAGATTTATTCCCAGATATTTTATTACTTTGGGTGATATTTGAAAGGGGATTGTTTCTTTACTTTCTTCTTCTGTTGATTTATTGTCAGTGTAAAGAAATGCAACTGATTTTTGAACTTTAATTTTGTAACCTGCTACCTTGCTGAATTCTTCAATCAGCTCTAGTAGCTTTTGTGTGGACCTTTTAGGGTTTTCTATATAGAGTAACATGTCATCAGCATATAATGACACTTTTACCTCTTCTTTTCCAATTTGGATCCCTTTTATTTCTTTCTCTTGCCTGACTGCTGTGGCTAGGACTTCCAGGACTATGTTGAATAGGAGTGGTGATAGTGGGCATCCTTGTCCCAGATTTTAGTGGGAAGCTTTTGAGCTTTTCACCGTTGAGTACTATGCTGGCTGTCTGTTTGTCATATATAGCTTTTATTATGTTGAGATATGTTCCCTCTATACCCACTTTGGTGAGATTTTTTATCATAAATAGGTGTTGAATTTTATCAAATGCTTTTTCTGCATCGATTGAGATGATCATGTGGTTTTTGTCCTTTCTCTTGTTGATGTGATGTATTACACTGATTGATTTGCATATGTTGAACCAGCCTTGTGTCCCTGGGATGAACCCCACTTGGTCATGATCTATAATCTTTTTTATGTGTTGTTGGATTCTATTTGCTAGAATTTTGGTGAGGATTTTGGCGTCTATGTTCATCATCATCAGTGATATTGGCCTATAATTCTCTTTATTTTTTAGTGTCTTTGCCTGGTTTTGGTATCAGGGTGATGGTGGCTTCATAGAATGAGTTTGGGAGTATTCCCTCCTTTTCTATCGTCTGGAAGAGTTTGAGAAGGACTGGTATGAGTTCTTCTTTGTATGTTTGGTAGAATTCCCCGGTGAAGCCGTCCGGTCCTGGACTTTTATTTGTAGGGAGGTTTTTAATTGCTATTTCTATTTCCTTTCTAGTGATCGGATTGTTCAAGTGTTCAGATTCTTCTTGATTCAGCTTTGGTGGACAGTATGTTTCCAGAAACTTGTCCATCTCCTCTAGGTTATCCAGTTTGGTTCCATATAGTTTTTCATAATATTCTTGTTTGATATTCTGTATTTCTATTTTGTTTGTTGTAATTTCTCCATTTTCCTTTCTTATTTTGCTAATTTGTGCTCTCTCTTTTTTCTTCTTTGTGAGTTTGGCCAGAGGTTTGTCGATTTTATTTACTTTTTCAAAATACCAGCTTTTGGTTTGGTTGATTTTTTCTATGGTCTTGTTAATCTCTATTGTATTTAATTCCCCTCTGATCTATATTATTTCCTTCCTTCTGCTGCTTTTTGGGGCTTTTTGTTCTTCTTTTTCTAATTCATTCTGGTGGTGGGTTAAATTGTTTATTTGAGACTGTTCTTCTTTTTTGAGGAAGGCCTGTATCGCTATAAACTTCCCTCTTAGCACTGCCTTTGCTGTGTCCCATAGGTTTTGAGTGGTTGTGCTTTCATTATCATTTGTCTCAAGGTATTTTTTAATTTCAGCTTTGATTTCCTCATTGATCCATTGTTTTTTCAATAACATATTGTTTAATCTCCATGCTTTCCTTTTTTTCTCCTTTGTTTCTCTGTTGTTGATTTCCAGTTTCATGGCATTGTGGTCAGTAAAGATGCTTGAGATAATTTCTATCTTCTTAAAATTGTTGATGTTTCTTTTGTGCCCAAGTATATGATGAATCCTGGAAAATGTTCCATGTGCACTTGAAAAGAATGTATATCCTATTTTGGGGGGGTCTAATGCTCTGAAAATATCCACCAAATCTAGTTTTTCTATTGTAGTATTTAATTTCTCTGTTGCCTTGTTTATTTTCTGTCTGGAAGATCTGTCTAGTGATGTTAATGCAGTGTTAAAATCTCCAACTATGATTGTATTCCCATCAATATCCCCCTTTATCTCTATTTGTAGTTCTTGTATGTACTTAGGTGCTCCTATATTGGGTGCATATATATTAACAAGTGTAATATCCTCATCTTGTATCATTCCTTTAATCATTATAAAATGTCCTTCTTTATCTTTATGGCCATTGTTTTAAAATCTATTTTGTCTGAAATCAGTACTGCAACACCTGCTTTTTTGGCTTTTCCATTTGCATGGAATATCTTTTCCTTCCTTTCACTCTCAATCTATATGTGTCCTTCTCCCTAAAGTGGGTCTCTTGTATGCAGCATGTTGAAGGTTCTTGCTTTATTATCCAGTCTGCCACTCTGTGTCTTTTGACTGTAGAATTTAGTCCATTAACATTTATAGTAATTATTGATAGATGTGTGTTTATTGCCATTTTGAACTTATCTTTGCAGTTGAATTGGTATATCCTCTTTGTTCCTTTCTTCTTCCTTTTGTGGTTTGGTAAATTTCCTTTGTATTATCATGGATTTTATTTAATTTTTGTGACTCCCTTGTAAATTTTTGGCTTGTGGTTACCCTTTTTTGTAAATCTATTAACCCATTACTATAACTGTATTTATTAAACTGATAGTAACATGATCTCAAACCCATCCTACTGTTAAAAAAAAAGAAAAAAGAAAAAAAATATTCTATAATTCCCTGCCTCCCTCTCCCACTCTCAGTGATTTGTATGTCTTCTTTTATAATTTCGTGTTTACTTTATTTGTAATTCATGAGTTATCACCTTTCCAGTTGTGAGTTTCTCTTTTCTGCAGCATCCTGCTGCTTTTCTATTTAGAATAGCCCTTTCAATATTTCTTTTAGCATGGGTTTAATGTTGCTAAACTCCTGCAGTTTTTTTGTCTGTGAAACTATTTATTTCTCCTTCTATCCTAAAGGATAGCCTTGCTGGACAAAATATCCTAGGCTGCATCTTCTTTTTTTTTTCATTCAGGGCTTTGAATATATCTTGCCACTTCCTTCTGGCCTGTAGTGTTTGTGTAGAGAAATCAGCTGAGAGCCTTATGGGGGTTCCCATGTAACTTACTCTTTACTTTCCTCTTGCTGCCTTTAGAATCCTTTCTTTATCCTTGACTCTGGCCATCTTGATTATGACATGTCTTGGTGTGAGTCTATTTGGGTTCTTCCTGTTTGGGACCCTCTGAGCTTTCTATACTTGGATATCTGATTCCTTCTTTAAGTTTGGGAAGTTTTCAGTCATGATTTCTTCAAAAACCTTTTCAATCCCCTTTGATCTTTCTTCCCCTTCTGGGACCCCTATTATGCGAAGATTGGGATGCTTTATATTATCCCATTGGTCCCTTATGCTATTTTCAGTATTTTTTATTTGCTTATCTTGTAGTTCTTCTGAATGGGTGCTTTCTATCACCCTGTCTTCTAGACCACTAATTCATTCCTCTGCATTATCTAGTTGACTTTGCACAGCTATTACATCATTCCTCATCTCTGTCAATGAGTTTACCCATTCTACTTGGCTCTTCTTTATAGCTTCAATTTCATTTTTGACACATTTTATATCTCTAAACACTATCTCTTTAATTCCTTCAGCAATTTGATCACTCCTTTTTTGAAATTTTGATCTAGTAGGCTATCGATGTCTATTTCATTGATATTTCTTTCAGGGGATTTCTCTTGTTCTTTTAATTGGGAAACGTTTCTCTGCTTCATCTTGCTCATACCTCTCTGGCACTGTGGTTTATGGAGTATCAGTTGTCTATTATGGTCCTTAAGGTTTAATCTATCTAATGCCTATTTAGGAATAGATCTTAGGAAAAAAAGAAAAAAAAATAAGAGAGAGAGAGAAAGAATTTTAAAAGAAGGGAGAAAGAGGGTTTGAAAACATTGTATAATGAATAATAGAAGAGCGAGTTGAAGCAGAGTATTAATCGGGTTGAGACGTCCTTTTAAAACCTTAAAAAAAAGGGGGGGAGATGAATAGATGTATTTGAAACCTCTGTCTAATTAATAACAGGACATCAAAACCCAAGAGAAATAGAAATGTATTAAGAGGTAAAAATTAAGAGAGTAATAGAAAATAGAACAGGTAAAAACAGATTTAAAAAAAGAAGAAAAAAAGGGGGGTTGTCGGTGTTCTCCTGGAGTCTGTGTGCTTTTAATATGAAGTCTTTCTGTCTTCGTCCTGTTTTGGAAGCTCAGCTTGCTGTTTTCAGAGGCCCTCCATTGGCGCCCTCTTCTGTGCTGCTCCCAGCACCTGTCGGCAAGCAGATCACTCCTCCTCCTAACACTGGGTAAGGTGCAGCTCTCTGCTGTGGGCGGGCGGGTCGCTGCCCCTCTGGATGCCGCAGTCAGATGTTGCAGAATGGCCGGGTAGGAGGGTGGGTCATGCCCACTCCCAGGACCTTGGTCATGGGCTGTGTTCCTGCCCGAATGGCGGGGGGCCGCTCTCACTCTACCTGCGCCTCCGCTGGTAGCTCTGCTGCTCTGTGCGGCTGCACGCTCCGCCCTGGTCGGCACTCCACAGGTGGGCTCGGGGAGGACCGAGGGACAGCCCTGTCCCTGCTCCGAGCCAGAACCCAGCTCCTTGTTTGTCTTTGTGGAGCAAGTTCTCTGAGGGACCAGGATAAAAGGATCCTATCTGCCCCAGGCTGTATGTAGGCCAGACTCAGTCTGGCCTTTGAGGCTGCTAAGCCCTTCGGTGTGGATGCAGGTTCCCCCCCGCCCCCACCTGGGTGCTAAGTGCCGGAGGATATGGCGATATGGCGGCTGTGCCTGAGCCTCGCCTCTCTTCCCCCGAAAACTTTCCGCAGGTTTTCAGAGATGGGGGTATGCACCCTTCCCCCGAGAGCACATCAACCTTGCTGTTTTATGGAGGGCCCAGGTTGTTCTGCCCTGTGCACCCACAGCCACGGCGCGCAGCCCCTTGCGTTCCACCGGGGCTGCCTCCGTGCAGTCGCCCCCGTCCTCCACCCGGCTTGTGCAGCCTGGCCCTGCCTGCCGCTGCCAGCCCATCTCTGGCTGGGTGTCGGGGGGACGCTCTGTGCCCGTTTAACTTAGTTCTGTCAGTCAAGGGCTGCTCTGTACAGATCAGAGCCTCGGAGGCTCCCCCTCCATCCAGCTGGCCTTTCAGTTGGAGAGGGGAGACCCAGTGAGCGAGCGCCAGTCCTCCTTTGCTGCTCCCTCCCCACAGGACCCGTCCCAAGCTGCTTTGCCTTTTGTTCTTTCTTTTTTCCTTTTCTCCTACCAGATTTTTGGCGTCTTTATCTTTTGAAGAGGGCAATGTTCTGTCGGAGTTCCGCAGGTTCTCTGGTTGGCTGAGTGGGTCCATAGATGTAGGTCTTGTTGTATCTGTGGGAGAGGGTGAGCCACGAGCGTCCCTGTACTCCGCCATCTTCTCCGTCCTCCGTCTCTTATTTTATAATTTAAGTGAAATCTAACATTTACTCCTGTTTAATGAAGAATTTGGTAGGTCTTTGGTTCCAGTTCCTGGATGGCAACACCTAAAGCCTTGAAATTTCCCAAGATAGGAGTGTCTTTTCTATTCATGGTGGACCCTTGGATGGCTTGTGTTCATGAGATGACTCAGGATTGGGACTGGCCAGCCAGAGAGACCAACCATGTAATTAGAGGAGTGGCGCTTTGAGCTTTGTGACAAATGAGTGACCACCAGGAGAGGAATGGGCTCAATGGTTAGGGCTAAGGAAAGGTTTGAGTTACAGTTAGGGTTTGGGTTAGCCATGTCAGTAGTGACCCAATAAATCATGTCTTTGTAATAAAGCCTCCAGAAAAGACTTGGGGCAATAAAGCTCAGAGCTCCTGTGAGCTTCCTGGTTGGTAACACTCTTGGAGGACTGTCACACTCAGATGCCATGAGGGCAACCCTGAGCCCTTCCCACTGGAGTGCTCTCTACAACAGCTCACCTGATGAGATCTAAGGGCTGCTTCTTGTCTATGCTTTGAGGAGGAGCCCATTCCCTGTAGAGAAGGCCCGGTTTGCTGGGGCAGCTGAGGTCCTCTGATGGAGGCTGAAGTTGCACTGGGAAGCAGAAGCAAACAGGTGAGCATCACTGTCACCACGTTTTCACATGTTCTGTTGTTAAAATGTGGTGCTAACACTTCGTGGTCATTTGTAAATAAGTGGCCCTCACTTGCCAGGAGGGATGGAGGCACCATATACTTTTTCATAATTCTCACCCAGTATTAATACTAACCCCTTGAGGGTCATTTGCAATGGTGGGTGGAAAGGAACGCTTGGATGTTACAGTCCTGGGACCACCGTGGATACCTGGTGAGAGCCTTGCAGATGCTTAATGTCCTACAAGCGGGCCAGTCTTCAAAAGCCAAAAAACTAGTCCACCCAAGTGCCCAAACTGCTGCAGTGGAGGGACACCTGATGGTTCAGCCCCCTCCTTGGACCCCCAGAGGAACCTGGACTCTGGCTGGTTAGGGGCAGGGTCAATTCTAAAACCCAGGCTTTTTTGTCCCCACAATTCAGTAGATATTCGGTGACAGTACATGGAATATAAACAACAAAGAAACTTGACATGATGTTATATATTTAGCTTACTCAATAAACAAAATTTAAATCCAGTCATTCTCCTTCCCACCTGACCTACGTTCCTTTCTCCTGTACTAGAACCAGATTATTACCCACCCAGCCTTAGCATGAGTCCTGACTCCACTTACCTCCCTCCCAAACACCACATGAGATGATTCCTCAGCCTGGATGTGGGACCAGCAAGTACAAGAGGCTTTAGTGGAAAAGAACTGGCTGTGCGCAGACGCCAACTAAACACTGTAGGATCCTGGTGTCCCACATTAGTAATCATGACAGCTGTTTGCAAGTGTCCCCAAAGTTCATTTAAGACTCTCACTGCTAATTTTGCTGGGACATAAATATAAAACATGTGGACGGCTGGGCTGGACTGCTATGCTGGGTCTCTGATCCAGGAAGCTCAGTGTCTGCTCCCTGTACCCAACTCCCTGTTCTGTTCATGCATATGCATCAGCAGCTGTTTAGTGTCCATTTTAATATCTTAAACAGTGCATTTCAGTATTGTCTTCATCCACAAATACGTGTACCACACAGTAGTAACGATCAATCTCAGTCTTTGCTTTCTTTGGTCTTAGAGAGTCAGATAAATGGATAGCAAAGATAACAAAGTCATAGAGCACTATAATACAGTATTTCCATTATTTCAATGACAGGATTTATTTAAAGAGCTTAGATATAACATCCTTGCATTTATGGCATCATTAAGCGTCTGAAGCTGTTACATTTTAAAAACTTCATTTCATGCGAGATGTTATCCATTAGAGAAGTGCTCCTGAATTTGAGGGGTTGCTGTCATCTCAGACGGAGTCCCTAAAAAATGTCAACACTCTGCAGTATTGCCATCATGACAAGAACCCAGACAGATGAAATTTGGAAAGCCCTGTGGCTTCCTAGTGCACAGACAGAAAATTGTATTTCAGAGGGAAAAGCCTGAATTACAGAAAATGATAAATGAAATGGTCTAAAATGCATTTCCCTTACAAAGAACTAATACTTATTTGGTTGATAATAACATCTGTCAATAATTATGAAAAGAGCTGACAGATGCATAGTATTTAATATTAGCCAGGGCTGTTCTAACATTGACACAGATTCATTAATCACCATAGCAACTCTACGAGGTGGGCACTATTATTAGCCCCATTTTATTGATGAGGAACTTGATAAACACAGTGGCTAAATGACTTTTACAAGGTCGACAGCGAGAAACCAGCACAGGTGTTCCAGCCTGACTCTGCGCTCTTGGCCACTTCTCTTTTTTTTTTTTTTTTGTGGCGGGGAGATAATAAGGTAATTATAGTGGGGGGTGGGGAGGTAATTAGGGTTATTGGTTTATTTTAGAGGAGGTGTTGGGGGCTGAACCCAGGACCTTATGCGTGCTAAGCATGCACACCATCACTTGAGCTGTACCCTCCCCTCTAGAGTCTATGCTCTTAGCTGCTAATCCGCACTGCCCCACAAGGTAACTCTGGGGGAACTACACTTCATCCATTCACTTATTAAACTCAGCCTTCCCGGTGCCTGGGATTTAGCAATGAACAAAACAACATGGTTCTTGCCCTAAGTGAGCGTCTCGCCTCCTGACATATTGTCTTCATTTTACCCAGGAAGAAACAAGGTCAAGAATATTAGCCTATTCCTGTTAACACCGGAGGATACATGACGTGCTTTATTTCATTTCTGCCATTTGACTTACACCATGGGGAGGGAAAGCTGCCTTGCAGATCCCAGAGCTCACAAGCCTGTTAATCCCGAATTTTTTTTAACACTATCCCTTAGTTGGTACTTGATCTGAGAAAGGATGAAGTAAACCTAAAAAGATTCTAAGAGAGTGTGTGGTTTATACAGGGTAACTAACCAGCCACTGTTTATTATCCTAACAGGAATCTCTAGGCATATTTCTTTTCTTTCTCTTTTTTTCTTTTTATGGGCAGCTTTTAAAAACCAAACCAAACCAACCAAACCAAATCACTGATAATTCAACAGCAGGCTCTAAATCACCCCCAAGACAGGTGCTAAACTCGGTTTAGACTTACAATGCAGCTTCTGGTGGCTGGATTGAAGAATGTATCTCTATCCTGAATATAAAAGTCATTCACGCAGCTCTTCTCAAATAGGGAAATGAAAAACTCTTGCTCCAGCTTGATGATACTTTCATCCACTTGGGGGACTTTCAGATAACAGCTGAAATTATCAAAGGCTGAGGACCGGGTTTTCAGATCATTGGGCTTCAGAGGCAATTTTATGTGCAGTATCTCAACGTATGTGCAGAGCACCTCCCACAGGGTGTGTACTTTTGCAAATACAAGCTTGTCATCCAAAACCTATATTGGGAGAATGAAAACACAAAGCAGGAAACTATTTTCACATTTTTAGTACACAGGTTTTTCTTACGTTGCTGGTAGTTAAAGCACTTGTGCAAGCACACACACATATGACAATGGTAAAAGTGAAGATATAATAAAAGTAGATTTGCAAACAATCATACATATTTGCCTTAAAGATAATTTCTTTGTTGAAATTACTGAAAAGTTATTTAAAATCCTTCCAGTTCATTCATAAAATAACCAATGTTTTAGATGAAGAAAAGCAAACTTCTTAATTTTTAGTCCAAATTAGTAACTAAAAATAGAAACACCAAAATATTCTTTGCAGTGGTATTGTAATGACAAATATTTAAATTTCTGAGACCTAGGACTAAATACATATCTGTTCAATATAGTGTTAAACGGCCATTAAAAGGGATTTAAAAGAATTATATTTATTGATATGGAATATATAATAAAAGGAAAAAGCAAAAAAAATATGAAATAATAATTTTCCTTCTTGGAAGGGAAAAATACCTACATTTGAATAAAAAAAGTTTAGAAGGATTTTAAGATTCTTAATGTATAATTAAGGTACAGATGATTTTTAATTCCACTGTTCTTTCATTTTCAATTTCTGGGGGTAAATTTTTATAATAAAAAAATCTTTAAAAAGGTTCTTGCATAATTAATAGATATATTTATGACTACATTCTCTGGCTATTAGAAAAGATCTCCTAGCTTTGGATCTGAAACATACATTCCATAATGCAGATTCTGACTTACTCGCCTCCCAGCCCACAGCAAAGGCACGGCTAGTGTGACATGTTTCAAATACCATTCCAGGTAATATGCATGCTCCCAACCAATGGCTGCAAAGGGACTGACACTGATCTGGTTGTTCCCAGCTGCAGACCATCATAGATGATGTTGGATTCATAGGCTCATGTTTTCTCTGTCAAAAGAAACCAGAAAATGTTAGGCTTTTACTTTCACCAAGGGAACAAGAAGTTGTTTGATTTTTTATGCAAAAATAACAACAAACCAATTTGAACCTGATGAAAAGACATTTGCTCAAAACAGCACAGTAGCAATGAAGGTGCTCTGGCAGGCAGAGATTTGTTGGATTCCTGTGAGTGCTGGACTCCCACATGGAATTCCCTTGGCACTCCAGAAGGCCTGTGGTTGTCCCCATGTGTTTGTGGCCATATGTGGAGCACAAAACTCTCTGGCTTTGCCACAATTTCAAAGCCTTTTTTGGCTTTTGAAAAGTTTTGGACTCAAATGGAGTTTTCTTGAGTCCACTCACTGATGTCATTCACCAGAGTTATAGACCAGATCTGACATTCTAGACTCTTAAAATCTTGCAGACATTCAAATGGTTCAGGTTTGGATGTATTTACCTCTGCAGGCCTGGACCAAATTCGATAAAGCCACCCGGACAAGTTCAGCAAAATGTAAAGAAATTTTTCTCTCTGCAAGTCTGAAATGTCTGTGAAGCTATAAAAACTTCTGCATCTACAAAAATAGAGAACCAACTCATCAGTAACATATCTATCCATAATGCATGGCCATTTAAAAAAAATACTGTATTAACTGCTATTAAATTCTATCTGGCTTTTGCCAAATTGTGTCCTAAACTGTAAGGAAAGTATATAAATGTAGAGAATTTTTGACCTTTTAAGAGAAAAAGGAACCCTCCTACTCAGTTGGTGGGAATGTAAATTGGTGCAGCCACTATGGAGGACAGTATAGAGGTTCCTTAAGAAACTAAAAATAGATTTCCATGTCATCCAGCAATCCCATTCATGGGTATATGTCTGGAGAAGAATATAATTCAAAAAGACACATGCACCCCAATGTTCACAGCAGCACTATTTACAATAGCCAAGACACTGAAACAACCCAAATGTTCACTGACAGATGACTGGATAATGAAGGTGTGGTATATTATATAAATATGTATATATACATATATATAAACACACATATATACACACGCACACACACACACACAATGGAATACTGCTCACCCATAAAAGATAAAATAATGCCATTTGCAATAACATGGATGGACCTACAGGGTATTATGCTAAGTGAAATAAGTCAGAGAAAGAAAAACAATTATTCTATGTATTAACTTATATGTATATCTAAAAAATAAAACAAATTAATGACTATAATAAAACAGAAATAGACTCACAGGTACACAGAACAGACTGGTGGTTACCAATGGGGAGAAGGAGGAGAGGGGAGGCAGGAAGGGAGTAGGGGATTGAGAGGTAAAAATTACTACGTATATAATGGATAGGTTACAGGGCTGCATCATACAGCACAGGGAAATATAGCCATTATTTTATGGTGACTTTAAATGGAATATAATCTATAAAAATGTTGAGCCTCTGTGTTGTACACCTGAAAATACTAGGATGTAAATCAACTACTCAATTACAAAATTTTTAATCAAAGTTTTCTTTTCATATTATTTGCAATAATTTACAAGCCAGCACTGTCAATAGAAACATAGTGCAAATCACAATTTCCAATAATCCCATTTGGAAAATAAAAAGGAACAAGTGAAATTAATTCCAGTAATAATTATATTTATCTCAAAATATCCAATATACTATCATTTAAAAAGTGTGATAAACACTTTTAAAACTTATTAAAAAATATTTTACATTATTTTTGTTGTATGAAGTCTTGAAAATCTATTACATATTTTGCACTTATAAAACATCTCAATTCACAATAGCCACATGTGGTCGGTGGCTACCGTACTAGACAGAGCAGATTACACCATTTCCACTTCTGATAAATTACCTGCTCTTACTTATTTAAAAAACTTGCAGAAAAGGCTTTAGATATTCCCTGTATCAAACAAAGCAACCTTGACGGGTGTGGAGTATCTTCATTATAAGGTGAAAAATAAAGGTAAGAGAGCCATGGTTACATGTATGTTAATTTAACAATAACTTCTTAATTCATTCAGGACTTTACAATCTTTCTTCATATGCCAAGGATTCACTGTCACTGTGCAATATTTTTCACTATTATCATCTTTGGAATTGAGAGGATTCTGATGACCCTGCTTTGTGCATCTGTACATAAAAGAAAATAACAAAACAGAGAAAAAGACCTTATTAAAGATAATTTAGGGGGGAGGGTATAGCTCAAGTGAAAGATCATATTCTTAGCGTGCACAAGGGCCTGGGTTCAATCCCCAGTACTTCTTCTAAAAATAAAATGAATAAATAAAAATCTAATTACAACCCCCCTGCAAAAAATTAATTAACTAATTTTAATTAAAAGTTTAAAAATGATAATTTAGTGCAGGCTTATCAGACTACAAGAGCTACAATGAATGCCCGTCCCCCCATTAATTTTGAAGAAGTCTCACAGTGTTTCCCAACATAAAGGCTAAAATATAATTCAGAACACTTTCTGATGGTCAGCATGATTTTAACAGAAAAGTAGATAATTACCTCCCTGCTGTCAAAGCTCTGTCAGAGATGGGCACAGAAAATTTAGTAAAAATGATTTTGCAACTACCTTTGAAAGAAATGCTGAGAAATGATCTTTTCTGTTGGATATTAGCCTGCTTTTACATTCTGCAGTAAGCATACGTGTTTACAAACCAGGTAGGAACTAGATCATATTTTACACATACTTTAGAAACTGATTTGAATTTTGCTGTCTACCTGCAAGGCTATTTTTTAGGTAATAACATAAGCTGGCCACTATACTAAATTTTGTTTCCCTGTTTTCTTAATCCTCACAACTCTGTAAGCTGCTATTAATACCCCCATATAACAGATAAAAAGCTTGGGGCAGAAAATAATTTGGGTAACTTGGTAAATGGTGGAGCTGGGTAAGACTGCAGCCAGTGTGACACTCAAGTCCATTCTTCTCACCAATGTCTGATACTGCTACCTACATTCAGCAATGACTGCTGATTTCATATTTAAGTGTGTCATTTCTAAAAGTGCAAAGCTATATTAGTACTCCTGTGTAAATTATTCTTTTGAGATGTGATTGCCAAAAAAACAAAAAGATATAATATCAGGGTACCACTGAGTGGAGGGCGAACTGCATATGGATGGACACAAGGGGACATTTTGGGGACACATTTGCACAACTCTAGAAATAGCTAAAATGGCTGACTTGAACAATTATAATGTGTGAATTTTATGGCCTGTAAATTGCACCTTAATACAGCTATTAAATTAAGAAACTGGGATACCAAATTAAGACTAAAACACATATATATCACACAAAGAACAAGAGGCAAATATCATTATTTACTGCGCCATTTTCCTTCATGCAGCTTCCTTTCCTCACCCTTTCCTGAAAGGATGATTCAGTTTTAAAATAGTCTTTTAATTTATTCAGCAAATAATTTTTGACTGCCTACTATGTACCCAGGACTAGTCTAGGCACTTGGAATAGATCAATAAACAAAACAAAAGTCCTGTCCTCATGGAGCTTGGTTGGGGTTTAGCTGGGGTGGGGGTTGGAGATGACAATTCACACAACAGAGCAGCAGAGGAAGTGGCATGTTAGGAAAGAGGAACCATGGAAAAAAGAAAAAAGGGCAAGGTAAATAGGGTTGAGAGTATGGGATAAGGGTGATGCTGTATTAAATACCAGAGCAGGCCACACAGAGGACTGAGGTTAGGACTAGGACTAGGAGGTGAGAAGTCCCAGGTGGACTTAATAACCATCACCAAGGCCAGCACGCACCTTGCATGTTCCAGAATGGGGGCACAGCTGGAGCTGCGGAGAAGGGTCAGTGCAGATCCTGTACGGCCTTGGAGGACGTTGTAAGGACTGTGGCTTTTACCTGGAGTGAAATGGGGAGGCACTGCAGAAGGACGACACAATCTAACTTAGGTATTCAAGGCTCACTTGAGTGCCAGGTGAGAATAGTCGAAATGGTTCAGAGATTAAAAGAGGGAAGCCATTGAGAAGGGCTGTGCAGGAGAAGAGGATAGTGGCTCAGGGCAGGGAAGCAGCAGTGGAGGCAGGAGCCATGGTGAGAAGTGGCTGGGCTCTGGGTATGTTTTAAAGGCAGTGTTAAACCAGATCTATAGACAGAATTCTAGTGGTATGTCAGTGAAAGTCAGAATAACTCCAAGATTTTTGACCCAAGCATCTGGAAGGATTAAGTTCCCACTAACTGAATAGGGGAGGCTGCAGAAAGAACCAGTTTGGGGGGTAGGAGGACCAAGAGCTGTTTTAACACATGTTGGTCTTAACATATTAGAGTTCCAAGTGAAGATGTCAAATCAACAGAAGATTGCAAGAGTCCAGAGTTGGAGAGAAAAAGTCTAGCGGGAGACAGAAATGTGGGAATCATGGGTCAACAGGTGGTACAGGAAGACATGAAACCCAGGTACTCAAACATTAAGATAACCTGGCATTAACCATAGAAGTTATCCTTGAGGGCCTGCCAACTAGGTGTGGATATCAGTCCTATTTCCCGACCACTCGAGTTTTAAAATGGAACTTACAAATGAATTCGTGCAAGACACTGCCTCCAGTGGGTGGGATCAGAGCTGGAGTGGGAGAATGGGATGGTGCACGCTACTCCCTACGGCAGAATATGTGTGTGTGTGTGTGTGTGTACACGCATGTGTGTGTGTGCAGGGGGATGAGTTACACCTCGCTTAAGAAAAAGAGCTATTACGTCTAGAAACCGAAAGATGAAAGAACATCCAGATCTGATAAAGGGAACAGGGGAAACACTGTGTAGTGTAAGACATATCCCCATAATGCCATTTCCCACCATCCTTTCATAAGGAACACAGTTGGAAAGGGGGGAATTATGTAGATACGTGTGATGTACACAAACTTTCTGACTATGTAACACTGAATATCTACATATGTAGCAAGTTAATGGTATTTATATCTGCTTCAAGTTTAATAACAAGTTCACAACAGAGGGAAAATAAAATATTGAGGACTGGTAGAAGTATCATAGAAGGCCTTTCAATGTTCAGAATGGAAGCAAAAGCAGCTTCACCGCACAAAGAATGTCATTAAGAGTCAAGAATGTTTATATTTGCTTAAGAAATTCAGAGTTACAACTTCCTGCTTTAAAGAATTAACTTTAAGACAGATGCCATACTATAAGCAACGTCTATACTGGTACATTCTTAAAGCTATTTTTAGTTCCTGCTTGTTCTGATGTACTCCAGAAATTCTGCAAAGAAAACCTTCTATTCAAAGGCTTAAAGGAATAAAAAAAGAAATAACACTGCATTATTTTAAGTGTTCTCTGTACCGAAAGTCACCTGCAAATGCAGCACCCTGCCACAGGTCCACATTTTTAACAATAAAGCCCTTAGCGCAATTTTTCAGTTGCTATGTGACTTTGTGTCAGTCTCTCACTCAGAAGCAGAATGCAGTACCAGAAAATGTCACGTCATGTCTAAAACTACAGATGTGGAAGATGAACAGACACCAGGACACAGCTAAGTGGGAGGGTGAAGTTTACCTTCTAAGTTACCGTAAGTGCAGTTACACCTGCTCCCTGCTTCCCCTGTGAAGTGAAGAACTAGTCTTTTCCAGAAAAGCTCTCATTCTGAGAACTGTCTTCTTTAAAATATTTGGAGATTCTCTTTTAAGGTTATTTCACTTTTAAGTCTTTCCCCAACTCTACATCCCATAACAAGTGTTAAAATTATCCAATAGCCTTTTGTTACAGAACATACTCTACAAAAGCTGAGGTTTCCCAGGGTTTGGATCCCAGAACTCTGCTACCAGATAATCCTAAAGCCTTCCTTCCATAACTGACTCTTCTGCCAATTCCCAGCTGTGGGCAAATTCGGCTTCTCAGACCAGGTAACTTTCTAACTCTGCCTACGAACACTCTACTGTCAGTAAAGGAAATCTCAGACAGGAAGCAAACAAAGCCCCTAGTGAGGGTTGCACCTTCAAACAATCAAGACGCCATCACCAAGCAAATATTTAAACCTACTGCAAAACTTCTGAAGACATCTTACAAAAAATGTAGTTTCTATAGATGCATACTATTTGCTCTGGAAGAGTGATTTCCAATGGAGGGAACATAGGACCCCATGACCCAAGCATTTTTTTAAAACTGCACATAACCGTCCCTCTTCACGTGAGGATTCAAGCAAGCCCGTCTCACAGGTCTAGGTGTAATAGAATGACAGCAACCCTAGGAGTGGGGTGAAAAACAGTGAGGTAGACTTTTAGTGAAAGGGGGTGATGTAACAGGCCCCACCGCCCACTTACTTCCCACCACAGGACAATCATCTCAGATCGAGGACAAACACTTTGGGAAACAGAGGTTCTTTATGTTTTTATGGTTTTCTGGTGGAAATTATGCCCTGAGTCATGTGAAGTTGTGGCTGCAAAATTGAACAAGGGACCAGATATTTTCACATTCAAGACACAAATAGCCCCAGGGTGGCCACCATATCTGCTCTCCCCTTTGCCTGTTCACCCCAAAAGCTGCAGGACATGCAGGACATTCCTGCTTGAAAAGACACTCACCACTTCTCACAAATTCCTGCCAAGTCCACGTCAGCAGCTGGTGGTGTCAAAGTCACCATTTGTACTGCTATGAAGTCCCTCCATTACTTTATATCCCTTGTATTTTCTCTGTTGTCTTCCTAGCTACACTTGCATTCAGGAGCTGGTTACTGCACTAACATTGCCTCTGTAATCAGTCCAGGATATAGGAAGTAGAGGTTCAACTGTAACCAGTCCGAGAACACTTGTCATGCCACTCTAGTTTTCCAACAAAATACTCTGGTATCCCTCAGCTCACCCAAAGAACCACTGCATTACTTACAGATTGTAAAAATAGAGGGCTTTCTCTACTGGAAAACACTGTGGCCTGTGGTAGAGATGTGATTTCAGTTTTTGCAACTACTTATAGGCAAAAAGACATGTTCCGCAAATTTTCTTCAAGCGTTTGGAATTTAAACTTTTATTAGATACAGAGCCGGCGGACTAACCGTAATCAATGAACATATGGTCATATTACCAAATAATGTTCATGTCTGCCTTACAGACATGTAAGAACTTGAATTACACCTGCACCCTTTTGGTCTTTAGAATTGGATGTGAAGCATCCTGTGAGATAAAAAACCTCCTATCCAGTCACAGAACACCTTACAGACAACATCACATTAATGTCACTGAATACATTAGTAGAGTCCATGTATGGTTAAGTTACATCTCCAATTTCTCAGAGCTAGATAGGAGATGTCTAGAAAAGCTGGAAAAGCCCAATTACCAAAACAGCTCAAAAGTTAAAGCAGACTCCTTCACCTCCCAAAGCGGAGGGCAGAGAGGGCATTGCCCACCACCCTGTCCTCCCCCAGGATGTGGCATGTGAGGAAGCAGGCAGGAGTGGGTGGCTGGGACTCGGAGGTGGAAAGGTGATGAAAGGAAGAGTGGAACTGCTCTGGTCCTAGAACAACAGAGCTGTAAAAAGCTCGGCTTCAGTTCAACCTGCTCCCTCTCCCACTTTCCCTCCCACCTACGTGACAAACAGCACAGTCAGGCACTTTCTACCCATGACAGTGACTACTAGCAGGAAAGGGACCAGGATAAAAGCATGTCCTATAAAAAATCATTCTGATTTTAAAGACTATGTCATAAACAATGAACAGCACTGTCAGAGTAGGACACTTGTGAGGCACTCAAATAGGGAGGAGGAGGTTGAGGATCCATTTCCAGCACTTCCATGTCTTTTATCACTCCTATTTCTGACCTTTCCTTTACCACTTTTTGTAGCACTGCCATCACTGGCAGGTAAAGGGACAGCAATGTGACTTGAACGTTTGGCTGATGGGGCTACATTTCCCAGCACTGGAATGAAAAGGCACTGGAAGAGGAGAAGCTGGAAGATGTGAACCGTGGTCCTGGTCTGTGCCAAACACTAACCAGGTGACCCTGGTTAGGCTGTTAGTCTCTCTGGGCTTCCGGCTGTTTACTTATAAAAGAAGGTTTTGTCATTGCACAAATATATCCAATATGAAATGTAATGCAAAAGTCAAACATAATGATATCTCACCTGCTTGCCTCAGGGAACCGTACAAGCACTGAACACTATGTGAATGTAAACACAGAGTTAAGGAAACTGTTGAGGTAAAGCACTAAACTGAACATGGAGATAAAGTTTTATGGATTTTCTTGGCTTTCTTTTTTAATTGCAACACTGAATTAATAGTTATTAGCTATAATCCACACCACCACCCCTGCAAATAAGTAAAGTTGGTAAGCACTGCCTGGATGCCTGCTATTGCCCGATGCTAAGCAGGGTGAGGGGTATAAAGGAGGCTGAACAAGGGAGTCTTCTCCAGTTACCAGCTAAGTGAGGAGATACATTGGAAACCACCCGGGAATGGTACCAAGTCAGTACTCAAAGCCAAGATTACAGGCTACCGATCATAAACACTGCAGGAATACAGAGAGGAGCTAGAAGTATTTGGAGTAAATAGGGAAGACTCTATGAAGTGGGTGGGGCTCCAACTAGTTCTCAGGGCAATTCTAAGCTGTTTTAACTGAGGACTGGATAGGAAAATGCTGGTGACTCCTGGTTTTTAATAAGGCACAGGTTACCCTAGGAGGCTAAGTCACATAATGATTGGAACACATAAGGTAAGTCTAAAATGATGGAGGGTCGAGACTACCTGGCTGACATTTGGTTGTGGTAAGTCTTTGACTTGACTCTAGATGTTGGAGTTTCAAAACTGTAGGTTGACTGAAAGGGGGGGAGAGAATATCCAAGAATTCAGCAGAAGGAAAAATTCATGTATCAGGGATGAAAGCTCTTCATCAGAGTATCAGCAATCAGAATAGGCACTTGAAACCAAAATCATACAGTTCCAGAAGCCGAAAATATGTGGAGAGTGGTGGGAGAAATATAAATCAAAGATCATTCCAAGCCTTTGGGTATTCAAGACCGGAAAAATGATTATCCCACTGAATAAGTGGAGACGCTGCAAGAAAAAAGATTATGAAATCAGCTTTAAACATGTTGAATCTGACATATAAGCTAAGAGTAGGTGTTCTCTAAGAAGCTCAAATTCAAAATTGAAGCACAGATCTAGAGTACAGGCTTAAGATGCAGATGGACAAGACATGATAAATCTCCTAAAAGAAAACATAGGCAAAACATTATCTGACATAAAACTTATCAACGATCTCCTAGGGCAATCTACCCAGGCAATGGAAATAAGAGAAAAAAATAAACAAATGGGACGTAATTAAACTCATAAATTTCATCACAGCAAAGGCAACCATAAGTAAAACAAAAGGAAACAACAACCTACGAATGGGAGAAAATATTTGCAAATGATACGACTAAAAAAGCCTTAATTTTCAGAATATATAAACAGCTCATACAACTTAATAACAAAAAAACAAACAACTCAATCCAAAAATAGGTAGAAGACCTAAACAAACATTTCTCCAATGAAGACACAAATGGCCAATAGGCACATGAAAAAATGCTCGATATCACTAATAAACAGAGAAATTCAAATCAAAACTACAATGAGGTATCAGCTCACACCAGTCAGAATGGCCATCGCTCAGAAGTTCATGAATGATAAATGCTAGAGAGGCTGTAGAGGGAAGGGAACCCTTTTACACTGCTGGTGGGAATCCAATTTGGTGTAGTTATTATGGAAAGCATGGAAATCCCTCAAAAAACTAGAAGTAGACTTACCCTATGACCCAGCAATATCACATCTGGGTATATAATTGGAAAGAACTCCAATGTGAAAAGATACCTGCACCCCAGTATTCATAGCACCACTGTATACAATAGCCGAGACATGGAGGCAAGCTAAATGTAGCAACAGATGACTGGATAAAGAAGTTGTGGCATATTTATACAGTGGAATACTACTGTACCATGAATAGGACAAAATAAAACCATTTGCAGCAACATGGATGGAGCTAGAGATCGTCATTCTAAGTGAAAGCAGCCAGAAACAGAAAAATACCAAGTGCTACCACTCATACGTGCAATCTAAAAAAAGAAAGAAAAAGACAGTGAACTCATCTACAAAACAGAAACAGACTTGCAGACTTAGTAAACAATCTTAAGGTTACCAGGGAAAGGCGATCGGAAGGGATAAATTTGGGAGTTTGAGATTTACAAATGTTAGCCACTATATAGAAAAGTAGATTTTAAATAAAGTTTCTTCTGTATAGCCCAGAAACCTATGTTCATTATCCAGCAATAACCTATAATGGAAAAGCCGATACAGCCACCAACTGAGGAAGCAAAAGAAGAAAGGATTTAGTTATGCTGGGCTAGAGCCCACTTCTAAAATCCTTGTCAGCCACTGAGGCTGCCTCGAGTACACTGAGCCCTCCTCCCAGGGACAGGCTGACATGACATGTGTCCTGCAAACCTGGGGCAGCAGAGGCTGTCCCCAGGTCTGGCCCTGAGATAGATGGGAGCAAGTCCACCTGCTCCCCTTGGGGCAGCACCCCTACCCACAGCCCCCGCCACCTGACTGCACCGCGCCTGCCTCTCAGGAACCGACTGACTTGAAAACAAGTGATCCACGAACCTGGGGCAGCGGCAGGGAGATGGGCAGAGAGCTGGCAAGCTGGTCGACTTGTCCCCATCTCCCCCACGGCCTGTCCAGGGCTCGTCCTCAGCTACTCCAGGCACGGTCTGCAGGTCAGCCTGCTTCTGGTAGGAGGGCACGGTGTGGTCGAAGGTATTGGCGAGGTTTGGGGTCTGCCATTGGGAGCCCGTGGATTTGCTACAAACTCCCCAGCGCATGGCCTGAGCTTGGCCTCTGCTGCCCCAGTTTTGTGGAACTCAGGTTACAGGTCAGCCTGCTCCTGGAAGGCAGGTGCTGTGCTGTCAGGGAAAGGCGGCGGCTGCAATGGCAGGATTGGGGCTGCCCTGATGGAGCGCGGGGGTTGCGACCATTTCCCACTGCTTCTGCAGCCATCCCAGCACACTGATCGCACCGAGCCCACCTCCCAGGAGCAGACTGACTTGTAACATGAGTCCCACAAACCTGGGGCTTTACAGGCCACCTCCAAGGTCAGGCCGTGGGAAAGATGGGAGCAAATCCAGGGGCTCTCATGGGGCAGCCTCCATTCCATCTGAGGCCCCGCGACCGCACCGCACCCGCCTCCCAGGAGCAGGCCATGGTCTGAGGACCAGTCAGAGATGCTCCGGAGCCGTCCGGCGCCCTCCCACCTCCCGGGGTTATACCTGCTCTCCTAAACCCGGGTATATGCGGCGGCAAAAACGCGGGGTTCAGGAACTACTAATAGCGGGGTTACCACAAACCACAGCGGCGGCTGGGTCCCGCCTAAGAGTTCTAACGGGAAGCACGGCCGGGACCTCACCTCCGCACCCCTCCCTGGGCGCCTCCTCAGCTACACAGCGCACGCCTCACCCACCGGCTCCCCGAGCAGCGTGCCCCCACCAGCGCCCCCTTAACTGCCCGGCAGCGGCAGCCGAGCCACGGGCAAGCAGCGGCCCAGAACCCAGGCCGTGTTCCTCTTCCAGGAGCTGGTCCAGGAGCACCCGACTCCCGCCAGCTTCCACGTGTTCTGGGCGGCTTCTGGCGTCTGCGAGTCTGTCCGTCAGCGCGTGCGCCCCCCTCCTCCTCCCGCCTGCAGCGCAAACCGCCCGGGTGGGTCTCCTGCTTTACCGGACCTGGCCACTGGGGCCGGGAGGGGCCAGGTGGGGCCCCTCCTGCTCTTCCCGCCGGGTCTCCATCCCCAGAGCCTTCACCCCGCCACTGACTGGGTCCTGGCACTGAACTAGAACCACGACTGTCCTGGGCCAGGCCACACCCCGCCAGCCCCACTTCCCCTGCTCACCCTCCCCTCCCTATTACTACCCTCCCACCCCTGGCCAGGCCTAGTCTCCCACAAGACCTTGAAGACAGGGCTTCTTCTCCTCACACTGAGGTCCATGCTCTGACACTCCGTCCTTCTAGGTCCTAACCTAAGGCCCCTACACCCTCATGCCTAACCACAGGACCCCCAACATCCTGAAACAATCCCCCTCACCTCTCAGCCAGGTCAGTTCCACTCTGAGCGGGCCCCACGCTCCTCAACCTATACTCCCTCACCATGGGATCCCTTTCACTCTGACTGCAACCCTACCCTGAGCTGAATCCCTCACCCCTCACCCTGTGGTTGGGGTGGGGAAATCCGGGCTCCAGTAATGATGACTACTGCCACCAGTGGGGGATCCAGCCTAGTGTGCACGTTCATAGTTAATGTCTGAGGCTACAGGGCGAGGCAGGCTGGGCTGAAAGCGATTCCAATTCCCGCCCTGGCACCCTGATCCCCGCACCCTGTGTCTCATCTGACCCGATGGATCAGGGTGATCCCAGGCTGCCAGCCACTGGCCTGTGGGCCTTGGGTGGTTGATGGTCCTGATGGTGATCTGGACCCCTAGGGCAGAGGCATTGGGCACGCGGACCTTTGGGGTGGGGGAGTTCAGAGGGTGCACTTGATCCCAGGGGTAGACAGCAGATGGTGGGCTGTGTGCATGGGGCTGTGTGTGTGGCCTGGCCTCAGCCCAGGTGGGTGCAGGGATCTTGTTCATTCACACCAGGCCAGAGGGAAGAGGGACGGGAGATTTTAAAGCATCAAAGTTAGGAAGCCAAGGCTGGAGAGCAATGTAGGCAGGTGCATTGGCCAGGCCACTTTGGGGCCCCCCTCGACGCTGGTCCCTTGCATCAGGGGAGACTGGCAGTTGACTGGCCAATGAGACATCCCCTGCTGTGGTATAGTTTGCAGGCAATTGAAGGGATTTTGACAGGTAATTTTAATCCAATAATTGTCACTTTCTCTGCGGGAGATCAGGTCCAAAGTCATGGGGAATCTGGCAGTGATCCTGCCTGACCTCCAGCCTGGGACAGTGGAGGACCCACCCAGGAATCATCATGTTAGCTCTCACCAAAAGTCACTGTAATAGAGAACAAATCTGACTCCATATTGGATCTGTTCATTTTCCTTTAACCCTCTGCCGTGTTCTCTAGGCTTAGTCTAGCTAGCTCTGCTTCTTTTGTAAAACAATGTTGCCTTTAGCCTAAAATAAAGAGGAGAGCCTATTCTCAGGGCTCTGAACTTTAAGGATATTAACACTTTTGCACTCCTATAAAGATAACAATTTGCAGAATAGAAAAAGTTTGTTTTGTTGCAGGTTTTACAGGAACACCATGATCTGACCCACGTGGACAGCTGCAAAGGATTCCAAGAACAAAGAAATCCTACACCAACAAGTTTGCAACAACCAACCACAGCCCCTCCCCTTTTTAGTAGAAAAGGAGCCTGAAGTCTGACTTGGAGAAGATGGTTCTCCAAGTCTGCCATTATCTTGGTCTGCAGCTGTCTATGTAGACCAGGTCATAGTGCCTCTGTAAATCCTCTAACAAAACAAAAGTTATTTTATTTTCTGCAACTTGTTGTCTTTATATAAGTGCAAAAGTATTAATATCATTAAAGATCAGAGCCTTGAAAATAAGCTCTCCTGTATATTTCCGGCTAAAGGCAACATTGTTTTACAAAATGTGCAGAGCTAGTAAGATTAAGCCTAGAAAAGAGGGCACAGGGTTAAAGCCAAAAGAACAGATCGTCTATGTAGTCAGATTTTTTTCTTTTCTATTATACTATATTCTATTTTTGTTTTAAGTTTATAAGAATAAAGTTTAGCCTTTTCCCATTTTAAATTGTGCAGTTTTCAGGAGCATGAAGTGCATTCACAATGCTGTGAGACCAACACCACTGGTTTCAGACTATTTCCTTCCTCAAAGTGAAAGCTTGTATACAAAGCGAACCCCACATCCTACCTCCCCCAGCCCTTGACAAGCCCTAATCCCCTTTCTCTCTCTATGTCTTTACCTATCTGGAGGTTCCCTATCAATGAAATCATATAAAAGGTGGCTTTTTAAATATTTTTTTGTCTGCCCACATATCTTAAGTAGGGAAGGGTGAATTTTTGTTTGTTTGTTTTCAAGTGAATTAGCATTTTTGTATTTGGAGAGGAAAACCAGCTGGATTAAAGATGAGACGTACCAAATGAATCTCTTTTAGTAACTGGCATAATCTCCGGGTAGGCACTGCTGTTCTAACTGTGAAACCAGAGCCAGAAGGGAGATGCTTAGCTCTTCTTGTGGCAAAATAAAATCATACAAAAAGAGAAAACAAAGGCCAAGAAAGACAGATTGAAAGGCAAACCACAACCTGGAAAAACCTTTCCTCATGACCCAAGGTCGGAGAAAAGCTTCACATCCCTGTGGTCCAAAAACCTCTTGAAGCCAGTGTTCTGAAAAGAAACAAAACACACACAGGCATTTCCAACGAGAGGCAGTGCAGGTGGCCAGTGTCTGCTGGAGATGTTCGACCTCTCAGGTGAGGACACAGGCAGACGGACAGACTGCAGAGACAGCTTTGGCCACCATCATACTGGTAGGACTTTAGCCCGGTGACAACCAACCCTGGTGACAACGTGAGCAGGCAGAGGCCCCAGGAGGTCCCCTGGAGGGAAAAGCAAATGGACGTCCTCTCCGGCAGAACAAGGTGCAGGATACATCAAGGCGCCAAAGGTGCATCCCTTCCCCAGCAGTGCTGGTCCTTAGAGGAGAACCCACCAAAGTTCTTGCACAATTTTCAAAGATAATTTTTCTTCAGTAACATGAATTCAAAATAATCAATATGTCATCAAAGGATTTTCAGAAGTGACCTGCCGTGGGCCAGAAAAATACATACATAAATACACACATATGCACATAAATATATATACACATACATACAGGAAAAGAGACAGACTGAAACACAGAAATGCAGGGGGAGACAGAGAAACAGAGAGAGAGACAAGACAGAGAGAGAGGCACTGAGAGGCAGAGACAGAGAGAAGGAACACTGGAGCTGGTAATGAGTGGAACTCACGCACACTTTCACAAGTCAGTCTACATGTCAGAACCTGGTCCCAAAGTCCATCCACCTTCCAGGGGAGGGTGTGGGGATCACACAATGGCGTGGGAACAGAAGGCAAAAAATAGGAAACCATTGTGGGGCAGCCCACCACAGAGGCCGAGATGAGACACTGGATCTGTATGTCAGCATGACAGAATGACCTAGGTGGCTGTATGCCAGAGCGGATGATGTCAGAGTTGTATTTAATTTCAGTCTCACGACTGGGAGCTGGGAAGCATGTAGCAAGGAAAGTGACTTTCTCCAGACCCCAGGGCAGACCCCGGCCGGTGTGGCATGTTCTCTGTGCTCCGCCAGCCCTCTGTGGGGTCCTTCCTTTGCTGAGTCTGTGCACGAGCTCCCTGTGATGCCAGCCCGTGGGGGTGACAGATGCAGTAGGTGTTTCTAGGTCTAGAGACAGGATGGCTTCTCTAGGAAGCAGGGGCCAGAATGATCCCCACTGTGCCGATGGGGGTTTGGGGAGACCCTGAGAGGCACGTGGCTTGTCCAGGGTGACAGCACTGCTGAGTGGGGGGAGCCAGGTCTGACCCAATGTGTCCTCAGAGCTGCGGCACTGGCTGCATCCAGGACTCCCCAGGGCTATGGGGGAGGGTGAGTTGGTATCACTGTGTGTGAACATGGCAAGAAGTGAGAAATGAGAGATCGGCAGCCCAGAGAGGCCCTTGGGGAGCTTTGTGTCAGGAGGAAGCTTGGATAAGTGGACCCAAGTAAGTGACCTCACTTCCCTGGCAATAGAGCCCAATAGAACTTGGAACCGAAGTCACCAGGCACCCACTCTGTAGAGAAGTCCCTACTCAGCTCACCTGGTTGGAGACAGAGGCATGTTCTGCTGCATCCCATTATCCCGAGGCCACAGCTCCTGGAAAGCCCGCAGCGAGGTGCTGTACCAACACTACCGGCGCTGGGTCAGGTCTCACTCAAGGCTCCTCTGGCCTTTTGGTGAGAGACACCCAAAGGTAAAACAGGGAGGCCCAGGGCAGGCCCACCCAGGCCGGGCCACCACTCAGATCCCACCCAGGTAGAACCATGGCCCTTTCCTGGCTGGTGGAGATGGAGCAGTCATGTTGGGGATGGGTTTCTGCCTCAAGCAAGATCAGGTCAGAGGCCTAGGGGGCCGGTCACATCCCCAGCCCAGGTCAAAGCTGGCTGGCCGGGATGTGGAGAGCCGGGGAACGGTCCTGCTGCCCGAAGTGGAGCCCATGCTCTCTGGGTATGTCTTTTCCCTCCTGGGTGTCTGAGCTGAACAAGGTCCCAGTCTGACCTGGCAGCAGAGGGTCGAGTGGACAGAATCAGGAGTGTTCCTGGCCGGGCAGGGCTCTGAGACTTCCAGGCCGAGTCAGCCGCTGGTCACTGTCATTGCAGAGCCAGATACCACATACTGAACAGAAGCTGATGAATAAGAACACCAACGCCCCCTCCCCAATTGAAGGGCTGGTGTGCCACTATTCTGAGGGCCAGCGCAGGCTCCAGGTGGGTCTGGATATGGAGGGGTACCCACCACCATGGCCCAGAAATCAGTGGGGCAGGCCTCCGACCCATGCATCACCCAGGGCTCTACCCAGGGACCTGTCCGGGGCTGATGGGTAGCTCAGCACACCCGGCTCTGACATGGAGCACCGTGCCCACCTCGCTGCAAGTCAGGTGGAGGACCAGGGGTCGCCGAAGCAGAGCCCGAAGGTCAGAAAGGCAGGTGTGTTGCATGTGTGTAGGTGAGGGAGGGGCAAGGGCTGGGCCACACAGGGAGGTGTCCCCAGAGGCTACTGTTTTGACCAGAGCAAAGAATGGCCTCAGACCACCTGTCTGGAAAAATTCTGTCACAGAACACATCCTGTGGGCACTTTCTGGGTGGGAGCTGTCTGGAAAGTTCTGGTAAGATTTCTGTCCTTGAAGAGGCACATGGAAAGGGAGGCAGGTGGGTCAATTTTTCCTCTCTCACAGCATGAGCACTTCCACAAGACTTAAAACTCTCTCCACATCCAATAGTTACACAGGAGGCAGGGGCAGAGGAAGATGTCAGAGACCAAAAAAGGATGATCTGGATCCAGCAGTAGACCCCGACCTCCCCCCTGCATCTCCTGCAGCTCCTCCTGAACCTGCATCTGCAGCTGGACTGCTGGACAATGTAGAAACAGTTCAGGCATCACCACCCCCTGGGGCAGAGCCCCCTCTGCACCCACCCACACCTTCTTCTCCAAAATGTTCTCCAAAATCCCACCGCCAGTCCCCTCCCCCTCCCAAACGACTTCCCTTCCGCTGGAGATGTTTTTGTTTGGTTTTCTTTAGTTTTCTTTGTTTGTTTCTCATCATTTATGGCATCCTTTATTTTCATTTTTAGAGTTTCATGTAATAAAATATAGACATTTCCTCTTTTAAATTGTGCAATTCAGGAGCATTAGGGGCATTCACAATGTTGTGCGACCATCACTACCATCTAGTTTCACACTATTTCTTTCCTCAAAGTGAAACCATGGATCCAGAGTGTGCACTCCCCTCCCTCCTCACCCAGCCCCTGACAACCCCAAGTCCTCTTTCTCTCTGCGTGTCTTTACCTCTCCTGGGTGTTCCCTGTCAATGAAACATTAAAAAAGGTGTTTTTTTTTTTTTGTCCCTGCCCACATGTTTTAAGCTGGGGCTGGTGATTTTTTTTTGTTTTCACTTGAAACAGCATTTTTATTATTTAAAGGGGATATCCAGGGGGATTAAAGATGTGATGTACAAATTGAAGCCCTTTTAGTAACTCTGTGCATAATCTCAGGGTAGACACTGCTGTTCCCCCTGAGACACCACAGCCAGAAGACATAAGGGAGATGCTTAGCTCTTCCTGTGGCAAAAACAAAACCAAACCAATAAAAAAAATTTGCAAAAGCCCAGAAAAACAGCTGGAAAGACAAACCACAACCTGGAAAAAGCATTCTTCATAACCCAAGGTTGGCGAAGGGTTTCCCACCCCTGTAGTCCAAAAACCTTTCAAAACCCAGTGTTCTAAACAGAAATAGAACAGAAATGGGCAGTTCCAATGAGAGGCAATGCAGGTGGCCAGTGTGTGTTAGAGAGGCTTGACCTCTCAGGTGAGAACTCAGGCAGACGGAAACACTGCAGAGACAGCACCGGTCACCATCACACTGGCGGGTCTTTAGTCAGGTGACAACCAGCCCTGGTGACAATGTAAGCAGGCAGAGTCTCCAGCAGATCCCCTGGAGGGAAGAGTGAAGGGACGCTCCTCTTCAGGAGAACAGGGTGCAGGACGCATCAAAGGGCCACAGATGCATCACTTCCCCAGAAATTCTGATCCTTACAGTTCATCCCACTAAAATCCTTACACACCTATTCAAAGATGCCTTTTCAAGGGTGTTCATCACAGCACTGGCTGAAACAGTCGGAATTAAGGCAACACTAATGTTGATGGAGAGGGGATGGGGTCCATTCGTTCTGGTTGATGTGAATGAATGAATGCTGTGCAGTTGTAAAAGTGGGTGCCTGGTCTCAATCCAATGTCAAGGGAGGCCTCAGGATGGAAGTATGCAGACCCACTCTCTGCATCCAGGGTCCCATCTGCACTACCACATATGTGTGAAATCAATATAGATGTAAATTGATCTGATTGTGAGTGTGTGAGAGGCAGAGATCGAAAGAGACATACTGAGAGACACAGAGACTGAGACATAAGCAACAAATCATTCATGACAGTCACCTCTGTGGGTGGGAATTACAAATCTCTTCTCTTTTAGGCAATATTTCAATTTTTTGTAATGTGTCTGTATTACTCTACTAATTCTAAAAGGATTAAAATCCTATGTTAATGTGACCCATTCATTACTCATCTATGGAGTAATTAAAGTACACTAATCCTGTTTTTAAAAGAATTTAAAGCCTCCTCAGGACTCAGTTCCATGTCAGCTCCGTGGCAGCAGAGGTTCTCCAGGAGGTCGTGTCTTTTCTGAATCAGCGTCCAATAGAGGTGAGGAAGAAGTATCAAACTTGGGCACTGAAGACTACAATAGATGAGAGATTCTGTTGAGAGAAATTAAGACCTACATTCACAGAAAATAATCCCATATTCATGGAGTAGAAGGCTTCATTCTACTAAGATGACAATAGTCCACAAATAGATCTAAGGATTCAAAGAATGCCTACCCAAATCCCAATTTCTGTTTTGCAGGAACTGACAATCAATCTAAAATTCACGTGGAAAATCCAGGGGCTCAGAATACATGAGTGAATTTTGAAAAAGAACAAAGTTCGAGGAAAGGAAAGTCAGATGGAACCCACGGTTAATACAAAAGCTCTTTAAGCTGAAGATACCTGAGATTCAACAGATGTAGAATAAAACCTGTCATGGAAGCCAATTCTCTCCTCTCCCTTTGCCCTATTAAGTTAGGTTGATAAAAAGCCTTTAACTTTCACCATTTAACATGGTAGTTACTTTTCTGGTTGGCTCCTGCATGTGTATAAATAAACCTTTTCTCTCGTTCGTCTCCTCTTTACTTCTGTGTGCCCTTTGGGAGGGATTCTGAATGATGGGGACCTGATCTTTTCTCACCTTCTTTAGTGACATCTTTTGTCCATGGTGAAGTTCTTAAAAAAAGAAAAGACTCGTTGGTTTTGGGTCAGATTTGGAACATGTATACCTTTGGAAACCCCGTGGAGGAACAAGGGGGTTCAATACTGCTGGGAGAATTTACTGGTTGTCTTGCCCAAATGCCTAACAAGACGCTATTTGCAAGGTTTTTTTTTTTTAAAGATTCTTACCCTAAAACAAAAACCCTATCTAAACCTCTTGGATGATCAAATAGAAGAAATAAGAATCATGTCTGTCCTAAGAAAACTTCCTTAACAAAACAGAAGGACAGAATCAGATTCAGAGCAAAAATTAAAATCCATTTATAACATCAACCCTTCCAATCTTTGGACACTTTCCTCATGTAATCTGCCAGATGGCGTCCTGGAGAAGGCCCTTTGCCTGGAACTCGTGCTCATTTTCAGAGCTCGGCCAAGAGGGAAGTTGGTCCCCAGGGCCTGAGAGGGTCTGTTTGTGAAATCTTCTCTGCTGAGACCCACTGGACTGAAGGGAACTGTGTGCTCTGAGGGAGAGAGAGCACACTGAGCCTCTGTGGAGGCATCTCTGAGATCATCCCAAAGGCACACAGCTCTAACTCTGGACACGGGGATTTCTGATTGGCATCTTATTTTGAAATCTCCTCCTGGATAGAAAGAAGCAGATTGAAGATGTTGCAATTGGATGGGCACGTCGGCCTCTCGAAATTGTCGATGAGGAAGACACGCAATTCTCTGCAGAAATAGGAACACCCATCCCTGCTCTGCTGACTTCATCTACAGAGAAACAGAGACGCGGCTCTAGGGGGAATTCAACATCCACCAACTCTTCTTACCAACGTTAACGTCCCCACTTTATTCTCCTGTCAGGTCTCTGCACAAAAACTGTGACTCAGCCCCAAATATCACATACCCATCACCCTGAAACACTGTATGTCTGTGTGCAACTTGAGCATTAATGCCTGTGTCCGTTACTGTCAAATCGTGTCCCTCTTTCAGCCTGTCTCCCGCCATCATCCCAGCCCAACCTCGGTATCTCTCTCCAGGTCAGCAGCACTCTTCCCATTGGCTTCCCATCAGCTTACCTTGCCCTGCTTCCATTGTTTATTCCCTATATGTTACCCACAATTGTCTTATTAAAGTATGAATCAGATCAAGTTGTTCCGCTTTGCAAAATACTCTCGTGATCTTCCATTGTATTCAGAAGGATATCCAGAGTCCCTACCAAGGCCCTGTGTGATCTGGTTCCTCACCCGTCTCTGAAGCCTCAGTTCTCAACGTTCTGCTCCAGCCCATCTTCACCGCCCAGATGATCCCCACCAGGACAGCTGTGTTTGTAACTCCAAGTCTTGTACTTACACTTCTCCTGGCCTGGGAGGTTTTTCTTGTCTGTTACCTACGTGGCTTATTCTTTTGCTTCATTCAGGACATTGTTCAAATTATTTTACCCTCAAAGAGGACTTATCTGACCACATTATTTAAAATGGCATGCACATATTTCCTATTCAATCATTTTCTCTCCTAATATGCTTTATCTTTCTTTGTGGCAATTATTAGTACCTGGAAGTACATCATATATTTATTTGCTTACTTGTTTATTGTCTATTTTTCTTACTATACCTATATTCATGGAAGCACAAATAACTGTTTTAACCAGTAAATTTCAAACTGCCTTTAAATGAATTCTTTCATAAAATGAGAATTTCAGTGGCTTCCACAGGTTGCTTAGGGAAAAAAAGAGAAAGGATTCAGGTTGAACTAGGTTATTAAGGACCTGGGAGTTGGTTATTTATTTAATACATAGTAGTTTGTATCTGTTAATCCCAAACTCCTAATCTAGCAAAAGACCGAGCTGATTACTATTATTAAAAGACTTTTTTTTTTCTTTTTAAACTTGGGTTGTTTGAGATCTCTTTTCTTCTTTGTTCTTTTTCTTTTTTTTAAAGATTTTTTCTTATTTTTTTTTTACATTGAGGTACTGCAAATTGAACTCTGCATGTACTCTACCCCTTGAACTATACCATCCCCTCCAAAGACAATTATTTTTATACTTTGACAATACCATATTGAATTAAGATTTTTTGTTCCATTTTCCCTTCATAGAGTTTATAACTGAGGGAGAGAGTCAGAGGAAGCCCTGGGCCATCCCTTCCTTCTCAGCGGGTTACTACACAGCAGAGGAGCTTGGCTGTCACCAGGCCCAGCTCACCTTTCCTGCTCTGAGGGCTGACTCAGGCCACTTCTCTAAACAGAGGCATGTTAGAATCAGCAGAAAGCCAACTAGCGAGCAGCAATGACAAAACTGACCCACCTGCAGTTGGACATAATCTGCTCTGAAACGAACATCTTAAAACTTTTTCCTATTAGTGGATGGTTTTCAAAAATATTCCCAAGGAGATGAATCTCACTCTATTTTTCTGGATTTTTTGGGCCTTCTATGACTTTAACTGCAGGCTTGATTTTCTGCAGAACGTCTTCAGGGAAGCCAGGCAGAACACGTGAACAGATCCTGCAGGCCACGGCTGAGGCCTCCGGTCAAAGCATCGTTGTTGTGCAGAGCCTACGTTCATGGGACCATTTTCATGACTGCTGTAATTAGTTCTCATCCAACTGTCCCACTGAAAATGTTTCTAGATGGAAGGTGGTCTGACACAGGTGAGCAGTGGGGATGTGGGGTGCAGATGGCAGACAGACTGGAAGGAGAGAAGAGAAATGTTTCCTCAGGCTTCAGTTTGGAAGACTTATGATATTTATATGAACATTAAACTGGGTCAGGCTGAAGCGCCGTTTGCTCTAAGATGGGGTGATGTACGCGTATCCCTACAACTTCTAAAAAATATGTTGAAGTTGGATGTGACAGCCTTGGGGACACACAGCTTAGAGTGACACCTTCGTTCCAAGATGCCTATGATCTCAGGCTCACAAAGAGGAAAGGAATACACATATTTTGCCTGTGTAATTCTATGTGAAATTATTTTGACCCTTGCCGGATGGTGTAAGATCAGAAATCATGTAGTCTTTCTTGCATCACAAAGACAACAATCCTTGATGAGTCATCAGACTGTTTCAGATGGCCCAGGGTCTGCGCCAGACATTAGCTGTCTAGACAAATACCACACAGCCCCCTATCCCTCAAGGAGATAACAGTGTGTCGTGGAAGAGACAAATTTAAATAGGTTTTCAAAACAATGTG
Source organism: Camelus bactrianus (assembly GCF_048773025.1). Taxonomy (NCBI): domain Eukaryota; kingdom Metazoa; phylum Chordata; class Mammalia; order Artiodactyla; family Camelidae; genus Camelus; species Camelus bactrianus. The sequence goes on along the minus strand of NC_133546.1, from coordinate 83,767,007 downwards.
GTAAGAGTCACTTGGCATCATGTATACTGTATGTTCAGAGGGGCTATTGCACTGCCTGGGGAAGGGTTCTAGAAGGTAGGGAAGGTGTCAGAGAGGAAATGCTTTCTGCACTGACATCTGAAGGATTCCAGCAAATCTCTAGACCAGGAGAGTGCGTGGTGGGGACGGGATTCTTGGCAGCTTGCTTGTCTAGTGCAGAGGTCTGGTCGTGTCTAAGAGCACTTTGCACTTAGGGAAGGAAGGTCAGTGAGGTTAAAGGCTGTGGGAACTAATGGAAGCTGAGGCTGAAAAAAAGCAGCAACTAGGTGATGAGAAGGTGTAACTTTAAATCAGGGAGCTTGGACTTCCTCACATATGCAGCGGGGAATTCTTTGGGGTTTTAAGGAGGAAAGTGACACAGATTAGTCATTAAAAGTGAGCAAAGTGGATTTTTCACTCTAAAGAACAGCACTGGGGAGACTAGCAAGGGGTGTGAGTTAATGCAGTGGGGAGCGAGGGGCAGGGACTTAGCTGGGGGACATTAAGGAATAGAGTTGTAATACTGACGGGGGTGAGGGAGTGGAAAAGTAAAGGAAAACTCCCAGATGTATGGCACGGAAAACAGATGGGATAGTGATGCCATTGTTTGAAGAAGTAAACCTAGTTCTGAGCAAGTGTAAATTCAAACATACAGAGCTTGAGATTTTTATGGGCTAATCAAGTGGGAATGTCTACTTGTCAATTACAAGTATATTTCTGGGACTGAAATTAGATGTCCATGCTGGAAAACATTTGACAGTTAATCAGTGGACAGAGAGCAGTTGAAGCCACAGGAATAAATGCCACCCACTGACAGTTTATCAAAGAGAAGGGAAGGAGGGCACTTCTGGTTCAGAAAATATGGCAGACCAGAAACTTGAAGACCCACTCACTGAAGACACATAAAAACGTAGGACACAATGCCACCAATCTTTTCTTTTTTTTTTTTTTTTTTTTTTTTTTACAGGCATATTTATTGTGGTATGATTCCTTTACAGTAAATTACACATATTTCACATGTACTATTTGATGAATTTGATAGATGTCTACACCCAGAAAACCATCACCACATTCAAGATATCTATCATTCCCATCACTCCCCAAGAGGGACACTTTTTGAATTCCCGTATTTATCCCTTCCCATCCCCTTCTCTCCCTGGTAACCGTAAGTTTGTTTCTCTATGTCTGTGGGTCTGTTTCTCTTTTGTAGTTAAGTTCATTTATGTCTTTTTTTAGATTCCACATATAAGTGATATTATATGGCATTTTTCAATTTTTCTGGCTTACTTCACTTAGAATGACTATCTTTACGTCCATCCATGTTGCTGCAAATGGCATTATTTTGTTCTTTTTAATAGCTGAGTAGTATTCCTTTGTATAAATATACTACTACTTCTTTATCCAGTCAGCTGTCGATGGACACTTGGGTTGTTGCCATGTCCTGGCTATTATAAATAGTGCTGCTGTGAGCATTGAGGTGCATGTGACTTTTTGAATTAGAGTTTTCTCTTGACATATGCCTGGGAGTGGGAAGGCTGTATCATGAGTTAAGTCCATTTTCAGTTTTTAAAGCAACCTCCACACTGTCTTCTCTAGTGACAATGCAGCCCGTTTTATTAAAGCAGAGCCATGCTCAGAAAGTAACGTGTATTTCTAGGGGCCAGACATGAAGTGCAGTGAGTGTGGCCTGTTGAAGAATCAGAGGGCAGTCTGGCAGGGCTGGAGGAGAGTGACAGGGAGAGTGTGGTACAGGCAGCATTCAGACCATGTGGGGACCTGATAGGCTGGGATAAGGAGCCTGGACTTCCAGTCATCCCTTGGTAACCATGGGGCACTGGTTCCAGGACTCCCCCCAGACATCAACATCCATGGATGCTGACACCTCTTGTATAAAATGGCATAGGACTTGCATGGAACTTATGTGAACCCTCCCATGTACATTTTCTATATATATATACACAAACTTTTGTTTTATGGAGTTATAGTCATTTTACAATGTTGCATCAAATTCCAGAGTAGAGCACAGTTTTTCAGTTATACATGAATATTCACGTACATTCGTTGTCATATTCTCTTTTGCTGTGTCCTCCTGTGTACTTTAAATCATCTGTAGATTATTCATGGTATCTAATACAACATGAATGCTATGTAAGTAGTTGCCAGTGTATGGCAAATTCAAGTGTTGCTTTTTGAAACTTTCTGTTTTTTCCGTAACATTTTCAATCCACAGTTAGTTGAATCTGCTGGATAGGGAGCCCCTAGATATGGAGAACCCCCAAGCTCTTCCTTTCCACCTAAATTTCCACTGCAAGCACTGAAGGGTTCCAAATATAGAAGAGAGCCATCTACCTGCTATAAACGCTGAAGAACTCCTTCAGTGTATGTAGAGCAGGAGAGAAGGTTTAGGGCCAACTAGTGGGAAAGGACGGCCTGCCTGGAGAGGAAGGAGGAAGGACTGCAGTGGAAGCCAGCTTGTACCCTGACTGGAGCTAGTTGATAGCAGTGAGGGACGCCGAGGAACTGGGGACACGTCACTTGGGGGGCGATCCTGGCTGCCAGGTGCAGGGTTCACATAGCTGGGACCCAGTTTGCAAGATCAAAATAACAAGGGGGGAGAGGGCCTGCCTCAGCCCAGGGATCCTGACAATGGCCACAGCGCCGGGACCCCAGCTAATGCGGCTCCCCTAGTAAGCCAGAAAAAGGAAACTCTGAGCCAAGATATTGCAGATTCCACCGCAGCCACACGGATAACTAGATCTCTAAGCTGACAAAATGTAACCACCAGAAACAGGAATCTTTCCTTTTCTCTTCTTTGGACCTTTGGACAGGGAGCCACACATCTCTGACGGGAACCATCTTTAATCCGACAGAGAGCTCACTTATTCAGGAATAAGCATAGATAAAAAGAGTGGGGTGATGGTTTAAAGTGGAAGTCAAAGCGGAAGCCCAACTGAGAAATGGTAAAAACATGCATGTCATTGAATCCGAGTTATGGCGAAAAGAAGGAGGAAGGTTAAGGAAATCTTTATTCACCAGACAAGACTAGCCAGTCATAAAAAGACAGCACTTTAAATCAATAAAACATTTTTTTGTTGATGAAAAACAATGCCATATTTTAAAACATGGCTTGGGCCATCAATAACACGCTGAGAGTTGTTGAGGAGGAGAACATAAAGCTGCATATAGACATGTAAGGGTTCCAAGTCCACTGCTCAAAAAAACTTAGCTAATCATGTGTCCAGTTGATTTGAAAATCCCTATAAGTAAATAACTCAAAAGTGGGAAAGACATGGGATTAAATAGTGGTAGTGAGCAATGAAATCCAAGAAGTTTATATCTATATTTTCATTGTTAATGTAACAAACTGAAAGCAACTGTCTAAGAAATAGTAACTGGAGGACAAACACACACACACACACACACAATCTGGAACAGCAGAGAGGTAAAATATGCTAAATTTATCATTATTGAAGAACAGGATCTAATAGATTATTTCATTTTTGAGACTGTTATAGAAATACTGGTCCAATTACATATAAAGTTATGAAATTAGAGATGATTTATAAAAATTTAGAGAGAATTTTCATTAAAAGGCAATATAGCTTCCAAATCATTGAAGAGAAAATTAACAATAAAAAAGTAATCAATCCAGCTAATATGGAGTAACAGAGACAATATTTACCATCCTAAAATAAACCAAAAATTGGTACAATATATGAAGCAATGATTTTTAAACCACGTGAAAAAGATCCTCCACTAGGACCCTGTCGTGACACCTCCATAATAAGGCTGCTAGGCCTCCTACTGCCATAACCAAGAATGTCCACTAGGAGGCGACATTTCCTTTCTCTGCTCCTACTGCAGAGCCAGTCCTGCGCAGTCCTTTTCCAGGTTTTGGAAGGCAGCTCCCGGAAGTGCTCTTGTGGGCCTTGGTCCCTTTTAGCCACCAGCAAAGGGATAAAGGATGAGTAGTAAGCCTCCTTACTCATCCAAGACCTAGGAAACTATCTAATTTCTGAGCAGCCCTTCACTCATGTCTGCTGTCTGGTACTCCCCGCCCGGCTTCCCGAGTCCCCGGCTTGGGCATTATGCACGCTGGCCACAGCCCATCAGAATCTGTTCCCCCGCCAAGAGGCCACGCGTGATCGTGAGCAGGGCTCCAGGCCTCTGGAGCAGCGTGGCTTGGACTGCATCCTGGCCCTGGGCTCTTGAGCTCCATGCCCTTGGTTGAGTCAGTTAACATCTCTAAGCTACAGTTTCCTCATCAGTAAAATGAAGACATAATCAATATGGAAAAAAAAAATCAGAATCTGGTGGGGAATAAATTTCTGGTGATTGAAGATTATTTTAATTTTGAATTATACAGCGAAGGACATCACACAATTTTTTACTACTTCAGAATTCTAAAGGACAGCTTCTACTGTTAAAACTAATGCATGCACGTACACACAAACACATGTGCAGACACACTGGCTCTGCTTCACATACATCCCCATGCGCACACACACATGGACTCATGTGCCACACACACACATACCATACAAACAACCACACACGTCCTCAGGCTCAAACACACACATAACATACACACAACCACATACATCCCCAGGAGCAAGCGCACACACACACACAGTCACAGTCATGTACCACACACATCCCCAGGTGCACGCGTGCACACACACACATCATACACACCTTTGGCGTTATTCTAAATCAATTTACAATTGAGGGTCTCAGTGTCCATTGTTTTATCCGCTCAGAAGATCCTGACTTCGGAGAGTGAAGCAGGAGCCCCTCCTCTCTGGAGATGGTCTTTGCCACTTACAGTCTCAGCAGAGCCAACATAACTGCTCTGGACCTTTGGAAGTGCAGGGCCAGAGCATACCTGAGAGCTCACATCCTATATATCTAAACATATTAAGTGCAGTAGGTTCTAAAGTCCTGCCTTTACAAATATACATTCATTATAATGGGGAAGGCCAGGTTCAAATTTAGAATTCCCAGACTCAGGAGAGTCCTGCAAAGAAAGTGAGTGTGTGGGGCGAGCTGATTCCCAGTCTCTGATCACTAGCCTGACCCTTTTCTTCCAAATGCTGGGTCCATCCCTTGTCACAAAGGGCCTTGGATGTGCAAAGGGGGACACTCAGAATTCACGTCTGTGCTCGGCCTATACCCTCCATGCAAACAGCTGCCCTTTGGCCTCTCTATGAGTCCTGGGAATCTGAAATCTGGGGAGAGCCGGTGCATGACCTAGAAATGGGTCAGGGGCTGCAGAGGCAAGGCATTCGGGGTCCTGGGTTTCCAGAGCATGGGATGGAGCCAATGACCGTGTCCCCTTGGCCCTGCTGACTCCACCCCATTGAGGGTGTGGCCAGAGGAAGTGTCAGGGCCAGGGGTACCCTCTGTAGTGCAGGACCCAGGGCAGTGGGCCCCCTTGCCGGGGACTAAGAGCAGAATCCCTAAGGAAGGGCCTGAGGAGACTGTAAGGTATCTTCTTTTCCATTAATTAAAAAAACAAAAGCTCAGCACAGGTGTGAGTGGGAAGGGTTTTGTTATAACAAGGGAGGGCACTTGCCAATTTCTGGCCATAGAGGGCTGGTGGGTTTGCCAGGTTGATGAGGAACTGAGAGGCCGTTAGCCTCCTCTGTGTCTAAACACCGCCTGAATTCCTCCAGGTGACACTGAATTGCAGTGAGACATGGAACCCTCTCAAGTTGTTAAAATATTCATGGTGAGCCATGCAACTCTCTCCTCATTCTTGGCTACGAAAACAGGATAAACACAGGCGGGAAACTCATCAGCCTGTTGGTTGGTTCACTGTCCATCCAGTGCCCCTTCTTGTAGGAGCCTTTATCACATCACCCAGGGCTGACCCGGCTCAGGATTACAGCTGATTTTCTGCAGGTGGCATCACTTGCTGGTGACACGAAGGAGGCATGTGAGCCACCTCCCAAACACTGAGGCTCCTCCTGGGAGGAACCTGCAGGCCCCCAGTCCAGCCACTGCACCATGATGCTCCTTAGTGCCACTCCCGGCTTGCTGCCCTGGCCTCTAGCTCTGGACAGAACCTCACTGGATTGTCGATAAATGTCACCCATGCACCACGTCTAAGCTTGGGGTCCAGATGTGACCATGGTTCTTATTTTCTTCCCATCGATGGATTGTTTGATCTTCTTGTAATCGTGTTGGCAGGAAGGCCAGTACCGCCCTCTTGAGGCCTCCCCAAGCTGCCTCTGCCTATAACTGTCCTAGCACCCCAGGGGATCGGTTCTGTATCCTGGCAATCAGACACGAGGATGAGAGATGGAGAGACAGGAATCCACTCCTGCTGTAGCTTCTGCTGAGGCTCGATGTGGCCATAAAAATGGATCCCACAGGCCCTGACGTCAATTGACTAACTGCAGGGATGCTCCCTCACTGCCCCATTCACCTCACAGACCGAGGACTTTTTGCTTGTTCCAGAAGGCCCCACCCCGGAGGGGGCACTGGGTCCAGTGGAGCGTCCAGCCTGGTTCCCCACCAGCCCTTAGGGCCTTGGTGGGGCCTGGAACATCAACTACCCTCCCCTTAGGAGCCCGTTTGTCCTTTCCAGCCAACAGACCTAGGTCATAAGCACTTTAACTCACCTGAGGGTGTTCTCCTCACTTCAGGGGCAGTGAGGACGGGGCTTCTTCACACTCCAAGTGCCCCCGGTCTGGATGCAGACAGTCTGGCTCTTCCCCCAGTCCTGCAGTTCCCGGCCACACCTGCTGCTGGTCACAGTCTGTGCTGTGTTCTCTTCCAGGACAAGGGGTGCACTCTGCCCCCCGCCCGCCCCCACCAGCAGTGGCAGAGGCGGCTGACAGGCAGGTGAGCTGGGGCCTGAGACCATCCCCTGAAATCAGTGCCCCAGAGGCCGCTGGTGACTAGAGGGACCACGGGGCAGAAGGCAGCATGGGAAGGGAGGAGGAGGAAGGTTCAGGACAAGGAGATGAAAGGGGGAACGGATAGCACTGTGAGGACCTCGACCATGAAAGGGAAGAGAAAAGACAGTGACAGCTGGAGCGGTGTTGGCGTTAAAAGCTGCGGGCGTTTTTATTTAATTTTATTAATTACCATTATATATAGTGACAGATTTCTTATTTTATTAAAGATTATGTGCCATGTCATATAACAGGATATAGTATGTTATTATTTATTAAATAATACATAATTGTAGATATACTAGCATATTATGTTCTGTTTATTTATTAGCAGATACTATATAATATATATGTAGGTGTTTATATACATAATATAAAATTCATGCATCTATATAATATATAACACATAACACATAATGTAAGATTATGATTAATATATTTTATAACAAGATTACATAACAATAATGATGTAATATTACCCATTGTATGTCTTGGTTCATGACACATTCTCACCTTAGGTGCCTGTCAGAGGTATTTATGTATTAAAATTAATATTATAAGAAACAGTTGTGAACGTATCACCCAGCATCAGAACAGGACTATTGACAGTGACATACTGTCTCCTCTTTCCCTATCCTGCTCTTGGCCTCTTCTCACAGGAAGTAACCAGCATCCTGAATCCTGGCTTACCCTTGTCTTGTGTTACTTTCACACACACAATATTTAAGATCAGTTAAAACAAATGAGCTGCAGGTACATGCAGCGAAGTGGATGAATCATACACTCAATGTTAAATGAATAAAGTAAGCCCTAGAAGGTAGCCTATAGTGTGCTATGCTTTTAACTTTGTATATATATGTCAACTAAACTCACCAAATTATGAACAACTACAGCTAGAGTCCAGGTGGGTGAGGGACAGAGAAAAGGTGAGGTGAGCAGATTTGCTGCAGGTGAGCAAGTTCCTTTCCAGTAACATGCCATTCCCTCTGAAGCAGGAGGCAAGGCTATCTCCTGGGAGTCAGGGAAGAGACAGAGGGAAGGTTAGAGGTGTGCAGAGAGCAGAGAATGTTGACACCACTGAGTGATAAGTGGTGAAATGTGCTCACTAGAGAAACCCTGGAGGATTACCTGGCAGTGGCAACATGGTGGGCATTGATTTGTAGTCTTAGAAATCTGTGCTGGGAGAGCCTGCTGCCTGCAGGCTCAGAACAAGTAGAGCTGGGTGAACGGAGATGGAAGTCGTCCTGGTGAGGAACTGAAAAGATCAAAGCTCAAGGGGGTTTTGTCTGTCTTAAGGAGAGTGCTGACTGTGGATGCAGAGCTAGAAGGTGGGGAAGTGGAAGTAAGAGGAACGTGGACAGGCAGGAAAGCAGAGAAGTCAGTGCATGATGCCCCAGTGACGGTGAAGGAGGGCCAGGGAGGCCAGTGGTGAAGTAGCTGGATGGCTAGAGGTGGGCACTTAAAGGAGAGATCATGGACCTGGGGTGGAGTCACGCCTGGGTATGAGCCCATGGGTAGGGTGAATGGGGGGGGTGGCTGGCTCAGGCTGATGGAGAAGAAGACCCTAAAATGACCATACTGGGTGGTGGAGGGAGAATCAGCTTTGACGTCTTGATGGTAGGAGGCGAGGCAATACAGAGGTGGTGGTCCAGGTGCTCCTGACTGAGGCAGATGAGCAGGGAGGACAGGGTGGCAGGCACTGCTAGGAAAGGATCTGGGTTTTCCAGGTGCTCCCAAGAGAGGAGGAGCAATGATCTGAAGGTGGAAAGTGAGCACAAGGAGGCCAACCCAGGTTCCTGATCAAACGGGGGTTGTGAGGGGGCAACGCGTCAACTCCAGAGATGGTTGCCCAGGAATCAGGGACCACGGGTGAAATGACGGGACACTCAGAGAAGAGAGGGAGAAGAGTCTTCTGGGTGTAGGGGGAAGAGTGGCCCCAGGACAAAGGAGCACATAGGCACAGTGATGATGATGGACTGGCTCCACGGTGACACTGGGGGATGGCTGGATCTTTGTCCTGAGGGCTTAGATTGGGGGGCTACTGGCCTCATGAGGACTCCCCTCTCAGAAGTCTGGACAGAGGCTCCCACTCCTGAGAGCTGTGTGGCCACCACTGTTCCCGGAGGAGCTCTGCCTCCATCATCCCCTATCAGACTTTCCTGCCCAGACCCCAACTGCCAGTGAGGGAGCCTGGGCCTCGCAGCTGTTTCCCATGGAGGGACACAGGCTCCTTGGAGAAGCAGGCTGATCTTAGTTTGCTCCGTAACCCAGGGCCTAGCAAAGCGCCAGCCCATGAGTGGGCCATAAAGGGGCTTGGATACTTACTAAATTAACCCAAAGCAGTAGAATATCAGAGCTGGAGGAAATGACAACTGAGCTCACAGAGTTCACTGCCCACACCCCCATTCTACAGATGAGGAAATAGAGACCAAGCGGTGAAGCAAACTTGGCCAAGGACACACTGCTCTTAAATGCTGGCCTGTGTTGGGCATGCCAAGTGATGAGCTGCAGTGAAGGGGCTGAGAGGGGACTCTTCGGCCAGACAGATTGGGTTCAAGTCCCAGCTCTGCCATTTATTAGCCGTGTGATTAGTGAATGTCCTTAACTTTAAAGTGGAACTCACAGTGGTGCTAACTCATTGGATTGTCATGAACACAGCGTTCCTGGAACAGCAGGACAGAGTTCTGTAAGGGTTTGCTAATACTTTGGTTACTATTATTATCACCAAGTAAACCCTGAAATGAAGAACAAAGGCAGCAAGAATTTTTATTTTAAAGGATTTTAAAATCCTCTGATGAATGTTTCATTTCATCTATTCAAGTCTGCATTTGACACTTATTAACAACTACACAATGGATTACTTTTGAGGCAATCTTGCTTCATGTCTTTAATTCTCACTAACGACAGAGGCTATTAAACAGGCAGCAGTTTCTTTTCCAGGAAGAGGGACAAAAATTTAAAAATAACTCAGTGCCTCTTGGTCCCCAGTGAGTTTGTTGTGACCTGTCCACCCAGCTTTGGGGAAGTGCCCGCTCCCTCTGGGCTCACTGCACTGCCCCGCGGCCTCCAGGGGGCGCTGTACTCCCACACGAATCCAGTCTCTTGGTTCCTATCTTTGCTTCAGATCCCTCAAGGACTGCCCATGCCCCATGGCCCCATCTGCCCAGCCAGCCTCGCCTGCTGGACTCCAAGACACCATCCTGGGTCTCAACCATCCTCTATTCCTACGCCCGCCCCACTACTCTTCAATTTGTCCTTCAAGTGAGGGCTCCTGTGGCTCTCCACCCAGCAGGGGTCTCCCGTCCTCCACCTCGGGTAACTGCATCGTCCTGCACGGTGCCTCGGGAACCCGTGTGGAGGCAGGAAGAATACAGAACAGGTGCTCAGAGGGGCTGCCTTTCCCACTACAGGGGCCCTGGAGAGCTTTCTCCCAGCTGGTTATTCACAGGTGCTGAAGCTGTGGAATCTCGATCTCACCAATATAAAGGGCATCATCATTAATTACAAAATCAATCATTTCTTCAGGAGCAAAAGGAGAGAAGACTTTGTGTTCCCCACCTCCAACTTTTTTCCTCCACCTTCAGAAGTTTCTCATCTATGGGCAAGGGTAGAAAGCAACACACAGAATATTATCTTTCAATTTTTTTCCCAATCTGAAGATCGCTTTCCCAGAACTGATGAAGGCTAAAATGGTTTGTCTTTCCTGAACTGAGGATTCAGAGGCGTGGGGGTGGGAGGGGAGATAACTCAGCAATATTGAACCTAACAGAGACATTAAAAGGTTCTATTCTAAACAGAAAGGAAGTAGGATGCTATAGAAACAGGAAAACCATAGCTGGAAATGCAATACTGAGTTACAAGAGAATAAACATGAAGATGTGAAAAAGAAAAAGGACATCAAAATAAAAAAAGGTGGGAATGGTAGAGGGGAGCAAGAAAATATAAATTTTTTTCTTTCTTTTTTTTCTAAACTATTCTTAGGATGTGTTGGAGCCTACGTGATTATCAGTCTAAAGGAAATAGATATAGTAATGGGTTGATATAGTTGAAAAATAAGGTAACCAGAAATCAAAAGCGTACAATAGAGTCACAAAAAAAAAAACCCCAAAAGAAACAAACTCAAAATGGCTTAAAGACTTAAACATTAGACAGGACACTATAAACTTCTTACAAGGAAACATAGACAAAACATTATTTGACATATATCACAGCAATGTTTTCCTAGGGTAATCTACCCTAGCGACAGAATTGAAAGCCAAAATAAACAAATGAGACCTAATTAAACGTATAAGCTTTTGCACAGCAAAAGAAACCATAAGCAAAACAAAAAGACAACCTATGGAATGGGAGGAAATATTCGCAAAAGATGAGACTGACCATGGCTTAATTCCTAGACTATATAAATAGTTCATACAACTTAATAAGAAAAAAATAAACAACCAAATCCAAAAATGGGCAGAACAACTAAACAAGCAATTCTCCAATGAAGACACACAAATTGTCAGTAGGCATATTAAAAAAAATGCTCAATGTTGCTCAATTATGAGAGAAATGCAAAGCAAAACTAGAGTAAGTTATCATCTAACACCAGTCAGAATGGCCAGTATTCAAAAATCCACAAACCATAAATGCTGGAGAGGCTGTGGAGAAAAGGGAACCCTCCTACATTGTTGATGGGAATGTAGTTTGGTGCAGCCACTGTGGAAAACAGTATGGAGATTCCTCAAAAGACAAAAAAAAAAAAAAAAGACTTATCACTTGATCCAGCAATCCCACTCCTGGTCATATATCCAGAGGGAACCTTAATTCCAAAAGATACCTGCACCACAATGTTCACAGCAGCACTGTTTGCAATGGCCAAGACATAGAAGCAACATAAACATCCACTGACAGATGACTGGATAAAGATGTGGTATTTAGATATAACAGAATATTTCTCAGTCATAACAAAGAAGGAAATAATGCCACTTACAGCAACATGGATGGACCTGGAGATTATCACAATAAGTGAAATAAGTCAGACAAAGACAAGTATCATATGATATCACTTATATGTGGAATTTTAAAAAATGATACAAATGAAATTATTTATCAAACAAAAACAGACTCACAGACTTAGAAAACAAACAGGAGTTTGGGATTAACAGATACAAATTACTATATGTAAAACAGACAAACAACAAGGATTCACTGTAGAACACAGGGAACAATATTCAGTATCTTGAAACCTATAATGGAAAAGAACCTGAAAAAGAATAGACTATGTATATGTACAACTGAATCACTATGCTGTATACCTGAAACTAACAAAACAGCTGTATATCTGAAACTCACAAAACATTGTAAATCAACCACATTTCAATTAAAAAATAAAAAAGAATGATAAGTTCTAAATACCTTTATTCAAAGAAAATCTTCAACCCTTCACTCTTACAAAAATTAAAATGGGAATCTTGAGCAGGACCAAATTATACTTGATGGGCAGTTACATGTCTTCTGCAGCATGTGGCCCATGCTACACACACATCGTGTTTTCCTACAGGAAAGAATGGCCCTGGCTGCCCAGGGAGCGAGTCCTGCTGGGACAAGGCCTCTGTGGCAGTGGCCTCTTTGTCACGCTCCATTTCACCAGGAGGCCAGGATTTTCAGAGGGGAGGGGACATAGAGCTCATACACTTCAAATCGATATCCTGAGAAAAACTACGGGAACAGCAAATTCACCTGCAGTGTGGGAAACATGAGCAGGGCCCCTAAGCAGACCAACAAGCCCAAAGCAAGATGGCCCGATGTTCAGATCGGAACCAGAACAATGACCACCTGTCTCCAGTTAAATGACCACCACCTCACCTGCAATGAACTACTCATACTCAATGTCAGGGATGTTTCTGTTGAGACTTGGGAGATCAAAGAATTCGGACCAGAGAATCTGGACCTGGTTGATGTTGGGGCTCCTCCATTGGTAGAGGTGGCCCCAAGGGGGGAGCACCAGTACTGACTCCCCCATCTTCAGCAGGGTTTTCAGAAGGAAGGCAATGTGGATGCAGACGTTCCTATGGTGGCTAAAGCCCTCTGGAGGGTTGACATCACACAGAAGGTACCTGGCAGGGAGCAAAGGAGAGTGGGTCTTCAGGGCCAAGCCTCTGCACAGGAATCCCGGCTTAGAGATAACAGATAGAACAGGAATCCCTGCACAGCACATGACCTAGACTCCAGACACGTTCAGCAGCTTCTGGTTTTTAAAGTGGAGGCACTGCCCACTCATCTCCATGTGGCCAATTACTTCGAGTCCAGGAGCAGCTGCGGAAGACATCTTGGCATCTGTCTAATACTGCTAAGCACCTGACTAGCACCTGAGCACCCGTTCTCCAGGGGCTTTCAAACTTCTTGGTCTACAGAACCCTATACACTCTTAACAATTACTGAGAACTCCAAGAGGCTGCTATTTATGTGAGCTAAATCTATCAATAGATCGTGTGTTAGAAGTTAAATAAGAACTTAAAAAAGTGTATGAATTCACTTAAAAATATTAACAACCTACTACATGTTACGATTAATACTCCTAAACAAAAAATAAGTCTATTTTTCAAAACAAAAATCATTAGTGGGAAGAATAGCAGTGATTTTAATTTCTGCAAATCTCTTTTGGACTGTTGAGAGCTGAATTCTCCTATCTGCCTCTGCATTCCTGTTTTGTGATATCACAGGCCAGGTTTTCGCTGGAAAACCCCACAGGAACTCAGAAGAGCAAGAGTGTGCAAAAGGCATTTGACATCCCGGCGTTTCTACGAAAATAGTCTTGCACCTCAGGGGCCTCAGACACACTTTGATAACTGCTGCCCTACCCTAGGCGAAACTCTTCTACACAAGAGCCAGGCAAGGGTCCTAGCTTCTGTAATGAGTTACAGCCACCACATCCCTCCCTTCTCAGTGTGTTTCCCACAACCTCCATTACTGCAGATGAGGATGTAATCCTCATCTGGGGCCTCTAGTCCTAGAAGACGGCTAACTTCGAGAGGGAGGGTCCCATCTACCAACCCTACACCCCGCACAGTCTATTTTGAGTCAAGCCCTAGATAACTGCTAATCAGCACTGACCCTTGTGACTTATTCCTGAGTTTTAATGAAGGAATCAACATCTGGATGGAACTCAAATTTCCCTGCAGATAAACAAGGCTGATAAACCACCCCATTCCAACATCTGATTCTGGGGCTCTTCAAAACCTGGGTAAGGCCCCTCTTCATCTAAGAGGGGTCCTCCGCCTGCCCTTCCCGGGGGGTTCGGGAGGCCATGGCCACCCAGTGTGATCAAGACTCGCGGCCCCAGACCCAGGGCCTGAGGGGGAGGAAAGCCTGAGGCTGTGCCCCAGCCCTGTCCTCCCCACACCAACCCACTCCCCGGCACCACAGCCCCTCCCCGGCCACCACCACAACCCCGATCCCACCGTGGTTCATGTCCACCCGCCCGGCGACGGCACAGCCATACATTTACCATCTGTGGGATGCCGCCCCAGACAGGATGTCGGCCGCCGACTGACCAGGCCAGAACTAGTCTCCCGGCCAAGCAAGCCGCCATCCCCAGCAGCAAGCACCGCCATGGTCCCTGGCAGTTACACACTTCCAGAGCCCGCTCCCCGCCCCAGAAGCACACGCCGGCCCCCGCGGAGCGCGGCGCCTGTAGCCATGGCAACGCCGCGGGGCCCTCCCTTAGCTCTTGCGTCGTGCGTCCTCCCGAGGCTAGAAGTGCGAGGGCAGAACTTGCGGAGCCAATGGGTGCTGGGGCACGGTCAGGACGGGGGTCGGTGGGAGGCTTATGGGGCAGCTGAGCGAGACTGTGATGGGTGGGGCCGCGCAGAAGTTCTCACTTGCAGGCGGCACCGGCCGAAGGCTGGGGCATTGCTGCCAACAGTGGTCGTGTCAGCGGGGCGGGGGCACCCTCACCCGTCCGTGTGTGGGGCTCAGCCTGGGCTCTGTGGCCTCCGCTTGCACTGGACGTGGACCCGGGCTGCGGGTGGGCAAGATAGAGGACTGAGCCCAGGCACGCACGGCTGGCCAGTTTAGGGCACCTGAAGTGCAGATCCACCAGGCCCGCTGCTGGCCTTGAATTCACGCTGCTGGGCAGTTTCCAAGAAGACAGGGTCTGTCCCAAGAGGGGAGGTAGGGCAGGGGTGCCAGATGCCGGGTTGGGTGCGGTCTCACAGAAGAGCCATGGTGAGAGGGCGCAGAGTGGCCCCTGTGTTGGCGGGGCTAGGAGTTTGGGGTATAGGGTGGGGATGGTGTGTGCCTTGCTCTGTGGTCTCCCCAAGAACCCTCACTCCAGAGCAAGGGGCTCTGCTCCCCGCACCCTTCACTGCACTCCCTGCCTTCCCCAGCATCACTGCCCCTGCCACCAGAGTGTCCCATGACCTTTCCCCACACCAGGCACATCTCTGTTAGAGGTACTGAGCTCCCGGTGGCTCCAGCCCGAGGGTGAGGGGTTGTATCTGACCAGTTAGGATGCCTGAATCCTTTACATGAAACCTCAGACGATGATTCAGGCATTCATAGAGGGCCCTCTAACAGGATTCCCTGCATGGCCCTCCCCACCATGCACCCACAGCGCAGCAGCCACACCGGGCCAAGCCTGCCAGAGGACGGCTGGTCCCTCTCCTACTGTCCCTGATCAAGAGTGCACCACCCACACTGCTGGGTATTTAGGGGGCCTTAGAAGAGTAGCTGGCATTTTCATGGGCAAATACTTGCTCTTTGGGGAAGATTTGAGTGCAAAGGGATGTAGGGTATGCTTTTTCTGTTGCCCTGGAACTGGTGACTGGGATACAAATTTAAGTCAAAACTGTTTTTAGAGAGAGCCGCAAAACATCTCACAACCAAAGATCACTGTTCCCCAACAAAGGCAACACCACCTGGCAGTTGGGGGGCCTGGCCTCTTTTTCTGGAGGTTGCGGATTGCACCCTCCAGCTGGGACAAAGCCAAAAACAGCTCTGAACATGCTGGGAGTCACTTCTCACAAGACCTGTGGTCTCCATTGCAGGTCCGGCTCCAGAGCCCAGAGCCAGTATGGTGACTCTGCTCCCGCTGTCCATTCTGGGAGGTCTAGGTGTCCTACACGGCCCTTCCACCATTGTTTCTTTTGGAAACACCCTCCGGATGAAATGGGTCTGAGAACAGGAGAGCTGGATGCCAGCAGCCACTGCCCAGTTTGTGGCCCCAGGGAGGGCATCTCTTATCCGTGGGCTCTGATCTCACCTCTTCTCTCCCCATATCCTCACCCATCTTCTCCTTCATTTCTTGATTGATCCCTGGATAATGGTCCTTACCAGGAATGACCTGGGAGAAGTTTTATGAGTCCTTAAGGAAAAAAAAACAAGAAATCTATAGACGTATTACTGAAAGCAACTTCCGTCTTTCCCAGGAAAGTCTTCTTTCCAATGTTTAAGGCTAGTTGACAGGGTGTCAAGTGGCCTGACCAGTCACATCTGAGCAAGTGCTAACTCTCCCTCCAGCAGCCAGCAGCATCCGTCTGTGGCAACTTAGCCACAAGAACGCAATAAAGCTCTTTCCCCATGCCAGTGCCAGCGTGGCTTTGGAGGCAGTGGAGGCCGAGAGAAAGGGCCCCGCCCTGAGGTTTGGACGATCTCCAGCCACAGCCAGAGGAACTGGAGGTTTTCAGAGCTGGCCCAGCATGGAAACCAGGCAAGGCCGCCTGACCCAAGTGTTTCCTGCCCAGAGAGCCCCATGAACTGCCCTGGGCCCCACTCCCCAGTCAGCCTCCCTGCAAAAAGTTACCACGGGATCCACACCTGAGAAGGGAGGAGGACGGCCCTTTGGCCTGGGGTCCCAGCAGATGTGTCCTGTGAGATCAGTGGCCACATATCTTCCTTGTCTCCCCAGGACTCTGATGGGTCCATGCTGTACATTCTGGTGGTCAGGGACACTGGAACAACTCTAAACTCTGAAGAAGGACAGAGAGACCCTTCTGGAAACAAGGATTCCAGGGAGATGCCTTGCCCAGAATGGGGGACTGTGTGCTGAGTAGACCCCTGGGAGGCACTGTGGGGCTGTGGAGTCCTCTTCAGAGAAGGGAGCAGTTGTGATTCCCAGTGAGGGGCCCTGCTTTGTTCAGTCATGTCCTCGTGTGAGACTCACTTACAAACACCTCCCAGTCCATCTCGGGGTGGACCCATGGGTGGGGGCAGAGGAAGAGAGTGAAGGGGGCAGCCTTAGGACCCCTGACCCACACAGGGAGCCAAGGGCCAGTGGGAACATCTTGGGAATTGGATGCAGGAGAGGAGGACGGGCACTAAGAACATTCCAAGTCATGCAATAAAGTGACCCATGACCACAAGACACAGGCGGCCTTCCACCAAAGCAGGGAGATAGAAATTTAGACCCAGGCTCTGAGAAACTTGAGTGGGGCTGGAGGGCCCCAGGAGCCCTGAGGAGCAGCTCTCCTAGGGGCAAAGACATTCCAATACACACATTTCTCATGGATGCTTTTTGAGGTACAGAGTGATTTACCAGGATCCTGAACTTAGTATGGAATCCCATCCCCTTGTTCATCACGGTTCCTGGCAATAAATTGCTGTCATTTGTCCCTGGACATGCACAGGGGAGCTGACTGTTGTGGGGGTCACTGCAGGAATGGAATATTCTGGTGTGGGCTCTGTGACCACAGAAACCCAGGGGGATTTCTTAACGGGAGCAGCTGGAGACCATGCCTGCCAGGACCACCCTCATGGGATGGTCAAGGAGCCCATGGTACCCAGGCCAAGTGACCAAGTTGTGAGGCTGCCTGGGGTTTCCTGGGAGCGTGTAGATTCCTGTGGTCAGCACATGGGCCCAGGACAGCAAGATGGTCTGCCCAAAGAGGGGCCTGCCCTCTTGATGATGGCTCCTAACACCTGCAGGGGAACTGCTCCCAGGGCTCCTGAAGGTCCATAGTGAGAGTGTCCTGCCTGACATGTGGGGTCACCTTCCCCTGATGCAGAGGCACACGTCTCCCCCTTGAGGCCCAGGGGACACCTGGCTCAGGTCCCACCTGTGTGTCCTGGACACGCAGAGCCCCAGAGCTCTGGAACAGCCTGGGGTGTGGTTGTGTTGGGGCAGGGAAGGCCCAGGGAAGGGGCTCATTCAGGGTCAGGGTCCACTCTGCAGGGATGCTGGACCTGGCAGCGATGTGGTGCTTCAGAACTCCCCTGGGCTGGGTTTCCAAGCTGTGGGATGGAAGGGCCTCTTCTTCCTGAGGTGCAGTGGGGGGAACTAGATCCATCATGAATGTCAGCCCTGAAAATGGAGGCTGAGCTACATCCATTCCTGGAAAGAAAAATCAGGCCCCTCCATCCCAGGTGACTCAGAAAGTCATTCAGTCCCCAGTTTAGGCTTTGAATTAGAGCTGAGTGGCTCAGGAGACCAGATCCCCATCCGTGGCTCCAGGAGTAGGCTTTCTGCTGGGAGACAGGATCCTCACAAACACCTGTGTCTTTGTGGGACACTCCCCTCTGACCAGCTGGGAGGCAGGGTGCAGTTGTGGGAAATCGTGTTTCCATGAGCAGAGGGCCACCAAGTGGTGGGGGCACAGGAGATAGTGAGAATGAGTCCCGTAGCCTTTCTGGAATCAAAAAACTGGCAAAGGTGAAAAACTGCATAATTTGTTTTATTGAACAGGCTGCTTATGTACGTTTGGAGGGCCAGGTTCAAGGACTCTGCATCCCTCCAGGACAATAGCCTCAAGAGAAGAACAGACAGAGCAGGAGGAGATCTGGGGTTTCTCCCAGGAATGAGGCAGAACTGGGATTTCTGCAGATTTGCAAGGAGTCCCTGCCCACTGAGCACAGGGTTACAACCCACGTGACCCCTGTCGTGTATGGCTTGGGCTCTGGGTCTGGCCTGATCTTGTATTCTTCCAGCTGAGTTCCAGAAGCTCAGAGGGTGGGCTTAGAGGGGCTGCGTTTGGAACCCGGTGAGGAGTTGGAGGGTCCTTTATCCTGAGTCCAGTCAGCCTAATCACTGTAGCTGAGGCCCAACACCCCTCAGGCCCCCAGGGTGGCCGTGGAGGGAGAGCAAGCCTGGAAGGAGACCTGGGGGTCCCACTGCTGTGTCCCTCCCTTGTCTTTGTTCCCTTTCACCCCGGAAGGTGTGATTGTCTCATGTCACGGTGACAGGCAATCTCTTCTCTGTCAAGTGGGGTCCCCACCCCCGCTCAGCCTTCTCTCTGCATGGATGCTGAAGGACCAGGCCCACCTGAAGTTCTGAGCTTGAGCAGTAAGGTGGAAACAAAGAAACCAATGGAAACAAAGAAACAAGTGATTGTGGCAAAGCTCCCCACCACAGAGAAGCTGCCCTGAGTGGAAGGGAGTGTGTGGGCATGCCCATTTGCTTCCTGTCTCCCAGTGCTCTTAGCTTTCTTATTGCAGACCTGCATGGTTATAACAAAATGATCTGCCAAACTGAAAATATTTACTCTCTGGCTTTTACGGAAATGGCTGGCCAGTCTCTGGTTCCCATACCGGGCAAGTGACTGGAGTACCTTTCCAGTATGGAAACATCTGGGCAGGCCCAGGTTTGCAAATGTCTTTAAGAGTAGTTACGGGGTTTTGCTTCTAAAATTTTTTTGACGGCTGTATACTTCTGAGCTGAGGTTTTGCTGTGTAAATCTGAGCTGGGATTTTCTCACACTGTTTCTCACTTCTTATACCAGACATCCCTAAATTCCAAGGGGAACTGGATATTAAGGAAGCCATGGAGTTTAGGAAAAGGATACAGATCTCATTTCCTTTTAAGCATTGGTGTACCTCCATCCTAGGCAGTATCGGTTATGTGTTATTGCTATGGGAAATAAATAGTAACCAAATTTATAGAAAACAGTGGGTCTTTAGGTACACAAGTTCATCTTTTCAACATTTTTTGTAATGTTTTCAGTTTAAGATGACCATTCCTGAGTAACCATTCTCACAGGCATCCTGTTAGAATGAAGTAGCATTTTCCCTGAGCCATACTTAATTTTTATTTCATAGACAGCAGGAAGGGCAATCACACATCACACATTTGTGGACCTCAAAGATAAAATGTGACTTTCTGGGAGCACACTCACCCCATCTCCCCCTGCTCTTTTCACTGTCCCATTCTCCCTTAAGGCTCTTTCGTATCTTCTGCTCATGACTCCAGTAACTCTTTCTTCCTCCTCGTTCCTCAGCTGGTGAGTTTACTTTTTTACTTTAACCAAGCAAACTGAAGCCAACAGAAAAGAACTTTCACCAGCAACTCCCAGCACATCTGCTCGCTTTCAGATGTCTGTGACCTCAATCACACTACCCCACCTCTTATTACAGGTGACATTGAAAGCCAGTTTCTCCAAAAGTCCCCGGGGCCCTGTTCCTCCTATCTCCTCTAGGCTATCACTCCCAAAAATATCCTCTCTCTCACTACCTCATATATTTTGTTCTTCTGCTTGTTGGCTCCTATCAGTATATAAACGTCCATCCTCTTAAAATAAACAAACAGCACTCCTTGACCCTAATTCACCCCCACTAATTGCCACCCCATGTCTTTGCAGAAAATCTTTAAGGAGTTGTTTAAATTCACTGTCTGCATCTTCTCTTGAGCCATCCCTTTTTACACCCACTCTGGCTTTTCCCCTGATCCCTCGCTCTATGGAAACTTTTCTGTCAAGGCCATCAGTGACCCCATGTTGCTAAATATAGTGGTCAGTTTTCAGTCCTCATCATGCGTGGCCCCTCGGCAGCATTTGTCCCAGATCTTCCATCACTCCTCCCCCATGTTCCTGCTTTACTTGGCCCCCAGCCCATCGCTCTGTCTGCTTTCTGCTTTTGGTCCACTGGCTGGTCCTTTGCCAATGTCTCCTCTTTCTTCCAAACATTTACTGTGGGTGTACCCCAGAGTTGGGTCCTGGGTCTCTCCTCTCTCTCTCTGCTATACCGTAGGTGGAAGAAACCAGCCTTGAAAATTGACATGCCATCAATTTCTCGATTTGTCCAAAACTCCCTGATTTGCCCTTTCCATTTGGACCCCTCTCCCTGAGACTCATATTCTTTTTCTTTCATTCATCTTGCTTTCACATTCATACATATGTTCTACTATGTAAGTTACTTTTCCAAATTTTGTATCAGTCCATATATATCATGTAAAATGCTCAAATCTCTATTATTTCCACTGAGATGCTTATTCTACCTTAAAATATTTCTGCATTTCTGTATTTATGTGAATAAAGCAAATAGTATTTCTACAAGCCTCATAGTTAAACTGTGTTTGTTTGGGGCTATTATGTAACATGAAATAATGATACATCAAGATAGTCTTTTTACATTTATTTTTATGTAACACCAAGATGAGGTTTTTGCACTGAAGACTGGTTTTATTGAAATTTTACCCACGTTATGGACAGTCAGTTTATGTGAAAGCCCTCACTTCTCCCCTTTTCTGATATATTTTCCATTTGGCTATGTATAACATATACCTTGGCATGAAGTAAAATTCCAAAATCATTCACATAATACAATTAATATATGTAAATTATAGTTTTTAAATGTTAAAAAGAAAAAAAACAGACTCTTCTACCTATTAGGCATTTCTGTGGCAATATCTAATAGACCCCTTGACATGACAATATCTAATAGACCCCTTCAACCATGACATTGAAGAACTGAGCTGATTCCAGCCCCTTTCCACCTGCTCAGCCTCACCTTGTCCCATCCACTGTGGATGGAGAGGACATCCCTCCCATTGTCCAGGTCCAGATGTTCGAACCATGTTCTTTCTCTCTCTTTCTCTTACACACACACACAGCAAATCCAGCTCATTAGAAAATTCTGGCTACTCTGTCTTCATTAACCACCTACTCCCTGCTCCCTGCCCTCATAAGAGCCACCTTCAGCCCCTTCCTGGACACCAAATAGCCTCTTTCTTCCATCTTTGCTTTTCTACAATCTCTCATCCATACAGAGTCAGAGGGAGCCTTTAAAAGCATACATTGAGGAGGTGAGTGTAGCTAAATGGTATAGTGCATGCTTAGCATGCATGAGATCCAGGGTTCAATCCCCAGCACCTTCATTAAAATAAATAAATTACCCTCCCTCCCCCCCAAAAAAAAACAAAACCAAAGCATAAATTGGACTACGTCACTCATCCCATCAAAACTCACTAAAAGGGTCACCATTTCATTAAGAGCCAAAGTTGTCACAAAGGCTTCCAGGACCTGGAGTGCTCTGCCCCTCTGCCCACACTCTCTCCATCACTCTGGGGGCCTCTGGCTCTGGCTCTTCCTTCTTCCTCCGGATCTATTCTGCTTCAAGTTCATTACTCCGTGAGATCTGCCAGGATTGCCTTATTCCCTCCTGCCTGCCTCCCACCCCACCGCCATCACCTGAGTTTGCTCATATCACTCTTTTTTTCCCCAAGCTCTTGCTACCTCCAACATGCTGCCTGTTTCCTCTGCTAAAACTCTGAGCCCCCAGTGATGGGGAGTCGTGTCTATTTTGTTGACTAATAAAGCCCAAGAGCCTTGGGAACGGGTCTAGTTACTAGATTCCCATACATAGTAGGAGCTTATAGAGATTTGCTGAATGAATGCAGAGGCCCGGGTCCAATCTGATGGAGCACTTCTGTGTCCTGCTCAAAGAATAACTCTCCTTTCCTCCTGAGAGGGGGTGACCACTTCCTTGGTGATCAAAGGCAAGATCTTTTAGCCTTATGCTGTTAAACTTAGGCG
Source organism: Camelus bactrianus (assembly GCF_048773025.1). Classification (NCBI taxonomy): domain Eukaryota; kingdom Metazoa; phylum Chordata; class Mammalia; order Artiodactyla; family Camelidae; genus Camelus; species Camelus bactrianus. Next base: position 83,744,365 of record NC_133546.1, on the reverse strand, counting down.
GGGAGACTGGGGAATCTTCATATATATTTTAAAATTTGATTCAATTTGCAGTTTGTCTTCGGTCTACGTATCCTTTTGAGAAACCGTTTATGAGTGATCATTCTTCCATCAGATTGAACAAGGTCCAGGGGGGAGGACCAAGCCTGTTCCATCGGCCATCCTGCGTGTCATGTCCTGTGACCCAGTGGATGCTCAGCATGTAAGTGAACAGACAGGAGTGAGTGAAGAGATGGGAGCATCTCCTTATTGTGGTGGCTGCTCTCTGTCCGATGCCTTGATATTTGGGGAAGGGCTTACAAGTGCGGAGGGGTGAGGACAGGGCCTCTGTGCTCTTCCTGAGTGCCCTGGCCTTACCCATTCCCCCAGCCCCCTCTGGGCAGCCAAGCCGAGGAGCTGGGCCACCGGGGGTTGTGCTGATCACTTCACCTCAAGTCCGGGGGTAGGAGCGGCCAGCACACCTGGTTATACACTCTGGAGTCAGGTCCTTGGAGGAATTCCTCACTGAACGATGTTTTGGACCTTTTATTTTTCTCTATAGCCTCCAGCTGAAGAAACAGATTGCCTTAGATACATGAAAGTTGAGGACGCCTACTATCTCCTGAAGCCCAGTTGGGGTTGGGAGTCTGCTGTTTGTACAGCCGGTGAGCTCGTGTTGCTTTGGGCATCCCTGTGCCTGAATTCCTGCAGTACACTCGGTGGTAAGGACGGGGGTACCTGGCAGGGAGGGAAGCGGGTCGGGAGACTGCACAGCTGGGGATACGTTAACCTGGGGTGAGCGGGAGCGGGCTGATGCATGGCATCTCGGTGCAGGGAACTCTCCACACTCAGAGGGGTTCCCACTCCCTCAGAGGCCCTTTGATCAGGGTGCTGGGCTGTCAGCACAGCAGGGTCCCTTTGAGGATCATGGTGCCTTCAGGCAGTGGGAAGTGAGGGGTCCAGTGGCACTTAAATTAACTGTGCACCCAAAGCCAACCCCAATCTCTTTCAGCCTGTTTCCTAATCTGAAAAACTGGAATGATGTTAACTATCCCGCAGGGTCGTTGATGGGCTGGGACAGACTAGACAGTCAGGAGCTGGAATTCCTCTGTCCCCTGATTGTTTTCCTTCCTTCTCACTATTTGCTCTCACAAGCTCAGTCTCTCTACCTCTGTCTCATTCACTTGTAACTTTCTCTCCTGTTCTGTTTCATTTGATTTCCACCCTCCTCCCAATCCCCAGATGAGTGAACTTGATTTCTGTGTGTCAGTTCCAAATTCCCAGGAAAGATGCTCTGTCCCCTCTGGATTGGTTGTCCAACCCATCAGTTACAGCTAGAGGAGAGATTCCCTCTGGGAACAGCAGAGGGGCTCTGCCCAGACCCCAGCCACCACTGTGGGAGCACATAGCTCTCCGAGGAGGAGGTACTGGCTGTGACTTGGTGTCACTGTGAATTTGTGTCTCCTCTTGCCCCACCATCGTCCTCCTAAACAAAGATGAAAATTAAACACTCCCAGGATTTGTGTCATGGAACACTCAGGATGGGGGCTAAGGGGGCTGGATTCCCTGCTGCATTTTAGGGGATACAGTGACTCCCCAACGAGAGCCTGCAAAGGGAACAGTACTGGCCCCACCCGGCACTTAGGGCGCTGAGTCTGCATGACGTTGAGCCAGGCTCCTGACCACAGCTCAGGGGTCTGGTCTGACCGGTTAGTCTTTGAAACCAACCAGCTTTGGATTCCTCAATCCCTCCCTGAGGTTTTAACTGAACCACCAGCTTCTGTATCTCTGAAGACAGATGATGAGGACCCTTCACATAAGCCATTCACACAGCCCTGTGCGGGAATTTTGTGCTGCACGGTCTGCCCGGCGAGCTGACCGAGGTTGGTATTTTACTGATCTTAGAAATAGTCTGGTTTCCCGATGCACTGTTTCACTGAACAAGCAACAGAAGCCACCTCTGGCTGATAAAAGCAAAACAGGGACTTAATGAAAAGATACTGGGAGAGTACATGGAGTGGCCTGGACCAGAGCCGACCCGGGGGTCGTGGGAGGTGTTGGGGAGCCCCAGGCACCAGGCCGGGCAGGGTACTGCTGGGTCCCCTGCTGCCCCAGCAGGGACTCCCCTCCTCCTGACCCTCCACCTCACTCACTGCAGGTTCATGTCCCGGCAAGGCCAGGTTACACTGAAGCCACCAGCACACACCTCAATGGGGGAGTTGGCCCTGTCTCAGCTGAGGGCGTGCCTGGTGTGGGGAGATGCCCAGTTAGAGGAAGGTGGTTCTCCTACTGTTCTGAGTTAACATGCAAGTCAGTGCCCATCACTCAGGAGAGCCAGGTTGGTTGGACCTCATTGTGGTGACTAGGCCATCTGAGTTCACTTTATTCTTTTTATGTTGGAAGGCCCTGGAGGGAGCAAAACTGGAGGTTCTAGTACTTATTTTATATTTCCCATGTACCAGGTATGGTAAGCGAGCCACTTCAGACAAGGCCCAGTACAACCACGTAAATAAGCCGTGGAGCAAGTCATGCAGTCAGGCCTCTGCAGCCCCGAAACCCATGTCCCAATCAGCTCCGTAGTTACCAGTGGAAATTGTAGGGATTTATGGGACTGTGTGCTCCTGTGGGGGCTGGGATGTGTGTGTTTAAATCCACAGCTTCAGAAACTCGGCTAGAACCACAGCCACTGATTGTCTGCATGGAGGCAGAGGAGGGGAGGCTTCCAGCCTCTGGTCCAGCTCGTGTGGAGCTCAGAAGTTGCTCCTTCTGTCCTGAAAACAACACCAGAGCTGAGGGAGCTGCAAACCCACTGCTTTTCTTAGATCCACAAGAAAACTGAGGGGGAAAGCTGCTCCCAACACAGAGAGACAGCCGGGCAGGCTTGGAGAGTCACAGCTCCCAGGGAAGAACCCGCTTTTGTAAGAACCCCGGGAGCAGGCAGATTTAACAGGTCCCTGAAGCCAGCTGGAGGCTCAGCGTGGGGAAGTCCGAGTGTGACATCTCCAGGGGGCCAGTCAGAGGGGCCCCCTGCTCTTTTTCATGCATTTTACCTCCAGGACCATATCCTGTTCTCAGAGTGAAGATCATAGGAAAACTCCTCATGGTTCCTGCCAGGAAAGGAAAAAATAGCTCTATTGAAATACACCCAGAACATTATCTTCCATTGTGGGGGGTTGTGTTTTTTTTTTTTTATGAGAAATTATTTTACCAGAGCCTAACCTACGTGGGGGAAGGGAAATACCTTCTGTGTCACCCAAATTGGGGTGGGGGGAAAGAGACACACTTGTGGAGGTCACAGCTCAGGGCACAGGCTCAATGAGAACTAATCACAGGAGTATAGATGCTCTGCTCTGTCCCGCTACCCCAACACCTTACCTCCATGTCAGTAGGGCCCCTGTGTGATAACAGGAATAAAACTAAAAGAAGTAAATGTCTCAGCAGTGTTAGGGAAAACCCAAAGAGAGCAGGGAGATGAAAACAAGGACACACATGCGGCTTTAGCCTCTCACACCAATAGCTGTAGCAAACTACACACAGCCCAGCCCCAGTAGATTAACAGAAAACCTCACAGAAGAAACTATAAATTTTGGTTCTCTTACCCAGTGCATTCCATGGTGCATCCCCGCCTAGAATTGAGTGGAAGCAAATCCATCTCAGAAGAGACATAACTGAAGAGGGATGGCTTTCCAGACTCTGACTGGCAGAGAAAGCACCAGCCTGGGTGAGAGCAAGGTGAGGGGTGGGGTAGGGGCTAGGCTGCCCCCTTCCCCAAATAAGGAAACTTCCTGAGGCCAGCACCATGGGAGGGAGGGCCATGGGGTTGGAAGCAGCCAGACTTCTTCCTGAGAACTGATGGGATGCCTCCAAAGGACCATTCAGGTGCCCAAACTTGGCCTTGAGCCTGGGAGCCAGTCTGTCTGCCTCAGAGACAAGACTGAGGTGGGTGCACAGCAGGTCTTACTTGGCCGGGGCCATTTCACTTCCCCGAAGCCCTGTGTAAAACATGAAGCATGGAAGGCCAGGGGAGCACAGCTCTGCCCTCAAGACCAGTTTCAAGTTCTCTCTTCCCAGAGTGTTATGGAAACGACCGGCCAGTCAAGAAACAAGCACCACTCGAAGGGTTGGAGCACTCAGATATATTACACCAGTGGGCTCAGAGGGGCTTCTGCTCCGAAGCTCTGAGCACCTCCAAGACGTGTGCATGAGGTCTTATAGGGTAAAATGCAAGCTTGGGGTATTCGGCCAATAGGCATGGAACAGCTTTAGCAGCATTATCATCACAAAAGTGGAGGCCGGGAGGCAGCAAACCACCATTCCAAAGCCAGATATGTATCTTCGAAAACCCAGCTGGCTAGCAAAAAAAAAAAAAAAAAAAAAAACATGAACAGCAAACCAACACTAATTAACTTAGATTTACAAGTTAGCCCAGCAGAACTCAGATCAGTATACTGATACATAGATTTGTGAGTTATCTTTTTAGACCAGCCCGGCTTTTCCTTCACACTAGTAGATTTTTTACATCCTGATTGGATCACCAAATTTGCATCAAAATTCTTGATCTTAGTATAGACTTCAAACAATTTATGGTTGAAAATGCAGATTCACATGACTAAGTTGCTCCAAAGAAACTTATACTTTTCAATATCTGAATTAAGTGCCCAAGTTTTTTGTTTTAGTATTTTTATCTAATTTGATAAAACTTGTTCATTTTTTTTTAGAATTTGAAGCAAAAGTTTAACAGTTTCAAATCTGTGCTACTTAAATTAAGCAAATTCACTAATTCTTGTGTCAACAGCGTTATTAATATCATTTCCTAATGATATTGCATAAATTGAACAACTTTAAATTCGGTCAAAACAACAAACTGTTCAACTATTTCTGATTATTTTTGCAGCCAATTTTTACAACACTCTGCATTGTAAATAAAATATTCTGTATATTGGTTCATGTTAGAGAAAAATGTAAAATCTTTATTATCAATTCATATTATTGTGGGTTCGTCACCAGTTGTGGGTTCTGGCCAGCAGAAGTCCCACCGAGACGGAATTAATTACTCAAGACTGTGGAAAAGTCAAGAGAGCGAGAGGGAGTTGGGAACCTGGAGCCTCTCAAATCTCCCACATTTGTTGAGTACAGTCAAAGGAGGAATGCAGGAATTTAGGAAAGAATAGGTTCGGATCACAATGACCACAAAGGCTTTGTTTATTGTTGGTGTTTGGCTCAAGGTCAGAAGACTCTTTGGTGAATCATGTTTGTGTTGAGCCTTTCAGCTTATCTGGGCGGAACGTATGAGAATCAGCTGTTTAACAATTTGGACTCAGGCGGCCTTGCCTGTCTTAGGTTGCCCCCCTCAGGGGATCTTTCCGGTCATTGGCTAACCAGCCTTCTCACCTCTGAGTCTACAGCTTTTTACCATTCCAGCCCAAGGCTGTTTTGGGGATAGAAGACTAACAGCAGGCACGCCCAGCGTTTATAGCCAGGGGCCTTGGTCATTGCTATAACCTCAAGGCAGTTACTAAGCACATCTCCTTTAAGGAGATAAGCGGCTGGGATCTGTTACAATTTGTAAACCCATCATTGGCTCCCACAATTATGAGAACTTTCAATTTCAACATAAATGTCTGTACCTGTGTAACTATGTCGTAGGTACAATTTTTCTTTCTTTGGTACTTCAAGCCATGCTTGTTTACCTGTACTGAGCTACCAGTGAAAAAACATAAGCACTGCCATTTTTGTCTTTGATTATTGAATATTGAAAAAAATACTTTCTTGATCAGTGTTAATAATACAGTAAATCTTTGTGAACTTCTTCCTCTACTCAACTGAGCAAGATACACAAGATTCTTAAATGTATTGTTTTCTATTTTTCCAATAGTTTTGCAAGCTGGCTAGGATTCTAATATTTTCATGTACATACTTATCAGTTTTAACAACTTAATACATGCTACTTTTCATAGCTTTAGAATGCTGAGCACAAACATTTTTTCATTCTATTTTTTGAAGGGGAGGTAATTAGGTTTATTTGTATGTTTGTTTGTTTTTGATGATGGCACTGGGGATTGAATCCAGGACCTTGTGCATGCTAGGCACACACTCTATCGCTGAACTGTACTCGCTGCCTCACAAATCTACTCTATGTATATCATATAGTGGAGCAGAGCCATAAGAGGAATATCAGTTTCTTTTTTTAAAAATCCAATAAGTGTAGCTTTTTAACCTAACATGGCTGGAGCTGTCTATTGAGACAGAGACTAATATTTTAATATATAGCTGAAATTCTTTGGCCGTGTAAAAGATGAAAAATAATCCATGCTAAAATTTTGATTTTTTAAGGTATATATTGACATTTATTCTTAAGTTTGGAAGTTCTTTCAAACAAAATGTGTCTAAAGTTGTACTTTGGTAGTGTCTCTTGTATCACATGGCTTATCTAAAGCTAAAAGAAAAGTAATTTCTCATATTTTGAATCTACTGATTTTTGATACTGTTAGACATGTCTTCCATATGATGGAGAGTTGTTTGGTGGCTTAATTGAAGGCCTTCTACTTTTTCTATAATATCTGTTTTAGTATTCCTCATAATTTTCTAATAAAATATCTATAATTGAAATAATTTATTTACCATCTCTCTACTTAAATGTGGTTTCTTCCCTCTTTCCTTCCTTCCATCATTCCTTCCTCCCATCCTTCCTTCCTTCCATCCTTCCTTTCTTTCTTTCATATCTCTCTCCCTCCCTCTCTTTCTTTTTGCAAGAATCCATACCATTTTATAGCTCACTAGATTAATAAGCCCAGATCCTTTATAAATCTTTTAAAAATGTCTGTTGGACATTTAATTCTGATCTCAGGTGAATAAGTTTGTTGTTTCTCTTTTGACTTAGGAAACTTCTTATGAAAATTTACTATGTATTTCCTGAAAATGTCTCTTAATATTGTCTACTTTTTTTGTTTAAAATATTTTTATATAAGTAATAGTTTCTAAATTTTGCTTTACCAGAGATAATTGTGATCATTATTCATGTTAAAATTGGTTCATTGTTTTCTTCTAGTCTCACTTCACTGTGCCAGTGGCAGCGCTATCACAGCATCTACTCACTTCATGTCTTTGTGTTACATTTTAGCAATTCTTGCAATATTTCAAAATTTTTCATTATTATTATACTTGTTGTGGTAATCTGTGATCAGTAATCCTTGATGTTACTATGACAATTGTTTTGGGGTGCCAAAAACCACACCCATTTAAGATGGCAAACATAATTGGTAAATGCTGTGTGTTCTGGCTGCTCCACAAATTGTTCATTCCCCCATCTGTCTCCCTCTCTTCAGACCTCCTTATTCCTTAATACACAACAATATTGTAATCAGGGTAATTAAAAACCCTACAGTGGTCCCAGTGTTCGAGTGAAATTAAGAGTTGCATATTTCTCACTTTAAATCAAAAGCTAGAAACAATTAAGTGCAGTGAGGAAGACATGCTGAAACTGAGATAGACTGAAAACTAGGCCTCTTGTGCAAATGAGCCAAATTGTGAGCAAAGGAAATTTCTTGAAGGAAATTTACAGTGCTACTCCAGTGAATACACAAATAAGAAGAAAGTGAAACAGGCTAATTGTTGATACGGAGAAGGCTATATTGTTCTAGATAAAAAATCTAAGCCACAGCATTCCCTTAATCCAAAACCTAATCTAGAGCAAGGCCCTAATTCTCTTTAATTCTTTGAACTCTGAGAGAGGTGAGAAAGCTGCAGAAGAAAAGTCTGAAGCTAGCAGAGGTTCGCTGATGAGGTTTAAGGAAAGACATAATCTCCTTAACAAAAATGTACAAGGAGAAACAATAAAGGCTGATGGAGAAAGTGCAGCAAGTCAGCCTCAAGACCTCAATAAGAGAATTCATTTTGGGGTTCACACTAAATGACAGATTTTCAGTGTTGATGGAACAGCCTTATATTGGAAGATGCCATCTAGGACATCCATTCGGGTCTAACATTGCTGGTGACTTTAAGTTGAAGCCAGTACTTATCCAGCATTCTGAAAACCATCAGGCCCTGAAGAATTATGTTCAGTCTGCTCTCCTGTGTTCTATGAATGGAACAACAAAGCCTAGATGAGAACACATCTATTGACAACATGGCTTATTGAATATTTTAAGCTCACAGTTGAGACCTCAGAAAAAAACAAAAAGATTCCTTTCAAAATATTTTTGCTCATTGGCAATGCAAATGATTACCCAAAAGCTCTGATGGAGATTAATGTTTTGTGCCTGCTAAAAAAACATATGTTCTGCAGCCCAAGGATAGAGTGACTACAACTCTCAAGTCTTATTATTTAAGATATATTTTGCAAGGCTACAGCTGCCATAGGTAGAATTTCCTCTGATAAATCTGTGCCAAGTAAAGTGAAAACCTTCTGGAAATGGTTCCCCATTCTAGATGCCATTAAGAACATTTGTGACTTGCGGGAAGAGGTCAAAGTATCAACATTAACAGGAGTTTGAAAGACATTGATTCCAATCCTCCTGGATGACTTTTTAGGGAGTTCAAACCTTCAGTGGAGGAATGAACTACAGATGTGGTGGAAATAGCAAGAGAATGAGAATCAGAATTGGAACATGGAGATGTGACTGAATTAGCTGCAATCTCAGGATAAAATGTGAATGAGTGAAAAGATGCTCCTTATGGATGAACAAAGACAGTTATTCTTGAGATGAAATCTACTCTTGGTGAAGATGTTATGAAGATTGTTGAAATGACCAAAAAGGATTTAGAATATTACATAAACTTGATAAAGTGGCAGTAGGGTTTGAGAGAATTGAGTCCAGATTTGAAAGAAGTTTTACTGTGGATAGAGTGCTATCAAACAGCATTACACATTAGAGGGAAAACACTTGTAAAAGGAAGAACCAATTGATGCAGCAAGCTTCACTGCTTAATTTTTAGAAATTACCACAGCCACCCCAACTTCCAGCAAACACCGCCCTGGTCAGTCAGCCACCACCAACATGGAGGCAAGATCCTCCACCAGCAGAAAGATTACAGCTCAGTGTCAGCTCAGTGGGTGATTAGCATTTTTTAACAATAAAGTATTTTTTGATCAAGGTATGTATAATTTTTAGACATAATGTTATTGTGCATTTAATAGGCTATAATATATTGTAACTATAACTTTATATGTACTAGGAAACCCCAAAACTCTTGTGACTTGCATTGTTGCAACATTGACTTCATTGTAGTAGACTGGAATTGAGCCTGCAGTGTTTCCAAGGTATGCCTGTACTTGCATTGTCTTTGTGACATGACTATTAGGCATGAAAGAAAAGAAATTAAAAAGAAAAAAAATTCAAACACTGTTTATGGATAAAGGCTATTTAGGAATCAAACATTTGGACACATGTATTATATTTGAAGTCATGGCTCATCCCCCATTATTCTCCAAGTATTCTGCAGAAGTACTTGGGGAGTGGGGACATGTCTATATTCTAAAACTGATTTCATCATTTCAGTGAAAGACCAAATGACAACAAAAGAGGGGATTAATTTTGTTTAAGCACTCTCTCACAAGTTAAAATTTAAGAACATCTCATCTATAGAGATCTATAGATATCTCATCAGGCATACAACAGATGTTTAAATTAGGAAGTTTAATTTCAGCTGACATGGACTGTGGAAAGAGGTTAATGGAGTTCAAGTATTTAATATTCTGAGTTTGGGTAAGAATGAAAATGTTTTTTATGCACACCTCAACTGCTTTGTGGTTTTTAAAGCTAGGGCTCTCTCAACTAGTTATATTACCAGCCTTTCTCTCACTCTCTCTTCCTTTCTTGCTTTTTCTTTTGCCTTCTTTTCTTTCTTTCACTGTTGTCCTTTGAGCAAGCCAAGCGTAAGTTCTCCATGTTTCTGATTTCCCCAAAATAAATGAGTGTAAATACTTATTCCATTCTCAGCCATGATCTGTGAATAGAGGGGGATGTCTAAAGACCTATTTTAAAAATCAGAGGAGCAAGTCTATGAATAAAAAAAGGAATTGAAACTTGTCAATTAGAGAATTTGTCTACTAGATTGTTTCCAAATGCATTCTGTAGTAGTCACTAGATATGGCCCTTGAAGAAAGGTTTCTGTGATTAAGTTTGAAGAAACACTGTGTACCATAATAGTGGCCTATTGATGATTCATAAAGCACAATGGTATGTTAAAGATTCTGAGACATCTTACAAGAAAGAAACTTGTAAAAGCTTATTTATCTTTTGTCTCTTAAACTTCTTGGACAGTGGAATTCTTTTATATTTTTCATACTTGTATGAGGAATGCTGCCCTCTAGAGGCATAATTTTTTTTGTTTTTTTGGTTGGGGGAGAAAATTTTCTTATATATTATATGTCTAACATGAGAAAAAGGACAAATCTCATGGACTAAATTCCATAAATTTAATGTAATTTTATGTTTTTCATTTTTTAAAGTTCTATTTTAAAAAATCTGAGACAAGAAAAACATATAAAACAACGGTGAGAAGAGAAACCAGTAAGACCTACTGGTAATGTCTAAGTAAGAGCTGGTTAATATTTTCAAATCAGAAGTTCTTAGAAAAAATAAATAGAGCTCTATCTCTCATGTCCAAATGCCTTTAGATGATTCTCCCAATTTTCGAGAAATACATTATTTTTCTACACATATTTTCCTTTTCTGCAATTTTACCTAAATGGTTTTTATAAGGCTAATACTACACAGATGCCAAAATTGGAGGGACGGTACTCACACAATCTTCACACATTTATTTTATTTTACAAACACATAGAGGTTACATACCACAGTGTTATAATAGCACAGAACAGAGGTAGAAATTGACAAAACAGAACATTGTCTAGGAAAGGATCCATATAAAATGCAGTTTTGCATGTAACACATTTGGCAATTGAAATGGTGAGGAATGGCAGATTATGCAATATATTTTGGGATAAATGATTAGGAAAAGCCCATAAAAATGAAAATATTAATTTAAAACAAGTACAATTTCTAAAATAAAGGAATTACAAGACAAAAGAGAGCAAGATGATGAACACATGACTGTAAAGAAATGGAAATAGTGTAAGCATAAAAATATGCTCAGTTGCAGTCACCAGAGACACTGCAAATTAACCCAACCAGATACCAGCATCCTATCAAATTAGCAAAGAAAAAAATTTAAAGTGATAATCAATGCTCAGAAAGTTGAAAATAAACAGGTAATTTAATCTCTGCTGGAGGGACTACTGGTACAGCTTTAGAGGAGGAAAATATATTAATATACAAATAAACATATACTACAAACTGGTGATTCCATTTCTCAGTGTCTACCCTAGAGAAATAGGTTTTATCTTTTACAAATTGCACTGCAGCAATTTGTAAGAGAAAAATTGAAAAATCTAAATATATATCACCAAGAAATACATATATATATATACACATATATAAACTTGGATATATATCCCTACACTGTGGAATATTTTGCAATGATTCAAAGGAGACATACATGCATAATATATATATAGAGAGACAAGGAAACACAATCAAGACATTAAGTGGGAAAAAATAAGTTCAAGAACATATATTCTTCCAATAACTCATGTAAAAGTGGAAAAGAAAATGATTCCTACATATTCCACATAGACCCATATATACACACACACATAGAGACATATACAGACAGACGTACATAATCGTGTTGGAAAAGCACTGGTAGAAAAACTGACAAGCAATCATTATCTGCAGGAAAGAATCCGTGACTGGTAGAAGGCAGCCAAGGAAAAAATCAATATATACATTTATTATTTTTTCTGCAACATTTAATTAGGAATATTTGCAAATACATAGAAAGGTTAGAAGAAATGTACATGAACATCCATAAACCCACCTAGATTCTAGAGTAGTCTACTATATTTATCTTATATCTATTCACCATCTGTTTTTAATGCATTCCATGTTGCAGATGTCCATACACTTTACCCATAAACACTCCATGCATATTAACTAAAATTGAGAAAGCAAATTATATTCAGTAAATGCACAAACCTCCAATGTACCATTACCTGAGTTCAGCCTATATGATCCAAGCCACTATCAAGATAGAGAATATTACTATCACCCTATAAATGTCTCCCATGTCCCTACCCAGTCAACACCCACACCCACCATCCTAGAGGCAGACATAATTTTGAGCTTTTTTCAAGCACAGATAAGTATTTCTTGTTTTATAATTTCATAAAAATGAAACTATATAGTAATATTCTCATAAATAAAATACTGAAACGCTAGTTTACATATTGTTTATGGCCACTTTCAAGCTACTAATAGCAGAGTCGAGGAGCTGCAACAGTCTATGGCTAGCAAGGCCTAAAATATTATCTGGTCCTTTAAAGAAAAAGTTTGCAGCCTCCCATTCAAAATCACTTATATAGGCTTTTTCATTCCAAACTGATACCTGAAACTATCTTACGCAACTTTTCCCTTATAGAGGAAACTAAGACCAAGAGATTTTAAATGACTTATCTAAGCTTAGGTGGAAATGTAGAACTCAAATTTAGGTCTGTATTCTGAGTCCTAGTCTGATCATCTTCTCAATATACCAGTAAATTTCTACACTTATCAAGTAAAAATATATATGCCCACAGGCTCACTTTGACTCTCATGCCCTACCTGTAAACTTCAAAATGAGTTAGAAGTTTAGAGGAACAGAATCATGGTGAGCTAAGGGAAATTACACCTTTATGAACAAGTTTTTCCACAAAGAAGACTTTCATAGTGTGGAGCTAAACCAATGAATCCACAGTACTCTCAACTTACAAACAGGTGGATCACAGGTGGCAACTGATTAAGTGACAATTTTTTCATCAAAAAAATAGCAAGTGCTTATTATGTGCTAGATGCTGTAGGGATATAAAGTCCTGCTGTGAGAACATCCAGTGAGTAGGAGCAGTGCAGAGAAAAAAAACTATCATTCCATTGTACAAAGTTTTAGGTGTTAGAGGTGATAAGTGTGGTATTATTTTCATCTGGGCATGCCAGAGAAGGCTTAGGATGGAGCTGGAACTGAAGAGTTTATGACGTAGAGGATGAAGGGTGTGGGGGAGGGAATGAACAGGGCACCCCAGACCAGCGGGCCTCAGATACACATATCTGGCTGTGACAGGAGGTATACCAGGAATATGGTGTAAAATAGCAGGTTATGAGGTTGGAAACGTAGTTCTAAGCCAATATGTAATACACTCAGAATGCCAGGCTACCTGGAACTTACGTAAACATTCTGAAAGCAGTGGGAATCCAAATAGTTTTGGGGTACAGGGAAGTAGCATGTGCAAAACTACAGCCTTAGAAATAATGAAATATACTGGTTTAGGTTTGTCAGCCGTGGGAGGCTGGAGAGGGGATGCGAGGAGGTGAGATTCCCAACTGGAAAAAAATGCACAAGGAGCTGACATAATGCGTGAGGAGCTGACATGGAGCAAAACAGCAGCTTATTGCATTACAATCGGGTGAAGCGCGTCCTCGGGCGTATGCACTTGTCCTTTTATTATGCCCGCGCATGCGTATTGTTCATAATACTTTCTCATGCTATTGGCACAGGCATATATTTACTTCCCACCTCACACACATGCAAGTTATTGTGAACTTTGACCTTGGTCCCATGGCCTACTCACTTAAGACTGTCAACAAGGTCATAACAATTCCAAATGATTCTTGGATCTTTCTAGAGGGGCGCCAGTATTTAAGAGCCCATGGTCCCCTGTCAAAAAACACTGCACTGCTTTTAAACAGCAGATAAAAGCTGAAAGCCAAGGGTCTATTTAAACTTGGAACAATTTTGAAAGAAAGTTACAAAAAATCTTCATCTGGTGCTTAAGTTTTACAATCAGAGAATTCACATGGAAAGGCACTGCCAGGTCCTGATAAAGAGGGGCAGAACTGATAGGAATGTTAAGGGCTATGCAATTTGCAACAGGTGGTTAGCATTGCAGAGCTAGGAAAGACAAGCACCCGAGGCTCCCTGTGAATGTGCACCTTCACAAGGCATTGGAGGATGAGGCCAGATGGAAGAGTGGTGAGCAGGTCAGAGAAAATTCATTCCTGAGCTGACCGTGGTAGGGTGTGCATCATAGAGAGATTCAGGAGGTGTTACGGGAAATAGAACTGGCATGATCTGGCCAGGTTCAGAGCCCAGTTGACGGCAGTGATAGTGACAGTCTTCAAAAACTACAAATACAGGAGCAACTCAGAACTTCAGTGAAGGAAGGGGAAAGAGCCTCGCTTAATCAGTTGACGTATAAGGTACCTGAGTTATCTAAGCCTCACTCTCAGGTTTATGGGATATGCAAGAAGCAACTGCAATCTGAGATGATAACCAAGAAGTAAAATTTGTCAATAATCTTTGCAATTGTTTTAAGATGAAGATGAAGAGAAGACAAGGCCCAAAAGACCACCTGGGAAATACATATTCAGGAAACAAGAGAACCAGGAAAGGAATGGCTAGAGAAGTGTGGAGTGGGGGTAAGGGCTGCTTTTTATGGGCCAGATACTGCCAGCCGGTCAGAAACCACCAAAAGAAAAGTACCTCATTCTGTACACAAGGGCCAATTCCTTACCATGGTATTAGCAAAATACTAAGAGGAAATCGTAAATAAGAGCCAGCTCCACAAATGTCTCAACAACAAAGTTTAAACAGGTATGGGGAGGCTGTTAGGTTAGAGAACTCTTTCCAAACATATTATTAGCTAACAGCACCGTGTAGGGAGAGGGTGAGACTGTTAAATTAACCTCCACTGAGTCTGAGGGCAGGTAAGTTAAAGAAATAATCAGAAGCCTCAATGAAGTTCTCGTAAGAGCCGTATAAGCAGCTGAATAGGGCAATAAAGCCAGACACAGCAGAGCTGGGTAATAGCTCTGGTTCTGTTATCCTAATCAGGTGCACCACCCAGGCGTGTTAAGCTCAGCTGAGTCTCCCATGAGAAAGTAAAGGGGAGGCTTCTTCTGAACACTGAACTATGAAAACCCATTCGTGCTGTACTCAAAAGAAAAAAAGAAAGGAAAATGCCCAAACACTGGGTGAACCTTAGTGCTATTAAATGCCAATAACATCAAAGACATTAAAAATAATGTAGAAGACTAATTATAGCTAATTAGACTGGGGACACTTCATAAGACTGCTCACTTATCCAAACAATTTTTATTACGTCTCTATTAAGTGCCAGGCCCCAGACTACGTGTTAGGAAATTGTGAATAAGAAGTTTATGTCTAGTAAACAGGCAACAATAATACTATATGAAGTGACAAATGCTATGGTGGAAAAAGGTATCAGAGGGTACATTGAAGCACTTGACCCAGTCTTAAGGAGGTCAAAGAGGAGTTCAAAAACATTTCCCAGAGATCAGGCTCTGAAACCTGATGTCTGAGTAGCCAGGCCAAGTTGAAGGAAGGAGATGCTAAGAAGCTAGGAAACCAGCCCAGAAGGGGTGGGAGAGAACTAAGTAGAACAGTAAGGCGACAGGAGAGAAATACACCAAAGTGATTGCAAAAAGTTTGTAGGTCATGCTAAGAGCCCCAGGGGAGAGTAAAGATTTACATGAAGAGGTGCCTATAAAACATCCAGTTGAAAATTTCTGGCAGGTAGTTAGAAGAATATAAAAAAGCCTTAGGGACTAGAGATGCAGATTTGGATCCCAACATAGAGACAGTAACTAAAGCCACAAGAACACCAAAGTTCTTGCAGGAACTGTGGACAGTCTCCACACTGAGAGGTGATGGAGAGGCCCAGGGAGACTCCCAACGCATCAACCTGTAAGAAGGTGGCAGAGGGAAAAAAATCATTCCCATTACACGGTAAGTGATACGACTAAGAATCTAGCTGAATATACATATATATATATATTTTTTCTTCTTCTTGACTTTTTTTTTGGTCAATTAAGCTTTTCTAAAATTATACTGTTACAATTTGTCAATTTCTAGTGATCAGCATAATGTTTCAGTCATACATATACACAAATATATTCATTTTCACATTTTTTATTATAGATTACTACAAGATATTGAGTATATTTCCCTGTGCTATACAGAAGAAATGTGTTTTTTAATCTATTTTTATATATAGTAGTTAATGTTTGCATATCTCAAACTATCAATTTATCCCTCCCCATCCCCTTTCCCCCAGTATCCATAAGATTGTTTACTATGTCTGCAAGTCTCTTTCTGTCTTGTAGATGAGTTCATCAATGTCTTCTTTCTTTTTTTAGATTCCACATATGAGTGATATTATATGGTATTTTTCTTTCTCAGTCTGACTGCCTTTACTTAGACTGATGATCTCCAAGTCCATCCATGTTGCTGCAAATGATATTATTTTATTCTTTTATAGGGCTGAGTAGTGTTTCATTATATAAATATACCACAGCTTGTTTATCCAGTTATCTTTTGATGGACATTTTAGGTTGTTATAGTAAATAGTGCTGCTATGAACATTGGGGTTCATGTGACTTTTTGAATTAGAGTTCCCTCCAGATGTATGTCCAGGAGTGGTATTGCTGGATCATATGTTAGGTCTGTTTTTAGTTTTTTAAGGAATCTCCATACTGCTTTTCATAATAGCTGCAACAAGCTACATTCCCACCAGCACTCTAGGAGGGTTCTCTTTATTCCACACTCTCTCCAGCATTTATCATTTGTGGACTTTTGGGTGATGACCATTCTGACTGGTGAGGTGATATCTCATTGTAGTTTTAATTTGCATTTCTCTGATAATTAGCGATACTGAGTATTTTTTCATGTGCCTATTGGCCATTTGTTTGTCTTCATGGGATAATTACTTGTTTAGGTCTTCTGCCCATTTTTGGATAGGACTTTTTTTTGTTGTTATAATGTATCAGCTAATTTTTTTAATATTCTGGGAATTAAGCAGTTGTCAGTTTCATCATTTGCAAATATTATCTCCCACTCTATATGTTGTCGTTTTGTTTTGTGTATTGTTTTCTTTTCTGTGCAAAGATTATAAGTTCAATTAGGTCTCATTTGTTTATTTTTGCTTTTATTTCTATTGCCTGGGTTTACTGCCCTAGGAGAACATTGCTAAGATTTATTTCAGAGAATGTTTGCCTATGTTTTCTTCTAGGAGATTTCTTTTTAATTGAAATAAAGTTAGTTTACAATGTTGTGACAATTTCTGGTATACAGCATATTGCTTCAGTCTAACTGTATATTTAAAAAAATTTATTTATACATTAAAAATTGCACATAGAAAAATGTTAACAGTGATTATTCAAAGTGATTAAAGATTACAGGTTTTACTTCAAAATAAATGTAATAAATGCATAATTAGAAAATAATAAATTTATTTTTGAAAGTTAAAATGTTTTTTCTTCTATTACAAACACAATGTTAAATGGTCCTTAAATAAACATGAAGACAAATCATGGTAAAGTTGTTACTAAAGATAGGGTTTTTAAACTTCTTTGAATGCAACTAATTTAATTCTGTAAATCTTTATTCAAAAATCAACTTCAAAGAAATCAAATTATTTCAAGAGTGAAGGGAGGAGCTCTTTAACATAGTAAAGCACATACTACAGTTATTGCAAAGGTACTGGAAGGCCACAGAGACATACACACACACTCTCTCCCTCCCTTCCACTAGCAGTAAGGGAAGTGCTGCCCCCTGCTGGAGGACGGCTCAGTAAGACTATGCGGCTGCCACTGCCAAGCCCACCACTGACCTTCATTTCCAGCCTGCACACAGGGTAAGGCAAGTCCTGTTACTTTCCCAACAGCGCATATTTTTGTAAAGTATCTCCAATATGTCACCTCACAGGACAAAGAGCATCCTAGAAAACTGGGAAAATACACACATTTGCCTTCTCCTCTACAGTCAAACACCCAAGATAGGATGGAGTCTGATCTCCAAGGCAGACAGCATTATCTGAGGTATGACCTAGAAAGGGAAAAAGTGACTGAAATAAAAAGGCACTTCATGGACCTACAATAAAAGAGATGCACATGAACAAAATGGAGATGTTAATAGTTTTGGTCCAGAATTCTGACCTTGCTTGGAAACAGTAACTTGAGTTTTCAGTTAATATTAACATAAAGCATCTATTGACAGGTAACATTAAGATAATGACAAGTGGTCGTCACTAAATGACACCATGTCATGACATAGTTTGAAAAGTAAAAAAAAGCTCTGTCCATAGAGAGAATTGAAAGGCCAAGGATTCTATTACTGAGTGAGTGAATTTTGATAGATCAGATCTGTGGGTTCAATGTTCACATCTATGAAATGAAGGCACAAGATTAGTTTAGTAACTTTCAAGCTTTTTTTTTTTAACTGTGAGTCATAGTAAGAGGTACATTTTACAGCAGGGTATCTGAATACACAAAACACAGGCAAGTTTCATGGAACAACATTATCTCTTTAACTTAGGAAGAATAATGTTCATGGAAAGAGAGACAAATGAGATTAAAGCAATTGAACTTTTAAGCAGGAGGGAGATGATTAAAAGAACAAGTTTCTGGAGGAGATATGGGGTAGACAAAATCAAAAGGACTGATATCAGTCTTGGGAATGATAGGGATCACCCTTTTCTTCACAGACAGGAAGGAAGGAAAGAGGAATCAAGAAACAAAAGCCTTCTAGATTGAGAGGTAGCAAATTGACAGAAGCCTAGCTCTGAAATCTTCAATTATCTCGATGAGGAGAGTAAAACACTTACTGAGCAGTGTAAGCTCTAGTTGTTAAATAAACATTTTATTTTATGTAGGACTGTTCAATTTTGATTCTTATTTTGTTTTATCACAGTGGAAATTTAATAACTTTCAATATTGATAACTTTTAGTAACTTACTTTACCAGAGTTAAAATTTGATTAGGGTTTGACATTCTTAAAGTATTAGTGATGTCTTAGACACGTTACAGAGAGAGATTTAAATGAAGAAGCCAACTTAGTAATGTGTATTTTCTGTGACCAGTATTGGTAAATATTGTTTTCTCCTTAATAATTTGACATTTTCATAAGGAAAATAATCTCAAGTATACTGTCTGTAGACTAATTCTAAGGAAAAAAACCTATATTATTATTGTAATGAATGTCATCTTCCTTGCGGAATTAAAATTTTTTTAAGTGACTCAAAATATTTTTAATACATAGTATATATTAGAATTTACATTTAATTTAGCATAATTTTGAGATCATATATTCTACTTCTGTTAATATAATCTGTATTTTAAAACGTTATCTTCTATTTTTATTTCAAATATTTCACTCCAACTCTTTTTATTTCTTAAAGTAAAAATAAAAATGGGCAATTATTTGGTTTGACAAAGTAATTCTTAAGTGTTTAGCAGCAATAAAGTTTATTTAACCTCTCAGTGTAGATTGGTTTTACTCTGTAACAGCAAATACTGAAGAACTTAGACTAGGTCTGAATAAAGCTGGTGGTGAAACTAGGTTTTCTTCAATACCATAATACAGGCAGTTCTCTTGTAAAGCAATATATGTGTCTCAGGAAAAAAAATTAAAGTTCTGCAAAATTATACCCTAAAAATATTGACAAGCAACTCAGAACTCTGCAGCCTTGTAATCTCTGTACTAGCAAAACTGGTAACAGTTCTCATAAAATTCTAGTATAGCTGAACATTTGCACCCAATATCAGTTAGTCTTCTTTGAAATGTAGTTCCATGAGGGCATTCAATTCTGTTAAAGATAAATTGTCAAAATTAAAAATTCTGATCCAGGATGTAGACTTTCTTCTTTAGATACTCCCCTCTTATTTTTCTTTTAAGTAAACATGTGAAAATATTTTCATGGCTTATTTGTATTCACAGCTCAGCCAGATAGTATAACATTGTAGAAATCCTAGCAGTTCTTGAAGCCATTAACTGGCCTCTGTCCACCCTCTTCCAAAGGATGGTCATGTGTTTTCCTTAAGGTCATCATATATTGCTAAGACTCTGTGAGAAAGCTCTTCCCTCACGGGTTTAAAACATTACTCTGCTGGAAATAATTCTTTCTGGACCAATGTGACTCACATTATACTGACCTCATCACTTAATGATGAATGATTGAACTAATTCTCCCTGCAGAAGTGTGTTATGTAGAAAAAATTAGACAGTAGTCTCTAGCTGTCCCATTGCTATGTCATGATTCATGTAGTGGAATGTATTTGTGCACATTCATGTTTATATATACATAGTACCATGTAGTAAAGGAAAAGGGCTTTGGAGTTTGGCTGACTTGGCCAATAGAATCAAATTTAGGTGACTGAGTTTTGGTTATGTGAAGTAAATTCTAATTATCTGGTAGGATTCTTTTGGAGATTGAGATAATTTACATAAAACATCTAGCACAGTGATTGGCATATTGCAGAAACTCAACAAGTGCTATTTCATTTTCTAGTGATGAATCTTAAGGCTAAAAATACTAAGTGACTAGTTACCCCTGTACATAGCAAAAGTCAGATTCACTATGTAATTCTTATGAGAAATTCCTATACAGACATACATACCTGTAGGTGCATAGATAAATGCAGATTCTCCTACAAATTTAAGGTTTATTCTTCCCTTAATTGATTAATGTTTCACTAGTTCATATCCTTTTCTATTCAGATATTGAGGCTGATAATGATTAAAAAAAAATTGGAAGGGAAGCTCTTTCCTTGACGTAACTTCCTATACTAATTAGACTAGGATGCTGTACTAAGGTTGTGTCAGCAGTTTAATTCATGCCTATTTGCACTTTTCCAGTAGACTATAAAATGTTTCCCTAGCTGCCTGATAATAGTCAGACATTGACAAATTCGTTGCTTCCTTTTTAAAAAAAAATGGCATCTCCCCCAGTCAAAATAAAATATAGCAGGTTGCTTGTTTTATGTTACTGCATTATGTTGATAGTGTGAGTTTTCCTTTAGAGTAATTTATAAATGAATATGAAATTCATTAATATGAAGTTAACACCTTTCTATTTCTTTTTCAGTAAAACTTCTACATGTTAAGATGGTTAGTATTTTATTCTTTTATTTATAGATAAAATTATAGCAACAAAAATTATTTTCTTTTCCCCAGCTTTCCACCTTTTAGTGTAAAATGGGAAGAATATCTTCCGTATTTCTATAACAGGTTTGTTTACAGTATCTGCAGTTATTTACCTCACAGCACCATTTGCAGTAACATTGCAGATTCTGCATGCTCTAGATTTTAAGATATGCTGTATGAGTTAGTAGTGGTTATAATTTTGTTGTTTTATGTTTTGAAACTTTAAGAATTAGAGCTCACAGGATTTGACATCACAATTTTTCATTGGCTTTCGTTAAGTTTTTGAGCTGTTATGTATAATAAAAGTTATAATAAGGTATATAAATTTACATGTATTAAGTGATTAATTTTGAAATCATATTACATACAATAACATTTGTTTAGAGTCAATCAATATGTTTGATCAAATTTAAGATGCTTGAGATACACATTTATTTTAACTATTAGAAAGAAAAAATGCTACTCTTTAAATTATGGCATCTCATCAATTTCTGACAAGCTGAGACATGAAAACAGATATATGCCTTTAGACTCAATGAAATATTTCAGGTGTGTATTTAGACTTGAGGGCTTTTCTTTGGCGAGGAGCAGATTTTGTGTTGCTGGTTGTTGAAAACCCTGCTCAAGCCTATGTATCTGCACAGCTATGCTGGTTTTTCTTGTTCATTCATTTGTTCCCTCATTTAGTATTTACTGAGTGTCCTTCAGGTGCAAAGCTATGTCATGTTTCAAGTCACACAAGATTTCTTCTCTTGGTACTTCCTTTATATATCTGGAATATAACACAAAACCAAGTAATTGATGGCACAACATAGTACTTATGTCTCCAGCTAGATTCCAAACTATCATAAAGATTGCTCTTTTTCACATGTTTTGTATCTGCTTCATGTCCTAGGACATAATTTGTAATTCATTGTAACTTCTTGATTAATTGAACTTTGTTTATAATGATAAGAAAAAAGTGTAGTGTGTACACCTGACAAGTGTGTCTGTATGATTATGCATTAATATAATCAGAAGTTTTGAATTTTAGAAAAATGGAATAAAAAATTTTAACTGTAAAATGAGATACCAAAGATTTCTTCAAATAGCAAATGACTTTTCTGGATTTCTTTGACATTACAAGAAATCTAGAAAAGCCCAGTGGTCTGGCAGCTGTGGCTTATTACCCAGCTGCACAAGTGAATTACTGTTTTGAACACTGTGGAATCGTGGAATGAAGAGGTGTCTAGGTGTTCTATTGCTTGGGTAGACTGCCCTATGAGGACATTGCTAAGATTTATGTCAGAGAATGTTTTGCCTATGTTTTCTTCTAGGAGATTTACAGTGTCTTGACTTATATTTAATTCTTTAAGCCATTTTGAGTTTATTTTGGTGTATGGCGTGTGGGAGTTGTTCTAACTTCATTGATTTACATGCTGCTGTCCGGTGTTCCCAACACCATTTGCTGAAGAGACTGTCTTTAATCACTGTATTTTCTTGCCTATCTTTGTCAAAGACTAATTGACTGTAGGTCTGTGGGTTTATTTTTGGGCTTTCAAGTCTGTTCCATTGATCCATAAGCCTGTGTTTATGTCAATAACATTCTGTTCTGATGACTGTAGTTCTGTAGTGTTGTCTGAAGTCTGGGAGGGTTATTTCTCCAGCTTCATTCTTTTTCTTCATTATTGCTTTGGCAATTCTGGGTCTTTTGTGGTTCCATATAAATTTAAGATTATTTGTTCAAATTCTATAAAAAAAAAAAAAGTCCTGTGTAATCTGATAGAGATCACATTAAATCTGTAGATTGCTTTGGGCAGTATGACCATTTCAACAATATTGATTCTTCCAATCCAGTAGCATGGGGTATCTTTCCATTTTTTAGAAACTTCTTTAATTTCCTTCATCAATGTTTTATAGTTCTCCGTTGAATTTTATTAAGTGTGTTTTCTGCATCTATGGAGATTATCATGTGGCTTTAGTCCTTTCTCTTGTTGTTGTGAATTATTACTTTGATTTGTATGTGTTAAACCACACTTGTGTCCCTGGGATGAACCCAAATTAATCATAATGTATGATCTTTTTTTATGTGCTGTTGCATTCTATTTGGTAGTATTTCCTTGAGGATTTTTTGCATCTATGTTCTTCTGTGATATTGGTCTTTAATTCTCTTTCTTGGTGGTGTCTTTGCCTGTTTTTGGTATCAGACTGATGGTGGCTTCATAGAATGAGTTTAGGAGTATTCCCTCATGCTTGTTTTCTTTCTATCAGCTTTATAATGTTCTGGAAAGCACAAGAAGAAAATATGGTAAAGTGGCATAAGGCTGTGACTATGGTAAGTCCACCTAACGAGTAGTTTTCCCAACAACATAAATTCTTTTGTAACAAAAAGGGAGGGAAAATGACTGCTTTAAGATGTAAGATGTGAAAGGCTATTCTACCACACACATTTCTTGTCAGTCACACAGAAGTTGTCAAATAATTATCCCCTGCCACTCAGAAAAAGATAATACTGTGAGAACACACTGTCCACAGAACCCTCTGTCCACTTCAGCATAGGCATCAATTTTTCTGCCCTGCTCAATGAGGACACACAGCCGTGGCTACAGGAAAGAGCCCTGATGCCCAAGCACCATCACATCCCATGACAGGAGCCATTCCCTTCCCCTGGGGGGGGGCAGACAAACTCAGAAAGCCCCCAAAGCCTGGGCGGATGGCCTTAGTAGTGTCCTTTTTTCAAGGCTCCGAGCCCCAACCTATGTTGTTTGCATCCAAAAAGAGGCCATATTAACAGATACACACCATTATATATAAAATAGATAAGCACAAGGACCTACTGTATATCACAAGGAACTATATTCAATTTCTTGTAATAACCGACAGTGGAAAAGAATCTGAAAAAGAAAAAAATATATATATATACTGAATCACCCTGCTGTACACCTGAAACTAACACAACATTGTAAATCAAATATACATCAATAAAATGTTTTGAAAATGCAGCTCTAAAGAGCAATACAGTCACGGTGTGAGCTGCCAGGCGCAGTGAAGGAATTTTGAGAGGTGAATGTTTTAAAAATTAATTCCTAATTCCCTGAGATAACTATTTCCAGGATGGTGCAATTTTACCTTTAAAAAGGGAAAGAAAAAAAAAAAAACAAAGTACAAAAAACTCAGACATCACCATCCTGGAATTAACCAGCACACAATTAAATTTTGGAAAAGAAAACACAAAACAGTAATGCAGTCATTCATCAAATTCAGAAAGTAAAACCAAAAATGCTAGCTCCTTACTGCTTGATTTCAAACAGAAGGCTGGTATAGGTTACAGCATGAAAACGTAATTCTAATAATTAAACAAAACTTCATAAAATGAACAGGACTGGCAAAAGTATGTTTCTGGTAATTTAACTCAGGGGATGTCCAAATATAATGCAAACAACTCATGCAGTTTTAAATTTTCCAGAAGCCTCCCCAACTTTTTTAAATAAGTAAAAAAAAAAAAAAGGAATTGATTTTAGCAATATATTTATATTTAATCCAATAGAGCCCAAATATTATCATTGCTGCATATAATCAACAGAAAAATATATGAGATATTTCACATGCTTTTATTCATACTAGACCTTCAAAATCTGAGTCTATTTTACATGTACCGTGCATCTCAACTTCAGCTGGCTATGTATCAAGCAAGCAATAGTTACATGTGGCTAGCGGCTGCCACTTTGTTTTCTGTGCTTTGTTTTGTTTTTTTTTTTTTTGTTTGTTTGTTTTGTTTTGCTTGTTTGGGAGGGTAATTAGGTATTTATTGATTTATATTTAATGGAGGTACTGGGGAGTGAACCCAGGACTTCGTGCATGCTGAGCACATGTTCTATCACATAGCTATATCCTCCCCCCTAGCAGCTGCCACTTTGGACAGGGCAGATCTCAATGGATACTTTGCACTTATTTGTAAGTCCAAGTCTTCTCAAAAAAGAATCCCAATGGCAACCTCTTAAATGGATGCCTTCAGAAAATATAATTTCAAATATAATTTTTGTTTTTCCACTTCACCAAGGATGCTCTCTACTGTGATAATCAAGCAGATGGCTTCCCTATCCCTCATGGAGTCCCTGAAAGCAACTGGTAATGGGAGCAGAATGGGAGACTTCTGAACTCTCTGTGCCTTTGAGGATCACTTTGGAGAAAAGAGACATTTTACTTCTGTTCCAGTCTCTTCACCTCCCCAGAAAAGTGTCTTCACTTCATCACCATGTCCTTTCTTTCCTCGAATCCACCTCTCATTCCACTGCTGTCGGTTTTAGCCTCCCCAAACAGAAAACCAGTGGTACTCCCCCATTTTTAACACATCACCAAGCCTCAGTGTGTCCTTCTACAAAAATACCCCACTACTTTTCCTCACCCTGACTTTGGCTTCTCCACACCCAGTCTCTTATAGTCTACATGTGAACTAAGATTTAAGAATAACCCCACCTCCCAGCCCTGACACATACACCCTCACTGCTGTTAATGGCCTGTTGCCACTTTCTCAGACAGTGACCTTCATCTCCCCCACACCTGTGGTCCTGGTTGTTCATGGACCTGGGAATCTACCTTTGTGGGACTGTGGAATTCTGTTCATGCTAGTTCCATTCCAGGCCATCTGGTTCTAGACACATGTCCTAGGAAACCATTTCCAGTGATTCTGGACTCCCTGACCCCACCTTTCCTTGGAGCACATGCTCATCAACAGCACCCCGCCAACCCTAACCTCAGCAGGTCCACAGTGGAATCTGCACTCGGTTCCTCTCCACTCCCCACAAGCATGACTCACTCTGCTCTTCTACACATTCAGGGAAGAGGTAAGGTCCTTCCTATAGTTACAGTGTGTCTCCTACCACCATTCATCCCTACCTTCCTCCAGGGTGTTTCCAAATTTGGAATAAATGACACATGTAAAAATCATCTGAACTTTGGAGAAGCTAGTGTGCGAATCAACCTATCTATCTTGCTATGGTGGCTTCAGAGATCTTTTAAAAGAACTAGATTAAACTGCATCCTGATTTTTCTTTATTGCACGTGAAAGTGTAAATAAGAAGACAATGGAAGACCTTCCTAATGTCTAATATAAACCAGGCTATAGCAAGTTGCCCGTTTTTATTAGGTTTTGAAGATTTTTATGGTTTTTTTTATTTTTTAAGTGAAAGGTCTTTATTTTGGAAAACAAATCAATATGATTAAATTTAAGTTTGACAGAATCTACTGTTAATGACAAATTAATAGCAAGTAATTCATGCCAAGAACTTGAACTACACATTTCCATCTTGCGTCTGCCAGGGACCAGTGATCAGTACAGAGACCGAGCTTGGTTTGATATTTATATTTGTAGCTGTGCTTCTTTAAATTTTTCTCAATGGAGGCAGCTAGCCCACCAAAATAATGTTTTCGATTTCTTTAAATTTTAAAGACAGAAGAAAAACTCATTATGTTATTTGTCAGATCTTGTAAACTCTTGTAATTCTAGTACCCTCAGAGACCATAGTGATGGCTTCATAAGCAGTACATACAAGTGAATATTTTGATGATGCTGATTGGTAGACATATATCTCAAAACGTTTTGAGAAACGATTTCTTTGTGCTGTGGATGTATTTGAGGTCCCCCACTGCCTTGGTGCTGTGTTCTTCCACTTGGAGTGAGACACTCTCTCCCCTGTCACAGCTAAGATAGCTGATCAGAGAATATGGAGTGAGCATCAGCTAGCCTGAAGTCCCTAACACTTCCCTTCCATGTTGGATTTCCATGAGAATGAAGTCCAAAGGGAAAAACGAAGAGTGGAAAATATTAAATTTGGTTTGGGCTCATTGTCTGTTTTTCTCAAAATCAATGCAAGTTTCCTCCTAACCCACTGTGATTTCATTTGGACAGTGACAGTGGGTTCATCTGTATGTGCTCTCTGAGCATTTTTGCTAGTTTAATGACAACTTTTTTTTTTTTACTTTTTAAAATTGAGTTATAGTTAGTTTACAATGCCTCAATTTCTGGTGCACAGCACAATTCTTCAGTGATACATAAATATACATATATTAATTTTCATATTCTTTTTAAAAAATTGGCTACCACAAGATATTGAATATAATTCCCTGTGCTATACAGTAAAACTTGTTTATCTATTTTGTATATGTCACTCAGTATCTGCAAATCTCAAATTCCCAGTTTATCCTTTCAAAATCCCCTCTCCCCTGGCAACCACAAGTTTGTATTATATGTCTGTGGGTCTGTTTTTGTTTTACATATAAGTTCATTTGTCTTATTTTTTAGAGCCCACATATAAGTGTTATGTGGTATATTTCTTTTTCTGGGTTAATTCACTTAGAATGACATTCTCCAGGGACATCCACGTGGCTACAAATGGCAATATGTTCTCAATTTTCATGGCCGAGTTGTATTCCATTGTATAAATATACCACAACTTCTTTATCCAGTCATCTGTCAATGAACATTTAGGTTGCTTCCATGTCTTGGCTATTGTAAATAGTGCTGCTATGAACATTAGGGTGCAGGTGTCTTTTGGAATTAGGGATCCTTCTGTATATATGCCCAGGAGTGGGAACACTGCATCATATGTTAAGTCTACTTTTGGTCTTTTGAGGAATCTCCATACTGTTTTCCACAATGGCTACACCAAACAACATTCCCACCAACAGTGTAGGGGGGCCCCTTTTCAACAAAACCCTTTCCAGCATTTGTCATTTATAGACTTTTGAATGATAGTCATTCCGACTGGTGTGAGGTGAAGCCTCATTGCAGTTTTAATTTGCATTTCTCTGATAATTAGAGGTATTGAGCATTTTCTCATGTGCCTTTGGCCATTTGTATGTCTTCATGGGAGAATTGCTTGTTTAGGTGTTTTGCCCGTTTTTTGGATTGGGTTGTTTTTCTTTTTCTTATTAAGTCGTATGAGATGTTTATATATTCTGGAGATTAAGCATTGTCAGTTTCATCTTTTGCACATATTTTCTCCTAATCCGTAGGTTGCCATTTTGTTTTGCCTATGGTTTCCTTTGTTGTGCAAAAGCTTTTAAGTTTAATTAGGTCCCATTTGTTTATTTCTACTTTTATATCTATTTCTTTGGTAGACTGCCCTGGGGAACATTGCTGAGATGTATGTGAGATTATGTTCTGCTTGTGTTTTCTTCTAAGAGGTTTATTGTGACTTGTCTTTTGTTTAAGTCTTTAATCCATTTTGAGTTTATTTTTGTGTATGGTGAGAGGGAGTATTTTAACTTCATTGATTTACATGCTGCTGTCCAATTTTCCCAACACCATTTGCTGAAGAGACTGTCTTTTATCCATTGTATGTTCTTGCCTACTTTGTTGAAGATTAATTGACCAAAACATTGTGGGTTCATTGCTGGGCAATTTTGTTCCATTGATCCATATGTCTGTTTTGTATCAATACCATGCTGTTTTGATTAATGTAGCTCTGTAGTATGGTCTGAAGTCTGGGAGGGTTGTTCCTCCAGCCTCATTCTTTTCCTTCAGTTATGTTTTGGCAATTCTGGGTCTTTTGTGATTCCATATAAATTTTATAATAATTTGTTCCACTTCTGTGAAATATGCCCTTAGTAATTTGATAGGGATTGCATTAAATCTGTAGATTGCCTTGGGAAATGTGACCATTTTAAGAATACTAATTCTTCCAATCCAGGAGCATGGGATATCTTTCCATTTTTTAAAGTCTCCTTTAATTTCCTTGTAGTTCTCCATGTATAAGTCTTCTGCTTCCTTGGTTAGATTTACTCCTAGATATTTAATTATTTTAGATGTAATTTTAAAAGGGATTGTTTCTTTATTTCTTTTTCCTGTTGATTTATCATTAGTGTAAAGAAATGCAACTGATTTTTGTACATTAATCTTGTATCCTTTTGTACATTAATCTTGTGATCTGGTATCCTTGTACCTTGCCAAATTCTTTCATTAGTTCGTGTAGTTTTTGCCTGGGCCTTTTAGGGTTTTCTATATATATTATCATGTCATCTACATATAGTGACGATTTTTTAGCTTCTTTTCCAATTTGGATCTCTTGTATTTCTTTTTCTTTGCTGATTGCAGTGGCTAGGACTTCCAAGATTATGTTGAATAAAAATGGTGAGAGTGGAGAACCTTGCCTTTTGCCAGATTTTAGTAGGAAGGTTTTCAGCTTTTCACCATTGAGTTCTATGCTGGCTGTAGGTTTTTCATAAACAGCTTTACTTATGTTGAGATATGTCCCCTCTATACCTACTTTGGTGAGGATTTTTATCATAATGGGCATTGAATCTTATCAAATGCTTTTTCTGCATCTATTAAGATGATCATGTGGGTTTTGTCCTTTCTCTTGTTGTTGGGGTATATTATTGATTGATTTGCGTATGTTGAACCATCCTTGTGGTCCTGGGATAAACCCGACTTGATCATGGTGTATGATCTTTTCTATGTGCTGTTGGATTCTGTTTGCTAATATTATGTTGAGAATATTTGTATCTATGTTTCCTCAGTGATATTGATCTGTGAGTTTCTTTTTTAGTAGTGTCTTTGTCTGGTTTTGGTATCAGGGTGATGGTGACTTCATAGAATGAGTTTCCGAGTACCCCCTCCTTTACAATCTTCTGGAAGATTTTGAGAAAGGCCGGTATGAGTTCTTCTTTGTATGTATGATAGAATTCCCCAGGGAAGCCATGCAGTCCTGGACATTTGTTCATTGGGAGTTCTTTTTTTTTTATGCTTATTCAATTTCATTTCTAGTGATTGGTTTGTTCTGGTGGTCAATTTCTTCTTGATTCAGTCACGTGGACTGTAAGTTTCCAGAAACTTGTCCGTTTCTTCAAGGTTATTCATGTATTTTCCATAAAGTTGTTCACAGTATTCTCATATGATATTTTGAATTTCTGTGGTATTGGTTGTAATTTCTCTTTTCCTTTCGTATTTTGATTGTGCTCTGACTTTTCTCTTCTTTGTAAGCTAGGCTCGAGGTTTGTCAATTTTATTTACTGTTTCAAAAAAAAAAACAACAGCTCTTTGTTTGATTGACTTTTTCTATTGTTTTTTAAATCTCTATTTTATTTATTTCCTCCTTGATCTTTATTGTTTTCTTCCTTCTGCTGACTTTAGGTTTTGTTTGCTCTTCTTTCTCTAATTCTTTTAGTTGGTTAGTTGTTTATTTCAGAGTGTTCATCTTTTTTGAGGAAGACCTTTATTGCAATGAACTTTCTTCTTAGGAATGCTTTTGCTGCGTCCTATAGATTTTGTGTGGTTTTGATTTTTGTCATTTGTCTCAAAGTAGTTTTTAATTTCTTCTTTGATTTTATCATTGACCCATTGGTTTCTTAGTATCATGTTGTTTAATCATCATGCTGTTGTTTTTTTCTCCTTTGTTTTTCTGTAGTTGATTTCTAGTTTCATGCATTGTGTTCAGAAAAAAATGCTTAAAATAATTACTATCTTCTTAAAATTGTTGAGTCTTCTTTTGTGCCCAAGTACATGATCCACCCTAGAAAATGTTCCATGTGCACTTATGAAGAATGTATATTGTATTTTTTTTTCGGATGTAATGTTCTGAAATACCAACCATGTCTAATTTGTATATTGTATCATTTAATTTCTGTTGCGTTATTAAATTTGCATCTGGAAGATCTTCCAGTGAGGATAATAGGATGTTTTAATTTCCTACCATTATTTTATACCCAGCAATTTCTCCTTTTATATCTGTTAGTATTTGCTTTATGTATTTAGTTGCTCCTACATTGGGTGTAGTTATGTTAATGGATGTAATATCTTCATCTAGTATTGCTCCTTAAATCATAAATCGTTCTTCATCTTTCTTTATGGTCTTTGTTTTAAAGTTCATGTGTGAAATCAGTATTGCTACCCCTGCTTTCTTTTCATTTCTGTTTGTGTGTAATATCTTGTTCAATTTTCTCACTCACAGTCTATTTGTGTCCTTTTCCCAAAGGTGGGTCTCTTGTATGTGGCATATTGTAGGTTCTTGTTTTATTATCCAGGCTGTCATTCTAGGTCTTTTCATTGGAGCATTTAACCTATTGAAATTTAAAGTAATTTCTGATAAACTTTAGTTTATTGGGATTTTGAACTTAATTTTGCAGGTGATTTGGCATTTTTTCCCTTGTTCCTTTCTTTTTCTTATTGTGTGTGTGTGTGTGTTTTTTTAAGTTTTCCTTCCTATTATCTTGGTTAATTTTTAGTATTTGTGACTCTCTTGTAAGTTTTTGTCTTATGGTTACCCAATTTTGTACATATATTAACCCATTACTGTATCTGTTTGTTTTAAACATATAGAAATATAAGCTCAAACCCATCCTACCGAGAATGATTTAGATGTCTTCTTTTACTATTCCATGTTTATTCTGTTGTAATTCATGGTATTTATCACCTTTCCAATTATGGTTTTCTCCTTTCAAAAGCAACCTACTTCTTTTTGATTTAGAGTATACCATTCAATATTTCTTTTAGTATAGATTTAGTGTTGCTAAATTCTTTTATTTTTGCTTGTCTGTGAAGATATTTATTTCTCCTTCTATTCTAAAGAATAGACTTGCTGGATAAATTATCCTAGGCTAAATCTTTTTTGTTTGTTTGTTTCTCATTCAGGACTTTGAATATATCTTGCCACTACCTTCTGGCTTGTAGTGTTTCTGTAGAGAAATCAGCTGAAAGCCTTATGAGGTTTCCTTTGTAGCTAACTCTGTTTTTCTCCTTATGCCTTTAGAATCATTTCTTTATCTTTAACCCAGGCCATGCTGATTATAATATATCTCAGTGTGTGTCTGTTTGGTTTCTTCTTGTTTTGGTCCCTTCGTACTTCCTGTATTGGTATATCTGATTGCTTCTTTATGTTTCAGAAGTTCTTAATTAAGATTTCTTCAAATACCTTTTCAATCCCTTTTGCTTTTTCTTCTCCTTCTGAGACCCCTGTTATGCATAGGTTTTGGCAAGTTTTATATAATCCCATAGGATAATTGTTTTCATTCAATTTTGTTCTTTCATTGGTTTTTATTTGTTTTCCTCTCTTCTGTTCTGATTAGTTGATTTCTGTTGTCCTATATTCTAAACCACTTATTAATTCCTCTGCATTAAGTAGCCTACTTTTTTTTTTTACAACTTTTAACTCAGGTCTTATCTCAGCAAATGTGTTTTCCTATTTTAATTCACACTTCTTTATAAAGTTTCAATTTCCTATTTGACATAGTCTTTGCCTCTATACACAATCACCTTTTGTGTCTTTAGTACTTTTATCTCTCCTTCTTTGAAATCATGATTTAATAGATTATCAAGGTCTATTTCATTGATCTCTCTTTCAGGGGATTTTACCTGCTCTTTTAAATGGGTGTTGTTCCTCTACTTCTTTATTTTACTTATATCTCTCCTGCACTATTGATTATGGAGCATCAGTTATCTTTTCTGTTTCTAAAGGTTTTCTTTTTACTTATTTACCTAAAACAGATGCAGAAATAAAGCTCAAAAGTAAATTTAAAAGAAGAGAATAAGATTTGAAAACAGATTATGAACAATAAAAGAACAAGTCAAAGAGAAATAAAAATTGAGTTGAGACAAATTTTAAAAGCCTTAAAATTAGAAAATAATATCTGAAAACTGATTATAATAAATAAGAGAACAAAACAAAGAGATAAAAAGCAAATTGTGAGAAATTAAAAATCTTAAAAAAGAAAAAAAATTTGAGAACAGATTCTAATCAATAATAGAAGATTAAAGCAAAGAGAAATAAAAATGAAATTGAGACAAACTAAAAATAATTTAAAATATTTTAATGTCCAATTTTAAAAGGGGTTAAACATAGAAACATAAAAATCTTTTAAAAGTAAAAATTTAAAAAGTAAAAGAAAAAAGTGAAAATATGTGGATGTGTTCTTATGGGCACTATGTGCTCTTAATAATTTTGTCGATAGCTCTGATGTATGGGTGGTTACTATGTCTTCCTGTCTTTTGCCTGTTATCCTTTTTGTTGGGGATTTGGCCTGTGACCTGGTAGTAAGAGTCTTCCCTGGCTATTAAATGAGATCTCCTTTTTATTTTGTGGTTGTTGCTGCTCCTGTTCTCACCCTGCTACATGAACTCCAGTCACTGGTTCCAGAGGCCCTCCAGTTGTGCCCCTGATGTGTGCTTCTCCTAGTGCCATGTGTCATGTCTCCTCCAAATGCTGCATTGTGGTGGTGCACTTGTGCATGATGGGTGGTTGGGTCACTCTGTCTTTCATTGCCCATCCCAACTTCACTTCAGTTCCATGCTCTCTAGGTGGACTTGGATAAAATGGTCATACCAGCCATCACCCCTGCTCTGTGCCAGAAATCTGCTCCTTGTTCATTTGTCTTAGAAGCATTAGTTCACAGAGGTACTGCAGCAGAACTTTCCTATTTTCCTGGGGCTGTAAACAAATCTGAGTCCCCCCTATGAGGTTGCAGAGCCCCTAGGTAGGGATTGAGATTTCAACCCTGCCTCCACCTGGGTGCACATTAGAGTATATGGTGGGTGTGGCTGAGTCCCACCTCTCTTCTCCAGAAAAGGCATGAGAAATGATGCCACAAGTCTTCAAAGACAAAAGCTATGGCACCCCTCCCCCCAGGGCAAACCAGCAGTGTTGCTTTGACTTTTTTTTATATTTTATGTGAGACTCATGTTGTTCTGCTCTGTATACCTTCCCAGTGATGGCACACAGCACATTGAAATCTCCTGAGGTTGCCTCTGTACAGTTGGCCCAAGTCCTCCATCAGGCTCAGGCAGTCTGTTTCATCCCACACCTGCTGGTTAGTGTCTAAGTTTGGGGGTCATGAGGACCCTTGTTACCCATTTAACTTTGTTCTGTCAGTCAAGGGCTATTCTACACAATTTCAAGCCTTGGAGGTTCCCCCTCCATCCAGCTGACCTCTTCATTGGAGTGGGAGAGACCCAACAAATGAGCACTATACCACCTTTGCTGCTCCCTCCCCATGGGAATAGACTGCACTATTTCCCTTTTTCTTCCTTTTATTTTCCTTTTCTCCTA
Source organism: Camelus bactrianus (assembly GCF_048773025.1). Taxonomy (NCBI): domain Eukaryota; kingdom Metazoa; phylum Chordata; class Mammalia; order Artiodactyla; family Camelidae; genus Camelus; species Camelus bactrianus. The sequence goes on along the minus strand of NC_133546.1, from coordinate 83,710,337 downwards.
CCAGATTAATGGCGTGTTTTGTCTTTTGATGAAGGTGAAGTTCTGTCAAAGTTCATCAGACTTTCTGATTGGATAGGTGGTTCAGTGGATGTCAGTCTTGGTGCATTTGTGGGAGAGGGTGAGCTAAGAGTGTTGTTCTACTCTACCACCTTGGCCCTTCTTGATTTTTTTCTTTTTTTAATTGTACAGTAGTCTAGTGTCTGTATAAGTGTCAATTGTAGTGGGATTTTGTTCAGTAAGCTTAAAATCTCTACTTTGAAATAAACTACTGGGCTTATAAAAAAGAACTAAGTTAACACCTGCAAGCCAGCATCATCCATTCAAGTGTGTGTTAGAGAAGGATGGAGGGGAGGAAAGGGAGAGGGGGAAGAGACACAAAGGGTGAGAGAGTGGAGAAGGGGGAAGTCCTACCTGCTAAAAAGTGGATGCTTGCTGCCTTTCAACACAGCTCAGTGCAGGGGCACCCTACTTTATGCAGGAAGAGCTAGCTGTCTGGACTCTGATCTACAGACACTGCTCTCAGTTTCTACTCTGGAGTTGAGCAGGTGCTGCTGGAGGAGAGGGTGGAGTCAGGGCAATGGTGGTTGATGGAAGCCTCTGATGTGAACAAGGAGCTGTGAGTTCAGACTTGCTCCTTAAGCCCCTAAAGGACAATGAGCAAGTGAGTCCTTCTAGAGAGACAAGGAGGGAGAGGGTCCTGTGGTGCTCCTACTGACTCTCCAAGCATCTAACTTGGAATTCTGCCTCAGGCTGACATCTTTGATCAAGAAACAACACAGGTTGCTTTTATTTCCTAATTTAATAAAAGCCTTTTGTTCACTTCCACAGGAAGCATAATAACAAATCTGAGCTACTTTAAGAAGAAGGAAAATCCTCACTGAGCACCTACCTTGCACCAGACGTGGTATAAGGAACTTCGTGGCTGTGATCTCAGTGACATCTGACAAGTCACTAAGAACTGGGATGAAGGGACATGAGCAGAAACCAGAAGACAAAAACAAGCTGAAGGCAGATGTCATACAGACAATTCCACAAGAATGAATAGCAGAAGCAGAAAGTGGAGATGGTGTGGGACCACATGGGCAAATTCCTAGGTTTGAATTCCAATGAACTAGGCAGGGAGGTAATCCTGGACTTAAAGCATAAAGATCATTGGTTTCACAGTTTCTCTGCATGACCAATTATTTTTGTTTGTTTATTTCTTTTTGCTGTCCTAGATTTTCCAACATGGCAATTTTTATACTTCTTCATCAACCATTCCCTTGACTGCTTCTCTTTCAACTCATATGCATAAAAGACTTCACCCCAGGACCAGATAACAAATCAGTTAATAACAGGAAGGATAAGCCTTCAGAACTTGCCAAGCAAAAGGAGAGATTGGTATGCACAAAGGTAAATATGTAAGATGATGAATAATTGAAATTTAAATGAGTGGCTCACAGTAGTGCTCAAAAAGTTCAAAGAGGAAAGGAAGGCAGGTGGAAGTGATCCTGTTTGTGTGTGTTTGTGTGTGTGAGCATGCATGCTGGGAAAGGAATTGGGTAATGGATGAAGACATCATGCAAGATGGTTGAAGTGTCAGTAACAGTCTTTGGAATATGAGTTGAGAAAGGGAAATAAAAAGTTGAATTTGGAAATGATGCTTGAGGCCAGAATGTAAAAGGCCTTGAAGGTCAAATTAAGATGTGCTATCATATTTTATAAGTCTTGTCTTTCACACCAATATGTGTTGACCCTCTTAGAAATGGTGAATTAGAGAGGAGATGAAGGGTTCCTTTAAAGAAGAAATCTAGGCAAACAACAGCACACTGAGGCAATGGTACCCAGCAGTTGCATTCCACAAGATTAAGTACATTAGCATTTCTAAAGAAAAATAATAATTTATAGTACTGTATGTTTCCTACTACCTACAGAGTTAGAAAATAGCTCAGTAACATTGAATATGAAATATTCAAAGGGTGAGCTAGACAGACACCAAGTAATCTTTTGTGTGGTTGAATGTGTGTTTCAAAATATTTCAGTTTTTCCTGACAGTGGCCACTTTTATTAGGTATTTAACTAGAAGCAGATTTGCTGGAATAGGTTTATCTGTATGTTCAGGTTAAAGTGGATACTGACAGGTATTTGCTTCTCAGGTGATTGTACCAATTTACATACTCCTCAGCAATGTAGCATTCTTTATGTGTTCCTGAAAGTTAGGAAGTTCTGAGCCTCAATTCAGTTCTACAAAGGGTAAAATTTTAAACAATCTCCTTTGTAGTTCTCATGCATACCAAATTTTTAGAGTTATTATCAGTGGTATAATAAATAAATTATCTGTCCTTTATTTCTGGTACCAGACACAGAACTTCAAAACTCTTGGAATTTCTTGAGTGAGAAGACCGTCTATTATGCTAATGAGGTGACTCATGGAAGTGGGCCCCAAGTTAACTTCAGCATGAGCACTAATCCCAGAAAGACCAGCCACATAATTAGAGGGTTGAAAATTAGGGACATGCTGGACTCTGGGAAGATGGGAGTAGATGGTGCTGGAGATGGAGATTAGTCATGAGTCCAATGATTTAATAAATTATAAAACCCAAGTAAAACCTCTGGACTTCAAACTCAGTGATGCTTTCTGGTTTGTGAATACCCTGAATCCACTTGCAGCCAGTGTCTGAGTTTGGCATATACTAAGTCTGTGTAATTTATTTGTTGAACAACTTAATGCACTGATTCTAACCTGAGTCTTACATCCAACTCTTGTATCATTCTGGAAGAATAAAGTCTACGAGCTTGTGTCTCTCATGGTGAAGCTTGACATTTCTGTCCATGTAGGGAGATTTAGGAAAGGTATGACTAAACAGTGGGAATATTACTGTGTGGAAAAAGGCATCTTCATAGGAAATGAAATCCTCTAACACAACAATTTTCAGTTCAAAGCAAGCCAAAACAAATTGACTATTCCATTTGTGACCTAGGCAGTGAGCATTGGTCTCTCCAGTAAGATTTGGCCTCTCCAGTAAGATTAACAAGAGGACAGATGACTGGATAAAGAAGTTGTGTATTTATACAATGGAATAATGTACATCCATAAAAAAATAATAAAATAATGCCATTTAAAGCAACATGAATGGACCTGGGAAATATCATTTTAAGTGAACTCAGAAAGAGAAAGAAAAATGCCATATGATATCACTTATATGTAGTATCTAAAAAATAGATGAAATTATTAAAAAAAGACTCACAGACATAGAAAACAAACTTATGGTTTCCAGAGGGAGAAGAGAGTGGGAAGGGCTAAATTGAGAGCTTGAGATTTGCAGATAATAATATACATATAATATATAAAAAACAATTCCATATTGTATAGCACAGAGAACTATATTCAATATCTTATGGTAACTTATGGTGAAAAGGAATATAAAAAAGAATATATGTATGTTAATGTATGACTGAAGCATTATCCTGTACACCAGAAATTGACATAACATTGTAAATTGACTATACTTCAATAAATAAATATAAATAAATATATAGATATATTTTAATTATGCATTAAAATTCAACAATAAATTTTATTCTCTAAAAGAAAGAGGAGAGTGAGTGGAGAAGAAATTTGAAATGTATTTTGTATTTCATTATCTCATAATATAAGGATGATTCTAGTCTATAATTAATAAATAACTTGTAAGACTTAAACCCAGCAGAGAAAATACTTAAATATTTACTTTTGGGAAATTAGATTTTGCCCAAGAGGAAAAAAATCTAAAACTGATATTAGACATCCACCAATAGACAGTCAAAAGAAGTGCAGTGTCTTCCAGCATTAGATTGACATGTTCACCTTTATTTCCTAGAATTATATGGATTGTGGGGAATGGAATTAAGATAAAACTATGTTTGACTTTGGATGTCTGGCTAAGACATTTTAGTTTTAATTTTTGTTCACAATGGAGAGTGGAGAAGTTTTGAAAGGCAGCTATTCTCACCACTATACCACCAATGCCTTCGAATGGAGAAGTTTTGATCAGTAGAGGGAAGAGAAGAAATTAGTACCACAGAAAAAGGCATTATCAAGGAAGGTAGAACATAGATAACTGATATTGACTGTACATGGCTACCAGACTTTCCATTAGTTCATCCTTTTATTGAAAATTCATAGGATTACACTTATATTTACTTCTTCCCTGCAGAATGTGCTGTCAATTTTTTTAAATATAAGAAATGTCATGTTAATTTTCAGACAGGTATACAATATTTGTCTGAATAGATCATGGAAACATTGTTTGAGAATTCTGGCCAATTATTAGTAATTTCAGTATCAAATCTAAGAAAGAGGAGTCAGGAGCAGCCAAGATGGTGGAGTAGAAAGACACTAGTACCTCACCCTTTCCCACAAATACACCAAGAGAAACACCCCAGGACCCACCCATTCACTCTGAACACCTACTGAACATTGACAGAACATCACCTTCTTCAAAAGACAAAATTCACCACAAATCTGGTAGGAAAAAAGTAAAAGGAAAATAGCGTGGGATGTGTGGGAGTGACAAATAAGGATTCACACTCTTAAACTGGGGGGGACAGAGGACTCCAAGTCTTCTATCTGTGCAAAGTAGCCCTTGACCCACAAAACAATAAGTAAAATGAACACTAAATTTCCCTGTGACCTCAGCCCTAGATACAAACCAGCAGGGGGTAGGCTGGGGATGGCTGCCAGAGCCACGTGGTGGACTGGGGCCAACTGCACAGAGGCAATCTCAGGGGGCTGGAGTATGCTATGAACTATGTCTGGGAAGATATAGAGAACAGAGCAGCCTAAGTTCTCCATAAAATTAAAAAAAAAAGAAAACAATACTGCTGGTGTGCATTGTAGGGAGGAGCACAATGCAGCTGGGCCATAGCCTTTGTCTACACAGGCCTGTGGCACCATTGCTGATGTGTTCTTAGAAGAGAGGCAGGGCTCCAGCACAACCGCCATATCCCTTAGTGTTCAGCTCCCAGGCAGAGGTGGATTTGAAACACGAATTCATACCCAGAGGGTCCACAACTTCACAGGCAGGACTGAAATTTGTTTACAACACCAAGCAAAGGGGACCATTTTGCTATGCAGGTGTCTTTGTGGACCGACACCTCTAAGACAAATGGGCAAGGACTAGAGTTCTGGCACAGAGTAAGGGTGAGTGCTGGTGTGGCCATTTTCTGTGAGCCCACCTACCCTGAGTGGATGCAGCACTGAGAGTAGTTCTGACCAAGTAGCATGACCTGTGGGCCTCTGGGAAGAGTGAGCAGAATTTGCAAAGTGGGGTGATTGAAGGGGCAGCATTTGGCACTTGGCATGGTGCTGATCTGGTAGCATGAATGCAGTCACTGAGTGCTGGAAGCCCTACTGGTGTAGGCATCTAAGACAGGTGAGCAGAGTTTGTGTATCAGGGCAAGTGCAGGTGCAGTGTTTGCTGCTGGTGATGTCACTGACCTGATAGTGCATCACCAACCAAGTGTGTGACACTGACATTCCTGTAACTAAAGCTAGGACAAGGGCAGAGTCAAGAAAAAGTACTTAAACTGCTCCAACCCCACCTACTATGCACCAGAGCTCAGAATCAGGTCTGGAAGCCTCACTCCCAACAAAAGGGAAACAGACCCAGTCCCTGACAGAGCTGTGACAACCACAGAACAAAAAGGAGACCACACTAAAAAACCAGAGAAGGCTCTGGTCATCACAACACCAGCCACATCCCTAATCAAAAGGATAACAGATAACACACATAGAAGAAAGACGTGGCTACCATCCATACTAAAAACAGACATAGCAAAAAAATTATTAGGTGTGCACATTCTACACAGGAACACATCCTCTTCAAAAAAAAAAATCCCTTGAAGGCCAGAGAAGATAACTGATACTTCATAATCCATAGTGCCAGAGAGATATAAGTAAAATGAAGAAGGAGGGGAATGATTCTCAATTAAAAGAACAATAGAAATCCCCAGAAAGAACAGTCAATGAAATACATCTCAATACTCTACTAGATCATGACTTCAAAACTGGAGTGATGAAAGCACTGAAAGAAATAAAAGAGACTAAAAATAGAGAGAGAGAACATTATAAAAAGGAAATTGAAACTATAAAGAGGAGATAGTTAAAAACATAATACTCAATGGCTATGAAAAGAGCCAAGAGATAGAGTGTCAAAAACAGACTAGACAATGCAGAAGAATGAATAAGTGACTTAGAAGACATGATAAGAGAATTCACCCAATCAGAACAGCAGACAGAAAAGAAAGAGAAAAAAAGAAAAAAAAAACAATGAAAGCAATATAAGGGATCTATGGGATAATATATTACATTCCAACCTATGCATAATAGGGGTCACAGAAGGAGAAGAAAAAGCAAAAGGGATTGAAAAGGTATTTGAAGAAATCATGTCTGAAAATATCCGAAACCTAAAGAATCAATCAAATATCCAAGTACAGGAAGCACAGAGAGTACTCAAGAAGAAGAACCCAAATAGATCTACACAAGACATATTAAAATTAAGATGGTGAAATTTAAAGATAAAGAAATTATACTAAAGGCAGCGAGAGAAAAATGAATTGTTAGTTATAAGGAAAACCCCATAAGGCAATCTGTTGGTTTCTCTTCGCCAACACTGCCAGCCAGAAGGGAGTGGCAATATATATTAAAATTTCTGAATGAGAGAAAGCTGCAACCTAGGATAATTTATGCAGTAAGGCTGTACTTTAGACTAGAAAGAGAAAGAATTTCACAGACAAGCAAAAACTAAAAGAATTCAGCAATACTAAACCTATGCTAAAGGAAATAATGAAAGGTTTACTCTAAATAGAAAATAAACAGAGGACAAGGGCAAAGATGATGGAGTAGAAAGACACTTGTAGCTCACCCTCTCCCACAAATACACCAAGACTGATATCCATGAACCCACCCATCCAATCAGAACAATTGCTGAACTTTGACAGAACATTGCCTTCTTCAAAAGACAAAATACATTGCAAATTGAGTAGGAGAAAAGAAAAAAAAAAGGAAGAGAAAGGAAAATAGTGGGGAACCGGTCCTGCAGGGAGAGAGTGACAAAAGAGAAATAGCATTCATTTGCTAGGTCTCCTTCACTCCAAAGGAGAGGTCAGTGGGTTGGAGGGGGAACTTCCAAGGTTTGGATCTGGATGGAATGGCCTTTGACTGACAGAACTAAGTTAAGTGGGCACAAAGGATCCCTGTAATCCCCAGGCATAGACATCAACCAGCAGGGTTGGGATAGGACAGGCTGCCCGAGCCAGGAAAAGGACATGGGCCAACTCTACAGAGGCAAGCTTGGGGACTTCAGTGAGCTATGTGCCATAGCTAGGGGGATATACAGATCAGAAAAGCCTGGGTCCCTCATAAAATACACACACACACACACACACACACACACACACACACACACACACACAAAGCAACACTGCAGGTGTGCCCTAGGGAGAGGGGCACTGTAGCATTTGTCTCTGCAGACCCATGGCACCATTATTGTTGTATCCTTGGGAGAAGAGAGGCAGGGCTTAATGACAACCACTATATTCTCCAGTGTGCAGCTCCCAAGTGAAAGTGGGGTTGAAACCTGAAGCTATACCTAGGGTTCGGCAACCTCATAGGTGAGAGTGAGATTTGTTTACAGCCCCAGACAGAGGGAAACTTTCTGCAAAGGTGCCTCTGTGGACTCATGCTTCTAAGAGAAATGAATAAGAAGCAGAGATTTGGCACAGAGCAGGGGCAAGGGCTAGTGAGGCCATTTTCCCTGATCCAGGGACATGACTGGTGGGCCTCTAGAACCAGTGAGTGGAATTCAGGCAGCAGGGTGAGGATAGGGTCAGTGACAACAACAGAACAAAAAGGAGGGCCCAGTAAATAGCCAGGGCATGCTCTTGCCAACAGAACGCTGGCCACAACCCCAACCAAAATGATAACAGGCAAAAGGGAATGAAGGAAGACTTGGCAACTACCCGTAAGTAAGAAAGAACTCTCAACAAAATTATAAGGGCACACAGTCTATAGAGAAATATATCCATATTTTCTTTAATTTTTACTTTAATTTTTTTTATATTTTATTCATTAACTTAAAATTTTTCTTTAAAATATTTTTATTAATTTTTAAAATTGATTTCAATTTGATTTTTATTTGTTTTGTTCTTCTGTTATTGTTTATACACTGTTTTCAATGTTTTTATTTTGCATTTCTTTTTCATAGTTTTATTTCTGCTTCCACTTCAGATAAATAAGTGAATAAATAAAACCTTTCAGGACCAGAGTAGATAACTGATACTTCATAATCCATAGTGCCAAAGAAAGATAAGCAAGATAAAGAAGCAAAGAATCACTCCCAATTAAAAGAACAAGAGAAATTCCCTGAAAGAATAATCAATAAAACAGACTTTGATAGTCTGCTACATCATTATTTCAAAAAGTGACTGATCACAGTAGTGAAGGAACTAAAACAAATTGTGCATAGAAACAGAGAATATGTCAAAAAAGAAATTAACAATATAAAAAAGAGCCACATAAAATTGGAAAACCCATTTATTGAAATGAGAGCTAGTGGGCTAGATAATGCAGAGGAAGAAATAAGTGACTTAGAAGACAGGAAAACAAAATCACCTAGTCAGAACAGCAGAGAGAGAGAAAAAAACAAAGTAAACGATATAAGTGACCTATGGTATAATATAAAGTGTGTCAATCTATGCATAATTGGGGTCCCAGAAGGAGAAGAAAGAGCAAAAGAGATTGAAAAGGCATTTAAAGAAAAAATAACTGAAAACTCCCCAAACCTAAAGAAGCAATCAGATATCCAAGTACAGGAAGCACAGAGGGTCCAAAACAAGAAGAAACCAAACATAACCACACCAAGACATATTATAATCAGGATGACCAGTTTTCTACTGAAAGGAAAAAAAAGTAATTGGAAAGGTGATAACTACAATGAATAACAACAGGATAAACATGAAATTGTAAGAGAGATGTCTAAATCATTAAGAATGGGAGAGGGAAGCAAGAAAATTGAGTATTTTTCTTTTTATCTTTTTCTTTTTCTTTTTGGCAGGATGGTTTGAACTTATATCATTATCTGTTTAAAACAAACAGACATAGTAATGGGTTAGTATATGTAAAAACCAGAGTAACCACATGACAAAAACTTACAATGGAGACACACACAAAATAAAACAGAGATAATACAAGGAAAATTATCAAACCACAAAAAGAAAAAAGAAAGAAACAAAGAGGAAATACCAAATCAACTGCAAAACCAAGTTCAAAATGGCAATAAATACAAGTCTAACAATGATTACTGTAAATGTCAATGGACTAAATGCTCCAATAAAAAGACAGAGTGGTATATTGGAAAATAAAACAACAACATACCATATGCTGTATACAAGAGACAAACTTTAGGGAGAAGAAGAGACATAGAGTGAGAATGAGAGGATTGAAAATGATATTCCATGCAAATGGAAAAAAAAGAAAACAAAGTAGGAGTAGCAATACTGATTACAGACAAAATAACTTAAAAACTAAAGCCATAAATAAAGATAAACAGGGCACTATATAATGATTGAAGGCAAAATGCAAGATGAGGATAGTATACATGTTAACATAGAAGAACAAAACATAAGAGAACCTAAATACATAAAGTGAATACTAACAAATATAAAGAGAGAAATCTATGGGAACACAATCATGGTAGGAGATTATAACACCCCATTCACATCACTTGACAGGTTCTTCTGACAGAAAGATAAAGGCAACACAGCAACTAAATGATACAATGGAACAATTAGACTTGGTTGATATTTTCAGAGTATTACATCCCCCAAAATTACAATATACATTATTTCCAGTGCACATGGAACACTTTCTAGGATGGACCATGCACTTGGGCACAAAAGAAGACTCAACAATTTTAAGAAGATAGTAATTATTTTAAGCATTTTTTTCTGAACACAATGCCATGAAACTAGAAATCAACTACAGCAAAACAAAGGAGAAAAAAACAACAGCATGATGATTAAACAACATGATACTAAGAAACCAATGGGTCAATGATAAAATCAAAGAAGAAATTAAAAAATACTTTGAGACAAATGACAAAAATCACAACCACACAAAATCTATGGGATGCAGCAAAAGCAGTCCTAAGAAGAAAGTTCATTGCAATAAAGGCCTTCTTCAAAAAAGATAAACAATCTGAAATAAGCAACCTAACCAACCAACTAAAAGAATTAGAAAAAGAAGAGCAAACAAAACCTAAAGTCAGCAGAAGGAAGAAAACAATAAAGATCAGGGAGGAAATAAATAAAATAGAGATTAAAAAAAAAGAAAAAGTCAATCAAACGAAGAGATGGTTTTTTGAAAGAGTAAATAAAATTGACAAACCTCAAGCTTAGCTCACAAAGAAGAGAAAAGACAGAGCACAAATTATCAAAATAAGAAATGAAAATGGAGAAATTACAACCAATACCACAGAAATTCAAAATATCATATGAGAATACTGTGAACAACTTTATGGAAAATAAATGAATAACCTTGAAGAAATGGACAAGTTTCTGGAAACATACAGTCCACATGACTGAATCAAGAAGAAATTGACCACTAGAACAAACCAATCACTAGAAATGAAATTGAATAAGTATTAAAAAAAGAACAGAATATTTACATAAACTCAGAATATTTACATAATCTCAAATTAATAGATGCTTAAAAATAGTGGGTGAAATTTTGATGAAGAACAGAATATTTACATAATCTCAAGTTACTGTTTAGTCAGAAAGGAAAAAAGAACTTTATAGGGAAGATACCTAGTAGACACCACCTAATGCAGTGATGAACTTAGCATCACCCATAAGTGGAAAAACTGACATCTTGTGCCATCTAAAGTAACACTTTGGGAAGAACATAGCATCACTGATGCCTGTTGTGCTCCTGCTAACAATACATGACATGGAACTAGTCATGAGGCAATATCAGAAAACTATAAAATGGACAGTATAAAATTAATGACATGTGTTCTTCAAAAATCATAAGATCATGAAAGAAAAGAAATGCTGAAAATTGTTCCATACTAAAGGAGAATAAAAGTACAAATCAAATGAATACTATTTTTCAATATCTGAGCACAGATATTAGATATTAAAAATATAATATTAGACATTATAACTCCTATAAGAACAAAAAGTCATGATTAAAATTTTAAAGGAAGATATGCAAATGTCTCATCCAATAGAAAATAATAAGAAAGAACTTACTTAAAAAAAAAGGAATGGAAAACCTGAAGTTGAAAAGTATAACTGAATTTAAAAATTTGCCAGAGAAATGATAATGTCAAGAGAATGACAGAGAAGACATTTGGAGAAAATCTTTTCAAAAGGCACATCTGATAAAGGACTGTTATCTTCAATATACACAAAACACTTAAAACTCAACAGTGAAACAAAAATACCTGATTAAATGTAGCCAAAAGTCATTAACAGACATCTCAACAAAGAAAATACACAGATGGCAAATAAACATATCAAAAAATGTTCCACATCATATGTCATTAGGCAAATGGAAACAAACCTATTAGAACACCCGAAATTCAGGACACTGACAACACCAAATCCTGGTGAGGATGTGGATCTATAGCACTTCTTATTCACTGCTGATGGGAATGCAAGATGGTAGGGAATCTGTGGAAGACAGTTTGGCATATTCTTAAAAAGCTAAACACTCATGCACAGTATAATCCAACAGTTGCACTCCTTGGTATTTACCAGAAGGAGTTGAAAACTTATGTCCACACAAAAAAACTATATATAGATGTTTAGAGCAGCTTTATCCATCATATCCAAATCTTGGAAGCAACCAAGATGCTCTTCATTAGGTAATGCGTAAACAAACTGTGCTACAGCTGGACAACAGAACAATATTCTATGCTAAAAACAGATGAGCCATCAAGGTATGAAAAGACACGGAAGAAATTTGAATGCCTTTTTTTTTTTTTGAATGGCTATTACTAAGTGAAAGAAGCCAATTGGAAAAGGCTACATATTGTATGATTTCAACTATGTGATATCTTAGAAAAGGCAAAACCATATGGACAGTAAAAAGACTGATGGTTGCCAGGGATTTTGGATGGGAGAGCTGAATCAGCAAGCAATGAAAATTTTGAAGCTGGTGAAAATACACCATTTGATACTATAATAATGCATGTATGTCATTACACATTTGTCCAAATCCATAGAATGCACACCAAGAGTGAAACTTAATAAAAAACCATGAGCTTCAGGTGATAAAGATGTGTCATTATTGGTTCATCAACAGTAACAGATAGAAACGTCCCCACCAGAGTGGCCTAATAGGGAAGGTTGTGCAAGTATGGGGACAGGGCATATGGGCAATCTCTGTACCTTCCTCTCAGTTTTGATGTGAATGTAAAACTGCTCTTGGAAAACATCTATTTAAAGTTTTACTAGTCATAACCACAGGGAATATAAGCTTTGCAGGAAAAGCAGTCCTAGGAGGGAAGCTCATAGTAATACAGGACTTCCTCAAAAAAGAAGAACAATCTCAAATAAACATTCTAACCTACTAGCTAAAAGAATCAGAAAAACCAAGAGCAAACAAAAGCAAGTCAGCAGAAGAAAGAAAATAAGAAAGATCACGGAGGAAATAAATAAAGATTAAAAAACAACAGAAAAAATCAATATACCAAGAGCTGGTTTTCTGAAAGAGTAAACAAAATTGACACATCTCTGGCCAAGCTCATGAAGAAGAGAAAAGAGGGAGCAGAAATAAACAAAATAAGAGAGGAAAATGGAGAAATTACAAACAATACCACAAAATACAAAATGTCATATGAGAATACTATGAACAACTATGAGGAAATAAAATGGATAACCTAGGAGAAATGGACAAGTTTCTGGAAACATAGAGTCCACCAAGACTGAATGAAGAAGAAATTGACCACTTGAACAAACCAATCAGGAGAAATCGAATTGAATTAGAAATAAAAGGCTTACCTAGAAACAAAAGTCCAGGACCAGAAGGCTTCACTGAGGAATTCGACCAAACATACAGAGAACTCATAACAGTCCTTCTTGAACACTTCCAGTAGACTGAAAAAGAGAGAGTACCCCCAAACTCATTCTATGAAGCCACCATTAGCCTGATACCAAAAACAAAGGTACTACCAAAAAACAACATTATGTACTAATATCACTGGTGATCATAGATGCAAAACTCCTCAACAAAATATTAGCAGAGTCCAACAGCACATAAAAGAGATCATACACCATGATCAATTTGGATTCATCCCAAGAACACAAGGATGCTGCAGCATACATGAATCAATCAATGTAATGCATCTCAACAAGAGAAAGAAAAAAAAAACACACACACACAATCATCTCAATAGATGCATAAAAATAATTTGATAAAATTCAACAATAATTTATGATAAAACACATTACCAAAGTGGTTATAGAGGGAACACATCTCAACATAATAAAAGCTTTTTTAAAACTTTTTAAAATTGTTATAGTCATTTTACAATGTTGTGTCACATTCCAGTTTAGAGCACAATTTTTCAGTTGTACATGAACATACATATATTCATTGTCACATTGTTTTTTGCTGTGAGCTTCCATAAGATCTTGTATATATTTTCCTGTGCTATATAGTGTAATCTTCATAAAGGACAAGGTTGTCACTCTCACCACTTGTATTCAATATAGTCTTGGAATCCCTAGCCACAGCAATCAGGTAAGAAGAAAGAAATAAAAGGGATCCAAATAGGAAAAAGAAGAGGTAAAATTGTGACTATATGCAGATGACATGATACTGTATACAGAAAAATTTGAAAGTTTCACACAAAATTTCTAAAACTAATAAAAGAATTTGGCAAGGTAACAGATACAATGTTAATGGACAAGAATTGGTTGCATTTCTTTATACTAATAATGAATCATCAGGCAAAGAATTTAAAGAAACATTCCCTTTTAAAATAGCACCCAAATAAAATATCTAATAATAAATTTAATCAAGGAGGTGAAAGTTTTATAAATGAAGGACAATGAAACTTTGATTAAGGAGATTAAAGAAAACCTGAGAAAATGGAAAGATATCCCATGCACCTGGATTGGAAGAAAAATATTGTTAAAATGCTCGTACTGCCCAAGGCAATTTACAGATTTAATGCAACCTGTATTAAATTAACTAGGACATACTGCACAGAAATAGAACAAATCATTTTAAATTTTATATGGAATCACAAAAGACACAAAATTACCAAAGCATAGCTGAAGAAAAAGAATAAGGCTGGAGAAATAACCGTCCCAGATTTCAGAAAATTCTACAAGTTACAGTAATCAAAACAGCATAGTAGTAGTACAAAAACAGAAATATGGATCAATGGAACAGGATAGAAAGCCCAGAAATAAACCCAGAAAATTTTGGTCAATTAATCTTCAACAAAGGTGGCAAGAACATACAATGGAATAAACAGAGTCTTTTCAGCAAATGGTGTTGGAGAAACTGGAGAGCAGCATGTAAATCAATGAAGTTAGAATACTCCCTTACACCATACACAAAAATAAATGCAAAATGGATTAAAGACTAAAACATAAGACAAGACACAATAAACTTCCTAGAAGTAATCATAGGCAAAACATTATCTCACATACATCTCAACAATGTTCTACTAGGGCAGTCTACACAAACAATAGAAATAAAAGCCAAACTAAGCAAGTGGAATATAATTAAACTTACAAGCTTTTGCACAGCAAAGAAAACCATAAACAAAACAAATCGGCAAACTTTGGAATGGGAGAAAATATTTGCAAAAGATGAAACTGAATGGCTTGGTCTCCAGAATATATAAACAGCTCATATGACTTAATAAGAAAAACAAACAACTCAATCCCAAAATGAGCAGAAGACCTAAACAAGCAATTCTCCAATGAAGACATATAAATGCCCAATAGGCTCATGAAAAAATGCTTAAAATAACTAATTATCAGAGAAATGTAAATCAAAACTACAATGAGATATTATCTCACACTAGTCAGAATGGCCATCATTCTAAAGTCTACAAATGAAAAATGCTGGAGGGGGTGTGGAGAAAAGGGCACCCTAATACACTGTCGGTGTCAATGCAGTTTGGTGCAGCCATTGTGGAAAACAGTATGGAGATTCCTAAAAAGACTAAAAATACAAATAACTTATGATGCAACAATCCCACTCCTGGGCAATTGTACAAAGGGAATGCTAAATCAAAACTACGTCTACACATCCTACAGCCAGCATAGTACTCAATGGTGAAAAACTCAAAATCTTCCCACTAAAATCTGGAACAAGACACGGTTACCCACTATCACCACTCCTATTCAACATAGTCTTGAAAGTCCTAGCCACAGCAATCAGGCAAGAGAGAGAAATAAAAGGGATCCAAATTGGAAAAGAAGAGGTAAAATTGTCACTATATGCAGATGACATGATATTATATATAGAAAACCAAAAAACTACTAGAAATAATCACAGAATTCAGCAAGGTAGCAGGTTACAAGATTAGCATTCAAAAATAAATTTCATTTCTTTACACTAATGATGAATCAACAGAAAAAGAATGTAAAGAATCAATCCCCTTTAAAATAGCCTCCAAAGTAATAAAATACCTAGGAATAAATCTAACCAAGGCAGTGAAAGACTTCTACACAGAAAACTATAAAACACTGATGAAGGAAATTAAATAAGACTTAAAAAAAATGGAAAGATATCCCATGCTTCTGGATTGGAAGAATCAATATTGTTGAAATGGTCATATGCCCAAGGCAATCTACAGATTTAAGGTGATCCTTATCAATTTACCCAGGACATATTTCACAGAAGTAGAACAAATCATAATAAAATTTACATAACCTTGTTTAATAAAAGCTATTTTTGACAAACCTACAGCCAGCACAATACTCAATGGTGAAAAACTGAAATCCTTCCCACAAATACCTGGATTGCAGTTGGACCAAAAAAAAAAATTATTAAGAAGAACATGATTAGAACAGCTGGTACAATTTGAATATGAACTGTGGCATACATAATAACACTGAATCAGTATTAAGTATCCTGATTTTGATAAATATATTGTGATTGCATAAGAGAAAATCTATATCTTAAAAAATAGTCACTGAATTTCAGACACGATTTCTATAAATTATACTCAGATCATTCAGAAATAAATATGCCCAGGAGTGGATCAAGCGGTAAGTCTATTTTTAGTTTTTTGAGACATATCCATACTGTTTCCATAATGGCTGCACCAAGCATATGATCTAGCAATCCCACTCCTGGGTATATATCAAGAGGGAACTCTAAATTGAAAAGATATATGCACCCCAATGTCCATAGCAGCACAATATACAATAGCCAAGATGTGGAAACAACCTAAATGTCCATTGACATATGACACTATAAAGAAGCGGTGTTATATTTATACAATGGAATACTATTCAGCCATAAAAAAGAATAATATCATAACATGGATGGATATAGAGATCATCATTCTTAAGCGAAGGAAGCCAGAAAGAGAAAGAATATATATGGTATCACTTATATGTGAAATCTAAGAAATGAAAGAAAAGGAACACAGTAATGAACTCATCTACAAAGTAGAAACAGACTTGCAAGCAAAGTAAATATTCTTATGGTTACTGGTGGAAAGCGAGTGGGAAGGGATAAATTTGGGAGTTTGTGATTTGCAAATGTGGGCCACAATATATAAAAGCTGGATTGAAAAAAAACAAATTTCTTCTGTATAGCACAGGGATCTTTATCTCCTTCTGCTTCTTTTCCAATTTGGATCTCTTTTATTTCTTTTCCTTGCCTGAGTGCAGTGGCTAGGCCTTCCAAGTTTATGTTGAATAGAAATGGGGAGAGTGGACAACTTTGCCTTTTCCCAGATTTTAGTAGGAAGGTTTTCAGCATTTCACAATTGAGTTCTATGCTGGCTGTAGGTTTGTCATAAATAGCTTTTATCATGTTGAGATATGCTCCCTATAAGCCCACTTTGGTGAGAATTTTTATCATAAATTGTCATTGAATTTTATCAAATGCTTTTTCTGCATCTATTAAATTCAAATAAGAAATTATATGGAACCACAAAAGACCTAGAATTGCCAAAGCATTGCTGAAGAAAAAGAAAAGATGCTGGAGGAATAACTCTCCGAGACTTCAGACAATACTACAGAGCTACACTAATCAAGATAGTATGGTATTGGTACAAAAACAGACATATGGAGTATTGGAACAGAATAGAGAGCCCTGAAATGAACCCACAAAATTTTGGTCTACTAATCTTCAACAAAGGAGGCAAGAATATTCAGTGGAATCAAGAGAGTCTCTTCAGCAAATGGGGTTGTTAAAACTGGACAGCAGCATGTAAAGCAATGAAGCTAGAACACTCCCTTACATCATACAAAAAAAATAAACTCAAAATGAATCAAAGACTTAAACATATGACATGATACAATAAACCTCCTAGAGGAAAATATAGGCAAAATATTATCTGACATACATCTCAAAAATATTCTCCTAGAACAGTCAACCCAAGCAATAGACATAAATGAAAGAATAAACAAATGGGACCTAATAAAATTTACAAGCTTCTGCACAGCAAAAGAAACCATAAGTAAAACAAAATGACAACCTAGTGAGTGGGAAAAAATTTTTGCAAATGAAATTGACAAATGCTTGATCTCCAGAATATATAAGCATCTCACACAATTTAATAAGAATAAAAACAAACAACCCAATCCAAAATGGATAGGAGACCCAAATAAGCAATTCTCCAAGGAAGGCATGCAAATGATCAATAGGCACATGAAAAAAAGCTCAATATCACAAATTATCAGAGAAATGCAAATCAAAACTAAAATGAGGTATCACCCCAAACAAGTCGGAATGGCCATCATTCAAAAGTTCACAAATGACAAATGCTGGAAAGGCTGTGGATAAAAGGGAACCCTCCTACACTGCTGGAGAGAATGCAGTTTGGTGAAGCCACTGTGGAAAACAGTATGGAGATTCCTAAAAAGATTAGGATTAGACAACATATGACCCAGGGTACCACACTTGGGCATATATACAGAAGGAACCCTACTTCAAAATGACCCTTGCACCCCAATGTTCATAGCGGAACTATTTACAATAGCCAAGACACAGGAAGAGCCTAAACGTCCATCAACAGATGACTGGATAAAGCAGATGTGGTATATTTATAAAATGGAAAACTATTCAGACATAAAATCTGACAAAATAATACCAATTGAAGCAACATGGATGTTACTGGAGAATACAATTCTGAGCGGATTAAACCAGAAAGAAAAAGAAAAATACCATATGAGATCACTTATATGTGGATATATATATATATATATATATATATATATATATATATATATATATATATATATATATATATATATATATATATAACAGAGACAGACTCATAGACATAGAATAAAGACTTCTGATCAAAGGGGAATGGGGGTGGGAAAGGACTGGGATATCAAAATGTAGAAAATATACTCAAGACTGTACTGTGTAGCACAGGGAAATATATACAAGATTTTGTGTTGGCTAAAAATAAGAGAAATGTCAGTGAATGTATATATACACATGCATAAGAGGAAAATGGTGCTCTACACTGGAATTTGAAACAAAATTGTAAAATGATTATGAATCAATAAACAGTTAAAAACAAAAAGAAAATTTAGTGGATGAGATAATAGCATGGCTATAGACAGGAATTGGCAGACTAGATAATGAAGAGGGACTTAAAAGTGTTTGAGAAGACATGAGAACACAAAACTGTCAGTAAAAAGATGACATATAAATTCAAGCGTAAACCAATGCAAACATTGCTGTTGAAACATGGGAAAAGACAAAGAATGCAAGGTTAGGACATATAGGATTCCCAGATGAAAAAGAAAGATTATAAAAGAATAAGAAAAAAACAAAAAAAAGGGCTGAAAATGTATTCGAAAAATATCAGACTGAAATTTGCTGAAAGCCAAGAAACAATCATCTATACGAAATCAGGAAGCAAACAGCTTCCAAAGCAGGCGGAATCCCAATAGACTTACAAACAGCTGTATTATCATTGAAATCATCAAAGTTCATGATCAACCCAATGATTTTAAATACACCTAGAGTAAAGCAACTTAGTCACAACAGAACCTCCAGAGGGGTTTCAGCTGATATCCCGACAGAAATATTGAAGGACAGGAAGGAGTGCCAAGAAATAGACCAAATCCTGAATGAGAAAAAGCTGCAAACTAGCGTAGCCTATGCCACAAGACCACCCTTTAAAATAATGGCAGAAGTAGAGAAATTCACAGACCAGCAAAACTTAAAACAATTCAGCAGTTCTAACCTTATCCTAAAAGAAAGATTGAGATTTCTACCCTGAATAGAAAAGAAGCAAGACGAAATGGAAATAAGAAAACCGTTATTGGAAATGCAAGAAGAGCTATGACTTGCAGAGAATAAACAAAAAGAAGGCAAGGAGGACATCAAAACCCTAAAGATGGGATAGGGTAGCAGGAAAACATTGGTGAGTTTCAGCACTATACTAAGTGAATAAGCTTATATGACCCTCTGTTTGAAGCAAACGGAGAGATGCATGGCCTAATGTGTTTGCAAAACAAAGAACAAGCAAACAGACAATCAAACAAACAAACACCAAAACAGTACAGTTGGATGATATATATCCAAAGAACTATGATGATTCAAAAGAAAATACTCAAAGGGATGTCAAAGAGCTTTCAGCACGCATCGATGCAGTATTGCTGCTTGCATGTACTCAACAAACTTGTATTCAGAAAACAGATGCGTGCAATAATATTCAAAAATATTCATTCATAAGAGGACATCGTGACCTAAACCAAATGCCTATTTTGAATAAAATCAATTCGTATTCCATGATATAGATTTACTAGTCTTTCAATAGGAAGAATGAATGACCTATTTGACCCTATTTAGAGAATAAATGGCATATGCCTTTAACAAAGACAAGTAGCTCTACAAAACTGCACTAAGAGCAAAAGAGACAGACAGTAAAGTGTACATTGTGATTGGATTAATTTCTAGGAATTTCAGCCCCCATGAATCAAATGGATCCATTTTCTGGGAGTGTGGGTGTTTCAGCCGAAAAGCAACAGACGGATATGTATTCTGGGTGAAAGGCTATTACACAAAAATAAGATTCCTATAGTGGGGTCTTTTTGTACTTTTAACTGTGAGAAAAGTTAAAGATGTGTGGAACCATAAAATTAACATGAACACACTTCCCTATTTTGTACTGTGTATAGAGTTCTGAACTAAAGGAAAGAGGGTAGGAAAAAAAGGACCATGGGACGCTATTGGAGAGAATCACTTTTATCTTAGGAATCTCTCGTCTGATGCAGCCCCTCCCCCAACACTGGAAAGATGCAGCAAATATTGGGGATGGCAGTTACTGGTTGCTTTCCAGATGGAATATTGGTGTGTTCAACCAGGCTTGTTGTGGCTGGTGGATCCAAGTTAACTGGACAGAGCTCTGTGGGTGGATCAGTGTCATGAAGGGACTGCCACCCTCTGTGGAGCTTGGCTTAGGTCTAATTTTCGGAAAGATTTGTAAGTTCGAGATACTGCTGCTTCCCAATGGCCTGAGATCATGGGTCAGTTTCAAGAAACTGAATGGACAGACTGTGGAAGATCTGCCCATCATCAGCACACTGGTGATGCTGTGAGGTACTTTCAGACTTGCCCAGTGCTGTAGAAGTCGACTTTATTGGAGACTCGAAGAGAAGCTGGCAGAAAACCTGGCTGCACAGATTGAAGAGAGATGTGAACACATTGATGAGAGTTGTTCTGCTACAATGGAGAATACTGGCATGGAGACTTCTTTAGAGAATACCAGGCTTGAAAGACTTTCATGAGTCATGTTGAGCCTCACTGATACTAGCAGAAACCTGTGGAGGGTCAACGTTTACTTGAGGAAGGTACTCAATTCTCTGCTCCAAGAAGTGGTCCAAGATTCCTGACGTCTAAAAGAGAAGAAATGGCAGGGATGATAAAACCGCTCATGTTCTTGGAAGGGTTTGTGAGAATCCACACGTCCCAAGGGGCATTTAAAAATCACACAGACCACAGAGCATGAGGCCCTGGTAAGCTTTCCCCAGGGTTGGGCCTAGATATCAAGAAATTGCTCTTTCCTCCCCTCCACTCAGGCATCCATTTCAAAGGATCAGCACTTGAGCTGCAATGAAGCCAGTAGGAGAAAAGCAAGCCACTCCTACATAAAGTGTTCCTTCAACTTCACACTTTGTGCACAACACTTAAATCCTCAAAGATCAAATACTGTCAGCTATAATAGATAGGAATAGAATACATAGCTCACACAAAGAAATGATGAACTTAGCCTAGTTTCAGCAAATGCTGGGGTTACGTCTACCTTGGGGTGAAGGGAGTGTGGTAAGTGAGGGGAATCTTTGACTGAACTTGATATATATTAGGCCTCAGTTTTTCTAGACAGTATAGGTAACAGTTATAAGTCAGTTAGTGAAGTGAACTGTAAAAGTCGCCATAGACATGTATGGACACATGATATGTGGACCATCTTTTCACTTCATTGAAGCCCCAGGTGCAGTATATCATGTTGGTGCATAATTTGTTGGGTTAAACTGCTTTACCCAACATGATCAACCGATTGTTCCAATGGTTGATAGAAGAGCACCTGGTTCTCAATAGCAGAGCAAAACTGCAGCAGTTTTCTCATAGCTATAATGCCTCTAGGAGTTTTGGAACCAAGAATACATATAAATATGGTGTTTTAGTTTAATTGGGTTTCCCTAGAGAGAAATGTTTCCCCTTGAAATGACAACACTGGCCAGTATGTGTCATTGGGAGGAAAGTGCAGCACATGCAGAAGGGAAACCCAGGATGGGGGTTATTTCATGGTTCCAATAGTTATTTCATGGTTCCTGTTGGTGTTGTAGGTATCAACAGTAAAGATTTGACCTGTCCCCTTCATCATTTTGGACTGCTACTGTACATTCTATCTGTCTATTTTTCCCTTAGACCTGACAAATTTGTAAAAGAACTTCACAAGTCTGGCTTGTAATTAGATTTAGTATGTTTCAAAATCTAACTTCATTTTCATATAAATCCCAAAATATGTAAATCAATTCTATTAACCTTTTGAAAGACTGCAACTGAGGTATTAACACAATGTCAAAACTAGTCTTCAGACAAATCCTCCCACCATGGCTATATAGAAAACAGAGATAAGCAAGAATCACATTTCTGTGAGTTATATATGGAATGTGTTGATTTCTCGATGCCCAGTTGGCAGGGTACCAGTGCCAACTATGCTCACTCGTTCCCATGTACACAGCAAGATAAACATCCACTCACGAAGCCCTTGGTTCAGGACACATGCTGAAGAGTGGTCCCTTAGTACCAAGAGAGTATGAGGCCTCAGAAAACCTGGGAGGAGGAGAAGGCAAAATAGAGAATGGAAATCAGTGCAGTACCTGACGTCTGGTGATGGAGAAGCAAAGGTGAAACTCTGTTTTACTTGGACACACAATCTCAAGTGGAAAGGACACATGGGATTGAAAGTGATGCGCTGAGTGTTAGAAGAGTGCACAGCAAATACTTGGCTGACAGAACTCAAGGAAATCAGCACAAAATATCCCCACAATTGATTCTGAGACCAAGATCCGAGCTGCCAAATTTGAGCTAGCATTGGCTGTGGAAAATGAAGTATAGGGCTACGGATGATGTCACACGCTGTGTCTCAGGGATCCGGAGTGTGTTGTGGACTGTGGTTTGCCCTACCAAGAGAGGAAACTGACCTTGGACCCCAATGTGAAAGCAACCACCCTGCGTGCAAAGTTGAGTTTATCAAAATGTCCTATGGCCACATTCACTGCATCTGCAGGCCAAGGGAACAATTTGACATTTTGCCAATAGAGCACAAGTGGGGCTCAATTAGAGAAATCATGCATCTGGTCTGAGGGATCCAGGGGTCCTTGGGGTTGAAATCAGATTGCAAAGTGTTAGGATCAGCTAGTTTCCTAGCCTGGAATGGGATTAAGTTTTGGTATGAGGCAGAGGATGCGGGACATTGCTTTGTTTGCCTTCGTGGTCCCAAGCCACAAGGATGAGAGAACAAAGATTAGTTGTCTAGGTCCGCAGCATGAGAAGATGAAGCATTTCATTCACCATTACCTCCCAAATGCAGATGCTACATTTTGGATAGTACTGAAATTGTACAGCACCGAGGACAACTTGGTGGGGCTGTGGGATAATGGCAGCAGGCCCTGATGCATGACATCCTTAGATATGTTTCCACAGGTTTTTCTGTAGACAGAGAAGCTCTGGGAAGAACTGGTAAAATTGGGACATTCCCATAGAACTAGAAAGGACAAGTGCACTAACAATATTCTGTTTTGAAAACACTCCAAAATGACATACAACAGCCTACAGAGCTGAAAACATTTAGATGCTCCATTTCCACAAGAGGAAGGGTCCTGTGCACTTTCAGAAAAGTGACATAAGCATAATAAAAGGAGATTATTCTAAATGATGTACGTATGGTGTGTTCATCACAACAAAGTTATCACCAGTAAATAGAGGTATACCAGACGACACACACAGGAAGACGAAATGGCTTCAATGTCAAGGAAAATTTGTCTTCAGGGAAATATCATGGGATTGGGTACACCAAATAGACTAAAAGTTTCACTTAACCAAGCCTTACAAGTCTGCATTAGATACCTGATAGTACTTGACCAATAGAGATAAAGATATAGTAAAAGAAACAGGAAGTAACAATTTCAGTTCCAAAGAGATTGAAGGCCAAAAAAAAAGCTTTCAAACAACTAGATTTTGAAACATTACTAGAGAAATTATTGAAAACGGAGGTGACAGAAACAATAAAGAACAACAGTGTCTCAGAATCACAAAAGGCAGAATATCAGAAAAGGGGAAGAGAACCTCTAAGATGAGCCAAATAAAATAAGTAAACTCAATGTATAAGATAATAGCAGGTTAAAAGTCAGTCCTGAGCAGTCTAGATAATGCAGAGCGACTCGTGAATGTCTGTGAACAAAGGGGAACAGAAATCCCTCTATCAGAAGATGACACAGAAAAGCTAGTGTGAACCAATGCAAATATTGCTGTTGAATCCTGGGGTAAGACAAAGCATGAAAGACTAGGATTCATAAGAGTCTCAGAAGGAAAAGCTGGGTATAAAAAAAAAAAACTCTGAAAAGATATTTGGAGAAAAATCTGACTGAAATTTGCTGAAAGCCAAGAAACAATCATCTATACGAAACCAGGAGCAAACAGCATCCAAATTATGTGGAATCCCTATACACCTACAAGCAGCTATATTATTCAAATCATCAAATTTCATAATCAACCCAGTGATTTTAAATGCACCTAGAGGAAAGCAACTTATTTACAACAGAAAGACCAGAGGAGTTTCAGCTTATACCTCGACAGAAATATTGCGGGACAGGAAGGAGTGCCAGGACATAGAACAAAACCTGAATGAGAAAAATCTGCATTCTAGGGTAGCCTATGCCACAAGACTGCCATTTCTGATAACGGCAGATCTAGAAAATTTCATAGACCGGCAAAACATAAAAGAATTCAGCAGCTCGAACCTTATCATTAAACGAAGATTGAAAATTCTATCCTTAATAGAAAAGTAGCAAAATGAAATTGAAATAAGAAAACCATCATTGGAAATGCAAGAAGAGCAAAGAGTTGCAGAGAATTAACAAGAAGAAGGCAAGGAGGACATTAAAACCCTAAAGATGGGAGAGGGAAGCAGGTAAACATAGGTGATTTTCAGCACTATACAAAGTTAATCAGCTTATATGACTCTCTGTTTGCTGCAAACGGAGAGATGCATGGCCTAATGTGTTTGCAAAAAAAAAGAACAAGCAAACAAACAAAAAATCAAACAAACAAACAAACACCAAATAGTATGGTTGGCTGACATATACCCAAAGAAACCATGATAATTCAAAAGAAAATACTCAAACGGGTGTCAAGAATCATTCAGCACGCATCGATACATTATCGCTGCTGGCATGTACTCAAAACACTTGTATTCAGAAAACAGATGCGTGCATTAATATTCAAAAATGTTGATTCATTAGAGCATATCGTGACCTAAACCAAATGCCTATTTTGAATAACATTGATTCGTATTCCATTATATAGATTTACTAGACTTCCAACAGGATGAATCTATGGCCTATTCAACCCTACATAAGAATAAATGGCATACGCCTATAACAAAGAAAAGTAGCTGTACAAAACTGTACTAAGAGCAAAAGACACAAACATTAAAGTGTACATTAGGATGGGCTTCATTTCTAGGAATTTCAGCCCCCATGAATCAAATGAATCCATGATCTGAGAGTGTGGGTGTTTCAGCCAAAAAGCAAGAGACAGATATGTATTCTGGGTGAATGGCTATTACACAAACTTAAGATCCCTATAGTGGGGTCTTTGTGAACTGTTAACTTTTAGAAAGGTCAAAGACGTGTGGAACCATAAACAACATGGACACACTTCCCTTGGCTTGTACTGTGTATAGACATCTGAACTAAAGCAAAGAGGGTAGGAAAAAAAGGACCATGGGATGCTAATGGAGAGAATCACTTTTAACTTAGGAACCTCTCGTCTGATGCAGTCCCTCCCCCAACAATGACAAGATGCAGCAAATATTGTGGATTGCAGGTACCGCTTTGATTCCAGGTGGAATGTCTGTGTGTTCTGTGAGTCTTGGTGTAGCTGGTGGATCCAAGTTAACTGGGCAGAGCTCTGTGAGTGGATCAGGGTCATGGAGGGGCTGCCGCCCTATGTGGAGCTTGGCTTAGGTCTATTTTTCAGGAAGCTGTGTAATTTCGAGATACAGATGCTGCCCAAAGACCTGAGATCACTGGTCAGTTTCTAGAAATTGAAAGGGCAGAGAGTGGAAGATCTGCCTGTCATCAGCTTACTGGTGAGGCTCCGAGGGGCTTTCAGAATTGCCCAGTCCTGTAGAAGTCGACTTTATGGGAGACACCAAGGGAAGCTGTCAGAAGGATGAGTGCACGGATTGAGGAGAGATGCGAACACATTGATGAGTGTTGTTCTGCTACAATGGAGAATACTGGCATGCAGACTTCTGTAGAGAATACCAGGCTTGAAAGAAATTCATGAGAAATATTGAGCCTTGCTGGTACTGACAGAAACCTGTGGAGGGTCAATGTGCAATTGTGGAAGGTACTCAATTATCTGCTACAAGAACTGGTCCAAGAATCCTGACGTCTAATAGAGAAGAGATGGCAGAGATGATAAAACGCCTCTTGTTCAAGAGGTCATGAGAATCCACACGTCCCAAGGGGCATTTATAAATCACTCAGACCTCAGGGCACGAATCCCTGGTAAGCCTTTTCCCAGGGTTGGTCCTAGCTATCAAGCACTTGCTCTTCCCTCCCCTACACTCAGCCATCCATTTCAGAGGATCAGCACCTGAGATGCATTGAAGCCAGTAGGAGTATAGCAAGCCCCTCCTAGAATCAGTGTTCCTTCAACTTTACTCTCCATGCACAACACTATACTCCTCAATGGTCAAATACTCCCGACTAAAATAGGTAGGAATTGAATATTAACTCACACAAAGAAATGATGACCTTCCCCTAGATTCAGCAAATGCTGGGGTTATATCTTCTTTGGGATGAAGTGAGTGTGGTAAGTGAGGGGAATCTTTGACTGAACTTGTATATGTATGTGTCCTCAGTTTTTCAATACAGTATAGGTAACTAGTATAAGTCAGTTAGTGAACTGAAGTTTAAAAGTCGCCATAGACATGTAAGGACACATGATATGTTGATAGTCTTTTCCTTCACTGAAGCCCCTGGTGCAGTATATCATGTGGGTGCAGACATGGTTGTGTTTAATTACTTTACCCAACATGATTGGAAGATTAAGCGTTCTCATCTTTGATAAAAGGGCACCTGGTTCTCAATAGCCTATCAAAGCTGCAGCAGTTTTCTCATAGTTTTAATGCCTGTAGTTGCTTTTGAATCCAAGTGTATATATAAATAAGTAGTTAGGTTTACCTTGTGTCTTCCTACAGTGAAATGTTACCCATAGAATTCACAACATTGGCCAGTACAATTCACTGGGTGAAAAGGGCAACACATACAAATGGGAAACATTTTGTGGGGGTTATTTCATGGGACCGATATTTAATTCATGTTTCCTATTTGTGTTGGAGGCATCAACATCTAACAGTTGACCTGTCCCCTTCATCATTTTGGACTGCTTTTTTACATTCTGTCTTCTTTTCCCTTAGAGCTGACATAATGGTACCTCAATGTGACGTCTGGCTTCTAGGCAGATTTAGTATGTTTCAAAATCTATCTTCATATTCATATAAATCCCCAAAAATGTAAATCAATTCTATTAACTTTTTGAAAGACTGCAACTGAGGTATCAACACAATTTCAAAATTGTAGTCTTCGGACAAACCCTCCAACCATGGCTGTATTGAAAATGGAGATAAACAAGAATCACATTTCTGTGAGTTATATATGGAAAGTGTTGATTTATCGATGCCCAGTTTTCAGGGTACCAGTGCAACCTACGCTCACTCACTCCCATATACACAACAAGATAAACATCCACTCACCCAGCCCGTGGTCCACGACACTAGCCGAACAGTGGTTTCTAATTTCCAAAGACAGAATGAGGCCTCAGAATACATGGAAGTGGGTGAAATCAAATTAGAGAAAGGAAATCAGTGCAGGACCTGACCTCTGTTAATGGAGAAGCAAAGGTGAATCCCTGTTTTACTTGGAAGCACACTCTCAAGCGGACAGAATGCATGGGATTGAAAGCGATGTGCTCAGTGTTAGAAGAGTGCACAGCAGATGCTTGGCTGACAGAACTCAAAGAAATCAGCACAAAACATCGCCACAATTGATTCTGAGACCAAGATCGGTGCTGCCATATTTGGGCTCGCAATGGCTGCAAACAATGAGAAATAGGGCAATGGGTGGTGTCACATGCTAAACCTCAGGGATCTGGAGTGTATTGTGGATTGTGGTTCACCCTATCCAGAATGGAAGCTGACTTGGGACACCAATGAGAAAGCTACAAACCTGGCGCATGAGGTTGAGTTTCTCGAAATGTCCCATGGCCACATACACTTCATCTGTAAGCCCAGGGACCAACTTGGCATTTTGCCAATAGAGCACATGTGGGGCTCAATCAGAGACATCATGCATATGGTCTGAGTGATCCAGGGGGCCTTGTGGTTGAAATCATTTTCCAAAGGCTTAGGGTCTGCTACATTCATAGCCTGGACTGAGATTACTTTTGGTATGAGGCAGATTATGCGGCACAGTTCTGTGGTTGCATTTGTGGTCCCAAGCCACAAGGATGAGAGAACAAAGAACAGTGGTCTAGGTCCACAGCGTGTGTAGATGAAGCATTTCCTTCATCATTATCTCCCAAATGCAGATGCTACATTTTGAATGGCACTGAAAGTTTACGGCACCGAGGACACCTAGCTAGGGCTGCGTGAAAATGGCAGCAGGCCCTGATGCATGACATCCTTAGATATGTTTCCACAGTTTTTTCTGTAGACAGAGAAGCTCTGGAAAGAACTCATTACATTGGGAAATTCCCATGGAAATAGGAAGGACAAGCTCCCTGTCACGATGTTGTTTTTGAAACAAAAAAATGACATTAAAGAGCCTGCAAAGCTCAAATCCTTGACATGCTTCATTTCCACAGGAGGAAGGGTCCTGCGCACTTTCAGAACAGTGATATAAGAGTAGTAAAAATGACATTATACTAAACGAGAAGAGTATGGTGTGTTCATCACAACAAAGGCATCACCAGCAATTAGAGATATACATGACAACACACACAGGAAAACGACATGGCATCAATGTATAGGAAAAATTGTCCTCACACAAATATCATGAAATTGCGTACAGAACAGACTAAACTTACACTTAAGAAGCCCTATAATTCTACATTATATACCTGATATTACTTGACCAATAGGGATAAAGAAGTATAGTAAAAGAAACAGGAAGTACCATTTTCAGTTCCAAAGGGATTGAAGGCCCAAAGAAAAGCTTTCAAACAACTAGACTGTGAAAAACTATCAGAACAATTATTGAAAGTGAAGGTGAGGGAAACACAGAAGTACAACAGTGTCTCAGAATCACAAAAGGCAGAATTCCAGAAAAGGGGAAGAGACCCTCTAAAGACGAGTAAAGTAAAATCAGGAAACTCAATGGATGAGATAATAGCAGGGCTAAAGTCAGTCCTAAGCAGTCTAGATAATGTAGAGGGACTCGTGAATCAATGTGAACACAGGGGAACTGAAATCCATTGATCAGAAGATGACATAGAAAAGCAAGTGAAAACCAATACAAATATTGCTGTTGAATCCTGGGGTAAGACAAAGCATGAAAGAATAGGATTCATATGAGAACCAAAGGGAAAAGCAAGATTAAAAAAAAAAAAAGTCTGAAAAGGTAGTTGGAGAAAAATCAGACTGAAACTTTCTGAAAGCCAAGAAACAATCATCTACAAGAAACCAGAAAGCAAACAGCATCCAAATTATGCGGAATCCCAATAGACCGAAAAGCAGCTGTATTATCATTCAAATCATCAAAGTTCATGATCGTCCCAGTGATTTTCAATGCACCTAGAGGAACACAACTAAGTCACAACAGAACCTTAAGACAGGTTTAGCTTATAACTCGGCAGATATTTTGAAGGACAGGAAGGAGTGCCAGGACTTAGACAAAATCCTGAATGAGAAAAAGCTGCAATCTAAGGTAGACTATGGCACAAGACCGCCATTTCTAATAATGGCAGAGCTAGAGAATTTCATAGCCTAGCAAAACTTAAAATAATTCAGCAGTTGGAAACTTATCCTAAAAGAAAGATTGAGAATTCTACCCTGAATACCAAAGAAGCAAGATGCAATGGAAATAAGAAGACCATCATTGGAAATGCAAGAAGAGCAATGAGTTGCAGAGAATAAACAAGAAGAAGGCTAGGAGGACATCAAAACACTAAAGATGGGAGAGGGAAGGAGGAAAACATAGGTGATTTTCAGCACTATACTAAGTGAATCAGCTTATATGGCTCTCTGATTGAAGGAAATGGAGAGACGCATGACCTAATATGTGTGCAAAAAAAAAGAAGAAGCAAACAAACAATCAAACAAACAAATAAACAGCGAAAGAGTACGGTTGGCTGACATATATCCAAAGGAACCATGATAATTCAAAAGAAAGTACGCAAAGTGATGTCAAGTATCATTCAGTACGCATCGACCCAGTTTCACTGCTTGCATGTACACAACACCCTTGTTTTCAGAAAAGAGATGCGTGCATTAATATTCATACATATTGATTCATAAGAACACATCGTGACCTAACCCAAATGCCCATTTTGAATTAATTGGATTCATATTCCTTGATATAGACTTACAAGTTTTCCAACAGAATGAATGAATGGCATATTCAAACCTACGTAGAAAATAATTGGCATACGCTTATAACAAAAAAAGTAGCTCTACAAAACAGTACTAAGAATAAAAGAGACAGGCAGTAAAGTGTACTTTGGGATTGGTTTCATTTCAAGGAATTTCAGCCCCCAAGAAACAAATGGATCCATGTTGTGATATTGTGGGACTTTAAGCAGAAAATCAACAGATGGATATGTATTCTGGGTGACTGGATATTACACAAACATATGATTCCTATAGTGGTTCTTTTTGTAGTGTTAACTGTTAGAAAGGTTAAAGTAGGGTAAAATAAAATACTTAAAATTGACACACTTTCCTCCGTTTGCACTGAGTTTAGAGATCTGAACTAAAGGAAAGAGTGTAGGAAAAACAGGACCATGGAATGCTAATGGAGAGAATCACATTTACCTTAGGAAACTCTCTTCTGATGCAGTCCCTCCCGCAACACTGACAAGAGGCAGCAAACTTTGGGGATGGCAGTTACCTGTTGGATTCCAGGTGGAATGTCAGTGTGTTCCACGAGTCTTGGTGTAGCTGGTGGATCCAAGTTAGCTGGGAAGAGCTCTGTGGGTGGATCAGTGTCATGGAGGGGCTGCCGCCCTATGTGGAGCTTGGCTTAGGTCTATTTTTCAGGAAGCTGTGTAATTTCGAGATACTGATGCTGCCCAATGACCTGAGATCACTGGTCAGTTTCTAGAAACTGAAACGGCAGACAGTGGAAGATCTGCCTGTCATCAGCTTACTGGTGACGCTCCGAGGGACTTTCAGACTTGCCCAGTCCTGCAGAAGTTGAC
This sequence comes from Camelus bactrianus, assembly GCF_048773025.1. Classification (NCBI taxonomy): domain Eukaryota; kingdom Metazoa; phylum Chordata; class Mammalia; order Artiodactyla; family Camelidae; genus Camelus; species Camelus bactrianus. The sequence continues at coordinate 83,678,932 of NC_133546.1, read as the reverse complement.
TTTATGGGAGACACGAAGAAAAGCTGTCAGAAGGATGAGTGCACGGATTGAGGAGAGATGTGAACACATTGATGAGTGTTCTTCTGCTACAATGGAGAATACTGACATGCAGACTTCTGTAGAGAATACCAGGCTTGAAAGACATTCATGAGACATATTGAGCCTCGCTGATACTGGCAGAAACCTGTGGAGGGTCAACGTGCACTTGTGGAAGATACTCAATTCTCTGCTACAAGAACTGGTCCAAGAATCCTGACGTCTAATAGAGAAGAGATGGGAGAGTTGATAAAATGCCTCTTGTTCTTTTAAGAGGTCATGAGAATCCACACGTCCCAAGGGGCATTTACAAATCACTCAGACCTCAGAGCATGAATCCCTGGTAAGCCTTTTCCCAGGGTTGGCCCTAGCTATCAAGCACTTGCTCTTTCCTCCCCTACACTCAGCCATCCATTTCAGAGGATCAGCACCTGAGATGCATTGAAGCCAGTAGGAGTATAGCAAGCCCCTCCTAGAATCAGTGTTCCTCCAACTTTACTCTCTGTGCCCAAAACTGTACAACTCAATGTTCAAATAATCCAAACTAAAATAGATAGGAATTGAATATTAACTCACACAAAGAAATGATGAGCTTCCCCTAGATTCAGCAAATATTAGGGTTACATCTTCTTTTTGGTGAAGTGAGTGTGGTAAGTGAGGGGAATCTTTAACTGAACTTGTATATGTATGTGTCCTCAGTTTTTCAATACAGTATAGGTAACTAGTATAAGTCAGTTAGTGAACTGAAGTGTAAAAGTCGCCATAGACATGTAAGGACACATGATATGTTGATAGTCTTTTCCTTCACTGAAGCCCCTGGTGCAGTATATCATGTGGGTGCAAACATGGTTGTGTTTAATTACTTTACCCAACATGATCAGAAGATTAAGCGTTCTCACCGTTGATAATAGGGCACCTGGTTCTCAATAGCCTATCAAAGCTGCAGCAGTTTTCTCATAGCTATAATGCCTCTAGGTACTTTTGGATCCAAGCCTATATATAAATATGTGGTTTGGGTCACCTTCTGTCTTCCTACAGAGAAATGTTACCACTTGAAATGACAACATTGGCCAGTGTGAGTCACTGGGAGGAACGGGCAATACATGCAAATGGGAAACATTTTGTGGGGGGTTTTTCATGGGACCAACATTTATTTCATTCTCCCTGTTTTTGTTGGAGGCATCAACATTTAACCATTGACTTGTCCCCTTCATTATTTTGGACTGCTTTTTTCATTCTATCTGTCTTCTTTTCCCTTACAGCTGAATAAATGATACCTTAACTTGCCAAGTCTGACCTGTAGGCAGATTTAGTATGTTTCAAAATCTATCTTTATATTCATGTAAATCCCCAAGTATGTAAATCAATTCTACTAACTTTTTGAAAGACCGCAAGTGAGGTATCAACACAATGTCAAAACTGGAGTCTTTGGACAAACCCTCCCACCATGGCCGTATAGCAAAAAGAGATATCAAGAATAACATTTCTGTGAGTTATATATGGAAAGTGTTGATTTATCGATGCCCAGTTGTCAGGGTACCAGTGCAAAATATGCACACTCGCTCCCATCTACACAGCAAGATAAACATCCACTCACCCAGCCCATGGTCCACGAACTTTCCAAAGAGTGATCTCTTACATCCAAAAACAGAATGAGGCCTCAGAATACATGGAAGTGGGAGAAGTCAAATTAGAGAATGGAAATCAGTGCAGGACCTGATCTCTGTTGATGGAGAAGCAAAGGTGAAACCCTGTTTTACTTGGAAGCACACTCTCAAGCGGACAGAATGCATGGGATTGAAAGCGATGCGCTGAGTGTTAGAAGAGTGCACAGCAGATGCTTGGTTGACAGAACTCAAAGAAATCAGCACAAAACATCGCCACAATTGATTCTGAGACCAAGATCAGTGCTGCCAAATGTGGGTTCACAGTGGCTGCGAACAATGAGGAATAGGGCAATGGATGCTGGCACACGCTGAACCTCAGGGATCTGGAGTGTATGGTGGATTGTGTTTGGCCCTACCCAGAATGGAAACTAACTTGGGACCCCAATGAAAATGCTACAATCCTGGTGCATGAGGTTGAGTTTCTCGAAATGTCCCATGGCCACATCAACTGCCTCTGCAAGCCTAGGGACCAATTTGGTGTTTTGCCAATAGAGCACATGTGGGGCTTAATCAGAGATATCATGCATATGGTCTGAGTGATCCAGGGGGCCTTGTGGTTGAAATCATTTTCCAAAGGCTTAGGATATGCTACATTTATAGCCTGGAATGGGATTATGTTTGGTATGAGGCAGATTATGCCAGAAAACTCTGTGTTTGCCTTCGTGGTCCCTAGTCACAAGGATGAGAGAACAAAGAACACTTGTCTAGGTACACAGCATGAGAAGATGAAGCTTTTCCTTCACCATAATCTCCGAAATGCAGATGCAACATTTTGAATGGCACAGAAAGGTTACAACACCAAGGACACCTAGCTGGTGCTATGCAGTAATGGCAGCAGGCACTGATGCATGACATCCTTATATATGTTTCCACAGTTTTTTCTGTAGACAGAGAAGTTCTGGAAAGAACTCGTTACATTGGGAAATTCCCATGGAAATAGAAAGGGAAAGCTCACTGTCATGATGTTGTTTTCGAAACACATCAAAATTACATTAAAGAGCCTGCAAAGCTCAAAACCTTGACATGCTTCATTTCCACAAGAGGAAGGGTCCTGTGCACTTTCAGATCAGTGACATAAGCGTAGTAAAAATGACGTTATACTAAACGAGAAGAGTATGGTGTGTTCATCACAACAAAGGCATCACCAGCAATTAGAGATATACAAGATAACACACACAGAAAAATGACATGGCATCAATGAGTATGAAAAATTGTCCTCACAGAAATATCATGGAATTGCGTACACACAACAGACCAAAAATTTCACTTAAAAAGCCCTACAAGTCTGCATTAAATACCTGATAGTAATTGAGTAGTAGAGGTATAGAAGTATAGTAAAAGAATCAGGAAGTACCATTTTCACTTCCAAAGAAATTGAAGACCCAAAGAAAAGCTTTCAAACAACTAGACTGTGAAACACTATCAGAGCAAGTATTGAAAATGCAGGGGAGAGAAACACTGAAGAACAAGAGCGTCTCAGAATCACAAAAGGCAGAATTCTAGAAAAGGGGAAGAGAACCTCTAAAGACGAGTAAAATAAAATCAGAAAACTCAATGGATGAGATATTACCAGGGCTAAATTCTGTCCTAATCAGACTAGATAATGCAGAGGGACTCGTGGATGACTGTGAAAACAGGGGAACTGAAATCCCTCTATCAGAAGATGACATAGAAATGCAAGGCATAACCAATGCAAATAATGCTGTTGAATCCTGGGGTAAGACAAAGCATGAAAGAATAGGTTTCATAAGAGTCCCTGAGGGAACAGCAAGATATAAAACAAAAGACAGAAAAGATATTTGGAGAATAATCAGATTGAAATTTGATGAAAGCTAAGAAACAATCATCCATACAGAAAAAGGAAGCAAACAGTGTCCAAATTATGTGGAATCCCAATAGACCTTCAAGCAGCTGTATTATCATTCTAATCATCAAAGTTCATGATCAACCCAGTGATTTTCATTGCACCTAGAGGAAAGCAACTAAATCACAGCAGAACTGTAAGAGTGGTTTCAGCTTATATCTCGGCAGAAATTTTGCAGGACATGAACAAGTGCCAGGACTTGGACGAAATCCTGAATGAGAAAAATCTGCAATCTAGGGTAGCCTATGCCACAAGACCACCATTTCTAATAACAGCAGAACAAGAGAAATTCACAGACCGGAAAAATTTAAAAGAATTCAGCATTTTGATACTTATCTTAAAGAAATATTGTGAATTCTACCCTGTAGAGAAAAGAAGCAAGACCAAATGGAAATAAGAAATCCATCATTGGAAATGCAAGAAGAGCAATAAGTTGCAGAGAATTAACTAGAAGGCAAGGAGGACATCAATAACCTAAAGATGGGAGAGGGAAGCAGGAAAACACAGGGGATTTTCAGCAAAATACTAAGTAAATCAACTTATATGACTCTCTGTTTGAAGCAAACAGAGAGATGCATGACCGAATGTGTTTGAAAATCAAAGAAAAAGCAAACAAACAAATAATCAAACAAACAAACACCAAAAGAGTACGGTTGGCTGATATATATCCACAGGGTCGTGATAATTCAAAAGAAAATATGCAAAGTGATGTCAAGGTTCATTCAGCACTCATTGACCAAATATCGCTGCTTGCATGTACTCAACACACTTGTATTCAGAAAACAGATGCGTGGATTAATATTCATAAATATTGATTCATAAGAGCACATCGTGACCTAACCCAAATGCATATTTTGAATAAAATTGATTCATAGTCCGTGATACAGCTGTACAAGTCTTCCAAAAGGATGAATGAATGGCATATTCAACCCTATGAAGAGAATAAATGGCATACACTTATAACAAAGAAAAGTAGCTCTACAAAACTGTAGTAACAGTAAGAGAGACAGACAGTAAACTGCAGTATGGGATTGGTTTCATTTCTAGGAATTTCAGCCCCCATGAAGAAAAATGGATCCATGTTTTGAGATTGTGGGTCTTTCAGCGGAAAATCAACAGACAGATATGTATTATGGGTGAATGGATATTACACAAACATATGTTTCCTATAGTGGGCCTTTTTGTACTGTTAACTGTTAGAAAGTTTAAAGATGGGTGAAACCATAAACTTATCATGGACAAACTTCCCTTCGTTTGTATTGTGTTTAGAGTTCTGAACTAAATGAAAGAGGGTAGGAAATAAAGGACAATGGGACGCTAATGGAGAGAATCACATTTACTTTAGGAACCTCTCGTCTGATGCAGCCCCTCCCCCAACACTGATAAGATGCAGCAGCCATTGTGGATGGCTGTTACCGGTTTGAATCCAGGTGGAATTGTTGTGTGTTCCATGAGGCTTGTTGAGGCTGGTGGATCCAAGGTAACTGGGCAGAGCTCTGTGGGTGAATCAGTGTCATGGAGGGGCTGCTGCCCTCTGTGGAGCTTGGCTTAGGTGTATTCTTCAGGAAGATGTGTTATTTCGAGATACTGATGCTGCCCAATGGCCTGAGATCACGGGTCATTTTCTAGAAACTAAAAGGCAGACAGTGGAAGATCTGCTTCTCATCAGCTTACTGGTGAGGCTCTGATGTACTTTCAGACTTCCCCAGTCCTGTAGAAGTCGACTTTATGGGAGACACGAAGAGAAGCTGGCAGAAAGGCTGGATGCACGGATTGAAGAGAGATGCGAACACATTGATGAGAGTTGTTCTGCTACAATTGAGTATACTCTCATGGAGACTACTTTAGAGAATACCAGGCTCAAAAGTCATTCATGAGACATATTGAGACTCGCTGATACTAGCATAAAATTGTGGAGAGTCAACGTGTATTTGAGGAATGTACTAAATTCTCTGCTCTAAGAAGTGGCCCAAGACTCCTGACGTCTAAAAGAGAAGAGATGGCAAAGATGATAAAACCGCTCATTTTCCTGGAAGAGGTCATGAGAATCCACACATCCGAAGGGGCATTTACAAATCTCACAGACCACAGAGCATGAAGCCCTGATAAATCTTTTCCCAAGTTTGGGCTTAGCTATCAAGCAATTGTTCTTCTCTCCCCTTCACTCAGGCATCCGCTTCAAAGGATCAGACCCTGAGCTGCAATGCAGCCAGAAGGAGAATAGCAAGCACCTCCTAGAACCAGAGTTCCTCCAACTTCACACTCTGTGCACAACACTGAACTCCTCAAAGGTCAAATACTCTCGAATAAAATAGATAGGGTTTCAATATATAGCTCACACAAATAAATGATTATTTACCCCTTGATTTAGCAAGTGCTGGGGTTACTTCTTATTTGGGTGAAGAGAGTTTGGTAAGCGAGGGGATTATTTGACTGAACTTGAATAAGTATTTGTCCTCAGCTTTTCAAGCCAGTATAGGTAACTATTATAAGTCAGTTAGTGAAGTGAAGTGTAAAAGTCTCCTATATATATATAAGGATACAAGTTATGTGGACCGTCTTTTCCCTTCATTCAAGTCCCGGGTGCAGTATATCAGGGGGTGCCCACTTAGTTGGCTTAAATTGCTTTACCCAACACGATCAGATGATTTACCTTTCTCATCGTTGATAAAAGAGAACCTGTTTCTCAATAGTCTAGCAAAGCTGCAGCAGTTTTCTCATAGCTATAATGCCTCTAGGTGTTTTGGAACTAAGCCTATATTTAAATAAGTGGTTTGGGTTGCCTTGTGTCTTCCTAGAGAGAAATGTTACCCATTGAAATGACAACATTGGCCAGTATGAGTCACTGGGAGAAAGGGCATCACATGCAAAATGGAAACACTGGGTTGGGGTTATTTCATGGTTCCAATATTTATTTCATGGTTCCTGTTTGTATTGCAGACATCAACAGTAAACAGTTCACATGACACCTTCACCATTTTGGACTGCTATTTTACATTCTATCTGTCTATGTTTCCCTTAGAGCTGAGAAAATGTTACCTGAATTTGACAAGTCTGGCTTGTAGGTAGATTTAGTATGTTTCAAAAACTAACTTCATTTTCATATAAATCCCCAATTTGTACATCAATTCTATTAACATTTTGAAAGACCGCAACTGAGGTATCAACACAATGTCAAAACTGGATTCTTTGGAGAATCCCTCCCACCATGGCTTTATAGAAAAAGAGATAAACAAGAATCACATTTCTGTGTGTTATATATGGAAAGTGTTGATTTATTCATAGCCAATTGGCAGAGTACCTGTGCAAACAATGCCCACTCGCTCCCATGTACACAGCAAGATAAACATCCACTCACCCAGCCCGTGGTCCAGGACACTTGCCAAAGAGTGGTCTCTTACTTCCAAAGACACAATGAGGCCTCAGAAAACCTGGAAAGATGAAAAGGCTTTGTAGAGAATGGAAATCAGTGCAGGACCTGACCTCTGCTGGTGGAGCAGCAAAGGTGAAACCCTGTTTTAGTTGGACACACACTCTCAAGCGGACAGGACGCATGGGATTGAAAGTGATGCGCTGAATGTTAGTAGAGTGCACAGCACATGCTTGGCTGACAGAACTCAAAGAAATCAGCACAAAATATCCCCACAATTGATTCTGAGACCAACATCAGTGCTGCCAAATTTAAGCTCACTTTGGCTATGAACAATGAGGGATAGGGCTATGGGTGATGGCACACGCTGAGTATTAGGGAACTGGAGTGTGTTGTGGATTGTGGTTGGCCTTATCCAGAGAGGAAACAGACCTGGGACCTCAATGAAAAAGCAACAAACCAGGCGCATGAGGTTGAGTTTCTCGAAAGGTCCCATGGCAACATCCACTGCATCTGCAGGCCCAGGGTCCAATTTGGAATTTTGCCAATAGAGCATGTGTGGGGTCTAATTAGAGACATCAAGCATCAGGTCTGAGGGATCCAGGGGGCCTTGGTGTAGAAATCAGTTTCCAAAGCCTCAGGATCTGCTACATTGTTAGACTGGACTGGGATTACGGTTTGTTTTGAGGCAAAGGATGTGGGACAGCACTGTGGTTACCTTCATGGTCCAAAGCCACAAGGATGAGAGAACAAAGAACAGTGGTCTAGGTTCACAACGTGAGAAGATGAAGCATTTCCTTCACCATTATCTACCAAATGTTAATGCTACATTTTGAATGGTACTGACAGTGTACTTCAAGGAGGATACCTAGCTGAGGCACTGTGATAATGACTGCAGGTCCTGATGCATGACATCTTTAGATATGTTTCCACAGGTTTTTCTGTAGACAGAGAAGCTCTGGAATGAACTCGTAACATTGGTACATTCCCATAGAAATAGAAAGGACAAGCTCACAGTCATGACGCTGTATTTGAAACACTCCAAAATGACATTCAACAGCTTGCAGAGCTGAAAAGCTTTACATGCTTCATTTCCACAAGAGAAACAGTCCTGTGCACTTTCAGTACAGTGACATAAGCGTAGTAAATTGAGGTTATATGAAAAGAAAAGGGTATGCTGTGTTCATCACAGCAAAGGCATCACCAGCATTTAGATAAATACAAGACAACACACATAGGAAAATGACATGGCATCAATGTGTAGGAAAAATTGTCCTCACACAAATATCATGGAACTTTGTACACACAAGAGACTTAAACTTTCACTTAAAAAGCCCTACAAGTCTACATTAGATACTTGAAATTAACTGACCAGTAGAGATAAAGAAGTATAGTAAAAGAAACAGGAAGTAACACTTTTAGTTCCAAAGAGGTGGAAAGCTCAAAAAAAAAAGCTTTCAAACAACTAGACTGTGAAACACTATCAGACATTTATTTAAAATGGAGGTGATAGAAACACTGAAGAACAACAGTGTCTCAGAATCACAAAAGTCAGAATTCCAGAAAAGGGGAAGAGACCCTCTAAAGAGGAGCAAAATAAAATCAGCAAACTCAATGGATGAGATAATAGCAGGGCTAAAGTCAGTCCTAAGCAGACTAGATAATGCAGAGGGACTCGTCAATGACTGTGAACACAGGGGAACTGAAATCCCTCGATCAGAAAATGACATAGAAAAGCAAAGGAAAACCAACGCAAACATTGCTGTTGAATCCTGGGTTAAGACAAAGCATGAAAAGAGTCCCAGAGTTAAAAGCAAGAAAAGATTATTCAGTCTGAAAAGGTATTTGGAAAAAAATCAGACAGAAAATTGCTGAAAACGAAGGAGCAATCATCTATACAAAAAAAGTAAGCAAACAGCATCCAAATTATGTGGAATCCCAATAGACCTACAAGCAGCTGTATTATCATTCAAATCAACAAAGTTCATGATCAACACAGTGATTACCAATGCACCTAGAAGGAAGCAACTAAGTCACAACAGAACCTCCAGAGGGGTTTCAGCTTATATCTCGGCAGAAATATTGCAGGATAAGAAGGAGTGCCAGGACTTTGATGAAATCATGAATGAGAAACAGCTGCAATCTAGGGTAGCTTATGCAAAAAGACCACCATTTCTAATAACGGCAGAGCTAGAGAATTTCAGATACCTGGAAACGTTAAAGAATTCAGCAGTTTGAAACTTTTCCTAAAAGAAAGATTCAGAATACTACCCTGAATAGAAAAGAAGCTAGATGAAATGGAAATAAGAAAACCATCATTGGAAATGCAAGAAGAGCCATGAGTTGCAGACAATAAACAAGAAGAAGGCAAGGAGGACATCAAAACCCTAAAGATGGGAGAGGGAAGCAGGAAAACATAGGGGATTTTCAGCCCTATAATAAGTGAATCATCTTATATGACTCTCTGTTTAAAGCAAACAGAGAGATGCAAGGCCGAATGTGTTTGCAAATCTAAGAACAAGCAATCAAACAAACAAACAAACAAGCAAACAAACACCTGTGGCTGATAATATCCACAGGAACTGAGAGAATTCAAAAGAAAATATGCAAAGTGATGTCAAGGATCATTCAGCAGGCATTGACCTAGTATCAGTGCTTGCATATACTCAACATACCTGTATTCAGAATACAGATGCGTGCATTAATATTCATAAATATTGATTCATAAAAGCACATCGTGACCTAACCCAAATGCCTATTTTGAATATAATGGATTCATACTCCGTGATATATTCTTAAAAGTCTTCCAACATGAAGAATGAATGGCATATTCCACACTACGAAGAGATTAAACGGCATACGTCTATAACAAAGAAAAGCAGCTCTATAAAACTGTTCTAAGAGTAAGAGAGACAGACAGTAAAGTGTACTTTGGGAATGGTTTCATTTCTTGGATTTTCAGCCCCCATGAAACAAATGGATCCATGTTCTGAGACTGTGGGACTTTCAGCGGAAAATCAACAGACGGATATATATTATGGGTGAATGGATATTACACAAACATATGTTTCCTTTAGTGGGTCTTTTTGTACTGTTAACTGTTAGAAAGTTTTAAGATGGATGAAACCATAAACTTATCATGGACACAGTTCCCTCCATTTGTACTGTGTTTAGAGAACTGAACTAAAGGAAAGAGGGTAGGAAAAAAAGGATCATGGGACGCTAATGGAGAGAATCACTTTTACCTTAAGTACCTGTCGTCTGATGCAGCCCCTTCACCAACACTGTAAAAATGCAGCAAAAATCGAGGATGGCAGTTACCGGTTGGATTCCAGGAGGAATGTTGGTTTGTTCCATGAGGCTTGTTATAAGCTGGTGGATCCAAGGTAACTTGGCAGAGCTCAGTGGGTGGATCAGTGTCATGGTGGGGTTGCCACACTCTGTGGAGCTTGGCTTAAGTCTATTGTTTAGGAAGCTCTGTAAGTTCGAGATACTGTTGCTGCCCAGTGGCCTGAGATCATGGGTCAGTTTCTAGAAATTGAAAAGTCAGACAGTGGAAGATCTGCCTGTCATCAGCTTACTGGTGAGGCTCCGAGGTACTTTTAGACATGCCCAGTCCTGTAGAAGTCGACATCATGGGACACAAAAAGAGAAGCTGGCAGAAAATTTGGCTGCATGGATTGAGGAGAGATGCGAACAAATTGATGATGGTTGTTCTCCTACAATGGAGAATACTGGCATGGAGACATCTGCAGAGAATCCCAGGCAAGAAAGACAATCACGAGATATATTGAGCCTTGCTGATAATGGCAGAAACCTGTGGAACACCTACGTGCACTTGAGGAAGGTACTCAATTCTCTGCTCCAAGAACGGGTCCAAGATTCCTGATGTCTAAAAGAGAAGAGAAGGCAGAGATGGTAAAATCGCTCATGTTGGTGGAATAAGTCGTGAGAATCCAAATGTCCCAAGGGGAATTTACAAACCATTCAGACCACAATGCACCAAGCCCAGGTAAGCCTTTTCCCACGGTTGGGCCTAGCTATGAAGCATTTTCTCTTCCCTCCCCTCCACTCAGGCATCCATTTCAAAGGATCACCACATGAGCTGCAATGAAGCCAGTAGGAGAAGAGCAAGCCCCTCCTAGAATCAGAGTTCCTCCAACTTCACACTCTGTGCACAACAGTGAACTCCTCAAAGGTCAAATACTCTCGAATGAAATAGGTAGGAATTGAATAATTAGCTCACAGAAAGGAATGATGACCTTCCCCTACATTCAGCAAATGCTTGGGTTATGTCTTCTTTGGGGTGAAGGAGTGTGGTAAGTGAGGGGAATATTTGACTGAACTTGAAATGTATTAGGCCTCAGATTTTCAAGACCGTACAGGTAAATATTATAAGTCATTTAGTGAACTGAACTGTAAAATTCGCCATAGACATTAAAGGACACATGTTATGTGAATGGTCTTTTCCCATCAGTCAAGCACTATATCATGGGGGTGCAGACTTGGTTTTGATAATTGCTTTACCCAACATGATTGGACAATTAAGCATTCTCACCACTGATAGAAGAACACCTAGTTCCCAATAGCCTAGAAAAGCTGCAGCAGTTTTCTCATAGCTATAATGCCTCTAGGTTCTTTTGGAACCAAGCATGCATGTATATATTTTGTTTGGTTTGTCTTGTGTTTTACTAGAGAGGAATGTTACCCCTTGAAATGCCAACTTTGGGCAGTGTGTGTCATTGGGAGGAAAGGGCAACACCTGCAAAAGGAAAACCCAGTTTGGGGGTTTTTTCATGGTTCCAATACGTATTTCATGGTTCCTGTTCATGTTGGAGGCTTCAACAGTTAACAGTTGACATGTCCCCTTCAACATTTAGGACTGCTATTTTACATTCTATCTGTTTATTTTTTCCTTAGACCTGACAAAATGTAACAAAAATTGACAAGTCTGGCTTCTAGGCAGATTTAGTATGTTTCAAATCTAACTTCATTTTCATATAAATTCCAAACATGTAAATCAATTCTTCTAACCTTTTTAAAGACTGCAACTGAGTTATCAACACAATGTCAAAACTGGTGTGTTCGGACAAACCCTTCCACCGTGGCTGTATAGAAAATAGAGCTAAGTAAACATCATATTTCTGTGAATTATATCTGGAAAGTGATGATTTATCACTGCCCATATTCAGAGAACAAGTGCAACATGTGCTCACTCACTCCTATGTACACAGCAATGTAAACATCCACTCAACCAGCCCTTGGCAAAGGACACTTGCCGAAGAGTGGTCTGTTAATTCCAAAGACAGGATGATGCCTCAGAAACCTGGAAGGAGAAGAAGACAATGTAGAGAACGGAATACACTACAGGATCTGACCTCTGGTAATGGAGCAGAAAAGGTGAAACTATGCTTTACCTGGACTCACACTCTCTAGCACACAGCACACATGGGATTGAAGGTGATGCGCTGAGTGTTAGAAGAGGGCAGAGCAGATGCTTGGCTGACAGGACTCAAAGAAATCAGCACCAAATATCCGCACAATTGAATCTGAGACCAAGACCCGAGCTGCCAAATTTGAGCTGGCAGAGGCAGCAGAAAATGAGAGATAGGGCTACGGATGATGTCACATGCTGAGTCTCAGGGATCTGGATTGCGTTGTGGGTTGTGGTGGGTCCTATCAAGAGAGCAAACCGACTTGTGACCCCAATGAGAAAGCAACCGCACTAGCGTGCGAGGTTGAGTTTATCGTTATGTCCCATGGCCACATCCACTGCATCTGAAGGACCAGGGACCAATTTGGCATTTTGCCAATAGAGCACATGGGGGCTCAATCAGAGATACTGTGCATCAGGCCTGAGGGATCCAGGGGGCCTTGGGTTTGAAATCAGTATTAAAAATTTTAGGATCTGCTACATTCATAACCTGGAGTGGGATTATGGTTTGGTTTGATGCACAGGATGCGGAACAGCTCTGTGGTTGCCTTCGGGAAACCATAACACAAGGATGAGAGAACAAGGAAGAGTGGTCAAAGTCCACAGCATGAGAAGATGAAGAATTTCCTTCAGCATTATCTCCCAAAACCAGATGCTACATTTTGAATGGCACTGACATGATATTGCACTGAGTACACATACGTTGGTCTGCGGGATCATTCCAGCAGGCCCTGTTGTATGACATCCATAGTTATGTTTACACTGGTGTTTCTTTAGACAGAGAATCTCTGTGAAGAACTGGTAATATTGGGAGATACCCATGGTAATAGAAAGCACAAGCTCACTGTCAGTTTGCTTTTTTGGAAACACTCCAAAATGACATAGAGCCGAATGCAGAACTGAAAAATTTTAGAAGCTTCATTTCCACAAGAGTAATTGTCCTGTGAAGTTACAGAATTCTGAGATAAGTGTAATAAAAATGAGGTTATACTAATCGAAATAGTATGGTGTGATCATCACAACAAAGACAACACCAGCAATTAGAGATATACCAGACAACACACACAAGAACAGTACATGGAATCAATGTTTTGGAAAATTGTTCTCACAGAAATATCATGGAATTGAATACACACAAGAGTCTGTAATATTCACTTAACAAAGCCCTATAAGTCTTAATTAGATACCTGATAGTATTTGAAAGTAGAGATAAAGCAGCATAGGTAAAGAAACAGGAAGTACAATTTTCAGTTCCAAAGAGATTGAAGGCCCAAAAAATATGCTTCCAAACAACTAGATGGCAAAAAGTTACCAGAGCATGTACTGAAAACGGATGTGAGGAAAACACTGATGAACAACACTTTGTCAGAATCACAGAAGGCAGAATACCAGAAAAGGGGAAGAGAAACTCTATAGAGGAGCCAAATAATATCAGAAAACTCAATGGATGAGATAATAACAGGGCTACAGTCAGTCCTAAGCAGACTAGATAATGCAGAGGGACTCGTGAATGACTGTGAAGACAGGGGAACCGAAATCCCTCGATCAGAAGAAGACATAGAAAATCAAGTGTAAACCAAAGCAAACATTGCTGTTGAATCGCAGGGGAAGACAAAGAATGAAGGACTATGATTCATGAGATTCCCAGATGGGAATGCAAGAGATTAAAAAAAAAAATTCTTAAAAGTTATTTGTAGAAAAATCAGAACGAAACTTTCTGAAAGCTAAGAAAGAAACATCTATACGATTTCAGGAAGTACACAGCATCCAAAGGAGGTGGAATCCAAATAGACATACAAGCAGCTGTATAATTCAAATCAACCAGGTTCATGATCATCCCAGTGAGTTAAAATGCACCTAGACGAATTCAACTTAGTCACAACAGAACCTCCAGAGAGGTTTCAGCTGATATCTCGACAGAAATATTGCAGGATAGGGAGGATCGCAAAGACATAGATTTTAAACTGAATGAGAAAATGCTGCAATCTAGGGTAGCCTATTCCACATGTCCGCCATTAATAATAACGGCAGATCTATAGAAATTCACAGACCAGCAAAACTTAAAAGAATTTAGCAGTTCAAAACTTACCATAAAACAAACATTGAGAATTCATCCCTGAATAGTAACGAAGCAAGATGTAATGGATATAAGAAAACCATTATTGGAAATGCAAGAAGAACATGAGTTGCAAAGAATAAAAAAGAAGAAAGCAAGGAGGACAGCAAAAGCCTAGAGATGGGAGAGGGAAGCAGGAAATCATAGGTGATTTTAAGCACTATCTTAAGTGATTCAGCTTTTATGACTCTCTGTTTGAAGCAAACGGAGGGATGCATGGCCTAATGTGTTTGCAAAACAAACAACAAGCAAACAATCAATCAAACAAACACAAAAAGGATATGGTTGGCTGACATTTACCAAAGGAACCATGATTATTCAAAAGAAAATACTCAAAGTGATGTCAAGGATCATTCAGCAAGCATTGACCCAGTATTGCTGCTTGCATGTACTCGAAAAGATTGTATTCAGGAAAATGATGCGTGCATAAATATTCATAAATATTGATTCATACGAGTATATGGTGACCCAAATCAAATGCCGAGTTTGAATAAATGGATTCATATTCCGTGATATTGACTTAAAACTTTTCCAACAAGATGAATCAATGCCATATTCTACCCTAGGTAGAGACGAAATGGCAAAAGCCTATAACAAAGACAAGTAGCTCTGCAATACTGTACTAAGAGCAAAAGAGACAGACAGGAAAGTGCACATTGGGATTGGTTTCATTTCTTGGAATTTCAGCCCCCATGAAACAATTGGATTCATTTTCTGAAAGTGTGGGTGTTTCAGCAGAAATCAACAAACGGATATATATTCTGGGTGAATGGATATTACACAAGCATAATTTCCTTTAGTGTGTCTCTGTGTACTGTGAACTGTTAGAAAGTTTAAAGTCGTGTGAAACCATAAACTAAAAATGGACACATTTCCCTTGGTTGGTACTGTGTATACGGATCTGAACAAAAGGAAAGAGGGAAGGAAAAAGGACCATTGGACGTTAGTGGATATAATCACATTAATCTTAGGAATCTGTCATCTGATGCAGCCCCTCCCCCAACAATAACATGATGTAGCAACCATTGGAGATGGCAGTTACCGGTTGGATCCCAGGTGTAATGATGGTGGGTACCACGAGGCTTGTTGTGGCTGGTGGATCCAAGGAAACTGGGAAGAATTCTGTGGGTGGATCAGTGTGATGGAGGGGCTGCCGCCATCTGTGGAGCTTGTCATAGTTCATTTGTTAGGGAAGTACTGTCAGATCAAGATAACGCCCAAAGACCTGAGATCACGGGTCAGGTTTCAGAACCTGAAAGGGCAGACAGTGGAAGATCTGCCTGTCATCATCTTACTGGTGAGGCTCCTAGGTCCTTTCAGAATTGCCCAGTCCTGTTGAAGTCGACTTTATGGGAGACACGAAGAGAAGCTGGCAGAAAAGCTGGCTGCACGGATTGAGGAGTGATGAGAAAAGATTGATGAGAGTTGTTCTGCTACAATGGAGAATACTGGCATGGAGACATCTGTAGAGAATATCGGGTTTGGAAGGCATTCATGAGACGTATTGAACCTCTCTGATACTGGCTGAAATATAAGGAGTGTCAACCTGCCCTTGAAGAAGTTATTCAATTCCCTGCTCCAAGAACGGGTCCAAGATCCCCGATGTCTAAAAGAGAAGAATTGGCAGAGATGATTAATGTGCTCCTGTTCTTGTAAGGGGTCATAAGAATCCACACGTCCCAAGGGGAATTTACAAACAATTCAGACCAAAATGCACCAAGCCCAGGTAAGCCTTTTCCCAGGTTTGGGCCTTGCTATCAAGCACTTGCTCTTCCCTCCCCTCCACTCAGATATCCATTTTAAAGGATCAGCACCTGAGGTGAAATGAAGCCAATAGGATATTAGCAAGCCCTTCCTAGAATCAGGGCTCAAAAACCTTCACTCCCTGTGAACAATAGTGAAATGTTTAAACATCAATTACTCTCGACAAAAATATATAGGTATTGAATAATTAGCTCACAAAAAGAAATGATGACCTTCCTGTAGATTAAGCAAATGCTGGGGTAATGTCTCCTTTGGGGTGAATGGAGTGTTTAACTGAGGTGAATCTTTGACTGAACTAGAATAGTTATTAGGCCTCAGTTTCACAAGACAGTATAGTCAAATATTAGAAGTCAGATAGTGAACTGAACTGTAAAAGTCACCAAAGACATTAAAGACACAGGACATGTGGACAGTCTTTCCCTTCAGTCAAGCCCCGGGTGAACTATATCATGGGGGTGCAGACTTGGATTTGTTAACTTGCTTTACCCATCATGATTGGAAGATTAAGCGTTCTCACCACTGATAGAAAAACACCTGGTTCTCAAAAGCCTAGCATAGCTGCAGCAGGTTTCTCATAGCTATAATGCCCCTAGTCATTTTAGGAATCAAGCCTAATGTATATATTTTGTTTGGAATTTCTTGTATTTTAGTAGAGAGGAATGTTACACCTTGAAATGCCAACATTGGCCAGTATGTGTCATTGGAAATAAAGGACAAAACTTGCACAAGGGAAACCAAGGTTGGGGGATATTTCATGGCTCCAATAGTTATTTCCTGGTTCCTGTTGGTGTTGGAGGCTTCAAGAGTAAAGAGTTGAAATGACCCGTTAAAAATTTGGACTGCTATTTGCATTCTATCTGTCTATTATTTCCTTAGAGCTGACAAAATTTTACAAAAATAGACAAGTCTGACTTCTAGGTAGATTTAGTATGTTTCAAAAAATAACTTCATTTTCATATAAATCCCAAAACATGTAAATCAATTCTATTATATTTAAAAACTGCAACTGTGTTATCAACACAATGTCAAACCTGGAGTCTACGAGAAACACTCACAAGGCTGTATAAAATATAGAGCAAAATAAACATCATATTTCTGTGAATTATACCTGGAAACTGATGATTTATCAATGACCAGTTGGCAGAGAACCAGTGCAAATTGCGCTCACTTGCTCCTATTTACTCAGTAATATAAACATCCACTCACCCAGACCTTGGCAAAATACACTTGCTGAAGAGTGGTCTGTTATTTCCAAAGACAAAATGAGGCCTCAGAAACATTGAAGGAGAATAAGGTAATGTACAGAATGGAAACCAATAAAGGATCTGACCTCTGTTAATGGAGCAGCAAAGGTGAAACTCTGCTTTACTTGGACGCACTCTCTCAAGCTGACTGCACACATGGGATTGAAGGTGATGCACTGAGTGTTAGAAGAGTGCACAGCAGATGCTTTGCTGACAGGACTCAAAGAAATCAGCACAAAATATCCCCAAAATTGATTCTGAGACCAAGACCCGAGGTGCCAAATTTGAGCTAGCAGAGGCAGCAGAAAATGAGGGATAGGGCTACGGATGATGGCACACGCTTAGTCTCAGGGATCTGGATTGCGTTGTGGGTTGTGGTGGGTCCTATCAAGAGAGCAAACTGACTTGTGACGCCAATGAGAAAGCAACCACACTAGCGCGCGAGTTTGAGTTTAGCAATATGTCCCATGGCCACATCCACCGCATCAGCATACCCGAGGACCAATTTGGCATTTTGCCAATAGAGCATGTGTGGGGCTCATTCAGAGTTATTGTGCATCAGGTCTGAGAGATCCAGGGGGCCTTGGGATTGAAATCAGAATTAAAAGCTTTGGGATCTGCTACCTTCATTACCTGGAGTAGGATTACGGTTTCGTTTGAGGCAGAGGATGTGGAAGAGCTCTCTGGTTGCCTTCATGAACCCATGACACAAGGATGAGTGAACAAGGAATAGTGGTCAAAGTCCACAGCATGAGAAGATGAAGAATTACCTTTAGTATTATCTCCCAAATGCAGATGCTATATTTTGGATGGCACTGACATGGTACTGCACCGAGGACACATACATCACTCTGCGGGATCATTCCAGCAGGCCCTGTTTTATGACACGCATAGGTATGTTTCCACTGGTGTTTCTGTAGACAGAGAAGCTCTGGGAAGAACTGGTAATATTGGGACATTCCCATGGCAATAGAAAGCACAAGCTCACTGTCAGTTTCCTGTTTTGGAAATGCTCCAAAATGACATACAGCAGAATGCAGAGCTGAAAATCTTTAGAAGCTTCATTTGCACAACTGGAAGTGTCCTGTGCACTTTCAGGATTCTGAGATAAGCGTAATAAAAATGAGGTTATACTAATCGAAATATTATGGTGTGTTCATCACAACAAAGCAACACCAGCAATTAGAGTTATACCACACAACACACACAAGAACTGGACATAGAATCGATGTCTAGGAAAAATTGTCCTCACAGAAATATCGTGGAATTGTGTACACCAAAGAGTCTATAATATTATCTTAACAAAGCCCTATAATTCTACATTAGATACGTGATAGTACTAGACCAGTAGAGATAAAGACGAATAGGAAAAGAAACAGGAAGTAACATCTTCAGTTCCAAAGAGATTGAAGGCCCCAAAAATAAGCTTTCAAATGACTAGACCGCATAATGCTACCAGAGCAAGCTTTGAAAATGGAGGAGAGGAAATCACTGAAGAAAAAGAGAGTCTCAGATTCACAAAAGGCAGAATACCAGAAAAGGGGAAGAGAATATCTAAAGATGAGCCAAATAATATCAGAAAACTCAAATGAGGAGATAATAACAGGGCTAAAGTCAGTCCTAAGCAGACTAGATAATGCAGAGGAACTCGTGAATGACTGTGAAGACAGGGGAACAGAAATCCCACGATCAGAAGAAGACATAGAAAAGCAAGTGTAAACCAATGCAAACATTGCTGTTGAATCACGGGGTAAGACAAAGCATGAAAGAATATGATACATAAGAGCCCCAGATAGGAATGCAAGAGATTAAAAACAAAAAAGAAGCCTGAAAATTTATTTGTAGAAAAATCAGACTGAAAATTTCTGAAAGCCAAGAAAGAATTATCTATAAGATTTCAGGAAGCGCACAGCGTCCAAAGGAGGTGGAATCCCAATAGACATACAAGCAGCTGTATAATTCAAATCTACAAAGTTCACAATTATCCCATTGATTTAAAATGCCCCTAGACGAAAGCAACTTAGTCACAACAGAACCTCCAGAGGGGTTTCAGCTGATATCTCGACAGAAATATTGCAGGACAGGGAGGAGTGCCAGGACATAGACCATAAACTGAATGAGATAAAGCTGCAATCTAGGTTAGCCTATGCCACATGTCCGCCATTAATAATAATGGCAGAGCAAGAGAATTTCACAGACCAGCAAAACTTAAAAGAAATCAGCAGTTTGAAACTAACCCTAAAAGAAAAATTGAGAATTCTACCCTGAATAGACAGTAGCAAGTTGTAATGGGTATAAGAAAACCATTACTGGAAATGCAGGAAGAGCTTGAGATTCAAAGAATAAAAAAGAAGAAGGCAAGTAGGACAGCAAAACCCTAGAGATGGGAGAGGGAAGCATTAAATCATAGGTGATTTTAAGCAGTGTCTTAACTGAATCAGCTCCTATGACTCTCTGTTTGAAGCAACCGGAGAGATGCATGGCCTAATGTGTTTGCAAAACAAACAACAAGCAAACAAACAATCAATCAATCAAACACAAAAAGGGTACGGTTGGCTGACATATACCAAAGAAACCATGAATATTCAAAAGAAAATACTCAAAGTGATGTCAAGGATCATTCAGCACGCATCGACCCAGTATCGGTGCTTGCATGTACTCAACACACTTGTATTCAGAAAAATGATGCATGCATAAATATTCATAAGTATTGATTCATAAGAGTATATCGCAACACAAATCTAATGACGAGTTTGAATAAAATGTTTTCATAGACCGTGATATAGACTTACATTGTTTGCAACAGGATGAATGAATGCCCTATACTACCCTAGGTAGAGACGAAATGGCATAAGCCTATAACAAAGACAAGTAGCTCTGCAAAACTATACAAAGAGCTAAAGAGAAAGACAGTAAAGTGCACATAGGGGTTGGTTTCATTTCTTGGAATTTCAGCCCCCAATAAACAATTAGATATATACTCTGAGAGTGTGGGTGTTTCAGCAGAAAGCAACAAACGGATATGTGTTCTGGGTGAATGGATATTACACAAACATAATTTCTTTAGTGTGTCTCTGTGAACTGTGTACTTTTAGAAAGTTTAAAGTCGTGTGAAACCATAAACTAAAACTGGACACATTTCCCTCCATTTGTACTGTGTATACGGATCTGAACCAAAGGAAAGTGGGAAGGAAAAAGGACCATGGGACGCTAGTGGATAGAATCACATTAACCTTAGGAATCTGTCGTCTGATGCAGCCCCTCCCACAACAATAACAAGATGTATCAACCATTGTAGATGGCAGTTACCTGTTGGATTCCAGGTGGAAAGCTGATGGGTACCTCGAGGCTTGTTGTGGCTGGTGGATCCAAGGAAACTGGGCAGAATTCTGTGGATGGATCAGTGTGAGGGAGGGGCTGCCGCCCTATTTGGAGTTTGTCTTAGGTCTTTTTTTCGGGAAGCTGTGTAAGTTCGAGATACTGCTGCTGCCCAAAAACATGAGATTTTGGGTAAGTTTCCAGAACGTGAAAGGGCAGACAGTGGAAGATCTGTCTGTCATCAACTTACTGGTGAGGCTCCAAGGTCCTTAAAAAATGGCCAATTCCTCTTGAAGTCGACTTTATGGGAGACACAAAGAGAAGCTGGCAGAAAAGCTGGCTGCACTGATTGAGGAGAGATGCGAACACATTCATGAGAGTTGTTCTGCTACAATGGAAAATACTGGCATGGAGACATCTCTAGAGAATACCAGGCCCAAAGACCTTCATGAGACATATTGAACCTCGCTGATACTGGCAGAAATATATGGAGTGTCAACGTGCCCTTGAAGAAGTTACTCAATTCCCTGCTCCAAGAACGGGTCCAAGATTCCTGACGTCTACTAGAGAAGAGATGGCAGAGATGATAAAAGTGCTCGTGTTCTTGGAAGCGGTCATTAGAATCCACACGTCCCAATGGGCATTTACAAACAATTCAGACCAAAATGCACCAAGACCAGGTAAGACTTTTCCCATTATCGCTCTTGCTATGAAGCCCTTGCACTAACCTACCCTCGACTCAGGCATCCATTTTAAAGATCAGCACCTGAGGTGAAATGAAGCCTGTAGGAGAAGTGCAAGCCCCTCCTAGAATCAGGGTTCCAACAGATTCACACTCTGAGAACAACAGTGAAATCCTCAAAGATCAAATACTCTAGACTAAAATAGATATGAATTGAATACTTAGCTAACAGAAAGAAATGATGACATTCCCCTAGATTCAGCAAATGCTGGGGTTATGTCTTCTTTGGGGTGAAGGGAGTGTGGTAAGTGAGGGGAATCTTTGACTGAACTTGAATAGGTATTAGGCCTCAGTTTCACAAGACAGTATAGTCAAATATTAGAAGTCAAATAGTGAACTGAACTGTAAAAGTCGCCAAAGACATTAAAGACACAGGTTATGTGGACCGTCTTTCCCTTCAGTCAAGCCCCGGGTGCACTATATCATGGGGGTGCAGACTTGGATTTGTTAAATTGCTTTACCCATCATGATCAGAAGATTAAGCATTCTCATCACTGATAGAAAAACACCTGGTTCTCAACAGCCTAGCATAGCTGCAGCAGGATTCTCATACCTATTATGCCTCTAGGTGCTTTAGGAATCAAGCCTAAATATATATATTTTGTTTGGATTTTCTTGTATTTTAGTAGAGAGTAATGTTACATCTTTAAATGCCAACATTGGCCAGTATGAGACATTGGAAATAAAGGGTAACACTTTCAAAACGAAAACCCATGTTGCGGGTAATTTCACGGTTCCAATAGGTATTTCCTGGTTCCTGTTGCTGTTGGAGGCTTCAAGAGTAAAGAGTTGACATGTCCCGTTTAAAATTTGGACAGCTATTTTATATTCTATTTCTCTATTATTTCCTTAGAGCAGACAAAATGTTACAAAAATAGACAAATCGGGTTCTAGGTAGATTTAGTATGTTTCAAAAACTAACTTCATTTTCATAAAGATCCCAAAACATGTAAATCTATTCTATTAACCTATTTAAAACCTGCATGTGAGTTATTAACACAATGTCAAAACTGGAGTCATCGGACAACACTCCCACCATGGCTGTATAAAAAATAGAGCAAAGTAAACATCATATTTCTGTGAATTATATCTGTAAAGTGATGATTTATCAATGCCCAGTTGACAGAGAAACAGTGCAACATGCGCTCACTTGCTCCCATTTACACAGTAATGTAAACATCCACTCACCCAGCCCTTGGCAAAGGACACTTGCTGAAGAGTGGTCTGTTACTTCCAAAGACAGGATGAGGCCTCAGAAACCAGGAAAGGGGAGAAGGCAGTGTAGAGAATGGAAACCACTACAGGATCTGACCTCTGATAATGAAGCAGCAAAGGTGAAACTCTGCTTTACTTGGACGCACACTCTCAAGCTGACTGCACACATGGGATTGAAGGTGATGCGCTGAGTGTTAGAAGAGGGCACAGCAGATGCTTGGCTGACAGAACTCTAAGAAATCAGCACAAAATACCCCCACAATTGAATCGGTGAACAAGATCCGTGCTGCTAAATTTGAGCTAGCAGAGGCAGAGGAAAAATAGGGATAGGACTACTGATGACGGCACACGCAGAACTCAGGGATCTAGAGTGCATTCTGGGTTGTGGTGAGTCATATCAAGAGAGAAAACAGAACTGTGACCTCAGTGAGAAAGCAACCACACTGGCGTGTGATGTTGAGTTTATCGATATGTCCTATGGCCACATCCACTGCATCTGCACGCCAGGGACCAATTTGGTATTTTGCAAATAGAGCACATGTGGGGATCAATCTGAGACATCATGCATCTGGTCCGAGGGTTCAAGGGGCGTTGGGGATGAAATCAGCATTAAAAGTTTTAGGTTGTGCTACATTCATAACCTGGACTGGGATTACTGTCTTTTTTGTGGCCGAGTATGCGGAACACCTCTGTGGTTGCCTTCGTGAAAACATGAAACAAGGATGAGAGAACAAGGAAGTGTGTTCAAATTCCACAGTGTACGAAGATGAAGCATTTCCTTCAGCATTATCTCCCAAATGTAGAAGCTACATTTTGGATGGCAATGACATGGTACTGCACAGAGGAAACATAGGTCGGTCTGTGGGATCATTCCAGCAGGCCCTGAAGTATGACATCCATACATATGTTTCCACTGGTGTTTCTGAAGACAGGGAAGCTCTGGGAAGAACTGGTAACATTGGGACATTCCCATGGAAATAAAACTTACAAGCGCACTCTCTGTTGGCTGTGTTGAAAACACACCAATATGACATACAGAAGAATGCAGAGCTGAAAAACTTTAGAAGCATCATTTCCACTAGATGAGATGCCCTGTGCACTTTCAGAATTGTGAGATTAGAATAATAAAAATGCGGTTATACTAATTGAAATATTATGGTGTGTTCATCACAACAAAGGCAACACCAGCAAGTAGAGATATACCAGACAACACACACAGGAACAGGACATGGCATCAATGTCTAGGGAAAATTGTCCTCACAGAAATGTCATGGAATTGTGTACACCAAAGAGTCTAAAATTTTCAATAAACCAAGCCTTATAAGTCTAGATTAGTTGCCTGATAGTACTTAACAAGCAGAGAAAAAGCAGTATAGTAAAAGAAACAGGAAGTACCAATTCAGTTCCAGAGAGATTGAAGGCCCAAACAATAAGCTTTCAAGCAACTAGATGGCAAAATGCTACCAGAGCAGGCATTGAAAACGGAGGTGAGGAAAACTCTGAAGAACAACAGTGTCTCAGATACACAAAACGCAGAATACCAGAAAAGAGGAATGGAAAATCTAAAGAAGAATCAAATAATATCAGAAAACTCAATGGATGAGATAATAACTGGGCTAAAGTCAGTCCTAAGCAGACTAAATAATGCAGAGGGACTCGTGAATGACTGTGAAGAAAGGGGAACAGAAATCCTTCAATCAGAAGAAGACATAGAAAAGCAAGTGCAAACCAACGCAAACATTGTTGTTGAATCCTGGGGTAAGACAAAGCATGAAAGAATAGGATTCATAATTGTCCCAAATGGAAAAGCAAGAGATAAAATAAAAAATTCTGAAAAGGTATTTGTAGAAAAATCACAATGTAAAATGTTGAAAGCCAAGAAAGGATCATCTATACGAATTCAGTAAGTACACAGCATCCAAAGTAGATGAAAATCCAATAGAACAACAAGCAGCTGTAGAATTCAAATAAACAAAGTTCATGAACATCCCAGGGTTCTAAAATGCACCTCAAGGATAGCAACTTAGTCACAACAGAACATCCAGAGGGGTTTAAGCTCATATCTCGGCAGAAATTTTGCAAAACGGGGAGGAGTGCCAGGACATAGGCCATATCCTGAATGAGAAAAAGCTGCAATCTAGGGTAGCCAATGCCAAATGTCTGCCATTTCTAAGAATGGCAGAGCTAGGGAATTTCACTGACTGGCAAATCTTAAAAGAATTCAGCAGTTTGAAACTGATCCTAAAACACAAGTTGAGAATCCTTCCCTGAATAGAAAAGTAGCAAGATGAACTGGAAATAAGAAAACAATTATTGGAAATGAAAGAAGAGCATGAGTTGCAAAGAAGAAACAGGAAGAAGGCAAGGAGGACATCAAAATCCTAAAGATGGGAGAGGGCAGCAGGAAATCATAGGTGATTTTAAGCACTATCTTAAGTGAATCAACTTATATGACTGTCTGAAGCAAAAGGAGAGATGCATGGCCTAATGTGTTTGCAAAACAAACAAACAATCAAACAAACAAACACCAAAAGGTTACAGTAGGCTAACATATACCAAAGAAACATGTTTATTCAATACAAGATACTCAAAGTGATGTCTAGGATCATTCAGCACGCATCGATCCAGTATGGCGGCTAGCATGTACTCAACACACTTGTATTCAGAAAACAGATGCGTGCATTAATATTCATAAATTTTGATTCATAAGTGCATATCGTGACCCAAACCAAATGACGGTTTTGAATAAGGCTGTGTCATAGAAGTTGATATAGACTTCGAAGTATTCCAACAGGATGAACGAATGCCATATACTACCCTACGTAGAGAAGAAATGGCATAAGCCTATAGCAAAGACATGTAGCTCTGCAAAACTTTACTAAGAGCAAAAGAGACAGACAGGAATGTGCACATTGGGATTGTTTCACTTCTAGGAATTTCAGCCACCATGAAAAAAATGGATCCATTTTCTGAGAGTGTGAATGTTTCAGTAGAAAGCAACAGACAGATATGTATTCTGGGCGAAT
Source organism: Camelus bactrianus (assembly GCF_048773025.1). Classification (NCBI taxonomy): domain Eukaryota; kingdom Metazoa; phylum Chordata; class Mammalia; order Artiodactyla; family Camelidae; genus Camelus; species Camelus bactrianus. Next base: position 83,653,136 of record NC_133546.1, on the reverse strand, counting down.
GCATATTACACAAACATGAGTTTCCTTTAGTGGGTTTCAGTGTACTGTGAAATTTTAGAAAGTTTTAAGACGTGTGAATACGTAAACTAAAAATTGACACACTTCCCTCTGTTTGATCTGTGTATACAGAATTGGACCAAAGGAAAGAGGGAAGAAAAAAGGACCATGGGGCTCTAGAGGATTGAATCACATTTCCCTTAGGAAACTCTAGTCTAATGCAGCCCCTCACCCTTCACTGAAATAATGCAGCAAACTTTGGGGATGGCAGTTACAGAATGGAATTCCAGGTGGAAACTTGGTGTGTACTGCAAGGCTTGTTGTGGCTGGTTGATCCAAGGTAACTGGGCAGAATTCTGTGGGTGGATCAGTGTGATGTAGGGGCTGCCATCTTCTGTGGAGATTGGCTTTGGTCTTTGGCTAGGGAAGCTGTGTAAGTTCGAGTTACTGCTGCTGCCCAAAGACCTGAGTTCAAGGGTAAGTTTCCAGAATCTTAAAGGGCAGAAAGTGGAGGATCGGCCTGTCATCAGATTATTGGTGAGGCTCCAAGGTACATTCAGACTTGCCCAGGCCTGTTGAATTTGACTTTAAGGGAGACACAAAGAGAACCTGGCAGAAAAGCTGGCTGCACAGATTGAGGAGAAATGCGAATATTTTGATGAGAGTTGTTCTGCTACAGTGGAGAATACCAGTATGGAGACATATCTAGGGAATACCAGGCTTGAAAGACTTTCATGAGACATAATAAATCTCGGTGATACTGGTAGAAATATACGGAGTATCAACGTGCACTAGAGAAAGTTACTGAAATCACTGCTCCAAGAACGGGTCAAAGATTCCTGACGTTTGAAAGAGAAGAGATGGCAGAGATGATAAAAGCGCTCATGTTCTTGGAAGAGGTCATGAGAATCTACAGGTCCCAAGGGGCATTTACAAACCATTCAGACCAAAATGCACCAAGCCCAGGTAAGCCTTTTCCCAGGTTTGGGCCTTGCTATCAAGCACTTGCTCTTCCCTCCCCTCCACTCAGGCATCCATTTTAAAGGATCAGATCCTGAGCTGCAATGAAGCCAGTAAGAGAAGAGCAAGCCCCTCCTAGAATCAGAGTTCCCCCAACTTCACAATTTGTTAACAACCGTGAAATGCTTAAAGGTCAAATACTCTCGATTAAAATAGGAATTGAATATTTAGCTCACACAAAGAAATGATGACCTTCCCCTAGATTAAGCAAATGCTGGGGTTATGAATTCTTTGGGGTGAAGGGAGTGTGGTAAGTGAGGGGAATATTTGACTGAACTTGAATATGTATTATGCCTCAGTTTTTCAAGACAGTAAAGTCAAATATTATAAGTCAGATAGTGAACTGAACTGTAAAATCATGAAAGACATAAAAGACACAGGTTATGTGGAGCGTCTTTCCCTTCAGACAAGCCCCGGGTGCACGATAACAAGGGGGTGCACACTTGGTTGTGTTAAATTGCTTTACCCAATATGATCAGATGATTAATCGTTCTCATCAATGATAGAAGAACACCTGGTTCTCAATTACCTTGCATAGCTGCATCAGGTTTCTCATAGCTAAAATATCTGTAGGTGATTATATAATCAAGCCTAAATGTATATATTTTGTTTCGTTTCTCTTGTATTTTCCTAAAGAGGAATGTTTCCCCTTGAAATGCCAACGTTGGCCAGTATGTGTCATTGGGAGTAAAGGGAACAACATGCACAAGGGTAACCCAGGTTCATGGTTATTTCATGGTTCCCATAGGTACTTCATTGTTCCGGTTAGTGTTGGAGGCTTCAGCAGTAAAGAGTTGACATATCCCCTTCAACATATTGGACAGATATTTTACTTTCTAACTGCCTATAATTTTCTTAGAGTTGACAAAATGTTACAAAATTGACAAGTCTGGGATCTAAGTGGATTTAGTATGTGTCAAAATCTAACTTCATTTTCTTATAAATCCCAAAACATGTAAATCAATTCTATTAACATTCTTAAAAACTGCAACTGAGTTATCAACACAATGTCAAAACTGGAGTCTACGGACAAACCCTCACACATTGGCTATATAGAAAACACAGCTAAACAAACATCACATTTCTGTGAATTATATCTGGAAACTGTTGATTTATCAATGCTCAGTTGGCAGAGAACAAGTGTAACCTGTGCTCACTCCCTCCCATGTACACAGCAATGTAAACTTCCACTCTCACCCAGCCCTTGGAACAGGAAACTTGCCGAAGAGTTGTCTGTTACATCCAAAGACAGGATGAGGCCTCAGAAAACCTGGAAGAAGTAGACGGCAAAATACAGAATGGAAACAAGTGCAGGATATGACCTATGGTAATGGAGCATCAAAGGTGAAACTCTGTTTTACTTGGACGCACCCTCTCAAGCGGGCAGCACACATGGGTTTGAAGGTGCTGTGCTGAGTGTTAGAAGAGGGCACAACAGATGGTTGGCTGAGAGAACTCAAAGAAATCAGCACAAGATATCCCAATTGAATCTGAGACCAAGATTCGAGCTGCCAAATTTGCGCTAGCAGAGGCAGTGGAAAAAGAGGGATAGGGCTACGGATGACGGCACACGCAGAACTCAGGGATCTACAGAGGGATGTGTGTTATGGTGAGTCTTATCAAGACAGCAAACACAACTGTGACCTCAGTGAGAAAGCAAACACACTGGCGTGTGAGGTTGAGTTTATCAATATGTCTTATGTCCACATCCACTGCATCTGCAGGACCAGGGACCAATTTCTCATTTTGTAAATAGAACACGTGTGGGGCTCAATGAGGGATATCATGCATCTTGTCTGAGATTTCCAGGGGGCGTCTAGGTAGAAATCAGTATAAAAAGTTTTAGGATATGCTAAATTCATAACCTGAATTGGGATTACGGTCTGGTTTCAGGCAGACGATGCAGAACAGCTCTGTGGTTGCATTCGTTAACACATGACACAAGGATGAGACAACAAGGAAGAGTGGTCAAAGTCCACAGAGTGTGAAGATGAAGCATTTCCTTAAGAATAATATCCCAAATGCAGAAGCTACATTTTGGATGGCACAGAAATTGTAGTGCAGCAAGGACACAAATGTCGGATGGTGGGAACATTCCAGCAGGCCCTGAAGTATGACATCCATACATATGTTTCCACTGGTGTTTCTGAAGACAGGGAAGCTCTGGGAAGAACTGGTAACATTGGGACATTCCCATGGAAATAAAACTTACAAGCGCAATGTCTGTTGGCTGTGTTGGAAACACACCAATATGACATACAGAAGAATGCAGAGCTGAAAACCTTTAGAAGCTTCATTTCCACT